>NC_135079.1:10062500-12462500 GCF_051107435.1 Chaetodon auriga | reverse complement strand
CAACTCTGCTCTCCTGGTTCCTCTTGTTGTAGATGTTGACCCTGTGCTCCAGCTCGGGGCTGGTTTTGGTGGAACCCGCCGGGCTGGGCGGCTTCAGGTTGACGGGGTCCAGGCCCTTTTGAGCGAGACAGGAGTCCTCGGACAGAGAGGAGAGCAGCTCCTGTACCACGGCGCTGGGACTCCCTCGCGGCTGAGTGCCCAGGGCCAGAGGGCTGCTGTAGGGCGGAGGGTAGCAGCGTTGGTCGCTGTAATCTGTGGAGGTCGAGGCCTCGCGCACTGTGGAGCTGCAGTCCGTGGTGGAGCCCAGCGTGTGGCTGCTGATGCTGTGCTGGCGGGCGCTGAAGCTGGTGCGGGACACCGTGGTGGTGGAGGCTTCGCTGACCGAGCTGCCGGTGCGCTGCAAGCGGCCGGACGTCACTGCGTCTGCACTCACCAAAGAGGAGGGAAGCTGACTGGGGTTGTTCGGCAGGTGCACGTCTATGGCTGCTGTGGTGATGACACGTGCAGGGTCTGGGATCCCCATATCTACCAGAACAACACGTGATACACAGGGACTTGAGACACTGTGGTGCTACATTGGCTGTTGAAAATAGTGAGGCAGGTGTGTGGATGCTCACCACTGCTCGGCTCGCTGTAGTACTGGCTGATGTAGTTGTTCATATCATCTTGACCGTGGTGATCTGAAGAGGACAGAAATGGTTATCTCACACAATGAAAGTGAATCCAGTTTGACTTTAGAAGTTTAAGGTTTCCTATGCAGGATTGACCTAAAAACACAAAGTATGAGCTCAGACAAAAGTAATCAAAAGTAAAAGTAAACAAAAGTGGAGGCTGGTAACAAACGGGTAACAAATGGTGATATAGTAAAACACACTTGTAATAATATAAAATTTCTTTTCATGGGAAAAAATAGAATAGCTGATAAATGATGTACATTAATAGAAACACTTATATTTGCTTACAACTACAATTTCATGTGTTAAAAACCATTTCTTCCATGTTTGTATAGTGATGATAAATGTTAAATAGGGGACTTAAAAGTGTTACATACAATGCTCACGGTGCTGAAATGCAAGTAATTATTGTTTTAATTTTAGTTAATCATTTAATTTGTAAAAGCTAAAATAATATAGTAAAATAAAGTGCAATAGTGACAAATGTCAAAATTAATCCGCAGCCCAAACTCCAAAACCTCAAGGTATTAAAAATCTTCACAGTACCAAAGGTGAAATGTTTTCCATTTTTGCCGGATAAATAACTAATCAATCATTAAAATTCTTAGTTTTTTCATTGATCTACTAATACATCAATCAAGAAGTTGATTTAGCACTACCAGCACTTGGTGTGGATGTGGTTCACAGATCCTAAATCAGTCCAAGTGTTTCTCTTAAGTGCTATCCAAGGTCCCCCAGGACTGTTAGATGGCTCATATTCATTTACGTTTGGGTTTCATGAATTCATTTTATGAATGTCCCAAGAGGGACCGCTCATTGTTCAGCCTTAACTGTGACACGGACCATCTCCAGATGATCAATACAACATGAGTATACGAGGAGCCGCCTTAGTTAAAAGGATGTCTGACTCGAAACGCCGTAGCTCAGACGTATGGCAGGTCGTGCTATGATTTATAGCTTTGATAAAGGAAAAGCCTCAGTGTTTTGAGCCCTGACATCACCTGCGCCGACAGCGCTTTGTTGCTTTAAGCCCTGTAAGTTATGACCTGTCACTGTGTGAAAGGTTTATAGTCCATCTCAGGGTGGCACCAGAATTTTGATGTGGATTGTGAGACGAATGTTTTTGAGAAGAGGACACCAACACTGTGCCGGTGTGCGATGGCCATTATTAATACACTGTCCTACCCTCCAGCCTGGAGCTCCAGAGCGAGGGGTTGTTTGCTGTGTGCAGCGGTGTCGGGTCTGCAGTGATGTGCTAATTTCTTTTTTTCATCACTTTTTCAATTACCATGAAAGTCTCAGACACAAGACTAGCCTACATATCTATGTTGCATTCCTTTGAGACATTATTAGTTTTGTGTTACTTCTGACAGATCAATGATTCTGCTTAGGATGAGGAAGGATTTCTCCTTTAATCGTCTCAACACACCCAAAGAATTTAAACCAGCAACTTTTAAATATGGGCCACCATGTCTTTCCAAGAAAGGACGTCTCTGCATTCAAACATCCACTTTGTTTGGACATGACCACTGGAAGCACAGCCTGGATTCCCCCTCGTGGACGGAGGTCTATGATAGCCTGTGACACAACGGAGTTGGGTGTTCCAGATGGTTACCTGCAGGCCCCCCGGGGTCTCTAGCTTTAGCTGGCCTATGATGCTTGGAGGCCCCAGGGGCCAGTCCGTCCACCTCCTGGAAACTGCTGCTCTGTTTACCCCACATATGGTGGATCTGCATGGCTGCTTCACGCTCTGCTACCAGATCCAGGTCCTGCTGGGCCAGGTGGGCCCTGAGCTGCCTGATTTCAAACTGTAAGGAAAGAGGGACAAATTGAAGAAAACACATTTTTCTTTAGACATTCAAACTAAATACAAATTCTACTTGCTCATATTCCATCCGCTTATGCACAAGCATTTTATTTGCATGTTATATCCCTGTTTCATTATATCTCCGCATTGCTTGCGTCACAGTTAAGCAGCACAGTGTGCATGTGCCAAACTGCACATTTCCAATCACTGTTGTAGTATAACTCTCAGATGACACTCTTCTCTTCTGGGTCCACGTCTGAGAAAAACAGAGCACTTACACTCTTCTAAAGTTAGCCTTCAGCTGAGTAATATGACTTGAAAACAATAAGAGAACTGTCATTATTAAATTGTGAAGTAGTCAATAGATTGTGCTGAGATAATGCACAGTGCTGGCTATCTGATATCCACAAAACGTCTGTAAAGGTATTATCTGGTGATGAAATACAATCAATTTTGTAGGCATCCTTTATGCTTTTTTGAGAGCAGATTAAATTTTATATTCTTTCACAGCGCTCTGCTGCCCCCTGCTGGTTATAAGCAGCTATAAACTGCAGACTGTGAGCAGGAGTGAGATGTGAGACACATAAGAGGACATACTGCCTGTTCCTGGCAGATCTGGGTGAGCCGGTCAAGTTGTTCCTCTCTCACTGCCTTGGCCTTCTCATACTGCTGGATCTCCAGCTCCATCTCCACCTTCACTTGCAGCACATAGGCTGAAACAATAAGGCATATCATAGTCAGGTTGCCTACAAATGAAACATTTAATTTTGCATCTATCAGTTTTATTTTACACTAAACAGTAAGTTGACTTCATATTCTCCACATTCACTGGCACATGTCAAGGACTTACTACCAACACACTGTGCACAGGGTGGACAAAATAACAAGGTAGGACAAGGTACGACACTACCTTTGTGAGGCTTTAGTCAGTCTTTTTGGAGATTGTGCCACAAAAGTTGCTTATCTTATGGTAAGCCTGTAGGCATTAGTTTGTGGTGGTGTTGCATCGGATTGCGTTATAATTTAATGCATTAAAACAACATATTTTGAGCAGTTAGTGCAAGAGGTGACAACATATTGTCACTCACCAAACCACCACTATGAACACATACTGTACTATATTCAAAAAACACAAGGGGGAGCAAGATTGTCACAAAAGCATTGTTCCCAATAATGCTCTGCATGCACCTATAGGATGAAATAATTTGTAACTGTGTGTGAGCTTCAGACCAAGATTTCACTTCGACAGCTGACGCCTGACATCGTTCTTGGTGGAAAATGATGAAAAAAGAGGAAAATAATAATTGAGCAAACAACCTCAAGAATGAATGCAGCCAATACCGCAGAGAGCACTCTGCAGTATCTGTCTCTGTGACCTGACAGTAAAGGACAGGACGCAGGGGACATCAGCCCCCCAGCCCCTCCCAGCCTCACCATCAATGATCCTCTTGACCCTCCAGATGCGCAGTGTGATGATGAGACCGATAGCATCCCAGGGGCTGCTGGGGCCGTTGGCCACTGTGGAGGCCACCATGGGGGCCAGAGAAAGGACGATGACAGCTCCATCAAACACCTGAGAAAATACCCAAACACACACACACACACACACACACACACACACGCAGGCACGGTTACTGTTATGTCTGTAGCTTCCACAGTGCTATGACATTGAGGGAATGACACTGCAGTGAAAGGGGCCCCGAGTAACAGGACTAATAGGACTCATGGGAGCTTACCTCTACTTTGTTCTCTATGTAATCCCATATCCCCAACACCACGATCCTGAACACCGTCTGACACAGAGGGACAGAGATGAAGACAGAGAGCAGGTTACACACATGCTAAGATGGAAGGCAACAATGACGGCTAAACAGAGAGAGACTGGATGGTGCAGGCGGAGCACGCTGGGTCGTAACTCCCAACAAGAAACATGGCATTTCCAGTAAATAGCATTTGCGATTCAGATTTCTTTCAATCCTCCGCTGGTAATTCAGCAGTGACATCATATTCATACACATCACAGGCAGCATGATAGGATTTCATGCAAGCTATTAAAGATGCCGCAATTAGCTCCTTCTGCTGACACAGCGGGGGCTGCAGAGGGCAAAGAACTGAACATCCCCTAGCCCCCATCCTCATTTCAGGGATGCACTGGAGCAGAAACCAGCCTCCCTGCTATTTCTACACCGTCAATGTATCACTGAGGGGTTGCTTTTATTGATAAGTGAAACTCCAGCTGCATGAAAGTTAGCAGTGGGGTGGTCAAGAGTAGGGAACTAAGACAAATGTGGCTGGCTGTAAAGAAAATGGAAATCAATACTACACACCTGCGGCCTTGAAATTATTTAAAACCACCAGCACAGAAAAGCTCCATCTGCATTTTAAAGTGTTAGTGCCACAGATCAATCCAATAATCTAAATGTGCCAGCTTTTAACAGCGGTTACAATAGTTTTTTCACAGAATACTGATGTAGATCTTGTGTGGTTTTGGAGCCACTTCCGTTAAAGTACCATTAATGGAGCTGCACACAAGTTCACCTCCACTAATCAGAATCTCATCAAGCTGTGACAGAGGGCATGGGGCGTTTCACTGTGTTGATAGTATTCTAATGAGAATCTGTCAGTGTACTTCACTGGCCCCCACATACTGCACAACGTAGCATTAATCCACATGCCGCCGCATCAGCTGTAAGTGAGACTGTTTTTGTGTTGAGCGAGGGGAAGATAGACTCACCTCGGTGAAGAACACAGATAGGATAGCCAGGCTGATCCAGTGGATGATGCTGGCAAACTGGAATGCGTTATTAACTGTAGGAGTAAAAACACAATCACTGGTTATTCTTTTTAAAGGTGCAATATGTAAGAACTGGCCACCCAGGATGGGTTGGGGCTTGCTGGCTAGCATGCTAACTTCAGAAGTTATCTCTGCAACATGATACATAGATGTCAAAACTGTTATCTCCTCACATTTTGTTGGTAATTTTACTTAATTTTTTTTTGTTTTAAATCAATATTCTTACATACATTACAGGTGGTGGCGAAAGATGGATGCTGCAGTACGTTTTTTGGCTCTAACAGCTGCTACCTGCTGCATAACATTGACAAGGTTCAGTGAAGTGATAAAAATGAGACAGACAGAGGCATGAAGCAACATCATAAATATGAATTCACCAGACACTGCACATGCATGTGTCTGTATCTTCACGTCTATTCATCAGGCTAATTGTGGACAGCCTCAAACAGCGCTCGGCTGTCAGCTGAGGCATTTCTCTTCATGCGCCACCTCTCCCTCCATCTGTCTTTGTTTGCTGTGTTCAGTGATCTGTCTATCAGTCCATTCATCTTCCTCCAGTCCTCCCCGCACTCATCCACCAGCCAACTCTGCATTGCCTGATTTCTTTGTCCGCTAATCTCTCTTCACGCATTTGTCTCACTTTTCCTTTGTCTGCCAGTCAGTGAGTCCCAGGGGAACATTAAAGACGTGAATCTATTTGGATGCTGCTGGAGTGACATTTCCGCCATGCATGCTCTTCACTCAGCCTGGTGACATCGAACAGGTCGTGATCTCTGACCTTCCACTTATGATAAACGAGGATGTCCCCACCGGTATTTTGACCACCTGACATTTTCTGTTAACTGTGCAAAGCTAATGGGAGGATTATATTCCCCATACCATGATTGATCAGAACCTTGGGCCCTAGATCAGATCATCAGTGACACAGGCTCACTATACCGCAGACGTATAAGACTGAGTTAGCAGTTAGGATTTACAGGCCTTCTGAACAAGCTCACACACATGTTATACATGTATTTGTGTTCTGTCAGACCCCAAAACTGTCCTGAATTATATCACAATCAAACATCATAAATTATTGTATAGTGTAATAGTATATAGTATAAAGGCTGCTAATACTATGATAAAATAACATGAATATGAACATGTAGTAATCTGTACTGACAGAAGGGACACATCTTAATAATATGTTGTTTCCCTACCTTAGAGCAGTCTCACAGTCCAGTAGTACAATCACTCCTGACAAACTTCAAGCCCAAAGTCAAAGCAAAAGTCTAATAATCAAAAGCATTTGCTTTAATTTAGGCAGACCACCTCCAAAACGGGTTACGGGTTTAGTTTAGTAAAGAGAATTAAAAAACATATATACATATAGACATATATGTGATTAATATAACTTGCGAAAAGCTAATGCTCGGCTAATTTATTGGTCCAGCTGCAGTATGTATAGTTATGTATATTAATACAGTATTGCATTGTATAGTAAGTGTGTGCCACAGTGTTGGTGTTCTATGCTGTTAGCATTTGCACTAATTCAAACTAACAGTATTAATGGCTGCTCATTTGTAGTACACTGAAAACAGCTGTTACCTGTGTTATACTGCCAGGTGCAGGTAAATGGTGCCTATCTTTAATTAAAGACATGCCTTCACATATGAAACAACAGATTTTTGCTACACTGTATAGAAAATGTTTTTATGTTCTTTGCTTTATATTTTTATGACTTGCCAGACACTCTTCCATCCAAACTACAGCTCAGTCTAACAAGATCACAAGTATGCGATCTATCTGCAGCTTATTTTTTCTGCTAATTGAGTTCTTCCTCTGTCACAGGTCCTGAATCTGTGCCTCTACTGGCCCAATGCCTTTGTATAACAATTAGTAAACAATTGTGCTGAGCAGTCCACTTTTCTCTCTCTCTCTCCAAAAAATGTTATTGCAAGTCCTCCCACAGCATAATGTCCTCAAAACCACATCCTTATCAGGTGATGTCACACTGTCTTCTAACACTCACACTGCAACAGCTTGGTGTCTATGAGCAGCTCCAGCGTCAGCAGCAGCACCACCAGAATGACACAGGCCACCAGGAAACAGTTGAAGCCCGCCGACAGCAGACAGACCTGCCACAGCGCTGCCCTCCGCCCACAGCACGGCTTGAGCCAGTTTGACCTGAGCAGGGGGAGAGGGGGTAGTGAAACAGAGAGGTGGGGGGGGGGGGGGGGGGGGAGAAAAGGCGGTTAGAGGAGCTGTGAGTACAAAGATAAATGGTGGGTCTTGTTGTGGTGTTATTTTAAAATGTAATACTGGTACAGAGCGCAGATCTGACAGCCAGCATCCAAGGTCAAATCAATAAAACACAAGAAACGTCAAGATACACAAATGGTGAGGTGTATTCAACCTTGACTTTGCTCCTTTTTCCATCACTCAACATTCGTTCAGCAGAGGGCACTATTCTGCATACAAATTCAGAGCATGCACGCTGAAATGAATTTACACCCTTTAATGTGAAGCATAAATACATGTTCTGCTGGCACTGAGATGAAATATTAGCATGAAGTAATTCTGCTCAGGAGTCAGTGGTGTCATTGCCTCTTTTGCTCCTTTCCTCGTCTCCTCATTCATTCTGGCCTCTCCTGCAAACTTCCTCTTCCCATTAAAGCTCTCCTTTTGCGCATCATCATCAAGCAGCGCAGTCTACTTATTATAACAGCCATTAATGCGTTTGTGTCTATTTTCGGAAACAGATTACATGACATCTGTTGTAATCCACATTCAAGCATTAAATAATTTGCTTTTGTCTCATCAGAACATGCTTGTATAGCATTCGTACACTGGATGCCTGAAATATCAGAACATCCATAAGGGAGCTGATATCTGACTCCAGTTTTATATTCTCTATATATTTGTTTAGACATATTATACATCTATAAACTTACAGTCAATAAAGCACGGTTCTGGAGAGATTACAGTCTCCTGTGTTTAATTCCTTTGCCTGCTGGCTCACTGGGTGACCGGACTCAGGTCTCTGGGTGAAAACTGGCAAGCTGACTGGCTGGCTGAATGCCCATCTGCGCGACTCTTGCGCTAACAGCCAGGCTGGTAGTTAGCTCACTGGCTCTTCTCCTGTTTGAGCTCTGGATGACTGACTTGCTAGCTGGCTGGTTGGCTGACCGCAGGGTGTAGCTTTCCCGGCGTGACAGTGGGGCTGCATATGCACCATCTGGAGGGTGCAGTCGCACACAGCCAAAAAGATGATTGCTTAACTGAATGTCAATGCCTTCGTCTTATTTTTCCTCGACAGTGTTTATACTCTCATACCTGCGTGCCTGGATGGTTGTGGAGAGAGCGAAGGGTGATAGAGAAATTTGGGTCTGTGATAAAACACTTATGATTCCTGATCCCAAAATCTGTGTTATTGTGTCATTCCTAGCAGTTTTAGCAGCTACTGCTTTTCCATTAGTGTGGAGTGAGCCGGCGTCCCTCGTGTGCTTGCTCCTTGTCCGAGCACATTGTGCCTGAAGATGTGAGTGTCAGAGCTGCCTTAAATCCATCCTTACTCTCCCCTGCAAGTTCCTCCAATCAGACACTGTGACTGACTGAGACTCCTGGGGATTTATGGTCAATAAGTAATGACAGATCTCCAGGAGGCACACAGGGCTTTCCCTTCCTGTTACAGCTTTGCATTCCACACACATGCTACTCAGGTGTACTCTTAGAAAACCAGATGCAGAAAAGGGAGATGTTTGTGTGTGTGTGTGTGTGTGTGTGTGTGTGTGTGTGTGTGTGTGTGTGTGTGTGTGTGTATGGGGGGGTTGCTGTCCTTTCTCCGAGGCAACATTGAGAAAGGCAGTATGTTTCTTTGAAAATAGCAGCTATCTGTTGTCACCTGTCCCCCATAGGAGGAAAGCTACTGGCAATGTCTGTCAGAGGACAAGAGAGGATGCAATTTATTCTACTCTCCTCTTGGTTCAGAATGAAGGAGGCAAACACTGAGAGAGGAAGCGGGGTGCAGCCGGTTCAAAGGCATTGGGACTCATCCAAAAGTGAACTGGAGAGAGAGCCAGAGAGGAAGGAGGGGGAGTTGGAGAAGGAAGAATGAGAAAGAGAGAACAGAGAGAGATGCAGATTGAGTTAAAGGATTATTCCGGCTTATTGTAACTTGAGTATCATCATTCCTAATGGTAATAATAGTACTCATATTTACTCCAAAAATTGGCAGGATTTGTGAATGTGGCAAAAGACAAGAAATCCAATGGGGCATGTACGGCTGAAGATCATACAGGTTTAAACAAACCCCCAAGTAAGCTAAATTGATCTGGAAGTAAGACTGCAACCAATGATTACTTTCTCAATTCACTGATCAGTAGTCTATATTATTGTCAGAAAATAGTAAATATGAATACATTTATTGAGTTTTGTCCAACTTGCAGTCAAAAATCCAAATATTTTCATTTTACAATCATATGAGACAATGAGAAGGAGCAAATCATCCTATTTGAGAGGCTGAAATGTTTGTTATTGTTTGGTATTTTTGCTTGAAAAAAATGAGTGATAGGATGATGAATTATCATTTATTAATAAACAGTAACAGGTTGCTGACTGACTTTCTGGTGCAACTGGGACCATGGCTTGTTTAGAAATTCTCTGTGAATCCCAGGCCATTGGACTGCATCACAGTGACGTTGCCATGTTCCCAGATCTGAGTTTGGGGAGTACAATTCAACCATAACCAACAGAAATCATGGCCAACACTTAAAAAAACCCCCAATACCGAATATGTAGTAAACTAGCGTTAGAGAGGGGATCCTAGTGAGTGCGTCATTCTGTGGTTGCAGCTACACATTCTCTCCATCCTTCACCAAGGTCAGCAGAGAGGCTGGAGCTCGGCCACACTGTGTCAGTGCTCTCCCAGAGGCGAAACGGTGCACTCAGCCCTCTGCAGCAACCCTCGGTACCAGCCAATGCCAGCAGATTAGGAGCTCAACACCTGGGGTGACAAAGAGGTGGTGGAGGGTAATGGTATCATTAGCAGATACCACGGAGACTTTCTCCAGCACCGATTTGTTCCCAAGGAACAATGTCAAACCCCATCTGCCAGTGGAGGAGAGCCAAGGAAAAGAAACATTTACCTAATGACACGCCTAACACACAGTCACCAGACATTTGTGGACCATTAGTTAAAAGATGGAATGAGCAGTACACACTCTAAGAGACACCTCTCTTACCTTCAGGACTGAAAAGCATGATTTAACTCAAACTGTGTGGAATCATAATTCATTCAGACCTCTCCCACAAGCCAGGCAGAAAAGGTATTAATTTAATAAACCTGTAAAGAAAAACCCTGTCTGGAAGCAGAGTAAATGGCAGTGATGGATTACTCCAAGCTCAGAAACTTAATTTTAGGGAAATCACTTTAAACCTTGAACGCTGAGGACCTGAAGTATTTATGAGGAAGTGAGGCTGCTTCAGTGGTGGAGCAAGACCGGGAAGAAAATCACCTCACTCCCTCCCAGGGTCACGGCAGGTGCAGATCGAATAGCTATTACCTTAAGGGTTGGTCATGCACGCAATGCGTGTGCGTGCACAGGTAAACATCACACACACACACACACACTGTCAAGAACATTGAGGGTGGAGGAAATGAGAAATGCAGGGTGGCATGTACTGTGGACAGGTTCATAAAGACATCAACAGGCCAGCGGCTGCAACGGTAACACACTGAGGGAAGATCGAAGTGCGCCCGACAGCAGCGCAGAGCGAGGGGATTAGATCATGAGGCTGATCAATAGTGGCCTGAGATGGAAGTGATGGCATGCTGTACATGATGCCGGCTGCAGCGGCCGTGGCAGCAGAATGGCTAGATGGGACAGAGCGGACAAAGACATCAGGCTGAGTGACTGGCACAGAGGAAGGTGTCTGGTCGCTCTGCTGGGGCCCATTCACACACACAGGACAGAGTTTTGGCTCCAGCCTCAGCTAAGCAACTCTCACTAAGGCGGGGAGCCTATCACAAGGAGCATCTCTTTCATTATACTGTCTCCTGTAACTGAGACAAGATAAAATACAATGTAAACTCATTAGGTACAAGTTAAATGGAAATTAAATCAGAGCGCTGGTGCTCTGTTTGTGAGTGAGTTAAGAGATGGAGTGAGAGAGAAGGGAAGGGCTGCAAAGGGAAAAATTCATTCAGAAGTAATGAGTCTGAAAGACTCTATCAACTCGTCTGAGGTATTGATCGTAACATACACGCACACGCACGCACACACGCACATGCACACACATCCACAGGAACAACTGATGAACAGCCGCAAACACTAACCTCTCCTTCAAAGTGTTTGCAAAGGAAGGCCTAAAATAGTGTCGCTCTGAACAACTTGCACTGCTGCGCAATGCCTCTAAATAATTGATTGGAACTCTTGATTGATGTCTTGATTGCACATTTACAACAGAGCAACTGTGTTCGGTGAAAAACTCAACCACATTAGGGTACAGACCTGTGGCAGCTGCCACACAATTACATTTGCTTCCAAAACGATTAATCATGCTACGAGTCTAAAAAAAAAAAAAAAAAAAAGCGCTACATAGCCAAGATAGCTGTGCCTGGCGGCCACTCATTTATTCAAGCACACATTATGGTTTTGTTAAAAAAATTTAACTATTTTTAGGAGGAAAACTTTTTCAAATTTGTCACTTGAGTACATTTATTCCCACCCTATTTGGCTCATGCTCCCCTAGAATGAAGCAGCATCTACATGTGACTCTTAATCTTAGGTCTGAACCAGAGTAACATTCCCTTCTCAGACTGAATCCATAGTGCGCCCGTGTGCGTGTGTGTGTATGGTGGACACACACCACACACACACACACACACACACACACACACACACACACACACACACACAGATATACGGACAAGTCAAAAAATCAATTTTGTACTTGTATTTAGTACTTTTAAGCTGACTTTATATATTATTTTGACAAACTATGTTTTCAAGTGGCAGACATCTCATGAATCTCTGTCAATGAGAAGCATGTGATCATGTGAACACTGGGGAAAAGCTTCTGAATTGAATCTATCATCTCCGAAGGTGTAAAAAAAAAAAAAAAAAAGGCAAAAAAAGGCAATGTCAGATTCTCCTCCGGCAGCATTTTGAAATGATACTACTTGACTCAGGTTTTCTGTCTCTTCTCAATTTCTCTCCCTCAGTACTGATAACTCTATAGCCCCGTGGTTCCTCCAGTGTAAACGTCAACCAATTCACACCAATCTGCAGAACTCAGCATGCTCGGGCAGGGGAAAATAGACCACAACTGTGCACCTGCAGGCTACTCAACAGCACAGGTTGGAGGACTTCATCCCATTCAGGCTGTTCAAAATCTCTGTTACACTTGTTCCTTAACTTACTTTGTGAAAGGCCTTTCATTTAATCCCCCATATATGCATTTTTTCTTCTTCTGTCTCCTGAGAAAGCACAGGTGGGGCATCTGCCTAGATTGCTTGAAAATCAAGACAAATGCCAAAATAGCAACTGGATAAATCCTTTCCTGTGTAACCACTGCTGAGTCATCTGTGTTATCACAGCCAAAAAGAGCAAAGAAGCCCTGAGAGAGGAAAACCAGCGAAGCAATAAATATGCTGAATAAAGTGAAGTTATCATAGGTAATCAATTGTACATTTTAGAGCTTCCATGTCTCATCGCTATTAATCTCTTACAGTCTCAAGCCTGGGGAATTAGCAAACACTTTTACGGTAAAGTAACAAATCAAATGAAAAGAGCTAATCATTCACAGATGCCAATAAATAAAGTTTAGGCTCTAGCATTCCCTCTGAGTAATAAGTAAACCCAATTGTTTTTATCTTATGAAAATGCATGCAGCTTTCCAATATAACCACACCTTTCCACTGGTTTGCCAACAGCTATAATCGCTCCACTCCATGTGCCCTACACCATGCTACAACCGAGCAGAGGGGACTCAGAGCTGGTCTTTGCCAGAGAAATGGGCCACAGATACTAAGCAAATGGAGATGAATGGGGCTCCATGTGCAGAGCAGCAGACAAGCTGTCCCTGATAAATGGGTTTTCACCAGGACACTTGATCTCGCTCGCTCTCAGCCTAAAAAGCAATCTCACACTTTGCATGTCTGTGAATATTAACAAACCCTCAAACCCCGCACTCAAATGTCATCTATTGTGTCGCACATGGTGCCAGGCAAGAGAGCCAATTTGATGGAGAGGACTGTTCCTCTGTGTGTTTGAAATAGAGTCAGAGAGGGGAGGGGAAAAAAAGAGAAATCCTGCTCTCTTTTCAGACATCCATCAGCACAGAGCAGGTATAGTATGGCTCTGGTTCCAAAGCCCTATGAAATATCGCTGCTGCCAAGATTCATACGAGACTCTGGCAAGGTCCTTCAGCGCTATATTTTGCAGCCTACATTTTTCTAATTATTCCATTTTACTTCAACCTTGAGTATTGTCAACCTAAGTTTGATTATGTGCATGTTGACATACTGCTATATTAATGTATTGTAGTGAGTGAAAAGTGGCTGGGGAACTTCATTTCACTGGGGACGTCTGAGCACTCTATAGTAATTGAGTAATGTAATAAATCTAGGCTGGCCTGAGCACACATAGGCTTATCTAAGGTCCAACATTTCAAGTGACACTGTATGAGCTGGCAGCTGTGGCTGTGACCATGCAACACGGCACAGGGTTAATCCAACACTGGACTGATATGACATTCATCAAATGGAGCCATTTCCTTGTGATCTGCAGCCGGCAGCTTTGTGAATGGAAGTGTGGAGGAGGGTCGTCCGCTCCATTCCTCCCTCCATCCTTCTCTTTATCCCCTCCGCCTCTTCTCTCCTCCAGTCAAAGCGACAGGTTGACCCATGTGAACCATCTGTCATTGATGCAGTGCCTCACACCTCTCAGTCTGGCCCCTGGAGATCAGCAGCATATGCTACTGCTGCTGTGGGCAGCCGGCTGATGTGGGGATGATAACCTGAGACAAGAGCAGGATGTGCGGCCCAGGGGCCGGAGAGTGGGGCTCGGTTATGGGTCCACCCAGTCTGGAGGTCACGATAAAAGGTCAGGATTAAGGTGGAGGAAAATCTCAACACACCGCCTTGCTGCACCTGCTCAGACCAATAACATTTAATTACACTTACATGTGCAGTGTCATGTGCATAAAAAATACACAGCTTTATCTGATTTTAATTGCCTCCAACTCTCTGAGTGTGCTGTGATCTAGGACATATTCTGAAATTACTCTAAAACGAAGGCATTGGTGACAATAATGGTGACGTCCAAAACTAATTTTCGGTCAAATCAGGCCAATGAAAATTACCTCTGAAACAGATGAAGCAGATGCACACTCTATTGTGGTGCCACAGTTTATTACAGTTTCCAATTTTTTGACCAAATTTGAGAATAATTAGGCTACCAAATTATTGCAAAAGTCAATTTGTGTATGCACACAAACAGCTGTTGGCACACATATCTATTAAAGATGTTATTCCCTTCTGTCGACATGGATCGCTGCAAGGTTGGCTAGGTTGCTGCAGCTTGGTCAAAATACAAAAACATGACGAGGCATGCAACTGCAAAAAAAAACATCTAATATTCTGTAGATATCAAAAAATATTCACTATATTCAAAAAACGGCAGAATTTTTAGATCACACAATAATACAAACGAGATAATAATTAAGTGATCAAAGGTGGATGTGATATCACACCACCCCCATCTTGGACTCTTCCAGCAAGTTCTGGAGAAGATGGTGCTGCCAAAATCTATTAATATTGCCATCCAACTCACCACTGCACAAAATCTACAAGTACTGCGTGTGCCCCTTGTAGTCCGCAAGAACATCCACCTCCTACATAATCGCCCACGTCTCCCAATAGAGAGCCACGAGAAGCTGCCATGCAAGACTAAATGTGCATCTCTGGTGTGCATTCTCCGGCTTTTTTTCACAGCCATATGGAACAAAACAAAACCAAGGTCTCAAAAAATTTAGGCTCAATTCGCAAGTAATGAGTCCTTTCTTTTACCTTTTCTGACCTTCGCTGTGAAGGTATTCCACTGACATTAACATTTTTCCCTTTCATCATGTCTGGATCCAAGCCAAAGCACTGACCTAGAGATAAATATAAACTTTCCAAATCAAACAGCAGTCATTTTTAGGATCAGACTTGATCACATAGCTACCACCAGAGGAGAGAGTCTCATCCACAAAACTGCATAAGAACATCTCAGGAATGTCAGTCACAGTAGCTTGAGAAAACAAACGGTCCTACTAGTCACCAAAATTGAAGCACAGGAACACTAGTAGCAAGGCAGTGAAAGAGGGTTTACAGTCGTGTACACAAACATTTACAAAATGCTAAAATTGACCAAGAATACGCAGAGATCTCTGTGACTACACCTTCCAGTTGTCATTAGTGCCTTTGATGCTCTTGATTAATTTAAAATCTTGCAGCATACAACACATCCCACCTCTGTGTCATTCCTCTGATGTTACACGCATGAGTCACAAAGGCAGACACGCAGACGAGTTGGCTCTGTTGCTTTTTCCAGGAGCGCTTCCTTACAATGACTGTGCAGTAGAAACTGTGATGACAGGTACGTCTTGGAATGCCCGTGACCTGAAAATCAGGAATTCCAATCTAAAAAGCTCATTGAACACACTGTAACAGGCACACGGGTGACAGCTTGCACACTGTTTTCACAAGTCTGCCAAATACTTCCAGGCTTCCTGGACTCTGAAGAGGGCGTGTCTCTGATCAGAGTGAATGCCTTTGTAAGAAAAAGTATTCACATTGTTGATTTGATAAATCCCTCAGCAGGGGCGGGGCTTGCGGACAGGCAAGCCAGGCAGTTGCTTGGAGCCCGCAGCCACTACGGGGGCCCCCGGCCACTTATTTACAACAACGATTATTGATAGGCCTGGGCTTTCAGGGACCTCTGTTGGTCCCTGGACCTCACTTTGAGAACCATTAATCTATTTTTTCAGTATATATCTCAAATGTCCTGGAAATTGTGTATTTATGTGTGCAAAAAACAAATTTTTGTGGCATGCACGGGTGGGGTGGGGACCCCAGGGATTTCTTGCTTGGAGCCCCAAGAGACCCTCGCAACGCCACTGTCCCTCAGAGACGTGTCTTGGCACTGCATGACTTTTCCACTGCACAATGCCAATTCCCAGGGGACCAGGGTGTCATATGGTGCCATATGAGAGTGCCCACTGTGATGATAATTTTACTGGGCTGCCAGATCCTGCCTTCTGCTGTGGCATTGCTATGTGTGTGTTTTCTGTCCTTTTTGTGAGCAAGACAGAGTGAGAACGATACAAGGTATGATGAAAGAGTGGGTGTTTGGGACAGGACCCATCTGTCCCTGCCCTCCGTCCCACAGAGCCATCGTCCCGGACCGGGCCAGGCCGGGCAAAGTCCAGGCTGACATGGTCAGCTGACACAACAGGGCTTGGATGGCGAAATGCCGGATGCTCTAATTAAGCTTATGCTGTTTGTCGACTTTCTCTGCATGGATGCCAGCATCGCAGCATGCCAAAGGGTTGTGAGTCACGCTTCCTGAGTGGAGAGCTATGGACACTTGCTACAGGGGTGCTCTAGAAGGGGCGTGTCCTGTCCTGAGAGTACTGGGCCTGCAGCATGGCGATATGGTGATAAGAAAACAACACGAACCCTGGACGTGCAGGCCTCATGGACAGAAACAGCACTGCCACAGGGCTCTGACATTTCAGGAAAGCTATAGTGCTAACAACACTCTTTGTTTTCTGCCAGAAATCGACATTATGAACAGAGGGCCGCCTGGTAGCGAGAAATTGCTGTGTCATTCGAGCTGAAATGAACACATCAGTGGAGACATTGTCCATTTAACATGGTGACACTAATAAATTCATCGCCAAATATCCTCGACTCCCGGACTCTAATATAAAATGAGGGGTGATTCAATACGCCAGGTGTAATTACCATGTGCAATAACGAGCAATGGGGAGAGTGACGGCGGAGCTTTTCTCTGCCAGGGTAGATTATAGATTGTAGTAATTGCAATTCTGCCTTAATTATGGATGTAGCACTCCATGCAACAAGCAGAGACAGTGTCTCAGACACCATATTTCTAGTATCTTCTTAACTGTGGTGCCAAACATCAGGAACATCAATCAATATGTAATTACATTTTGGGCTTTTTATTATACAAATTAATTATAGAGAGATTTCACCGATAATCATGCTACTAATTTGTTTCCAGCTTCCTCAAAATGTATGATGTTTGATATTCTTCAAACGACGGAAATGAAAGCGTTCAGTTTAATGCTGCTTCAGAACCAAATCGTGAGCTCCACGTTCCTTGAATACCTGTTTCAGGATAGCCAAACCAGTCAAAGAGATCTCACTATAAACAGAATCATTGCTGGAGATTGTTTTACTGATTTTGGTCAAACTATCAAGCAGCAACAGAAAGTGAAGGGTGGTGTGGGAGTGAATTCGTAGCACATACCCCTCTCTGTTGTCCTCTTCATCTGGATTCGAGATGAGCTGGGATCCAGCGAGGGATATATCCAGGGCGGCCAAAGGCAAGTCTCTGTATGCAAAGCTGACCAGCTGAACAGGGGCCACGCACTGGTTGTCCTCCTCCACCTGCTGGGAGATCACCTCCAGCTCAGAGGTGCCGGCCTGGGGAGGAACCCTATGGTGCACACACATACCACAATCAGTGCAGCATTAGCGTCAGAGGATGGGTGTGTTGTGAGTGGGTGGTTTTGCATGTTTTATCTCATTGTACAGGAGCTAAAGTTTGTAACTGCATGATGTCACCCATGTGCAGCGGTGTGAGAGGTTGAGTTGCAGTACAAGCTTGAACAGAAGTGTGCGTTTTGTTTGAATTAGCCAATGCGCCTACTTGGAAAACGCTCCAGGTAGCAAAGTGTGATAATACCAGCTGGGATTGTGCTTAATTTTGATGAATGAAAACACAAACATGGTGTGAAATTCCTTGTTTCCAGTGTTTGCTGGCACCCTCAACAAGGACACATTTACCTGGCAAGTGCTGTCAAGCTGATCTACATTTCTCATTAACAGAGAATGCAGTGAAATAAGAGTCAAACCACAGTAAATATGGCAGTTTCCATTCCACACATGGAAATATTAATAGTTTCTTGAATAAAAAATTATAGATATCAGCTTTAACTGCAAATCACGTATTCTTTACATTCTTTCAGACTACTTTCCCAAGCATTCACTAATATTTAGAATGATTTCCGCCTTCCAGGCAGCAAGTTTCCATTTATCACTACAGACCTTTTTTTTTTTTTGCCTTTTAGGTTTGAATTATGCTCTTGCCCAGTTGCCAGCAGTCAGTGCACTCAAGAATGCTCTGATATTTCAGAATTGGTTGCCAACCAAACTGACATAAAATAAAAGGTTGTTTCAGCTTTGTTTTTCCCCTAGTTTGATTTATCCATCGCATTTTCTCTGTGAGGTTAGCTATATTTGGCAGAGTCAGAAAAAGTGTCATTTTATCTGCCGCTGAGGTCCTAAAACTTAAACTTCTAGGGGAGGCTGCAATCCTACGAGCTCAGCCAATAGCGGACAAGGAGAAGTCACCCTGGAAGAGGAGTCTCACACGGCTTGGCAGCCGTCCCAGTGCAGCCAGTGTGGAGACATCAATAACTCCAGTGCTTAACAGTGGAGGAAGGCATTGATTACAAGACACAGGGAACAAAGGCCATTGGGCTGGTGAATTCTACAACCTCTGTGCTGGAGGTGACACGGAGTGGAAGGAAACAGTTAGTAGAAGATCACTGAGCAGGCCCACCTTCCTGTTAAATGTTAATGTACGCAGGCCTGGAAAGGAAAATAGGTCTTCCTTCTCCCCTACTTACTTCCTGACTAATAGCTGTTTAATGGACTCCCTTGAAAGGTTATTTTGTTATTCTCATAGGAAACAAAGAATCGCTTGAACTATATTGTCTTCGCATGCCACAATTTCTTATCCTCATGTCCTCACTGCATAAAATGCCTTGCCCTTCCACCCTTTAAATATCTGATCCTTTCGTTATGCGTGTCCTGCTGGATGTGTTATTCAGCCAGAGGGTCAAACGGCCATATATTAACATGCTCGCCACAAAACACGCCTGCGCATCCCACTGTGGAGTTGGCACCTCTGACCAACTGCAACAAGGACGCTAATCCGTCGTGACACACACAAACTGTTTAGTGCATCAAAATCACATTTCCAGACAATCACAGAGCAGGCCAGGAGCCATTATGTGCAGAGCCCAGTGGAGTGGCTGGTTGCCATCCTGGGGAGGGAGTGGAGGCTTCACATCTGAACACTTCGCTCCCTTCAACAATGCAGGCAAGGACAGCCAGCAGCATGCTAAAGGCTGGGATCTTTTTAGAGGCATGTGATATTAGCAAACGCCACGAGGAAGCAAAAAGGTTAACATAGAGCATGCATGGCCAGGGGGGGAATCTCGCACCCATACAGTGAAAGAGCTGAGGCTTACCATGAAGGCCAAAAGGCATAAAACCCATGTTACTACAGCAGCGAGTGCTTCTACATGCTGGTCTGGTTTTGTTTTACATGTCATTGTTATCATATTATGATTCAGAACACTAAAACTGGTTAAAGCTCAACCTTTTCTGAATTTCAGGACAGCTAATACAATAAAAGAGCAACTTTAACTAGTAATACTAATTAAACTCAAAAAAATTAAGTGTTTTTAGGGATTTGCAGTTTGAGTTTGAGCAGTTTTAAAAACCCAATTTGTGTTTCAAAGTATGTTTATTTTCTCCTTGTGTGCAATTAGTGCCAGGGATTGGCTCCTCCAGAGTGACAGCGATGCATATTTATTCCCCTGGCATGTTTACATCCCATCACTGTCAGTCACCATGCAGTGCTCAGTACACATAGAAACATATAATAGCCTCCTGAGATTTCTCCTTTCCAGTTCCAACTCATTGATTAGACAAGTTAATCCTGTTTGTTAGGACGTGACAGACATAATAATTATTGAATGCAAAGCTAAGAAAATCATATCAGGTTTACCAGGTTTCATTATCAATATTCTGGATGATGTGACTCCTCTCATTTGCCTAAACCATTTTCAGTTACAACAAAGTATAATTGAATAAAACCCTCCATACAGAGGTACTCCCCAGTAACACATATCTTGTAGCTCCAACAACCTTTTCTCACTTGGACATTTTCAATAGGAACATCTTCTTGGCAGCGCTCAGAGATTCCATAGAT
This sequence comes from Chaetodon auriga, assembly GCF_051107435.1. Lineage (NCBI taxonomy): Eukaryota > Metazoa > Chordata > Actinopteri > Chaetodontiformes > Chaetodontidae > Chaetodon > Chaetodon auriga. Next base: position 12,441,944 of record NC_135079.1, on the reverse strand, counting down.
CTGGAGTTTAAATGAATTTCCCTTGTAATCTATTCGAGCCTCAGTTTTGAGCAGCTTTTCTGTGAGAAAGGTACTCAAATACCACAGAAGTTCGATAGTGCTGAACTCAACAGAAAGTAAAACTAATTTATATCTTTTTACTCTGAATACCAGTGCACATAAAGGAGGTTCAAATGCTGACAGAAGAGACATCAGGAGGGAATATGTTAACTTCCAGGGCTGTAGATGGGGCTGTGTTAACTGTCAGTCAAGAGTGAGACTCTTTGAAGTAACATGTAAAGTTAAGACAAGATTAAAACCACTTTGAGACCACAACCCGAATCCAAAAAAGTTGGGACGCTGTGTAAAACAATCAATAAAAACAGACGAAAACAAACTGTGTGTACTCACGAGAGTTATACAAAGTGTTCCTGAGCCCATGTAGAAACATCCTTTATCCAATCATGTGTTCACAAAGTGGTGAACCTCGCTCCATCCTTGCTTGTGAATGACTGAATCTTTCCAGGATGCCCATTTCATACCCAATCATGATACTATCACCTGTTACCAATGAACCTGTTTACCTATGGAGCTTTTTGGAGCTTTCCACATCTTTCCCAGTCTTTTGTTGCTCCTGTTCCAACTTGTATGAAACATGTTGCTGCATCAAATTCAGAATAAGCAGATATTTCCAATAATCAATGAAGTTGATGAGGTAAGACATTAAATATATTGTCTTTATACAGTTTCAAATTGAGTATATGTCAAAAAGGATTTTTTTTTATGTTTTACACAACATCCCAACTTTTTTTTGAATCAGGGTTGTGAGACTAAAATCAGAGTTCATTTACTCTTTTTTTTTTTTTTTTTTTTTAAATGTAAGGATGGCGTCAACTGGACATGGATAAAAAAACAGTTAATTTGAAGTTAAGTCAAACTAAACACCAACAGCAGCTAATAATCATTAAAAATGCTGTGCGGGACAACAACAACTGCAGCAACGATCATGTAACATAGCTGTCAAGGTGATGAGGGGCGAGACTGATGCCCGTCACATCACATTTTAAATCACCTATTCTGAGCAATAAATTCTCTGCTTCTGTCACTTCAGTGGATTTTAAAGTGCTGCCTCAGCATGAACGGGTGGTTTGCAGAGGGCATCGGTATCATTGTCATTCTGAGTGCTCACTGCCACGGTATTTCCAGCCCGCTGTCTACAACACAGCCCCTCTGTCTTCCTCAATAAGTTTGTATATGGACACTTGGCTACCCCTCGGTGCACAGCAATTCACTGTCCTGATATCATCAGGAAAGAGGGACCAATGTGCCAAATCACTTACATGGGCACCAGCCAGATTTCCCAGCAGCAACAGCAGCAGCGGCCCTGACACGAGCTCCTGACACAATGGTACATTTGTAAGACCAGATCTTTTCAGCAACGCCTGCTCTTTCAAGGTCCAAAGGGAAATTACAGCAGTTGACGATCCCTCTGCATCAATAAAGACCGAGTGTGTTTTGTTGGTCGTTGGAGTCGTCTTTTTTACTGTTAATAGAGAAAATGCTTCAGCTTTGAATCTGTCGTCTTAAGTCCATGTCACCTCATTTAGCAGGCAGAGAAGGCGACGCCTGACACATTAAGATTTACTCTGCAGACATCCCAACAGCAGCTGATTGATCTTTGAAAGCAAGTGCCAGGCGCATGCATTCAGGTAAGCAACCATAAGTATGTTGGATATGGACACACAGTAGGACTTTACAGGGCATTTATTGTCAAAAAATCGTGTGTGAAGAACAACAGCTTCAATGCGTCAGCCTGTTTCTCAATAATAATCCTTACCCCGTCTGTGGCACTCAGCCCAAAGTCCACCCCTTCCCACCGAAGACCCAAAAACATAGCTTCATCTTTTTAAAAAGCAATTAAAGTTATTTCCAAAAACAGCTGGGAACTGTTGTTTTTAGCAAAAGTTAATCAAACAGCAGTAATAGTACATTTGTTGGGGACTGTTTCACACATCGAATGCGCTAGTGAGTATTTACTGCATCAAGACAGGATATGGGATGGACTCAAAATAAACTACAGTGCCCAGGTTCATCATAATGGAGAAACGTGTTATCCAGAGCAACAGTGCAGCTCATTAATGTGTTTTTAATAGCCTTTGGACAACAATAGAGGCCTACAGCACAGAGCAATAAGAATAAATTACAGCATATCAGCTGTTGGCTACACAGACAATATTTGTTAGCAGGAACAATTAATTGTTGTTTTTCGTCTTTTCATGGGATTTGTTGACAATTAGAAAAACAAAAATGGAATATCACCAGACCTTAAACCATTAGTTACTGAGTTTATTATCTTAAAGAGGAATCTATGTTTGGAAAAAAAATCAGAAAATTTCAGAGATTAGAAGAATTGATGTCTTCAGAAACATCTACTGAATAAAAACACCTACGACTCATTAAAGCATTTTGGAAATGTAGCGCATGGCATTCAGAGACTAAACACTTAGCATTTCAGCAAAATTAAATTCCAAAAGAATTGTATCAAGAAAGGCTTATCACAAGATTTCCTCAATAAATTAATCATAAACACAGCGTACGTGCATAAAACCGAGAAGTGCGATTCTACATTTCAATGCAGAAGATTTAAAAATCAGGATGATGAGATACACGCAGACCACAGTTGCTTAGCAGTGACCTGCTAATCAGCAGACTTTATTCTAGTGATTGAGAGAGGGTTTCATTATGCCGAGAAATTAAGAGCACAGCGTCACGTGGCACTGAGGTTAGTTACAGCAAATGTTAGCTGACCTCTTTCAAAGCCACTGGGCTCCCCGGGGTGTGTGGTGTCCCCTCGTTGTGCCGAATGAGAAAAAACAATGTACAAACAGCTCCATGCTGAGGTGAACAAGAACAACACTGGCTCATCAGTGTTTTTAGGTCTGCCGTTTTTTTTTTTTCTTTTTCAAAATGAAATTGTTATGTGAAATATGTAACATGAATCCCTTTGAATTTGCTGTATTTCAGCATCTAATCATGTTCCCATCCTGCCTGCCTCCCACTGTTTCTGCTATGGAGAGAGAGAGAGATAGAGAGAGAGAGAGAGAGAGAGAGAGAGAAAGAGAGAGAGAGAAAGAGAGAGAGAGAGAGAGAGAGAAAGAGAGAGAGGGATTTACAGCAGCATCAAGTCGAAGAGAGCAGGGGTGAAAATAACTCCAAAGACCTTTCTCTGCATGAGAGTTTCCCATCTGTTACTTCACAAAGAGTCATCGGCATTCAGCAGCATTAAATCGTGTCTTTGTCCTACTAACCAGTCAACTCGCTCTCTATATTGTCTAGTTGCAGAGCTGATTTACACCAGCGTTCTCCTTCAACTGGACTTGTAATCAACCATCAACTGCACCAATCTGCAGGTCTGAGACCCGCACAGGGATCTCCGTTGGTTAGAAGCATGCATCCTGTGCCTTTAATCAGAAGATGCAGCTGACTGAACCCATTTTGCATTCACCCTTCACTCCACTCCACTCTCCACTCCACCTCCTCCCACTCCACTCCATTCCCCTGCTCCCTCTCTTTTTCCCTTCTCTTAGCCCCAACCCTGGCTGTCATCAGAATGCAGGGCCTGTCTGGAGGACCACACACAGAGTAATTATTAATAAGAGAAGATGACAAGTGAACATCCCTCCTGAATGCTAAGAGATGCCAGCGGAGGCTGGAGATGGCCGGCCACTCTCAGAGATGCCAGATGAGGCCGAGCTCCGCTTTCCCGCTGATCTCTGCTCAAAGTCATTCACAGGAGGGGCATGAGAATATGCAGGTCCCATTCAGCTAATCATATCCTACCACGCCGAGATGCCCTTTGCATAAGACTGCGTGTTCATAAATAGAGATTCAAGATTTCACGCTCTCTCAGACATGGTTTCAAACAAGACTCTGGCGGATGTTATACTCACTGGGGGTTGCTCATGTCGAGGTCTTGTTGCTGCAAATAGACGTCCACACTAAATGACCCCAAGTGCAAAATGTGATTTCACCACTGCAGAGACCTGGCTCCTACCACACCTATGGAAAATACAAAAGAATGAAATTACTACAGAGACAGGAAATCATGAGGCAATGCATGGCCAAACTCCATCTGCTGAGCAAGACTGTGAGATATGATTGGGAGCTCTGGGACAACAATCAATAGACCTTGTGGGGAGATTGTTTTGCCAACTGCTGTTTGCAAGGTCAAAAACGGACATTTCATCTCAAAAATCATGAAGAATCTATTAACAGTTGACTTGTGTAACACAAATGCACGCACAATTATCAATGACGTATCAGTGCTTCTTCCTGAAGGCACCCGCTCCTAACTTCAGCTTTAGCTTTGCTCTGCTCAACTATTTTCCTGAGGAGCACTAAACTGTAATGGATTTTAAATCTCCTCCAATATACGCTCCGCTCTGTGAATCAGGGGCTGAGGAACATCACACCTCTTGCATAGCAAGTACAGCAGGATGCTAGCTCTTTGTGCCACAGGATAGAGAGCCATTGATGTCCAAGTCTGGTCAGTGAACGCTCATTCCAGCTGCTTTACAGGGAACATACATGACATGACCAGACGGGAAAGTCACAAACACATAGCCAGTGCTTTAAAGTGAAATGTCTACTATTAACAACAACAACAACAACAACAACAACAACAAAAACAAGCCTTCAAAGCCTCAGCGTTGTCAAGTGAAATCAGCTGTCAAAAAGAGATTAATTATAACTGCAATGCTCACACATTTGCATTGTTTGCACCTTATTTTATGGATTCAGGATAGTGTGGGACACAGAGCGGCACAGAGAGAAAACCCTCAGACGCGGAGGGGTGAGGAGTCAGCATTCACAGCCGCAGGAGACCACAGCAGAGTAATGTAGTGAAGCACAGCAGATTAAATGCTACTCAGGATAATTCAGCCCAGGTCATCCAAGGGCTGGGAGTGACACTGTTTCACTGCAGCACCCAAAAATCTGTGCTCATTAGCATAATACTCAGGGAAAAAAAAAAGAAGATATTTCTCTGGCCATAAGAGGAGCAGAAAGTCAACCAGGTTAGAGCCAAAATACTTGGAGGGTGCATTACTTTGTCCGAGGAATCGCTGTAGAGGTGATCAGAAAGGCAAGAGGGATCAAAGGTGTGTGTTTGCTGCTGAGCAAAGTATTTCTGGGCTGGAATAAATCACAGATCACAGGCTGATCTCATTTCACAATGGGCATCTTGAGTTGCCACATTACTTTAAGTACAGTCTACAGTGAGTGCTCGATCAGCGGAGGTGGCTGTACACAAGGCTTTTTTTTTTTTTTTTTTTTTTTTACTATTTCATTTCACCAAACAAGCACCGTGGGCTGTTTCTATCAACTGCTTGCTGCATTTAACCTAATCAAGAACCATTTGCAATCGCTTCCCACCAAACTCGTGCAGCTACACAAACAGTTACGGTGCTGTAAACATTTCCCCGCTGTGTTTAGAGGCCACACAGTCTCATTTCTTGTTCAAAGCGACGCAAACACACCAACTACCCAGGGCGCTTTAAATCAACACCGCCTGGAAAAGAAGCGCAAAGGCACACTAACCTCTTACGTTTCCGCGCTCTACATTGTGTAAAGTGTGGTCGTGACTCCTTTGCAGTGATGATGGTAATATCTCCCTCCTCGCCGATGATGATGATGATGATGATGGTGATGATGATCAGTGTGAGGGAAGCTCGGATCTTGCTGTGTGTAGGCTGCGATTCCCCTCAAATTCGCGTTGGCCAAGCACCCGTATCGCCTCTCAGAAGACAGCGCACGACGAAAACACCTCGTCCGGACCGAAAGCACCATCCTTCAGCGGAGACGACGAGGCTGTCACTGAATCGGGGTGATAACGACGTCTTCTGAGGGAGGCATAATGCGCCTGCAGGGCTTCCCCCACAGTCACACCAGGGACTCCATGTGCCCGATAATAAGAAGAAGAGGTTCACGACCGGGAGCTGTCCAGGTGCTGAAAACGGGATTCCAGCGGCTACAGATGTGTGACGAGCGGCGCCATCAACGCGGAGGGAACCGGGCCAAACGTACACCAAAAAAACCCCAACGCACACTCACGCAGTAATATTAATGAAAGCATATATGTAGTCTATATTCCTACTGAGCCGTAAGAGCCTGCAGACGTCCCTCTTCTATGCCACCCTGGATGCGTCGACGTAGAAAAACACTCTCGCTTCACTTCACCTCTTGAGCTTCAGAGTTCCTCGCGATAACAACCCACCCGCACGAAAAAAAGAAAAAAAAAATCACTAATACTCTTACAGTGACTTCAAGTGTTTTTTGTGGAGCTCAATAGTGAGTTTGAATGATGAGTGAGTCTGCTGTGTTTAATGTCGTGCATCAGTCTGCAGCGTCATGATATTGAGGTACACATAAAGATGCAGCTGGGTTGGCATTGGTGTTAAAAATGTGCTACATCTTCTAATAAGGAACAATCTCAAAAGGGTTTATAAGTTGTAACTAATAGCTTTTTTTTAATGGCTAATAAATAATTTAGCAGTGCTTTACAATTCTGGAAAAAAAGGTCATAAAAACAGTATAATCTCCATTGGGCTGCCTGTCTGCCTCGGATATTTATCCTTGACCTGAGTTCAGACTGTCAGGCGCAAATAAAAAGACTTGCTCACTTCAAATTAAACACTGTCTTGCAACTGCCTAGAAGAGCACCGAGGCACCTACAATGGACCTTTGTTTAAGAGTCTTATGTGTGGAAAATCTAACTTGTGCCACCAAGGGGAAAATACAGCTGCTATGATGGGGACAATTTATTATGAAAGTCATCTATCAGGATGTTTGCTGAGTACTTGAAAATGAGAATATTGTAATGTATGAAGATAATGTAATACTCAGCATAACAGTTACATAAGCATTGCCCCGTTTGTGTGTGTGTGTGTGTGTGTGTGTGTGTGTGTGTGTGTGTGTGTGTGGACATACAGTGCGCACGTTGTGGGGACATAACTCTGCTTACACATTGTGGGGATTCGTCTTCTTTGCGGGGACAAATGCAAGTCCCGAGAGCATAAATCATTGACTTTTAAGGTGAAGACTTAGGTGAAGGTTAGGCAAGCAGTGGTTATGCTTATGGCAAGGCTAAGCCTCCAGGAAATGAATGTAGGTCTATTTAATGTCCTTAAAAATGATGGAAATACGGCTGTGTGTGTCTGTGTATATGGCTTTCTAAGTGTAAGAGTATAAGAGTAGGAGTATATTTCTTTTTTAAAGAAAAAAAAAAAGCTTTATAGATCAGTTAACTAAAATACAGAATATTTTGCCAGGACATTAAAAAGGGGGTATATTATAATTTCTGGTAGTTAGAAGTTAGAATTCCATAAATAAATGCTAATTTCTGCAAACTCCTAAGTTATGTATGTTTATACGTCTTTGATGAAGGGTTTTTATGATACTTTATTTACAGTTATTTACAGTTGTAAATATTCTAAAGTTCATAAGTGGATGTTGGTCTAGATTTTCCATCGCCCTTTTCCAGAAGGTTAGTGGTCCACTGAGTGGCTGCTATCTGAAAGACTGGGGTCTTATGTGGGAGGGGGATGAACACTAGCCAAGGGATTTTTCACAACCTGGCAACCCATATGTTGTTCTTTTAGGGTGCTTTTAAAAGATCTATAAAGCATTAATGAATGATTTCGATAATTTACTATTAATTTAGCCATTAGCGACTAAAACTCTTATAAAGGGCATCCTTTATTATTATAGCAAAATGAAATATAATTATGGTTGACCTGTGAGGCGAGGCCCTTCACAGCCTACTCATAACATGCTATCAAATGATCAGACACGCAGCAGAAACGTCCTCAAAATGACTTTAGCATCTCCACATGGTTACTCGATTGAGGCCTGTGTAACCTGCAGAAGTCCTGGCCCTGATTGCACCATCACTGCATGGCTAAAAACAACACAACTTCTTAACAAGGATTAAAAATGGCCAGCTGATGAGTCAACTAACGGTTCTGAGCATGCAGCAGTAATTATTTGTCTGAAGCAAGTGGTGTGATGCGTTCTTAAGACTGCAGAAAAGTTCCCACGATTCCATTCATGCCTTCTTTGCATACCAATCTTTGAGCTGTTTCTTACCAAACCCAGACACGCTGAGCTCACATGCACAACAGGTGATTTCCTCACACATCCCCAATCTGATCCCATGATGCAACGGAAGCTAGAGCAAAAACAAAATGTCATTTACTTGGGTTTTCATCTGACACTCTCCCACACAGCTCAAGTGACACCTGGGGGACTTTTTAGGCCTCTGACAGCTCCGCATTGTATCGCTCACATGCCATTAAATGACACCATTGATGGTGCAAATTACCTACAATCAGTTGGTAGTATCCTGACGTTTAGCCTGCCATTTACAATGTGGACAAACTGCAATCACAACATTTTTTAGGCCAAGGGAGGAACACGCCCACATGCGCCTTCTCCAACAAAAAGCAGTTCTGAGGTACTTGGAAGCGTCAGTATGACTCACCTTGGGAACCTGCGCTGACAACCAAAAGCTGGGATTTCACAAGCTGGTAAGGACATATTTTTGATTTATTTCAGTCAGGGCGATGATTTATTCCTCTCACAAGTCAACACGAGTTCACGACACCATTCAGATTCAAGACACTGTGTAGAAATGTCAGCCTGTTTTCACTATTGGCACCTGAACGGTCTAGTTACGCTTTCCTCGGTGGTGAGATTACTTCCTTTTGTGTGCCAAAACTGTCGCTTGTGTTCTCAGGAAACAGCAAGAGAGCAAACCTGTCCCAAATGATGGCAGGTAATTATTAAAAAACGATCAGAAGAAACCTCAAAGCATGTTTAGGAGTGACTCTTTGGTCCTGTTAGAGCTATTCTTCCTGACATGTTGTTGTGTCTGTGTAGATCATGGAAACCTCTGTGAGGGTCAGGAAGTCACCTATTGCATGAATGGTGGGACCTGCTATAAAATACCCTCCATGAATACACTCTCCTGTGTGTAAGTGAAATACAAAACTTCACTTTCAATCGTCTTTAATGTAAGAATGAGCCTTCAGGAACCTTTAATGTCTGCTGATGTGACATCATGGCACTATTGTGGAAAAAATTTCTGTGCTGACAGACCGCCGACGTTTTTATATCTGACTTCAGGTGCTATGACAACTACAAAGGCAGCAGGTGTGAGCAGTTCCAGCTCTTCAGCATTTCCGCCGATGCAGGGGAGGCAGGGTTAATTGCAGCCGTGGTCATTGTTGCCCTCCTCATCTTAGTGATGCTGGCAGTTGTTATCTACTACGTACGCAAGTAAGTACATTATGGATTTAAGATTAACGGCGTTCTCAAGGTGTCTAAAAATAGCAGAGGATGTGGAAGTGTTTTACGCATTATACAGTCCTATTGTGCTTCAGCCTGAATAGATTCTTTTAAAGCTAATAACCACTTTTGTCCACACGCAGGATGTTTAAAGCCAAGCAAGAGAGTCAACAGAACAATCAGCCACAGTACTGGAGAGTCAAGCCAAGAGTGTGATCTTTCCTCCGATGTGCATTTGTTTCTCTTTTGGTTGTGTGTTGGATGGGATGAGAGCTGGGTGTCACTTGCCTTGTTGGACTTGATGCTGTTTTCGATACGACTATGAAAGACCAACAGACAGAGGGAAAACTGCTGCACTGACCTTAGCTAAAGTCACGGCCGGTGAAGACCCGATAGCTGATTAATCGTCTCATGAGATTTCTGAATTCCACGCAGTTCAAAGAAAAGTGTAACTCATTAACACACACACACACACACACACACACACACATACAAAACAAGGTGTGAAACAAGCGTGAGTGGGTGGGAATTGAATCACACCTTGCACAGTAGCCTTTTTAAAACAGCTATGAAGCAGGCACTGGTGTTACTCGTGTTAAATCGCATTTCAATCTATGTGCTTTGTCTGAAATGTATTGAAAAAGCAGAGCTGGACAATGTAAAAAAATATGTGAAATATTATTCTAAATATTGAGCCGTTAATATGGAATTATGACGTATCCCCCCTGTATCAATATAGCATCAGTAAATATTTTGAAACTGTGTAAATACATGCAATGATCCTAACTGAATGATTTGACTGTGTGATTTCTGGTGGGCCACAAACACACACACACACATATTTGTATTGGTGTATTTGTAGGGCTAGTCATTCCCCAGCTCAACCATGCTAACCTCAACCTTTAGCCTATTCTTAACCTAATCCTCACTCTGCTCTTCACCCGAAACCATCATGGCCCCTTGAAGCAGTCAGGACAGGTCAGGATGACCTCACTTCTTAACGTCCTCACCCTGCACTTTTAAAACTCGAGACTGGCTCTGACAAAACTGGACATGCAAGAACACACACGCAGCGAAACTTAGCGAAAAACTGTGTGTGGGAGTCTGTATAATTAGAGCATCCCAAGCCATTCATCAGTCTCCTTAAATCTAAAAACAGGGACACAGGAGATCCCAGGAGTTTCATAATGAGAATGGTGGCATCGAATGTGCTTCAGTTCAGTGTGAGAACTCAAACTCGTTGGACGGCGCTGCCAACGGTTTGTTAGTCTTTCTAATTTTGATGGACTTCCATTATTCTCTAACAGTTGCTAACAACCAACTGGGGGAAGAAGAAGACTTAAATTTGGGCTCCTGGCAGCTTAGTTACTCACTAAAATTGCCATCATTAATGACAAAACTTTGCAGCACATGCGTTCACGCATTCAAATCTGACTTGTTCTTGTTAATTTCAGAGACAAAGTCAGGACTGTACTCACTGGCTGAAGTCAATTTTAACACTGGCATTATATAAAAATGATCTCCACGGTCGGCTCAGCAGCGGGGGAGCTGTTAAAATGTGACCCTATTGATTATAAACAGGGCGAAAGCATTAGCGCAACACACAACAGGGTTTTTGCCAAAGTATTTCATGTTGCTATGAGGAAATATCTGTATAGGGTGGGCCCTAAAAAGCACAACATGTGACGCAGAAACTTACCGTGCTGCTTTAAATAGCCGCTGACCTCTTTCCACTGTGTATGAAATGTTTTTATTTCTCTCAAATGCAGAAACATATCAATTAAAATGTTCTTGTGTGAGCTTTTAGTAAAGTAGAAATGCTTGAACCTCTGTATTAAGCCAACAAACTGATATCAGAAATCAGTGGCCTTCTTCTTGTGTTAAAAATGCAGTAGTTTGCTTCCACCTGGTGGCAGTATGGCTTCTCTGCCAAGTGTCGCAATGGAACATTAGTAGTTGTCTTTTGTAAAATCACCCTTATTATTATTCCACTTCCTAAAACCTCATCTGGACTTAATTAAAATTTCTATCAAAAATACACAATATCACAAGGTTCAGATAAGCTCACCCAGTTCTGTAAACAACTTACTCTTACAGGCTTCTGGCTTTGTCAAACTCATGCGCAATTTTCAGCGCTGTGCTGTTGAGTCCCACGGACTGCATGTTAGTGATGATGGTGACCACCACCCCCTGTGGGAGGAGGGGGGTCTGTCCTTGGCGCTGGTCTATCTCCTCACTGGGTAACACCAGGAGGACGCTGCTAGCTCCGACCGCGCCTCCTGTGTGCGACACATAGTGTCTGCGCTTCCTGCAATGGCCATATTTCTGTAGTTTCTCCACCACCAGCCAGCCTTGTGCGTACAGCCCATCTTTATCCCAGCTGGCCTCTGTCCTGTCAACAGGCGCCCACAAATCTATGGAAGTCTGGGGTTTGAGGAAGCCAGGGAGCAAGCCCTCAGTGTCTTTCAGCTCGGCCACCTGGTAGCTGTAGAGCAGAGCGTTACCGAAAAGCAGCAGGTCGCCCACAGTGGAAAGGAAGCCGCCTCCTGCCCACTTATAGGAGTTGTCTACGTACGGGCAGTTCACAACCCGGCCTTTCTTGTTGAGATGATAATATCTGTGGAGGAGCATCAAGGATTAATATGGACTCTATCGGATTTTTATCACTAAAAAAAGCAAACCTAAGCAATCACAGCAACCTGAAAGAAACATCAGATCTTGACAAAGGTTTACTCAGATGCTACTGATGCATCCCCCCTGCACTCAGCTGTGACTTATCCCAGTAATCTGGACATAACCTGACACAGGTGAATATCGATTACCTGGAGCGGTGGTAAATAATGGGGTCATTTTCATCAGGCACAGTATTGAGCATTCCCAGCTCACGGAACATGTTCATCATGACATCCAGGAAGCGCTGTCCAGCAGCTCGCTCCACAGCAGCACTAAGAAGGGTAAAGGCGTGGGTGGAATACAGAAAAGTGGTGCCTGCATGCAGCGAAGAAAGAAATGTTACTCATCAAGACTTTAACATTGAATCTGTATCATATTTGAATGGGTGAGCGAGTGAATTTGTGCTTTACCAGGTTTGAAAATGAGCGGGTCGTCTTTGAACAGATCCAAGGCCTGAGTGACACTTTCATAGTTTTCCTTCAGGTAGTATTCCTCGTGCTCAAACTCTTTTCTCTTCTGAGCCTGAGCGGCTTCTTTGTCTTTGGTGTTCTGTTCTGTTGCAGGTTTATCTTTGTTTTCAGATGAGCTCTTTTCACCCCCTCTCTCATTCACTGGTGGCTTTAAAAGTCGCTTTGCCTTCTCCCTGTCCTCCTTCACTTTCTTTGCATCCTTCTCATAATGGCGTATGCCGCTCAGGTGGGACAGAATCATACGAGGGGTTATCGTCACCTGAAAGAACAGGATGAAAGGCGTGCATGTGAGCCGAACACGAAAAGGAGCAGTGTGACGACTAGAAAACTGTGACACTTTGTTCAAGTTACTCACATCCTGTCCATCAAATTTCTTCTGGGGAAACTCTGGGACATATTTCTGAACTGGGACATCAAGATCCAGTTTCCCCTCCTCACACAGACGCGCAGCAGCTGCAGATGTGAGGGGTTTACTGATGCTGGCGATCCGCAGCACTGTTTCTGGGCTGCATGGCACACGATTCTCCAAATCGGCATAACCCACCCCTGAGTTACACGAAGAATTTAAATGCATCGTATGAGAATACTTGTGTGTTCCATGTGTGGCGTTTACTATGAAAACCCATAATCACAACATCACTGAGACATATTAGTAAAGAGAAAGGCCACAGCAGAGGACCATGCTGTATTTCACATTGTGTGCTTTTGGGTCAAGTTTCTCACTGAGTCTGTCTCATGGCACAAACAAAAGGCCATTTAGTTGACTACTGGAAGTGGGCCACTTGTGTTTCAAGGCAAACAGAGCTAAAGCTCAAAAGCTATTTGTTTGTTAATAATTGATGCGACTCTGATGTTTTTTTCTTACTCTTTCAACTTTGTCCGAGGCGGTAACCCAAGGCAGGGCCCCTGTTAATTTGGCCGTTTATCTCGACTCAGCTGTTTGCCAAAAATGACATGACATCGGCAAGAAAGGCAGGTTTCTGGCCAATGCTGTGTCAAAATCAGAAAGGCACAACATTTGCAACCTTGCCAACATTGATATCACACAGCACCAGGCCAACGTTGGATCAGCCAGACTGGTGATGCACAGGCACGGTACGAAATATTCTGCCAGTGCTAGCATAGTTTTAACAAGAAGTGGCAACTTTAACACAACCACTTATTCCAACCCTGGACCATTCATTTGAGTGCAGGACATCACTGGTCCAAGCAGTCAGCACAAGGGGCCCAAAATACATAGTGCATGCTGTGCAAACCAGACTAGCTTCATTGCATTTATTTGCAGGCACCAACCTTCACACCAGACTTGAGCACCATCCACAGAGACCCCAACCACCAGCCCTGGAGCCCCGACCTCAGCCTGAGTGACGACGGACAGACAAACTATGAACAGGTGGCACTGAAGTTTTAGGCAGGAAATAAAAGAGAAAACAAATGGAGAGAGGCCAATCTTAAAGCAAACAGTTCACAGGCCTACCTCTGTGCCTACCTTTATCCGCTCCACAAGGTCCCTGCTAACTTTTATGGCATCGCTGTATCGATCGGTCCTCTGTGCTTCTGTTACTTTATCATCACAGGAGCTGTCGGCTGTGTCCGTCTGATACTTCAGTCCGACAGCTAAAGCAATCCCCAAACCAACCCCACATATCCAAATCCTGGACTTTGACCTGTATCTGTAAAAGGCTGCGTTTGACCCTCCAACATATCGTCTCTGTTGCTGAATAAAAACACTCCGCTTCTCCAACTGCAGCGGCCGGACTCGCGCTTCGGATCCTCGCGGTGTCAACAGAGCAGACTCGCGCGCTGCTAGAGTACATTTGGCACAAAAACGATTTGGCAAAAATAACCGTAACATTGTCAAATTAGATATGTTGCTTCTCCTGCCTTTTTCTTGCCGTTAACTGCCCCTGGTTAATGAGCTCCAGTTCACAACAACTTGCTTCCTGTTGGCATCATCGAACCAGACCTAATAAATTAAACCACGATTCAGAAAAAGTCGATCGACGTAGGATAACCTGTTCACCCGATGACAAGAACTTGCTGTTCATGGTTTGCATTGTGATCGAATAATATGTGATATTGATTAGCAGAGCAGCGTACAGAAACTGCTTATGACTGTATTGACAATGTTGTTCTCCGTGTCAAGGTTTTGAAGTTCTTGTTGGCACAGCACCCTCAAGTCTGGCATTGAGACTCCTACAGTAATGACTAAATAAAGTAGGGAACAGCATGACTGATGAAATGGTTAATGCTACCAAAAGCTGATTATGCAGCAGAGTTGTGGTGATTGATGAGGGAGTCTTTCCATTTTGAGCAAGGCCTGATCAATCTGTTAGGACATTGGACCAAATGATAAGGTAATATTGCAGGACCCACCTCACTGATACCTTTGTCCTGAAAACAAATATATTGATTTTTAGCAAATTTGATGTAACTAGTTGACATATTTTCAAAGTGGGTCTTCTGGGTACCCTGGGTGTCCAAGCCCCCAGGATTTTTTGCTTTAAGTTTTATTATATTTTCAGTATTTAAGGTTTGATGTGAATGGACTGATTTTCATTAATACATTTGTGTTGCGTCCGGAGACATTCAATAATTCTCAGGATGCCAAGTTATCCATTAACCATGACACATCAACAAACAGGCCTTACCCCAGCGCCATCTCTCTCTCTCTCTCTCTCTCTCTCTCTCTCTCTCTCTCTCTCTCTCTTATCTCCTCACTGGTGCAACTAAGGACTCTCACAGAGGTCGTGCTAACTACTTAACTGCTGTCAACACATATGAAGATCATTTTTTGTCAAATTCCAAGCTTACATAAGCTACTAAATATTACTGTATATGGTGGCTTCTGAGTAAAACAAGAAAGCATGCTAACTACACGGGCCATTATGAAGTCATAGTTTATGATAAGGTCATAAACTATAGTACATAATTGAAGTTTAAATAACCTACCCAAGAACATACTGACACATGAAGTCCAGGCACACCAAAACTTCTTAACGGCTAATGCAACAATAATACCACTTAAACAAAAGGGACCTTATTGCAGGAGTAGGCTTCTACCTTTATACGTAAACTCAAACTGGATGCACGACGTGCTGCTACTTTTACTCAACTTAGAACATTTAGAACATTTTCCACTATTGCTACATGGTTTGATTGCTCTGAAAGTGCTGTTATGGTCCAGCAGTGCTTAGTAAGCTCCAGTGAACCAAAGAAGCACATGACAATGTTTTCCCCCCAGCTGGAAGTCAAAGTGAGGGTCAAGCAAAAAAATGAACCGGGAGTAATGCAATAAGGCTGCAAAATGAACAGATCTCTATTTGTTCGGAACATTTAACACATTTTTTTTTCTCGTCCTTTGCATTGCATTGGGTTTTATTCAATCACACCAAAACCTATTAAGACTTTGAATGGGACAAAAAAAAGCTATGCATGTACCACAAACAAAGTTAGAAAACTTTCAAAACGTGCTTTTATTTATAGTCATATTTTGTACATTTAAAATATGATAAACACTTGAAACATCTACATTAATACAAAGCTAAACCAATGCACAACCAGATGACTGAAATCATACTTCAGAGACAAGATGAACAAATTTTGGACCATGGTTTTAAAGAAAACTAAGAATATACTGTAATTCATTGGCATTTTTGGTCATTGCTTACCAAAACAGTAGCACCAGTATACATACTGACAGACATAGCTGATGTATACTTACACTTGCGAGGAACTTTTCTCTCCTTTTTAAACATAGTTTGTCTTGCAGCAAAATGTGCATAATGTTGAGGTTTAACTAAATGCAAAATTTCTCCACTTTGTCCTTTGGTATGTGCATAATCAAGGTGGAATGGAGCGTACCAGATCAGCTTCAATGCAGATGTAAAAACAATCTTTGTAACCAATGGCACATGTCATTTCACCAGATGACTTGTCAAAAAAAGAAAAAAAAAACAAAAACCCTACTTCAAAGATTGCAAAATGCAGACAACATTTCATGATAAAAACCGACTTGAAGAAGAAAGAATCTTGTTTCTCAGTTTAGGCTTCATCAAAGGGAATGGTTAAGCTTTGCTTCCTCTTAGCTTTGCTCCTTGGTCGAGTTCCGCTGAAGGCAGGACGGTGCGATAGGAAAAGCATCTGGCTGTTTGATCTCCACCACGGGCACGAGAAGAGGGGTTTATGGTAAGCAAGGTGCGAGCACAAAAAGCCAAAACCACAGTGCGTTTGGGGTCGGACCGTGCTTTCACAAATTATTCAGTTCCATTAGAGTCTGGTCCAGCATCTGGTGCATATCGAGGTTCTCTTCTTTAGCATGTGACAGTTTCTCTGTTAGAACATCAAATGAAGAAGTTTTAATCTCACACAAGCGGACACAAGTGAGTCAGATGGTTAGCTTGCATTAATAGTCAAGCTGGCTACATCATTCAGGTCAGTTATTCAGTATGAGTGTTATTTAGCTTGACCTACACCTCACTGACAGAAAACAAGAGAAGCACATTGAGTAAACCAACTCATGATATGCAAGCAACCATGCAAACAGGCTACAGCTTACGACATGTTCTTATTAATGCACATAAACACAACTACAATGCATAAAAAGTGATTATTGTATAATGTTATAATGCTAGACAAGAAAATGATTATTTGAGATAATCCCTGATTTTCACTATGTTTGAATTACATTTCCACAAACGGCAACACAAATTTCAAGCAGTGCAGGCGTTGTATGTGGACAATGCAAACGAAACAGCTTTGGATCTTACACTGGATCAGATTGTCATACACACATTAAAAAAAAAAAAAAAAGATGAAAGGGTAAAACCGACGGGTAAAAACATTCACACAATTTAGTCCTCATTCAAGGCCACGCGTAGTTCATTAGTGAGAAGGCGGTTTTTCTCAAGTTGCTGGTAGAGGCGATCTTTGCAGTCAGAGAGCAAGTTGAAAAACAGAGAGAGGACAGGAAATCAGAGGAAAACAGGAAAAGAGGAAGTGCAATGCCTGTTCACACCTACCTTACCTACAATGGATCACTGGAGCCTTTTTTTTTTAATCTTTGTAAAATACACTTAACATCTGACTCTTCTTTAAATGACATGATCAAACAGTGTTTTGATGCTGTTGCATTTTAAGAGGGCACTTTAGGCAATCCACTCTTTAGATTTGTGTTTGCAATGGTTAAAGCAAGGCACGAAACGTTAAGAAGAACCACGGCAGCAAACTTTAACCTTAAAATAAAACTGGATAGTATGGCAACAACATAGAAAAAACAATGAATACTTTATCTGCGGCTTTGGCCATAACATTCTCTGTCGAGTGTATCTTTTCGATCAACATCAGACTTGGATAAACTGTGATTGAGAATCAACCACGCTGTAGCCTCAGTTTGGTTTAGCATTTTAAAGAGTTTAAGGATGTGGCTCAACTACTGCTTTACATTTGAAGTCTGAAAACACATAAGAAAACTGCTCACTTCTGCTTTTCTCTGTCTGGATTTATGGGAAGGTCTTTAATAAAAACACTCAGAGTATGTGATTGTATATTTATTCAGATATATGACAGGATACCGTTTATCATACAAAGGCCATGTGGTGTAATCACTGATAGCAGTTTCTTCCAATTTCTCCAATCAACCAGACTCAACAAATCTTACACACTGTTCTATA
The DNA here is from genome assembly GCF_051107435.1 of Chaetodon auriga. Taxonomy (NCBI): domain Eukaryota; kingdom Metazoa; phylum Chordata; class Actinopteri; order Chaetodontiformes; family Chaetodontidae; genus Chaetodon; species Chaetodon auriga. The sequence continues at coordinate 12,423,805 of NC_135079.1, read as the reverse complement.
TTCAACCATGACACCCCATAACTCTACTTTTCTGCAATCTTCCTGATAATAAATCCAACACTAATTCCCTCTAAATCTCGAATATGTCCCTCCTGTCACAGACCTAAATGTTGAAAAGTGCTTGCATGCATCAGTCTCAAATGCTAAGAGAGAAGACAACTTGGCTCAGCTTTCAGTACCTGCAGTTATTCCAGGTTTTTGTGCATATAGCACTACTGTAATATTCCTAATATCTCAGCTTCACAGGACAAAAGTTGAAGAAAATAAAAAGAACATTGAAATCAACTAATGGTGTGTGGAGATGAAGGAACAAAATCATAAACATAACTTAAAATCAAGGCTTCCTGGTTTTATTAGAGCCACTTGGAAATAAATAGAAATTAAAAAGAAAAAGAAAGGACAGAGTAAAGAGATACAGCTTACATAGAAGGAAGGGTGTTTATTTCTTACACAGTGCAGAAAGATTCTAGGATTCTGTACAAGAGATGGGATCAAGTTAACTCTGACGTGAGGATGAAAACATGAGAGGGGAAGGACAGCAAAGACAGAGAGGGAAGGGACAATGGAGGGAAGGCTGGAGAGAGAAGACAGACGCCACTCAGCCGGCAGGAGACGTCTTTCATGAGGTGTAAAAAATTTATCTGCGTGGGAGAGAAGAGGTAAAGTGAACCAGGGGGGTCGCTGTGGGACCGAGGCAAATTTTGCACCACAGTACACCAGAACCACACAAGTCACGGCAAAGCATTACAAAACCACAACGCACAATGGAAATGCATTGTGAGAGGGAGCACGCTGACAAACACAAAGTGGAAGTCGGACCAATTCCTCCCTCTGATTACCAGACTATTCGGCTAAAACGCCAGGAGCAGGGCTGGACCAGACAGGGGGTGGTGCGCCTCGTCAGTCTCCCACAGAGGGGCCAAACGCTGAGGGACAATTTAGCAAAACTGGGGGCTCAACCGCAGCGATGCTAAAGTGTGACAGCTAACCTTCAACAAACACACAGGGGGCCTTTCTTCTCCACAGAAGTAGACCATGTTAGTAGAAAAGAAGAAACACTCCTAACCTTGAGTTACAGAGAGTGAGTCAGACTCACTGAAATGCTTCCATAATACAGACCACAACATTTCAATAGACAACTTGCATGCGTGGCGTAGGATGTCAAGATATCACATGAAAATATCTTGAATATTTTTTAAATTAGAGAACAACAAAAATTGCATAGACGGTTATAAAGTCACCGATTACAATTCACAAATGAATCCGTTAAGAAACTCATGCTGAGATTTGCTCATGCATTAGCTCATCCCTGTTTACAGTCATCTCGAACACCAGTGATACTGACACAAAGCTATCAGAAGGTATCTTCATCACAGTAAGGCAGAAGTGTGAGAGGGAACCACTTAGAGTGAGTTAAAATTAATGCAAGAGGGCTTCAGTTACACAGACATGGAATACCACAATGTCTGTTTTAACACGTTAAAGACTTTAAAAACATGGCTGCATAACTGTTTTAAGACCAGATACAAGAGTTGGATGCACGAGTAATGACGGGTACAAGGAAATATAAGGGAGACAATGGAGGTGAGGCAGTTGGTGTAGAGGGAAAAGAGGGGGGAACAAGCAGGCGCAGCAAGTTGAAAATTACATGGAAGTCATGTCGTTGAGGGCGTGGTCCAGCTCCTCGCTGATGGCCTTGTACTTCAGTTTCTGGGCATACAACTCATCTATTGGTGGGCCGGGGGTACGGGGGGAGGGAGGTGCAGTGAAAGGGAGCAGAGGTGAAGGAACGCGTGACAGGGAGGTGAAGGGTGAAGCATCCGGATCATGACAGACAGGAGAGGGTGAGAGAAAAAATGAAAACGGGGGAAAAAAAGAGGAAAACAGAGTTATACCAGAAAATGATAGAAAGTGCAACAAAAATGGGGAAATTCATGAGGAAATGAACCGTGTACTTCACTGCAACATGGCTCCCAGTCCTTGCTATGACTCCTTGAACACTAAGTCAACATTTAGGCGTGATATCTCCGACAAACATCAAAGCCATTCTTTCCTACCTTGAACTCAATAACAAATCAACTACACCGAACAGAGAGCGGATAAGGGTCACCACAACGAAAGTACAACGCTGACTGAAAAAGATTATGAGGGAACAGAAATAGAGTTCAAGAGCTAAGCAAAGAATGAGCCGAAGAGATTTTTTAAAGCCCCGAGTACTCACCCAAATACCATCACTGACACAACAACAATCATGAAAGAAAAAAAAATCATACCTTCCAAGTCATCAATGGTCTTCTCAAGCTTGGCTACTGATCTCTCAGCGAACTCAGCACGAGTCTCAGCCTGTGTTACAGAGGCAGATTTATGACTTAGTCCATGTGATACAGCACCTGTGACTTGTGTGTTAATCATCCTGCACTCGGCCTGCAGCTCCAGATAAGGCCTCGTGAAACTTTACCTCCTTCAGCTTGTCGGTGAGGACCTTGATCTCCTCCTCGTACTTGTCCTCCTTCTGTGAGTACTGTGGAACAAAAACAATGACAGGTGTCAAACTGGTGGAGGGAACGGAGTCAAACTCTGAATGTCTGTTTAAATACATGCATACATATGAATATTATGATGCAAAACTGAGGTGATTCGGCTTCTCGGGCTCTTCTGCTCCCCTTCCCCCCAGTCTAACGAGGAGCTGAGGGGTTTGACAGCATGCACTTGGTCGGAGGGTCGCACTTACCTTCTCAGCCTGGGCCTCCAGTGACTTCAGGTTGTTGGTCACAGTTTTCAACTCTTCCTCAAGCTCAGAGCATTTGCTGGGGTTTTAGACAAGGGGGTAAAGTTCCAAAGGAGAAGAGGAGGGGGGGTGGAAGAAAAGGAGGGAAGCGAGGGAGGACAGAACCAGAGGTGGACACAAAACAGGTAGAAGGAAAGTAAAAAAGATAAATAAGAACTACAGGGATTAAAACCAGGAGGGAACCCCACGTACCTTCAAAGTGCCTTAACAGAGCAGGAATGTGAGAATAGCAATGTGACTCACACAAAGAGTAGTGGGTTACAGTGAAATCAATAATTTGGCATTTTTGCATCAAAATGTCATGCTTCTCTTAAATGTGAGGCGTTATTCTTGCACAGTCTCTGCATTGTTAGAGGCATGAAAGAGGAAAAGAACAAGCACAGCGAGCAAGGCAGAGACTCAGCGACATGAATGACAGTGGGAAGAGCCACTCGCCACAGATGTGTGTGTTAGCTTTTGTTTGTAGTACCTTTGTGACTGAGGAGTTTAGTGATTTCATGCTTTGCTCCAAAACCCTTAGCTCATCCTCCGCTCTCCGAGCCTGTCTGTTAGTGGGTGTGGCGTACGTGCGCAAGCCATTCAAACGATGGGGAGCATGCAAATACCAGCACAGACAGTCAGAGCACAGGACACACGTTTGAATGGAGACAAGTCCAAATACTTAGTGCATTAGTGCTCAAAGCTCCAACTGTTGAAATACATGTGGAGGTGCAGATTTAGTGCATGTGAAGGCTGAAAAGTCTTACCCTTCTGACAGCTCAGCGCGCTCCTCTGTGCGCTCCAGGTCACCCTCAATGATGACCAGCTTACGGGCCACCTGAAGGTGCAGCACAACAAAGTGTCACAACACAACAAATATGAGAGTGCTGAGGCAGTTAGGATGTGGTTTAAAGTGAAAGTGAACCACAACTAGACAACGATTATACTACACTTGGTGATACTTACTTTAACCCCCCCTCATTTAGCATTTATAAGCATGATCTAAAAGTGTTTTTTAACTCACCATAGTGTAGTTGTAAGCAGACGGAAGTAGATTTTTAGTGTTTCCTAACGCACAGTATTTGTCCACACTTAGAATTTCATCAACAAAGACATATTTCAGATTATTATAATCAATTGTTGAGGAAGTATTAAGATCCTTAAGTGAAAGTACTGAAGCATTTTAGTAAAAATACTCCATTATAAGTAAAAGTCCTGCATTGAAAATGTTACTTAAGTAAAAGTGTGTATATAAAATGAGGAAAATGTGCTTAAAGTATCAAAAGTAAAAGTAATTAATAGTTTCAAAGCTGATTTTCTGCCGATCGACTAATCGATTAATCAACTAGTTGTTTCAGCTCATTGTTGTCCAACATTTGTAGTGAAGTAAAAAGTGTAATATTTCCTTCTAAAATATAGAGGTATGTAAGTACAAGTACCTCAAATTCAATTTAAGGTGCCCATAAAAGTTAAAGTTCTTGACAAATACATTAATACATACTTATATCTGCTTACAACTGCATTATAGTGTATTATACATCATTTGTTAAATCTACTGCCTATAAATGCTAAAGTAAAATAAATGTGATCTCACACTTTTTAGAAAAATGCAGGAACGATGTGAATGAACTGAAAAATCCAAAGTCTTGCCATAACGAGGCGTATATGGGCAAAAATGCTCCCTAATTGGTCCTTTAAACATAAACAAGTAACCAATTAATTACATCTTGGAAATCCATCTATTATCAATGACTGTAACAATGAGCTACGGCATGTTTGGGGTTGCGCAATTGTTCTGGGGCGGCTGCCAGTGGCTGAAAAACTCGCCTCCTCATATTTGCGGTCAGCCTCCTCAGCGATGTGCTTGGCCTCTTTCAGCTGGATCTCCTGCAGCTCCATCTTCTCCTCGTCCTTCATGGCCCTGTTCTCAATGACCTTCATGCCTCTGTGGGAGGGAACAACCAGTCAAAGGATGTTAGGAATCAGGACCTGACAGACAGCCTGCAGTCTCCCCGAGGACCCGGTAGTGGTGGTTGGTAAATCTTTAATACAGCCTTGTAAGGTGAAAGGCTTATAGTTTCCTGACATGAACGTGGGAGACAGAACAGAATTTGAGATGTTAGGGGATGACACAGCTCCTGTGACAGTGAACTGTGTGACATCCAGCTCTGCGGCACAGAGGCTCTGCTTGCACCCCACACAAAGGGATGCAAACACAGCCCCGCCAGCCGGAAACGGCAGAGATCCGAGGTCTGAACCCACCTCTCGCTCTCATCAGCAGCCTTCTCAGCCTCCTCCAGCTTGGTCAGGGCAGTAGCCAGACGCTCCTGAGCACGATCCAACTCCTCCTCAACCAGCTGGATACGTCTGTTAAGGGAAGCGACATCTCCCTCAGCCTTGGGAGAGAAGAGGAGCGCGTCAGGACACCTTAAACACAAATACAACCTGGAAATCGCACAAGTGCACACATACACATCAGCCCAAAGAATGTACAGCAGAGGGGTTTTGTGTGTGTGTGTGTGTGTGTGTGTGTGTGTGTGTGTGTGTGAGACGGATGAGTGTAATCTCAGATGTTCAGAAGTGCTTTTGTGTGCCACCTGTTGGGAAAAGCCCTCCCAGGATGCTTGCCTGTGCAACTCATTGACTATGTATAATGATAACAATGTCCCAAGCTGACAGAAGGTTGAATATCCTGCCTCATTACCAGGCCCCAGAGAGGATATTAACAAGACTCAAGTCAAAGGCCGTGAGACTATTATACTGTAGCCGGCTGCTCACATGGTACGAGTACAACCACAGAGGAGACTCCCTGGATGGTTCACAACTGTTGGACCCATTTAAGTGCAACTTAACAGGTCGTGCTTGCAACGTATTGGCTACAGGATCTGTTTGAGCAGAGCTTTTTGGTGATTATTCAAACCTGTAGCTGCTTCTATTTTCTGGTATTTGTTTAGCAGGTGTGAGAGTAGCATTGGCCTAAAAATGCACTGTGGAAACAGGCCGGCAGAAGTATGACTAACCCCCCTGCAGCTTGTGTGCAAGTGCGCACTGCTGGACCAAAGTGCATCTGAAGCTGTGAAGTGACAAGGAAGGAAGTTAGTCTATAAACTGAAGCAATGGTTCCAACTCCATTTAAAAACACCTCACGGTTGATTACTATCAGACAGACTGCTGAAGGACTCTGCAGAAAGATGTGCTTCCCCTCTACGTAACTGCTGCTGTGTTCACTGAAAGGGAACTCACTCCTTGTAGCTGTTGTCCTTATATGGCCAAGTCAAAGAACATAAGCTCACAGTGCATCTTATAACGTTGTCACAGTTTACTTGTGACTTCCTGGTTGATGAAAATCATTGAATCAAATGTTGCGTGCCTGCGGGCTAGAATAAACCGAACTTCCTGGAAAGCAGGTTGACTGTTGCAGCAAAGTGCATCAAAGGGGATGCAGCTGATACAAAGGTCGGAGGACACACTGATTCAATGTGCACACAGTTGTTCAACTGCTCTGGCATCAGCGGCCTACCGTTACCAATTACAAGCGCTTAGCCAGGAGCAGCATGCTACCAAACCTTCAGCAGCGTACTCTGTGGTGGCGCTGCATGGAGCCACGTAAAGATCAGCGCGCAGCACTGCCGAGCATCAAGAGAAATTCCGCTTTCTGGCTGTGCATCAATTCAAGCTGTTCCGTGAGAGGAGCGCAACCCAGGAAAGGCAAACAGAGGAGGATGCGCTCATTTTTTGCGTTTTGATAAGCAGCTCCTGCGGCTGGACGCGCGGTAAACATGCTTACTTGTTCCCTGGTTTTCCTCTCCGCAAGCAACTCCTTCTGTAATCTCTCGGCTCTCTCTTCTGCACCGTCCGCCTGCTCTTGTAAGAATCTGATCTTTCGTTTGACGGCCTCCAGCGATGTAGCTCCGGCCATTCTTTACTGTACTGCTATATATTTAAAAATAAAATAAAGGCTACACAATGAGCTGCTGCACAATTTCCGAGAATTTGTCAAGCGGCGAGATGACGTCCTTGATTGTGCTCAACGCTGCGTGAAGACAAGCAGGACGGTGCGCAAGCTTTCTGGAGACGCACTCTGCAATGCCTGCCTGCTATTCGTCCAGGAAGTACCGTTGATGATTTCAAAATAGGCTCAAAATGTATGTTTTCTGCAGGCCTGGAAATCTGCTGCAATGGCCTCTAAAATAATAAAATGTGAATCTGAATTGGGACAAACTAACAATGCTTTTTTAATGACAAAAGCACAGCGAGTCAACGCACTGTTATAATCACGTCTGTGATGAACTAACAGAGCCGCAGCGCCCTCTGCGGGTGAATTGTGAGCAGTACACGTGGCAGTAAAATACTTGGAGACTACGAGCCATTCAATCTCTTCACTGAATACAATAATTACAGGCTACGTTCTGGATTTTGCAAATATCGCGGAAAATCCCTCCAAGAATAAAAGGGAAAAACAAGACCATAAAACACTAAGTAGTAGTTAAATTCCATTCAGGACTACAGCCACGCTTAAATGTTCCTATGGGGATATTAAGGGGGGAAAAAAAGCTCCAGCAGTATCAAGGCCTATAGGGAATAAAATACACTGTGACTTTATCCTCTGGAGGAATATAATTAAAGGAGTATTACAACTGGTTTTCCTGGACACAACTGAAGTGCCATCCTCAGAATTGGTACCTAAAAGTTGTCAGTCACCCTAATTCGTTTGAAAAAAAAAAAAAAAAAAAAGTGTAAAAGTGTTTAAAGTGGCCTTTAAATGCATTGAATTGAATTCTTTACACTAGTTTTCCTGCCATGTGTTTATTGAAACTGGGGGAAAGAGGCGCTACGAGCAACAAAACTTTAAACGATCATTTATTTAATGTGTCTGTAGATAAGCTAAGTTCATTTCTTTAATTAGTACGCTGCCTGGGACATTTTGATGGGAAACTGTGTTTTTTCCTGTGGTAAGCAAAGAGCGCAGCCCGCAGATGTGGCTCTATCTTGACCATATAAAGCAGTGGGCTATATTTATCCAGCCGCTTGCTCTGTGCGCTCTTTGGAAGAGTGCGCATGAGTCTACACTGAGTACGCTGGATACACCTAAAACAAAAACACACACAATTATAATACAGTATGAAGTATCAAAGTTATGAGTTGGCCTATGGATGGATTTAATTTCAAATAAACAATGTTTGTGTCTGTTAAACACCCAGTGTGACTTTCTTTGGGCTGATTTGTAGTGACAGTGAATGTGATCATTAACAAGACATAAAGCGACAGTTCAACAGTGACTGAACTCTGGATCAAAAGGCTCGTTTGGACTTTGATGGTCAATTCTCAGAGCATAGAAGATGCGGTGTCCCCACAGAGAGGAAACTTGATTTCTCTGTGGTGTTGAACTGTCGCTTTGCCACACTCAAGAGTGATGAGAGGATGAAGATGTGAGGAAGCGTGGTGCAGGAGTGGGTGCCATCGTGAATCCCTTCCTTACTTACATCGGTGGCTTTCTTCTCAGCCAGCTCAAGTTTCTCCTGAGCGTCTTTAAGAGCCTCGGAGTACTTGTCCAACTCATCCTCAGTTCCCTTCAGCTTCTTCTGCAGAGCTACCAAATCGTCCTCAAGCTGAAGGGGGGGTTTCAGTGCGCGGACAGTTTCAGAGGTGATCAGCGGGGAGTGGCGTGAGCGCGCACAGGCGCGAGAGCGCGTACAGAGAAAGAGAGACACCAGACAGGAGAGGACAGGACAGGACAGGGGAAAGAGAGGGGAGAAAGGTTAGGGGGGCTCATGCACGTCAGGGTCAGATACCTTGGTGGCGGCCTCCTCAGCGGTCAGCAGCTTTTCCTCAGCAGTTTGGAACTCCTCAAACACTTTATCTCTTTCGTCCTCAGTAACACGCAATTTCTTTTCCAACTCTCTTATTTCGTCGTCTAACTACACATGCATATAGAAGACATTATACAGTTAAACAGAATATGAAACAAGTATAAACAAGTATTCAGTCTATAACTAAACAATATTTCTGTCTAATTCACATTTTCTATATTATCAATGTATTTTTAGGCTGTATTTACATCACCAATTGCCAAAAACAGTTGAGAGGAGGATTTGTAACATCCAAAGGAAAAAAAATTCAAGAAGGATGAGTTATTCTTAATTTAATCCTTATTTGGGATTATCCACGAAAGTAATTAATCCGTATTTAGGAGGCGATCCATTTAAAGGGCAGCAGCTTTATAAAGCTACCGGTATTCCTGCTTTTTCTACGGATCTCTGGGCTTTTCCGCAAAAGAAAAAGAAGACTAAAAAAAAACCAGCCGACCTGTTTGCTTCTGTCCTCTGCTGCTTTCTTGTCTGACTCAGCCTGCTCAGCTCTGTCCAAGGCATTCTCCTTGTCGAGCTTGAGCATCTGCATCTTCTTCTTGATGGCATCCATGGCTGCTTATTGCTGTTTGGGCGCACCAACACAACGTCCAAATGAAAATGAAGGAGAGGAGAGTGGCTAGGGCGTCTGTGCCTAACTGAACGCTAAGCTGGAGTGCAGGCTCTGCCTCACTGTGCCCTGTCAAATATGTACTTTCAAGGGGGGGGTGACTGGATTCCTTTGGACATCCAATACTTTTTTGGAGGAGGCGTGCGCGGGTGCCCGGGCGTTCTTTAAGGATCTGCTCTGCTATTCGTTGCTCCCAAACATTTGACTTTTGATACGCCTTTATATGGGATGTGATGGACAAGCAGGCAGCTCCCAGGGAAGGACCTCCTAATGGTAATGTAACAGAAGCCATTTAATGTACAGAGAAGATGCAGATTATTTAGTGGACGAGCAGATCATTAAATCTCTGAATGGCACTTGTGTGCAGTTTGTTTTCCCACAGTGGCAGCACATTTAAAAGCATGTGTGTTTCTTTAGTGAGTCTTCTGAGTTTGTTACTGAAAGCTGGGACATGTGTGCTTTTTATGTGAATAACTTTCTCTGATTTCACAGTGCCAGTTTCCTCCTGGTCATCAAACCCTGTGGCAGGCTGGGAGTGGGACCACAGGCAGCTGCAATAACAGTTTGACCAGGCTTTTGTCAACTTGCAGCCACTGCTGTGTGTGTGGGTGTGTTTGGGTGGGTAGGCGAGCGTAAGTTCCTCTGGGATATGTTTTAGTAGCTCAAGTGGGCTGTCTGAGAAGAGATGCTTTTGGTAAGTCAAGCAAGCCCAAGAGGCATTGTTCACAGTCTGGGGGGCTCAAGTCCGGCAAGTGTTTACCTGATAATGTATCGGATATCCTCCCTGTAAACTGTTGATGTGCCATTTTGACCGTGACAGCGCAGCAGCCAGCACCAGCCAGGCAGGATGGGTTTTATACCTCAATTACAGCAGCTCAGCAGCTGATTGACTTGACATTTGAGAAATCTTAGCTGGACCACAAACTGCTAAAGAAGAATATTATCCAGTATGTGCAGAATTTCTATTAATAGCTTTAAAATCTGAAGAGGTAAGAAAGGGTTATATTATATTCTATATGATTGTATTATAATGCGTCATTATAAAGTTAATTATTTGATCAATAATCCTCCAGTTGAGATTTTAAAACTTTAAAAGTGCACTGATCTGACTGAGAAGCTAAGCTGTGCAGTGACTGAGGACACACCAAGTGTCTTCAAGTCCCCACGAAGATTCACAAGGATATTTTTAGGGTTGCCTTCTCTTTCTTGCACCTGCCTTCGTCTGTAATATGGATCCATGACTCTGTGGCAAGAGTCCAGGGTCTGATGCTATTAGATATGCCCCCTAAAATAAGCCTTGTCTTGCTCAGACTTTGGTCTGTTTTCTACATTATTGTCACCATGCCTGGCAGACTGGTTCATGCCAGTAGTACCCAAACAGGCTGCTCAGTGTTCAGGCTTCACTCAAGCTGTAGTAAAATATGACCAAGACCACAACAGAGGATGGTGATAACAGGAATGGTGTTTACATTGCTCTCAGCATATTGCTTTGATTGAAGGTACAGTCCTGGTAACGCAGGCATCAGCCTTGTCATAGACTATGATTGACAGCCACAGTAATAGAAAAATATTTTGATAATCTCAGCACGGCCCATGTTCTAATAGACTGGTATGTGTATAATTGTGATTGGCATTAAAAAATATTGGTGACACAGAGCCGGCCTTATTTCTGCCTGCCTTTTTCTTGCTCTGGATCAGAACCAGTCGTGGGTAATGCATGTGGTTTAAGGATCACATATCTGCAAAACAGACTCATTTGCTTTATTTTAATGTTTCTGGTGTGCATATGAATGTTCATCAAGTCATTTACATTGTGTAAATCTTTGACATAAAAATGCAGGATCATACATGTAGCTGGAAATATGGATTTGATACCGGTGTTTTACGTTATGTTTATTTTCAGTCAGATTTGATATTTTCTTATTTTTTGTCTCCATAATGTCGGTAAATCTTGATTTGAATCTTGACTTTGCTGTAATTATCTTCAGCATTTTCACTTAGTGGACTCCGGAGGTTTGTAATGGCACACTGAATTTGCTGCGGCATGCTGGGAATGAGAATAAGCTCCATTATGATGTTTTCCTTGAACATATTGGCACAGTAAAAATAGCCCAGGGACCAATGTGCTCGCTTTGATTAAAGTAATCACAAATTTCTCCTTCTGTCCAGACGTTACCGAAGGCTTCTGCCTTCTGCCTCACGTCCTGTTGGAAAATTAAAGGCCCTCTCACACTGAGACAGAAGTAAAAGACGCGAAGCATAGTAAGGTCTTCTTTTATTCCTCAGTAGATGTAAGCAAGTCTTCCAATATTTGAGGCAGTTTTGGGGCTGTGGTGGCGTTCTGAAGGCACCACAGCTCCAGAAAGAGTTTCTTTTTCATGGACGCTGAAGTGAAAAAAAAAGAGAAAATTCTTCTGTAACATATAATTTTGTGCTCTTCGGAAAAAAAAATCTGCTGCTCAAGGCCTTTCAAGCCTCCCACCAGAACAGCTGATGAAAGCCAATGTCCTACCATTTATATTTTGCAGCAGCATTTGAATTTGGGACTGAACCATGCAAACTCATTACATCTTGAAATAGGGAACTTTCTCTTTGGAACAATATGAATTGTGAACAAATGAATGTGATTTTGCTCTTGCGACACTTTCATCTGTGCTCAGTTTTTGCCAACAAGAATTTATTGTCTTCTGAAGGCTGTGTCTGTGTTGAAAACAACTATTGCAAACAGCTGAGGGGGTGCAGTCTGACTTTACTCTATGAGGAATTCATTCCTCACAACATACAGTGACTGTGACGGTGATAAAACATGTTCGCTGTCCGACAACTGTTGGCCGTTTTCTGGACAGATCTGAGATCCTCTGACATGCCGGAATCCCGATCGTCCCTGTGTCCTGATTCAGTCGTCTACGTGAGGCGACAGCTGAGTGAGACAGGTGCAGCAATGAGCAGAATTCATATTCACATTCACTATGCTATCATTATCTTTACTTTCATACCATGTCAGATTTTCTTATGGCAGCCACAGTTATAAACGAGGCTGTGAAAAGTGATACAGAACCAAATTAAAACTCGAGACAACTATGAGGCCATGAAAGAGTGATAAAATGATTAAATATGGACTTAAAAGGGGCAGAAAAGTGGGCAGATGAGGTGTTAAATGACTAAAATTCACATGGATATTCTGGAAATTCACAACTGAGACGCCCTTGAAGTCTCACACTTCCAACTCTGTGGTCTGGAAGTGTTCAGTTCAGCTTGTCCTCTTGCCAATTTAAATGACACTGCAGCCTTTCCAGGCGCCTTAATACTAATACTTTAACACTGTATTAGTTAATCTGCTAGGCCTACAGTGACAACCCACTATGTATATGGAATGTCCGGTTCTCCTCAGTCACTCCTAAGGGAGGAGCTGAGAAATGCTTGGCTGTTGTGCCAGAAATGTTTGCGTAAGAAGACTCTTGGGAGAAACATTTAAGGTTCTCTCATGGCTAAAATGTTACTGCAAGAGTAAGTATGTCTCGGCCTTTGTCGAGGCTCCATCACAATGCCTGCCCGATGCAACAATGGCAAGTTTTTCAAAAAAGAAAAACTGCTTGTTCCCTCCCAAAAATGTGTCATTTGGTGTGAAGCTATACTTTTCGGAAATGTGTGCGGTTATTTTCCTATGATTGCACCTGACACAGAACAGCAAGGGAATACTGAGGCTAGCTTTCCCCTCATGTCGAGCGCACAGTGAAAATCTGAGAAGCAGAGTGTTGGCTTGCTCCATGTCAAATACCATCTGAAGATTTCTGCCGACATCATCCAGATATATATAGAGAGAACTCCTCGGCTCCTTCAGACAGTACCCCTGGGATTAGCTCCATGCAGGGGCATAATCATTTAGCATAGCAAAAAGGGAGAGGAGGCACCGCCAGGGTGCAACCCAAGCTGTAACCCAAGCCCAGTCCACGGCCTACTGCCGCTAGGTTTATTCACTGTAATGTTCCACTGACATATACTGGTAGTCGTAAGATTCAGACGGATATATTGGTGAGCACAGGTGGACGCATAACCACAGCCACTGCACAGAGACTGCCACAGTATTTTACTTGATGGATAGTTGCAATAAGGCTGTGACACTTTGACTCACACAGTTCTGCGCGGTGCTAAATCTGTCATTAAGGATGTAAATCAGACGGAAATGTCCCTCGGTCAGTTGTAATTCCATTAAAACTTTATGTTTAGTTAGTTGAGACTGTGTTTGCAGTGCAAGCTGCTAGAAATTCACAAATGTCACCATGCTTAATACTTTGAGGAGTCAAATTCCAGCCGTATGAAGGGCAAATATTTCTGGTGCAGGTGCTCCATTGAAGATGGGAAGTATTCTTCCTGTGCCAAGTTTATGCTGCAGTGCAAGTAGCTGCTGTTAAATGAAAGGATCTGTCATCTCTCTGACTGTCAAGGCCTGTTATAAATCTCTTAGAGGCCAGGAGTGGGGCACAAACTTTTTTATTCTTATATGGTTTTATACACATCCCCATGGTTGTGCTTTAAAGGTTCAACTGAGACTGACCTCACGGAAAACTGAAAAATATGCTCTGTTACATGCTACGTTTCCGAAAGTCAATGTCAAGAATTTTCAAAGCTCATATTCTCTTCTTGTACAGATAGGTCGGTCAAAGCTGAGATTTAGATCTGATTCTCCAAGTTTAAGAGAGTTTGCAGAGAAGCCTCAGTGACGCTCTGCAAGCAGCTACTACTCATTGAGAGAAAACAGCTTGAGCTTCCAGCACTGCAAACACAAATGTGGGATAATGGAAGAATATTTGTGGCCTCGGCAGGGCTCCTCCCAGACTGTTTGTTTGTGTTCCCCCTCTGCAGATGGGGACGCACAGAGAGGCAAGAATGTCAGCCATATCTGATGCTGCTCAGTCAGCTCAGACCAAAAGAGGGGAGGAGAGGAAGCATTCGGGGGGAACTGTCATGATTCGTTTCAAACATCTTGCGGGATGCCGTGCTAGAATTCTTGCGTAAAATTAAATTCACGAAAAAGGCCCGACATGTCGTAGCATGAACACAGGAACAAAAAAAAAAAGTCCATCTGTCAGACATTCTGCAACACAAATCTGTCTTCAATTTAGGAAAGCAACACTTTTCGCACGTTTGTTGTGTTTATTTGTACACAGTAAAACAAGTCGAGAGGGAGGTGGGAAGTTAATGATTGTTTACAGGCAGGTTGAACTTCTTCCAGCTCAAGATAAGAGATTGCTTCCGAAGCATCAGAGTCGTGTCCTGCTCAGAAATTCTTCCCTCAGGGATCAGACGCTGTTGAAAGATCTTTCTAAATCATGACTTGTTGATATCTTCGCCCTCTTGCAGCATAATAATTGCTGGTATCTCAGTTCCCAGCTGGCCAGCATCTTGTTGATAGCCCTCTTTAAATATTTGTCTTCAATCTTATGCCCCTCATGTCACAGGGCTAGAAGTTTCCGTGTTTGCACACAGAGGGAGAATCTTTCGTATGTGTGTCCATATATGGGCTCTCTGGTGTAAGCGAGGTAGAGGAGACAGAGGAGAGGGCTCAGTTGCGGGGGCTTTTTGTGAGGTCCAAAGACGTACTTGATATTTCTTTCCATTCCACAGGGCTATAAAACTTCTTGGTATGCACTTCTAGCTCAGCCACTGTTCTCCCTGTCTGTCAGGGCCCTCTGGTGCAGAGACATGAAATAATGGCCAGTGGAGGAGGATGCTGGACTTCTATGGTGGTGTCTTAGTTTCCCTTTCTTTATTTTTGTGACTACAAACAAACTCTTTACACATCCTCTATTAACCCAAATCCATCTAAGCTTTCCCTGTGGCAGAATCATCATCATCAAAACATTCCAAAAGTCCATTTTTTGGTCCAAAAAGTCTAGTTTTCTTTAGTTTTTTTTTTTTTTTTTAAAGAGAAAGTGAAGGTTTATGTCAAGTTTATAAGTATGTTAACTTCAAACCACAAAATGACTGTAGCACGGCTGAAGGAAAGCCATCAAGTGGAGTGTGTGTGAGAATCTACGGTGACGAGACATTCCAGTGTGGTTTTGAGTGGCTGTTTGAAAGCTTGCAGGCTATGTTCACTGTGACTGGGTCACTGTGGTCTCTCTCTGCAGTGAGGAATGCCTCAGGAACCCACAGCTCTGCGGCACCTGCATTCTTATACCGAAGCCTGTCTGCAGCCCCACGTTTGATCAGATGCCGTGACTATTTTCCAGTCAAGCTCAGACTCACAGCGAGGGGGCTAGATAAAACAGTTGTGCAGAGTCAATCATTAAACAACTGTCTGAGCGCACAGACGTGAAAATAAATAGACATCCACCTGGTGTGGTCTGGTTAGCTCCTGCCCTGAGGCCTTGGATGTCTGAGATAACAATATGCAGTACAGTAAGTGGGTAATTATGCGCCGAGGTTGCTGAAAGAACACAACATTCCCATCAAAAGAATGGGAAAGAACGGAGGTGGAACAAGTATGCAGATGTTTTGGTTTGGTAAATATACCAAAATAGTCACTTAAAACCTCACTGAAGGAAAAGTACAGAAGCATTATTATATTTGGCATTATTAAGTTTCACCAATGAGTTCTCAGCATTTTACTGTTACAGCTGGTTAAAGTGGAGTGTAACAACTTTATTTAAAGTTGGATAGTTTAGTCTACTGGTTTCCAGTCTCAGGGTTGAGCCTCCTGAGGGCTAACCGTGAGGTGTTGTGATATTCGTTTATTCTTTTCTGGATCCCCATCCCAAACTAAAACAGCTATGACACCAACAACATCCATGACAGGTTACTATAGTGGTGGATCTATTTTTGATCCGTTTTGTTGCCGTTAGGAATCATGTTCCAAGTTGAGGACCAGTTCTCATCATGTCATCTGTACAAGACTAGATACTACCAGCTGACTACCAGAACTCACTTGTCATGTCATATACTCATGCCAAGAACTGGTCTACACTAGTTTGTCACAGAAGAAATGTGGTATTATATTTTTCAGCAGCACTTGACCAAATGACCGGACAGTGCTGCAGTTATGACAGAACAAGTGACCTAACAACATAAATCATAGCTAAATATGGAACATATGCAAAACATTTCCTTGAAATAGCAATGCCCTTTCTCTTCACCGAGACAATACGATCAATATGGTCAGAACAAGACAGTAGGTCATCTACTTTAACACCCAGTAATTTGGTTTTAGTGACAACTGACATCACATCTATAGGCAAGCTGAGCACAGTGGTGTTAGCAAGAACATTTCTGCCTCCAAACACAATGCATTTATTTCTGGCAATGTGTAATTTAACTCGACATGTAGATTCTCTGCTTGAGTCATCCACATACATGTAGTACGACTACACTGGCATTTTAAAAAGTATATGGTAAATCATTGATTGACACTGATTATAAAAGTGGCCCCAAGCAACTCCCTTGTGGGACATTGTATGATATTTCTACTGCAAGAAAATCACCAGAAAACACTGTGTATGAATAATATGAAAGAAAAAATGAAACAAAACATGGGTCTGGAAGAAAAATTCATGTTTTGGGATTTTTCTCCCTCTGCTTTGAAATGAAAACACCTGAGAAGTTCAAAGGGGAAGCCACTCTTTTATGGAAGTGTTAACAACTGTGAGATTTATAACGCGACAAAGGGCCCACATTACTTTTTTTTGTTAAGGGTCTTTAGCTAAAAGGGTCAAACACTGCACTGTATTTAAGAAGAATATTTTGTTTTTTTTTTGTGAAAATCTTAATCTGACAGATAACTAGCAACTAGTCACTAATAAAGTGGCTAAAATGAAAAAAAACTGTAAAGTACAAGTACCTCAATATTGCCATTAAGTACAGTATTTAAGTAAATGTACATTATTATTCTCCACTACTGGGAAGGGCTGTGAAGGAGGTTTTTTAATCACTGCTTGGATGCATCAGAAGTAATCAGATGATTAAATCTCATGAAAATTGGCATTAGTGTAGAGAAAAACCCTGCTCAGCACTGTGTTGAGTGTATATTCAGCCTTAGTACAGGGCGGGGAGGCCGCAGGATTGAGAGAAGAAAAGGAACCAAGGACTTTTTTTTCTCTGCAGAAATGCGGCCTGTTATCTTACGACTGTTGAGCAAAGTTTCCTTATTAAGACTGAGGGTTTGGATGGACGAGTGTTACATTTCACTCTCGACAGCTTAAATCCCAGGAGACACTGCAGATCAGTTCCAGTCGGCAGCACAGGCTGAGACAGACGGTTCCCCCCGTTCCACACCTCACTCTCCACGCTGTTTCAGGAACGAACAAAACTGAGAAAAATCCCCGTAAATCACTAAGAGAGGCCTGACTTTGGAAGAACAAGCGTGTGGCGGAGTCAGGCGATATAGTTTAAGAGATATTCCTAATGTTACTGGTGGAGGTGTCCAAAATTAGCACCCGAGGTTTAAGTCTCAGCTGAGACCCAATATAGCCCTGCTGTCACTGCTGACTGAGAAATACTGTGCCTTCCTCACATGATAACTAAAGGAGCTGCTGTGCTGTGCTATGAGAGAAATAGACAGCCAATACTGTCACCCAGCAGAGGATGGACACTCCTGAGGTGACTACAACTAGCTCACATATTTCACAGACAGTGAAAGCACCACCCATCCGTTATCTCATGGAAATGGATGTCGATCTCTATCTCTACCATTTAGAGCAGTATTACTGTAACCGCTTAGATTTTATCTGAGTGAAATCACAGCACATAGACAGTAACCGGCTGTGAGTTATGAAGGCACAGAAGTCATCTCCACAGACTCTGTTTACTATTCTCATTAAGTCAGAGGCTGTACAGTGGATACGTTATGGAGCCAGCATGTTGGGAGATCCCTGCCGATGACCTAAAATAGTCATGTGCTCCAGAGCTAAAGGCTCTCCTAGATCCATCAGCTGCTGTCTCCCAGGTTTATGTTAGGGACTGCAGCTTCTCAGAGCAGGCAGAGGGGCGCTATGTGAGTATGAGTAAACAGCAAGTATCCTTTAAACAGAATGATCAAGTCACTGCTTTATTCCACTGTGTTTCTTTTCTTAAGCCTTTTCAGAGCATTTAATTACCAACACAGTGCAAGTGTGTTTACACAAAGTCCACACACGCCATGCACACTTCACACTGGCAGCATCCCTTCAACATGCAGACCCTCGCTGAAGAAAACTTGGATAACCACAGACACAATAGGTGGTTCGCTCATGTTCACATGCAGAAAAGGTAACATAAACACAACGAAAAAGGAAGCTGGGTGGAAATGTCTGGGAGGTTTCGGTAATTAATCCTCTACAGTTTGTTAAATTCCTCCTGCTTTCTCTCTGCCATACCATCTTTGGGTCTGGGTTATGTGAAACTTCCTGACAGAATGGACTGAAGCCAAATGTGATCTGCAGCCATTCAAGCCATGAACAATGCTGGTTTCCACTGTTTTATCAGCTTGGGCAAGCTGGACATTTTTTGGCTTGACATGGCTGCTGAAAGGCTGTTGAACCCCTTCTTTAGCCTTCATCACTAGCTGAGAAAGAAAGACGATGTCAGATTGAGATGTCGTCTACACGAAAATGAAAGTCTCAGTAGCATGCTTTGGACAAATAGCCCTGCCCAGAACCCAAAAGCCTTTCCTGATGTGCATTTTTTCCAAACCTCACTTCCTCTTCCATCACTTTTCACTAGAAATGGAGAAAACTGGCTGAGGGCAGTTCCCCTCCTTACACTGTAAAAGACCATGGTGCCCTCTCAACCTGTTTTATAGCTTTAGCATTACCAGAACTGGGTTGCAAACAAAAAATACATCGACCAGTCAGTTTACACACAGGTTTCTATTTATTATTAATTATTTATGCCCATTTTTCTTTCACATAAACAACTCACCACAGTTTACCGTAGTAATATAACATTAAAGGCAAATTAAGAAAGTGATAAACACTGAAATTTCAGAGTATTATTAACATGCTATAAGTGGCTACATAGCTCCCCACTGGGACAACTCTCAGTTTCAGTGACGCTGTTCTTAGCACAAGCCATGACTCCATTCCTGCACAGTATCACTTGTGAGCATACAGTAACTGGCCTGTTGTCCACACTGAAAAACATACGAACATATGCACATAAGAAGCCAATACGAGCCAATTTGTTGTTGCTCTGCCATGGCTAATTTAACACACTGTAGGTTAGTGCTGAAACCATGAAAGTGGAGGGTTACCCCAGTGTCTTTTGGTTTAGGCACGGGTTAACATGGCTTCATTTTTGAGAACTTGAGCATGGAACAAAGCCTGAACTAAATGACTGCCAGGCTGTGGGGATTAGGCATGGAACGAGATGTTTACGATGCCAGAGATGTACACTGTTGATACTAAGGATTACTGTATGTGTCATGAGACGTTTGATTGAGGAAGTTAATGACCTGCGCCACGGTGTATCACATTAAATCTAGTGTCAACAAGGTGCATCCAGAGTTCATACTGTCTTCCATATGCAGGAAAATGACATGAAACTTAATGTCTACTCAGTGCAAACCAATAGAAAAACAGAGAGAGCTTGAGAAATAGATATAGGTTGAAGAGGGGTTATTGAGTGCATGAAAACCTCAGCCTAAAATCTTTCTGGTTTTCATGTCATCCATCATGCTGACCATGGTGCTGGATATTTTGCAGACAACAGCCATAAATGCAGGACCTTCGTGGAAACTTGATTACGGCTGTAACAGAGAGGTTTACTGATTACTCTGAAATCATTAAGGTCAGTACAATAAGAGACCACATGTCTGCTTTCATTCATCTACTGAGGTTTTGATAACTCCATGCAAACGCCAAAGTTTACCAGACAAACATCCTCCTGGTCCTCGCAGGACTGAAGGGGGAGAGAGGGTGAGTCGCAGATGGGCACTCCCAGTGAAACACATGGCTTCAGTTTCCCCTCTCCACTGTGTGGCCTGGCCTTGCATGAGACCAAAACACTCAAACAACCAAATATGGTGTTCATTAGGACAACTCAGTGTATTGTGCTGGCCACCTCGAACCAACACACTCTGCCCCCATATGCTTTCTGAGGGGATCAGCTTGAGTGTGAAATCAGCTTCAGAGTGTGTCACCTGAGTTAAAAAAAAAAAAAAAAGGCCAAGCTCAAGTTCAACTCTGTCTTATCGCCAGGAGCAGACCAACAAAACGCCAACATGAGGCCGCTTCTTAACAGCCCTGCAAAAGGTTTCAGCTGTGAAACGCAGAGAGCACAATTAATGTGAACCAAAACATCTAAATGGGAATCACTGCATACTTCAAGGTCTGGTCTGTGAACCAGGAGGAAAAAAAAAAAAAAAAAAAAGCACATCCACTATGTCCATATTTGGTCTGGCTAACTTTGCCAATCCCTCCACTAGAACATATTTCTCCAAACATCCACTGACCCCTCTGACTGAGGAGCTATTAAGGAGAATACTGACATCTGCTGGAAAGAATGCAGGATGACCTCCATCTATTGACCGCATGCATTGATGCGAACAGGGACAAAATAATCTGAACGGTGCTGGTTGTTTGAAACTCTTTTATTTTTGGTGAATACAAAAAATACTTTTGTGACCAGATAAATATTATACATACAGCATCAAATCATAAAACTAACGCAGTCTGTTAAAGAAAGCACAACACCTATTCATAACAGAGCTAGTAACATCTTCTATTTCTGTTAATACTCACAAATCAGTTGGACAATATATTTCAGGGTAATTCTTACATTTACTGATAAAATCATATTTTTTTTTTTAATAGTGGTTAGACAATGAAACAAGGGAGTTATTTAGTCCAACTTTTGAGAGGGACTTGGCATAATGATTTCAACAGTTTCTCAACTTCAAACACAAATTGCCACATGCTCATGGAATGCAGTCTAGTGTTAGTCTTCTGATATGGTCTCTAAATCCTACGGTATCCACAGATGCCCTTTTATATCAGCATTATACCATTGGAGGCAAGTGGGCCACCAGCCAAGGCATTGTAATGTATGGCAAAGGACAAGGTGACAGTTTATTAAGACCCCGATGGGGATTAGACTGGCATATTGTTCTGATCCAGAGAGGACAAGGCTCAGGCTCCCACCCAGCCTGATCTTCAGCCGCTTGCATGGCAGACTCAAGTAAGGCACTAGTACACAATGCAGTCCTGACACTGGCACGGACAGACTGAGGAAATGAACTGCTTCGAATTTCCAATATATTACACGTTAATATACTGAAGGAAAAGAAGAAGATTGAATTAGTTTCCTCAATCAGACCTCGAATCTATTTCCTTCTGGTTTGTTAGGAGAACGTCCTACATTTAATACAATGGAAGCTTTAAATCGCCTTCTTCAGTGCGTATGTGTATGAGCTACTTCAGTGCATCATGTATGCTCGTTTCATGAAGGGCCCCGAAGCCAAATATCATTGCACACGATCAATCATTTGACAGCGCAGACTATTACTGTTTTTGCTCGATTATTCAGTGTCATGTATTGCTATAGACTGTCAGTCTAAAGTGAAAATGCCTTTACCATGACAGGGCAGTGACTGGTGGAGAATAACTGAATCTGTGTGTGTGTGTGTGTGTGTGTGTGTGTGTGTGTGTGTGTGTGTGTGTGTGTACAGTACAGTGGGTACCTGAACAGAATCTGGCCAGTGTTAATGGGGACAGGAACTGAAAACACGACAAGACAAGATAGAACAAACATGACAAATAATGTAAACATATATTTCTTACACAGCTCTGTGTATGAGAGGGGGGAACTGCCGGGGTTACAGGAAGTGACAAGCAGCATGACTTATTTGGTCACATATAGTCCAGATTCTCGAAAAAAAAAACAGATTACACCTGTCTGCTCTTTAAGAACCAGTTTCTTTAAAAAAAAAAAAAAAAAAGAAGTCAAGACTAAATATCTTAGCTAGTGTTGGCCAGTGGTCTGTTTTGACATTTACTCTCTAATCAGAACCTCTCACTGTTTGGCGTCAAGCTGAACAACATAGTCTAACCAGAATCCTTGATTTGTAAAGGTTTGCTAGTTTAACAGCAAACCCCAAGTTCACATTTTTATTAGTAAAATACAAGTGCCTTTCCACTCTACACTACTCTATTGGTTAGTAGCTTCATTGATATGTATAGACATTATGGTGCATGCAAGCCAGTGGTGAAATGAGGCACCCCCCCCACCCTCCCCATGGACCCTTCGATTGGTTCTGCCTGTTGCAGACACATCATCAGTTCATTTCTAACTGCTCTAAACCTTCGACGATTATAGAACATTCAATGATTATATTTCTGCATTCGTTACATCTTCGATTCATGATTGTAACAGTCAGAAATGCTCATGATGCAGTAACACTCACAAAGCAACGTTTATCATACAACTTTATCATACCGTCTCCACTTGCTTATAGTGACAGCTTTCTCCACGCTGAACTCTGAATGTCTATGCCGTTCACTGACAAACACATACGCACACCACACACACATACACGCACACACGCACAAATACACTACAGAGCACAGGCACTTGTTTTTCTCACCAAACAGGCCTGTTTCAAGTGCGGTATATTCCTCGGTTATATGAGAGTAAAGCAGCCAATCGTACATCGGCAACAGCTCCCCATGACTAGAGGGTCTCATCGGCGTGGCGCACGTCCACGTCCGCTCAGCCAGTCAGCCCTCGTCCTCCCTCAGCTCGCTGGGCAGGAACTTGTACTGCTGCTGTCGGATCTGAGCCAGCTTCTTCCGCGCTTCCTCCAGCTCTCGCTCCTTCCTCAGCATCTCCTCCTGAGCCGCAATGATCTGAGGAGAACGGGAACAGATGACAAGAAACGTGCCTTCCACTCATCATAATCCCATTCCTGTGGATAGCTTGATGTGGGAAACCAATAGCTGCACGCATTGGGGAAAATACAGGAAACGGCATCTTGCAGTGACAATTTATGGCTTGAAATGATGCAAATATCTATAAATTTACATATGTGGAAAAGGTTGGTGGTGATGCATGTAGAGATGTGAAAAACTTGAATTGGTAATTTCATGACAATTTTTGGATTGCATGTGGTTTCTTCTCAGTCAGACTGAAACATTTTCTGAACTGTTTTCAGCTAAAAATGAATAATAGTAGTAAGGAGAGCTAGCATTAGGCTATAACATCTTGAAAATAATGATGGTAGTATTATTATTTGGGCCAATCACAGTCTAAAGCGGTTAATGTCATCCAAGGCTTCCCTCTGTGCGACAATGATCAGACATCAAGGAGAAAATGAGCCTCACTGGTCAGATGGAAGAACTGACAGGCTGATGCCCAGCTGCGGTGCACCGCTGACTGAGACAGGAACTCAAGTCAATCAAGATGAAAAGTAAAGCTTCCCGTAGCACCCTGGAGTTTAGAAAAAGAGACACTCACTCTTCAATTACTGTCAATTTTTTTTTTTCCTTTTGCAAAGATGAAAAGGAAGCAAGTTCTCAAGTCTTCAAGAGCTGTGATGCTTTGCAGCTGTGGGTGTCTGGTAAACCTGGTAAACAGCTTTGAAATGAAGCTGATGGGCTGTTTATCCACAGCAGCTCATCATAATTTCAGAAAAACAACACTTGGCATTTTGACATATGAGCAGAGGTGCAAACATTTGGTGAAAAGGGCAAACCGCACAATGAGAATATTTCTATTCTGGGTCTCACGTAAACATGTTTCAGGATTGTGTCTCACCTGAGCTATGCCTCCAACGAATTTGGTCTTCACCACCACGCTGTCATCGTCAGTCTTGTCAAATGCCGCTTTCTGAGCTGCCTTCACCAGGTTGTCTGAGGCTCGCTTCACCGCATTGCCAGCAGCCTTCAAACAGATCATCCTCGAGTTAGCATGCACGCAACATACATGTACAGCGCTTCCACAGATACATTTCTAAAAGAGTACCTCAGTATGAATACTAGAATACTGCTACTTCTAATACTATACTATAATAAAGGCAATAATAACAATACTGTAGTAATAACAATAATAGTAGCAGCTGTAGAATAATGCAGCATAAATATAGAGTAGAAATAATATACATATATTTATTTAATACATATAGACTTTCTGCCATCACTTTGGCTATTCAAAGGCTTTATTTCTTCTTTTAATTGATTGTAAACATTTTTAACTATACCGTCATTTATCTTTAATCTTTATACTCTATTGCATTTATTTCCTCTATTTTATTATTTACTCCATAGCATGTTATCATCTTGTATTTTGACTCTTAGCTCTCAATAGCTGTTGTTCCTCTCTTGCGGTAAAGCGAAGGTTGACAAATAAAGGTTGAGTTTCAGCGCTACCTGTAGTCTCCTCATGGCTTCAGAATCCTGGTCGGCCTTCACCTTGCAGGCCACCAGCAGCTGAGCCGTGGAGGCCGCGACCTGTTTGGCTGAAGAGATGAGCTTCTCCTCGCTGGCGTGGCCCTGCACTGAGGCGTTCGCTGCCTCACACAGGTTACTGGTAGCTGCCGCTACCATACGCGCCTGCAGCAAGTGACAGAGTCACACAACAGCTTATACAGTAATTAGAAAATGTTTTGAAGTTTTAGCAACTTACAGCTGATATGAGGCCTTGAGACCACTGGCCGTCATCCACTGCATTGGCTAGATTGGATCCCACCTGAGGTAGACATTGGGTAAAAAACATCATGTATATGTTGTTGTACATCGGTGGTCACGTGTAGTATCTTGCTGAGAGTCTGCGTAAGGTGTGCTGACCGACCTTTCCTTGTGCCACCAGTTCTCTCTGAGCAGCTGATGCAGATTTAACAAGCGCGCTAGTTGCTGCAGCGATGGACTTTGCTGCTTCTAAGATCTGCTCCTCGAAGTCCAGCGTCTCATCTGCCTGCTGTAAGTAAAACAACATATTAATTTAGACTTACAGCTATCAGCCTCCTGAAAAAAAGATCATTATGAGCATGTGGCCAGGTCAACCAGGGCCGTAACCTGGCTGTTATACTAAGATCATGAGTCATGATCTAATATATGGATTTTTTTAAAAAACATATGTTTAACTGTTAACTGAATTTCCTTTGTATTCCACTCCCCAACATGACGGTCTAAATGCTGTTTCAAAGCCTTTTCTACACTGCCATGAATAAACTTCTGATGAATGTGTTGCCATCATTTATTTATCATTTATTAATTGGCCTAAATTAAGCAGAATCTACACATAGAAAATATTAAAAACACTGGAATCAGCCTATAAAATATCCAGTTTCAATATTCATTTTTAATTGGAGTGTAACACCTCCTCCGCCTTCCTAAAACTGTGTGAGTGCATGACCTCAGTGTCCTCAGTTGTAGCTACAGGCTTGAGCATAATGTTCGATTTCTCTTTTACAAAAATCAAAATGAAAAATGGCTATTTTTCAGTGACAGCAGTGTGGCAGCAGGATACGACGTCCCATTTCCCAAACCTGTACTAAATACCGTTCTGAAGATCACAGTGCCTCAGTTCAGAGACGGTAAACAAGCGGCCATCTCTGCCTCAGCAGTCGACAGCATGTGATTGACCTCCATAAACACATAAGGCACACGTGGCTGGAGACAGGGCGGGACACTGTAGGAATATGTTTGATATATAGTTGGACTGAATAACAACCTAATATATCAAACATATCAGACAGAGCCCTGCAGAGAAGGCTTCCAGGTCTACAACGGCTCAGAGAGGGTGGGGTGGGGGTGGGGGGGGTGGGCAAGGCAAGGAGGCATGCTGGGAGCAGGCGAGCCCTCCCTCCTTACAGGGTGGGGGCGGGCTGAAGGAGCGGAGAGGAGAGGGAGTAAAGAGGAGGAAGAAGAAGAATCCAAGCTGTTTTAGACAATTCAATGAACCCTTTCTGAATGTGCTGGAATATAATACAGACTTTAGGGCGGCTTAATGCCTCCAAGAATTGAATGTGATAGTTTGTTAGCGCCGTCTCAGCGAAAAAACTAACTCTAATATCTCACTAAAATAAAATATGGCGCTCTGAAATTGAGTACTTTGTGCACTGCAATACTTACATGAGCTTTAAGGCAGAAACAAATAGGCAATAATTATGTGTGTAAATTCCTTTATGTTAGCTAGTTTCTGAATATAGTAACGCTTAGTCGTAATTAACAATGTGAATGTCCTCACATGAGTTAAAAACAGTTCAGTGGTGTTCCCCCTTTAAAAGCTACTTGGTAAGGCATGCATCCTATTAGATCACTAGAGGGAGACACTGACACCTAAAAGAGGAGCAGCCTTTCACTAATCCCCTTTCATAAAGGTCCTCATAAAAGCAGTCTGTAGCTGTGGAATTACAGTATGAGACAGAGTATTATATGGTCTTTAATAAAACAGGGGTAGCCTAAGTATGCCTTCCTTTTTATCACACAGGCAGAGCCTTGAACTGACAGTCACGTTGTGTCCAGGAAGAGGTATAGAAAAGGGGGAAAGCACTACAGGCACAGAAGGAAGAGCACTAGTATCCAGCTATCCAGTCTCCAGAGACAGATAAACAACACAATCATGCAGTAGCACACCACGAACACAACCTTGCATTGCACAGAACAACATGAGAGTAATTTCACTTTCCAAAAGCACCGTCACCATCTCCTGTGTTATGCCTATTTTTATTGCGTATGATGCGGTGCAGCGGTTTTGTTTCTTAGGCAATACCGCAGCATGGGGGGGGATGGGGGGATGAATAACAGGCTGAAAAAGCCTCCCTCAGTTTAGTTTAGAAATGACTGCAATAAAACAAAGGAAACAAGTTCAATAAGACAGAGGCCCCCCTCCTTCGGAAAGGGTCACAACAGTTCATCACACATTTGAACTCATTCCAACATAAGCTTGAGGGCCCAGCGGTGTAATTGCGTCTCCTGGCAACACAACTCAAAATAACGTCCAAAAGTACCTCTGTAGAAAGTTTTCCGAGCATCATATGTTAGCTCACCGGACCAGCTGTCTGAGTCGACATGGTATGCGTAAACATTTTTTCCCTCCCTTAATGACATCGAGATAGCAGCGCTGAAAAAAAAGATGACTCCACTTCAAAGTCAGGGTCACCTTTTCCTACCTTTGGCCCACATCGTCTCCCTGCTGATTAATGCCAAAAAGCTGTGCGTGGGTTTGTGTGGGTGGGAAAGGTTGAGAGGGGCACTTATACCTTGGGCTTGGCTCTGGGTTTCAGCTGCTCTAGTTTCTTGGCTGCAGCTTCAATGGACGCCGCTGCTCCGAGGAGCTCGGTCTCGGCGATGACAGTGGGGTCCTCGGGGTCCACGCACTCCGATCCTGAGCGGAAACATCACACACCCCGACGCTGGTTATACAGGCTTTTCCAGCACAGCCTCACAAAAGAAACATGAGTGGAATAAATCCGGTGATAACATTTTATTTTATGTACAAAAAGGTCAACACTATGTTTCAGCTATTTTTCACGTACTCATTCACACCGTCCAGGCATCACCAAGATGCTAAATCTCAACTTACTTCAGCTGCAGCAAAGATCAGAAGCTCTACACACTCCAGAGAACTGTTTGCAGTATGACAACAATGCCTCAAAGTTAAATAAACTAAGTTAGAAGAAATGCACATCTGATGGATCATTGTCTTTTTATAGGTTTTTAAGTGCCCATAAAACGGAGCTGTTTGGGAACAGCTTGGTAAAGCAGATGGAGTGATGTTTCCATAGATTATGTTGAGCTCAGGGGAAATCTGTTCTGCACCCCCACCCCGTCTGACTCCTCTGCCCCCTTCTGACTCTATGAAAGGTGATCTGGAGGAACAATACACAACATATCCCACTTACCTCCATCTGAGGCAGCGAGGAAAGAGAGGGAGAGAGAGCACATGGGACATTAGAGGGGTGAAGTGGATAGCCCCGCTGGGTCTCGGGCTATACGCTGAAATCTAATTCTCATCCAAACACAATCTATTACTCCTGTCAGATGCAGCAGTGCAGCTTCTAGCGGAAACACTCGGGTACATTTGTGTCATAACCAACCAACAGAGCTTAATTTGGAACAATTTGCGCGGCAATCACTCGACGGTGCGATTTCAATATTCTCAAGTGATTTTCATGACCTGTGTTTATGATGGAAGCAGACAGGTTTGGTGGCTTGACTCAATAATGCAATATTTTTATTCATTCAAGAGGATTAGGAGTCCTTTGACTAATCTCTAACATCTCTGCAATCCTATCATGGTTTTTACATTTCATCAAACTGAGTTGGCTCCTGATGGGAGTCCCCGTGCTTCAAAATGACTTTATTCTGCAGGTTCAGCTTTCCACTACAGCAGCTATAATGTCTCACTGTCATTTTAGAATTAAAATGTGTTGCCAACAATTTTTGGACAGCACACAGGCGCAGAATAAATTACATTATAGTGCTTCATAAGGTACCATAAAAGCTTGGAATACTAAATACACACGAGTTTCATGTGTGTGTTAAATGGTCCATATAATCCTGACATCAGCCAAAACGCGGTCATCGGTAACTAAAGGTTGTCAAGCTGAACTTCTGCCTGCGTGCGTTGTGTAAGAGTGTGTGACGGTGTGTATCAGCAGTGTGTGTGGCCTCACCCTTCATGGCCTCAGCTGTCTGGACGAGCTCCGTTACACACGCTGCCACATGCTTTGAGTGCACGGCCAGCTGCTGCTTCTGCTCGGACGTGGGCTTCTGCAGCACCTGAGAATACAAGAGGCCAACGTGTGCACGTGCACACACGCACATACGTGAAAAAGGCACAAGTGAATGTAATGTAAAAGATGAATGCAAATGATACTCAAGCAGTTTTAAAAGAACATGGTAGCTTTGCTATTGAACAGCATCGCGCTTCACACAGACAAAAAATTACAATAAAACAATGAAATGTTAAAAATTAATGAATAACAATCAATAAAACAAAATAACAACTGGAATAAAAATAAGGTAAGGCTGTAACATTACTCCAAATAAACAGCCAGATTAAAAAGAGCTTGCCATTCTAATACCAAGAGGCAGTGAGCTCCACAGTTTAGGGGCATAAAAACAGAAGGCAACCTCTCCACCACTTTTATGGGACACATAAGGAACATTTAAAAGAAAAGTGGTGGAAGACCTGTGATCCAGCCGGACCATAAAATGAAATAAAACCTCTGATGTAGGGAGGAGCAAGGTCACTTAAAGCTTTATAAATAAGTAAGAGAACTTTAAAATCAATTTGAAAAGATACGGGTAGCCAGTGCAGCAGCGCTGTAATGTGATCCATTTTCCTTGTTTTAGTTAAGACTCTCACTGCAGCCTTCTGAGCTAGCTGTAGTTTTCTTATAGACTTTTTAGGTAATTGAGTAAAAAAGGGAATTAACGGCTAGTCGTAACAACACGAGCGAGTATTTCAGCATGTGTCTGACATAAAAAAGCTCAAACTTTGGCAACAAACAGCCAGAGATCTCTAAGATTTGCACGGCTGCCGGGAATAACTGACAAAAAGACATTCATATGGCTACTCTGCAACTCTTTGCCCCCACCTAGGCCACGATTGAGGTGAAAAATAACATTGCAACACTAATAATTAATTAAGAGATATTAAAAATGATTGACTTGTTAGACGAATCTACACTTTTTTCCTGTAAGTCAGTGACTCTTGATGCACTTTTCACATTTAGCTCTTTTGTTGCTTGAGCAGCTGGTTGACCGGCGAAGTGGAAACACTCTTTATATTAAGACCAGGAATTCTAACATAAGGCACTTTTAGCAGCCTAACGTCCCACCAGAATCAACATGATGTACCCGTAACTACTTATGCACGCGAGATGATTAATTAAGTCATTTAATACATGAATTAGCAATTGTTACATGTCAACACACTTGTTTTGAGATAACACAGGGGTAGTGTTATTATGAGCTAAGGAATTTAATGAAAATAAATTCTGCTGATTAATATGCAGATTTATGCAACAAGGTGCTCAGAAATTCAATCTGATCTTCTGCCGAGGTGCAGATATAAAAAGACAAGTTTCAAGATGCATGTGGTTACAGACGGATCAGACTGCTGGAACAAAAAGCTAATTCCAAGTCTTCAGCTGTGCCACTCACAGGTGAAGGCAGGTAATCATTCGTGAGACCTTCTATCGAGGGTAAGGCTCTCTATATCCTATATTTTTCTTATTGACAACAAGCCTGTAGAAAAGAGCTAACAATGTGTGAGACTCCTGGACTGGTGCACTCAAACCCAAGTTGATTTGTTCAGACAAGAGCGTAAATACTTTATAACAGATGAACAATACAGTTTATAGTTCATTTTTATAAAAAGCTGAGGAGTTTCCAGACAGCTGTCCACTGTAGGTTTCAGCAAACATTACTCAGACAGGAGTCATGAACCAGGAACTGTTTTCAGCCCTGGATTAACACACATTTAGTGCACTTGTGAGTATTTACAGCAGCAGGATGGTGGACAGTACGTGGGATTGGTCTGACTTAAACTACAGTTATCAAGTCGCCCAGAGAAACAGAGAAGCTCATTTCATTTATTTGTTTCTGGACAACAATAGAGGTCTGTGGCACAGAGGCATAAACTACACCAGGCTTTGGCTCAGATAATACTTGTTAGAAGGATCAATTCATTGTTGGTTTTGGTATTTCTGCTGACAATAAGTAAAACAGAATATCACCAGCCTTATTCTTTAAGTTCAGGTGATGCTACAGTAAACATAAGCATGACTGACAGGAAGCCAGGAACGTTTTTTCAAGCATCAGCGGATTTAATCCCACAGATAAGACCGGTAAGTCTCACTTGGTTATAGTAAATATCAGGATCCACTTTTCCACACTGTTGCTACAGACTTACGCACGCACACACACACACACATGCACACACACACACACACACACACACACACACACACACACACACACACACAGTTCCATGCTTCATTCATGAGACATGTGACTCATTCTGACCTGCAGCACTTGCTCCAGAAGGTTGATGTATCCGGTGGTGCACTCAGCGCTGTACTGCAGGGCCTTGCTCCTCAATTCCTCGCTCACTTCTGGGTGAAAAGCTGCTTGCTGGAAAAGGACACAAAAAATGTTCCCAGTGGCAGGTTGAGATTTAATACAGGTCCTGATATAAGAGTGGAAATATGCTCTGTGAACAGCCTTTACACAATTTTAAACGTGGATGAGAAGATTATCTAGTGCCAATCGAATTCATGGCTAATAAAACCTCTAATTCTTCTCTTTATTTGTAATGCCTTGATTTTTCTCTGTATTCCTTCTGTTTGTGTCTCGTTACAAGTGCTATACAGTTACTAAAGGACATCCTGACTGATGCTTCACTGCACGACTTTGAAAAGCGACTGAGTCACTACCGGCGGGAGCAGCCATAAAGCAGACTAGACTCTTCTGTCCTATCTGCTCTCAGCAGGCTGGGCTCACATGTTCCCTGGCAGCCTGGTGATGTCTGTGTGAGGCCAGTTCTGGCAGGGCGGCGTGGATTAGCACCTTGCAGGTAGTCAGCATATCAGAGATGGCTTTGCGGCTCAGGTTGGCAGTGGCGATCACGTCCTCCTGCTGAGCAGAGTTGCCCGCAGCCACTGCCTTGGCCGTTGCTATGGTGATGCCCTTTGTCATACGGATGAACTCCTCGGGTGTGGTGGACTTGTCTGGGACGTCCTTGGAATGGAACACCTGACATGATGAAGACCCACAGACATGTATAGTTGGATAAAGGCGTGGCAGGGGCTCAGACGTGTTAATACAGATGGGAACGTTCTCAGAGAAGAAACAAAGAGGATCACATGGACTCTGTATAGCAGCAGAAAGTGTTGATATTGATAGCAATAAAATCGGTGGTTCGGTAGGCTGTGTTGAATTTGGCTTCGGCTGCATCTCTTGGTAAAGCCCCCTCTCGGGCTCGGGCTGGGGGGGGGGTCCTCCGATAAGGATTAGCAGTAAATTACAAGAAAAAAACAAGCTCTTGAAATCTTCCTGTCTCACTCTGCCTGCACCTGCTACCCAAGCCGTGATAAGAGCTGTGAGAAACCTGCAGGGGCTGAGAGGGAAGGAGGAAGGAAAAGAGCTGGACAGATAATAAAGGAAAAAGAACAAAAAGCTCCCTGTTTTGTTCAGAATAATAGACATAGATATCCCTGACCCTGTTTCAGCCAGCTCTGCAGAGAGGCTGTGTCTCATCAGTTGACTCCTCAAAGACCATAAAGAAGACGTTTGGGCCTGTGAGGCGCTCTTACTGTCAACTCCTGCTTGATGCACTCAATGGTGGCCTCCAGTGCCCTCGTCCCGCGAGTCGCTTCATCCTCCACCGCCTTCACCGTTTTTAGAAGAGACGTCACGTTGGTCACCATGACCTGTCAAAGAAAGGGGGCATTGATGAGGCTCGCAGTCACACCAGCAGGTGGAGCTCTTTCTCCTCAGCTGCAAAACGTCAGAAAATTATTTTTGCCTCCTCTTTCACTGATTCCATTACTGTGAATAATGGCTACATGTGTTGAAGGTGCTTATCTAATGAACATTAAAGAAATCAGCTGCTGACGTGAGAGAAGCCAGGGATTTATTTCAAATGAAAAGTGGATGATTTACGCCCGGCTTATTCAGTGACACTGAGGATGAAAAACAAAAAAACCCCAATTTTTTTTTCAAGTTTTACTCATGGTGACCTATTCTGTTCAGTCTGTGCTGCATTCAGTGTACATTAGCAAGTCAGGAATTTGAGCGCCAGGAGTCTGAGAGGGTCCTGATTGGAGGTCACCATATGTTGAAGGAACAGAAACAATCTGTCAACATAACCAGCTCCATGGGTGGCCCCAATTCCATTTAGATGAGAAAACATAAGAATCCCCATGCAACAGTTAGAGTTACATGCCGTGCTTGGGATGATAGTTGCGAGAAAAATAAATAAATAATATGAGGAAGTTTGCAGAAGACTAGCAAATCTTTGGTCGGGGGGGGGGGCGTCTGGGGCCCTGTCACTGGCACAAATACAGCGTGCTTTGATCTTTGTTTCTCTGTCGCAGTGACCGCAGCTGCACCAAGGTTAGATGCAAAGGGCTGGAAGATGGTTTGATGACCAAGATCATCTGGAAGTTGTTCAACATCTTTTTTCTGACATAAGAAAAAACTTTGCCTGAAACTCTTTAAAAAATTAGAACACTTAATATTTTCTCTGTATTAGACTGAAATTGCTTTATATTACACTTTATGTGCACTTTATATTATAGCTTTACTTCACATTTATTTCATGTTCAGAACTTGTGTCTCCTACCGTTGCTCTGTTCTTACGTCACCTACAGTATGCTCTGTATGTTCTCAAAGAGGAATCCCTCATGTGTTGCTTTTTTCCGAGGTTTTGCCAATTTGTTTCACCTTTGAAGTTTTCAATGTGGGGTTTTTCTCTACCCAAACTGAGGGTCTAACAATAGACTGCATAGCACGCAGAGAAAAACTTGTGTTTTTGAGTTATATAAATAAAACTGACTTGACATGACAAATAGAATTGCCAGGCTGAGCTTTACTTAGATCAGGTCTTCACAGTCAAGCTGATTCAAACCCTTGTTCTGCTGTAGTCTCAGCGGTCACAACACAGAAAGTCCTGCAGTTCTAGATCCCAGCAAAGCACACCAACCCTCTCTCTCACACACACACAAAGTACATCTTAGTGATGGGTCTAGCCCCACATACAGATACGACAGAAAAAGAGAATACCTCACAAACCCTGATATGAAGTGTCACATCGTTCTTTTGAAAAATAGCCTTATTTTTTCTATCAGATGCGTCAAACTAAACATAGCAACAATACAAAGAGAGTGTTTGAGGAATACATGACTGCATGCATTCCTCTCAGTGAGGAAGCATAAGCTGAATAACAAATTGGAGATTCGTGTTGCTGAAATCAATACACAGCTAAACCAGATATGATGGTCATTTGTTTCTTTACCTTGGCGGCACTCTTCAGCTGATACATGGACGGGTCGTCGGCTGCTTTGCCGGCGGCACATTTGGTGGCACCGATGAGTTCGGCAAGAGCTTTGGCTACATCCCGCACCGCGTTTATCAAAACCACCTAAAGGAGATAGAGCTGGTATCAATATGGCACAATGGTCAGAGTATAGGTTTATCAGTAGCCCCCTGGGGAGAGGATTTAACACTGCAGCCCTTATCACTCCCACCTAGTCATGATACTTCAGACTTAGCAGAGGGCAGAGACAGAGGCAAACACACAGGGGAAAAGAGAGGAGATACAATGTATATCAGATAAAACTTCAATTACACATAGAATCTAACAGTGGGTGTACAGAAAGATAGAAGACATTCATTGTAGATGACTAATATCTCAGAATAGTATAATGATAATGGGTTATATAGCTGGTTAAAGCTCTGTGCAGCTGAATTAAAGAGTAATAACTGAGCTTTTGTTGTAAAACAAAAGGCATCTGTGACTGCACATGGCTGAAACATCTGTGCTTGTATTAGATATTCCTTAGGGTAAAATGAGTTTTGGGTTTTCATCACCTGTGTCTCTGGGTCCTCAGAGCCCATGCTGGTCGCCCCCAGTTTGACCACCTCAGTGAGCTGAGTGATGGTCTTGGCTGAGGACTGGGCAGCCTGGGCCAGTTTCTCCTGGCTGGACGCGGCTCCAGCAACCAGCAGCTTGGTGTCCTCCACCAGCGCCTTGGCTGTCTTCAAGATGCTCTCCCTGTGGGACGGGACACATTGTGTCACAATCTGCTCCACAGTCACACTCAAGTACCAGCAATATGAAAGGAAGCTGTTGCTGCTCTGACACAATGTGTGTTTAGTAGGGACAAATTACAACTGTGTTCATTATGTGAAATGCATCTGCATATTCGGCTTTATTGGCAAACTGCACTTCTCCTGAGTGAGTCATCAAAAGACAAAGGCGAGCTCTTGTCTTACAGTGTAAAAACCTAGCAACAGAAATCTATGTTATATGACATTTGCGCTCATGAAAACCATGAATCTATTGCCCATTTTTAACATCATGGAATGTCTTGGTCTGTCTGCTTTGTTTGTGGCAAGGTCATCGCACCTGTGGTCAGCAAAAGACTCTTCATTCTCGGGGTTCAGTGTTCCAGCTGAGGCGAACATGATGGTTGTGTCCAGGTCAGCAATGATGCCAGAAACAGCGCTGGCTGCTGTGATACAGGCCTGGGTGCCTTTGTTCCCTGCCTGCAGTGCTGACAGTACCAAGGACACCTGGAACATAAAGCATTAGATATGCAGAGAGATCCCCCAGACATGCTGTTTCCAGAGGTGTAAAACAGCTAAAAATAGCCCCAAGTTTCTGTATGCATTGCACATGCTTAATGATTAAACAGTAGCTTTTCCTCCTCATAGGGTGTTGGTGGAGCCTTTATAAACCAGGTGAGTGAGACTGCAAATGTTTAGTGGGAAAGATGTGGACGAGCCAGATTAAAAGAGGACGCTGGGAGCAGAAAAATAGAGCAGGGTCTGAAATCAGTGTCTGCTGCACAATCACATTAAGTCAATGAGCCTGACTCTGCAAATCACACATCTCCCGTGAAGCCTGCTCTCTGCCCATCCCTCAAAAACAAATGGAAAGCCCTGAGAGGTACGTTTCAACGAGGCACGGGCCTCACATATCAGCAGGCGTGAGACCCCAAATTATTCAAGTTTGATATGAACCCTGAATCAAATCATAGCCTCAGAGTGGAGAGAAATTCTAATGTGCGAGCAGCGTGGCTAGCTGCTGCCAGGGTCACAGCAGGGAGACATTAGTATTATTATTAACTGCACAGTGTGAGCGTGGTCAGGAGAGCATACTCTCATAACCTGCATGAATGGTACAATAATACAGCAAAACACCAGTTGTTACTGAAATAACATACATTAGCCTATATTCTTCTGACTCTGTACTAGTTCAACATAAATATAGCCAACAATTATCTAAATAATCTGAACTGCTTCTTCTTAAATCTTGTTCTCACATTTTAAAATAGGTATATATATACAGAAAGAGAGAGTGACAGAGAGAGAGAGAGAGAGAGAGAGAGAGAGAGAGAGAAAATTACTGAGCAATGCATGAAATATTTTTTCATAAAAATGCTAATGCCGAGTTGATGCTGCTTCGAAACTTCAAACAGCAGAGATGGCAAATTATGACAGCAAAAACAGACTTGCCTTAAAAAGTCAAGATAAATATACTGTACATATAAATGAGAATTACAGCCTCATGGTTGTATGTATCCCTGTATTGACATGTATGTCTCCAGTGAATAATTTCCAGTGAGAAACATGGTGTCTTCACTTAGAGACTGTTTTTACAGATGACTGACAGAGAGCTTCATCACATGGTGCAGCAACAATCACCCGAAGCTCAATATCAGCAAAACCAATAAGCTTGTGGTGGACTACAATGCTTCAGATATGGATGTTGCTGCAGAGAAGCAACAAATTGTAAAAGTGGATGATTCACACACATCTAAAACCAGGCAGCACAGAACACCTCTACTATCAGTACAGTTTCAAGGTGGACACCCAAGATTAGTGTCACCTATTCAGTATCTGACTAAATATGAAATATGGTCACAATCTCCCCTGCTGAGTCGAACAATGGCCAGAAAAGTGTTTCTGCAGAATATTGTGATGTCACAGTGAAGCTGACCTTTGACCTTTTGGATATAAAATGTCATCACTTCATTTTATCCTATGAGACATTTATATGAAATTTGAGTTATGAAAAAACATGATTTTTGAGGTCACAGTGACCTTTGACCGCCAGATTCTAATCAGTTCATCCTGGAACGCAAGCGAATGTTTGTGTCAACTTTGAAGAAATTCCCTCAAGGCCTTCCTGGGGTATCGCGCTCACGAGAATGGGACGACCTAATGCCTCTGGCCACAGCTATCGCCGGCGAGACGGCATAAGAAGCTTCCTTCTGCAACACGGCTTACCTTCTCTGTGACTGCGCGGGCACACTCGATGAGCTCCCTTTTGGAGAAGCTGTCAGTGGGGCTGAGCTGCAGGGCGCCAGCCTTCTGGACCAGGTAGATGCAGCCATGGCCCAGTTCTTGCACCCGTGTCTTTATCTGGAAGCCGACCTGAAAGCACAACCAGGCACCGGTTTACACTTCATCCATCCGCTCATTTGTGTCACTGTACTACACAATTACAATCATGTCCTAAACTGGCATGTCTCTCATCCAGTGGGTGGATAAAAACTGATTTCAAGCACCCTCAGAGAGGGGATGCTGGCACTGCACCTTTAATTTCCAGATTGAGATTCATGGGTGGGTGGTACTTCATTGTAAGCATCACTATAGGCTTTTAGACTTGTAGAGGCACAATGTCGCTATGGTAACCAGCAGGCTTTCCAGCAGCCTGCTATATACAATATATTGATAAGAGCTGTGTGCTTATTAGTGCAATGTTTCCACACATTTCTGGACTAAACAGAGGAGCCTTTAGAAAAGATGCGGCTATTGAGAGTGATGGATGCCGGAGGGGTTTATTTCTGTTTGATCTCACACTGTCCGAGGCAGCCTTGAGGAAAGGGTGTCATATCAAAGCACTGCAAACATCAGCTCTGATCAGCCCGTGAGTGAATCCATCCGAAAGGTTTTTTGGTGTTAAATGCAGGCCTAAGCTGATATTTCAGCCAGACATTTCAGGGGCGTGTAAATCTTTCATGAGAGTATGTAATTTTCCCTACAAAGGACAGAAAAGCATGGCTTCTCACCTCCTCTGGCTCTGCAGTGGCTGCAGCAAGGCGTCCTTGGTGGGCTAGCTGTCCATAGTCCACTGTCACCTGAGAGGCAAGGCCGCCAAGCTCTTCAGGGCAGGTTACCGACTTTGTCATCTGGCAGCAGAGAGCACATATATCATCAGCAGAGGCAGATTAATGGTTCTGTGGCCCTACTGGTAAATATTGTCATTGTAGATTGGAAAATTATGGAAAATACACATGAATATCCAACAGCGTTACAACACTCACCATCTCCTGTGCAGTGATAGCGATGGCCTTGGAGAACTTCACCATGGTGGTCTGATAGTCCACAAAGGAGCCCTCAGGTTCAGGAGGTGTTCCCTCATCCACCTGTGAAGATCAACCTTTCAGTGTGTTTGTGTTTTTACACTACTCCCATTTCCATGAGACTTCTCATTCAGTTTTGCACCACTTTAAAGTAAAGCAGACTATAAGGGGTTTTGCGGTTTTGATTAGCAATTGTATTAGTTATTAGTAATTGTTCCGCCATTTTTTTACAGGCCTTGTTTAATAGCGGAGTTAAACCTTAAGTAAGAAGCTGCTAACTTCTGTATAATATTATTCTGCATTATGTGTTATTTTATGAATGCTTCATAGACAAAGATGTTAAAATGTTAATATTTTATTTGCCAGGTCAACAAATAACAAGAAGTTGCACTACCATTTTAATCAACCCTGATTCCAAAAAAGTTTGGATGCTCTGTAACACATAAATAAAACAGGATGTGATAATTTGACGTACATGCAATTGAAAAAAGTCCATGAAGAATAAATTTGATGTTTAATTTTGTCAACATCATTGTTTTTTGTAAATATCTGCTTATTCTGAATTTGATGCAGCAACACGTTTCAAACACGTTGGGACAGGAGCAACTAAAGACTGGGAAAGATGTGGAATGCTCCAAAAACACCTGTGTGGAACATTCCACAGGTAAACAGGTTCAGTGGTAACAGGTGATAGTATCATGATTGGGTCTGAAAGGGGCATCCTGGAAAGGCTCAGTCTTTCACAAGCGAGGATGGACCGAGGTTCACTGCTTTGTGAACACATGATTGGATAAAGGATATTACTACATGGGCTTCAGAACACTATAAAATATTATAATACATTACAATAAACAATTAAGTCTTCAGCTGTCAAGTGTCAATAAGCCACAATGAATGGGCAGTTCTTCTACAGGGTGCATTATTGTAGGAGTTCAGATAGTCCAAGCTTAAGGCTGATTAATTTAAAAGGCCACTACAAAGATAAAACTAACTATGCTGGCAAATACCAACAGTGGATGCACCCCATTTAGCAAGTTCTTTTTATAGCACAACTCTTTAATTGATATATAATTTCTTAGCAATTAAAAAGCCATTAGTGAGAACATATAAACCTTTTTTATGTATGCATTCTTGTAAAGTGTTCCACTCTATATAGGCTACTGGGGTTTTAATGAAGGTTGCTCCTCTTGTATGCTTAAGCTCAGGCTAAAATGAAAAAAAAAAAAAGATAAGATCTGAGCCGAGTGTACATCTGACTGTGTGCAGATCATCCTCAATTATTAACCACACTGTCACCACAGTGACATGTCCCCCTGCAGGATGAATGACAGCTAACATCACCAGTGGGCTGTGGATTTAAAACCTGTCATCTACTGGACTACTGAGAGTCACTGACAAGGATGCACTCTCTGCACACACACTGTGGAATCACTCTTACAGGGAAAGCTCATTTTGCCTTCAGACAAATAAGATAAGCGTCAACCTGAAATCTATTTTAACTACCTGAGCAGACTTCTCGTGAGATGGTATCACACACTCTGTGCTCGCATTCTCTATCAAAACACAAACACCCTCACTCACCCTGCCCATGGACTCAGCGATGGACTCCACCATGCCCCCGACCATGCCCCCTTCGCTGGCCGCCTCGTTCAAAGTCACCATGATGTCGTCCACAGCCTCCTTCATCAGCTGGGCTGCTTCAGAGATGGCATCGTGGGTGTGGGACGCCTGGGGACACAGTCAGCTGATTAACGTTTCTGTGACACTGTCTTGGTCCAGCCAGAAGGAAATTTATCAGCTTGACAGCAGCTCCAGAGTGTCCCTACAGCTGATAAGTACTCACTGCCTCACTAGAGGACACGTCACCAGGCTGGATTCCTGCTGCTGCAAGGACTTTCACCACTCAAAATTCACTTGCAACAGGGATATGGAATATTTGCAAGGGGGAAAAGGGGCTGGAGGTTGCAGATTCATTTACAGACTAATGTTTCAAAGCAACTGTGTCTTCATCAGAGTCAAAAATGTGGAAGTTTGCTGTGCTTGAACTCAGAAGCAGCCGATTCAGCTGCAGAGACAGGCAATCTTACAAGACAACACAAGTTCCTTTTTTTGATTTTATTATTTTGTGTCTCTAATTATGTTTGAGGAACAGCAGAATCACCCGAGAATTGGATTACAACTCGTGCGGTGAATGGGTTTTAAAAAATGATGGCTAAAATCTTAAAATCAATTCAAACACTAATAGAGAGCTATAAAACCTAGTGAGAACTCCTGCGGCTTTGTTCTGTGTGAGTTTAATAAGAGCAAATGACTTATAGCTGAGAGAAGAACATATAATAGAGAATTATATAATCGTATCATATAATAGGGAAACGTCTTCATGCTCAGCAGTAACGAATGGCTTGATTCTCTTACAAAAATGATCTACACTGGAAAAAAAGACTGCATTACTGTCTTGACCTGCTGAAATGGATCTTACTTGGTGGGCTAAACACGCTTGCTACATGAACTGATTTGTACCTTTGGGTTTCCCCCACCCTCCTTGGCAGCATAGAGCATCTGCAGGGCAGACTCAGACAGGGTCTTGGTCTGGTCCAGGATGGTCATCTGCTGCTGGTGGTCGTGCAGCTTAGAGGCCAGGCCCACCGACGCCACAATGAGTGGATCGAAGTAACTGGCCAACTGGGTCACCTGGGAGAATGAGTGTAAGAGAGCTGTCTGAGGAAGGATTGGATCACAAGATGGAAAGCAGACAGAATTGTTTTTTTTCTTTCTAAATCCAGTGGGGATGAGGGGGATATATGGTCAGACCGGCACCTTGTGTCCTAGCTGGGCAGCCTCGCCTCGGGCCGCTGTGGAGACAGGATCAATCAGATGCCCAATCTCCTGCACAGACGATGTCAGCTGCTCCTGGAGCGCCTGGTGAGTTACAACGGCACAGAATTACGTTATAAGTCACAACAGAAAGACTACAGATTCCATTAAGTTCTTCCTCTCAGACAAGACAGAGCTGATGGGGAGCTTGAACTCACTTCCATGGAGATATCATCTCTGCAGGGCAAGGTCTGCCCAACTGCAGCCAGGGAGGCTTGCTCAATGTCCCGGATACACTTATTGATGTTATCAATGGAGTAATCGCACTCCCTCTGACCTGGTGCCTTGTCCCTATCATCAGAAATGTTGAAATGGACATACACAATTACATTACTGCTTTTCTGTGCCAATAAATATAAAGAACATATATACATATTAATAAAAATTAGGATAGAAAGAATAGCTTTCACTTTTCTGACAAGAGTTCATATCTGTATTAAATATGATGCTACAACCAGCAGCCCATTACCTTAGCTTAGCATAAAGACCAAACAATACAAAACCCACCATCCAGCACCTCCAAAGCTCACTGACAAAAGGGCGGTATGAATCTTCTCATCTCACTATTCTGACAAGAGCGAATGAATGAATTTCCAAAAATGACAAATTATTCCTTTAAAGCAGACTGTCAGCCGGGCTCTAATCAAATGCAGTCTATTCTGGGCCTTGGCTGCTGTGAGAATAGCGTATGCATGTGATTGGAGGATGGTGATGATGAAGACAGAACACTACCTTTGATGAAATGTGTTGCTGATCCACCATAGCTCATCGTCTCATCACTGCTCTATAATGTTCACTAATCTATTACAATGCAGCTGGAATCTGGGCAGATATAAAGTAATGTGGCAATTTATTTCTTAGCTGAACAGACATCACAGAATAAGCCCTGCGGTCTCAGAAACAATTTTTTCCACCAACTGAGAGCAAAGAATTCCAAACTTTGATTCAGGATAATCCTGCAGAGACAGATGCTGCGGTCGGTGGGATTAATAACCAACCTGATGGAGGTGATGAGGCTCTTGATTGAATCAGAAACGGTTCTGGAGTGGCCAGCTAGTATGGACCAGGTGGGAGGGTCTTTGGGGTTGAGGACCAGCGAGCGGGCTGTTTCCAAAAGGTAAGTGGAGCTGTCGAGCATGGAGCGGGCGGAGCGCACAATGGGCTCCTGTGCTGCTGAGCCCTGTGGAAATGAGAAAGGTTAGAGCAGGTGAACAGGCCAGGTAACAGCTCAACAGAGCTAGTGACATTGCTGTGACAGAGTTGTTAATATTCCTTGACTACCCTGGAGAGATCAAAGGTGCAATCAAAGGGGGGGATGAGATTAGAAAGACAGCTTTACACACATGCAGGAAGAAACACCTTCAGTCTTTATGATCCGAGCCAAAGCCTCCCTCGACAATTAGATTAACAAGCTGAAGATTAGAGCAGCTGTGCTGAGAGAGAGTGCCGTTAAACACTGCCCTCCAAAAGATTACAGCCTTAAAGCTTTTAGAGGAACTTGTTCCACTCAGATTGAAAAATAAAAGTCTATCTTTCTCCTTGAATCTTTCTTTGACTTTAAAAGAAAAGGGAAAATTGGACCTCAATCCAGCCCCCCACCCCCATGTTTTCTGTATAAACCCTTTAGTGTTGGCTCATATAAAGGTGCTTGTTTAAAGGGGAGTGCAGAAGTCACAAACATATTCATTAAATCTCTCTGAAGAGTAGCTTCAAGATGCTCTGTGGGATGAGTGGAAAAAAAAAATACAAATGGGATGTTTCTAAACGGGCATTACAAACAAGCATCAGACTGGTTGAATACCTCATTGCTGATCTGAGCTGGGATGCTCGCAAACTCAGGGTTGTTGGCAAAAGTTGACAGGTTTTCTACAGCCTCGAGGAGCGGCGTCGTAGCAACACGGCACCTGTTTCTGTTCTCTTCTGAAAAATCCCCGTCTAAGGCCTGAAAAGAGACGCCGCCATATGAATATTTGTCCACACTGAACGATGCGCGCATTCACAGCTTCTCACTTGGCGGAAGAATTCTGGAACAAATTTACACTCAACGTTTTGATCAGTTGGGGAGTTGACCTTGATGGTTTTGACAAGGTTGGCTGTGGTGTTGGCCACCTCTTTGGCTGACTGGACAAACTGTCTCCTGGCCACGGGGTTGGAGGTCTTGGAGGAGGCCAGGCGGCAGGCGTTACACAGAGCGGAAGTATGCTTGGCCACAATTGTTGCTGCAGACAAGACCTGACGAGCAAAGAAACCCCAGCAAACAGAAAGCGGAGTTGTGTGATAATGAGGTGTGTCCAGTGAATTACTGATGGTTTTCAAACTTAACGAGGCATTTAATTCAAGTCACAAGAGATCTGTATGCACTACTGTCCCCATATGTCAGGGAGTGAGCCTGTAAAAGCTTCTAGCTCAGCTTACCTGTGATGGACTACTTGCTGGGTCCACTAAGTTTTGACAAGCCATCTGTATAGCCTGGTGAGCCCTTGCAAACTGGATGGGATCCACCAGCCCCTCATGGCCTGACTGACTATTGGGATCCGACACACCGACAAGATAAGAGGCCTACAGGGCAGAAAACAAAAAGTCATATCAATGTATCGGTGCGCCGCTACAGGATCTTTATTGTCCTCCAAGATCCCATTTGTTGTCACAGACAAGCTAGCACTCCCCACATGCAGTCCAAGTTCGTGAATAGATACAAAGAGAGATTTATATTGTATACATGGTGCAAAGCGCGGGAGCTTTTTGAGAGGAGATAAGCAGAGGGAACATAAGGTCTGTCAGAGTGTGCCCTTTTCCAGACAAGCCGGCTGAATGCTGCAGGGAGGTGAGGATGTTATTTCACAGCTTTAAAGCTGGGAGTCTGTAAAACCTCCAATGAAACCTGACTCACCCTGCCTCGCTGTGGTGGTTTTCCGATAGGAAGTGTCCCGCTAAGGTCTAAATGTATTTTATGAATGGATTCCACCATCCAATTCCACCAGCTTGTATTATATCAACCTTAAAAACAATTAGCTTCTCCCAATTCAAACAAACTGTGACTCATTCCAGGCATATATCTTAA
This sequence comes from Chaetodon auriga, assembly GCF_051107435.1. NCBI lineage: Eukaryota > Metazoa > Chordata > Actinopteri > Chaetodontiformes > Chaetodontidae > Chaetodon > Chaetodon auriga. The sequence goes on along the minus strand of NC_135079.1, from coordinate 12,379,612 downwards.
AAGAGGGGAAAGCAGAAAAAGAGAGCAGAAAGCTGAGATGAGAGCATGCTAACTCACAGTGAGTCAGTGCCACGCTGCGACCTCACCTGTCCCGCAGCCTCCGTCAGCCCACACAGAGCTTTGGACGCCACGCCCACGCTCTCCCCAAAGGCTACCACATCACCTGTCTTACAGTGCTGAGAAATGCCTGCCATTGATTCTCCCAGGACCTGAGGCGTTTGGAAATGGAGTACAAATTAGATCTTCAGCTGCCTTCCACGTAAAATATCTCTGACAGTTAAAGTATATAGTTAGCACAATTATTTTGAAAGCCTGTACCTTTGAGTTCTCCATGACGCTCTCGATGCAGTCAAAGTAGGAGAGCTCGTTGACAGGCTCGTTGGGATTATCGAGGAGGCCTCTGACAGCCTGTACACAGACAGACATGATAATAATAGAAACTAGCGTGGACACAGCAGTGAACTTTCCTGATTTTGCACTTTTATCAGCCACTTAATTTAGATTAGAAAAAGGAAACACTTTAAATGTAAATCAAGCTGCCTTGATAAAATCGAGCCTTTTACATGCACAGCCTGGTTGTCACTTTCAGTTACTTGAGTACAAGTGAACCTATGCAAAATGCTCTTGTGCCATTAATGCATATATTGCAGTTAAATTTAATGTCCATCTACAATGAATCAAAATTGATGGAAGCAAAGGGTGAAAAACTGCACCTAGTTTCCCGGATTACAAACACGCAGGCATGTACAGGCAACAGAAAACAGGCCTGGTGAGAAGGAAGTCGTTGTGTTGTACAGTGTGTGTGTGTGAGCACGGCTACCTCCAACTCCCTCAAGGCGTTGTCACACTCCTTTTGTCCTGCTGCTTGCTGGGTACAGAGCGTGATCAGCTGGTTAATACTCTCTGTCACTGCCCTGAAACACACAGGCAGCCACACAGGCTTTTTAGCTCTCACATGTGTCCTCTGCATGCACACTCAGCCTGGCTTCACTCACACTCACTCACACATGCTTTCAGCTCCCTTATTCAAGCACGCCACTGCCGGCCTCTCACTGCGATGGGCTAACAGTGCACAGGAGTGCTGAGATTGTCTTGAGTTTGTGTTCAGCCTTGCTGAGCACAGACAGGCCCTAGCCAAGGCTTCCATCTTCCTAATTAGACAGAGAGAAGTCAGTCAGGCCCAAAGCCCTGCGGGACCAGCTGCTTGGCTTCTCACAAGGGGAAGGATACATACTCCTTCTAGCAATGCCGAACAGACACAGCTTAGGAGTGGCATACAGATGCAGCAGTGGGGGAAGTTTTGTGACATTTAAGAGCAGAATTAGATTTTTTTCCATAACTTTCTACAGGCCTGAATCTGTACCAGGATTCATATTTAGGACAAAATGGCTCAGTTTACCAGCAGATACGGTATCATATTCATTAGAGACAAACAGAAAATCCGATTCACATCAGCTGTTATCTGCATCATATCACACCTTGCTGCCACAGCTAGAAGATTCTTGGCATTGGCTGCACCCGGATCCACAGACAGAGACTTGGCAGCCAGCAGCAGCTTGCTGGACGCCATGGAGATGTTCTTCAGATTACCAATGACTTGGATCTGGTCGTCCTGGCTCTGCACAGGCAAGGAAAAAAAAACAAAAAAAAAAAAACCCACAGGTGATCTTTAAAGTGGATTCAGAGCTCTGTTAAATCTTATCAAACACATACACAGTATTTACTGTCAGTAACAGCTGTTAAGAGATAAAGTGCTATAAAGTATGTATGTATGTGTGTCCCAGCCACCTGTATCCTTTCCTTCCCTCAGCAGGCCTCTTTGAGGCCTAACCCTAACCCTGATTAAAGCTCGGGTGTCATGCTAGATCAACTCAAATCCCACGATCTTTCCAAATTAATGAGCAAAATAACCAGAACAAGAACATCACAAGATCTCATTACATCTGACTGTGTTAGTGCTCTTGGGGACAATCATGTGCTGAACTGAATTAGATGAAAATGCCTAATTAGCAAATGACTTAAACAGCTTAGGTAACAGAATGACACAAAAAACATGAGTTTGACCACTCAGCATTGAAGGCTTTTACGTTTCTGGAGGTTTGAATGCTCCTCGCCATGTGGAAAACACTGGTGGCAGTGAATTACCACTGCAGTGATTCAATGGAGTTGGTAGTTTGGCTGCATGATCATGAAACCTACTTGGGTGTGTCCGGCCATTTCAATGCCAGCATCCAGGAACTCATCAAAGTCTTGGCTGAACTTCCCGGAGGCCGCAGCCAGCTGGCTGCTTGTTCCACGAGAGGAGTGGACGACCTCGCCTGCAGAGTGGTTGAGTTCAGCTGCTGTGTGGTTCAGATCAGTCTGGGCCTCCTGGAATGTCTTAAGGCACGGAGGGAGCTTCAAAGAAAAGATGCACATCAATTAGGGGATATTGTAGTGCTCACGTGAGAAATTAAGCCGAATGGAAATAACCTGTTTGCAAATGAAGTGATATTTTAATATATGTGTTCAGTACAGATGTTTTTTTACTACAAATACACTAAATGTCAAGAACTGCCAAAGTAAAAAGCTTGACTCACAACATCCACCAGCAGCTTCTTGCTGGCCTCTCCGATGCTCCTGAGGGCCATGTCAACATCCTTCTGGCCTGGCAGGCAATTCACACAATTATTCAGGGAGTGCGACACTGCTTTGGCCACCTGAAACACAGCATGACGGCCAGTCAACAGACTGCCATCAGTCACTCAAACAATGCGCGACACAATACAAAGTCCCAGAGCAAAGCTATAAGGGGAAAAAACATTTCAAATGCAAATTGGGCTCACAGTGGTGCACAGTAATCCGTGTCACTAATTTATGCTGCTGTCACAGATATATGCCAAACAATATGTTTATCCCCCGAAGGGCTGCAGGAGAATGAGCAGTTTTACTCCGGCACTCCTGAGAGAGGAATACCAGGCGAGCGACAGAGCAGAGAGAAAATAGCAACGCTTAGAGGGGATGATTGTTATGGAAAGAAGAAATGTTTACAAATCAACAGAGGAGAGGGAGAGAGGGGCCTGAGAGGAACAATGCGATTCCTACATGAATATCACTGCCTCTGGGGGAGACATTACCGGGAGCTGCAGTATGCTACCTGTGCCAGTCTCTGCTGACTCTCAGCATCTCCTGGATGAACCAGGGCCTGATGGGCTTCATGGATCAGCATGGCAGAGCCTTCCATGACATACTGGGCTGAGTCCAGCATCGCAGCTGCAGCCTGGGGCTCCTTGGTGCTGGCTGCCACTCCTCTGGCTGCTTGAGCCAGTGTCCTTAAAGCCTGTGCTGTTTCTCTGGCAGCCACACCTGCGAACAACCAGTCACATGGACAAAGTTGAATCATGAAGCAAAAACAAATAATATCAGTCCAATAGTATCATGTGAAGATACAACCTAGCCACTTCATGTGCATAACAGAAATCTGGTGTATTAGCTATGGATGTTACACAAGTATAATATGCTATGCATATAGAGTAAATAAGATGTTCATATTCTCCTCTGTTGAACATTGTTGTGTAGTGAGAGTAAGTAACCATTTTTCTGTAGAAATTGAAACTGACATTTTACTAAACACATTAATTTCAGTCTCATTAGTTTTTGCAGCCGTCCTGTTTGAGCACTACAAACCGAGAGGTATGTGTATTTCCTGACTTAACTATAATTGCAGTAGCAGTGTGCAAATCAGCTGGCAGGGGCTAGCCGTAGCACGCTGAGAACAAACTGATACTGAAATGCCCTCATTGTTTAAATAAATGAGTTAATATAATAAATATGGCCCCGCATGGGAGGTGCCTTTAACTTATTATACACAGAGCCGAGAAGAAAAGCAGCAAATTGCATCAAATTGCATTAGGCAGCCAAGTGGAGCCATTTGCTGATGGAATGTTAAATCTAGTGAAAATAAGATTAATGAGTAGCGAGCAGCACCCCGAGCCACAGCATGAGCTGCTGCCTGGGAGCGTTCATTGTTAGAAATGCTTTTCTCTATCTGTCTTCATCTCTCCTCCCCTGAGATCCCCAATTGAGCCAGAATTGACACGAAAACAGTCGGGCCCTGCTGGATTCGGAGTGTTCAGTTTAAGGCAATAGTCGTAGCACAAATAAAGGGAGTCATAATGTTCCCTGCCACACTCCCACTTAGCGCAATTTAAAGAAACAACTTTTTTCCATAAAATTACAGTCAGCAATCCATATTGTTTACTATATGCATCGACTGCGACAATGTAAGCACTCTAGAAAGAAGTAAATTATTTAACTAAATGACTACTTAAGCTTAAGACCTGCTGTCTGTGCAGAATAACTTCTCTTACCTGTATAATGCTCATTGCCCTGCGCAGCACATGTCAGCAACTGGGCCATGGAGGAGCCCACAGCCTTAGATGTGCTTCCTAAGTCCTGAGCGCACTTCTCCAGCTGCGTGAGCAACAGATAACAGAAACGAACCGCTGGATTCATTGATCTGCTCATTATGATCTGCTGTTGGACATCTGCAGTGTGTTTCAACTGAAAGTGTACTGACCGTTTCTCCAGGAAGAGGTTTGAGTTGGCCATCAATGACAGACATCTTGGCATCCTGAAGCTCACTCTTGAGCGTCTGTACAGTTTTGAGGGCTGAATCGATCTCCAGAGGACCACAGGCTTCATGGGCCTTCAAACAGCACACACACACATGTAAATGTTACTCATGTGCACCCATACATTACGCGGTGCAGACAGGATGCCAGCCTGTATGCTGTGCTTGGTATCTCTAAATGAGATCAAGGCGCTGGGCTTACCCAAGTGCAGCCTTACAGCACACATTTCACAGAGACAGCAACAAATCCCACATCAGTGAGATGAATCCTGCTAGCTCTAACAGTGTTATGTAAAGATACCTTCTGGGTGGCTGTCCTGAGCTCGGCCAGGCAGGTAGCCAAGTTCTTGGCACACTGGCCCAGTTGCATCGCAGCAGCTTGGTCAGCCACCGTCGGAACTGCTGACTTTGCAGACGTCACCATCTTACTGCCGGGCTGAGTGACGGTGACAGAAAAAGAACAACAGCAAATTGATAAAGCAGCTGTTTTTGCGTGTGGATCTGATGACAGAGTTTGCTCGTTAATGACAGGGCGAAAGCTCTAACCTGCAAGAAGCTCTGGCTGGCCATGATGAGGGCAAGCTGGGCACCGAGCTCCTCGGGCTGAGCCTGGGTGCTCCTCATGCCCTGCACCAACTGGGGAATACTATCTGCAACTGCCTGCATTTAAATACATCATTAATGTATGCCTCATATCCACACTGTGATGACTGAAAGAGAAAGGCACTGCCAAGACGACCAAAGATACATATTTTATGTTTCATACAAGGATCAAGTTTTCTAATGCATTATTTATTTTTTAATAGAACAGCTAAAAGAGCACATGATCTTACCTTGCAGCTGTGTACTAGCTGTTGGTGTGAGACTGTATTTTTGTTGGAAGCAGCAGCATTTTGGGCCGCTGCGATGGTCTGAGTAGCAGCGGCCGCTGCCTGCTTAGCAGCTATCTGTTCAGGAGATACAAATGGGAATCATTTAAGCTACAGTGAGAGAGTGGAGCCTGGCTGAGAGTCACATTCTTTCACTCCGTGCAGTATTAAGCTGTCATGTTCTGTATGCAGACAGAGTTGTTCTCATCAAACCAAGAGGGGTCACAAACAAAATGTTTTGTAAGAGGGAAATGGGCGGGATCGCAATGCTCAATTGTTATTTCATGAGATGATCGGCATTGCTTTCCCCTTGCTGTGCTTCCACAAATGAAGCACTAAAAATATACGGCTTAGCTCACATTAAGATTGACAGCATTGAAAGCGGTAGGAGAAGGCTTCCTTGTTGAGTGGATAAGGAGGAGAGGATGAAAAAAGACAGCCAGAATACATGATATCATTATACTAAAAGAAAAACAAGCATGTAGAACTGACACAAGAGGCAGAAGTAGCATTTTCTACCTACGTTTTAGTGGAGTCTGTATTTTTAATACTCAATGCAGCATACTGTATTTATTTCTGAATAAAAGCACGTGGACATCTGCACAACAGTGAACAACAGTGTGATGGGAGACAACAGGTAAGATTAAAGAGGTCTTAAGGAGCCTAAATGTGACTGTGATAATTGTGACATCCACACTTGGAGATTCATGACACTTTGGTCCTCATCGGCTCACACATTTCCTTGACGGAGGTCACCATTAGCACCATTACTGAGACCATCTGACGCAAGGAGGCGGACTGAGATGTATGTCTGATAGCAGAATGATCCCAGCCCTGGGTAATGCATAGTTTATGTGCTTGGGAAATTGAACATTGGGTGCTCTAGAGAAGAGAGGGGCTAGTCATTAGGGGCAAACTGATACAAAAGGCTAAACACAGATCTTTACACTCAGATAGTTCACTCACAGCACTAATGGATTTATAGCTCACTGCAATGGGAAAAGAGGAATCACACAGACAAACACGCTAAATGGGCTGCATTTGTTCAAATGGCCGCCGAAGTGTTTCATTATTCGAACGCTGTCATACGTTTCCTTTATCCTCATGTTGAAACTCTCCATTTATTTCTAGTGCACTTCTACTTTGTTTATTCTACAGGGACGACAGAATGTGGGAACATCGCTGGCAAGAAGAAACGAGGGGAGTTGTGTTTTGATCTAGGTCAACAACGTGTATGACGACATGTGCACTCTCATGGCTCACCTCCAGCCTGTTGACCAGTTTTTTCTTTATGGCGTTCTGAGCTGCAGCATTAGTCGCAACACGTAGCCCCTCAGCTGCCTCCCTGAGCCTCTGCTGCTGGTCCTCATTCTCTGGGTAGGCAGCCGCCCCCTGTGAGCACATAAACACACACGTCCATGACACATGCATACATATTACAATTGCTATTAGCGCTCAGCAATGGAAGTTTAACAACTTATACACGTTGTACAATAGATGCAAAGGGGCACTTAGCTCTGACTGCTTTCTGACAGTTTCCAAGGAAACAGCACATGCCAGATTCCTACTTCCTCTTTGATAATGGCAGTGATGTGATGATTAATGTGTCACGGATCAAAAACATCTAACGTGCCACAAGCAGCGTTTCCCTTGCCTGGGTATTTCACACTGATAATATCCTGCTCGACAGTGCCAGGGGCTTATTAAGAGCCACGGATGCTGCACCCTTTTATTTTGGATGTGAAATGGATGCTGGTAGCTTGTGCATGCAGTAATGCAAAAAATGTGTATTCCATCAAAGGAAAGCATTTCAGTTCAGTTCATCTATTAGGAGTGAATTTAGTATGACAAGAAGATCATGGCGGTGTTGATGGAAACAGAGAAAAGCAGAGTAAAGCGCGCAATATCAACAATATCATTGTTTGTAATGAGGTTAAAATAATAAGAAATGCGTCGTCTATTAATTTGGAATGAAGGAGTAATTAAACTACAGAACATAAAACAACGCAATTATGACAAAGCAATTGATTAGATAATGAAAAAATGTCAAGAAATGATAAATCACATTACTAGTTACATGCCAGTAAACGATCAGTCATATTTGTTGCATTACAATGTGAGAACAAAGGTATTCCACTCCACCTTAGCAGCCTCCACCATGCGAGCCGTGGCATCAGCCAGGAGTTTGGCTGCAGCCAGCAGTTTCTTGGAGTTGTCAACATCAACTTCGGCCTCTGCGTCAGATCTCATGGCATTGACCAAGTCAGAGGTGGCCTGGGCTAACACCCTGGCCTGACGCACCATCTCACCTATTCACACATACACACAGATAGTTTGTTAGTCCACAACGCCCCCGACAAACATCCAGATTATCCACTCGAATGGCAGCACAACGACAAAGCTGATTTGGTGTCTGCAAAGTTACATTTGTTTTTGTTTTTCTGTCTGTTCTTTGTGCAGATTGCTGTAGATTTGTATGCATTTTGACAGCGAGAACTTTTTGGAAGTGAGGGTTTCAGAGTTGTCATCATCCGTTTAGCCATTAGAGTGGAGGATGTGTTCCCTATGACAAAGGATTTCCCAAACAAAACAAGACAAACAGCAAATCTGTGCCAGGTCAGTAATGTATAAGTGTGGCTGGCTGGTCCCTAACACGTGCTTTTACTTTAACAGTCAATAGCACGTCATTAATAATTTTGTTGTGGTTAGTCGAAATTTACAAAGACATCTCTGTCTTTAAAAATGTCTCTAACTGAATCCAAAAAACCTAATCTTGCAGTGCAGTCACAATTTTTCAGCCTGTTTCCAACTAGATCTAGAAATTAAAACTCAAATTTCAGAATACAATGATATGCAGAATATGCAAAGTAAGCAGTGTCTCCAACCGTCAGAAACAATGCAGTGGAGTAAAAAGATGATAAAGATAAACACAGTATTTGAACAAATGTGCTTAGATACAATCCACAACTGCACATCTGCATCAAATGCATGTGTGACATGGATAAACTCTTATATGGGTCATTCTATAATCTAATATCAGTATATGTATATTATGAAATATCTGGATGGTCTGTAGAGTCTATTTTTGGCTAATCCAGCGACTTTAATGCCTAAAAAAGAAAAATAAGTCATCTAACAGATGTAAAAATCCTGTACATCCAACAGTGAGTTAAAGCAGTCCTGTTCTCTGATCTGTAGCATTGTCCACAACGGCCCACCACAACCAGCGATATTAAATGTATAATTATTTCAGTAGACGAAGTGTGACAGTTGATGGATTAATAGAATCTCATATCATCAAATCACCAAACCTGTGTGCATCTAGAAGACGTTTCTGTAAGTGTTTCAGTCCTGTGGAGACGAATCGCTGTTTTCACCTTCATGAACTTTTATGGCTGACGGTTTCCAGTGAGTCATCCTCTCTCACACAAATGAAAGTCTTTGGAATATATGTAACATCTCCCCACACACCTGCTATAAAAAGCTGTGTTTCCCAAACACCCACCTCCAGCTTGAAATAACTCACCCAGAGAAGTGTATGAAAGACAAGACATCCAGGTGCTTTACAACCTACATCCAGCAGCCCCGGGAGTCGTCCGACACACTATATGTAGAATGACCTGGAATCACTGAATGCTGATCTATAACTGCAGGTTTTTTTTTTTTCTTGTTGATTTATAGAAGGTAAAATGTTTGTCCTTCCAAAAAATGCCCAGGTCATGTGTTTCCTGTTAAGTTTCAAAGCCTCCCTGATGCTGATTGAGACCAGATTGAGAGCTCTGTAGTGGTTTTGGATGACATGCTTCCTACAACCTCTTGAGAAATGGCTGGGGTTGGAAATTCTTCAGCCTTATGGCTCAAACCATAACAAATAACCCCAGCTTTGAAAGCAGGGGTTTGTAGCTCACTTAACATAGACACAAATATGGATAATATCTTAAGGCCACCTTATGTAGTCAAAACACATGAGAACAAATGCAAGCAGGTCTTTATTAAAGATCCTGATTTATTACCATTTAGTCCTCATTGTGAGTAAACAGATAAACCGAGGAGACACCAAACAACTTTAATTAACAGCATTTTTCAGAGGGCTTCTCCCACAACATCCTCTAGCCTCCAGCGTTTCTTTTTGCACTCACCGGCATCACCCATGGAGGTGAAAATGTTTTCTGTCACGTTCATGATCGTGTCCGTGGCCTGGTCGTAACGTCCGATGGGCTCTCCGCAGCTGGCGTAGTGGCGGACGTGCTGCAGCAGGTCGCTGAGGGCCTGGCTCACCACGCCAGCTGCTGCCCCGACTTGCTTCAGCAGCTCGCCGTCGTCGCTGGCCGAGCGGCAAGACTTGACACAGGTTTCCACGGAGCGGTCCACCAGTTTGCCGGCCTCGACAAGCTGCTCCTGACACACTGGGGAGCTGATGGTTGGGCTCACCACCTGCACCGAGCATAGTCGTTGGCAGAGAGGCGAATGAATTACAAGAGGTGTAGACTATTCTGATTACAGACAGGCTATACCAATGGCAATCCTTATCTAATCTAACAGAGTGCATGAATAAAATTGGTATTTATTAGCTTCTGACCAAAAAAGCACTTGTTTTGCTCATGATTTCACAGAGAGGCCTGTGTTTGAATTGAAAAAAGTTCAATATTGCACTTCTCCATGGTAAACTGGAAATAGTAAACAATGGCCAGTGTCATTCATTCATTCTGCTTGGCTGATTTCCTGCGTGTTGGTATGTCCTTTACCTACTTGCCTACTGAGATGAGTAAGTTTTAGATCAGTACCTTGGTGCAGGCTACCAGCTGCGAGGTGGACAGGGCACACTGAGTGGCAGCTGCGATCACCCGGTTCTGCAATATGGTGTCCTCGGCCACCTGGGCCACGTTCTTGGCCTTCAGGACTAACATAGCAGCTGCATTGGCCACTGCTTTGGCCAGATTCATCAGGGTGTCCTGCAACATATTAATCAATGTCCTTCACTGAAACACAGCACAGCTGCGCACATGTGACTGAGGGGAGCAGGAAAGTAGATGTTTGTAACTCATATTGTTCAGCTGATGTAGTGTGAATACTGCACATCTCATGCACCAAGAATAGTGTAATAGTAATGTAGTGATTATGAATTTAACGAAGTGAATAACAAATGATATCTGTATTAAGTGAATGCATTACAAATTACACTGATCTTTGTGTAGTAGAAGACTATTGACCATGAAATGAAGAATACAGATGTTATATAAGCGCTCTTCTTTAGGCATTAACACTAAAGAGAGCGGTGTCAAGGCTGTGAGATGACATTTAGGAAATAAAAGATGTTTATGAGGAAGGTAAATGGCACTGTATTGTCATTTTACTACTGAAAGATCCTCCTGATGCTTTGTTATAAAATCAACATTACAGCAGTCTAATAATAAAGCCTGACATGATTACATAAGTGTGTATTGACATTTTTAAAGGGGGGCTGAGAATCTGTGTGTGTGTGTGTCTTCCTGTTTGGCCAGCAGTGTCATAGAAACAGTGAGTGGGCGGCGTCCAACCTGGAACTTCTCATCGGTCTCGCCCTCCCCCATGTGACGGAGCAGGTCCCCGCTGGCCTGTCCGATGCTTCCTGCCGCAGTCAGCACCGTCTGTCTGGGCTGTACGAGGATGACATCACCACATTCATTACACTGGCCTGGCCTGTTCTCACACAGGCCCCCGTGAATTATCTAAAACAGATTTCTGGATCAAAAATCATCATCACTGGGACACTGATAAAAAGAAAAGCAGTTCAACGCCGCATGTGGCTTTGTGGCTACCGGGATTACAGTGGAGGATAAAGCTAAGTCAGTGCAATAATCAGCCGGCTTCTCACCTCGGCGGCTGCAGGCTCAACAGATCGCAGCAGATCTGACACAGCTCCTGCCAGCATGCGGGCAGCACCCATGAGCTTATGTCCACTGCCCACCTCATCGTCCATTAATGCCGCTAGCAGCTTGACACCCTTAGACATCTCCGTGAGGTTGGAGGAGATGGTGGTGATGGCGCAGCCCACCGCGGTGTAGTCGGTTTCTGTGGGCTCACCTGCGGAGGATGGATGGCCATCATTATTGCAAACTACACCTCTGCTGTGCATCTCAATTTGCTGTGCTGCTGCCACATTGATTTAGCAAATCCACAGGGCAGCTCGCGTGTCACCTGCTTTAACACACACATCAGTGTCAGCGCCATAATTAGAGCCCATTTGAAATGGTTCCACGGAGATGAGCACGTTGATGGAGCAAGTGGCCGTGAAGAAGAAAAACTTTGTATTAGGTAGCAGATAGTGACGGGAATAAGTGCAACCAAACAGATGGCAAGGTAAGATTAAAACCCTGCAAAAGGCTGGCAGGAACCTGACTGGCACTGTGCCAAGTAAAACGGGGAGCAGAGAGAGACACACTGGCAGTAAGCTGAGGTTCAGGACAACAAGTTCAAGATTTATTTATCAGTCGGAATGTTTATTAGGGAAAATATCCCTGAATGCACCCTTGTTTAGAAGAGCATCATCACTGACCTGGAAAACATGTTTATTGATTTCCACCTTGGGGTTACAATAACATAAAGATAAACAATATTTTTAATAACAGGGCAATTTCCTTTAGAGCTTTGCCCGGCCCGCACTTCATAAAGCAGAATGCTGGTGCAGAAATAAATGAAAACTGAAAACGATAGTGTGTTCCATCCTTTAGCTGTTTAGTATTCTCCTGGGCACTCACCTGCAGTGAGATTGACCACAGATGCTGTTCCAGCGGTGATGGCATCAACTTGAGAGTGGATTTCATGTTTGGATTCATCCACTTTGTTCTGAACCCAAACCCTGGATGCCTTTTGGTGGAGGAGGGAAAGGAGAGCTATTGGCTTTCATCACAGTGGGTGATTTTCAGCTCATATAAACTTTCTCGTGCAGGATTAAAGGACTAGGGCTGTACAACACCTACAGCTTTGGAAATGCTCGAGCATGAAATACAACCTCCATATTTACAGTCAGTTCTGTGTCCTAATTATATTTGAGAAATATGATGGACTTTGATGTGCTGTGAATTTTTAATTCCATCGAATCTGCCTTTGCCTTGCAAAACCAGAGGCTGTGATATCAGAAAGCACACATTCAAGAGCTAGAGAAGTGGAACTGGAGTTGCTTTAAATGATGGGATGTGGAGGAGTATTGTACATATCCATGCCGCATCTATCATAAGATATTTTTAAAAACTGTGTAGTAAGTAGAAAAGAGACTTACCAAGTCGTGGCCCAGGGGAGGCAGATTATCTACATTCCCCAGGTCAGCCTGAGCCTGCTGCACAGCCTGCATGCTGCTGTTGATAGTTCCCATAAGGGCCTGCTGGGCCAGACTCTGGACAATAACAAACAACAGAGACACACAGAGTGCAAATGACTAAACAAAAGCAATCTAGATAGACCATATGTATGTATTGCGTGTTGGTGCAAAACTGTGAAACTCTCTTGTAATCTAATGTCTATATACCGCAGGAGAAAGACAGGCTTTTAGTGTGAGGACGGGGAACTTTTCATTCTTGGTCTCACTCACAGCCCTCTTCATATTGTTCGCTGCGGTTCAAGGCTGACAGCAGGGACCACAAGCAATATTTCAAACGCCGCAGATCAGATTTACATAAAAAATGCGAGAACGGTCTCAACACTGTGTTCTGACATTCAAAAAAATAGAGAAAAATTGAGCCATTATGTTGAGCTCTCATTTTTGGGGTTCACACATGGTATTTTAATTGCACAGATTGGTCCAAGGTTGGATGCCGACAATTTCATGTCGAAATATGGTGACACAGGGGGAATGCGATATTTGTCCAGGACACTAAATTTGCTTGCAAGTGAAACAGCTCTCACTCACCAGTGGGGGCATGTGTCCTCTGTGCATCTGTCCAGTGGTGATCTGCTGCTGCGCAGAGGGCATAGTCCCCATGTTGAAGGTGTCAGGGCCGCCGATAGAGCCAGACCGAATTATACCTGGAAGCGCTACTGAGCCATGCTCCACACGACCCACCCGATTGAACTGCTGCTGCAAAATCGTGGACCTTACACAGGAGAAAAAAGAGACAGGGAGTGGACAAATTTCATAATTAAACACACTTTAATCATGAGGTTATTTCATTTTGTATGCGTATTCAACATGCGCACACAGGGCGCATGCAGACACACTCAAACCTGTGACCTTCTGCTTATGTGGAAAAGTAAGGATCTAAATTAAAGCATGTGAGCAGTACAAATATAAATAAAGTGAAACACCACATCTAGGGTTGGTGGCTGTGTAATGATGTTCATGCTGCTTTTCATATGCTCTTCTGTTCTTATGAAAACATCAGATCTATTATAAATGATCCTATTTTTGGATATTGTCTCTACAGGAACACTGTACTTTGCAAACTAACTTATTGAGGTGTTCTACAGACGAATATTTTCCTTTGAGTCACTTGTGGATCTTTAAATTCTGCTAATTGTTCCAGCTGATAATGCAACTGTTACAAAATCATAATTAAAACAATTATTATGCTAACAACTGCTCCCACAGTGAGTAGGCATTGTCAGAAAGAATAATGTACGGAAAAATGTCTGTTTTCCTGCCCAGCTCAACAGATGCTCCTGACTCCATTGGTTAATTATGGCTTGTTTTGAGAGGCAGCAATTATGTTTTTGTGCTGAGAACCACAACATGAGTCAATTGGCCCATAAGCAGCGGGAATATGATGTCCCATTCTGCCAGAGAGTGGTTTCACTGAGAGCCATGTGGTTTTCCAGTGACAACAAATTTCCATGCTCTGCGTGATAGAGCCCTGGTGCATCAGCATTACCTTCATTTCTGTCAGTCACTGAGTTAGACTGAGAAAATCAGGAGAGACGGCATCCAACCGAGAGATAAGAGTTAGTGAATAAAATGGCTTCCGATGAGATGACACCTTAACCTGTGTCCTCGCTTCCGAGTGATGCCACGTTCTTTTGGAGAACAAAATGATAATTTAGTGGCTTCACCCTGAAGCAGGTTTTGTGTTTAGGTCTGCAAAAACAAAAATCATCCCAGGAAGAAATTAAACAAATTGTATTCCGGACTATCGAGAACGGTGTTAGTGTTATTTTGAAATTCAGCGTGCTGTTTTTGTGTTTAATTCCAACATGACCTCTCTCGGGGTTACTATGCTGAGCAGGCAGAAACGTAATTACACGCACAATTAAACAGTGAGGTTTAAATTCAGGAGGAATAACTAGACTGTGCTGGCTCAATCAGAGCGGTCAGTGTGCAGCACAGTACGACTGCTACCCACTTCTTCGGGGAAACCGATTCCTCCAGCATGGTGGATTCCTCATCTCCCTCCAGGCCGAAACGGTCCTTACTCTGCTTCTGTTAAAAGAAGAGCAACAGTTTCAGCTCACAATGTAGGCTGGATGCATGGAGAAGTAGATGTATGCTGTATGTATTCAAATTTTACATGCATTTTTTTTTAATCACTTGCCTTTTTGAGAATGATATCAATGTACCCTGCAATAAGCTGGGATATCTGCTCTCCCTCTGTAGTCTGGACGGAGTAGTAACTCTCCTGGTACTCTCCGAAATCCTTTGCAATGCAGTAAAGACAGCAGAGAATCAGGGTAAACTATTTAACATCCATCTCGCATTGACTGAATACCTAATAAGATCCTTACAGTGTGTTCACAGACAAAAAAAATGCCTCACTGGTTTGGCTTCTTGGCAACACCTTCATTATTTCGACCCTTAGTGGAAAGTACAACTGACTGGCTGCTGTGATGCACCCTGTCAAAGAGCTGATTAAAAATTACATGCAGTCAATCTCAAAACCCACTTCAAAGCATTCTACATGAACTCAAGGGTGAATATTTTTAGTTTAAATCAATGTTGGCAAATATACCTTGGAGTATTTTTAAAATTTGCATAATCTATTAATCTTTAAATGGAGCGCTGCTTTCCAATATGGGAGGAAAACAGACTGTTGCCAACAGCTGGTAAAGAAAATTGAAAACGCTTTCAGATAAATAATACATCCAAATTCTGCACATTCTTCCCCGGGCATCTATTGTTAACTCAGATGAAATAGCTGGCTAGCATGCTGAAAATATTCAATATTGGGAGTGTGAGGTCTAAATAATTTTTAGGATGCTGTTTGTGAAAATGAAATGGGGGAGGGGGGGAATGAATATGTGATGCAGAGCTGTGTAAATCACAACATGCACGGAATAAGTGAATATGTGGACAGGATTAGGAGTGTGTAACATCTGACTCTCCAAGTAATGCCGAGGACGTGACGCAGAGAGGCACACAGTACCAGGGTGAAGCTCTTGGGGGAGGCAGCCCATCTCTTGACTGTTGTCAGAGGCCACTCCTGCACCACATCCTTCGTCTTCTCATCCACTCGCATCACTGACTCTTTGGTGATCCCCAGCAGCCGCGGGACCAGCTTATTTTTACCCTTCATCTTTTCCTGTCAGATACAGAAACATCAGACAACATTTATGTCAGTGCTATACACCTACACAGATGATTCATTCAAGGCGCAAAATCGTTGTGCCGCTCTGCCGGTGCTGTTGCACTGCACACGCTGTGTCCGTGGCTTAAAAGTCCCGAATGGAGGAGGAGAAAGGGCAGCTGTGAACTGACCCAGCAGAGTTCAGGCTTGTTTAACTGCTGCTTTATTGAACAGGGTCTCCACAGGCTTTAGTCACTGTCAGCACACCAGCATGGTGCTTCCAGCAGCTCTCTGCCTGACCGGCTCCAGTGCCCTCCACTCTCTGCCCACTGAAAATCTATTACAGCTCACTTCAGAGACTGAGCCTACACTTGGCGCCCCTCCAGGGGTGCAGAGGACGACACAGAAATTAGCGGTTTGTAGAGACGGGGGAGTTCAAAATACGTAAATCATGTGTCTCCGGGTTATTGTTTATTTGTTTTTGGTTTTTTTTTATCACTGGGTCAAAACGGTGAGCTATGAATGGCACAAAGGCCAATAAGTGGAACCACTTCTGGGTTCAGGGCTCTTACACACAAGGGCAGATAACATTATCCTGGTGTTCACGATATCTTCATACAAAGTTTTATTAAAAGCTTCCATTGTTTCAGGTTATGTTACTTGGACGTCATAATTATCAAGGTTGTACTCAAACAGGAAGTTTGACTTTCTAATCTGAAGTGGGCAGCTGAGGTATTAATCATTTTAAAACGTTTAACCTTGGTTACTGTTGGGGAAAATCTGCTTGTGAAAAAGATGACAATAGAAAGCGGGGTTTAGAGTGTAAACACCTGCATGCATGGCTGCAGCAAACACACACACACAGACTTATTTACTTTCCACGTACAGTATTTCCATATTGCTGTGAAGTTTACAGCAATAGAAGGGCTGCCAGCCGAGAGCCTGCAGTGATTAAAGACTGACAGACGAGAAATGGAAGGTTACAATAAACTCTCAGATGTGCCTCAACAAAGCCAGGTCTGTGCTTTTGCCTTTGCTAGCATCAAGAGGAGAGTGCAGCTGGAGTGAATTATTTAACAGTCTTGAAATCTCCATCACTGCATCCCCTCATCGAACACGCACTCTTCCCTCCATACGCACACACACTCGCACACAAAGACAATCTGAACCCTGCAGTCTGCTTTAACTAACATTCCATTTATCGTCCATTAAGGCCCCAGCAGAAAACTGCACTCTTCCCCTTCTTTTTTTTTCCTGCTCTTTCCTGAAAGGTCGGAACCAAATGGGCTGCTGTCTGAGACCTCTTATAATACCTGCTGATGTGACTTCATCCCATTCGCATGCTGCACTTCCATTCCACTTTTGTGTTCGCCAAAGCAGAACAGAACAGAATTGCTATTGTCACAGGTATTTCCCAGCACCGAGTGTGCGGCTGACCTGCAAACGCACACGCTTCCACACTCAAGTTTCTCTGATTTGTTGCGATAATGGGGTTTTTGGTGTTTTCAACAGGCTTTCATACCTGTTTGAACGGCACAGCACATAACAGAGCCTCTTTCTATCGCAGCTGCCACTCATTAGCGCAGAAGCATTACGTGCCCGTTTCCTCTAATGTAATATTGAAATGACATATCTCAGCAATTATTAAAGGAAAATTCTGATTTTATTTTCATGTCTTCCTCACTTGTATCAAAGTAAAACTTCTTCACTGATGTAAATCGGCGTGGTTGTCGCTCTTACCTTCACCAGGAAGAAGGACACTCCATAGGTCTGCAGGGACCTGGCAAGCTTCACGTATTTCACTTTCGCCTCAATCTCCGTCATCTCTCCACAGTTTTTATGATCCTGGACAAACGACATCAGTTACGTCTCCTCCCCCCTCAGACTGATCATTACATATGTTCCGCGTTACGTTATGCGATCTACATGTTTTTCAGCAGAGAACAAATTACTATAATTCCCATGGGCCACCCGCCGTTTCAAACACATTATTTTCTTTGAGTGCAACATTCGAGCGATGTAATGTACATACTTGGAATATTTTCTTCTCGGAGCCTCTTTGCTTGATGTACTCTTTGGGTAGGAACTCCTTCAGGCTGTGGAGATAAATGACATTTTTACATGGTTACCCTTTTGAGCTACAGGCATTTCCTTCTCTGTTAACATACCTCTGCATATGAGGTCATACTTGTCCTACTGCCTACATGTCAGAAAACAGTTGTAACAGCTGACATCACCCCTGAGCTTTCCACTGGAGGAAATCCCTGAAGCAACAGCCTGTGCTGAAGCAGGAGATAACCACTGTATAGCCACAGCTGTGAACCGAACATATGAAAGCACAGCCCACCGTACAGAGCAGTTGTGAATGTTGGTGTTGATGCATGTTTTGGATTGGAAACGCTTACTCGAGGAATCCGGGCTTGTGTTTGTGCTCCACGTGGGGTCCGAACTGGATCTGAGCCTGGATTCCGGCGAACTCACAGGCTTTATCAAAGGAGACAGGGTGGGATCCATTCAATATATCATCCCTAGCCTGGAGGAGACATGATGAGAGGGGGGTGAAGGGAGGTGAGGGAAAGGCAGAAGCACACATCCAGGAAATGGAAGGAACTACAAAGGCACGAGAATTACCCAAAAATTCACCCAACAGAGCACCGTGATGAACACTTCATTGTGTACTTTGAATGCAGCGTGGCTTCAGAGAGGATGTCTTCTAAGTGAATGACTAAATGTATTTCTAGAGCAGGGACATCATCACTGAGACCCATCGACACAGGGGAGCCAAATAAGATTTGTTTGTGACTATAAACGCCGTTCTGCTGGCTTTCAAATGCAGCAGCTCTCACAATTTGTCATCACAGGCCATTACGTGTTATTAAAAAGGAAAACACATTACACAAATGCATCAGTCTTTCACAATATCCCATCTGCATTACAGAATGGTCCTCAATATGTCAGTGAGGAATCTTAAAAAATGTTTATTTTTTCCCACTGAGCAAAAAAAAAAAAAAAAAAGCTCGTTTGGTGCTGCTGAGACATCACTTATGTTTCACTGCGTTTTCAGGCAGGCTGTCTACATTATCTTCACCATTACGGTAGATGGAAAGGGTGAAGCCTTTGTTGACATCTTTCAAATGGTTGTCAGTGTGTGCTGTTTTCTCCAGGGGGCAGTCAGCTCTGCATCTCTCAGTCTTCTCTCATTCCCTCTTTCGAGTTCACTGCTGCAAAATTAATGGCTCCAAAAGCTGAGAGGCCTTGCCGACAGTGAGAAAGGCTCCACTGGTGCTTTTAGCATTAGCATACCGGTGCGCGGCATGGACTCGACCCATTCTTACATCCCATTACATCAATGAAAAACTAAGCAGCAGCTTACTGCTGTAATGAGCACAACAATCTCCTCCACTCACAATCAAGCCTTTCCCCCAGTTCAATTCACAGTGGAGTACATAAGCTCTCACTGAATACAAGAAGACACTCTAAAATTAGCCCTCACACATGCCATTCACCCCGCCACACTCTGTTCACAAGATGATACCGCTGTGACGTAACATGAGACAGGATGTAAAAGTTCAAATTTTAAAGAAAGTACTTCCTGGTGGATGCAGATTGGCTGTAGAGTACAATGAATTTAAAGTAAAGCCTCAGAAATAATACAATACGATACAATAAAGTAGAATTAAAACAGCAGGATAAGACGAGATGAAACAGCCGTCAGGTAAAAAGAAAAGACACTTCAGGAGAAAGAAATGTTAAAAAGATGTGTCTTTGAAAGGTGTCAACACCTTTAGAAGCCCTAAGACCTCGAAGGAGGCTGTTCCAGAGTTTAGTATGTTATTATCATGTGTTTATCCGGGTCATGTGTTGCTTGTGTGAATTGTTTAATGCAGTGTCAGAAACCTGGACAAACCTATCCTGTTTTTGAGAAACTCAAACGTGCAAGCTAGAGCACTCTGATAGAAATCAGCGTACTACTGGATGTGAAAACCTCATCCAGGTTTTGCAGGTGTGTCATCAACTGGAGATAACGGTCAGTAAAACAAAGGTTATGATGACAGAAAGTAAAAGTCTAATATTGGTAATGCAAAGGATACATATCATCAGTTATTGCTCTCATTTTCCATTACTGGTAATATGGTGAGGGAGCCAATATTCAGCAGGGTGGTAAATGCAACAGTGGCCAAGCAGCCAAAAAACCAAAGTGGGTCCGGAAGTGCTGGACACGAAGATGATCAACAATCTGGATGCTAGTCTCTGAGAGGAGGTAAATAACCAGTTTCTCTGTCTGTGCGGGCAGAAAAGACTTTGCTCTTTGATGAGGCAGCAAGCTTACAGGAGTTTATCAGCAGAGTAAAGTGAGAAGGGTCAGGTTAACAATGGGACACCTGGCACATCAAAATGATCAGTGCTTTGCTCACAATATGCATTATATTATTCAGTTTGGCACTGCTTATATGAGCTTCATTCAATGGTAACTACATACAGTTCAGTAAAGTTTACTATTTAGCTGAGTCATTCCAAATCAATGGTCACACCTCAGATTAAGCAGCTAGTTTACAGGGACATGTCTCTACTTGCCATACAATAAGGACTGGCCATACAATTCCATGAGTGTCAAGACAAGACAGTGAAGACAGACCCTGAATTTCTCATAGCGGATATGGAAAGTGATACAGGCGCTGGTTCTGGGACATTTTAATAGAGCCGCATGAGTGGAAGTGAAGCACAAGACATCAGAAGCTGTGACACATACAGCCTGAGGCAACAACACTGAGGTCAACTAGTCCACCGCGGCCCAGCAGAGCACACAGACCATAACACAGCCTTAAAAAAAAATGCTGACATAGGGGTTAGTATAGCAGCTAAATGCACACAGCGTTCGATCAGGACGGTCTCTAATAAATCAGTGAGTGACGGTATATTGAACAGCTTCATGAGCGAGACAACGCATTGTGAAGACAAATTCAAAAAAGGTTAATTGAGGGCATCGTGGTGGCTCAGTTAGCTACAGTCCTAAACCTGGACCCGCCTTAGCTGAAATCCAACATTCAACCTTTACCTTTTTTTCCTCTATTGTTCTTTTTTTAATAACGCAAAAATCATAAAAAAACATGATGTTATGATACGACATTCTTCAGGACAGCAGGTCCTTGGTTTAATACCATACACGTTATTTCTGTCCTTGCTTTGGACTGTGCTGTCTCATGGTACAAGCAGCATCCTTTAAGAATCAACTAAAGTGAGCAAAAGTAGAAGCAGCAGATCAGGACACACAGGGTGATGCTATAGCTACGGAGGTTTATCCTGGCCTTAGCACAAATACATGACAGCCAGGGAGTGGCCGAGTAGTAAAGGAGATTAGTCTGTTACTGGCAGAGCTCCCGTTATGTGTATGTGTATGTGTGTGTGTGTGTGTGTGTGTGTGTGTGTGTGTGTGTGTGTGTGGGGGCGGTTTTGAAATCATGGAAGCTTCAAATCATTAAAAATGTTTGAGATCATCGCCGATTCGCAGGGATGCTCCGTCACAGAAATGCCAGCAATAATGTCATCATCTGTAGCATCTGAATTCAATAACTCAACGGGTTTCTGAGGACTGAAGGAATTGTGAATGTTGAAGAATGTTAAAGAGGGAAACGGAGGGAATAAAAAGCCGTGATTAAAAAAAGGGAAAAGAAAAAGCCCGGGGTGTGTTCCGTTCGGCTAAAGATCTCTCTTCTGGCTCTGTTTGGCCTTTTTAACACAGTGACAAATTAGAGCCGCTGCCATGTGAGGAGCCTCTGTGATCTGCCTGTGTAACAATCCGAGTGTGTGTCAGAGAGCGAACGAGGGAAAAGACAGATGAGGAAGGGCAACAAAGAGGCAAAAGGAGGCGGGGGCAGGGGGCGGGGTTGTTATTGTGAAAGGAAATATGAGTCTGTGTTGAGAGGAGAGCATGATATGCACTGTGCCGTAATGTGTGCCAGGGCAACAGGGTGGGGATGTGTGCGATTATGTCAGAGTGTGTAGGAGATGGAGAGGGAGTGGAGACAGGCGAACTGGAAGGGAAGGAAACGGAGGGTAAGAAAAATAGAGGCGAAACAGGAACAGACAGATAGAAGGGAGGAGAGCAGCAGGAACAGACAGGGAGGGTGGGTGGCAGAGTGTCTTTTATGAACAGATTCAGGAACTCCCAACACAGCAGGGATTGGAAAGATGAAGAGAGTCAAACACCAGGAACTACATATATTTCAGACATGATATCTCTAAGTTATTGCAGAGATTTCGTGTGGGAGGGCATGAAACAATCTTATTATTAGAGTGCTTCTTTTAAATCATATGCTGCAGCCATTTTTGTGAGTATGTTCACTCTCTCCCGTGCTCTCATAAGATACGTTTGTGTGTGTGTGTGTGTGTGTGTGTGTGTGTGTTTGAGTCCAGGTGTCAGTGGGGAGCTCCCCTCCCCTGGCTGTAGGGGCTAATGTGAACGCAGTGATGTGTGCAGTGAGCAAACCCTGACTAGAGCCGTACTGGACTCAGCTGACCCCCCTCAGGGAACCCCCCTCAGAGTCAGCAGGGCTCCCTCGGTTTACAAAACTGGTAGAACCAGCACTGCTGAGTACACACACACACTCGCAGAGAGGGAGAGACAGAAACTAACTCAGAAAATAGATGCCGCGTCATCCAGACGTAACCTCACGAAGCCAAACTTTATCTCTTTCAGGCCAGATACATGATGAATGTTGGACAAATCTGGAAACACACAGAATCCCTGATTGGCCAGTCAAAATACAGAGGATAGTAGGATGATGTTGCAAAGCTAATGGCCACATTAAAACATCTGGCCACGTCAAAGTTAGAGCCCAACGATGGGCGATGGAGAAAAGAGGAGAGTGACGGTGGGAATCAAAGAGGACCTTTAAGTTGCATTAATCAATATTTTTCTATTAACAGTGGCTCATAAAAACAATAAATAATGTGAAAGGGGTCAAATCAACAGAGAGCTACCAGCAGACTCTGCAGTTCCTCTCAGCTCTAAGGAGCACTTCTTTCAGCTCCTTCTTTTGGTTTTACATCCCTGCAGATTTACTGTGCAGCCAAAGCAGCAGCTGAATTCAGTGAAAATGCTCTCATAAACCTGCAGTATGCTACCTGCCCAGCACCAAACAATGCTTGGACATGGTCAAGGACCAGCTCGTGAACATTGTGGATTCTTTTCTAAGGCGTTGCTGAAGACCAAAACGCAGCTAAAAGGACAGTGAACATTGGACTTGTGTTCAGCAAGTGGACACAAACACGACTCCAAATGTGTGCTAATGCTACGTCTGCTGGATGTCTGATAGCTTTAGAAGATGATAATATGTCATCTGATCCACCCACATTTCAGTCTGTCCAGGCAAGGCCAAACATTAGATGCATGCTACAACACAGCTACTGAGGCTAGTTGTACTGGTCTTGTCTCTCTTTTTAAATAAAACAACACCCCAAAAAAACTGCAAGGTGATTCACACGCCAGCCTGCTTGGGGCTCATGTTGCAGGTTGGGCTGCAACAGCAAAATAAAGTAGGAGAACAGTATGTCGTCCTCTCTCACCTCCTCCTCTTTTTTTTTTTTTTTTTTGCTACGGCAGCATTAAAAGTTGTGTGTAATTGGTTTACCTGAACATAGAGCAGGTTTAGCTGAACGGGGTCCCGCGAGTCCACGTTCTGGTCTGAATAGAAGAACTTGCGCCTGAGCAGCAGAGTCTCGCTTTCCTCCACTCCCTGCTCTCTGAAAGTCCTGCTGTGGTCCAGCCAGTTCACTGCCCAATCAATACACACAGTGTGTTATCATATGCACTGAAATGACCAGACATTCACTTCACATGGATGTGACCAGAGGAGGATGCTGATGGTGGAATTAACCAGGAGTTGGATTCGAAAAGACGTCCGACTGGCAGACAGATGAGCAGACAATCTATGAAATTATTCATGGGGAAGTGAAAATCTGGACGGGGCATAAACGGCGTCATTTGCATGATTTTCTGCTGAGACGAAAGCCAGTTTTCAGTCAAAGTTGGAGGGCGATTTATATAGATTCACATGTTTCAAAATTTAATTGGTGTCCTCTGGGGAAAAGATAACACTGGTAATTTCATTAAACTTTGATATGTCCACGCAATAAATTAGACTTGAGTGATAAAGCACATGTCCGGATGATGGCGTTGAGTCAGATTCATTAATGTGCAAATAAGAAACGGGCGCAAAGCCATCAAGATACCAACAACGCTTCTGGAGGCTACTGCAAGCTCGCACTCACAGTCATCATCTGTGTGGAGTTTGGCTTTCAGCTTCTCCATCTTCCTCTCATCTCGCAGCAGCAGCGTTCTGTCTTTCTTCAGCGTCCCCATTCCATCCTCCTTCTTGTCCTCCGTCATCTCCTGAATGAGGGAGTACTCCTCATAGTTGGTGATTCCTGAAAAGGGCGAAAGTTAGCCGGTGGGGGTGGGGGGTGGGGGGGGGGGCTCAAACCAGCATAATAGCTAATGCTGTGACAGAGAAAACGTTTCTGAAATTCCCTTGCACTCTCTCTCTCTTTTTTTTTATCTCTTTCTCTCGGCTTTGAAACACAAGTGAAGGAAAGCTGGTACAGAGCCAGCAAACTAAAATGGGAGCCGAGGAGGGGAAGAAGCCAAGCAGAAAGACCTACTCTAAACAAACATTTTCCAATAAAGCTATCTGCCAGACTCACATCCCTCTCCTCCTCACCCAATTGAGCTTGATAGCAGCCCATTATAATTGAAATATACTGCTTAGGGAACACCTCTGTGACAGGCTAGGATGGCACGGTCTGGCCCTGAGGAAGAACACTTCAGCATTTATTAGAAATAAGCTTGTTTGAGCTTGATAAATCATGCCCATTGTGCTCTAAACAAAAAGCGATTAGGGCTTTATCAAGCGTACATGAATGCTCCGAAGTGCTTAACAAATGCTGCTGTTGAAAAATGAATTTCAGGGCACATAAGACAGTAACATAACAACTCCGTATGAGGTCAAGTGGTATGCCTTGGACTAAAAATAAAACGCAGGATGAATAATTCAAGCGTCGGACGAGGGCTTGACAAGATCCATTTTAGCAGGACTTGGAGACCTATCACCTACCGATTCGGCTGCATATGGTGACGAGCAGCTCCCCGACTGTTTTTGAGTCATCCACCATGATTGTTTTAACTGCGCCGTCCAGCATTTTGATCTTCTGCGGCCTCTGTTTCTTCTTATACTCCAAGACATCCTGAGAAAACAGGAGAGGAAGCACAATGACGACCACAACCCGGCCGAATGCTCTGGACGGTGAACCGCGGTCGCTCGCAGCAGGCAGGGAGCCTTAAACATCTCACTTCCCACTTGAATATTCAAATCACTTTAGGAGATGGTAAGTGACACTGACAGCTCTCCACCCCTAACTATATGACTTAATCTTACTCCATTTCGCAGCATGTAGTAATCCAGGGTTCTTCCAGACTCCAGCCAGATTCCTTTCCTGGGATCATCATCAGAGAGGAAGAGGCCATAATCTGAAGCTGAAAAACAAAGTGGAACACAGCACGGAAATGTAATCCCCTATAGATTTCCATTATGTAAAGGGAATTTTCTGAGTCACCGTCCACCAACCTTGTCCTGTCTGGGCTTCCGGGACTCTCTCTCTGATGATTCTGCAGGCATCGTACACGGGCGTGGACGGTTCAAACTGCATCGTCTTCACCACGTTGCACTGGCGTACGCAGATCTTTAGCGACAAAGCCACCATCTTGGTGGGTAGTATAATGGCCTCACCGACCTACACACCTGGAAAATACAGCGGTTGAAACACGGTGAGTGTGTGAGGTCAAAGTCCCGGCTATTATCCCAAATAACTGATCTGTGTTACGACTGGCGTCAGCAGGTCGTTATTAAAATGTATTAAAATGTCCTCTCGAACAACAATCATGCTTGAGAGTGTGAAGAGGAAGTGTCAGAGGCAGAATGCAACAACGCAAAGCACGGAGCAGAATCCTTGCAGTCATGTCCTTGGGGACATTTTCACGTGCGAAACTGAACGTGTGCCATGTCGTACCCCTGCCTCGGCAGCTCCTCTTTCTCCCCTGCTGTTCTGATATTAAAGGGTTACTCGAGTGAAAGGTTCTGCCTGATTGCAGCGTGTGTAGAATTAGCTGAACGAAGGCAAGCGACACAACCTTTCAGCAGAAAAAGGGAAATAAGAGCAAATCTCTCTAATCGTTAGGAATAACAGGAGCCGAGTCAAAACAGAGAAAATGACATCCCACCGCCGCATCATTATTCGCTCTTCTCCTGGCTTGCACTCTCCCCCAGAAGCAGCAGACTTCACGGTGAGGCAAATCAGTGGGTGTTTTGTCACATACTGCAATTACGGTGAATCAAGTCAGGTATTCTGAGATTCTCGTATGCACAAAAAAGGAAAGAGAGTGATACTGCAGAGCGTTTCTCCTCTTCCTTGACCTTGGCTTGAAGGGGGAGAGGGGTGAACGTGATAAATAGGGCCATCTACACCTGGGAGGCTCTCTGCCTTGTATTTAGACACATTATATAGACCAAAATTGAGTTTTTTGTAAACAAGAATTAGCCTGTGGCACAACCAAGGCCAACCCATCTCTTCTAGAGAAGATGGATATGATTCAAGTTATCAAGTTTCCATTCTAAATTAACCTTCTAACCATTTTCTCCATGAGCTGATTAACCAGGTAACTGCTGGGTCCATAAAATATCAGAATGTACTGAAAAATGCCCCTCACCATTTTCAAAAAAACAGGTTGACATATTGGCCATAAAGGTCCAGTGTGTAGGATTTAGGAGGATCTCTTGGCAGAAATTGCAAATACATTTAGTTTGATGTCATAGAAGACTAAGAAATCAGCAAAAAATCACTGAATCAATAATCAAGTATCGAAATGGCTGCAGACAGATTGTCTGGCTGTCAACTAATCAATTAATCGACTAATCGTTTCTACTATATTCCAAATTCTACTTCAAGACGAAAAGAATTCGGCTCTTTCTCTCCACGGCTGGATGTGAAGGCAAAAGTTCAAATCGTCACACTGACACGATTCAGATCTCAGCCACACTTGGAAACAAAGAGTTTTTTTGTGCTCGGGATTCGCAGCTCATCCACAGGCCCCCTTTGAGCTGGAGCAGAGAAAGTCTGAGAAGTAAATTTTCTATAATGATGGAGTGGTGAATGAGCCCGCCTGTGACTGTGGCTCTGTCATGGCCATGTGTTCCTCTCCAATAGCGCCTCTGCTTCCCTGAGTTTTTCTTCATACAAAGTGGGAAAGACAAGCACAAAGAGGAAGGGGTAATGGCGCCGCATGAGCTCTCCTCTATGCAGGCTGGCAGAGAAGCCCCACCGAGTTTTTGTCATCCAGCTCTTCCACAGACACTCTCTTCTAGACAAGCAGCTTGAGACCACAGACTGACAACACGGCAGGCTCACAATGTAGACTCACAGGTAACGACGTCCACACACACATGCACACACACACACCGAATAGAAAGCCTGAAAATGTCTGTATTTTCGCAGAAGTTTCTCAAGGATTTCGACAGGTCGATCTCTGCCAAAAAAAAAAAAAAAAACAGCTCTGACAACAGGTATTTGTCGGTCTGCCGCTGAAGCAACAGTCACTTTAGCATCTGTGGTGAATAGCATCAGTCACTTCAGAGGGTAAGTGCTGCAGTAACCACATGATGAAACCCAGGAGGATAATGATAATCCCCGAGCTTACAGTAGTGTGAGAGCACATTTTTCACAAGGATCCTCGTGCAAACACTCCAATGCAGCCAGCTCCTCATTAGCTCTGCATACAAGCAGGGATGGATCGACGTCTGAGAGAGAGGAGCGATGAGAAGCAACTCACTGATGTTACTCTCTGTTGAGTCTTATTTATTATCCCCTTGAGATCACTAGGTAGACCTAAAAATGTCATTTCAAAACACTATCTCCCGTGACAATCACTACGCCGCCAGAAAAGAGCCCTGCTTCGAATTAGATTTGTTCTCTACTCTAAGTATTAAGACATGAAAATGGCCAAAGAGCAGCTTGCTGGAGAGTCTAAACATGGACAATTCAATAGAGACCAGGAAAGGCAGGAGCCATCTGGAGAGGATACAGCTCTAATGACTGACTGTAATACCAGCAGCCCGAGAGCAACAACTGCTGCGATTACTGCACCAGTCTGTCACACAACAACCAAGGAGGTGGCCCAGCAGGAAACTCACACAGTGCTGGTCCAGGCTGGAGCAGTTTGTCTGGACCAGCCTTCCAAATGCCTCCGACAGAACAACAAATTTGAAGCAGAGTGACCCTTGAGAGCAGAACAGGGTGTGGATGAGAATGAATAACATTCCTTCAAGGACGCTGTGCAACAGCTCTGTGCAGGGGAGCTTCAATTTTTTTATTCGATCAATACGGCAGTAAATGCCTGTGTGTTTCTCACGTGGCCTGGAGATGAAGATGTAAGACATGCAGAGTGCAAAAAAAGATCAGCAAGAGGTGTGTCCGGGCTGCCCAGAGGCACGGCCATTATTTAGAGCCACTTTGGACATGTTCAATGCAAGGAAATCAAATGGCGATTACTGTGCTGCATGTGTTACCCACACTGCACAGTTTACAGCAGACGTCACCGGTCGGTTGTCTTTTCAATCAATCTGGGCATCATGTTTTGTGAAATAGACAGTATGCTGTCTAAACAAATGAAAAAGCTGAAGTACTCTGATTTATTACCAGCAGGAAGGAGAAAACCTTCCCGGCCTGTTGAGCACTGAGAAACAGAAAATACTAAAAAGAAAGCACCTTGAGTTAGTTAGAATGGAAAATAATAACTAATGTAGAGTCTATATGATCCCACATCTAAACCACCCCCCCACACTGCTTGAGGATTTTCAAGGTCAGTCCATTGAAATGAGATCAGGAGACAAACAGCAACGATTCCTTGATAAACAAGATACTTTGGACTCTTTCTTTTAAAGCAGCATTTGTGGGCAAAAACAGGAACAGAGATGCAAACATCTCTAGTCTTACTTACACAATTGGCAGCAATTATTGCAAGTATAAAAACAGCCACTGTGGGATAAAAGGTAGATTAGTATGGCGCCTCTAAAGCGAGCACTACTGTTGTATTGTAAAGAATGACGATTAGAGTTTAACAAGCTGCGATGCAATTGAAAATAACCCCAAAGCTCAAATTAAATAGCCAGTGAAGCAGCAGGGAAACACTGTGGCTGCAGCCTTCACTAACCTCACAAATACATTGAACTGGCATTTACCATAGCATATTATCTCCGTCCTGGTGGACCATTACTATTGTTTAATTTAAGCATGTAGTGTGTCTGTGGCACTGAAAGGAGGGGCTGAGGGTAATCCTTACCTCAGCAGTTCTCAGGACTGTTGAGAACAGCAGGATTAAAGCATGTGTGCATTGAGAAAATGCTAATTGGCTAAATTGCTGCACACCACACCTCCTTCTCTCTCCTCCTTACATCCTGCCCGATGCTCCGAGCACAACATCGGCCTTTTGTCGCCGCCTGAACGAAGGCTTGACCGAGGTCGGTTTCCTGCAGACGCGCCGTGTGTCTCTGGAGCCTCAGAAACGTCCAACGGCAGGTCACAGAGCAGCCAACGAGGGTTGATGCTATGATCATCTGCGTGTTCAAATTCCTGCAAACAAGCAACTCCATGTCCGTTCCGCTCCGCACTGGAGAGACGTGCCAAGGTCAAGTGTGTGACTTCCACCAGATGTGAAAGCCGTATCTAAATGTAATCATTCTGAGCGCATCGCATCCTAATTTGAATATCGTAAATCAGACGGTACACCAGCGGTAGGCATTAATCAACCACCATAAATGCGTCGTTATGTGAGCGTGCATGAGTGTGAGGCACACTTGATTTACAACTAACGTAAAGCAAATTATTATACATCTATTTAATAGCCCGGGGCTGTAATCTAAGTAGCGCATGGGGCCACAGAGACATCATTCTGTCAGCTTGCCTTCACCATATTAATAACATGAGGAGGATATGATTGTGGCACACTGATGCAAAAAGTCACATATTTGTAAGCTGCCGAAAGAGTGATGGATGGAGCAGGCTTGTTTTTTTCAGAAGGCGCAGAGACAGTAAAAATACAGTTATTACAGCACTGCATCTTTTCAGAAGGTAGATGTAAAATTAAGCATGGCCTCTGTTCCATGTACCGTTTCCAGATGTCTGCCTTCTTATGCCTTGCAGGGACCACATTCTTTTTTTTTTTTTTTTTTTTTTTTTTTTAAATCAAGATGTCCTTGTGCTCATTTCCTTGCAAAGAACACCGACTGAATCCGGAGTCCACCTCAGTACGATTCAAATAATTAATAAGTCAAAGGCTTTCACCTCCACCCTTATCACTTCCTCCATACGTTTCATGAATTAATTAATCCTTGCTCCAGCAGAACACAGCAATCACCGGACGTTATTATGAAGCAGAACTGACCCTCGCTATTTTAAGTTCGCCAGGATTACTATGAACGAGCTGTCACATTTTAAGTGGCTTGCGTGGTATTATTTCACTTAGCAGAGTGCTAGTCAAGTAGTGGTTGCCGAGATTAAAAATTTCCACATTAAAAACAAAAGAAAAAAGAAAAAGAAAGACAGGCATCAAACCCACGCTGTAAATTCAGAGCCACACACACCTTGCTGCTATGACCCACTCTTTGGACTACAGGCTTTGCTCCCAGGCAACACACTCTGCCGTAATGCAATTCTGAGGGTATAGACACTGACAGAAATTATGAATCTTGCCCTTGTCGCGGGGAGGGAGAGCAGCTCCTCTTACACTAAAAATATCCAGCGAAGTAGAGCGTCCTCCAGCAGCACCGCTTCAAAAGCATCCATAGCCGAAGCGGTGCAATAAATGGAAGCACTTTCCTAGCTGGGAAAGACGATTTCGAGAACACCCACACCTATTTTTCTATCTATTCTAGTCATTCTCAAATTGTAATTCTTGAGGATTATAACGCAAATAGCAAATACTTCAGGACAATGAGACATTATAACAGTGGGTAGAGGAGGCACTTGGCTCAGATGCATCACTATTGAGATATTATTGGTTTAGACTGTCTGGCATCAATACACTGAAGCTTACACGGCACAGAGTTATCAATACTGCATGTACCATCCCTCATTTCGAGATGTGAAGAATGAGCTTCCTGATAGATGGAGACAGACAGAGCTACTAGAGGAAGAGAGCTCCACCCAGCAGCTGCAGGCAGTCAACCGCTGAACTGGTCCTCCAGTCAGCCAGTGCACCGACTGAGGGGTTGACCCGGCGTCTGAGTCAGTCCCTCACTGGGAGCGGTGCTTAATGGTGACCCAGTCAGATGCTGCTCAAATATTTTTATTTCATTATGCACACAGATGGATGCAGATTACCCTAAAACAACAAAGGACTGAACCCACGGTGATTTCAAGATCATTATCTGCCACATTTTAAACCATAAACCTCTTTTACAGTACGCAGCCTCTGGTCCACTAGCCTACATCTGGTTTTTGACTGAGAACTATGCCAGACTATGTGATGTAATGATATGTAACCAGGAACATGTTTGGAGTCAGTAGTTCAGTGTAGTGGACTTCAAAACGGGCACACAGCAAGAAGAAGCCAGCGAGTTGGTCAAAAAGTTTTATGTTTGGTCAATCAGTGTTTCCCAAAGCCCAAAATATTAATTTTACTTTCATAGAAGAGTAAAGAAGACAGGAAATATTCACATTGAAGATGCTGGAATCAGAGAATTTGACCTTTTTTTTCTTGTAAAATGACTCCGACACCGAATACTTATTAGTTACCCATTCATTTAATAGTTGACAACAAACGTTAGCCTGCTACGTTACGTGATGATTCAAATGCTCAAATGCTGACAGGACACTTTCTATGGCTTGATGAAGAAAGTTAGCGCAATTGTTACTCAAAACAGTTTTTGTTAGATTGTTGAGCTGCTGATGAGGTCTGTGCGTTTGATGAGCAGAGTCGAAGCTGCAGGCGAGCCGTGGAGAGGCAGGTGGAGATAGAGACGGAGACTGCTTACATCCATGATTACTACATGAAAGCAAAGGTGTAGAGTTACATCTAGGTCAATGTAAGGCATGAAGGGATTTATTCATGGAAAAGAGAGGAAGGTCAAACGTTAAACCTAACATAAAGTGCTCTCTGTCACTGAGGGGCACATCACCAGGCATTACACCAATGTGCCCACTATGGGATTGGGAATTTTTTTTTTTACATATCTATTCCATGCCACATAATTAAGGTATGTAACTGCTGTATTTATGACTATTATGAGGAGGAAATACTGAACAGGTGCTTGTCAAGTGGTTTCAACCACTCAACTTGCACAGATTTGCCTATTATGTACTGCTCACTGCACACCATATGGATAGTTTGATGTCAGCACAATGCAGTGGGTTTATGCAGGAAAGGATTTCTTCCGCATAAATACCCCCAGAATATAGTTTCACACCAGCAAAGATGCAACAGAGTTCTCATTTTTGGTAAGTAATCAAAACATTTACTTCCTTTCTGAGCCCAGTATTAAAGCAAAACAGGCAACTAAAGTCAAATAAAGTATATTAGAGTTCACACTGTAACATAAACCTGACCCCAAGTACAGTAGACAGCAACCAGGTTATAGTCACTAAATCAGCTCATCCAACACACACTTACAGTTTGAGATGCTGCTCACAGAAACACGGTCATTGCTTGCTGTTCTCACACTTACTATAAAGCATAAACTCAGTGCATTCAAACATTATGGGTTGGTGTACCATAACTAATGTTTCAGGGACCAGAAACCCTGGTATGGGCATGTGAACGACAGCAGGCGGAACGGGGCGCAGTTCACATCTTTGTCAAACAAAACGACAGCTTCATTTAAACCTTTTTACCCCTGAACAACCTGAGGTGATTGATAGTTTTGGCACTTGGCTGGCTGGGCATGATTTATTCAGTTTCTTCTTCCTCCTCTCAGATGTGTTTTGCACCTGTAGACATAGGGCGAGAAGCTGACCTGGAAGCACAGTTTGTTTGTTATTTCAGATGCAACCTGAGGGCTATCAGTGAAGTGTGCTCAGCTACTTTATGCGTACTGCTGGATCGCACAAATCACAGGAGGAGATATGATGAAGTGCGGTGACGCCACGTTCTGCTGTATTTATGGGGGTTTACTTGATTTGTGAGGGCCAGTTTAACATAGAAATGAACCCACCTCTCAAAAGCAGGCGCAGATTTGTGGATTGTGGATTACAGGAATGTTAAAAGGGTGAAAAGAAGATGTACACGAACTGGCCTTATGCATGTTCTACAGAAATCAAAGAGGGGTGATGGAAGGCTGGGCTGAATTATTTCACAATAATAAGGAATGAACACAGTATCTGACCTGTTCATGACATGAAACACAGTCGGAGGGGGTGTGCTCATTAAATGTGCTTCTCAGCTAGCTTTTAGCAGCTGTGGCAAATGTTTCTCAATTACATTATTTCATTTAATAACTATTTCTAATTCAGCATCACAACATCCTCATTGGCCCTTGATCCAGAATCCGATTTCTGTCAAATCTCACTCCTCAAGTGTGACTTCTGGCCTCGGCTTTGCTTGCAGAATATGCATGAAAGGCAGCAGCCAAAAATGTAGAAACTGATGCTACAGTACCTTTGCAAATCAAGGAATTTTGCTGGTGCACGCAGAATAAAGAGGATGGAGCTCATATACAATAAAACATTCATACACTAAAATAGATGAATTCCCAGTGGCAGCACAACCTACTCGAAATAGAAAATATTTCATTAGATTGCAAAATATAATTAAATCCAACACAGTGCCCTCCTATAGGTTCTTTCAGCCATGTCACTCAAAGCAATAAGGATAGCAATAACAAACCCTCCTTTTCTCCTCTGTTCAACACTGCACAATGCTGTAGAAAGACTATGTGCCAGCCATACAGTATAACATAACTGAAAGCTATTTTATCAAATGCAGACAGACAGGCACAGCGAGATTAAGACAACTCCTCAGATGTGACAGTAATTAGTGCAAGAATATGTAAGTACAAGGCAGACTCAGCTTGCGAAACCGTTGCATCACAATTACAAAGTACAAAGGTCACAGTTAAGATGCCAGCCCAGCTCTCAGTATCTCAGCGCTGATCTGTCTCCCGGCACCACGCAACAAAATCAAGCTGATGCAGCCTTTCCTTGTAAAAAGCAGCAGCTAGGAAGAGCGACCTGCCAAACATGACTTTATGATACAACGGAGTCTGACAAAAAGCAAAAAATGAACAACACACAAACTTTTATTAACTCACGTGGGAGTTCATGCCTGAGACTGTAGCAAGAGCAAATCAGTACCGTCAGTAGAGGGTGAGGTGAATGTGGGAGTTTGTGTGCATGACTACACACATATGCACAAATGCAAAAAAAAACAGGCTTCATTGACTTCAATACCATAAAGATCATCAAGCCGCGGGCTGTGAGCAGGCGCATTAGGCGATGCTCTCACACCTCTGGCTCCCACGATCAGTATATTCTGCCCGGAGTGTCGTGTCCTTTAAATCAGGCAACTCCAATCTCTGGTCTGCGCTGCCTCCCCAGCACTGAGCCTCTCTCTCATACTTCAGTAGCCGACTGCCTACTACCACTTGCATGCTGATTACAGTATCAAGAGCAGTGGAACGGAACATGCACTGGCTTCTCTCCAAAAGTGTGATACACCGAGGGACTCTATCAGCATTTTATATCCTCTGGCATGCTGTAAAGGAAGAGACTTGACACACAAAGGCAGAGATCCACTGTTCTGCCTCTTTAAGCAAACCAAACATTTAGCTGAGAACACCACAAGCAGACAGAGCACTTTAATCATGAAGTCCAGTTCCTATTAGTTTCTCCTGCACAACGTATTGTGTTTTTATCTGTACTCTTAGCGAGCTCAGTGGACTGGAGCGCTAGAAAAGGCAACACTCACCCACATGGTAAACCATGGTCTCTATAGCAATAAAATCCCCTGTTGATGGTGAGTGAAACCATGCTGTTGCATGAGAGGAGGTTCAGGGAGAGGCCATGTTGTTGGCCCATTGTTTCCAGATCAGCAACTCTGCCCCCAGTTGCCATGGCTGCTGCTGTGCCCACCTTTTCCTGGACTTATAAGGCTGGACAGCAGCAGCAGCAGCAGCAGCCACATCCACACTGCCCTCAGGGTCCACGGCCGCAACTACTTCCAGGGTCATGTGGATGTAGGGTACGCTCTGCTGTGATTTAAGGATTTCAGCTAAAGTCAGCTTTTAAATGTCAAGCAGACAAGGTCAGAGAGAGCGCTTTGACAAGGTTAAGGGCTGCTTTAGCTGTGCACATGACGACGATACATCCGCGGTTTCATCCAGGAGGCCTCTCAGCTATCCTGTCACAAGTACATGGAAATGTTGAGCAGAAAAAGAGATTGAGGGAGTTGACTTTGATTCACTTTGATAGAGCGTGTCTGAAAAATGAAAATACCTCTCTGTGAAAGTGTCACTTCAGCTTCACCGCTTTGTTGAAGGTTCCACGGAGAAACATAATGTAACATTTTGTGTGGAGAGCTGCACTGTGAGAATGAGGAACTGTCTGTGATATCGCCGACTGGTGCATTGATCCCCACAGTGCAGTCAAGAAGACGTACGTGTGCAAAGACGGGTAGACACAGATTGCACAGAGAACACTTAAGCAAGAGCCTTTTCCCTCCACTCACTCAATTAACCAAACAGCCTTCTGGAGTGTGTTCCCTCCCAGAATGATGAATGATCGGTTAACATCTAGAGCGCACAACAAAAGCTGAAAGCAAACCGTGCAAGGCCAGGGCAAATGAAAAAACTCCATCATTCAGTTAACTTGGGAGTACATTCCAAGCACAGTATCGTTGCGCGATTCCTTGCAGCTTTGTTTTTCTCTCAGCACGGGCTAAAAGCACTGGAGAATCAAATGTTTAAATTGGCCGGAGAAGGCGTACACAACAACTTTCCCTCAGACAAATACTGTACACTTCAGAAAGTTCTTCAAGCGGAGGCTGTGCGCAGGACGCCCGCAGACAAATTGGAAGTCTCTTCTGAAGGTTGTCTCAAAGGCGGACAGGTTTTAGCCCGATAGTTCTCTGCTTTATTCTCCTGCTACAATCACCAGGTGAGGAGAGGTGCTATATGAACTAAATGCATTTCTTATTTGTCTCACTTACGTGGGCATATCTTTGTGAGAAAAGGGAAAAATTTCTGGTTTTTAAATGCAATGAAATCATTCAGAGTAAAACCGTGATGCTCTCCAAAGTGGTGACCATCTCTCTTTTCCTTCTAAGAAAGCCTCATCAAATATTGAAGTTCAAAACAAACATAAATATATCATGAGTTCAAAGTCAAAGGCTCATTTGCCAAAAAAGAGATATCTCCGTTTGTATTTATTTTCCTGAATCACGCTTTTTTGTGTGCCTTCCAGGGAATACCGATCAAACTGCCTTTGGGTTGTTGTGATAAAGATATCTCATTTTCTCCTAATTTTCATAAACCATGTTTTTTTTTTTTTTTTTTACTGGGCACTCTAGGGAACATCAATCAAACTGGTTCATTTTTTAAGACTGCCTTTTATCCATTTTAGCAAGTGTAAACCACTCTGATACTCTTGTCGTTTCAAAAATAGTTGAAGGAAATGTCTTGTTGAATGTTTACTTCGTTCAAACTAAAAATCCCGCTTTGTAGATATACTCAAAATAAATAAAAAAATACACACAAAAACGTGACATAATTACAGAATTACACTGACAACAGCCCATGTAATCAGTTCCACCCTTTGGATCTAGAACATGTGAAACATATAGTACTGCAAACTATATCCTCAATTCAGGGAAACATACACTACATATTGAAGAAATCTTAAGCCATCCGTGATTTCCTTCACTAGTTTCCCACCTCTCTTACTGGCTTTCCACGCCTGAACTTTGTCCAAGTGTTCCTGATTACTAGGAACAAACACTCCTGGCTTGAATCTGCCTCATAAACATCTGGTCAACTAACCACCCACCCACCCACACTCAGCATGCATACCCTTAGCATATTGTGCAATGGGGTCAACTGATGAGAAGCATGCTGACTGCTTGAAATTCTTCCTGCGCACGCTTCCAGCACGAAGCCGAGGGGACGGGTGGGAAAAGCAGTGATACACCTCTGGGCACATTTTGCAGCTGGACCTATATTGAGATAGAGGAGCCACTCGATATGGAGTAGAGCATGTAAGGGATGCTGCCATGCTTAGTTAAGGACTCACAGGCTCACTATTTCATGCTCCACATCTACTGGTTACCATAGCAACGCTGGTTTTGGGCAATTCCCAGGTCAGGTGGCTTCTGTCAGCTCCAAAGGAAAAAAAAGGGCCTTGTCTAAGCAGTGCAGTTCGCAAAAAAAAAACAAAAAAAAACAATGAAAGATTAAAGGCTCTGACTTTCATTAGCGGTTCTGAAGATGGTCACTGAAGTTCCTTCGACGGCTACACACAGCTAGTGTTTAAAGAGACAAGCTGTCACTGCGACAGATCAACCGGAGCGTGTCTGAATCACTTTTACTCAACTTACTACGCAGTTTCTCATGAGGCTAGATAAAAAGATTCAGCCCTTAAGTGTTCAAGAATTTCACTAGAAGACTGAAAATGCAAAACAAAACCAAGGCACAAACAGGAGTGGCATTATGCAAGAGCGGCACTATTATTACTGCTGAATCACAGCTTTTGTGACTCAGCAAAATATAAGCTACAAAACCAAAAGCAACAGAACCTCTCCCATACGCAGTCAAGTGACATTTGTAAATATAGTCACTGTTCTATGCAGTTTCCCTGCGCTACTTTGTGAGGACAAACTAAAGGAAAGACTCATCTGTTTTTCATCTGTGTTTCATTGTTTATGCTTCAACTGTGCAAAAACAGTAAGTGCAGCGAGCAGGATTTGCTATATACCAAACGTGTTAGTGTGAACCACAATAAATGGATCAGAATTTCGGAAGACTGGCTGTATATCCAAAGGGCTTTACAATTACAAGCTGGTCATTATGACAGCATGGGTGCAGTTGAATGCCCCAGTGTGGGTTTCATACAAACAGAAGCAGCGGGAGCCGATCATTAGGTGCAGGCGTCTGCAGGGCCGGGTCCCAGTAGCTCAGCCGGAGCCTGTGTGAGAGGTTCTCCGTCTCGCTGGGGAAGTCCAGAGGGAACATGCCGCAGGCCAAGAGCTCCCCCGTTCTCGGCTTTTTAACCTGATTACTGTAATGAGCTTAGAGACTGTTGGATGCACAACATCTAATGTGGATGCAGACATACACACTGCACTCACTCTCACTGGCAGCTGGATGCAAAGTGCATCATCGGGCTCAAACCTAGCATCGCTAGGCGGCTCATTGGCCATAGAAATCGTTAGGGTAATGGATGACAACAGGAAACTGCTATTTGGCCGAAGGTGAAGAGGTAGCTCAGAGAAAAGTTGTCAAATACCAAGAAATGATGGCAGCCAAAAATATATACGTGAGGTTTGTGCATAAAAGCCCACAGTTACTCGTCACTTCTCTTGAGTTAGATCCATTTAAGGCTACGACGGTTTTCATTGATGATTAATGTGTTAATTTTTATCTAAATTAATTGATAAGTTGTTTGGTCTAAAAATGTCAGAAAATGGCGATCACGTCGATCAGTGTTTCTCAAAGCCCAAGATGACATTCTCAAATGTCTTCTTCTGTGCACAACCCAAAGATATTCAGTTAACTGTCACAGGGGAGCGAAGAATTTAGGAATTCACATTTAAGAGGCTGGAATCAGAGAATTTTAACTTTTTTTTCTTTCTAGAAATGAATCAAATCGATCAGTCGATTATGAAAATAGTTGCCGATTAATGTAGCAGTTGACAACTAATCGATTAATCGTTGCAGCTCTAAATACGTTTGACATTCAGGTCGTGATTGAAGCACTACACACCTGATAATCAAGCTCATACTATGCCTCCTGAAAACAGGTGGCTCACCTTTACTCACCTTCAGACAAACACTCTGCCTCTGTGTCTGTATACTAATAAAGGTTAAGGACAAATCACTGGATTGTCTCAGTCATATAAACTCAAAAGTAATGATTCCAGCTCCCTGGACACTGTCCAGCGCTCCATGAATAGTTGGCCGGCATTTAAAGCAAACTGACAAACCTCAGCAACGACAACACCAAGATGCACCACACCCCTCGTGTTCTCAGGAGATAAGTGAACATCTACTTGTACTAGCCTGCATGAGGGATAAGACACATGGTTCAGAAACAGTCCTGAGCATATGTAGTACTTGATGGATAGGACTTCTTGTACATCACTGTCTTCATATACATTATCTTCCTATAAACATCAGTGCCAGGCATGGGAAAGCAGATAAATCCCCAAAACATTCACGGCCTCCCTGCACCTGTTGCTCATGTTACAAGTATCAAGATGGTGTCTGTTAGCCGCAGAAACGTGGGCGTAACTCTGCCAGGCACAATGTGGTAAGTTGTTGTAATATATCAGCCTCTTGCTGCCAGGTGCAGCTCTAAATCAGGATTAATAGACTCATCAAGGTATAGTCACAACTGTGTATGTTGACTGAACGCCAGTGTACAAATACACGGTAATGAACTCTATTTGCAGGCTTACCATATGTCATGAGTTTATGAGGGTGCACCGAACAGCTCGAAAGGAACGGGAAAGTAGACACTATGGTGTGCAAATTTGACAAGGTTTAGATGTGTTAAGCGATGCAGCTGAATGAACAGCTTCTTCAAGAGTTTGCTGAAAACATTTGACACTGAGAAAGTTTGATTTCATATATATATATATATATATATATAAAATCTTAATTGTTTCAAATTTTGACTTTATTATCACATTTGCATAATTAATGTATGAGGAGCCTGTAGCTGATTTAATATTCATGCAGTTAGTTTCCAAGAAAACTGAACGAAAAGTCTACATATTTAATTGCAAACACATTCATTCACTGTACTGAAAAAGTTCAAAGTGTGCAAGCTTAAGGCACCACCAGTCGTTTTCAGGCTCACTGTGCATATGAACTTTGGAAAAGTGCTAGGTGGATACAAACAGCAATGTGAGAGACCATCTGCAATTGCTGTATTCAGACATAATATTCTTGCTCGCATTTTATGGCACACAGGCTTATCACAATAAGCACTAATTAAGCCTGAAGCCAAGGATTTTACCCAATGTGTTTAAAAGACCAACAAATAAACAGCATCGACTACCATCTGGGAACACGGGCAAAGTATTTAGACGGTTTAGTGACCAAACTATTCTTTACGGGGCCAGTTATTTTCCTCTCTGCAATGCGAGTGTAATTAAGTCTAAGCATTTGGTGAAGGACAAGGCCAATGAAAGAACAGCTCCATCCTCAAATCGACACAAACGGTGAGAGTATCTTGTCCTTGAAGAAAATACATTTATTGGCTTATATTGCGCTGATTATAACTCCATGAAACTGCAACAATTCAGACCAGACCCCATTCAGTCTTGGTATGAGCTACGTAAAGATACACAGAGTACTTACTGAAGGGGCTATTGGAGGAAAATGGGGTTTGATTGATGCTAACAAGCAAAAAAGAGAATTTGTTGCATCAGTGACACTGGTCAGTGTCTCACAGCTCTGCAGGCCTCCTTCATCCTCCCAAAAGAGGAACAGGATTTCCTTAAGTGGCACAAAAACGCCATTCATTTAGAGTATATCCTGTCACACAAATCTGAGTCTGGAGCCAGCATGTGACATCTCAAGGTTAGTGAAACTCAATCCATTAGAAAAGACGGCTTTTTTTCTCTGTGTGTCGATTCACCCAAAGTCCGCTCAGTGATCGGTGCAGGGAAAGAAGGAATGAAAAGGATCCCATGAGCACAACAGAGACGTTCTGCCTCTGAGATCAACTACAGTGGGTAACAAAGGACCATTTCCGCTTTATTCGCAGTCAAATTACACTTTGCACCACAATATCCACTTAAACCACAACGCTTCCTTATTAAACTTGCATCATTTTTGAATACATAATTAACTTGCAGCTCTAAGATCTGTTGTTATAATCCTCTCAGCTGGAGATCTACCTTACGGTAAGAGCACAAAAATAACACATCAAACTGCCACAATTGCCGTGCTAATCTCAGTTTTCTCCATCGTGTCCTGTCCACAGGAGAAAAGGCTCATTTGCGAGACACTGCAGCTTTGCAAAGTGATTTGAAGCATCGTGTCATTCTGTCAGTTAGCTTTTCTGACTAATGCAATTCAGGCAAAGGAATACAACAGGAGGAGAGACAGTCTTATCACTTCTGTCTGACAGCCAGGTTTTAACCAATTTGACTATCAGGCTTTGTACATGCTACAGAGAAAATGTAGTGTACAAAGAAAATACAGTATTACAGAATTTGACAGATGACATTGACTTGAGCTCCATGCAGTCCATCCTGTTTTCCATTTGAAGTTTTCTGAATTCTGTCTTTTACAATTCAAGCACATTTTGAAATCTAATCACGTGATGGATGAAAAAAATTTCAACAATTCAATAAGAAAAGTTTCAAAATG
Organism: Chaetodon auriga; assembly: GCF_051107435.1. NCBI lineage: Eukaryota > Metazoa > Chordata > Actinopteri > Chaetodontiformes > Chaetodontidae > Chaetodon > Chaetodon auriga. The sequence goes on along the minus strand of NC_135079.1, from coordinate 12,338,028 downwards.
TAATGAGTGTAAATGTAAGGCAACACTGCACTGTTTTTTTTTTTTTTTTTTTAAAATCAAACAGACCTTCTGCAGGACCAGTACGTAGCCTGAACACACCGGGTATGAAGGTCTGACAGAGGCTACTCTCACATTCGGGCTGCATCCCTCTTTGTTTTCAACGCTTGACCAGAAACGGACGTATTTCTTAATTTTTTCCCAACAGAATATCTGACTCCACTCATGCAGCCAGGATGTCTTCAACAAGCTCGCGTCTTGCATCTGCCGATATGTTTGCACCTCTGAGAGTTTGTTGGAGTGATGAGCTCTCGCTAGTGCGCTTCCTCTGTCTCTCTCTCAGAGGACCTCTTCAACATGACTGTGTGTGTGTGTGCCTGTGTGTGTGTCAGACACCTAAAAAAATGCTTATAATGGTGGGTAAAACCTTGATTTTTACAAACTGCGTCCACATTTTTGATTCTGTCAAAATCATCATATTCCACGTCCGTGTCTTCTGCAATATTGAAATTATCGGGCCAAAACAATACAGAGGGGATACTGTGATAATATATATGTGAGAATATACTAATTTATTTTCACTCATGGCAGCAGCAGAGCTCAGTCAACAACCACAGGATGAACAAATAAACAAATACATATAAAATAAATAATATGCACAGGCATTCATGGTTCCAAGATGATGAATCCTGATAATTGTGGTGATGCCCTGACTCAAAATTTGTCCATCAGCCTCAGCTGTACTTTGAGTTTTCTGCTAATTAGGAAATAATTGTGTCCAAAAACTCTAAACTAAGACGTGACCACAGTAAAGATCATACCTGCTAAACATCAGCACATTAGCACTGTCACTGTGAGCGTTAGCATTTAGCTTAAAGAACCGCTTTGCTGAAAAAAGTCTCAAAGAACTGCTGGCATGGCTGTAGAGTCTTTTGTCTTGTGATATATTTTAGAATAATACAGCAAAAAACAAACAAAAAACACAGTATTTGATAAAATGCATTTTCTCCACAAACTCACAAACACTGCTTCACAGAAACGGTCATGAACTGCACGTCCTGAACAGCTCATTCAGAGGTCCAAATGCTTCTCAGAACTGAATGTGACTTTGATGTTGAGGAGCATAAAAGTCTCTTTCATAGTTTACTCTCATCATCATCTGCTCCTGATTTCTGTCTATGGCAAGTTAACCGCTCAGCTGAACAGATTTTCCCACCACGCGCAGCAAAAACGCTTCTTTACACCTTGCAGTGTCGTTTCACATGACATGACGACACAATGCATCAGCATCGTGGTAAATTTAACATTTTCATGTGGCTGATTGTCACAGTCTGTGCACCACAGGTCATTCTCAGGGCCGCGTGCTGCTGATTGCTGTCAGTTACGAGTGACCCAACCACTGTAAAGCTCAGCAATTTGCCGTGGGGTGTCATGCTTTCGGAGATTCGCTAATTGCTTCAATGAATACTGCCACCATAGCACACAACTCATTAATGCTGATACGGACTTTTAATTAGTTAAGTGGGAGCATTCAGCCAGCTAATAACTCGAATTCTTATTATTGCTGCTTTTTGAGTAACTACAATAACATTTCATTATCTACACCAAACACAACATCGACGTCAATGATTATCAACAGCTTATTCAAATGACAGCTCTGGCAATTTATCATTATTCATCATAATTGGGGAACGTAGCGATAGCACAGATCTGAACATGACAATCGTCTGCCACAGAGAGAGTGCGTGTTTGAATTCCAAGTGAAGACAACATCAGGCGAAAACACGGAAACGGGACGTCAAGCTTAATCAAAAAAACTCTCCATTCCCAGGACATCAAAGAGGTGATCATCTACCTGAGCTGAACATCTCACACATCGCATGTATCCTCATATCAGTTAATGTCCTCATTAAAAAGCCTGCCTCTTGATCTATTCCCAGCAACACCTGGCATTATTAAGCTATCATTTCATGTAAGTTTTTAGCCCTTGGGGATCAATAAAGTTACCAATTAATAGAATGAAGGAGGCTCCGGCGTGGATTTAACTGGCTCCTCTGTCCAAATTATTTTTACAAACTTTCACGTTCATTAAATGGGGGAAAAAAAAGTGCTCAAGAGTGGTAAGAATAAAAAGAGGGCCGACATTCTGTCTGAAATCAGAAGATGGATTAAATGTTTGAGTGTCAAATCCAGGCCTTGTGTTCCATCTTGAGAAAATTCACAAAGTGCAGTCACTTGGATTTATTGCATGTAGCAAATTTGGCTTTTTCAGACCATATAGGTTCTCCTCAGTGACACAAGATGGTGGAAATTTGCATGTCGAGTTGATTGGACCAAACAAAATGTGAGCACTTCAGATTCTCCACCACTGAAAGTCACAGTGAAGGTAAAAAGGCTGTGATCTGTCTCTGTGCAACGCAACTGCCTTCCAGTAAAACAACGACAACAAAGCTGTGGAGTTGGCTGTTAGCTGGCAACACAAGTGAGGCAGCAGAGGCACAGCGAATGAAGGGAACAGCATCAATTCCACAGCGTCGTTTAGGATTATAGGATATGCAAATTAATCCAAACTAATTATGTGTTAAGTTTTTATTCATTCTAACTTGTTCTTCTGCAGCGTTGACAAGCCTGGTGGATATCACGAGGACATTCCAGCTGTACAGTGAGGCAGGAGGCAGACTCACAATTTAGCTGTGAGTGCTTTTAAAAGACATGTATTTAAAACAGTTTAGTGGGCCAAAGGTTAGAGCTACACATGTAAACACAGCACAGTCCTAAATTGAGCAGCATGTGACTGCCTAACAGAAATAATGGCCTCTCTCACTGTGATTACTCATAGAAGACGGCCGTTTCAAAAAACCTTGAAGCAATTGCGATGCTTAAACCCAGTGATGTGCAAGAAGCATGAGAGCGCAGAGTTTTCAGACGTCCCGACTGTTTTCAGTGCTTTAACATTAGAGATACATTCAGGACAACTTGATTGGACGAATGAATCAGAATTGTGATGCTGATGCTTCAAATGTCCCGCATGCAGTGTGTCACAGAAACACAGATGGAAAAACTATATCTCAGGCATTTGGTCCTAAACACTTCAACATTACAGAACCGTCAGGGGAAGTACAACATAAAGAAGTATTTTCAACCAATAACAACAAATAATGCATATTTGTGAGACTGAGTGTGGCAATATTTCTTACAGACAACCCAGTGTATTGTCAGAACGTGCTCTAAAATTAGCACAACTCTATGGCGCGCACGTGCCTGCATGAGACATTAGAGGTTTTACAGGGATTAAACGGGGACTTTTAACACAGTTTGCTGTTAGATTGTAATAGGGCTGCACTAACGATTTGTTTTTTATTAAAATATTGATTATTCTTCTCATCAAAAAATGTTTGTCTGCTAAAAGGTCAGAAAAAAAGAGACACGTTTCCACAATGCTCACAATTTCCAAGATCCCGAGGTGCTGTCTTCAAAATGCTCGTTTTGTCTAAAGATATTTAATTTGAGCAGTGAAAAGCTCACATTTGAAGAGCTGGAACCACATCATGTTTGGCATTAATTTCCCATTGATCAACAAATCTAAAAATAATTTCAGCACTGGATTATAACACACTGCCCTCAGTGAACAACACACTGTGACCTTTTCTTGACAGCTGTAATATAACAATATTGAAAAATGCAGTTTCTGCTTAAAATAATGTACTCAAAGAAAGGTGAAGATATTTCAGCTCTTATGAGATAACGGTTTAGAATAAGGTAAAGTAACTGCACCAAGCGATCATTAACAGTCGTATTCACACTCCGTCTACCCTTGTTTTGTCATTCTACCACTGATATGAAAGACAGGCAGACAGGCTGCGGGAACCGGCTGAGCACATGTGCATGAAGGCAGGCGAGGATGCAGGCAGGCAATGAATTGTGCCCTCCTCTGTTCTCTAATAACTGGACAACCCATCCATTTCATCGTTGCCTCTCCGCAGATCTCTGACAGGGGTAATATCATCCGATTCATTGGCAGAGATGTGTGGGAGTGAAAAGAACCTGCCAACCTCCACATCCAGCTTGGGTTAACAAGACAAAAAGTTACGCTCCACAGATCTGTAGGGAGCGAGAGGAAGCCCGTGGTACGGAGCGCCATCTCTGCTGCTCTCTCTTCAACTTTTGCATCTAATTGTGAGGCTGAGCACACAGCTGTGACACTCCGGTTGGATACAGATTCTTTAATCTCTCCTTTTATACGACATTGTCGTGTAATCTCCATCAAGCTACCCAGGGAGCAGCCAGAGAGGCAGGAAATGAAATCAATGCTGTGTCTCTGCACTGGGTGTTACTTCATTAGCATGGGCACTACAGATGTAGCAGTAAATCTGATTTATGAGAGGGCGACAACGAAAGCACCGCAGACAGACGGAGGGATTCATAATGGGAGATGATAGGGACACCTAATGTCCTGCGTTTCACCACAGCTTTACCAATGTTTGACAGAGGGCAAATAAGGGGAACCAATTCCTCTCTAACATACAACATACTTTCCTCGCTGCAGCAATTTAGCATTTAGATCCAGGGTCATGTTCTATGAAATACTATTAGAGTCCAATTTTCTGAGCTCATAAGTGATTGCCATGAACTGAACAACGTGACAAAAAGTGAAGCAATTAGAAAATCAATTTAATGTAAACAGAAAAGGCAGGTAAAGTATGACCTCCAGTGAGTATCACCCAGCATTCGTGACACAAAAATCAATTAGAGTTTCAGTGCAATCATTTCTCCTGCACTCTCTGTGTTCATTTGTTACGTGTTATTTCTGCTCTCGAGATGATGCGATGCTTTACATGAGCCCCAGTGCAGTTAAGTAAACTGGGTTTAATTGGGTTCAGAGTTAATCTTCACGACATCCTTTGTCACATTATTAAGCTGTGAGCTTAGGATTTCTGGCAGGTTCGACATTCAATGCTTTTGTGCTTCAGGTCACACCTCTCCTTCACATCACAGGCCAGGGAAAGGTCCATTATCCTGATAACTCGCCAACAATAAACCAGTTTATAATATCCTCAAATTGTAAAATAAATTAAATGAACGGGCTCGTGCAGCCCTGCACGCGTCAGGAGGCCTGGCAGTCACAGTGTTGTTAATGTAAGTTGGTTGACGAAGTTCTGAGTTTTCAGGACTATCGGACACTGAAAACTCACAAGCTTCACAATAAAGAATCATCAAGGTCTTAAAGCTTTTCAGGAGACATCTGAGGTAGATCTGGTGAATCTGCCAGACAGAAACAATCATTTCCTGTTGGCAGTAGGTGGCGCTCTGACTGCAACTGATTATTGGCCTGTAGATGTCTTCAGGCCTGGATTCTTATCAACCATGTACGCGCAAGCTACAAAAACCTCAAAATTGTCCTCCACACCACAAACATGTACTTCAGTGACAACTCAAAAACTTTGTCACTTAGCATTGCAAAAGCGTTTTGATCAGAACAGCTGTAAATGGTACAAACTGTAAATTCAAAATGCCTGACTTCCTGTTGGGTTTAGGTCATGACACCAAGACACTTCTTTTAGTCTCCATGTTACATGTCTTTCATACATCCGTACCTCACACCACTCATTGCTCGGGGGCCTATACAGACTCGCCCAAAAGACAGAATCCAAACAAAACCTAACTGCGTCAACATAATCAAGTCGAGCAAATGTGTGGAGTGAGGTCACACATATTGCTATACTTGATCAAATTTAAATATTGTGCTCTGGGGAAAACTCATCAGCCAACTTCCTCAATTGAACTCTTTCATTTGTGAGCAATGCAGTATCGTGGGGTACATCTGGGCACCAGCTGTGGCGGCACCACAGCCTTCAGAGGTCAACAGGTCGACAACCTCCTGAAGCGACGACATCCAAACCTACGGTAGCTATGGAGACTTTATGGAAAAGTAAACAACAAAGGCTGTACAGTCGCCTGCTCATAGGAGGACCACTCATACACTTGCCCTTCCCCATGATTCTGAAAAGCAGAGATTCCAAATGATTAGCTGTGCACTCCCATGGGACTGAGAAGCTAGGGAGGGGGATGTGTAATTCAATTAGTCCCACGGTTCTGCACCAAAGGGAGGCAGACAGATCCATCTCATTGAGACATCCAGGATGTGCAGGCCTGGAGTATGCACAGAAGATATTGGCAGTGCATCATTAGTGCTGTTGGTTTGAATTAAAGTTAGTCTCACTCACTAAAGGACTGCTGGGAATAAATAAACCCAGGAATCTTGGTACTAGCAACACCAAGCAGATCCTCCTAAAATACCATTAGCAATCCTTATCTGCACAAAGAGTTGCTGAATGAGGAGGGCTTGCAGGCTGATGCGAGCAGTGAGCCGCCTTACATGACAAGCCAGCCACGTTCTGAGCAATGTCTCTGAGCTTGTGCCATGTGTCAAGGATGCTGTCTCCCACTGAAGTTGCATACAGATCGCCCTTTCAGAGCACAGCCTCCTCCGTCGTCTCTTTGTCCCTCCTCCCAGTGGGGAATTCATAAAGCTTCACACTGCCTCGCTCCATGAGATTCCTGTAATTTATGACAGCCTTTTCCCAGGCACAGAGAAATCAAATCAAACTGTAAATATAGTGCATGTTTCCCAGAATGAGCTCTCCATATACGTAGACCGTAGATCGCAAATAAATGCCAAAGATCCTGACAGTCATTAAATAACAGCATCAATAATCCCACATGTGGCAGGGCGACATTTGATTTGGGATTATGAAAAGGGGAGAAAGCAAGGATAATGGCAGAGACAAACAAACCAGAGGAAATGAGGAACTACCAGAGGCAGCAAGCTGCACATCATCATACTGTCTTCAAAGGGGGGATCGCCAGGCAGAATGACCCTTGACCTCAGGCTGGCACACACACCTGCCTATGTTATATGACTCCACCTCAGCCAGGCTGTAGCAAGAGGGTGTCATCTTGTGATTATAAAGCCTCGCAGGGTAGCATGTCCACTGCGGGTGGGCAGCTACCCCCCACTGGCTGCAGGTCCATCAATCTCCTGTCTGAAGAAACCGAAGACCTGGCGGAGAAAGAAGCAAACAGCTGCCATATAGTGGACTGAACAGATGGCGATGGTGGCAAGAAATTAACACCGTATCATTTTAAATTCTCCATTTGTACAAAGAACGGATACATGTCTCCAACTTTTCTAATATTAGATGTAAAAAAAAAAAAAACAAGTAAAAGGCACATGTGCCATGCATTCTTGATGATTGTTTGATTTTTTGCATTATATATTCTTTTTGAAATATTTGGAACAGCACACTGCCTGCACCCCGAGCAATTTGTTCACATCCATCAGTGTGAGAAAAAGTGTTGATGTTTTCTCGATACGAGCAGATACTGCTGCAAGAGCCTCCTAGTAATGACAATCGCGAGTATGCAATAGCCAGCACATGGTCTTTCTAATTCAGCGATGCACGTTTGTCATGCACGAGTGCATATATGAAGGGGCAGACAGAAGTCCTAGCTGCAGAATGTTGCAGCATTTTATTATGCTGAAACATATAAAACATTTGCCATGCTTAAATACATTCCTCATGTTGTATTCAGAGTGAGCAGACGACAGAAGGAGAGTTTGTATGTGCACCGTGTGTTTTAAAGAGGGAGACAGGAAATGCTCTGATCTATGTGTGCCAGGCCTGCAAGTCATCCTCAAATGCCACGGCATTAGCCACTGTGTGACTGCACAAGGGTCCCCAGTAATCCAAATCAACAGCATCCTCTTCGCCTATGCCAACTGCATTGACAGAAATATGACACATGCTTCAGTATTTCATGGGGATGTTAACAAATCTACTGAGGTGCCAGCAGCGCTTCAGCCGCTGCAGCCAACGCTGGAGCTGTTCGACTTCTTCCCTGAAGAAAGTGGTCAAATTTACAAAAAAAAAAAAAACAGTGATGATCTGCTTCAAGGTGCCTTTAGATGCGAACATTATACTTGATGCAAAATTTAACAGTCTACACTTCATGATTAACCCTTAATATGCTTGAAATATCCTTTTCCACTGGGACCTGAATATTCCATATAGATTCAACATCGACCACACTGGTAGCAGACGCGGCCGCTTTTTCCACTACAGAACTGTCGTCCGTTCATACAGGAAAGCTCATTAAGGATTTGGAATCAAAGCTACTAAGCCGTTACTTTGTTTAAGTAGCCAGCCACTGCTTTATCCAATTAATATTGCATACACTTATTAGCGGTCCAGATATCATGCATTTATGAAATGAAAAGGAGCGATTCTTACAGCTTGAGTGCTTGGGGAGACAACATGCAAGCACATGCATAGAGCAGGCATATAGTGGTTTTCCTATATAGGGCAGTTTAAACATAATGTCTTGCATAAAGCGCTGTCCAATCATGTCGTGCTGTATTGAACAGGCAGGGCATCATCGAAACAACGACCACTTGTTTTGATATCTCACTAACTTGAATTCAGCAGTACTGTGAATAACATGATTACTCGACTGAATAGCTATTTTATCGTACTGCACGTGCTCACAAGCAGGTTGGACCAGTGTCACAACAGAATAGCCACAGGGGGTAAATTAGAGCGCAAAGGAAGGGAAATAATCAAACAGCTCCTACAGCCTGGAGTTGCTTTCTTTCCTCCTGTGCAGAGGTCAGATGATGAGCTTTTCCTCAGTTCTGTTGAGTGTAATTATACCCAAACTCACTGATCCAGGAGGCGTTCCCGAGAAACAAAGGCTCAATCCTCGGCTTCTCTGCATGTTATGCTAAGCCAGCATCCGATGTCATGCAAAGCCACTAACAGGCCACGATGTATGGATATAATGATGGAGAGACGAGACATTATATTAGAATCTGCTTGTTGGAGCTTGTCGAGTTCTCCCTCTCTTCAGTGGCTGCTGACACAGTTACAGAAAATTGAACACATACTCAAGTCAGCTCGTCCGTTCTGATTTGCCAGACAATGCATGTTCTGAAGAAAGTCAGCATTTATATTCAGCTCTCGTTCAGCTCGAAGAACAACAGCGCACCGACAAACAAGGTTACAGTATGAAACATCAGGATTTTGTATAATCAATGTCTGACTTGAATTAAAATTTCCTCCTCTGCTAATGATTTTGTGCCATCAGGCCAGGTGACCTTATTCCCACAGAGACCATTTAAAATTTATGTTGCACTCGACCCAGAGGATCAGCATAACAACCAAGGTTGAGGCAACACATTAAGAGGGCAGATGAATGTAACAGTTGTACAATTAACAGATGTTAGATGCTGTTCTTGGGGGCTATCGTGCACCACGGAAACAAAATGTTTGTCTGGGTCCAAGTAATTGGTCACCAGGATTAAGCGCGGTTTGAAAGTTTTTGGCTCTGGTTCTTTGGTTCTGACTACCGGGCGAATGTGAGTCCAATCCCCTCTTTCTCTTTTTTGGTCTCCACCAACCCCTGTTATTGTATGTGTGAACAGATGGAGCTCTTGAATGGCTAAACGCTCCACTAAGGTCACTTAGACTTGTTGATGTAATGATGTCATACCACACAGCAACAAGCATGGCTGAAAGCAGAAGTAACATTGCCACTGTGGAGGATATCATGTAATATTGATATCCGCGCAAAAATCATCAGTACAGATGAGTCCTCCTCCTCTTCCTCCTCCTCCTGCATGCTCCAGAATGCATTTGATGCGGATAAATGTGCTACATGCGTGAAAAGGACAACTCTGGACAATGTCCGGACCTGATTCTGCAGACACTGTCCAGGGTTCAGAGAAAAAATGGCTTTAGTCTCTGCTGTACATTCGAGGCGGGCAGTGCGACATGGCAATCCAGCTGCTTCACAAGGTCATGTGACTAGGGCAGCGGCTTACCTCATTCTCACATGACCTGAGAGTGACAGTTGGTGGCCATAATGCACCTCCATTGCATTTCTGTTGCACTCTTTTTGAACCTGAAAGCTTCCATGTTGAAAGAAGTTATTAAGAAGTTATTGTTATTAAGTGTTGCCTCATGTGAGGCAGCTGTTTTTGTTTGTATGGAAGTTCCAGATAAAAGAGTAAAAATAATCAGATCCAAATGATGTCATTGACTCCTGAGTCAACTTTATCAATTCATCTCTAAAATCTGAGCAATGGATGTAATCCTAGATATTGCTTTGCGCCGAGGGTAACCAGAGACTCCCTCTGCCCTCAACGCAAGGTCACTGCACTGCTGATGAGCTGAATATACGAGCCTAAAGTAACACAATCACTATATACAGTACAGCTTCCAGCTGCTAAATGCACTTCCGCCCGGCCAATCTGAAATCATTTCGACAAGAGTGTGTCAGAGAGTCCACAGCTCTTCTTTGAGACTCAAGGTGCTGACACTACATAGCCCTGCGTAGACAGACAGGGGGGGGGGGAGATCTCGCTCGGTCAGCAACCCTGGCAGCCTGCAGAGGATCAGAGCCGAGGATAGCAGTAATTTCAGTGCTGCTCTTCAGACAGGAGAGTCCTTTTCCTCGGGCAGTCACAAAAACAGCCTGACAGCTGCTGTACACACAAAGGACCTGATGGCCCTCAATTAACCTTGATGTGAAGCTACTGCCTTGTCAATTCTCCCTAAAACAAGATCAACGGCGCCATTCAGCAGCAATATCATTCTGTTTACTTTGTGTGTTATTTCATCTCACCTCTGTCCCGGCGCACCTCCCTCTGTCCAAAAACTGTGTGAAGCCTCTCAACCTCTCTGGACGTCTCCCATCACGGGCAATTTAGAGACGGCGATTACTTCACACTGCTCTTGGATTTTTCTCAGTATGTCAGACAATTGTGTCACAGGTGTAAAAATAAACAGTTCATCGTCTCATCGAATGATTAATGTCTTAAAATGTACTGCGGAGGACTCCTACCACTAAGCTGTATTTGGCTGTGATGTATCATTGATGCAGATCGATGGCAAGTGGCTCCATCACTAGGATCTGTGCCCCACTGTCATTGACCTCTTGCTCCTGTGGCGTTCCTGGGAGACCCTGTGCCAGTGAAAAACACTCCCAGCCTGCTGATAAGAACCATCAAAACCATTGAGAGTGCACCTCTTTGTGATGTTGGCCACAAAAAAACACTCCCAGTAGCAGAGCACGAATAATAACATAATAGCAGAGCTGCAACGATTTGTCGATTAATCAATTAGTTGAAAAGAAAATTAACTGCCATCAGTATTTTTCACAATTTTTTGATATTTTATAGACTAAGTGATCAATTGATGAATCAAGAAAATAATCATCAGATTAATTAAAATTGAAAATAATCCTTAGTCGCAGGCCTACAGCATAGGATACTAAAGCTCTCAACATATATAGTGTACTGTGTGTACATAGAGAAGTAATAATATTTCTTTGATTATGCATCAAAACACAGCCTTTCAGAAGTGCACAAATGCACAAAAACAGTGAATTCGCAGTCTTCTTTTGAGTGTGACTTCAAACACCCTCCTCAACAAAAGCCTGGCAGTTAGATGCTCCGAGCACCAGTACCTACAATAGAGTAAAAGAAGACGCCGGGCATGTTACAACGAGGGGACTATTCACTGGGCACAAGAAGCCATTGTAACTCAACAAAGACTTCCAGGTGATAAACTGTTCTATGGATTCTGTGACCATTAAAAACCAAAGCAGCCGCTTGCACTGCAGGAACAGATGGGAAAATATTGACTTTAACAGAATAATGTACATCAGCTGCTCGTGTACTCAAATTCTTAATTGTGTTCACCCGAACTTGTTCTACAGAGAAACAGGCATGTTACAGAGAAAGAGCATTAGTTCAGCCACTCTGGACCATTTCAGAGCAGGCTATGCATCACATGATCTTTAGCACATGTATCACATGATATATACCACTAATAATCAGTTTGCCTCAGGCAGAGAGGGTCATGTTTCGCTCCCCTGTAACACCAAAACTGAGACGTTTGACTTCAAACTGCACAAACTCTGCAGCAGTAACTCCTTTCCCAATGAAATTAAGCAGCGCTAACTGAACACCAGTTCATTGACACTTCAGTGCAAATGAATGTTAACAAAGTAATTTATATGACGTGCGCAAGAGCAAACTGTTTAAAATTTCAGCACAAATGCTCACTCACTGCTAAATTACACTTCAACAAAATAGCCCTATCTCCGAACACACACACATACACACACACACACACACACACACACACACACACACATACACACACACAAAGAGATTAGGTGAAAACATATTAATTGAATTAACCACAATTGACAAAATGTACCTAAATTTTCTTGCATCAGAATATAAAAGCAGCCAGGCAGCTAAAAGGTAAGTCGACAGCTATTCACTTAAGCTGACAGCTGATGCTCAGGGAACCCTCACATCTTTTATAACCCAATTTAGGACCATGCATGTGTGCATGACGGTGAATTCAGACCTGTCGCCTGCTACTTCAAACTGGCATCTCATCTGACCCGCTGATGAGAAGCGCCACTGCCTCTGACCGGAAGCACAACTCGCCGGCATCTACTGACCTACTTCTCGAGTCTGCTTACGCATCACTAGCACAGCCGTGTTGGTTTAGACCACATGTACAGTAAATACTTGGTAAGTACTGCATCACCCTGCACTGCCAGCTTTTGTGACTGTTCACCTTCACCTATTGGTTGTTTTTGTTTCATGATTAAATTAACTATAGTACATGATGTGATGTCCTGCACTCAGGCTCAGCTGATCTGATCACAAACGGAAAGAAAAAGCTCTCTAACCTCAGTGAAAAGAAAAAAAAACCAAAACATTATTATTAACAATTCTGCAAGTTAAACAGTCAAGCAAAACTCTAATACCTTAAACTCGTTCACATCAACAGGCTCAACAACTGAGTGACCTGCGGACGTGCTGATATCGAACACATTGATGTAATTGCTAACAACTATTCATCAAGCAGGCAGTCAATTTCATCTGATGCCACTAGGATCTTTAATTACAAGTGAGATCAACCTTACTTCAAATCTGAAAGCACACTGGGAATGTGGTCAAGTGTTTGCTAATAGAAAAAAAAAAAAGGTCCATCTGCGTTAAAGCTCTCCCATATTGACTGCCTGCCACATTCATCTGTTGGGAAAAGTACCGGAAATTATGAATTCAGATTGATCTGGCGGAGCGTGAATGGCAGCCAGCTTATACATCTACGTCTTGTTCTATAGAAAGGGATCTGGAGGCGAGCCAGACCCTAAAGAGGCTGTGATCACAGCGACTGCGGGGAGAAAATACATACTAGGAGAGATCTATTTCACTGGTAAACATGAAGCACAAAGGCTGGGTCACAGCGACAGCATGGGGTGTGTTTTAGTTTCCACCTCCTACACACTCATGCATTAAATATGGTTCAACAATCACACTCTCTGGTGACTCTCAGAGCCCTTACTTCCCAGCCTCCAACTGAACATTTCCTGGGGAATTCCGACCAGGAATGTGTTCTTGATGACAGAGCAACTGCAACAGCTGAGAGGAAAATCACTTTCTAATGAGTAGCACGGAAACACGGTTTAGGCGCCGCCTTCAGCGATTGCTTGTTCTCAACACTTTGTGGATCACAATACTTGCTGGGGAACGCATAACCTTGTTGTTGTTATTTATGGAACAGGCTGAGAATTGCGTATTTCTCTCTGGGTTGCAGGATTTCGAATGAACGCGAACTAAAAGCGCTACATCTCATGACAATGTTCCAGACTTGCGATTCCCAGTAAATTAGGCGCCGAGTTGAAAGTGTGAAGTTGTTGTAGCAGAGACACCCTTAATAGCTTCCCATAACACAGAATCACTTTGGTAATGGCCTCTTCAATAGCTGACAATGAGTGGGGGAAAAGGCACCATTTAAATAGTGCTTGGTTTTAATTACCACTGCACAGCAGAATTGCAACATTTAATATTTTAAAAGCTCAGGCAGGGGGAAACGTAGAATCTTGATGATATCCACGAATTTGTGCTACTTTTTATGTTTAAAACTTTCTTTTGGCACACGCTTCGAAACACTGTTTTCCTGACCTTGGGTCTGGTGAATAGCGTCTAGTGTTTTGTTTGATGGAACACTGAGCCTTTATCAGTTGCCGCTGGCAGATGCATGCTGCATATGAGCTTGTGACACTGCTGTTGCTGTGATCTAATTATATCCGCGTACGATGTTGTGAGGAAGTGTACAGTGCTCAATGCAGATTCTCAGGCTGAGAAGGTCTGCACCTCTGTCTTAAACACAGGCTCATATTGTGGACCAACAGGTGCTGTGTACCACTGCTGGGATTCGCAAAGCTCCAGCACACCAACAAAATGACATACCTGAATGCATGGTGTTATTTGCTCTTCCTACTGCAAACACTGTGTCCACCCATTGACGCAAAAACAATCACATATATGCACACACCATGAGCAAATCTGTTATGGCTAGTCTAAACATAAATACAATAATCCTACAGACAATCCTGCTCAATTCCATTATAAGGAAAGGGTCTTTATGCTTCATAAAGCCTTTCCAGCACTACGTAATCTGGAGATTATTCTCTGTTGGCACATTTTACCAATCTGCCATTCAATAAATCTTCTATCTAGATGCTATAAAGGGTGTGCATGTGACCCTATCACTAACCCTCTCTGAAAATAGGCTGACATATATTACAGATACAGATAGAATGTAACTGAAAATCTACAAAATGTGCAAATCTACACCTTTATCATTATATACATCATTGATAAGGTACTCAACATAATTCAGATCATGCTAGAGTTAAGGTCAACTGTCAACATTTCTGGTCGTAAGAAACATTTCAGGCTTTTATATACATGTTAAGGTAAAGATATTCGCTGAGACTTCTCTTCCATCACACATGAGCAGACTGCAGCGTCAAAGCAAAATTGGTGATGCTTGACACCTCCAGCTGTCAAAATCTGTTTAGTCGGGAGACACTGTATGCATGCTGTAGGGACCGGAAAGACAGAGCTCGTCAAACCAGGGTGCAGCCATCTAGCATGTAATTAGTACTGTGGACAAGTCAAGGTAAGACTGAGAGATCGGACGGAGAAATGATACAAATTTATTCAGAGCTCCACCTGGGAGCACATTTTTAGTATGAGTGTAAGAGAGTATGTGTGCTCCCAGTTGGAATCAAGTCCCAAGCATTCCCATCAGCATCTTCCTGGATAGAGCCATCCCGAATCCCAGCTGTCTGCATCACGCTGATGCAGCTTGACTTTTCTAATTACACGTCACTCCTCGATATCGCTTTGAAACCCACGAGTATCCTTGAATTGACCCTTTATCTCCAAGATGCCTCTTGTACAAAATGCTCAGCTGCTCTATACTGTGGAAGGGTGGGGTGGGATTTTTCAAACAGTTGCTCATAGCTTCTTCAGTAAATGAGAATGTCAAAAGGGGCTGGCGTGTATGTGGTTTGGCACAGCGAGTCGGCCCGACACTCAAACATTTGTTCCACAAACAATAATGTAAAACCAACCATGGAAAAGCTATGCAGTACAGGGGTTTACTGAGTGGCCCGTTCACCCCACTGTCACTGTGCTGGACTAACATTTAATGCCCCATACCTGTGTGAAACAACCACATGTCACAGCTCATAAATAAGTGCAGCACACACACATCTGTGTGAGGCAGCAGGGTGGCTTGTGCCCTTCAATCCCTCCCTGCATGAGGAGAAAGTAACAGCCGGATAGGTGAGGCCAGGTGAGCGTGCACTCTGACCTCTGCAAGCAGGCAGGTGGGCGTTTTTCTCCTGGGATCCATGAAATGGGTGATTTTTTTTTATCACTGGGGCAAAGGATTACTGGGCTGTAGCAGTCTCAACAAACTTGCCCAAACTGACCATTACAGACAATCTCCTGCCCTAGTCTGCCCACATTTTTTGTCGGCCTACTGTAAACCATCAGCCTACATCCCTGCATGCGCGCCACAGCCTCACATCGTCCGTGTGGCTTTGATGTTGAGCCGATCCAGATAACATTCAGGTCAAGTCCAAGTTACTGTACAGCACATTTCTTTGCACAGCAGCAAGGATGCTGGAGCTGTGCAGCGCTAGTTGCCCATTTAGCCTACTTCTAAGCACGAAATTCGACAAACCTAATTCATCAACACGCGCAGCAACAACGCCAAAACAAGCATGGCAATGAAATATGCATCTTATTACCTTTTTATCTGTCAATGTCAAAAGCAGGCAGTCACATTTAAGGCGAAGAAATAGATGTGACAGGCTTATAATAACGCACCACATGAAGCAAGTCGACTCATGTTAGATCCAAGAGAAGAGAGGGGGGTGGGGGTGTGTGGAAGTGGAACACATCCCACTAATCATGTGAAAAGGTCGTCCACAGGCTGTTAATATGAAATGTTTCCAGCGCTTCTGCTGAGCCAACACCGAGCGGTCCGCCTCCGTGTAGTGAGCCCGTTCGGGAGGAACAGCACCTCCGACAAAGGCGCCAGGGTTCAAAACGCACAGGAAAACCACAGCTTTTCAAAAAACGAAGGCGATGTCCTACCTGATGTCTGTCACTCGTCAATGCATGCGACCTGGCTTGGATGTAGGCTAGGGCGACACACACCGCAAGCGGGTCAGCTCAGCCTGCCTGCCTGCCTGCCTGCCTCCTCCACGGCATCAAGCCCCTCCTCGTTTATCGTACAGTGGAGAGAGAGAGAGAGGGATGAGGTGGGGGGGAGAGAGAAAAACGACCGCATATCTATGCGCCGAAAAGAGGAAGCGGCGTCACACTCACCCGTGGTTTCTGATCATCATCGATGGAGGCAGATCAGGATGGATTGAAACGCTCAGGAGCAGGATTTTTGGTTCGGATGAGATAATCCTGCGCGAGAAAATAGACCTGACAGTTGCGTAAAGATGAACGCACGGAAAGATCTCAGTGACTGACTTGTCTTTTATTTTGAAATTGCTTTGAATTTGTGCAGTGAAGTACACCTGCCGAAAGCGTGTCAGCAGGGCGACCATCAGCGGAAGACGGCCCGTGTTACTGCGCTTCATCCCGCTCTGGCACAAAATCAATGGCACATGGAAGGTGATGTTGTGACTGGGATTCAGTCTCCAGCAAAATTAGCACAATATCATGAAATAAATATAAAAGCAAAGACATTCAGAAAAAATGAATGTTTATTTGAGGTGTTTTTGAAACAATGCATGACTGTTTTTTTTTTTTTTTTTTTTGCAAGATAAATAATTAATTCATACACCATGGAATATAATTAAGTATTTGAAAAGATAATTTTGATTAGATTTATAGGTTTGCAAATCTTTGTAATATTTAGAATATATTTAGTTCTTCATTTAGACTAATATCTTCCTCCCGGTTTATCCTCTCGCAGTTGTTCTTTAACCTGAGCGCATACTGCCCCCTAATGGAGATGTTCAAGCGCCCATGCAGAGCCACTTGAAAAATGAGAAAAGAGCTTTAATCAAAGCGTTGATACTTATTAGATAGCAGTTGATAAGAATTGTTGTATGACATATATTCAAATATTGTAAGAGGCCTGGTCACCCATCTCCCTGGTCTGGATGGATATTTTTCCTTGATTCGTCCCTTCATGTGAATCTCAGAAAGCGCTGAGTTATTTCCTAAAATCTGCTGTTTATGGCAACCACACAGCACTGAATTTCTCCTCCTGCCAGTTAATATGCATGTTGCATTTGATGAGGTAAAACAGTATTTATGATTGTGATGTTTGCAGGTATCACACACAAACACAGAGCAGACTCACAGCACACGTGCATGTTTGTGCATGTGTGTTCGGATCAACTTCAGTTTGGGGAACATTTTAATATTCATCAGGAGATATAACAAACTTACTGTTTTCTATTTTTTAATTTTTTACTGATTCTTTATATTTTACCTCAAAGTCATTTTGGCCTCATAATTGGTTTGAGAGGCACAAAATGTTTTAAGGTACGCACAAATTACTGATGTGAACATTCTGGAAAACACTTCTGAGAAGTTTCCTCATTTCGGACACTTTCCTGGTATCCTGTTAGCACTGACATCATCCTGTCCTTCAGTGCCTGGTAACACATGGTAACCAAGTCACTCCACTTGAACCTTGGCCAGGGAACAGTTACGCTTTTTGCCAGGATCAATCCACTTTCCCTGACCGCCTTTCAATGGAGAAAGCCAAAAGCAAAAGCCAAGAGACAAAACTGAAGGGACTGTCCTTGTTGCGTTAGCATCCCACTGTAAGCATCCAAAAGAAATAAATAAATTCAATTTAATTCAATTAAAAATAGTGTGTGCATTTTTTTTTTGTTTTGGATGATATACAGTGACCACCAAGTTCTATGTGTTCTCGTGCAGATTCACCACAAATCCAGCTTTCTGTCATGTATTTTGGTGATCATTCATAATACAGCTGCTTCACGGCCAACCACAAGAGGGTAGCACTGACATGACGATGTTTCAGTAAAGGCTGAAGGCACAGTGCTTAGTACTTTCAAATCTTAATCAATGTTCTCATTGTCCTTTTCAACACGGATGTTGACTTCTCGGACACCACGTCTCTGACAAAGAGACTTTGTTGATCTGCCCTACCAACACTGCGGTGTTCAGGAAGTGTTGGCGGATGAATGAATGCACTCACATCTAAATATATCAGGCTGACAGACTGGGATCATATGTATGTGGTGATACAAGAATTTTCCAAAGAAAAAAAAAACAGATGATGAAGCAATAGAATGTGTCGTTTGTGGACTTTAATATTTCTTTTAAAAATGAGTGTGAAACAGAATAGAAACAAGCAGATATATAATATAGTAATACCAGACGGATCAAGGACAAGCTGCATTCATTTGAATCTCACAAGGACTTAAGCAGCAAGTTATTAAACATTGTGCTCACTGAAACACTTATTAGGCAGTGGCCTAATTGAACTGCGGCTGTCCTAAACTCTAAAACTAGGCCAACTGTATTCTTTGAACTCCTGCCTCTGAAAGGTAAACTAAAAATTAATCTTATCAGATCACCTTGTTTATGCTCACACAAGGAGGTCAAATACACAGTCTATATTAAATCAATGGAAATACAAACACGTGAATTAAAATTCCTGCCATTTGTTTGTGCACAGTTGTTCTACACTTGTTGTAAGCTTATCTTGCTAAACAGTCCAGCGGCTACAACAGGGCCACTGAGCTCTGTTGTGGTTTGGATATTTCCATGGGAACCAGTGGGCGAGGAGGGAGGGAGGGAGGTAGGGAGGGAGGGAGGGATCCTGATGGAGCAGCACAGGGGGGCGTGTGTTAGATTCACTTGTTTCCTGCTTCATTTAAACTGTCTTGGTCTTTCAAACAGCCACAGATGTGTGGGTGTTGACAGAAGAGAAACCTCCATCTGCTGTGAAGAGAGCTACGGACATTTCTCACAACAGCCTGAACTTTAAGCCTTCAGTCCATCCTGTTCAGGACAACCTTGTGGATTATTCATTATCTTCAGAATAAAAGGTAAGAAAGCCTTCTCGCAAAGTTAGTGATAGTAGATGTTATGATGCAGTTTTGTTTGAAAGACTTCATGTATGTGTGATTGCAGGGCACAACACAGCAACTTACAAGCGCCTCCTTTTGATTATACAGAGCTTCCTAATTTCTAACAGAGGACCCATGTGGGTGGTGGAGAAGATCCGCGTGTCAGTGGAGAGATCTAACCTGCCTATCCCATCAGCAGAACTCAGTTTTAAAATTGGCGACATTATGTTCGGAGAAAAAGGGGACAAGCTGAAAAGGATTTCCCTTTGTCCTAACGTCATCACCCCAGACAACATCCCAGAGTTCTGCATCCCCCCAACGATCCCATCCCTGCAGGAGATGAAGCACACGGAGCAGAGCCGAGCTGCCCGCGTTGTCAAGGTGTCTCCGTCTGAGAGGGCCGTCCCTGAAATGGAGGTCACACGTCATGAGCCCATCAACCCTCACATTATCCAGGTGGAGAGTGTGGACGAGGGCCCCTGTGATGGCTGCAGTGATGAGGAGACCACCAATGCAGATCCCCAGAGCCAGGCCGCCTTGTCTCTCCCACACCTGGCCAAAGCTCAGACCTGCTATGGTTTTTGCACCTTACTGGAGAGCCCCCACACCAGGAGGAAGGAGTCGCTCTTCCACTCTGATCCCGGCTCCTCTCCCCTGCTGCTGCCCAAGAGTCGATCCAGCATGTGCTCCAAACTCTCCCCTTCCACCTCGCCCTCCTCCTCTCCTTCCTCATTCAGCCTCAACACCCTGACCTCCAGGCTTTCCCCGAGAGGATACACCCTGAACTGGCAGGCCACTCTGGACAGCGATACAACTTCCTCTACTGAGTCCTCTCCTTTCAGCTCGCCGCTGCTTACCAGGTGCCCTGCCAAGTCCTCCCTTTTCAAAGCACTGAGCCATGAACTGCTGTTGTCAAGGAACATGAGGAAGGCAATGGTGTCCAGGAACAATTCCCTGTCCACAGATGAAGGCAGCTCCACAGACAATAGCCCCAATGTCATGAGGAGGGCATCAGAGGGGCTTGTTGAAGGCCTGCCCAGTAGCTACAGCCTGGCACCGCCAACCATCTTCCCCATGGACTTGACTCTGCACAGAGAGAGGGTAATGAAAGAAAGAATGGTACCCATAGGGAAAGATGGCAGCCTGAGACTCTCAGCAGAGTACTGCTCCGATAACCAAAGACTACGGGTCCGACTGATCAGTGCTGAGGGCCTCTATCCTCTCTCTGTAGACCCCAAGATTATCAACTGCAGCGTTAGCCTCTCTCTAGTTCCCGGAAAAGTCCAGAAGCAGCGCAGCACAGTCATCAGGAAGAGCCGTAATCCAATCTTCAATGAGGATTTCTTCTTTGATAGTATCTCAGAGGAAGACCTCAGCCAGTGGTCCCTTCGCTTCAAAGTGGTGAACAAAATGTGCACCCTGAAAAGAGACTATCTCCTGGGTGACTGTGATTTGCCTCTTTCTAGCATTGTGACATAATAAACCTAAAGCTCTTCCTTCTCTGTTTATTTATGTATTTGAATATTTATTTCATTTTTGTATTGTAAATTTAGATTTTGTAATGATTAAATTATAGAAAACATCGAGGTTGTTTGTCTTTAATACACTTCAAAATACGACAATGCAAAGAAGTTTCACTGTAATATCAGAAATTGCATCTGTGCAGAGGAACAGTTCGCTATATTCTCTCAATCAGCATTTTCAGAATTCAATGCTCAGGACGAAGTGCCCCATGCACTAACAAAAAAGTTAACCCTCACCCTATAATTGCTTAAAAACGAACATAAAAATGCTAATATGATGATTTCCAGCCTTTTCATTGCGTGTTGTGTTATATGGCCGCAGCATCAGCTGGTGTGAGACAAGGGACGTCTCATATTTCTCCTAAGCCTGTTGTTTTCCTCCTGACCTTTCCGATGATTAAAAATATCACTAGAAACCAGAAACCTTAGCAGCGAGTTTTCTCCATTGAATATACATAACTTTAATCAACGCACAAAAGAGGCTTTATCTGCTTTTTCCCCCCACAATGATACAGAACACTTACAGTTCTATTCGAGTGAATCACGACTGAAGCTGTCCAGAGACACACATTCTCTGAGTTGAATAACATCTATTTTTTAGCAGGTTTTTCAAAAAACAAGAAAAAATTGCAGATGATAATCATCAGTAAAAGCTGCAAATACTTTGCGTCATCATTTCTTTTTTCATAGTCAGGCACTTGACTTTCAAAATGTTATGTCAAGCATTTTTTCCAATGTCTTAAACTAGGCATGATAACGCACAGTACAACCCTCAGCCCTGAATCAAGATATTAATTAGGGCTAGATTTTGAAAAGAATTTAGGCATTTTAAAGGTTAAATAAAGAAGTGAAGAAAAATAATAAATTCAGGATTAACTGTACAGCTCATCTTATTATATGGAGAATGAACTAAAAACAGACCTCTTTATGGACAATTCCACAGCAAAACACACTCTATTTATGCTGAAGACAAAAAAACAGCATCTCTCTATGCAATATACATACATGTTTACCCAACTGAGCAGATCAGCAGCTCTTAATGTAGACTCCTGGCAAGTATATCCTGCTGCTTTCAGCAATAAAGATCAGGCTTAAAAGCACCGGCTGGCACTATAGCTCCTAGTTAAAGATTAATAGGTTTCTCAGGGCTGAGAAAAGCTTTGATAGGGGACCGACAACTGCTGGTTATACAGTGTTTGACAAAACAACGTACAGCAGTGTGAAGAGATGGGAAGCATTCACAAGTACATATAAATAGCTATTGCAGCCAAAGCTATAATAATAACCTGCTGGGAGATTGGTTTTAAAGCTCAATGGCTGTAATGACGCATGCTTTATAATGCAAATATTTTGCTAGATTTTACAGTTTGGATTGCGCCACTGAGAAAAGCCTTTGGACAAATATAGCTCATGATCCACTTTCATTTTGAACTACAGATCCAGCGTAGCCACAAAGACCGGCAATCCCCTCTCAACTGTTTTGATTGAAATATCTGAGTTTTGTGTTTCTACAATACGCGGCCTAACACACAGGCTTTTGTGCTACTGTAATACATAGGAGCATCTCATTTCTGACAAAGAAACCTATAAACATCCCACGCAGACGAACTACATTTTTCAACAATATCTCTCTGCACAGAATGTGTTTCCAGATTCTGCAAAGAGGCTGATGCTGTTGGACACTTTTGTATTGAGTGTTGACTCAGCTGTGAAATACCCTGTAATAAATGAGAATTACCCGTGATTCCCCTTACTGGCCAACCACTGATAGGATTTGAAGGGATTTCCACTGATCTATCTTCATTCAAAAGAGCAGAAGCGTTAGTTTTATATAGCACATTGCTTACAGCAGCATTAAGGCCTTTATCCAAGCCGGTGCCGCCCATACAAAAATGTCTTCTCTCAGTGTGCACAGAATAAAAGCATGAAATAACAGCTTATTTGCTTTTCATATAAACTCTCAGATCAGGTATTTTAATCCAACTTCCTGGAAAATAGTGCATCTTCAGTGTTGACCCCATACTGCACCAGGTGTAAGTCCAACCACTGAGATCATCATACTTTTTTCTTTAACTATTCCACCTTCCAACCTGTTCTATGAAACCAGCTTAATAGTATGAATGTAACACTGATCTGTCATTGACCTGATTCAACAGTAAATATATGACAGTAAAAAAACAAGAAATATTACAGATCTGCAGTAATATTTTTCAATCATATTTTTTTATTTGCCATTTGAACACAACATTGTAAATGTAAAAAGCAAACCAACCCCCCCCCCAAATATATTGCAACACAGAGAAATCTGCACTGTTTTCTACTTACTACTGATGACTGATTAGTAGAAGTGATTTCGTATTATCTGTAGGAAACATCTGTCTCCCTAAGAGCTGTGCATCATGAATCTAAACGCACAACAGGGCAAGTGCACCGGCTTAATCTCAAGTGTCTGAAAACAGTTGCCAGGTTACCTTCATTCACCAGGATGCCTTTGCCCAGCTAATGCACATTTACAGTTCAAAGTAATGAGCTGGAATTGACAACAACTACATTTAGAAATGATCAGGTATATTTGGATATTTCAAAAACCCTGCTTCCATTCAGCTCGCTGTTTGCTGCACATCCTATTCCCTGTTCTCTAGTTTCTTGAAATGGAAAGAAAATGTTTTCATGCCAACAAATGCAAACTCGCCCCTTCCTCTACCGTATCTCACATGTCGGTTTTACAGCTGCCTACGTAAATGAGTCTGTTCAAACCAGCTTCCTTATCTGGTTTTCTGTTTTAGCAGGCTCTTACATTGTGCCAAAACATATAAAATACACCTTAAATTGTCCCTGTGAGCATGTTTTACCAATGTAGTCACCAGTAGGTTTTTTACCCCTCCTACTTATGTTCTCATGGTAAGAACTGCTTTGGCATTAGGCTAGCGGACTCCTTCCATGATGTGCTATCCACCTCTCATGGCAATCCATCAAATATCTCGTAAACGCAGTCTTAAGATGTCATTGGCATGATGTTCTCAGGACAAAGCATTCTCATGTCCAACAGGCCAAAGGGTGACTGCATGCACACAGATGACCACTACTAGTTAAACATCCTGCATACACATCACATACTCGATATGAGAGAGACAAATCCTTTCAAAAGCCAAATTTGGTCTTCGGTTACAATGTTAAGCAACTTTCATCAAATTACCTGATTAAAAGAGGCCAAAAAGTTCCATGATGTCAGTGGTGATGCTGTGAGTATTCAGGGCCATGACATCACTGTTTATGGCCCCCTGTTCAAATTGGTAAACACTGCCTTCAATGTTCTGCTTTGGACCAGATTAGTGGAAATAATGAGCAGGCTATACGCTGTGTTTTAGCTGCGTCATTAGTTTGTGTGAGGACACATCACACAAGATGAAACCAGATCTGACAGACTGAAACAGACACACACACACACACACACACACACACACATGCACACATGCACACATGCATGCACACGCTGGCAATTGCCTGATGATGCTCAACACTCACTGGAGTCTGCAGTATTTAACTGAGGTAAGACACTGCAAAAAAAAAAAAAAAAAAAACACATCAAAATGAATTTGTTAATTAAAAATGTTCTTTTTAACATCACTGCCTGCTTTGCATAAACATGACTGAATGACACAGGACTTTGTTGAGATGATTGGTAGAACTGTAACCCCCCCCCAACTTTAAGGTTTAATTACTCTGAATATTTGATTTGACTAAATATATCCCACTTTATTGCTATTTCCAGTGTCTCTATCTCTTCCAGGCATCCTTTCTGTATCTGTCTTGTCAGTTACATCTTTTCAACAATGGCACAAGATCAAGTTGATGCAACCGCCCAACATACTGTTATCTGTATAGACATTCCCAGTTTACGATAAATCCAAGAACAAACCATGCTGTATCTGCACGTAGCAGACTCATCACTTAGCCTGTGCACCTGCCCTGTGTTACGCCACCCACTCAATTACCTCCGGCACCGCATGGAGCTGTGTCCAAGCGTGACCTGTTCGGTACATAACAACCAACTATACTGCACGTCGGACTTCCTCACATCTGATCAGACATTTATAAACAGAAGTAAGGTGTTTGGTCTGGCTCAGGTAAGCAATTACACACAAATATGGCTGTTTGGTTACTGGGTATCTTGGCAGGATGTCAGTAAAAGGTAGAGACTGATAATAACTCACCATGAGGCCTTGTGTAACACATCAGTTGTGTGCGTTCATTTCTCAGTTGCCCCCAGGGTGTGATCACACTTGTGAACAGGCACATGCAGATGGGATGGTTAAATGCATTAGGACAATCAGGACAGGGCTTGCACAATATTGTCTGAATAGCCATTAAACATTGAGGCAAACAGTCTGCCATGGCACACGTCAATGGCAGGTGGGGTGGGCTGGATTTGTTTGATTAATCAGGGTTCGTGCAGCATTTTAAGAGCAAAGTTCAAGCACTTTTCAAACACTTTCAAGGTACCTAAACCAAAAATTTCCACCCTCTTGAAGCTTTTAACAATCTAAATTAATACTCAAAATGTAATTGCAAAAAATAAAGTTTACAGAATTCCTCCATACCCACAAGAACCAATGTATATCATCACATGGTTTAGTTTATCAGTTGTACAAATTGTTTCATTTCAAATATTAAGAGATTTTTGCTCTGCATGAGTGACTGTGTCAATAAAACACTAGATTATGTGAAAATCAAGCATTTTTTAAGGAGTATATCCAAATTCAAGCATATTCCTAACCTTGAAAGCATAACGGTTAAATAAAGCATTTTCCAAACTTCCAAGACTTTGTGTGAGCCCTGATTAATGCTAACTTTAGACCATCTTAACAAATTTAAGCACAATTATGATGATTAGATACACATATAATATACATCAACAGAAACTAAGGTTTCTTTTACAGTCACTTTTAATAATAGCACACTGGTGAGCATATTTAAACACAAGACAAAATAAACTGTGCATGGTTAGGGACCATACATGGAAAGATGATACTGTCTTCCTGCTTGTCTCTCTGTGTTTTTCCTCCTCCAGTAGCGCCTTCCACTCCCATGGCAACGAGGCCCAGCTCCAGGGGAAACCATGGAGATCCTGCCTTTCATGTGTGAGATGCTTTTATTTCGACACATAAGTTGATAGAGGCTGTCCCTGTCTGTTTGATTCAGATGCATCTCAGCTTCAGTCATGCTGCTGCTTGCATCCAAAGCCAGCTGTCAATAGATCCTTTCTGTGCATCTCAAATGAGGTGACGGGCAAAGTGTGGATTATGTGTTGTGAATGCTCATGCTGTATTGAGACAAACATACACGTGAATCTAATTATAACCACTCGGTGTAGGTAGATAAAACACTTTTAAAATGAAGTTGATGATTTTATACATACAAAGAGATCTGAGCCAAAATGCTAAAGGGTCAAGACATAAATCGAATGTGTCACTGCTCAATCATCCCAGGACATAATTTATCTGTTGTTCATTTGAATGAAACAATTTCAAATGGATGAAATTTCTCTTTAGATCGAACCTCTTTGCACTGCACGTTGTCACGGCCAGTAGCCAGTATGCTTTCTCTTCCCAGTCCGCACACAGTCTGGTGCTTGACCAGGTTCCTTGAGAGGGAGAGGCAATGAGACACATCTAGGTCTGTCTGTGTCATCTTAGCTGTCCTACTTACTGTGATCCACTTACACAAGCAACATCCAAACCACAGAGGGGCCTCACAGTCCTGATTCCCTCGACTTTGTTTGTCCTTGACTTTGAGGTATTATCAAAGTTGCGGACCGTGCAGCCAATTGTTTATTTGGGGAGAGTCGATTTATGGTCTCAACCTATGTCATTTGTCAAGTTAATTATCATATTTTAGGGGAGAAATCCAATGTCATGGTAGTTCCAGAAACAACAAATTCACTGAATTGCCATTTTCATTAAAAGAAACCAGGGAGACACATAAAAGTCTCATTTAGATAATGCATAGGCTCCTCTGCTTGCATTATGAAGAACCAACAGTTATGAGTTGTAAATTCAAAGCACTGTAGTATCCTAAAAACTACTGCATAGAAATGGAAACCCTCTTTCTCATTCATGCATTTGAAGCACAGTAAAGATTTCTTTAGCTCATCTTCTACCAGCACTATTTAATGTCACCCAAATTGGTCACTGGTGTGTACAGCATAGTGGTGGTTATTAATTTCAGATGTGTTGAATGGACTTCAGTGTCAGGAAGGGAAGAGAAACACACTTGCTTTAGGGTACATCTAATGACAGTGGCTTAACTAGCAGGCTATAATTTTCTCATGTTCAGTATATGTTCAGACTCCCACTGGGACATGGACACACTGTATCATCATATGATTCATAAAAGGGTGGTAAATATAATAATGCATCAGATAAGAAATAGTCCACAGCCTCTCGTCACGTTATTTAACTGAAGGTAAACGTGGAAGCTAGGTGATGGGTCTTTGTTTGCCAGTTTGGTTTACTGAGCAACCGACTGATACAGACCGGAGTAAATTTCAGTGTCATTTTGTACAAGTGTTTCACAACCTGTGGCACTTAGGAAAGTAGTTTGCCTTAGCAAAGACTGCTGAGTTTAACCATGACACATTCACGCTTCAAGCTCTGAGACTGCACTTTTAAGTTAGCATAAGTCTCATTATCCATGGCAGTCAAAGTCAGAGACCACAGCTGCAATAAATTTGATATGGGAAGAATTGGCTGCTTTTTAAGCAGTGATGCTGCCTTAATATATGTCTCAGCGTTGGTTGTGAGCAAGGTGTTGGTGCAGCTGTTGATGCTAAGACTGCACAGACTGAGGTGTCTTGGGGCAGGTTATAAAAATGAAAGCTGAGAGTTTGTGGGTGCAGCTTTTTCACCACAAGTTTTGTTTCAATCAGGTGTTTTTAGACATGTCTTCTTGTCACAATGTGCCAGAATTATGTCTTGCCCTCAGGGACTAATAAAATGATAACACATTTTAACACTAAATCCTCCACACTGTGTTATGAATCCAAATAAGTATACCATTCTGAGACAGAAATGTATCAATGCATGTTTCAAAATGTTATTAACTATGTATTTTCTATATACTTAATATGATCTCAGATCTCTTCGTCAAACAGGTGATGGTATAACATCGTGTAGAGACTATGAGCAAAGTTTAGCTTTTCATATCTGAGGAAAATTGCTGTATCAAAAATAATCTTGGATCGACAATTGCTGTCAAAACTGTGCAACGCTCATTTTTCTGTGATCTAATCTTCAAAGTCTGGGATGCACACACTGTGCAGTTTGTCTGATAAACAAGGCCCTTATTATGTACTCGGTGATTTGTGAAAGACAGGAGAGGGCTGGAAGTGTGTGGGTAGCCCAAATGAATGAGAGTGAGAGGTGGCAGCCATGAGACATTTTATCAGCTTTGCTTAATTGCAAGAAAAAAAAACCTGACTCCAAATCTATTATTAAAATGGCAAAGCTCTTGTACTGATGCATTTTTTAATGTATTATATTACCAATGAAATTCTAATCATGAGTCCCCTGGAGATGGGTTAAAGACATTAGCCCAACTGCAATTTCTTTTGCAAGTATAATGCTGAATTTAATTATAAAAGCTATACTTAAGTGTTAAAGGTCTGGTTGTTCTGTTAACACAATATACTGTAGGTCCTGCATCATCCGTCAAACACACCCTTTGCCGTGGGGTGGTCTGTTTAAGCTTTGGTTCCCCTGCTCACCCTTTTGCTGTGCTAGCTGCTGCTGCCTAGCTTTCATGCTAGCTCTGCTAATGTTACAATTGCTGCCAAACACAATGTGCTACTGCTACTGCTACTGCTGCTCATTTACTTTAACATTTAAGATTCAAGTACTGCAAGCTCTGCTTTTTGTCATTGTAAATAACATTATGTAAAAAGACATTGCCTGCTCCAATTTCTCTGATTGATTCAATCTGTGAATAGTTTTCCCCCATTAATCAGATAGAAAACAGTGAAAATTGTCATTTAGACCAAAGTTCCATCTTACAATTGCTTGTTTCATCCAATCAAGAGTCCAAAAATGTAATGTTTTCAATACAGAATGATGTAAAGCTGAAAAAAAGCATATGCTCACATTTGAGATGCTACAACCCACAACATGTTTCGCATTTTCCTCTCTAGATGATTTAAATGATGAATCAATTATGAAAATTGTGATCATTTAATTTTCCTGTCAATTAACTAATGAACAGCAATTCAGCCATAATAATAATCAACTAATGCTTCCAGCACTTCTTGATGTGTCCCAGCCAGCTGCTACATTTCAGCTGGATTGCTGGGTTTGGTTTTACACATTTCAGTTCTTTAGATTCCCTGCAGTGATGGTGCTTTGCTGGGGAATTTCCATATAGCTGCCAATGCCAGTCCACATATAGAAAGTGTTCATTATTCTCCACTCGAATTATGTATGTATTTAATGTCTCTGCTGTGCTGCGCCTGGTGTATGCTCATGAGAGTGATGAGGTCAGAGCCAAGAGGCCAGTCATAAACTCTGTGCATAGTCTCTATTAATTAGAAATCTGTTCCATATGATTTGGCTGACTGACTTGATTAAACTTCTTCATATCAAGAAGTTTACATATTTATTTCCCTTTGGGAGTATTTTTTTAATTTGAAAAACCTGACCAACCTGACAAACGTACCAGACTTCTAAGCTGGTTGTAAAATTTATTAAGTTTACCTAATGATAATTCCAAGGCCACCTCATAATTGCGTGAGACCTCTATCACTGACGCTCTTATTGGTGGAAACTTTATGATGGTTTATTGTCATGCCAAGCATTCATATCCTGTATTTCAGAACAATGAGCTGGCAGTGAAAATATAAACCAGAAGACATCTGAAGAAGCTCTGACTGTAGACTGACTTAGTGCGACAAAGCCTCCACCACATCGTCTCCCACACCACAGTATCTGTGAAGTGTTGGATAATTATTTGCTTCATTTGCTGTTCTGCCCCACTGTCACAATGCACAATGGAAGAAATCATGTTTTGATTAGCATTGCAGGCATCCTAATCTACTGGAAGCTTAGTGAGTCACTACTTGGCCTCTCTGATCAAAACGTTAATTGATTCAATTGCTGAATCATTGCCTCTAGTTTCTGTCTGAGAGCAACAATATTGCATGTTTTCAACAGCTGGGCATCCTTTGGTTCATGCAGCGAGTTGAAAGCGAGCGTTTCAAAGGCCACAAAGCTCAGATCTCAGCAGGGCACATGTTTCTCACCATGTGAGGCGGCATGTGTTGGTACACATGTCAGTGCTACAGTGCAAAAAAGGGTGAGTGTGTGCGTGTGTTTGTGCGTGGTCTACGTTTATGCATGCAGAACTGTGTCCACGCTGTGACTACCCTGGGCTTCAAGGTGTGGTGACAGGGCTAAGGTCACTTGTGAGCATACATTTTGGCGTCAAAGGAGATGAGACCAGGCAGTTAGTGAGATTACCTTAAAACAGTGCCGATCAGTATTGGAGCCAATCCTGGCATCTTCTAATCAATCCTTACTGGCTAAAATTCAGATCTTTTCCTCACTGTACTCTTCTGTGCTTTATCTACTGGTGAAGCAGTGTTGCTCTCCTTTGGGACAGTCTGTGAAATAGTCATGAAATGTCATCCGGGTACATGAACATGAATGTTAATTTTTTTCACGACACTCAGCATGACTTTCAAACTAATAATAATCATCAGACAGGCGTTACCCATCTCTCAGGTAAGTGTTCATCTTTCAGAAAATCATGAAAATCTTCATTTGTCTTTTTTTTTTTTTTAGATCATAAGGAGATGTAGTGGTGGTTTGCACTTGTTTACTTCTGCTTTCCAAAATCGGAACCAGCGAAGCTTGGCATGCTGCAAAGTAAATTGATATAACAGAATGCATACTACTGTGAAAAACAGTACACAGTATGTACTACATACTGCCTTACTCATCTTACAGCGCACATAAGGCTAAGAACAACTGAAGCTCTCAAAGGGCACCTGAGACTGATAAAGTAAAGTTTGTCAACCTAGAATGATTAAAGTTGTGACGGTTTAACAGTGCAGAGCTAAGCTTGCTTATTATTTACACATCCAGCAATCACTGTACTGAGCAACATTATTATTCATTCGGACTCTTCCTGTAATCCCAATATTCACTGTCTTTACTCTCTGTTTTAGGTCTCTACCGACTCCTGAGGGAAATATTTGGCCCTTTATCTTCTAAATACTACACTACCTTCATCTGCCATTTGGTGATGATCAGGTAGTGTATAATAGGTTTTGAGAGCTTTTTCGCTGAAACCAGCTGCCTGTTCTCTGGAAATTATGCTGTGAGAGTGAACCATAACAGTAAAGGTGCAGGATGGACAGATAAACAACGAGCTGAAAGCTATAAGCTATAAATCTCTGGAAAGCAAAGAGGAACTGCAGGGAGAAAATGGTATTTAATGTCCATTATTTGGCATCTGTATGAGGTCTAATAAGGACACACTGTCTGCTGTAAAGCTCAGAATTTCCGTGAAAAAACATCACAAGTGTCTTTAAATCCCCAGCTGTCTGATTGGCTTAAAGATCAGGTGTTATTTGATATAAGTCATCCTGGTAAGGGCCAGCAGGGTGAAACCTCCTGCTGCTGTCCTTTTGTGAGGAGGATAGAATTTTAATTTTACCACAGTGTTCTGTGCTATAGGTGAATATTCTTGACCAAGGCCCACATTAACAGCAACCTGAATGTGTTTTCAGTATAAAAATTGAAACAGTTGAATATACTGGTCCTCCTCTGGTCTGATTGGTCCTTATCAGCTAATACGCACCCACACAGCCACCTCCCTATTCTCCCAGGCTCACAGACACACTGTCATAGTTTCCATGTCCGGCTTTAGTGAAGTTTGAGTATAGCCTCAGGCACCGCAGCCTTTTATTTCTTCAAAAAGGAAATGACCTGCATCTTTGCCACATTAGTACGGACCTGCACACGCTTGTAGCACACTCCCTTTTAGTCCAAGAATATCTGTATGTAAAGTATTTGGCTCAGAATAGCAAACTACCACCAACGTGGCTCAGAATGTTCCATTACACATTGCTACCGGTCATTGCCTAAGTTGTTAGTTACATTTGACTGATCAAAAACCAAGCTAAAATTAGAATATGATGCTCATCGTTGAGATTATGCTCCAGTAACTGCTGTATAGACATAGTGATTTGCTGGATTACTTCGTATTTGGCACTTAATGTGAGAAACTTAATGACTCAGAGTATATGTTGAGCTAATTATCTCAGTAACGGTGATGTTTAACTAAAGGCAATGCTTTAATTGTCCGTTCTGTCACCTTGTGACAGAACCCACTGTGACACCAGTATGATGTTGTGAGCAGGGAATTTGAACTTCAACAGCAGCTTGATGTGTGCTGCCATCTGCTGGTAATTTTACCTCAACTCAGTCTGAACCAAAACCAATTTGTCTGTGTGGAAATGAAGTGCTCAAGGCACATGAGATGGGTACTCTCGCTGCCCACTGAAATTATTTTAAAAGGCTTGATCATTATCAGTTTTCCTCAGCTAGACTTGCTCATTTCACTTCTGCACAAAACCAATCCTGTGCGCAAGCACATCTGCTCATGGGCTCACACATGTAGTACACACAGCAGCACAAACACACTCACTAATACACACAACAGGAATGGACATGTACCAGCAAACCCCCAGCACATAAATGTACCGACCACCCAGAGATCTCTTTATTGAGGTGCACAAACACATAAAAGGAAATTGAGGAATGCATGACTCTGTTGATTTGCACCATGTACCTCGACTAGCTCTTTATTCTGGCCCAGAGCAATTATTTACAAGTGTTAACTCAACAACATGAAGTATGGTCTCAGCAAAGAGACACGTGTTTACACCCGATCACACTAACTGGGCTCATGAATGTTAGGATACACAGTGTGAGACCCTTTCTCTCACCATGCTATTTTTAGTAGACACCAATGCCTTCCGGCAAAAATCACATGAATATGGATAGTGTGCTCGGCTGTACAGAGTGGTTTGCAGCAAGAGAGCAATGATTCAGACAGACAGCCTGCACGTATTCTGTGTGTGTTCAATAAATACTGGACCAGTGCAGGAGTATCATAAAGATTTCAGGGAATGAAAAAACGTAAGGATTACTGGACTAATGTCTTTTAAATAGGACAAGTTTAAAAAATACACTGTACAAAATACGATATATTTCATTCTTTTATGTCATATTATTGTAATAATGTTGCAATATTACTTTATTTCTTTTATTATTGATTTAAAAATTAGACTTACTGATGGTTTACCCTGACCCTAGTCTTCTTGCGTCAACACCCGGTCAACTATGAACTCATCAAAAAACATCCACAACCACACAAAACAGCCGATTCGTCAGTTGGTACTACATTAAGTTTTTGCAGCTTGCTGCAATATTATTAGCCTCCTCTAAAGCACATAATTCTTGTGATCATTAAAGCTTGCAAAAATAGCACCACCACACAATGCAAGTAATAGATTCATGATGCAGGAGGAAGACATGAACACTAATTTGCTTTAAATTTAATTAATTCTTGAACACGGAAGTAAGCATTAGAATATCAACTGAATTTTACTAAAAAAATACGGTCGCATATGAGCTTATTTTCTTCATACCAGAAATCCAATTATTCAGTATTTGTAAAAATAGCCAAGTACTTGGCTTTTTACTTCGCACCAGTCCTAAATGTATCTGGTTTACTTTCCATCACTCTTGTGCCAACTAACATGGTCTAGCATCCTGTCCTTGACCTGAGATAGTTTGCAAGTCAATATTATTCAGAGGCTGTCTATGGTTATGCCTTTAAATAGGCCAATTTAGGCTTGGAGCACATGCATCTTGGAAGACAGGTTTATTTTGGTGGAACTCAATTTTTCTCAAGTCTCCTTGGCCGTCGGGATATCTCCTTGAGAAAGAGGCCACAGGCATCTGTACTTTTCTAAACACCTAAAATCAAGGAGTATTCAGTGTAGCAAAAAACCAAAACAAAACAAAAACCCGAAAACCCCCCACAGTGACTACCTTTAAGACATTATAGGTCCTGTAAGTTCAGTAATGTCCAGCAGAGAGTGCCCTGACTCTGTTTAACACTGGGTTGCTTAGCACCAACCACTGGCTGAAACTGGCAAGGCACATCCTGCAGTTCAAAGTCAGTGCATCAGACATCTGTAATGAGACTCTTAGTGATATTTGTTTTATGAACATATATGCAATAAAATAAGTGAAATGAAATATGAATGGCATTTCGTTTATTGATGCACTGCAAGTGCATGTTGTGTGTCTAATTATTTTTTTCACACCTAGACTACACATGTTCTCAGGGGAATACAGCTTTCACCGAGCACATCTAAATGATTCATTCAGTCATTCATTCATGCAGTTTAAAGCCCAAGGCTGTGGTAAATGATTTGGCCAAAACATTTTCCTGGAATCAATATCACGGCTCCGCCAGTTAATAATGTTTCAATGACACTGATTAACATTGACTTCACCTGGGGAACATTAAAGTATCTCTTAAAGCCTGAACACTCTTCTCTTCTCTTCTCTTCTCTTCTCTTCTCTTCTCTTCTCTTCTCTTCTCTTCTCTTCTCTTCTCTTCTCTCCACCATTCCTACTTCTTATCTCTATTATTCTTATCTGCCTTGTTCCCTTCTACTGTCCTTTCCCCACGGAGTGATCTTGTTCTCCTCACTTGCAGATGATGTGGTTTGGAGGGCTGGAGCTGATGCAAAGTGACGTGTCTCCCCATCACAGGAGTGGAGCTAAGGCTGGGCCTCACTTCCCCCGCACTGGGCTGTTTTTGTTCGCCGCAGCTCATGCGGATAATTTGCCGGGATGCAGCGGAGGGCTGTCACAAGGACTTGGCTCAAGGGGTGTGGGAAAATAGCAGAAGCGTCTTCCATGCTCAAACCCTGCCTTAATGATGAGCATTAAATATGAACATCTTCTTTGTGTAAGCGATGCATTAGTCGCCCTACATGTCCCTCCTCTTGCTTTCGCTTTTTCTCTCTTTTGGCCCCTTCTTTCCCTCCCTGATTCTTCGCAGCCTTGTCTAGAGTCTTGTTTGAGAATCAGTTGAATAATCCGACTGACAAGCAGCCTTTAGGCCATGGCATCTCTGTTCAGAAAATATTCTCAATTCTTTGTGAAAGCACAGCACAAACACAGCTCTTTGCGACTGAGCTAATGTTCCTCTACGAATGCAACTGAAATGACGAGGGAAACAATAGTGCCTTTGTCCAGGCATCCTTTACCATTCTCTTTACAGTATCTCTTTGAAGGCTTTTAATGTGATTGCCTGATGTATTGTAATGTACTGTAACTGCTGTTGTGTTTTGCGACTGCATAGAACAAGTCTATCTTCATAACGCTGCCACCATATAGTGGGACCAGCCCAAATGATAAATTAACAGGCAGAAAGCTCCTTCATACCTTACTGATCAGAGACAGCAGTCCCAGTTCAGTTGAAGTCTATGTAGAATTGTTGCAATGACAGTTACAGATAAAGTGATCTCAGGGAACTAAGGAAGAAAACACACCACCCTCCCTTAAAATAGACCTCCCTGGGTACTGAAGCAAAGGACAGAGTGACATTGTGAATGCTAACATCTGTGCAGAACCTTGCAGTACCAAATGCCCCAACCCCAAGTTTGAGCAGACTCTACCGTCATCCTCTAAGGAGCAGCCATTTTGGAAGGCTCTCCCGGCACAGATGTTGCATATTAAAATGTAGGGCTGTTTTAGCAGAGGAAATGCTGGGAGAGAGGGGGCTGCTCCTCTGTGGGCCTCACCTGTGCCTTCATCCGAGAAGCCAATCCAAGAGAGGGTACTGTCTAACCAACCAAAAACAAAGTGACATTCAAGATAAAGTCACCCTGCCGCCTCTTTGACCCTGGGAGGCTGTGGACAAATTATTTCACACATGAACATACCTTGTTTACAACGGAGACAATTGGCTCATATGCTAATTTCAAGAAAATAATTGCTCTTATCATAGAGAGGCACTGATATACCTCACCCATATGTGATCTGAAGCATGCATGAAAAGTAACAACCCAACAACCCTAACCTTAACTGCATTAGTCAAGACCATGAAGAGAATCTGTGCTGTGACCCTGCTGACCACCGCTTTAACAGATAAAGCACGTTTTCCCGACAGCATCTCTCATAATGAAACAAACACTGTCCACAAGATGGAGATATTCACCAGTTTAATGCTGAGCCTCCACCTGGCTCCACATGAAACAGACAGACAGAGGGTAGAGAGAGGGAGCCTGAGTGAGTGAGGGAGACACAGAGGGAGAGATGCACTACATGGCTGTGTGTGACAGATTGTGTTTGTATGAGGCAGTATGTGATGCCTGTATAATGTTTGAGTGTGTCTCTTTGTTTATGTGTACAGTGTACGTGCTCGAGTGGGTGTGTGTTTTTGAATAGTGCGGCGCTCTTTGGCTGAGGTACTGAGGGGGCAGAGTGTGCTAACAGAGAGGTTGTGAGTGGTCCCTGAGCCTATTGGCGGGGGTCCCAGGGGCCCAGAGCAGAGGAGAGGTCAAAGCAGGTCGGCTGTCCTGTGTGTTGCCGGGCCCCGCGGCCCACTGTGTGCTGCAGAGGGTTCAGGTGTGTGTCGACCTCTTGCTCCAGCGGGCTGTAAGTAAAGAGACTGGGGTCTGTTGCTCTCATCCAGGAGGCAAGCTGCTGCTGCTGCAGGAGGCCTGACCGGACCTAGAGAGGCCTTTATCCTCTTCATCCCACCTTTACGTTCACCTTTAGAGCCTGTGGAGGGTTCAGCAAATCCACAGTTACCACTAAACTTCAGCATCAAAAAACAAACTAATAAATGAACTGTATATGTAGCACTGTATCTAGAAATCCTCCAAAAGTACTTAACATTGCGAACTATGGGTGATATAAGGTAAAATATTCATGCTCAATGTTGGTAAAGAATGTTGGTTAAAAATATTCACATGAATATACATTTGTGCTGACATGTTAAGCAGCTGAATGATTAGTATATCGACAGGAAAATTACAGTTTTGATAGCTGCTTAATTGTATGATTTATGAATATGAAAAAATGCTGAACAAAGTCTGGTTTTAACTTGGTAACATGATATTAGTTTCTTTCAATGATTAATCAATAAGTGAAAAAAATAAGAGACAGAAAATAACCATCACAGCTGCAGCCATAATGCATGCTTTATGATTATTCACTTGTTACAAATAAACCAATAAACATGCTTCATTAGTCTGCAGTGTCACTGGATTGGAATCCCTGGATTCTGGTTTAAATTGGATACAAACAGAGACACAATTGTTCTGTTACAGCATAAAGTCCAGAACATTTTGATGCTTTATGTCATACTATGTTGAAAATAGAGGACCCATTAAAAATTGAAAGAAAGACCGAATGTCAAAAATACCAATCAAATTCATTCTTGTCAGTGAACACTAAGCTCCAAAACATCATTAAAGAGGCAGGCTTGATCGCCAAGAATATCTTTACAAAAAAGGCCATTTCTCTCATGCAGCATAATGATGAAAAGCCATCGTAATGATGCTATAACTATGCTACTGCATATTCTTTTATGTGGGGTGCAGTCATATTTTCGTCTCTTTGTCATTGTGTCGTTATATGAGTCATTCAAGGATGCCAACTAGCTAATCCAGAGAACTGTCATAATAGCTTCTATGGACAGTTGAGTGCACACACCTTGTCCATGGGTGCATTAATTAAGACGGTTGCTTGAAACCACTAGCAATTAATGTACTGTATCAACAAGCACAGTGCACCACAATAGTGAATGGTAGCCAAATGGTATTACTGCAATGGCACCTGGTCCTCAATAGGCATTGTTTGGCTACCTTTTGTGCCCATGGAGTGTGACATATTGCCCTCAAGCATTGACCATCTGACCAGGGAGAGGGCTTAAACGCTAGGCTAATAATAGGAGAGCATAGCCAGGCAAAGAATTCTAGTAATTATGCCCCACTGTGGGACGTGATGGGTGAAAAGAGGAGAGGATAGGGCTCAGAGAGAGAAGACAATGGTGTGAGGGGAAGAAAACAGCACAAGTGAGAGCACCAGTTTAGTTGGTATTACACACCCCAACTCAAGAAACTACCACTTTTTCTGATGCAAGAGGATGACAGTCAGAACAATTAGTGGTAGGTTAGACTCAGAGGTTAAAATGGCAAGGACAGTCCAAGTACTTGAACTAGATCAGCACCCCTCGGTCTGATGTGGGAGAGTTGAGGCTCCTGGTCAGTGCGGCGTACATGTTCAAATCAGGCATGAAACATGCTAGGCCATTTCCAGGATCTGAAGCCAAGGTCTTGGCAAGAGTCTGTCTCTCTGGGTTACACAGACCTGCCCTTGAACTCAGTTCCCAGGGAATAGACTCATTCTCTCTTGAAAAGTGGAGAAAGGAAGCTATTATCTGACACAGCCTGTAGAGGAGACGCTGGGCGATGATAGAGAACTCAGCCAGGAAAATGAGGCCGAAGCAGACCACCAGACCAAAGTTTGTTTGCACAGTGACTTTCATATTGTTTGTGTTTGTGTGCGTGTGTGTCCGTGTGCGCAGTGCTGTGCATGTGAACTTGTGTATGCGTGCTTAATTTGCAGTATCACAGTGTATGTGAGCCCCACACTGTGAGCAAAGGAAGGATGCAATTTACATTTTTGTGCACATGTACAGGAGCAGCAACAAATAAAAACCCGTGCCTAAAAATAAAATGACTTGAGAATTAATTAAAGTCAGAGAGTGTGCAGCAACAAACAGATGTGTCCTATTTAGGGCTAATATCAACTTTAGCTAACTAGTGTAGGGAACTTGTGATTGATGGCGTCTGTCACTGTTACAGCTCCAACATGCCTTAATCCTATCCAGCGGTTGCACAGCACCCAGATACACAATGCCTGATCTTTTATTCCTTTATTCAAATCCCATCGATTGAATAGAGTGATCAGAGGCGTTGCCCTCTCTGGAAGAGCTTAATCTCTCCCTGACACATGGAAGACTTGCTGGACTTTGATGATGCAGCCGCATATCCTTTTGGGCTTTCAAACAACTCTGCGTGCGCCGCTA
Source organism: Chaetodon auriga (assembly GCF_051107435.1). Taxonomy (NCBI): domain Eukaryota; kingdom Metazoa; phylum Chordata; class Actinopteri; order Chaetodontiformes; family Chaetodontidae; genus Chaetodon; species Chaetodon auriga. The sequence goes on along the minus strand of NC_135079.1, from coordinate 12,298,813 downwards.
CCTCCGTCAGCTGTCTGGAGAACAATCATTCAGTACAAAGCACTGTCAAGGCTTCAGCAAGCAGAAGCTTCACCCCGCCAGCCTCTAATTCACCCCCCTGCTCCTCGCCCGGCTGCAATGCACTGTGGGATTGGATAACCAAATCCCAGATGCAATTAGTGGTGCTTTCAGAGGCCATGGTTTAAGCAATATGCTGGAATACTCCATTGTGCCCCCGTGCACTGGTTACTGGCAAATTGGAGTTTCATCAGATCTACTGTGCTAAAGACATTTACAAAAAGCTAAAATCATGGTGGACAATTCACTTTGTTACACTCATGGCGCTAAACAAGAGCAGTCCTGAGGATTTTTAATGATGGGTCTATTGTTTCTTTGTACTCACTGAGGATAACATAATTACCCCGTTCATTATCCCTCTGCGGTTATGTTAAAGAGTTTATCTGAGCCTGTGCAAATGGTTCAACAGCTTGCTGCTCCTTGCTCATTTGATGTTTTTATGGTATGGGGCATGCATTGCTCGCATCTGTATATGTTATGTGGTATCTTAAGGCATTCATCTTGAAAGAGTTAGTCAGGGCACAATGACGTTCGGTCGATACCGAACGAACAGACGATGATATATTTATCCCTCAAATAATCCTCAGGTCTGACTACTTCTCCATTAAAATGATAGATTTGACTTGAATAACACCCACACAGCAACGGATGTCAGAGCAGAAAAATGAGCCCGTGTTGTCACAGCAGGGATAGAATGTCATCTGTGTATCAAATGTGATCATCTTCATGGGCTTGCCGTGTGTGTGGAGCAGTATGTGCCGTCTGGTAATGTCTTGTGACAGCCACACAGAACCCATCCCTCACGGTGTGCCCAGATCTACCTGGGAAATGACCATCCCCATCAGACCGGGCCTGTCATCTACTACATGTCAATGTAAGGCAGCCTCTTGTGCTCAGATAGGCTGTGTGTGTAAACAAAGACACAAACGTTCCCAGGCTTGCATGCATATACACGTAGAGTGTGCACTATTAAAAACATGCACAAACAAGTGTGCAAGCACGTATGTACGCTTATACAAACACAAGCAAACAAAGTCAAATCAATCCCGACATAGTGCTGCACAGGTATGACTTCTTATCATAAATGTCCGTATTTAATAATGAGCCATGATTATACACATATCCGTTGCTCATATAACAACCGACTAAATGTAAAAAGGCTAAAAAGTGAATTGAAACTGTGCCACACTGTATGAATGCACATCCCTGCATAACCCTGGAAATGCCCCTTTTCTCGGCTTTTACTGGTAGCCGTTAAATAAATAGATTTGAATAATTTATAAGACAAATGCCTTACGAAATCAAAATGTCACTGTTAACTACTGTTTCTTAGTGACATAACGGATTTGTTCATGAATTTTGAAAACTCCCATGCAGTTGGCATTAACAGTAGTTCATTTTCACAGAGTTTAATATGATCATTAATAAATAACTACATTCTACAGTGACAGTGTGTTCATTTGCATTTGTACAAGCAAAGTGTTTAAACTGCTGAATTCTCATAGCTTCACTGGTCATTTGTCACTTTTGCTTTTCTTGAATTTGTAAATGAAGTTTCAACTCTCAGTTGTCCTTATTTCTTTGTTGCTTTGCACAGCTGAATTTTAATTATATCTCAGTAAAATGTTGTTACTTTGTAAAGATAGAATTCTACAGTCTATCAAGTATTTAATAATCAGAACCTAAATACTTTTAAACAGACAAATCCACAATCAGAAAAAGATGAAATGGACAATTTCCTCCATGTTATCAACATGTCTATATGTGTGAATACTCTGTGACTCCTGTGGAGTGTTTGTTGATTGTTTCTTTATATGTCATTACCAGATGTACCACATGGCCAAGGGCTTTAAATTGTCATGATTGTGTCTGAACGATCTGTCACAGGTCCAGGACCATCTGACACAAAATGTGCAATAGAAAAAAAAAGGCATAGATTATTGGCATGTGAATCACTCTCAAATTGCTGGTGAATGTTATAATAATGTACAACTGAAAACTAGAAATCCTATTTTCTGTAATGCACAAGAAGTTGTTAGCTTGAAGTCATAATTGTAGGCTGTTTGTCCAGCTTTTGTCATTTTGTTCTGGCAAGGTTTATTTTCTGATAACACATCTTTGAAGCTTCTTCGGTTGTTCCATTATAAAAGAATGTTTTTCAGCTATTAAAAGAGCAACAAAGGCCACTTTGCTATTCCAAACCTGACAAATGACATGAAAGTGCAAGTGCAAAAAAAATCACATTTATCTTGCTGTTTGCATTTTGCAATGCTGATCATATTTAAACAGGGCTTTGAACAATCTGCACTTTTTTTTCTGTCAAATAACTTTTGAGCATTGTGTTGGATCATGCGAAACTAAAACCCCATCCTATGATTGTGTGCTGTCTACTTGGGTTGAGGGGCTTTACAAAATAAACTAGCTCCTTTTGGCTGCATTAGGAGACAGAAACTTTGCTGACTTGCACACTTTTGAAGAGAATTCTACATTTGTATGGCTGAATCGATACAATTAAAATTGCCTTTTGCGTTAAGCAGTTCGCCTTCCAACTCAAAGTGGGGACCTCAGCAAAGTTGTTGTTTTCTCAGTCTACACCATTTACCTCAATTCTATCATCACTGACAACCTGCTTGCAAACTTCAAGGCCAAGTGTGCATAAAACAAATCATTTCTGGGTGTCAGCAGATAATGTGGGGTAGTGATGCAAATCTGTTTACCACTTTTCTTCCAATACATTAAAGATGCTTTTGTGTTGCACGCTTTGACGGCGTGTCACAGAGCAAAGAATGTGTGTGTGTGATGTGCGCGTTTGTGTGAGGGAGACAGAAAGGCAGAGAGTGATTAAGTGGGAGCTTGTTTATATGCGTTTGCTTTAAGTGTGAGCAGGTGGATTTTGCGGAAGCATCTGCTTCCTTTAAGTGGTTTTGATGTTCGTCTGCATTGCATTTCAGACTGTGAAGTGAATATAGGCACTAATTACGATTAGTCTTAATACTGTGTGTATAGTACTACAGAAAAACAAGAACGTCATTACCATTTTGATTCCTTGGCTTCACCCATTATAGATGCTCTGTCAATTGAGGGTTTGCCACTGTTGCAGCCGTGACTTGCTCTCAGCTTCAGAACAGTTGTGTTCAGAAATGCCAGCGTGGGTGATTGTAGCCCGGATCTCTTTAATTTTGTCTCTGATGTAAGTTCAGACAACAACACAGGAAAGTTGTAACAAAGCTTGCCTTGTGGTGCAGCATCTCTCCCTGACACTGTTTATCTTTCAGAGCCTTAGTTCACCCTCATGTTCAGCAGCCCACTCTTTAATTATGATTAGGCTTTTCACACTTCTCACCCTCCTCATCGCTCAATTACAGCACAATATTGATTTGTTCCAGGAGAAACCATCAAGGATGCACAGCCAGGAAATCACTGATATGCTCTCTAATATGATAAATGTGTTTTAATCCGACGTTACATTAAAATGCCATCTTACACTGCTATTAGTCACTAAATTAATGATCAGAATTAACTAGTTTGGCAGTTGGAACGAGACTGGCCCTTGATCCCCTGTTGTTGGTCATTTTGCTCTAAAACTTTGTCCTCGTATCTAATGAACGAATTTCTTTAAATGGAACTTATGGTTAAACAACAATTTATCATTGCCAGTCGCAGAGGTTTGTTGGGATCTTTTGTTCCTTTAACTTTAAGCATCCTCCCTGGGGTACACATACAGCACAGTATAAATAGGATCCTAGAGTGCACTACATTTAATAGCAGTCAGTTGGTTATAGATAGTATCTGCAGTGGCATCTTAACTTGAGTGTATCATATAGACAGAGCACACAGGCTTGCAGGCTAGCCCGTCCACAGAAAGAGAGCATGTGGCAGTGTCAGCAGCCTAGTGCGGCGTGGCCAGGTTTCCTGGGGCGAGGGCTGTGCTGTGCTCCATACGGAGGGCCTGTGCTGGGAGCCCGGGGGCCATGCAGTCCCAGGTCAGCAGATGGGCCTGTGATTATTATTTCCAGGCCTGTCTTACCTGACCACTTCCTCACTCCGTGAACAGCTGTTTCACTCGCTTCACTGAGACGCTACATGAACAGCTATTTTTCTTCTGTTCTTTACTTTGTACATAGTATAAATCTTTACTGTGACCCTGCTCTGGGCTCCATCCACCTGTGTCTTACCTCAGGCAAAAGCTCCCCTGGAGGATTGTTTTTCTTTTTTCCTCAGTCTTTACCAACCCGGGAAAAAAGCACTATTAGGATTGTTTTCCAGACAATGGACCATGGGAGTAAACTTATCTTCATTTTACCATCGAAGACCCCTGTCTGTTTGTGGCTTTGGTACAATGTTGGTAAAAGAGGCACTTTAGTGACATCCCATCATCCACAACTGTACCTATGACTTTCTCTACTTTTTGATTATGAACATTTACGGTCCCCGTCATGAGGCTTGTTGAGATTTGACATAGAAAATTAGTTTTTGTTGCTCCCGACAGTGTGAAATAGATGTGTCATTATAATCTTTCAGAATAAGGTTGATATATGTCGCAAATTGTAGGAACATGCCATTTCTTTTCGACTTTGTCAGCCTTAGCAATCACATATTGCAGACTATGGTGCTTTTGGATGAATACCCTCTTTAGTCAACCAATTCATCACACTGCAGGGAATATTGTTCTACAGCACCTGGTGTTCAGACTATTTCTGTGTTCTAAACACTGTTGGTACAAACCATTTGTTCTCCATCCAACAATGCTTGCAAAGCCTCATTACTGCTCCATTATTCTTGGAGGATTTTGCACCCACCTTAAATATTATCATTATAGAACAAATTAACGGTTATTTTCAAAGTGCATTCTGTTTGGAGTTCTCAAAAAGGGTAATTCACTTTCCCCATTATTTAACATTATTTCTGACAGGATGTTGGATGGAAAAGTAATAATCCATGAACAAAGAGTTGGGGACAGCTACAGTTCTAAGGGATCATAAACTTGAAATGGCCTTTTATGAAATATTTTCTGAACTTTTTGAGCAGAGTGTAATATTGGACATCTCAGGCTTTGGTTCAATATACCAACAGACACAAACAGCCTTTGGTCTGAGAGAACAACATCAAAAGTAATATCTTCATTGCTCTGCAATCCAAGAGAGAATTATTTTTCCAGAGAACAAATGGTTTTAGTAAGTAGTTTAACAGCAACAAAAACAAACTGGAGGGAAACATTTAACCAGGAACACAAAGAGAACTGCTGAAGCAGTTTTAAGCCCCTCAAATCATTCAACATAGATTCAAGCGCTGAATGAAAGAGCAGAATCTGGCTTATTTATTGATGAAAATGAAATGGCTGAGAAAGGGGATTTCTTTGAAATGCGCAACATAAAATAATAGATTTTCTCAACTGTATAAACTCTAAATCCAAAGAGACTGGGGGAGGAGGCAGAGCACATTTTGACTACACCAACCCTGCCTGCACTCGGATGAAAAAAAAAAAAAAAACGCTTCTTGTTAGAAAGATAGGGAATACACCTGTAAGGTCAGGCGGCTGGCTTTCACCATAAGGCCCCAGCCACTGAGCTGTTGATCAGACACCTCTTTTCACACAGCTGGTACATTTAGATTCCCAGCCCCTCCCTCAAATCCCACAGTGTGCTCTCAAGGAAATGTGTGGAAATGAATTATGGAAATTTCTGATGGGAAACTTGGTGCATTAGTGTTTCATTTAGCTTGCTCGTATCCTGAAGCGCTGCTCCAACCTACGAGGGACAGGGCTGGAAATATAACTCTCAGCAGCAGGGAAGCCCACAGGGGTGCGTCTCCCAGTCAGGGCACGGGCCAGTCGATTTATCTGCCAGTGGCCTGGGCCTGTCTGATACAAGCTCTCTCACAGGTGGATTTATCACCGTTGCCTGGAGCTGCAGGCCTACAAACTCAATACAGGCCTCCATTTTTTATTCTGGCTAAGCACAGCAACCTCTGCTAACTCTCCTCAACCTCTGAAACTCAGGGTGCACTCCTCTAGACATGTTTTATTTGTGTCAGTGTTCCATTTTGAAGGTAGTTCAGAAACTTAAAATGGAAAAAAATATTTGTTTATTGGCTTACCTATTGGTTAGTTCACAGGTGTGCATATGGTTAAAAAGTGTGCAAAGGAATTTGACTGTTTTTTGTCTTTTATTAAACATCAGATTCTGGCAAGTCAGTGTCATCCCCTGGTGATGGATTCCTTTCTCATCATGGATAAATAAAACCAGCTTTAAATTGTAAAAAGGACGTGCTTTAAATAGATCCAGAGATCAAATACATATTTGCAAATTTGTTTCAAAATAAACCACACTGCCTATTGTCAGTCTAACACTCAGCACTCCATTTAGTTCTGGTTTTGTAGACCCACAACTAAAAAAAGAAGTCTTTTTTTATTCGCCTTTGATTAATATTTATTACTTTTCCAGTAAATAAATTACAATAAACCAACCAACCCTTTGTGTATTCCTTATCATGAGAGTTGCACAAATGAGAAATAAATGAGGACAATTAGAGTATTCCTCATTTAATAGAATAAGCAAAAAAAAAAAAAAAAGTTAACAACAGAAACAAAGCTATAAAAGCTGGTTTCACCTAAACTGCTGAGTATCTGCTGGCTGTCATGAGACAAGTATGACATTTACTGGTTTCCAGCACCAAAAGGAATCATAGAACAGTGGCATCAAGACCAGCAAGCATTATTTATTTTGCCTAAGCTAATCTTGATGAGAGGCCATTTGTCATTCCCATGACCTACAGTAAATATCTGTGAATAAGCCCCGGACATCCTGCTCTTTGTGGTATCTTGGCACAACTGGTGCAACTCTGTGGACTGATGGTCTGAATTCACAGCTGCAATGTGTTGCACCTGTCATTTCATCAGACAATAAACAGGCTTGTCCTGTGTGGTGCTTCCAGATCTTGGAGGATCAAGAAAGATATGCACAACATGAGCAACAAGGTCTTCAGCATTTTGTTTGTAAATGTCTCATTTCCTGTGCAGCACAATAGGTTTATGTATCTGTTGTTCAATACACCATTTAATTGTTGGCATTTTAAAGCCCTTACTAACTGAAACTACTACTACTACAACTACTACTGAAAGTAAAATATACTTTCCCCTGATTCCACAAACATTGGGACGCTGTATAAAAACAGAATGCAATCATTTCTAAGTAAATTGTGTATTAACATCCTTTATACAATCATGTGTTCACAAAGTGGTGAACCTCCCTCCATCCTGAGCCTTTCCAGGATGCCCCTTTCATACCCAATCATGATGCTATCACCTGTTACTAATGAACCTGTTTACCTGTGGAATGTTCCAAACAGGTATTTTGGGAGCATTCCACAACTTTCCCAGTCTTTAGTTGCTCCTGTGCCAACTTATTTGAAACGTGTTGCTGGTGTCAAATTCAGAATAAGCATGTGTTTGCAAAAATCAATGAAGCTGATGAAGTAAAACATTAGATATATTGTCTTTCAGTTGAGTAATTCATTCACATTAGCAGCTTAGAAATATACGAATTTAAAACTAAGACACAGTGTCCTTAGTTACTGAGGAAAGCCTGAAGTGTTTGAAGTGAAGATGGCTCACTGGTTTTTCAACAAGCATTACCATATACCACTGAGACTTCTGTTGTGCAACTTATGTAAGTGTAATAGAGGAGAGGGGAGAATGAATTTGCCACAGGTGTGAGTTTTTCCAGAGAGGTTTGGAAATTTAAGACTACATTGAGGGTGTGTGTGTGTGTGCAAGGAAGGCCAGTGTGCGCAGGCCACTGTGAAGCATCACTAATGCAGCTTTTTCAGCAAGAGTGACACAAGACAACAAGAAACTGACAGAAAGGAAGTTTTTGTTTGAAATGCTCTCCCAAGAAAAATGTCTGTCTGTCCCATTTAATTGTCTGTGCTTTCAATCTTTTGTCATTTTATCATCATGTGTGACATTGTGGTTGAAAAAGTGAATTATTCCGAATAGTAATCTGAAAATGTTGTGAACACTGGTGCAGAAATTACTATTGTTGAATGCAATTATAGTTTTGAAGACGCTTACCACTAATGTCAGAGACTATCATTATCTCCTACTGAAGATAAATAATCGCTCAAACGGTTTACACTGGATGCAGCACACAACACCTTCAGCACTATACCATTTACCATCTTGATGTTTAATTAGCTGTTGTCAATAAAGTATTTTGGCTAAAATCATTAGCTGATCAGCTGGCTGGCTGGCTAAATCAGCAGATGCAATTTGCAAATCACTGAAGAGAGATGGTTTGCTGAAAGGCCCTTAAAAGGACGACGAACATTTTAGAAAGGTTTTACCGTGGTAAGTGGGTATCCTCACTCCATATTCTGTAGTGTGCTCTATAGGATTTTAAATCACACAGGAGCTTCACCTCTTTGAGCATTTAAATTCTTTCCCGCAGCACAGTGCATTACAATTATTTTATGGACTCCTCATTGCTATATTTTTACCCAGAGAGGGCAGGACCTCTTTGTCTGCAGTAAAACTTCAAAGGTCAAAATCGATTGCTGTAGTGTTAAATAGACTGTATAACTAATATAAAAGCTTTATGGCCATGCCAGTTATTCATTTTCTCATATCAAGGACTGTCTATAAAAAGGAACACATAACCTTGACCTTACTCCTACTAATACTGCATAGGTGAAAAATGCATATATTATTTTTTTTCTAAAGACTTTTAATATCCTGAAACTTCACTGGAGCTTTTGCAGCAACACTACATTCTCAACTGTTCACATAATGCACCGTCAGCTTGATTCTGATAACAAATATCTGTTTTCAGAAACACATTGTAGCAGCCAACTGGTCCCCATGTAGGAGGCAAACCCTTCGGCCAGCGGCAAGCTGGTCCCAGCCTGCTGGCAGCAGCAACACCGTGCCCACTTCATGCTTGAGCCACACCTCCACTCACAGTCCGTCACGCCAGCCTGCAGTGCATACCTGGCAAACGCCGCAGCGGCTTGCCAAGGAAGATTTATACCTGGTGTTTGACCTACTTGAGTTTGCATCTATATTAGTGAAGGAAAGGGCTTGGTTGTGGGGGAGAGAAAGGTCACAGAGATCCCAGGTCTTCCTCTGATGCATCAGGATGATGGAACTGGCTAATTTAATGAGCAACAGTTGTCCCCTTGGCCGCTACAGATGGTGCACTGCAGCTCAGCTCAAAGCCGTCTGGAAACATAGCCTTCACAGCACACATATCATCCCCTAACATAGGCAAAATCTAATACTGTACAGCTGCAAAGCCAATTTACTCAAACTGGTTTCAGACTGAAACAAAATGGTAGAGTTTATTTTTGCATTGCATTTTTAAATCGATATTTATAAAATTCTTTCTTTTTGTTCAAAACAGCAAAAAACAAAACAAAACCAAAAAAAACCTTGTATAACATCTGCCACTGATTTAATTGCTGCTGTTACCGATATTACCCTCAGCTTCCCCCATAACCCCTTTGTCACCTAAGCTGTGTGTGTATGTAGCTTTAAAGAAAGAAAAAAGTCTGTCAGCATCTGTCAGTTATTCTGCATCTCTATGTGGTCAAACACTTCAGTGATGCTTGAATCGAGTGAACTTCATTACATCGAAAACAAATCATCTATATGACTGCGCATCACTTTATATACACTTGCCTGTGATTCAACGCGACACATCTGGTGACTTCTCGACTGCAACTTAGAATGAAGTTCTGTGGGTTTCAAAAATTGCTTGTCCACATAACAGCTTATAGTTTGAGTTTATAATGATGCTCACCAAGAGGAGGAAAGAGGAAAAAAGAGGAAATTCCATCAACTGATGAAAGTTTTTTGAATTCAGCAGCTGCGGCGCTTCATGGTCCCAAATCCCAAACATGGTCCCAGACATTCTGTCCTTGCCTTTAGTGGCAGTCATTGCAATTACACCTTAGAAACTTACTGCATTTCATTATTTGAGAAATAATTACTTTGCCATATGCTCCGCTTGGATGTATGTATATTTGCATACAGAAATAGATATCACATGGGACGCACACTAGTCATGCCAGGATGTGTTATCTCAGATTAAAGCTGCATGCTTGCAGCTGCTGAGTCCTGGAACTTTTTTTTGGTTTTAGTTCAAACTCTCGTTAAAGAGCTATGAAATTAAATTGTCTATGCGCCATGAACAGGTTTTGGGGTTCTGCTAAGGTCCAATACAGAACACTATATTGGTACAGCAGTGCTAAGCCTTGGCTCTAACAGCCATGCAGCCAGAGTAGTTGCTGCTGTTATTATAGTTTGTTGTAAAGATGCAAACATATTGACAGCATTTTTCAGCCCTTTGAAAATTGTTTGAAGCATTTTGATACGGTCTTAGAATTTTACACAAATCAGCAACGTTTATGTTTAAATTGAGCAGTGTTTTTTGTTTTAATTACAGATAAATGCTTGAGAATTTGTTGTGGTGAGTTCAGAACCTATTGTGGTCTAAACACTTCTTGACTTTGAAAATCAGACAAAGTTAGACAAAATCTGTCACGAAACTCAACTCAATCAAATTCCAAATTGAGAGATTAAGATTGGAAAAACATTCTAAGTGAGAGAAATATGTAATAATAAGAAGTTGTGTCCGTATATCCAAACACACATTGTGAACAGATCACACTTATGTCATCAAGTTAAAACGTGACAGTAAAGAATTTAAAAGAACTGATATTTGTTGAAGCGAATTTGTCTTTAAATTGTAACTTGGAATAAAGATTTTTCTTCATTTTAAAGTGCTCTCTCCTTTATATTACAATAATCCTCACTGAAAAGTTCACGGCACAGAATGTTTTTCACATAGTTGTAGCTGCCACAACAGCAGTATTTTTTTTTTCCAATGGTAACATTAAAACATTACAGGTAAGTCACCTGGCACTAAACCTAAAATAATTTGATGTCTGTGGAATGAGACGCAAGAGAAATGTCTTGGTGCGCTGGGTAATTTGCATGATAGAATAACCTTCCTTGTGTTTGGTAGGGAAGAAAAGAGCTAATGTATTCAGTGTATTTGTGGTCATGCTCTTCAGTTTTTTATCACCTAGAGACTAGCATTAAATCACCTCACTGGGGGAATGAGTCGCAGGAAAGGGGAAAAAATGAAGCAGCTTCTGGATCTAATGAATTCCTGGGAGAATAAACACGCCTTTGAATAAAGCCCTAATCACGAATTAAGTGGTTGTTGCCATCGTACCTTTGTAGAACATACCCACAGACACGGACCTGTGAATGTGTGTGTTCAAATTATTTCCTCAGCTCCGGCAACAATGGAAAAAAGAAGATAAGAGGTAAGCTACCCAGTCCTCAGCCAGTCCGTGTTTAAAGATAGGGCAGGGCTCATTTCCAAACTAATCCCTTGTTTCAATCCCCGCTTCATTTGCTCTGTGCAGACCGCAGCTTCAAGGGTCAAACTGAAATAAGAGGGAAGCTGTCCATGCCCTACGAAGGTCACCTCTGGCTTTCTCTCTTTGTAGTTAAGATCCTCCAAATAAGCTTTGTGATGGAGCATTATGATAAATTACCTGATATACAGTATGAAAATATACCAGTCACAAAGGGGCTCGCTAAGAGCCGGCTGCTCATAACCAAGTTTTTTTCTGTTCTGATACTGGCCCACAGACTTGCCTCATTGAACAAGGTAGAGCAACCAGTAGAACAAAGACTGGGGTAAGTTTTTCTCAGTGAATAATCCCACTGAGCCTTCTTTGAAGGAGTTCTTACACCAGGAAGGTGGATAGGGCAGATTTTAATCAATACAGGAAAACAAGGAGCTCAGGGGACGTGAGGAGCCTACCAGTCAGGATGAAGATTAAACACCTCTGTCTAAAACACACTCAGCTCATGTCAGAAAGCCCGGGTAACTTCAAATCCATCTATCAAAACGGTATCAAACTGTGTTTTTCTAACAAAGCAATGTTATATGACATGTATTCTCCCCTACAGCTGTAGGTGAGCAAGTGGATCATAAATCATAGCAGACAAAGCTCAGCTTGACCTCTAAACGGTTGTATATCAGGCTATTCTGATTCAGTGTGGATGTCTTTTGGCCTCAATAGGTACACTTACTTTATTTGAGCTTTGAACAATGCAGAGTTAATCCCAGAGGGCGGATTCTGCATAACAAACAATCTCTGGTTTGTCCAACGGCTTTTGCTGTACTTTTCCGATAGACCTGAAAAGTGAGGGCGAGCTGCACCATTTCTGAAGTCCTACAGTGTGCAAAATAGTTCTTTTTTGTATTTAAATGAGCTCATGACTGATTCTCAACAAACTAAGCCTCCGCTGCAATATTTGTTGTCCTCGTAGAAAGCTCTGACTTGTGCTCAACATGCTAAACTAGCCACAGTGGATGCATTCATCAGACTGTGAAAAACAGTGTTCGTGGGGAGTATGAGGCTATCTCAGATGCAGTGATGGAGGTTGCTGTTTTGAGGGACTTTGCCCAAGCAGAGTGTTTTTCTTTTGTGTTAATTAGACACTCCCAGTCATACTGGCTGCGAGGCTGGTTTTGCTGTGAAATAATGTCTTTGATTAAAAGACCCAGCACTCATGAGAAGGCCTGTGTGATAAAGCCACGCTCAGTCAGGGGACCTCCCAGCGCTCTAAAAGCAACCCCCCCCCCCCCTTCTTTTTCACCTCTTTCCCCAGACAAGAGGAGAACAAGAAAAGAGCAGAGTTGCCTGAAGTGGCCATGATGCTCATTTCATAAGCAGCCTCACCACTTTGACTCATTTAAGAAGATGAAAGTCAGTTACTGTAATATTTGAAGCACCATCCACCACAGCTGAACAACATAAGAGCGTTTCAAAGAGAAGTTTGAGTGTGTTTTATGAGATACACTGTGTAAGAGTGTGCTGGCTGGAGCATGAAATGCAGCACAATAAGAGAAGCTAACGCTGTCACAGACTCGTCGTTGGCTGGGAAGACGCGGGCCTCTTCTCAGAACTGTAGGTCACAGTCAGAGGGCCTGGCTGAATAATTGATCAATGAATGTGCAGTGAAAACAGAAACACAGCTTAGCACTATATTTCCCCTCTCTCCCTGTAATGCGCATTGAATCCCGCAGATCCATCAGCTACATGCAAAGCTCCGCTGAGCTGAAAGGCCTCCAAGTTCACTTCAATTATTCAGCATCCCTCCAAGATTATTAATTATTGAGCTAAAAGTATGTTCCATATACGGCCATGTACTGTAGCTTGCTGTAGACAGCGCCCACTCGTTGGATGTGTGGGATCTGTGTTTGTGTGAAACAGCAGACAGACAGGAACTATTAAAGCCTTGGACCGTCGCTACTGTACATGATAGCCTAAACCTGTAATACCCTATCTAACCGGATGAATTAATGAATGATGAAATCAATAAGACTGTTTGCAGTGTCAACCGGTATGGTTTAACAGGGGGGGACGAGGCATGAGGAAGCACCCCAATTTATTTAATTAGCTAAGCAGTATCCAGAGTGGTAGATTCATAAGTAGACTATTAATTGTTTCCTCCACACCTTGGCAAAGTTCTGGGCTCATGAGTCTGTGTTCACTTCAGGGCTGAGAGGGAAGTTGTGTAGTTTTAGCCGCCATCTGCTGACAGCTTGCACAGCCAGCTTCGGTCCAATCACCCTCTCTGATGGTATGAATTGTGCCCAGGCCTCTGATGAAGAGTTGGGGTTCGCTTTTCTTGGCTTGTGTGGAGGAGGAAACAGATGATACAATTAATTATCAATAGGTCCCTCAGTAAATCAAAGCCATTTTGGCAGCCCATGACAAAAAAACCCACTGAACTGCCTGCGAGTCTTCGCCATCTCTTCATTGCCCATTCTCAACAACTGCTCTCTGGCCGCCTGCCTCCAGTACAGTCCACAAGGTGTTTGAATAGATTGTTCAAATATTTTTACTGTTGATTCTTACTCTCTCATTTTGAATATGAAGGCAGTTTTCTCTGTGGAAGAGTGGAGAACCACTTGACTGAGTGCATTCGACTCTCCTGCCCATCACCCAGGCTCTAATGAGCATTGGCTGTGGCCGAAGCAGGGAGGCTGATAGTAGCTCATTATCTCCCTGCCCATGCTGGCCCCTGTATTCCTGTTTGTGGTGAGCCTCCTCTTTTCTTATTGTAGGGTAAACATTTACCCAGCGGAGACGGGCCTTGACCATTAGGCGCTGGGGAGCTGTGGTAATGGAAAGAGGGCCCGCTGGAGTTCTGCCCACCACCCTCCTTAACAGAATAACTCACTCACGCTCACTTTGGCATGAACCTTTTATTGGAATTTACAACTGTCTGGGGAGTATTCCTCTGCACAGGCTGAACTATGGCTTTGGCCTTACAAAGCAAAGGCCATTAAGCGGCGTTTTTACAAGCCCAAGAAAGCTAGATGGACTTCATGGACAAGCCATGAATTTTAAAACTGCCAAGGAAAATGTGTTCACAGTGTTGTTAAACATAAAGCAGCATCCACCTTTGCCACAGTGTTGTTGGTGGTCATTAGTAATGACATTATGGTGCTTTTATTGTGAAATAAGATCCCCCGGGTATGTTTCGTGGACACAGTCCTGATGAAAGCTGACACAGAAGAAGACAGACAGGTGATATAAAAAAAATGTCTGCATTTATGCGTATTTGTGTCAATAAGTATCATTGTTTCTCCTGTGGTTTAAGACAATATGAACATGCTGCTGACTGGGGAGCAAGTAGCCGTTTTATAGATGAAGATGGCGTTTTCATCGGCTCCCCTGCTGTGTGTTGGAAAAGCAACACATGTGATAGTGATGGAGTGTGTGCAGTCCTTCATCCTTATATTAGGGACTCTAGGGGGAGGAGTGGGGTGAGCTCTCTGGGGTAAAAGAGGCTCATTAGGCAGCCACTGCCTCCCCATAACCCAGCTGGGTCTGTGTGCCAGCAGATTGGGCAGCCATGTCTCTCTTCATCTTCCTCCCCTCTCCCTCTTTATCTGTCCACATTACACACTCTGAACTGAACACTTGTTTTGTTTTTAGATGCACAAGTGATGCAATCACAATAGAATGTTTTGACTTGGTTAATTCTGTGTAAACACACATGTATGACTGAATGATTAGGCAGAAAGGAGGTGGAGAAAAAAGATGATTTGACTTCACCTGGAAATGTGGCAGCCGCAGCCCTGTCTCCAAGCTCTCAAGTTGAATTCATTATATAATTTTCCGAAGACATCCTAACACAATTCTTTTGATTGCGGATAAAATGTAAGGTTTGAGTTCTTTTGCTTCCCTTCACGCGCACCATTAGGAGGCAGTCACTTCCAGGGCAAGAGTAAGGAATGATTTCTCAACAAACCACTGGTCACATGCTTGTTAGTGTGCTGATGAGCCACTTTCCCTCCCTTCATGTTCTGGTAATTATACACTCAATTAGCAGCCCTTTGTGTCTATTGCCTTAAAGCTAATATTTTATTATTGATGCCCTCACTTGTACATCTTAGGTGCACAACGGGCTTCGCTGAGCTGAGTGAATTGCGATACCCTGAAATTAGACGTTTGGTCATCTGGCAGACTGTCCTTCATCCAGAAGGTCTGAGTTCAGACCTTCTGACAGAATGCATCCATCCTTTTGAAGTGTCCTTGAGCAAATGTGTGAATCGCTAGCAACCCCAACCCCGCTGCTCTGTTGCTGACCCTGTACCTTGACCACTCTGCAGGAGGGGAGGCAAGCAAACAGATGAACCTCCCATATCACAAGACAATACAGTTTAATCTTTCTGAATAGATGTGAAAACAGTAAAAACACTGTTATTTCATTTGTAGCCTTCAAAGAGCCTTAAACAGGAATTATGCTTTATGCAGCAGTGGTAATGCTTGGGGGGGGTCTGCTCAAATTACTGCTTTCCCCTTTCCAAGGCTGTGGACAGTATGTCTTCCAATTTAGGCTGCTAAGCGGGAGAGTCAAATTGGAATTCCGATTCTATTAAGAAGTCATGCCCAGCAGCAAATAATGCCAAATGGGCCCAGTGCAATGGGAAAGAAGACCATTATAGAGCAAAAATATTAAAGCACTGCTGATCTATTTGCTGAAGATAAACTTAGCATATGTCTCCCAGTGCTGTCTGGCCAGGGCCTGCAACAATGAAGACGTCTCTTTTGGAACTTGATTAAAAAGACGCGTTAAGATCAAAGTCAAACGGCTCCCGAGCGCTGCAGATGTGATGAAATCTTTTATAGCGAGAAAGAATAATACATTTCTTTGATTATAGCTGTGCAACATGAAACAATGCATAGTCTGTTTCAGCAGTTTTATAATTAACAAGGCGCTGCAATGGAAATATGGCCAGTTGTTGTATCTAAGTAGAGAGGATACAAGGCCCTATCTGGATATATTGTTAGTGTTGTACAGCATTGTGCCGTATGTTCAAGGGGGACACAGAGAAGCCATCATATTATCACCTGCAAGGAGATGCCCATGCATCCCAAAGCATCCATTATGTTCCCTAGATGTAGCTCTGTCGATTTCTCATTTAAAGCTGTTTGGCTCCTGACAGTTCATCAGGTTCTCATCTCCGGGCCAGCGATGAGCCATCATCAGACCACATCAGGCATGGAGAGGCAATCACAACTGGGCCTTTTTTAGTCATGGTGTGTTCTCCCAATGACAAGCCCACTGGCTGTGTGTTGGTTCTGGGTGCGTTTGTCTGCCTTCCTCCACTGTGGGAACTTCTCCGAGGTACGCAGATTGAGACGGGTGGAGACAGAGGGCAAGTCAGACACATCAGGGTCATTCATCTGTAACAGTAACCAAGCAGTGTATCACACCGGCCCACTACACTATCAGCATGCACCATGCTGAGAGATATACCTGAGGACTGTCATACTGTCCACAAAGCAGCCCAGCACCAGGACCCACAGATGGCTCATTCTGAGTAGACACAGACTGGTCTATCATTGCCTTGTCAGAGAGATATGCTCCAGCTACAGTTTATTGCACGACAGATCTGGTCAATCGTGTAGAGAGCGGAGAAGATGCACATGATGGCTAATCATTTGGCTTGTGAATGTGTGGGATGCAGAGAATGATTTATACTGTGACATACAGTAGGCATTTTCTCCTCCAAGTGTATTTTGTATTTCCAGATAACTGTTATCAAGTGGAAGCCATTCCATTCATGTTTATAAGGTGTAGTGAGAGTAGGAAGAAATACAGCAATAGAACTGTTTGGAAGGCTTTTTCATGATTGAATGGGGCACAATTTTAAGGGTGAACTGTCACTTCCAGTGGAGACATGACATTATGTTTGTGTGAATATTTATCTGCACAGTATATGCCCCCAAAGTGAAATTTATGAGCCCAATGTCATGAGAACTTGAAGGCCTGAACGTTTCTGATTGAAACTTCTGATTTTGACACTGTGTGCATGGAGTCCAATTTATGAACGGAAACCAGTATTAATTACAAATATAACCCTGAGTCTCCTGTGTAAAACATGACCAAAACAGAATGTGAATATTTAAAGTTTGACCTCCTCAGCTTCATTGATTTTTGTAAATATCTGCTTATTCTGAATTTGATACAGCAACATGTTTCAGACAAGCTGGGACAGGAGCAAAGAAAGACTGGGAAAGATGTGGAATGCTCTAAAAACACCTGTTTGGAACATTCCACAGGTAAACAGGTTCATTAGTAACAGGTGATAGTTTCATGATTTGGGTATGAAAGGGGCATCCTGGAAAGGCTCAGTCATTCACAAGCAAGGATGGAGCGAGGTTCACCACTTTGTGAACACATGATTGGATAAAGGAGATTACTACATGGGCTTGGGAACATTTGGGGTTGTCCATAAATGTCATAGCCATGTTAAAATAACCTGATTAAGCTCATCTTCAAATTTTGAGAAAACTAGTTCAGATGTCTTACCACTGATATAAATGAGCCACTTAAACACTTAATTCCCTTTTGACTTTATCATCTGCAGAAAATCCAATTCAGAGTGTATATCAGTACATCCTGTGGTGAGGAGTTTTTACTATTACTACAAGGTTTATCATTTCTTCTCTTTGTAATAGAAGAATTCTACTAGAGCTGAGTCAAAAAGGGAGGCTGTAGCTGGCGGCTACGTCTTTTTGCTGGCAGACCATTCTATCTGGGGCACCACAGGTGTAAAGGAATATTCTTTCAACCGGCTTATTCGTGGCAACAAGAATATACGTTCGCAGGGTAACAAAGGTTTGTGTAAACAGCTAAAGCCAAACTAAGATTTTTTTTAGCAGAGTGTGGCTGATAGCCAGGTTACAGGTGTGCACGTAAACACGGTTTTTATGTATTAGGCTGTGCTGTGCTGTGACAGGTGTGCTCCTTGTACATTACCTGGTGCTATAAGAGGACGGTTATTTACCTGGTCAAGCAGACGGAAAGGACAGATGAGGGAGAGACACGAATGTTGTCTGGTATTGTTTCAAAACCCCAACTACTGTAAATCG
Source organism: Chaetodon auriga (assembly GCF_051107435.1). NCBI lineage: Eukaryota > Metazoa > Chordata > Actinopteri > Chaetodontiformes > Chaetodontidae > Chaetodon > Chaetodon auriga. The sequence continues at coordinate 12,280,279 of NC_135079.1, read as the reverse complement.
GGGAAATGCATTTTAGGGTTATTATAATGGAACTGTATTAAGTTGCCATTATCTGTTGCTCTGAAGTATTTTTTTCCCCCTGTATTTGGGGTTCTGTGCGACTGTCTTTGTTTCCTATGCACTTTGATTCTACTGGGGCATTTGACATGTGCAGTACTGCAAAGAAACAGAGTTACAGACTGAAATCCTGGTCTTACTGTGCTTGTTACTGTTGCTGTGTCTCTATTAGTAGAGTATGAGGGACATCAAAAGATATGGTTTATGGACTGTGTATGTATTGTCCAGACAGCATGACGGGCAACTGAGTTGTTAAATAATGGAAAATAAGGGTAATCTAGATTAAATAGTATGGCTGTCTGTGTATCTACGTATTATAATTTAAATAATTCTAATGATATACTTATGATTAAACATTTATACAAATCATAATTTAAAGATTTTACACAGTAAACAGTATTTCTCTTTCATAAACTGAATATATGATTATGTAAAGCATTAGTGCTGTTATACACCAGCATTTGCAGCAGTGTATTTTCTTTCAGATGATTAATTCGATAGTGAGGTGCTCTGGGGTTTGTCTGGCAGCACTTCGCTACGACACATATAGAGGCTTCCTTTATTTTGTCTCTTAACCTTCTCATACCTGCAGGGAATTTTAAATGAAGGCATCATAATTTAATTGGTCAGTTATCTGGTCAGGTAACATTGTTGTTACGTCCACCCATTCTCATTATGTCTCTGATTTCATAAAAGCTGGCAGAGGTACCGGAGTAAACTTGAGCGCTGAACAGTGTTATTTCCAAGCGGGGAGACAGTTCCAAACAGAGTTCCACTTTCAGAAGCCACCCATTACTTGTAGAGTGACTTCTTTGTGTAGCTACCTGGGCTCCGGGTTTATTTTTACCCTCCCTACGTCCCTCCTCATTCTTTAGCAGCTTCAGGAGATGGCGTTAGTTTGGCTTCATCTCTGACAAAAGATAAATGAGCTCTGGGTCTGTGGTGATCCACTATGGCTGCCAGGGGGTTCCAAAATAGCAAACTATTTTTCATATGGAGCGAAGTGATATGGAGTGCGATGCAGCAGGCGCTAACATTTACCAGATCATAGTATGCGGGAATACATTTCATTCTTTCTTTTTTCTCGCTTTTACTTTCAACTTTCTGTTTTTATTGGAGGGGTGGGAACTGTGGCAATTAAAATTGATCAAGTAGGTGCTGAGAGCAAGCTTTCGCTGTTTTTTTTTTTTTTTTTTTAACGGAGATCGCTGTTAAAAAAAAGGAGAATCATCACTAAAGGAAAAGATTAAGTGATTATCTAGGTAGAAATGATTCAGCATTGCTTAAAGTATTTTTAAATATATATTTCAAATACAAAAAGTCATTCTTTCCTCTGGTCTCAGCATTCATGTGATATTCTCTTTCTCCTACGCTTGTAACAGTGTGTAGTAATTAGGGTGGATTTGCAGAGCAGCACAGTTGCTTTGATAGAATCTCAAAATTGGTCATTAATCACCCTCTCACCACGAGGCAGAAAAACAACAGTGATGTGTTTTCACAGGAAAAAATGTCCTGTGTCAACAGGAGATCCACCAGCGCTCGCTATCAGCTGAAAGAAACTTTCCCATTTAAATGAGGAGCTACAGAGCTTCCGAGGCTCTTTGAAGAGATGTGCTTGGCACAAACAAGAGCGGCAGCCTCTCCTGTGTTTTTAACAGCCGAAACATCGCTGACACCTGATGGGTGATCAAACACAAGCCATCTCTCCCTGAATCCTCATGGGGGCTCATCTTTGTACTCCTCGCTCTACAGATAAACCTGCAGACCACGCTGCTGGGACACCCCTCCACTCAATATTTACTAAAGGCTCGATCACCTGACTGGATGCACTGTATTTGTGAAGGCAAATATATTTGTTGGTTTTGCAGCATTTGCACTCCGACTACAAGCCTGTCAGTGCTTTGGATATAACGCCACCCACAGTGTTTCAAGTCCCACTATAGATTTTTTCTCCCCCAATATTCTGAAGGGGTGAGTTGCTGGCTAAATCACCTCTGCGTAGAAACAAGCCTTGATGCCACTCGGGAACAGAGAGGGTTTGTGGGATGAACTCTTAGTGATGCTCATAGAGAGGTCAAAGTTATTCCTGCTAGTGGGACTCAAGTTTTTCCTCCTCATCCGTGTCTCAGTCCTCCTCCTTAATGATGCGTCCGTGGTGTGGTGCGTGCGTACTCGTTAGAGCTGTATTAGCATGAGCATTACGGGAGTGGGCGATCAGACGAAGTCAGCCTGGCCACACAGGAGATGTGCTCTGTGAGAACCTTTCCTTGTCACTGAGGTGAGATGATTTATGATTTATTTTCCAATAAATCCCAGCCTGCTCTGTGCACTGGGCCCCCCTGTCAACAAACGGCGAGCACGGCTACCCCTCTACACCTTCCCTCCCATATCCACAGCTTCACTGGTGCTTCCTTCCTCTGTTGAGCCAAATTGGGAAGGGCTTCCACGGTTATTAATACAGCTTATTTGTACATGTGCATGTCTGGTAATTGGAACAAGGGAAGGGATGGTGGCGAGATTAAAAAGCCATGAATGACAGAACTCCAGTGGTGTTGGATTCAGTTGGAGGCTGGCAGGCTCGGCACACCTGGGCCTCCAGGCAGATGGTGAGGGTTGAGGGTTACATAACACCAGGCTAAGCCATATGTCTCCCAACCACACAGAACCTTTAGGAAGCCCATAGTTCGCCTCCGAATGCGGTCCATGTGAGACTAGGGGGCAAATGTGTTCTGCTCCCTGATCCCAGACCAGGTGTTGAGCGAGTTGCTTCTCTGAGCTTCAGTTGTGAGCATTGGCAACAAAACAGCTAATAATTGGATGGTGGTGCATAATAAAGGTAATGATCATGAGTAAAAGACATTGCTAGGTCTTACGTCTGGAGGACTATTGGATTGTAAATAGTGGTCTAGTAAAGAGCTTGATTACATACGGTGTTGCTGAGGATGTACAGTAGCTCAGGTCTGATACTCTAATTGTTTAGATGAAGCACAGATTCCTGGGAATTGATCTGGGCAGCACTTTCGGTCTGGGCTAATTTCAGTTAATGTAAGTGCCTTTTTAACATTCAGTGTTGTTTACAAAAGGGTCTTGAGAGGTCTGCTTGAGAAAAACTTAAAGCAATCTCCTGGCTTCTCTGCACCTTATTCTCAGCTAATTATCCATGGTAGATTTCCTCATTGTGATACAACTGCTTGACAATGCAAGGCTTAAAAATACAAATGCAGAGGCAAGTGCACCATATCTCTCACACAAACACTTCTGGAGTGACATTTGAGACATTTTGGGATAGTTATAATGCAGAGATGAAGCATCCAGAGGAGATTAGCCAGCTAAATAGGAAACAATAGACGCTGCAGCGGGACAGGGAGGATATGATTCTTCATTGTGTTAATCACAGCGGAACAGCCCTGTCGTCTTCACCAAACAATGCCATGGTGATGCTAATGGCACTGCCAACCATGACTAAGAGTGCACTCCCAATGATTGATAGCCAGAATTATATCAAGGTGACTTTCAGTCAGCTCCATCAGTTTGTGTAGTTTGATCGATAATAACTAACTCGTCTTAACATAGACATGCCTGTCACACGCACTCATTCATCAGCTTGTAGTCATTATCTTACACTTTTTAATTTTAGTTTAACAGAGAGAAATATTTCATCCTTGTCTGTCAGAGGCAAGCAACAACATATCTGCAGCTGTGAGAGCCTCGTAAAATGACAGAGTTAGCTCTGGATACATCAGATCTCATTGTAGGTTTTAATCTACCTCTTTCTCTAATTTCTCGAACATGTATTCCCAGTCTGATGTCTAAAGAGCAACGCTGGAGCTGGTCTCGTCTACTCTTACTGTGGATGCACGGGCAGGTCGGGCCAGCTGCAGAGACGAGAGCAAAGTCTCTGTCCGCTTGGCCCACTGCCCCTGCCTCGCACACACAGCGCAGTGTGCCCACAGGCTACAACAACAACACGCAAAGAGTGCCCCATGTGCTACATCACAAATGAAAGATCAAACATCAATGTTCACCATGGGCTCTCAGAGCAAGCTGTTAATCACAGTGAATTTAATGTTTTCCAGTTGAGAGCTCACCCCGAGAGTACTCCAGTTAAACTGTGTGTTTTCAGTGAAGAGTTTCCGTTGTTTGTTTTTTTTAAATGTCTCCCCATAATACACATTATTGCGCTGCCACAGTAGAATTGGATGAAATGGCATATAATGGCTTTCTTTTATGTTGCGGGAGTCTCCGCCGCATTGTATTAAAGCCGCACAGTGTACATTTTGGTTAATATATAAAAAAAAAGTCCCACTACACTTACGCTGCAAAAGTCCTACAATCTACAAATACCACATTACATTTTCAAGGAAAGAGCAGGTTTTAATGCAAATACCTAATGCCTCTCATCACCCAGGGTCGAACCCGGGCATTCACCAACATGCCCACAACGGAGAGTTCAGATATCAAATTTGAAAAGACAGGACAAATCCCAGAACGTGGCAACAAATAGCCCAATGGCAGTGACTCACCTCTTTGAGAGGCTTATGCAAACCCAGGGGGAAGGTGATGGATTTTTTCCCTTACCTACAGTGAGCTGAGCAGATGCTGGAGAAAGATTCTGGACGTCACGAGAAGTAAAATATGAGTGCGGGTGTGTGTGTCTGTGTGTGTGTGTGTGTGTGTGTGTGTGTGTGTGTGTGTACATGAAACACTAGTTCACAGAGTTCTGGAGTTTCAATAACTTCTGAAATACTTGGAGGGTAAAAAAGGGATGAGACGAGGAGATTACACGCCATCGTGGCACGAGGAGCTTCTCCCCAGGACGGCCCAGATCTCTCAAGTTATATTTGTGGGCTTGAAGTAGTATTTATTGACGCATTGGAGACAAAAGGAATTTGCAGCTGCGTGCATGTGAGGTGAACAACACATTATATTCAAAACCGGCAGCACACAGTGTTGGTGAAATATTGTGAGAGTAAAACTGTGGACATATGAATCACATAAGAAAATTACAGTCTGTGAACTCTCAATTTCAGCTTTATGCAAATAATTACTTGAATTCAAAATGTGCTTTTCTCTCAAATAATGATTTTTCTGTTACAGCCAATGAATATTTTGCAAGGGATAACATTCAATCTGACAATCAAACGTGTTGTTTTTATCGTACCTGAGAATATTCCTGATTTAAATAGATTGTAATATATTGATTCACTCATTGTGAATGCATTACGGAGATGCGTTGTGCCTCGGCGCACAAGTTGAAGTGAGCTTGATTAACTCACCCTGTCCTGCATGCATTCTTTTTTGTAAAATACTTAACTTTCCTATTCATATCTCACCATTTTTCAACTCTGTTAATGTAGGCATTGTTTATTTTGAAAAGGTCATTAGAGTTGTGAAGAGAAGCGGGCTGTGTAGAAATGATTTGATTGAGGTAGTGGAGGTAGCTCTGGCACAGTGAGTTATGGACACCCAACAGAGAGGAGCCTCTTCATTAGTGGAGTGATTAAAATTGATGGGAACCTATGGAGCTCCAGCTCCCCTGAACTCCCTGGAGCATAGCTCTCATTCTGCGCTCATTTATTTGAGACTTTGTGTTGATCAATAAAAGGTGCCTGCTGCTCACTATGGGGTCTGGCTGGGGAAAAAAAACCCACGTAGGAAAAAGAGAAGAGACTTGTTTTGTTGTTGAAGACAAACATTACTGTGAACAATTCAGGCTTTAGAAAACCTTGGGGAAAACGACAGCTTTGGCTGTTGTCTCTATGTAATTTTCTTTACAGGCTGTCTATTTTAGTCTTGGTGAATTTTAGACTGACGTTTAGCAGCCCACATTGTTTCCAAAACATAGTTTCCAAAACTCCAAGTTTGGTCACATTTTAACCTAAAGAAACACATTTGAAAGAGAGAAGACGGTGTGATCCATTCGAGAAGCTTATGAAGGTGTAAAAAAAGAAGTCATGGCTGCATTCACACTTCGTAAGGACTTACTGATATCAGACGCTGGGTTGATGGACAATAGTCAGTGTGACATTGTCCTCATGAGTGTGACATTGTCCTCATGATGGTTTTGAATGTGCAGATGTAGAATGTGGACAATGTTGGCATGCTTTTTTTTTTTTTTTTTTTATGACAAATTTAAATCACAACTTGAAAATCAATGCAAGTTATTTTTTTTACCTGTCAGGTGGTTTTCCTTGGAACGCATATGAATTCCAATCCTCGGATTTGTCTTTTACAGATGGTTCCATTTTGGTCTATTGTGAAATTCATTTACTGAATAAATCAGTGCTCTCTCTCTAGATGACAATAGCCTTACACAGAAAAAACGTCATATTGATTTGAGCCATATTAATTAAAGTTTGCACACCCTTTGTGGACAGAGTGATACACTTGAAACCGTAGTCGCTAAAAGGAACAGGAATTAATATCTGTGTATTGGACCAGAGCCAGATAATGGGCAGAGATGCTGAACAGAGTCCAGACTCTCTTTGTCTGTGTCCAGCTCTGCTCATTAGAGTGGCGCTGTGCAGCTCATGGCCCATCGCTCCCCACTGCTATGCAGGGCCTAGCCCAAACAAACAGAGATGATGTGAATCACATGTCAGCTTATTGCAGGAAATAAGAGTTTCTGCAGTGCTCAGGGTTTGCAACACAATATAGAGCATATGTGAGCTATGACTTAGGCTCAGGAAAGGTTATTTATACTACAACCCCGTGACCCCGTTGCATGTTGAAAACTAAAACTCTTATCTGATTAATTTCAGTTCTTGTGGGATTCATTTTGAAGTTTCAAAAGGACGATTCTAATTAGTGATGCTCTGGATCGCTATCTGCACCAATACTGACCTTATGAAATGGATCAGATAATGACTGATCTACTTTAAACACTGCGTACATTTAATACTTAGTCACTGTCATTACAAACGTGTTACAACATAATGTCATAAACTTCTGAGAGCAACATAATCAACGTTTGCACAGGCCTAAATGAAGGTTGGAGTATGAATGACTGAAGTTAAAGAGAAGAAATTATGTGTAATTAAAACTTCATATAACCTGACACATAGAAGAGCGATGTGATTGGAAGTGTTGATATTACAATGCACATCACATACTGTATCAATCAATCAATCAATCATTATTTCCAGCAGTAATCCAGACCCCAGTCATGCATTGTTCAAGCTTTATGCTGTAAAACTAAAACAAAAAGTCTACATCCAGGTTGTTATTCACAGGTGAACCTGCTGTGATTTATACCTTACCTACTGACTCAAAAGCAATATGATTAACCAGAGACCATCAGAAAACCATCAAGAGCTACAGCGATCAATCAGCCAGGCAGATAAAGATTTTTTCCAAATATATTGGTTGACTTATACATCTCATACCTTATGTGGGACAAAAAGTAACAAGAAGTTTCAGAACAGAATTACAAAGATATGTTGGAGTTAATGTAGAAATAGTGATGCATTACATAATTTGGACTGACAAGTTTATTTTTCGACAGCAAAATCCAGTGTTGAAGTTGTAGCTGGAGAAGTGGGTTTGCTCTTAATTTATGTCTCTAACCCTAACATGACCGATATAGCACCACGAGGCTGTTTGCAATTCTGAAAGCATGTTTCTGTTTGAGTTGTTCACTTCATCCTTCCTATTAATTTCATTAATTAAAGATTACAAAGGCCACATTTGGTTGGGTTATGATTTGAGGTAAACAGACAGAGCAGGTAGGGTGCACTTCATATGTTTTCCTACAAAAAGGCATGACCCGCCTCTGTAGCCCTACTCTGCCTCTGATTGGCTCACCCTGATATTCTTACCCTAACCCTAACCAATCATCACTCCCCGTGCCTCAACCCTACCGATGAAGGCAATGTTGCTCCTAAAAGACAGAAATCTATTGATTTCAGTGACCCAATGACCAACCCTTAGTGCCCAAACACACCAACACTAATGATCGTTCTATTGAGTTCTTATTTGATAAAAAAAAAAAAAAAAGCCTCCATTCAGTGGACTACCACGGCAATCAAAGCATTTGCTATGAACCTTTAAAATATTTATTTATATGGAACCTTTTTTTTTTTTTTTTTTTTTTTTAACAAAACCATGTATTATAGACGATTGTACGTCTTGAACATGACATATGGTATTCATGCTGAATATGTAGCATATTAATTCAGGCTCCTTTTTCTCATGGAGTGGCAAAAATAAGATATTATTCCAGTTCCAGGTTTTGCTGGGAAAAAAGTGATGATATAAGACTTTGTACAGAACAGCTTCATCTATCCTGTATGGAATATCTAATTTGCTTTTCGACTTCCTTTTACCTGCGGCTGTATCACAGCTCCATTTAAGTTTTACAGCATGTAATCTGCATGGCCTGACACTGAAACTGAGCCTGTCAGACTCAGTGTACGCTGAACAAATAATTCCACTCCACTCACGCTTTTAGTGAAGAAAGACACTTATTGTTGTTATTATTACAAATCCTTCAATTTTGGGGAAAAACATATCTGATATTAAACTTTGCTTCTAGGGTGTATTAAAGTTAGTTTTGTGGTAACTTGATACAATCTGAAGTGATTTCATCTTTATCTGGAGTTTTTTTTTTTTTTTTTTTTTTTTTTTTTGCATGCTTCCAATCTTTGATTGTGCTTTATTGCAACTAATGAGGCAAATGAGTCCGACCCTTGTATAAGTTTGTTTTAATGTTTTTTTTTTTTCACAGTGTGGGTTATGATAACTAGTTTTAAGCATCTTGGCAAAATTGTAAATTTTTACATTTGTACACACTTTCAGATGTGGTAGTAAATGATGAAATAAACATCCACAGCTCAAAAGCTAATGCTATCTAAATTGTGAACAATACATTTTAACAGAATTAAAATGACTTCCTTTGACTTGAGCCCTGTGATTTCTCTGTGTGGACATTTCACCCTCCCTTGCCCAGCGGATCCAGAGAGAGGCAGGCTTTGAGGAAAGTCTTTTTGTGTTAAAGCCTTTGAATATCTATTCTTTATGATCTCTATTCCCTCTGCTGAAGTTCAGAGTGTGCGTGAGCGGAGGAAGGGGAAGGGTGGAATCATAACACTGATGATGAGATGACACCGAACATACTTTGGAGAGCATTTTTGATTCTTTACACATTTTCCTAAACTCAGACAAATATATCCAGAAGCTATCACTGTATTCCATAAGCTGGTTCGATGAATAATGGTTGTTATGACAGGGAGCAGTGTCAATCAGACATGATAGCTTGAAGAAGTAAAATAAACATGAAACAAGGCGAATAAAAAGTGAGTTATATAAAGCTCTCCTTGATGTTCAGCATCGTACCTCTTTACCCCTAGTGTGTCTGTTCTATAATGGCACAAAGTAGGGATAGGTTGGCGCTGTCTTTTTCATCTCTCTGCCTTTTGTTAGTATGTTGAGAGAGGCAAAGAGAGAGGGAGAGTGAGGAAGGAGGAAGAAGAGGAGGGTGCTGGGGATTGGACCCAGTCCCTGCACACCCAATTAAAGGAATCTTCTGCTCAAAGACACAGTCTGGCAACATGTGTTCTGACATTTGTCTTCCTGAGTGTTGTGATTTACGGTACCATGGAGCTAAAGGCTAAATTAGCAGCCGCCCAACATCAGAGACCCGAGCAGTAATGTCGGATGGGCGAAGATTGTCAGATAGGATCAGGCAGGCAGTGTGCTGCTGTCTTGTTTTCATCATCACATGCAACAGTATAGCCTGGCAACCACGGCGCTTTGTTGACCGATGAGTCAAAATAATGTTTGCCGTAACGTAAGATCTGCAAATTATTTTCTGTGCAGTTTTTACATTGGCAGCATGTTAATCGACACCACGTCAAGGAAAAAGCAACACATACTGTATATTCGCATATTTCCACGTTGCATGGTATAAATATCACACATTTCTGGATTCACTGCAACATTTACATGACTTATGTGGCCATTATTTCTGTCAGGCACTGTGTCATAATTCTGAAATTGGTAGATAGAAAAAGAATTATGTCAAGGGATTGTACAAACGCATCAGTTTCCAGTATGCTGTAATTATCATGGTCAATTTCGGCTATGAGTAGAGTGGACCTCCACTCTTCGGCAATGTAAGGAGAACTTGGCCACTGTCATCTACGTCCACGTACACAGATATGAGTCTATATGAAATGTTCCATCCTGCATTTGGGGTTGTTTTTCTATCCTCTGAACCTTAAAAACATAAAGCCTAATCGAGATCCTCCTTCCCCACTCACTGCTTTGATCTCTTCCTGTGGGACCTGTTTGTGCCACACAGGATTCTCTGATAAGCCTTAGAACCAGGCAGCAATTACACTACTAATTACACAAGTACAAAACCTTGACCTTGCACTTGATTTACCTGCCTCTGCACATCTCCTCAGAATTCCACTTCTGTAGGCACACAAACAAAAACAGACTCAGACTTTTACTCACAAATTAATCTACAGATACTACAGAGTTGCGGTGGAGTTGCGGGCAGCCGGTGTGATCGCACAAGGTGAGTGGATGCTGGAGGAGAAGGCTGCCTTGCGGTCAGCAGGGAGGCAGCGGGCCTCAGGGAAAAGCTCTTAACTTCTGTCAGGCACAAATAACCACGCCATTTTTCACCTCCTGATTTTTAACTGAGAAAATCATTCCGGTCCCCAGTCATATGAACTCTACGCACACGCCATGAGTCAATTCCAGCTCTGACAGGACAGAGTTCACTCTAACCCGCCAATCTCTATTTCTTCGCTGTTGTAGGACCTTTTTTTTTTTTTTATCCCTCACAATTCACTGTTTTGGAATATTGGGCACAATATACCCATCTTAAATTATAGTCTGTGTGAATGCATTATTCTCTAACTGTTGTATCTCAAGGCATGGAGGAGTGCAATGTGACAGCTCTGGCTTTTTTGATTTCATGCTTTTGTGACCAAAAGGCTACAGCATGCAGAAAAAAAATGTATCTCTTGGAAGTATCTTTACTTAAAATCCTCAGGTTGCAGATAGTAGTGAAATGATTTACCTGTGTGAAAAGCATAATTGTTACCAAGAATCAAAGGTTGCAGATAGTACTGAAATGATTTACCTGTGTGAAAAGCATAGTTGTTACCAAGAATCAAAGGTTGCAGATAGTACTGAAATGATTTACCTGTGTGAAAAGCATAATTGTTACCAAGCTCAATTGCAGCTTTTGATGTGGCCGAACACGCATTATTTCCTACATCTTTGTGAATATGACCGTGAAAAAATGAATGAAAATGGTAGATTCGAATAGTGAATCACATGAAGTCACACTGATAATTGTTCAGCATGCAAAAGGAATTCCTCTTTGTACAGAAATGTAGACATAATGTGTTTGCAACCTGTCTGTAAGTGTGGCCACAGTGAGTTACTGTGGTCAGGCTGCTGCTAGGTGGTGCTATTGGTAGCACTGTCTTTGAGGGAGAGACTACACACAGCACTGTAGATGCATCTGCGTTTGCCCAAATCTTAAAAGCATAAGGCCCTCCAGCAAGTAGCGTTCCTGCAGTTCAATTTGTATATTCCAATGCATTATATGTATATACTGTACAACATACTGTATTCCACACGTTTGCTGAAATAGCAGCAATGACTTTGCAGCTACTTCCCAGGTCTGCACTCCTGAGGCGCTCATTCTTAAAGTGAGAACATATAAGAGCGGGTGCCCCCGTGCTCGAGTATGTTGCCATACATCACATCATTTAACACTTTGAACTGTCAGAAATGTGTCACTCTCTCTCTCTCTTGATACCTTCATCTGTCAGAGTGAAATCATAAATACAATCATTTCCCCAATGTTGGCTCTTTATTCTGTCAACCGTTTCAAAATGTGACTGTGCCTCTTCATTTCCGACGCATGAATAAGTGAACGGCCATTAATATGTCTCTTTCATTACACTCTGGCACTCTGCACTGCATGAGCATGCAAAGAACTGTGTGTTTGCTGGGCTCGGGTTCTGATGTCCGATTTGTAAGGCAACAAAGATATGTCACCAAAAAAAAAAAAAAAAAAAAAAATGTCCGCATGTAAAAAAAAAAAAAAAAAAAAAAAGTAAAATGTGCCATTCTGAGAATTTGCAGTTTGTTCCTGCTGTTTAAATAGACGACTAGTACAGCACGAGGAGACGAGTGAATTTCATCAAGTCAATTTCACAGATCTGCTTTAAACTACGAGCAGAATGTTTGCAATCGTCTGAATTGCTCTTTAGTAAACATAGCTGATATTTTCTGAGGAAAATTAATTCTTAAAACAGCAGAGCCCACGTGTAACCTTATGTACTCCTGATTGCTAATTTACTTTGAAACAATTATTCACACAAAGCATCGTAAATACTGTAATTATCTTATTTTTCTCTGTTTTTTTAAACTCACCTTGCAGTTTGACAAACCCATTCTTTCCTCTTTTCTATCGCCACTCCCAAGACAAGATTAGAGGGGAAACTCATCAGTCTCCTTGGCTGTTGTCTGATAAACTTTTTATTTGAAGGGTGTCCTGTCTGGTGTCTCTGGTGTCTTCCTCCAGTGCTCTCCTGATTTGAAATATAGCCTTACATAATGAGGGAGAAAAATAGAGCGGTGTTGCACCCCTGAGCCGGTGTCAGCTTAATCAATCATTTTTAAACACAGGCAGGCATGCTTACTCTACTCGCTTCACATCCACGACATCCTTCCCCTGCTCAACAATGTGACAGCAGCATAATTCATTTTAACTCAAAAATTAAACAGGCAGCATCAAACTTGTCCTTGCATCCTTGTGGTTTAAACAGAGCGCAGTGTGTTGGTCTGAGTGTGTGTTTATGCCGCTTTTGTTTGTTCATTTATATATATAAAAAAACCAATTATTCTTATCTTTTGAAATGCATGCACACACGTAATGAGTGCTCAGATGCACCTGTGTGCAAAGTATATTTTAGTTTCAAGTGTGTGTACGTATAAGCATGCACTTTGCAGACCAGGTCAGTCGGCTTGTGCAGTTTTGGGTGTGTTTTTCAGAGGTAAAATTCTTGTGCTTATGTATTTCTGAAGTTCAAGTTTCTCAGCCTCAATGCTGAACATGCAACAGGCGTGGAATGGTAGTGTGGGGTTCACGCGGTCAAATTGCAGTGGGTCAGGAGGTCAGGGAAATTTGGAGGAGCTGAAACTGAGCAGAAGGAATGGAACTTGGCCTCTTCGCTTGGCAGTGAGAGATTCCTCCTGGCTTCCTGTCAAGAAGTCGTCCTTCAGCGCTGCACAGCTCCAAAAGTTGTATCATGCTCTTGCTGGCGAGTTATATGCAAGGAGCGCTGTATGGAAAACATGAAAACAGATTCTTTTTGACAAAGTCCCGCTCTGTGACTGGTCTGAAATTTAAATGTTGCCTGTTTTTAGCTCTTCTCTTTAAATAACTATTTAGTGTATTCTCATTTTTTGCATGGATTAAATATTCTTTATTGATCAGCTTCCACAAAGTGGTCGCTAGTCTAACATCTCACTTTACTGTCTTCATGTTTTTGAATTATCTGCACCTGCACATGCTTAGTGAAGTTGAAATTAGTTGATTTAATTACTAGACAGCAGCATCGTGGAAAAAAAAAATGCACTTTGCATCCCTCACCTTGTTTCAGGACCATGTTTGACTCTATTTACCCTCGTGCAAATTATGCCAAATTAAGTGTTTATCCAGCTTGAAAACCAACAAATAAATGACCAATTGCAAAAGCTGCACTTAACACTCGTGATCATTTTCGCATCACCAACCAACTAAATGCAACACGAAGCAGCAGAGACCAAATCCAAGACACTGAATCCAAATAAATTGTATTGTCATTTTTAATGACAATACATTAGCAAGACTCTGCTAAAAGCACATTACCTTCATTTACAGTATGTTGTAGTCACAGCTGTTGGATGTGGATGCAGTGAAATACATTGGTGTTTATGTATGTTGCTTTGGTCCTGCTTCTCTCATCTGTCTACACTGGAGTCAGATTCCTTGTATGTGCACAGTGATTCTGATTCTGATTTGTCATTTTTATGCTCTCCATGTCAGCAGTGATCCTTTATTTGGAGAAGAAAGTAGCAGGGTGATAATATAGAAGTAAATTGTGTACTTTATCACATTAGGTGCACTACATGAGCTTTGACAGAGGTAACTGAAAAAAGAAATTTGCTTATGTTTAAAAACAAGCTTACTGGTTTCAATCAAACCTAACCTGTTCTTATGTGAGTGATGGGACTTTTCACTAAGTCAACCTAATGAATATTGATACGCAAACACGTTTTTACATATAGTGTTTAAGGAGATAAAAGCTTTTTTGCAATAGTTATTTGGGGGATTTTTTGCTGACATGTCGATCAGCAGTCCGGCTCTGGAGGAGAGGGCAGGGCCATGTCAAAGTCCACGTGCAGAGCTTTGAAGAGGCGGGGTTCCGCCTCGCGGCTTGCCCGCTGATCACATGCAGAAAGCGTGGCGCTTGTAATTGCTGCGCAACAAGCGGCGCACGGCTGCCGGTTGCAGGAGTGACGTTTGATGCCGGCGGTACACGGCGCCGTATCTTAAAGCGCATATTCTCTCCAAACTGCTGTCAATCTTTAACTTTCATCAGGCAGCGGAGACACACTCAGCTTAGTCCGCGAGCAAAGGCAAGCGCCCTTTCATCAGACTGCTCAGTAAAGCGGTCCGCTCCTCCCACAGGACGGTGGAGATGATGATGATAACGCTGGTGATGATGATGATGATGATGATGATGATGATGATGATGATGAAAATAACGAAGAACGCTCTGGCTATCCATGTTTGCATTCTCAGACATGGAAGTTGAGTTTGATGGTATGCTGTATGCTGCAGCCACGCACCCACTGTGCCTGAATAATCCCTGTACCTCCGCAGCTTCTCACTGTGAACTTGCAAACACAGACGCTGTTGTGTATTGTGAGCGGAATATGATGATGTGGATGACAGTGGCCATGTTTCGCTGCAGATTGTGATTAAAGCAAGAGTAACAGCCACGTGAGCTGCAGTTTTCTCAAAAATAATATTCATGTTCTTCAGTGAAATAGACGAATATAGGGATTTAGATCATGAGATGATGCGCGTGCATGTCATTATGATGCATTTTGGCCAGTTTTCAGCTTTCAAACGCAACAGCAGCCCATAGATAATATTAGTATAATTTTCCCAACATGTAAAACATCACAACACATAGATGTAAAAAAGTACTGAGCGGGATTTGACTGATAAAATATTGACATTCCCATGTAAAACTGCGCAGGGTCGATCTGCATGGATTACTTTAAGGCCTACATCTATTCTTCGGCTATTGACAACCTCTCCCTTTTCAGTGTGCATGACTGGAGCTCTCACTAGCGCTGCTAGTGGACAATCAAACCTACACACCCACCTCCAGACACACTCGCATTTCTCATTTCTTACTTCTAGTCTAAATTAGATAGCAAGACGTAGTGTCGGAGCTCACAGATCGCACACAATTAGTTTTAAGTACTAGCGGTAGTTAAACAGTAAATCTGAAATTCAACATGGAGTCCCCTCCAGATCCAGCGAGCGACCCGGGCAACAGCGCCTCGGAGCCGGCTACCCCGGTCAGGGAAACCCCGGTAAACCTGGAGACGCTCCGGAAAGCGGACCATCCAGCCCCGGTTCGAAGGCAGACCTGTTCGAGCACCAACAGAGGTAAGCGGAGCGTGTTTCGCTTTTGACCGTGTGGGAAATAACGACCGATCGAGGAATTTTTTAATCAAACTTCAAAATGAATTAAATCGTCCCCGTAAATAACTGCACACAGTCTAAATTCAGCCAACCGCAGGGACGTGATTTTTGATTTGGTACCACGGCGGCGTCCGCCCGTTCGGTTTTAATTAGTGCCTCGGTGTGTGTTGCTGGTGTTCAGGCTCCACTGACAGCTCAAATCATAGGGGGGTGATACGGTCACAGATGTCACATTTACTCTGACTGCAAGATAAATCAATTACCCAGCAACTTCAAACTGACCAAGAGGGGCTTCTCACGGTGCCAAAACAGGCCAACCTGTCCGCTCAGACGCGATATTGTCAAAGTGTCAAAAGTGAACTTTTGGAGACTGTGGGCCACTTTATCGATCAGTCCCATTCTGCCTTTGCAGGGACGTGTCCTCCACTGTTTCTGATCCGGCACACAGCGCCGTCTGGCTGGATTTTTTACCTCTCCAGCTCACAGATTTTGGGCTATTCCTGTGTGCAAAAAGACGCCCCGGCAGCTGGAATTTGTTTCACGCCAGCTCTCAAACACTGTTGCGAGCAGGAAGGCGCTTTGCACGCCTCATGCGACTAAACCTCAACCGCGATCAGACAGTCAACACTGAGCGGGCTTAGATTATCAATTAGCCCGTCAAAAGTCTGCCTGCATTGCTGCTGAGGACTAGTTCATTTCACATGATTTCTCCACCACGTCCCGTCCATGTTGTACAGTACAGACAGTATTTAACCACACCCCCTCTCGGCTGTCTCCAGCACAGGCTAACCGGGCTCATCCAAGTTCAAAGAAATAGTGATTTCTCTGCTGATTCTTGACGAGCAGAGTTGGTGTAGACATGACAGGGAGGCAAACGGCGCGTACACGACAATTAATGCATCGCACGGTGCTTGTTGTGTGCGCACTCTTCCTGCGCGCAAGGGTATATTTAGAGTGTGATATGGTGAATGTGGAATGTAAGCTGGTTATGTAACAGGTTTAGCCATAAACACAGGCGCGCAACTGAGAGCAGAAATCATCATCGCAGATCTTCTCACTTTATACAAGAGCTCACCCACTCCCCATGACCACCACGGTTGTTTAATTACTTCAAAAAAAGAAGAAAATCTCTGCGCTTGAGCGGCTATTTATGCACCACTGAAGGGAAACTGTGTGACTTTGTGGGTTGGCACAGCCGGAGCACTTACGTAATAGCGGGGTAAAGACAGGTAGTTGGGAGGTTTCGTGGATTGATTTCTTTTTTTCGCAAGTCTGACTTGGAGACACTCCTAACCTGCTGACCCATATTCACCCCACCCTTTTATGCACAGGATTAAAGTGCGTCTGGGAAAGAGAAAGACAGGAAAAAAGAACGCCTTCGGTCTGTTATGTAATGCTGAATGGGTGAAAAAAAGAAAAAAAAAAAAAGAAAAAACACATGTTCAGTGGGGCAACCTCTGCAGCTTTAAAGGAGTTTCCTTGCACTCAAACTTTATTTCGACCCTTGTGTGAAGAATAAGAACGATTGTTAGAGAGCTGTAGCAGCAGAAGGCTTGAAGAAAAGTTTGGAGAACTTTGTAAAAACTTATTAGAAGTCTTCATGTGTCTGAAATTGGTTATTCAATTCCTTATGCTCCTTCTTTACTCCTTATTCTCTTATGTTTAACCATGTAGTTCAGTTTCTGAAGACTGTGTACACTTGCATACGGTGAAGGCAGTCTGTGGTCTGCTATCTAATCTGGACTCTCTTATAAGTTATTGGAGTGTCTTTACAAGGCATGCCTGTATCAGTCTGCCTGTATTTGTTTTTAAAGATGCTCACCGGGCTCACAGAGCAGAGAATTTCCATATGAAATAATGTTGGAAATGTTCAGGACGTTCACCGTGCAGGAGAGCAGGGGAAAAGTTCTCTTTCGTAAGGAAATGATGGCTTAATTGCTTTATTGAATTAAGCATCGATGTAAAAGTTCAAGTCTTCCATAAAGAAGTAACTGTAGTTGGTTTATTGCATTGGCACAGTTCACGGCTGGATTACTCAAAAAATAAAACAATAACCCCCCCCCCCCCAAAAAAAAGGAAGAAGAAGAAGCTCATGGCCGTTTTGCAGACTTGTAAGACATTTTTTAGGATTACACTTCTACGCTCAGACTCTGGCTTTTCAGGCCAGCCGCAGACACCGGCATCTGAAAGGCGGCAGACACATGCTCAAGCACAGTTTCCCTCTTTACACCAGCTGTATTAGACTTTCTGAGGATGCACATTTCTTATCCTGCATGCAGAGCATTTACTGTTTTAACCCTGAGTGCTAATACCTTTTAAGTAGAAAGGGCTTACTTCAGCAGAAGCTCTGCTGTAAGACGCGAGTGGGTCAGAGAACAGGCCTTGGAGGACTGTGGGTATCATTACTGGAAAGAAGAAAGGGCGTTACTTTCACATGACAAGATCCCTCCGTTCACAAAATTTGGAAATGATCGATAGTAATGGCTTGGTTGTGTCAGGTCATGGTCTCTGCCCAGGCTTGAAACCTTATGATTACACAGGAAGTTGTTTTTGACATTGTGAAAGTTGTCACTGTGATTTCCTACAGTGGAGAATATTACATGCGTCCTGCTTAATCACTCGATTCAGTGTCACATGTACATTGAATCTCCTTTTGTACTTTTCATACTAAACACCAGTGTCCAGCCTATTCTGTCTCAGCATTTGCATGTTGTCCCATCACAAGCTTTGCTACCGTTCTCTTAAGATAAAAAAAGACAGGAGCCGTCCTAAATGTTGGTTTCATTGCGGCAAGCAAATCTTACCTGACAGTGCAGTTTTAGTAGCTGATCCAAACTAAAAAGGCAGAGTATAAAAATATTCAGTCTTCTCTTAATGAACACGTAACCAGACTTTCATCCAGCAGTTTTATTTTTGGGCAGCGAAATGAGAGCTCTCGCCTAGAGTGGCGGCATTTATTTAGTTGTTGTTGACACAAGACGGATGAGGTGCGGGGACGCGGAGGCTTTAAAAAAAAAAAAAAAAGGTTTTACACAAAATCTCAGAAAGCCGGGAGTTGGCGTGGGGCTTGCTCGCCGCTTGAGTGGACGGCAACATTATTGAGACTGTGGCATTCTCAAATTCAATGAGCTAGGGCTCCGGAGAGCATGAGGATACAGGTGTAGGCTTATAGCTGAGCCTTCAGCTCGGACAGAGCCGCGAGAGGAACTCCACGAGGTGTCTCTTTTTTTCTGGCTGGCTGCATGTAACATAATATCGAGCTTCAATCTGTGTGGGTGAGGCGATAATATCATGGACTCTTTTATTGGTACCTGTCAGACGGTTAACGCTGTTAAATGTTAACAATGAGCCCATTCGAAGTCAAAGCTCAGCGTCTGGTCTCTTCACATTAAGTTCTTCTCAGAGCGACGGTATAAAACATCAGTTTAACTGCAAAGATAAAGAGTATTTCTTCAATGTCACGCTCAGCTGTTGCATTAGATGGGGACATCTGCTCTTAGTTTAGACTTTGGCACCATTACCGTTCTTATAAGCTTCAGAGGTCAAAGTACATTTGAGCGGCAGCATGCTCATCTGAGGTGGATGTACCTGTAAACGTCAACATAATGTCAGGATTATTAGTTAATGATCACTGATTGAGCACTGATTGAGACTTTGTCATGTCGGATGTGAGGCTCTCTCTCTTGCTGTCAGTTCAAAATGATAAGTTACAAAATGTATAAAGTCATTTTTTGGGGCTCAAATTGTCCTACTTATTTGTAAAAGACTGTGAATGGCTTTTTACTTTTTAAGTCCCATGAAAGGTAAAATCCCTCGTCTCTTTTTCTTAATGTTTTGCTATTTTTCGTCGTATACCGACTATCAGTTTCCTGTAAAGTTCCAGAAGTTTTTTTTTTTTTTGCTTGATTTTGTACAAACTCAGCTCTGGGATATTTGATTTTAAAGCTTCACAGCTAAGTCCTCCAACATATGCAATAAGTTTACCTTTGTAATAATGCTAACTAGCATTAGCTTGAGCAACACAGATCAAAAAACTTTGTTTGTATTTCCTTAAGTGTCTTAGTTGTGATATAAATGGCTCAAATTTATTTTTAAATTCATTATATTCAAATATTTAAATGAAGTCCCTCCTGATTTTTCGTCCTGGCTGAACATCCTGCTTTGCGAGAAAATTACACTCACAAAGGCAATTTATGGGGCCTATTAAACTAAATAGTTCTGGTGCTTTTTAAATAGCAGACGTTTGAATGTTTCGAGCTCCGCGAGTGAGAGTGTGAGGCTGAAAGGCGTCCCTCACTTTTTTGGTCGGGCGGTTAACTGCTTCGGTTTAGTTTGTGTATTAGTGCGGCATCCAGCAGCGGTCAAGATTTTTTTGGGGGGATAATTTTCATTGAAGCATTTAATAGTCTATGATATGAATGGCTCACAAAGGCAATAACCTGTGATTATGTAGAGGGGAGGGTTTTTTGTATTTTATAAAGCTGCATTAACGGACTATAGATCTAAATTTACGGGAACTACTTTGTCGACACGCTGCTGGTTTCTCCCCAGCCGCTGAAAATTTACACACACTGACAGGACAGTTGACCCATGAGTCTCTCTGTAAGTCTAAACACTTGGGCCAGTAGCTTCAAAAGTTCACCCTGCCAGCAATATCAATTATGTGCAAATGTCCATCATTTTGTATCCTGTGGCACCTAACATGATGAAAACTCGGTTACCAAGGTTTGTGTTATTGAGTCCATGTGCTTTTGATCAGTGCAGGAACTTGAATTAAAGCGCATTGGTTGTGCAGGTTGTTAATTAGTGCTGGCAGCTCAGGATACACAGTGTAGATGCAAAACAGGTTGGTGTAGCTGCATTTTAAAGCCAGTTTTTAGATTTACAGGGTGTGCATTGTAGGCAGCGCATTGCAAGCCCCTGACAGGCCCCTATATTAATTAAAAAAAGTTTAGAAATGTCAAACTTACCCTAGACCAAATCTGAAAGTTTTATTCTTATGGGACAATTTATTTTGGAGTTTAAATCACCAGTGGCTTAACTGGGGCTGGCGAGGAAGTTTCAACTGGTGACAGACACCAGATTTGATGTGAAATCTCCAGTGGTGAATGATAGCTCAGATCTATGGCCCATTTACAGAAGTTTGTATCTTAGATAGAAGATAGAAAAGTCTGAATAGTAATGACCGGAAATACTCCAGATGCATTATTGGAGGGCGTTAAAGGCGTCTAAATTTAATGTGGTACACTGTGACCTAAGTACTGGTGCCGCTTGGCTCCGTGCTGCTCTGTGCCTCTCTGGTTTGAAATGGGCCCTTTAGAAGAGGCCTGGAGGGAAAGAGGTGGTGAGAGGGGTCTAAAGGATCACTCAGAGGAATTCTAATGTCACATCTAGGGCCAAGCCTTTCACATCTCCACCAGTGTGGAGAGCAAAGCTCCCGAGCAGGTAGGTAAGCTCCAAGCGCTGAAAATCCCAGCACTCAGGCAGGAACTTTGACCAGCAGCATCTCTGAAACCATCACTCCTTTGCTTTTGAACAGAATCACTTTGGACATATACATTCATGCTGCTTCATGTCACGTATGTCAAGTCATGTCAAGTGTCTGCACACTCAGAGAAAATATACTTTTTACCACAGAGGCTTTACGGCGTCATGCAGGCTGCAGAGCACTGACATGTGTTGAACACTTGAGAGAAATCAGGATGATCTCCCGGCAGCGGAGGTGCTCTCAAACGCTGCGTGCATGTGCGGGCTTTAAAACGGGAAGAGGTAGCGTTGTAAAATCTAAAGTATGTTATTCAAACTGCACACCTCAAGAGCCTCTTAACCGTTATTTATGTTGCCTTCCGTAGGCTAAATGGCTCTCATGGCAGCTGTTGAGACAGACTCTGTTGAGTGGTGGACTGCGACATCAGACTGGAAATGGAAATGTGTGTTGCATATTGTAGCCGAGGAACAGCAGCAAGGCAGAAGAATACATGTGCTTCCTCCTTTGGTAATGTAACTTAACAACGTGCGCACTTAACGCATTCTCAGGATGTATTAAATATAACTAAAATAGTCGAGACAAGAGAAGGTCTCAGTTTGGGGAGTGTGTGTTTTAACTTTTTTTTTTTAAGTCTCTGCATCATTATTTCACCAAAAGTGAGGTTATTGTTTTTCATTTGCACAAATCCGTCTTCAAATTTTATTATTATGAATACTATAAATAATATAGTTGCAGGAGCAGAACATTTTTTTTCCGAGCGCCGGTACTTTGATTTTCCTTTGGTTCCATCACATGTTAATAACACTGAGGAAGGCGAAGCACGCCGATCGCATCCTCCGCCGCAATTTTCGTTACCTCGCTACTGCCGGAGTATTACTCCACAAAAGTTTATTTGTCACCTGAAATAAACAAAAAACTTTTGGAGACAAGGGAGATAAAACAACTTGAAAATCAGTGTCATTTCTGTTGGCTTGATTATTTATATTGGAATAACAAGCGCGACTTAATCTCATAAATAAAAAAGGGAGAGATACAGATCCGTCCCCTCCAGGTACAGCCGCCACTTAATCGAATTAGCTCCACTCTAAGGCTTGACGGGCTCTTCAAACACCCCTGGTGACTTCTGAGTGCCGATTACAATCAGCTACTATTTTCAGCCTTTGATTAAAATCTGGTGAGGTTGGACAGATTTTTTTTTTTTTTTTTTTTTTTTTTTTTTGAGCGCAGAACCAACTAATTATTAACATCGCAGCCCATCTCTCTCTTTTTTTGCCAGTTACAGAGGGCCAGTGGGCTGGAGTAGTTAAACAATACCCATAAGTATTAATCATGTTGAATCACTCTGTGTGAAACTATTAGCTCCTTCTTAGTGAAACATCTCGCACTCGTCTGTGTGTTGTCCAAACACAGACATTTCGAGCGACCTTTGTGCCATTATAAACAAATCTGAGTGCAGAATTCTGGCTTGAATATTTGTGGAATCACAGAAGCCATTTGTATTCGTTTCACAGTGTAACATTTTGTCTGATTGTGATGAATCTTAACACTATAATCTTTGTTAGATAATCTAGTTGTTAATACAGATTTCCTCATCTGGCAGACGACAATAATGAACACAACTCTTTGCTCATAAGATAATAGAAGATGATCACAATTGTTCAGGCCTCACACAGTATGTCATAGAATCATTGTAATGCGCCTGTCAAAGACAATTCTGCTCTTTTGTTACTTTCGAAAGGCAGCTTTTGAATATGAATAAGTCGCTAATGAATATTTGGTTCTTGCGTGTCTGTGGATTGATTGCTTTAGGAGGCGTACGAAGACGGAGTGTGGCACGATGGAGCTCAATCAATGCAGCAATGCTGCTGCTGTGCTGCTTTCTGACAGTGATTGAAAGACAAAGTCTCTCTTCAGCATGTATGATACACGAATCCTGCTCTCACTCCCTGACAAATATCATCTGATCAATCAATATTTGCAGCTTTATTTTACTAATGCAGTACTTAAGAGGCAATAATTAACGCCATGCTGGGTTGTTAAAAGCCTATTTTTATGTGACAGACAGAAATAGACATACAGAAATAGGAAGATGAAGGCCCCTGGTTGATGTTGATAGTGGCATGTCATGCCGACGTTCCTTATACACTGTGCTATGAACTTATGAAGAACTCACCACACAACGATTCCTGTTGCTTTCAAGTTAGGATCATGTCAAAACCGTAGTTATTTTTCACTTTAAAAGTCCCCCTCTACTGAAAAATATGTTTTTCCTTCTTGTCCCTACAGTTGAATGTCTGAGCTTCACTCTGCAGAATGATGTATGTGCAGAGTTTGACACTAGAAAACTGTTTTCAGATTCATCTGCTGAAAGTGGAAAGTTTCTCGGCGCTCACTGAAAATTCGGTTTTAAAGAGGCGGGTCTACCGGCGTGATTTGTGACATCACACATAGTTTGGAAGCCAACTGTGGTCCAGCATTCACCTTCCACAAGTGTGATGTGGAAACTTGAAGCCTGCAGTGCACAAACAATGAAAACGGACTCTTCAGTGAAGTAGGAGGAATCTCTTGTGGAGTCGTTAAACTTTTGAAATGACACATATTTGCAGTATTTTTGCATATTTTAGTGAAGAGGAATATATGCAATTTTAACAAGATTTAAATCAGAAGCATATTTAGTCAAAATACAGTGTTTTGTATGGATCTTAAACATGTCTGGAGGGGATCTTGAATGTACTTAGTCAGTATGAGAGACTTTGTGGGAAAGTAGCAGGTAAATAATACCAATACAATAAAAGTCTTTAAAAATTTGGAAATGCGTCCATTTTGAACTACTGTTGGCACAAAGCCCTCACCGTCCTACTGAGGTTTGGCGTTTGTGTGAGTAATTGAAATATAGTATAAAACAGTTTAACTGAGGGAATATTCATTCAGTGTCATCTTGTGTTAAACAAGTGTGGCTTGTGATGCTCATTAATTTCTGCTTGCTCCACTTGCAGTGTTTGGGCACTCTTTGCTGGCTCAGTGCCACAGCGTCTTCTGAAAGAGCCACTTCATCTCTGTCAGGGGCAGGTGGAAATTTGCTGCACACTTCTAATTGGACAAAGTGCCTTTCAAACTCTGAGCCATCATACACAGATCAGATTATCATACAGACCAGGTGTCAACAGAGGTTTTTCACCTCCCTCTTCCCCTCCTGCTCTCTTCGCTATCTTTTCGGCCGACTTTCAGATTTTCCCTGTGCTGTGTCGCTTTTTAACTCCCAGCCGCCTCGTGGCCCAAGGCAAAGCAATCCTTGTTTTACAGATTAATTACAAGAAAGTGCACTTGTTTAACTGTGGCTTTTATTGTATACTGTAGAGCAACATTTGGACAAAAGACGCCTTCAAACTAGAAGAGATAAAACTGATTTTCAAGTCATTTAACAGATGGTGCTACATTTGCCTGCCTAAGATCCCCAGACAGGTCCTTCTTAAGTTTAAAGTAATAGCTTGGTCAACTTTAGTTTCGAGTACAGACGCATTTGCAAAAGCCAGAAGGAGAATCTGAAGCTGCAGGCTACCTCACAGGGGGCTTTAAGGTCTGCAGGGTAGCTGGGGGCCACACCTCACGGTGCTTGTAAAAGTAATGGGTGAAATCTTCAGATGAATTCTTCACATAACAGGTACGTAACCAGCGAAAGAGCAGAGCTCGAGTGAGGTTATTTGTCTGAATCAGTTAAAAGCATGTTGAATTTTGAATGAGCCGGGGATGTGAAACAGGCTAGTGATGGATGTAAGAATAAAGTTGGGGTAGATTAATTATAGAAAAACTTCTCTAGACTGTTTACAGTGAAAAAAAATGGCCTTTGCCAAAATGTTCCAGGCCAGTACAGTATATAAAAGTTCATTTAAGAGACATGCTTCATGCTGTGTGAGTCACTGGCCTTCAAAGGAACAGTTCATCTGTGTTTTATCAGTGCAGCGATGGGAGGAAATGTTTGGTTTTCTGTTGATATGAAGAGTGTGTGCCTGTAAATGGATAATAAGATGGGGCATAAAATTGAACCTTGAAGAGCAGCGCAGGTAATGTGTGTTGAAAGATGGGAAATAAGTATCTTAGTGGTTCAGGACAAGCTGAACAGATTACATTAGGTGTTGTTTTTTTTTTCCCCGTGTTTTATTTCTAGTGTTTTAGTCGGTCAGTTCAGCTGCGTTCAGTGTCAGAGCCTGCAGTGAGGTCTGTAAAAGGATGAACATTGTACAAATCAGATTTTTTCTTTGATTTACAGCAACTTTGCACCTGGACTGTCGCTGCTCTGCCTCTATTTAGCAACGGAGCAGTGGTGTGAAAGCAAAACTTGAGGACATAGTTGAATTTAGTGGCAGAGCAGCAGTATCTCAAGTTATCCCTTGATAGCGGAAAGGCTAAACCAGTTGCATATAGATGATAAATGCATTATCACTCCTCCTTTCACACATCAGGCAAACATGGCAAAATTTTGGCATACTCGATTGCTTATCTTGTCTGCACGTCGTCAGCGCAGATGTATTACCCTGTGCTGATTTGATTCTGGGCAAAGGAAAGTGGACAGGAGAGATTGATGGTGGTGTCCCCAGTCAGACAGATAACACCTGATTCTGCCTGCAGGGGGTTGGTCTAGCACACTCCTCCCCTGCACCTCAGATGCGTCGAAGGCTGTGCTGAGGAGGTGAACCGTTCCTTCACTCAATGCAAATTCGGGGCCACATTCGGAGGTGATCCCAGGACGATTGAGCCAATGTGGCCCCGAGCACTCTGCACCACATGATCCATGCATCAGCCACACCTGGGAGAAACCCACACAGGCGTGGGGGTCATTTGTTTAACACAGGTGCATCGTGTATCTCGAACGCACTCAAACACACGCACGACTGCGCACGCTCGAATACACACACACGCCTGGATGCACACACGCACACAGACACACACAGAGCGGGAGTGGAAGTGTTAATGAAATGCTGTCTGCGCACGTGCTTTTATATCGGAAAAATGTCTGCAGCACCGCACCTTCTGTTATGACCTGTTGTTTCTGTCACTTTTTCACTTGTTCGGTGTTGGAAGTCTTGGTAATATGTCACGAGGGGATACGCTGTAATAAAACAGCACTTTAAAAATTAGAGCCTGAGAAACAGTGTATGAATGTGATGCGGTGTGTAAGAGATGCAGTTTATTGATTAATTGCTAGTGTACTGCGCCAGTATTTGATATCAGCAGAGAGATATTGATTCATATTTTGAGTAAGTTTTCTTTCCAGTGACACAGAAATCGACAGGAAATAAATCAGCAGCAATTAGATAATTGATGAATTCAGTCATTTGTCAAGCAAAATATCATGCACATTTCACCTTTTCAAAGCTAAGGAGTTGCACTTTTTTTTTTTTTTTTTATCATTGAAAATTATATACCATTGGGTTTTTTGGACTGTTGTTCAGACAAAACAAGCAATTTGAAGACATCACCTTTGAGTCTGGGAAAATCCTTTTTCTTTCCTCCATCATTTTCTGACAATTATGGACAAAACAATCAATCAGTTAACAGAGAAAAATAATAGAAAGATCAATCGATAGTGAAAATAATCACAGCATCTCAAGTATAATTTGAAGCGCAGAATAAAAAAAATACCCTCCATGTTGGTATCATGCTGGATTGTTCCCAGCTCTGACTGCACCATATGGATACTGAGGGCATTTTAGAAAATACTCTGCTCTTTGCGCTTTAAAAGCTCTTTTGATGCTATTACATCATTTGTTATGATTTACCAACCATCAGTAACATCTGAGTGTCTTATGATCCCCACGAATCAAAGTATGCTGCTGCATCCTCAAACACACATACAGTGCAGCAAAACAAATTTTCTTTTTTTTTTATTGAATAACAAGGTGTGCAGCACAGGTTCTCAGTGTGTGAAGCAGATGGTGAAAGGCTAGTGTATAATAGATCTCAATATTAACTGTAGCACATGCTGGGAGTGTTGGTGGATGGCACACAGCAGAGTAAAAGAGAAGCGATGACCTTCTGTCCCATCATTTACCCCCTCGTGCCCCCCATACCGCTCTCAAATTACTTTGTTTTAGCCAATTAAAGCAGCCGGCTGAGCATCAAGCAGGCTGCCATTTTTCGCTCACCTGGACCCATGTGACATTATCGCTCTGTCATCGGGAGAGATGGCCGTAAGTGGGAATCTCCGGCGTGGCACCGTGCCACCTTAGACCCCACTGTGCTCACTGAGATTAATGCAATGATTGTCCCTCCAACTTGCAAGATCCTCAGTCAGCTCTCTCACCTGTTCCCGGTGATAGCGCCGCACGCTGCGTGAACCAATGAGCAAATGATTGCGCCGGTTACAGCACACTCCAAAGCACACTACAGACGTACATCTCACAATATTTCCTGCATTGCTTCTCGTACCAAAAAAAAAAAAAAAAAGGATCAGTTTCTAAATGTGCAAGGAATCTATTGTCCTTAAGTTGCCTTGTCGCTGATCAAGATACCATATGCTGAGAAATGGTCCTCTGTCCAAATCCTTTAATGGCTCAATAATAGAAAGAAAGGCGGCAGACACAACAATACCATGGCACGGGATGAGTGGAGGACCGGAGTGTGTGGTGTTTAACAGCCATACGAGCACAGATTATGTGCTTGAAGGGGCTGAATTGAGTGCCAGCGATGACAGTTGGGCTGGGAATTGAGTGTGCCTGGGACGTGCGGCTTGACTCCGCTCGGAAACACCACTGGGTCCAGGGCTCATCTCTGCAGTCCTCCGCCTCCCTCCTCCCGTATAGAGGCATTGTGGCCTGCCGTTTGCTCCGCTTCACCAGGGGAATGGACGGGCCCCTGCTCCCGCTTGATGAGCACTCACTAATGGCTGCTTCTTTGAAAGCTGACGGGCCCGTTTGAGGAGTGTCTTTTACTTCCCTCCAGCTTGCCTTGGCCGGGCATTCGTCAGGCTGCCTGGCTTTGCTGTCCTGCCCACATGATGGTGCGCCAAGGGGCTGAAACGTCTGTCATTTGTTTTACTTTCAAATAAAAGTTGATGATTTACCAATAAAAAGTAAAAATAGTCTTTTGATGATGTCTGGAGGCATATGGAGAAAGTGTTGCAAGAGCGACATTTCCAGCACTTTGTCAGAAATAACAAAAGGCAAAAGAGATTTGTGTTTTCCCTTTTTTTTTTGGTATCTCCTCTGATACAGGATAGTGTGGCCATAGCTTTGTGTAAAGTGAACAAGCGAGTATGGAAAGTGTGATTAAAATATGGCTGAAGACGAGGCTGCATTACATTATTGTTGACAAGCTTCTTTAACATCTGATCCTGTACCAGTTCATGTAATGTCTTGCCAAAAGCTGCTATGATGTCTCGAAAAGGAAGCAGAAACAATTAATTCTCCCTCGTCCATGGTCTGTTTAAAAAAAGGTCTTTTTACTATTCGTCTGCACAGAAGGACTCCAGCAATGGTCTCGAGGAGATGTAAAAATAAGTAGCTGCGTTTGAAATTGGGCTCCTTGACAGTTTGCATACTTCTCACAGGCTGTTAGTCCTCTATAGTTCAGACAAGAGAATCTACAGTGAGAGGAGAGGAACCAACGGCAGCCTGAGAAACGCCATCTACACCATAGATGATAGCAGGATGCGATGTCTTAACGCTTCATTTGCATGTACCGTTGATGGATCAGTAAAGCTGCCAGTTGTCTTTGTTACCTACCTCACTGATACCCTTCACCCCTTTCACCCCACTGGGAGCCGCTGGTCCTGTTGCCCTCCTTTGCACTACCTACCTCCACCTCCTGGAGACTCCATTAGGAAGTTGGAGTCGTCCTTGGAAGTCTCCTCTCTGCATAACTTCTCCTGCCTTCACTCTCTCTATCCCTCTCCCACTCTGTTTCATGTGCACCCCCCCACCCCCCCCCACCCCACTTGAAACTAGGGTGAAGGTCAGAAATGGCGAATTTGATATAAGGGCTGACGTGCTTCCGTGGAGCACCTTGTCAACTCAAAACAATAGGTTTGCAGGAGCTGTTATGCCGAATAAAGAATGTTCGCATATTCCCAGAGAAATGTCCTCTGCCAGACATTCCCAGAAGAGATGAGAACATTTGTCGGCATATGTTTTTACCAGTACTGGCCCAGTAGAAGATGGAGGTTGAAGCAGAATGAATTCATTTTAATATGTGAGCAAATAAATTATTTCACCTGGGAGATTGAAAAAGTCATCCAATTTGCATGTTGCAACCTTTATCCGTGCCGTATTTGATTTAGTCATTAAACGCTCAAGTGTTCTTCACTGGTCCTGGTCTTTTTCAGCTTTGTGTCGACGTAAAATTTAAGGTCCTGCTCCAAAACCGACATATAATGTTGCGGCTTTATTAGGCTGCGCATAATGTGTGTGGAGAAGTAACAGATGTTAGCAGTTGCATAATGGCGAGAGAAAAAAAGCAGCCGGCTGTGGTGTTGTTACAGCGGTGTGATCAAATAGTTTAATTTGATCTGACCTCTTTGTCTCAGTGGTATCTCTGAGCTGCCTCTTGGTCGGAGCTTGCAAAACAGAGTGCCATCAAACAGGTCAGGATGAGTGGAGACAAGAGCCAGCCGGGTCCAAATATGCAGCTCTGAGAAGAAAGTGTATTTTTTTTTATACTAATAAAGAACTGCAGCTAATGACAGGAAATCAAGTTTTTCAAGGCGATGGCCATTTATGTAATTTCTAAACATGATCTTGAGGTATCCTGTGAAGTAAAAAAAGAGGACTCTGATTAGGAAAAAGAGCGAGTTGAAAATGGATTGATGGATGTTAATATGACTGCTTTATTCATTTCCATTGCCACAGATCTCTCACCAACCAGTTGTCACAGGCAGTTTCATCTCAAATTAAATTCATTTGGATGTGACATTTTAATTGGAACACTATTCCCATTAATTGAACAAATTAGGGAAAGTCTGCTGGGGGAAAGGTAATCTCATGGAGAGATGATTTGGAATTCACAATTTAGAATTAAAAATCAGCTGCTCGCTTGGCTTTGTTTGTGCGGCAGCCAGTTTTTTGCGGGCAGCATGCGCAGGCGACGCCAGCGCCCGAGGTCTCGGCGGCACTCAGGGCTCACGTTGTCTTCATTAAAAGCTATTAAGGAATAGGTCAATTTAGTGTGCTTGGCTGGTTGGAGCTGTGCATTCCCTTCTATAAAATGTCTTTGTCTTTGTCTGCCCAGGCTCTGTGGGCTTGGGCAGTCACTCGAGCAGCAAATGTGATCCGTCACTATTTTATGCGTGTTTACTTGTCTGACTGAACGTCTCAGTGAGTCATGGCAGTATAGTTTTAAATGTTGTCATTCTGTTTTTACTGCTGTGCAAATGCGGGGTGCGTACACATGTGTTTGGGTTTTCATGCCTCCGTGCTCTGCCTCAGCTCGCATGCCGCCTGGCTGCTGATGAGTTGCTGTCTGATTAGCAGTGAAAAGTGCTGTTCACCCCGCAGCTTGAACTACTGTGAGCAATTAATTACGCTAATAAAAATCACCTTAAAATTTGGGTGGTTGATTTCATAAAACATATGTGGAAACAGAAGCGTTCCCCAAACCAAACACAGGGTTTTTTTTGTGATGTTTCAGACTGAATGGATGCTGTTTCGTTGTGGCTAAATAGAATTTTTTTCCACCTCTATTGTTCATAAAAGCATTAGGATTCACTGTTGCGTCTAGAAAGTTCAGGCGCCGTGTGTGTTTACAGTCTCTCCACATTAGCTTCTGTTTAGAGTACAGCATGTGATATCGCAGTGCTTTGGGATTGCCTTCCAAAGAGACAATTGACGCTCACTACAAAATGTGTTGCAATTTTTTCCTTTCAGGGTGGCCACCTGTCAGTTTAGGTAGACTGGCAATTTGGCCAGGAGAGAAAATGTGGTGCCAGGAGGAGCCAGGTGTAGGTAAATGTTGCACATATGTCATCAGATTATAAAGGCGATTGTCTATTCATCGTGCACATGCAGGACAAAATGCTTAATTCTAACAAATGATTACTACATTATTCTCTAATTGTATGCACAATGTTCTGCAGCATCACTCGATATACGAACATTATGTGCTGCGTGTGCAGATGAAACGAGAAATCTCTGTTGCCCTGTCGCAAATATTTGCTTTGCAACTTTCAAAAGGAGCCTTTTGAAATTTCAGCTCATTGTGTTCCACCCTGTTCAGATCATGTGATTTCTCAGCTACCACACTGTTGTGTGTCAACAGACACTGCGAGCACCTGTGACTGCGGAACTGGATGCTGAGTATGAACCTCGCAAATGAGTCACGGCACAGTTTTGAAACACTAACACCTTGTGATGTGCTTTCAAAACGAAATCATGCTTGATTTTATAATTCTGCATCAACGCACGGCTAACAGCGTTGAGCAAACCTTGGGAAGTGTTCTTCGACTGAAACACTGCTCTAGCCTCTGATGTGAGTGAGGGAAGGAATAAAGAAAAATAATATGTTGGAATGTGAGAATGATCTGTAGTGTTCATGCAGAGTGGTTGAGAGCCCTGTCTGCAGCTCTCTATAGTAAAATATAAAAAAAAGCAGAGGATAGGGTATAAGGAGGAAAGAGAGAGAGCCAGACAAAGGGGGCTCCTAGATACTGGGGCCAGGGGGAAAAAGTTCCCCCATGCTTGTCAGAGTTTGAGCAAGTTCAGAATTGATGGAGCCCACAGGCAGCACTGCTAATTTTAGTTGAAATCACCTAAGTGGTTTGGCTAATTTATCCAGGCTCCTCGGCCTCAGCCCATGGTTTCTGGCTCCCCCCTGCCTCCCCCTCCCTCGCAGATATACCCACAAAGCGTGAAGGTACCAGGAGGTGACAGTGGGAACAGAAGGGTATTTTGTGCCCAGCTGATTTGCGGAGCACTGGGTGTTTTCAACCTGTGTCATACATTTGGATATTGTTTGACCCTTGACGACAGCCCAGGTTCAACCATCTATTCCATAAAGTGATTCATATCACTCAGTATTTAATGGAAAAAGTGAAATTACATTTTAATTTTAAACCACGTGGAGGAAGATAGATGCGGTCGCTGATATACCTGGTATCTCCTAATGACGTTTTATATGTCGCATTTCCAACATTTCTTGGTAGTTTTATGCAGATCTGAAGATTTAAATATAAGGAGATGACAATCATTTTAAACCCTTTGAAGAGGATGTTGCCAGCCAAGTCTGATTTTGTGTAATGATGGTCTGCCAGCTGGATGTGCTGAACATGTTGAAGCTTAACAACCATTAATTGCTGGCTTTTGACTGTTTAGCAACAAATCAGACGGTCCCTACCTTTGTGTGGGATTCAAAATGAAACTTAAAATTGTCACGACGGCACGAGGTCAGCGCAGATGAAATGAATATTATCCTTCTCGGTAATTAAAATGCTGTTATGTTCTCTGTGCAGGCTTGTTGGGTAGAATTCAAACAGCAAGTTGTGGCTGCATCTGGGATCCTGGATGTGACTGTTAAGGTTATTTTGTGTGATTTCCGACATTCGCATGATGAAACCAGAGCAGGTTGTCTAAACAAGTGGAATATCAGGGTGACTGAAGTACATCAGAACCGTCAGACGTTGGGAGCTGCTTGGGTGCGAGAGAGGCAGCATGGTTATGCATGGCAAGATGTCGCTTATGCTTATCTGTTGCTTGACTCCAGAGCTTGCAGTTAGTGCCACTTGCTCAGTGGATCCTATTCATGTTCAATCAATGAAAATCAATGAAATGGCTCACTGTCCATTATCAAGTGGCAGCTCATAATTGAGAATTTAATGATGTTAAATTACTGCATGTGTATTCTGTGTGTAATAAGTCCAGTAATAACAAAGGGTAAGTTCTCAGGGAGTTTGTTTGAGGAGAAGCTTTTCGGATTAAAAATTCATGTGATCGCACCTGATGTGACTTTCAGTGACTTTTCAGAGTTTTAACATTAGAGTTTCTGCTGCTCATGCAGTAGGTCTGTTAGAGTTACTAAACGTATCATTTGGAATATGTAAAGTATTATAGGAGAAAGCTTCTAAGATGTTTCCAACCAGATTGTGTTAGCAGCATGAAGGAAACAGTGGATTGCACACCAGGCCTGTGCAGTCATCCATTCACGAATCAATCATTTTGAAAGAGAAGTGCAGCCAAAAATGGGAAGGCTAAGGGATGTGGCAGCTTCGGTGTAGCATTACCTTTGATGAAAAACACTGAAATTAATCTAATAAAAAACTCTCAGAGACATTATGAAAAGCCCTCCTGTTTTCTCAATATTTAATTTGCAGACAAATTAAATATTAATTGATTTCTGGTCTTTGTAAGGAACAGGTTAACCCCAGGTTCATATTCATCACACGGCAGCTAAAAAAAAAAGAAAAACTATATTGCACTGGGGCTGTCTTGTGTTTTTTTCCGTGCAGGAGCATTACAGAATATGCCATCTATGATTAGTGTGATTTATGTGTGATGATATGCATTTCATTAACGCCGACTGAGTAACAGATGATGACAAAAGACAGATAAACGGATGAGGATCGTGTGTCATTGTTAGAAAACCTTTGCGTTATACACACAGCTAAGATCAATGTTTATTTCATTTCTTCCTTTTTTTTTAAAAAAAAAAGCCATATCTGTATATAAACTGTTTGTGTTTCCACATAGAGCGCAATTTCTTGAAAAATTATTTTCAGAGCAGCGAGCAAGGGGAGATGTTTGGAGTGTTGTGTGCGTGCCAGCAGTTTTTGGCAGATGAATGTAGCAGTTTTATGTGCCAAGCACCTGGTCAAACTGCAAACAATGAGGGGCTTATGGATCCTCTTTATCCAACAACGACTGAGATGATACCTAGAATGTTAGAGCTCTTATGGGCCCTTTTAAGAAGTGCTGATGCACAATAAAGCTCAGCACTTCTGAATAGGGTGAAAATGTTTCTATGCTTTATATACATCATGTAGTTGGAACTCAACAAGCTGTATACCATAAATACAATGTTTCTTCATCTTACACAGAGCATATTTTTGCTGTCGTATTTCACTCATCACATCTAAACAAAGAAAAAAGCCTTCCAGGTTTGTCAGGCTGACCATCACGATGGTGTAGCATCAACTCTTTCTGTAAAAAAAAATACATGGCTGAAGAATATAGGTGAGGAAAAATACGATCTAATTGAGCATAGGCAGCGTAGAAATATCTGCAGAACTGAGTTTCAGTGTGGAGGGTCCTGCTTGAGTCTTTAGCAGTGATCTAATAATGAGTTCCACAGATGGGTTTGTTGGCTGAGGCTCTGCTGAGTCCACCGTGTATGCGGTAGAGAGTGTCAAAGTGTCTCCTGTGCAGGATCATCTCCAGGTTTGGGGAATGGATGGTGCGTGCCAGACATGCTGGCAGTCAGTGGGCCTTCTCTCCTGCACTACCTGGGCTGGAGCTCAGCCAGGGTTAATTATAGGGGAGCTCCAGAGTCTTGTGTCACTAAGGATGGTAGACAGAATATTGTCATACTGCCATGTCCTATACAGACAAGACAAGAGTAAGAGCACACCTGCTCAGCCAGAGTTTCTGCAGCATTTCCCTCTGTCACAGTCATCTCACTCCAGGTCTGAACTGAACTGTTTCCAAGAGCCAAATGACTGGTAAAATGTGTGTTTGGTGGATAAATCAGTAATAATACCCCAATACACTAATGGGTAACTTTTGTGAGATGATAACACTGGAATGGATTACTGTCATTTGTCTCAACATCCTATCGATCCAAAGGATTGGTATCGGGACTGATCCTTAAATATTTTTAATGGATTTGATTCTTTCTTTACTGCTTGTGTAACAGTGCACTTCTTTCCTTTATGACAGTCGGGTTTTACACACTGAGCATTTTGCTGAAAATTAGAGGTGATTGACTCTGACACCTGAGTTGGCAAAGTACATGCATTCGCTCAGCTCCGACGATAATGAAGCTGTTACCTCTCCTGTCTTATTAGCAAAAAAGCAGGGCACAAAACCTTCATCTTGCAACTTCCCATTTTTAGACCGATTCTAACAGATTTAACTGACAAACACTGGCGGTCATATCAGCTGTCGCTAATTAGTGTTGGTTCTGTGTGTAACTTGATGGCAGACCAAAAACAAATGTTCACACACTTCTTCTCTGGCTGCTGTTACAGGTCACACCTCCCTTAGCAAGGGGACATTAAAAGAGCACCACTGATTTAGCATTGCACTCCTAGAACTTTGTCTTTAAAAGACAGTATCTGAAAATGTGTTCTTCCTTGTCCAAAACTGGTGCCACTGCACAATTTGACCACCAGCAGGTCAAGATTGGGATGTGTTATTGTAGTAGCAGCTAGCGTATCCTTGAGCTGCTAGCCTCAAACAGACACGACGAGCAGGCTGTAGAGGTGAACTCATTTCATCTTCAGACCCAGCCGACGCTGCCTCAAGTGAACTTGAAATTTATCGGACGTCGTGCCGCTCCCTCTAGAGTCACAAAAGGCTTTATGTAACGTCTTTTACATATGCAGTAGTACTCCCCAAGAACCATAAACAGACTTCAATGTGTGAAATTGGAGAGTTCTGCTTTTACACAAGTAAAACTGCAGCTGTGTGTCAAAGAGGCTGTTGATTGGCTGCTTTTGACTATCTCTGTTCAAAGTATTAGGATCTGGACCACGTTAACTCTTCCCTTTACAAACTTTTAAATGCTATCATATATGGCTCCGTGGGTCTATTTATAATAATTCATTGGTCACTTTTTCTAAGAAAACAGCCATCTTGGCAGGCACTGGTGGTTCATCCAACTCTTTGGATAGCAAAATTTCTTGACAACTGCTGGCAGGATTGCAATTAAGTTTGGTGTATATTCAAGGTCCCTGGAGAATGGTTCCTAATGATTTGACCTTTCGTATAGCACCATCATAATGTCAAAATTTCATACTTCATATCTTGAAGAGTAATGGCTAGATTCCCAACTGCCACAACCACCAAGCCAAAATATCCACTTGAACTGAAGAAATATTAAAAACCTACACATCAGCATCAACATAAACTCAAACATATCATAGCAATGTCTCATGTGAAGAAGTGATCACATTTGTTGCGTCCAGATAATGATTTCAGACCCACAGTAGCGAGCGCAGATTACCACTTGCACACTAGAACATAGTCATACCCTCCTGCGATCCTCTGGGAACACATTCATGGTTCACTGTGGTGACCCCTTGACCTTTACCACCACCCTCAGGTCCAAATTTCCACTTGTACATAGCATCTCTCGAAATGTAAAGGGCAGATTAGCATGAACATTACTGAACACTGTCATACATTAGCATACACTGTCATACTCCCCAGTGGATCTTTGTCCATTTGGTCAATGTATGACCTTTTCTCTGTAGCCACCCCTGTGCCATATTAGCAATGTTGTACACAAAATAACTAACAGCCAAAATGCTTTGAATCTTGTTGTGGATATTTAAGGTCTCCAGAAGATAACCCTTAATTGAGTTTGGTTTGTGTGACCCATTGTAACTCCCTTACAGAAAAAAATACACTTGAACACAAGATTTTTTTTGTTTGTTTGTTTGTTTTTTTTCTGGCAGATTTTCATTAAATCCTCATTATATTTTCTGTGCATATTCATACTTTCCACAGGAAAAACACATCTGAACTTTGTGATTCAATGACCTGTTCTCTAGTGCCATTCTGAGGCCACGCTTTACATGTTTAGCCCCCCTGGCTGCAAAGCTCTGCAAACATCTGTATGTTTGTCACCAGCACTTTTGTGTTATGGGTTATAATGAACATCGCAGCTCCTTAAGGCAATGAGTGAGGCTCCACACATCTAGTCTTGTTCAGTTTATCAACACTCATTAGATGAGTCAAAAAGGTCAATTCAGACTCTGCTTCTATTTACTCAAACGTTTCCTGTTAATCCAATGCCTCCATCCTCTCCAACGATCCACTGTCATAGCTTAAATTGGTTTGCCAGGGAGACAAATTCATCATCTGAGAATTTTCAAGGTCTTTTACAAAGTTTCCCAAAGTGAACGTAGAAGCCGGAAATCTAAAAGCAAGTTGTGCATCTATCAACTCTCATCTGGCTTTTCTCTAAAGTAAAAGTGTGTTACTTCCCTTTTTTTTTTTTAACTTAGACAAGTGTCTAGTCATGGCAAGCTGGTGCACACTGGCCTAGAAAAAAAGAACAGCTTGTGTTGCTGAAGTTTCCTCCCCTGTCTAGTTATTTTTAAAATGCCCCATTTCCGCCATTGTTGTGGCATTGTTTTGACCTTACGCAGAACAATTTTCCCCAAGTCAAATTAGCTTTCACCATTCAAAGAAATGTTGTAATATAATGGTTTGACGGTTCTGCCTGTGAAATATGAAGAAATGGAGGGCCATGCCACTGGGGTTAATAATATTCCTCCTCTTCAACAAGTACCTTGGGATCCTAAGTGTCCTTGAAAGCAAACGGCATCTCACTTATGCTGGGCATCTTGCAGCACTCATGGGTAATAGCAGTCTACTTTCCCAACTCCGAGCACAATGTATCAGGCTGTTTCACATGCTTCCTCCGCTGGTAGCCTTAACAAGGCTTGTGGTAAAAAGAAAGGAGAATGTTTTCTCTGACTGTAATTTTTTCAGGCTTACTAGAATAACAACCAGTGAAGATAATGGGTAAAATCCTTTTCTTGCTATTACTTATTATATAATCTTCTTTGTACATGAGAAAAAAAGCATCTACTGCAAGAGATCAATAGCAGCTCATCAGGCTTTTGAATGCACCAGCGTGAGAACTAAAGTCAGCCTTCATGCAAGTCAATGAGCACCTGGAGTGCTTTTCCCAGAGGCCGCTAAGTGTGCATAGCGAGGGACTACCAGGGAACTGCAGCAAGGTCTCACAACCTGCTTTGATAGGACAGAGTTAGAGAGGCTTCGTGTGGAGATGCTGGGCCCTCCGAGGTTTGCACCACCTGTTTGTTTCCCTTCTCCTGAGCAGCACAGATCTTTTACATGCCTTTCTGTGCCCAGCCCGCTGGGAATTGAGGTGTTAGATACAACAAAAAAGGTGACTGAGGAGTGCTGAGTTCGGGATTATGATTTATTAATCTGTACTCCTTTAAATTCCAAACTAACGGCGTGTGGCTGTGATGCACACTCTGGGGAGTAATCGGAAAACACAGAACAATTCAGATTCACCAAAGTCCTGTCTTCTCGAACTGCTGGAGAAATAGACAATATACATGCACAGTGCAGCCAAGGGACACGAGGAACAAAAGATCCAAAGCCAAAAGTTCAAGGAGTGGATGTCATGGACAGAAACCTGTGAAGTTTATCTTTCCTGGTGGACTATATTTCAGCAGTCAAGCAACAAGCCAGGCTGTTGCTCAGTATGGCTCTTTAACCCATCTGTTTAGATAGAGTTGGGCTTTACACTGTAGTGTTTTTGGCCGTTATTACATCTAATGAAGAAAAGCCTCTGATATCAAGTTTTTATGTCACTTGTGCTTTCATAGGTGTGTTAATTTAGAAGTTGGGTATGATTACAGTTAATTTGGTCCCACCTGAGAGCCTCCAAACATAAAAAAAAGTCAAAGTCAACTGTTCTGGTACAGTAGTGGCCTCAGGTGTACTTTTCTACCGTGGAGATTCATCCAGCAGGAGAGAAGTATTTTTTTTCTGCCAGACATTTCTTTGGCAA
This sequence comes from Chaetodon auriga, assembly GCF_051107435.1. Lineage (NCBI taxonomy): Eukaryota > Metazoa > Chordata > Actinopteri > Chaetodontiformes > Chaetodontidae > Chaetodon > Chaetodon auriga. Next base: position 12,241,301 of record NC_135079.1, on the reverse strand, counting down.
TCTCTCACTCCTTGACTTGGCTCGGAGTTTGCACGTACCAGCCCAGCCAACAAGGTGGTTAAAAAAGCAACAATGTTGAAGTGCACACATGTCAGTAGGTGTCGGATCATCACTACAACTTTTTGTTTTTAAATATTGCAGACTCTCAGAGAAAAAAAACACTTTTTATTCTTGTGTCCATTTCTAGATATGCACGATAAGCCTGTAAAATAGAAGGTGCTATGTGAATTTAAAACACGCCCAGTCCGTTTACCATCGCCCACCGTCCTCCACCGCACATTCTGTGTAGTGTAAAATTTCACTATCTGTGTAGAGCTGTCAGCTGCATGCCAGATCTCACTCTAGCCGCATATGGAGTCAATTATGTGCAACCATTCCCCCTTGCTAATACATAGATGTCACTTAGAATGTATTTCTTTTGGGGTTACTTTGATATCTTTAATATGAAGGCCATCCATCATTACAGATGTTGCGGTCTCCAGCTTGGTGTGTCACAGTAGTCGTAAAAATGTGATGCATTTCCTAACAGAGCCAGCACCATATGCACAGGGCGTGTTTTCACATGTGTGCATGTGTACGTAGGTACTGCATGTATGCGTGTGAGTGAACAAGAACAACGGATGAAAATGAAGTCAGTGCAAGTGATACTGAGAAACGGGGTCCTCTGGGTAGACAGCAGGATGTCTCTGTCTCAATTCAAGCATTTTTAGTATTAAAGGAAAGCTATGTTGTACTGTACCGTCTAAGACAGTGTGTGAATATTTAAGAGACTCAAACTACTTATTCTTGATAATTGAGTGAAAAGGTATTATGTATAAACTGTAGGAAAAACGCTATGAGGAAATAGATCATAACAAAAGTATATTCACTGCCAGTTTGTGCTCAGCTGTAAAGCTTGAACATGCCTTGCTCAAATATTACACCCAGATGTTTTTAGCTATTGAAATTTCAACTTTGTTAATGCATTGTACTCATTACAAAGAGATAAGTGTGCCTGAGTGTTGCTTTTGTACTGGCTGTCTGGGGTTTCCTTTTAAAGTGCTGTGTAAGTGCGAGGGCAAAGCTGCTCCTCTGACCATTAGAGCAGAACCACTATCCTTCACCTGACAAAGTTTGGGAAAGGACACGGATGTTTCCAGTCTACTTCATAGAGTTCAGCCTAGCTCCGCCTTGGGAGACCAAGTTTTTGCTTTTGAAGAGTGGATGTGAGGGGTAAATGGGACGGGGGTGATGGGCCGGTGGGGGTCTGTATGAGCGGACGTGGGGATGTGAATAGATGGTCTAAAATAAGAAGTAGCCCCTTGGTCAGAGTCGTGGCAGATGGAGGCTCAAAGAATGAAATGATGCCAGCATTCTTTGTGCAGTCTGGTGCCAGCAGTGCACTCGATGGACCGCTTGAGACCAGTGTAGGGCCGATGTGATGAGACAGCTGCCTTAGCCTAACCTCCACAAGGTCATTCTGGCCAGAGCGACGCATCGCGCCGATGGGGGGGAGGCACCCTAAATCCACAGAACGACGGACGAGTTGAAAGTGAAACAAGTCATGATTTTTTAAACCGTGGAACTTGAGAGATGCCTTTTCCAAGAAGCATTATTAAAGCGAGTTCTGTTATGTGAGAGCGGTAAGAAGTTGTATTGGTTGTGAAAGTTTTAAACATTAGCACACTGTTTCTGAACTATGTTTTAAATGAGCTACCCAGTATATCAAAGCAAAAATTAGCATGGAGAAAGTTTGGAGGTGCTAATGACTTTGACTGTCCCTGTGGAAAGGCTTACTGTTCCAGAGAAGTTGTGGAGTAGTGTGTGTGCGTGCGTGTGTGCGTGTACGTGTGTGTGTGTGTGTGTGTGTCTGCGTTACGGAGCGAGAGTAGAGTGTGATTCACTAGTTAATAAATCATGCCAGATGAGTTTATCATGGAGATACAGAAGCTCCTCTGGGTCTTGAGCTAACAGCGAGTATCTGGGAGCTGGTACAACACATGATGAAATGCCGTTGTCATGTATATCATTTTTATAGCCCCTAACTTTTTACCTTCATTGCTGTCAAAGGGGCAGGATGAGTGACTGTGTATCAAATACACCAATGTGTTGCTGTAAGGAGGAGCCGGCTGACTTATCAAACTGGAAACATTTTGGCTTGCTCGCTGCATTCACTGCCACGGCACCTTTAAAATCAGTTTTTATCAGCTTAATCCAGTTTGATTATCTGCTGGCAACAAATTAACTATTCTTGTTTACTGTAATTGAGTTCCTCGATGAGCACTTGGTAATTCTGCTGAACTTTTTCGTCTTTGCTTTCACAGGGGCATTGATATTATCTCCCCAGTGTGCGTTGAAGATGCTCTTATCTTTATGCCGCTGATGCAGCTTGTCATCCATCGGGGAGTGTACTCGGATAATCATCATTAAATTGACTTGATAGGTTCTGACTCGGTGTCTAAAGAAGTAACTCGTAACAGCATTATTTCAGCATCCTGCTCAAATGAGAAGAGAGACCTCGGTCATGTCAGCAATCTCGCCATTTTTTAGGAATTGTGTTTCTTGGAAAATCTTGTTTTATTTCGAGGAGACCAAACTCTTTGGAATGACTTTGAAGGCAAGAGCGGGCAGTGCACCGTTCCTCCTGCGCTCCTCTCAGGGAATAAAAGTCAGTATAGCGGCTATCTCAGCTAATGACTTGGGAGAACAAACCTTGGTCTCTTAACATCTAAGACTTATTATTTTTAGCTCTGGCCAATGCTAAGCTTATCCCTCTTACAGGGAGCACGTTTTGTGATATCAGATGTGGAAATTAAAGCTAAATGACTTAAGGGGAAGATTGCCCACACTGCAAGTAGGCTACTCTGACCTTCAATAAAGCTAAGCTTGACATGCCTATTTCCCCCCTTTTTTTGCTCAAGTCCTTTCAAATCAGCGGGCTTGTAACATGATGGCTTGGTATTAACTGCCATCAGTTTCCTACATTTCTCCAAGGTCCGTTTGCACTGGAATTCAGAGGACTTATCCTGAGATGATATGCTTAAAATTGCCTTTTTTTTCTGTAAATGTTTCAAATTGGTGCATTCTAGTTCATATTAATGTTTCTGCTCCAATAATCTGGAATGAACTATTGAATGACGGTCAGAGTGTAGAGGCCTCCACTATTTCGAGTTTTATTTTACCCTGGCCAGCGTCACATTGGTAGAGTTGTAAAACACATTTCCGAGTAGACTGTCAGTGTTTTGCAGGGATGTGTGCCTGTAATTATGCTCTGGCTTTTTGCATGGCTTAACATGCAGGAAACAGTTACATAAAAGCAAACCATTGCTCTGTTTTGTATTTCAGAGTTTCCCTTTTTTTTCTTTTTATGTAGATCCAGTAAGGTGTGAAACTTAGACAAAAATATATAAAACATGTGTGACCCTTCTGTACACTCTAAACCGCAGTCATCTCATTTAGGAGTTCGGTGTATGTACTTCCAGTTTATTTTGCATTTTGTAACACCTCAGTGGGTGGACTGGAGAGAGTATTTTGAGTTTTTATTTTTATAAAGATTTTTTTTTTTTTAATATGCCCACTCTCACCTCTGTGCCTTCTGGTTCGCAGAAGAGCTCAGAGCTTCAAAGTTCCTGCCGATGTTTTTGACTCCTTCTAGTAATGAGATGAAGTACAGTACATAAGGGGAAGAACTCTCAAGATGCCTTTCCAGGGGGCTTTGGAATACATTTGGTAAAATGTTTATGATGCCAAAGACCAGGGCTGGCTTCTCATTAGCTGATCTACCCGTTGCAAGTGTTACAGCGGCATTAGTCTTTTGGGTTAATCTTCAAACGATCCCATATTTATACCCATCAAATACCAGTGACTGCCTGCGACACCCTTGTGTGCATTCGGGGGAACTTGCTTAGTTAAACGCCACAGAATAAATGCAGAAATGTGAGCTAAACTTGACAAGATCAAACACACTGGTGAATGTACAGACGCTGGCCAGTGTTCTAAGTGCGCTGCATTATTCATGTTCTCCAACATGGGGTTCCTAATGAGAGTCTGGTGGCTGTTTTTGGAGTTAGAGTCATGGAAATCAGTGTGACCCGTACTTGGGTCTGTGGACAAAGCTTTGCATTTGTGGTGGAGTGAAAGTGGAATTAAAGGCCAAGCAAGTTCATCAGCGCTCCAATTTAGACGAGTTTTGATTCAAGTTCGAGAAATCATTCACATTTATCACAGCCTGGCGTCGTTTTAAGTCCCGCCTGTCTCCTAATTTTGGCTTTACACTCATAGATTATTATTTCAAGTGTAATGTAACATTAGAATAATGAATGATGATGATAATTTATGTCAGAAATAAGAACCTTCTGCAGTTTTCCTCAATAGTAATGCTTACTTTTTCCAAGCATAATTTCTTTTACTTAAAAAGTTTTCCTTAACAGCGTAATAGGCCATTTCGTGATATGCTGTAGACTTGACACTTCCTCCAGAGGGTTGCTCTCACATCAAGCAGCTAGGGCCTGTGGTTAAATGCAAAATTTACTGCTGGCATTGTAATAAGCCAGTGCAACAAAATAAGGATTATCACCCTGTGGCGTGCTGGTTCAGTAGGAGGACGCTGAACCAAAGGCTGAGCATCCATCCTATTAACACCACATATCCCTTGAAGAGTAAGCAGCAGGCTGCAGCTGAGCATGTTGTCTTCATCCTTGAATCAGAACTGGCAATAACATATTCAGACTGAAGGGCCTCAATTAGACACTTTAAAACTCTGTGTAATTGGTGTCTTTCTGCAGATTGCCTGTGGATATGTAGTGCTCAAATTAACACAGCCCAGCTTTACGTCTGTATTGATGTGATTGTCATGCAGAGTGGTGGTGGCGGCAAGGTAACGGAGACGCTGTGATTTTTATACTTCAGTCAGGCACCTCTGCTCTGAGGTCCGACTTAAAGTGCACTCATGTTACAACCCTGCAAATGTCCACTGCATGTGTTTTATACTGTGTGTTCATACCACACATGAGATCATGTTTCCTCAAACTGTGGCTTTTATTTAGATTTAATTTATATCAGGTGAGCTGCAACTAATCATTGGTTTCATTATCAAGTAATGCATCTTTTTTTTTTTGTCTGTGTCCTTTCTGAGTTAAGGAAAGAAAATCACTTTAAATCCACCCTGCTTTCAAATCTCTGGAATGCTTTTCATTGCATATCACCAGCTCTTACCATGAGTTTGAGCTGCTACAGTGCTCTTTGCTCTATCTTTTCTTTAGATGTGTTTTTTTTTTTTTTTACACAGTGTGAGTCCAGGCATGCCTTTACTACGTGCTGCTTTATGGTACATTCCCTTTAACAGAAGCATCGTAACAATGAATAAAAGAAGACAAAATCCGAGCTATTCAGAGGTAGACGTTCAGAGCTGCCTGTTGGTGTGGAGGCAGAAATGACTCATGTTTCTGTAATTGACACACGTCTGGCACGTCTATTCAACAAGGTCAGGTAAACTGTGGAAACTAGAGGAAATGATTTGGCATCCCACAAATTGTTTAATAAGCGATCACCATTTGCGGCACTGATGGAGACGTTGATGGAGAAGAATCAATACTTGAGGCTGTGAGAGCTGGGAAAAAGGTTTGGTTTGAGTTCAGTAACAATTAGCTTTACTGCCAAGTTACTGTAAGCGTTTGACCTTTCTGATATTCTAACAGTATCCATGAGCACCCAGCTACAGTATGAAAACATCCTGGTCTTTGCAGTCGGTGCTATTTCCTCTGTCGGTATTAGCTCTGTAGCAGCCCTTTGCCGCTTCACTGCGACTATGTAGACAGGTCTGACTGCTCTCCAATCTAAACATGTCAGCTTCACCGTGTCTTTTCCGCAGGCACAAGCAGCCCTCTGTTAGTCACTAAGGAACAAACACATGCGTAGCAAAGGAAAGCCCCAACCTCCGCCTCCAGAGCGTGAGTCCTCTCAGCGTAAAGAGCATCTCAGCGTGGCTACCAGACCCTCCCAGGAGGGACCTGGTTAGTGGCCAGTACCTGCAGAGCCCACCAGAGTCCCAGCAGAGCCCCGCAGCTGGTGGCTGATGGGCTATGTGAGAGGGCTTGTCACACTCACCCTGGTTAAGGAGCAGCTGGGGGTCCAGTTCGGGCAGGGGGCTCTGCTCATGGATCAGACGCTGGCCTCTGTCTCTGCGCCTCCATGCTGGAAACCTTATGAATGTTTCAGTGAAGTGCTGTGGGGTCTGCCTGGAGAGTCTGGCCTAATCCTGCACTCCTTCGAGCCCTGCTTCTTTCACCTTGCCACAGAGACACTGCTTCTCATCGCGGGGGCTGGGCTGTGGTCAAACACATGCAGATATTGAACTTCCCGGGGGCTGCTTCTCCCCCCAAGTGTAGAGAGAGAGGCAGGTGGGATTAGAGCACTCGGGCATCCAGCCTTCTCTCTCTCTCACTGACTGTTAACAATCCCCGTATCGAAATCCTGTCAGCACACTGCTTTGTGTCTTCCATTAGCATTTTGTTGTGGTGTGCATCTTGAATGGCTCGGTACGCTTCTAGAGCCGCTCAATCTGGCAGGCGTCTTAAAAAGGCGATACATCCAATACTAATGAGGCAGCTTTCATACTGAAACTGCATTGGCACTTTTGCCACTTTACGATTCTGCTTTGTTTTCCCCAAACCTCAGTTATTTGAATCATGACAAGTGGTTTGCCGTTGATAAACTGACACAAGATATTTGCCTTATCAGTTCAGGAGAACAGCCATTGCTGATTCAGTGCACCGTTACAGTATTGTGCCTTTCAAATGGTATTCATGCACAGTCAGCATGGGTGTCTCTGTTTCTCCCTGTGGTCATTGACTTCGGCTTGTAAGCTTCCTGTTTCTGATAATTAAAGGTGAAGTGTGTGTGTGTCTGCAAATGAAAGGGAGGCTGGATCATGAGTATGTTGCTCGACTGTAGACTCTCCTGTGTGAGTGCAGTGGTAGCCTTTGCCCTGTAGAAAGCGCTGGCTGCTGCTGCTGCCCACTCGCTGACTAAGTAAAGGCTACATTTGCATAATTATCTGTTTAATTGGCGGGCTAATGCCAGAATACGGTCCTTTTTTTGTAAGCTGTGGAGTCCACACTAAATTTGTTACAAAGATATGGGGGTAGAGATTACAAAGCAAGCAAACCGCCAGCTCATGGCTTTCTTCTGCTTAACCTGATAACCGTTTGTGCTCACAAACACTTCTCTGCCCACGCACATTTTTCTGAGATAATTTGCCAAATGATTTTTAGACAATCACGTTGCTCAGAAGTGACAAGAGTATCCACTATGATTGGGGACTTTATCATGTTAGTGAAAATAAAATCAGAGTTTTAGGAGGAGAAAGGAGTTCAGTAACATTTAATGTAGCACTAAATGCAGTTAAATATTATTTCAGTGCCAGCGACATCTCGCTCGGGGCGTGCAAGGCAAGTTAACGAATTTAAGATGTTGACATAAATAGTAATTATCAGGAATACATGTGAACTTTTCAGTAGTTGTGAAGGTGGTTGTCTCTCTGCTGAGGAAGCAACACATGATGGCGGTCCCATCTGCGTTTTACAGTCCAGTGACAGTGGAAAAGCATTTCCCCCCTTTTCCGAGCCTCTCACAACCCCCCCGCACCTCATCTCCATCCTGTTTTCATCTCTTAGGCTTCAGCTGCGGCCCTGTGAAATGCTCTACTGCTGAACAATTAACTGAGAGACTGTGAACTATGATTAATGTAATTAATATTTTGTGCAGAAGAAGTGGAAGAAGGATTGGGAAAAAAACATAAAGCTCATTTTAATTGAATCAATCCCTGGGAACAGGTCAGAGGAGCAAGCTGAATTTATCTCGGCTATCCGATCCCCATTGGCTGGTAGAGACACAAAGGTGCGCGTGTGATTTGTTTTTCCGAATAATATTGTGGACACTCTGAACCTCCCCTCTGAGAGACGATGTTCAAGTATGCACTTATCTTATTTCCTCATGCTGGCTTGGCGTAGTGGGAAATGCAGTATTTAGGAGGAACTATGTGAGAGACTGTTGAATCAGTAACTTTGTTCCTTATGACACCGCCTCAGCTCTGCAGGGTGTTGTGCTTTGGCATACAGGCTCCGTTTCCCTCTGTGGCGAAGCTTGTGCTCACTCTATGTGTAGGCTATCAGTGGTGGGTAGAGGGCTCCTTTGAAACTGACTATAGTACGAGTGTTTGTGCCCACTGCTGCTGCATTTGCTGCGCTGGGCAGCCTCTGATCAGCCTGAGCCTTGCCTGCAGAGAGCTGGCGCAGCCTCCAATCCTATTCTATGTTCAAAGGTAAAGCAGACCTCTCATAGGCCCCGTCTTTGATGTGCTCTTCGACACCAGAGTCATATCTCTGCCACTGCACATCTCATGGCAGACGACAAGAACCAGTCCAGAAAAAAAAAAAAAAAAAAACTTAATTTGCAAGTCACAATGCATTTCCACAGACATGGTTCATATTCAATTGCAGGTCTGTTTCTTGAGCCTGTTGGTATTATTTATGAGAAGAGCACAACAACAGCAGCACAAAGTGGAGAATTAAAAGGGCTGCTGCATTTAAGCCTGCAGTGCTGGTTGAGAAGCTGAGCCAGGATTAGCAATAGAACAATGGTTCCCTCACAATGAGCATCCTCCATATAGCACATCACAGTATCTGCTGCAAATGGAAGCCTCACCTATAAGCATCTGAATTAGACCGAATTTACTCTTTTTGTTTGTCAGTGTTTGAATTGTAAATGACTGAAATGACACGTTATGGATCATTAATCTGATATACTGTCCCTGGCAAAAACATGCCAACCAAACACTCATTTTGTAGATTTATTTATTCATCCATTCATTTTGTTTCTCGGGGACAGTGCACATTATTATATTAACATTAATGTACTGCAAATACGCCAGAATTAGCCAAGAGGCTAGCTTCTATCTGTAGTCCCTGGCCAGGTGTTAAGTTGGTAACCTAAAATCAGCCTAAAATCCAGAAGTCGTGATGTAAAGCATGTCAATTATTGTAAAAGCAGAACACAGAGAGATAGAAGCAGAACACAGACATGGACATCAACAAAAGCAGAGCAAATTACAGTTCAACAAAGCAATAAACAACACAATAATAAATGCAAGCAGGGATAGACATAAGTAAATTACAGAACATCTTCGCAAAAACAGACATAAGCAGAGACAATTAGGAGACATGGGACAAGAGTAACACTGAGGTGGTCAAGCAACAGGAAAGTTTAGCAGCATACAACTTATGCATTGACAGCCATTTGCCATATGATGAGGGCATCCAAAATGATAGCTTCTAAGATATGTTTTAACTGTCTGGAGAAGGGCCTGTTAGTCCCGCTATGGTGTGCAAATTAGGTGAAAATAATGCAGATGATCTCAACAGGGTCTTAAATTTAACATCACCTGGCTTGTTATGCGGTTTGCCACAGACAGAGCACAGAACAAATGAAATCAAATGCATTTTGGCGCAAGAGGTATATGACCACCAAAGCATCTCTGAGGAGTATCTGTCTTAATGATTTATACCACCACAAAGACCTCTGAGAATTAGCAGTTAAGGGTGATATTCACACCGTTGTTTCAGTGTTGCAAATGAGTGTCCCTTGGATGCCTAATGGGCGAGTGGAAAAGGAGCTTAGAAAAGTGAGGAGATGCCCCCTTTGTTGCCTTTGTCGGTAAAATTATGCCAATTTTGAGAAAAGGGATTGTGCTCCCTCGTTTCTAGTTTGCTGAGACATTCTAAACAGTTCGGTTTGGTTTTCTGAGCTATCACCTCAGCCATGAGGTTGAGTAACTTGATCTTCGAGCTTGCGCACAGTGAGTCAGTGTGCAAGGTTTATTTATTATTGGTTGCCATGAAAACAAAGCAGCGGCTATTGAATAGACATCTTTGCTCTGGGACACACCCACGTTGAAGTTGAGCTCAGATGGAGTCAGCTGTGATTGTACGGCGATGATGGATACACTGTAGATGAATTCACATCTGTCCTTACAATCAGAGAGCTTCTTTTCTGATTCCTCTGGGTAATATATTCACTGGCTTTGTATACTCGGGGTGAGTGTCAGTTTTCATCTACCCCATACTCAATGTAAGTGCTTACCTTGCTTGCTGCTGGACAAGTTGTCATGTTGGGCTTGTCTAAAGGCTCGATCATCACAAGCATGTTTTTGAAAGAGATTTGCTGTGTGCCACACCCATGCTCTTTGGTGGAGTGCCAAAAATTACAGTTCTGATGTGGAAAAACACCTTGAAAAGCAGTAGTTAATCCTCTGTGATAAGCTCTTTGTCAGCTGTTCATGTTACAGGAACAGTCAAGAGAATCCATTTCTTACATACGCGCCACAGTCAGGATTATAGCAGGTTTTGTTTGCACATTGGACACAAGATTGAAATAGATCCTTCTGGATGAATGGATCTTTGCCAACACGGATGCTTGGGTGAACATATCTTCCATTTGATCTCAGGAATCGTGTTGAATGCTGAATGTTATTACACAATTATAGGACCATATGGGTATAATTTAACAACCTGTTGGCTTGACGTCACATCCTTGATGTTTGCACCCAAACATCATGTTCATGTTTGTGAAATATTTTCTGAGAGCTCTGTCAGACTTCCTGCTCAGATATTCCAAGCATCACCCATCTTTTCTGGTCACCAGCAGCATGCAGAGTGCACCGGTGCCGCTCAGGAGAGAGATGAGGTGCAGCGCAGCATTGTATTTGAATGTTCACAATGGCAGACAAATGGTATCACACTAAACAGCTCTCAGGCATTTATCTCACAGAATAACTCAATTCACAACTTGCTGTAGCTGTTGGTTAGCATGGATGTGATACTGACAATAATCTGACACTTGTTCATTTGTTATGTGCCAAATGTCATTATTACCTCTTTTCAATTTCAACCTTTGCAACTATGCGATCTCCCCTGAACACCCCAAATCAGTAGTAATCTCCAGTTTGTGCAGTGTGGTGAGAATGTGCCGTGCACCTGGAAGGGTACTGCTGACTGGAAAGAGGTCCAGTTGAAGCGATGTCTAATTGAGTTGTCTCTCAATTCAAAACTGACGTCGCTGCAGGAAAATGGCCATGCTTAGTCATTTTCCAATATGTTCTGTAATGCCACAGATGTGGGATCACCACATCAAAAGACAAAGCCTTCTGCCTGCCAGTGGCCAGCGACTTCGTCAGGCCCATTTGCAGAGATGGAATGACATCATAGACTGTATAAATAAATGGGTGTAGTGTCTGTGATGCCACTCATGGCTTCCTGAATTAAAATGAATTAGATTGAAGAATGGATTTGTGGCCATGTTTGTTCTAAATTTGGATAAAAGAAGGAAGCCTGAGTAGAGATAAGATGAACATGCTAATGTAACAAAAATGCCTCTGTTTAATCTTTAAAGCTACACCAATCAATATTTTTAGGTTAACTTTACTTGTACACTGATCGCCCATAGTGACAAAGTAACAGAGATTTATCATCCGATTCTGCAGCTCTATGCTGTATTTTGCCATCCTCTAGCTAATTGTTTTGGTTTTACAGCTCATAACTTCACTGTCATGGTTCACTCTCAACAAAGGCCTTTCCAGCGGCAGCAGGCAGCTGTTTTAAGTAAAAAAGTGCTCAGAAAGCATCTTTAAGACCGCCTGCCTAGCACCGAATGACAGACGGATGAAATAGCCGGAGATTTTCCTAAAGTTACTGAAGAGCAAAGCACTTCCAAAAGGAGGTGAGCAATTGTTTGCTAAAATGCTTGCAAATCAACTCTCTAAAATGTTTTTATGTTATTAAATGCTATGTTTAGAGCTTGGTCTGCTGCACCAAGTGGCCAAAAAAATCTCTTACTGCAACTTTAATATCTTCAGCGCAGTGCAGCAACGATCCTCAACATGCCCACAACATACACAGTAGCAAAAAATTACAACTAGAAATACTTAATTCATGGTTTAAGGGAGAAGCTGAAGGATTTTTTTTAGTTGACCTCAGTGGAGCCAGACTCTTGCAGCAAGGAAATGAAGCACTGCCCATATGCAGCATTGCAGTCCAGCAGCGGTAGCTCCAAGAAGTGACCACACACTGGTGAAGGACTTTGGGCATGACGAGTAAGATTTCAGTCCAACAATGAGCATTGCACTTTTTTTCAACATGGGTGAATAATAACTTCACTTTCTCCCTTCCTCTCTGGGCACTTTCTCAAGACTTCCATCTTAGTATACAGCACTTTAGAGACTAAGTAATGTTTTTTGTGGTCTGTTTGTTTTCATGATGCGTCCAAAATGGCGATAGAAATTAGATACGCAGGTGTAAAATTTGTTCAGTGATGAAATTTATTGACTTACCAGCATGCCTTTGTATGCTCAGCAATCATCATAATAGCAAATAATGTGAAAAGTTACCCCTCTACAACATCTCTTCCATCTATTTTATTACTGTATAATCTCCTGGACAGAGTGGAGCTTTGCAGCGACCAGCGCATTTAAACCCTTTGGAACCAATTGTAGGAGAAAGGCTGTCTTGGGATGCCCTCAGTGGAGAGCAGCTAGGCTCATTAGTTAAATCCCCACCGTGGGCTAATACAGCCCTCTAGGAGCGAAGGAGAGAGGGAGAGAGAAGACATTTCTTTGACTCCTTCTCAGGGGTTCCTTTCCCACATTTTCTTGCATGCATCAGCAGCTAAGAAGGTGAGGCACATCGCCAGTTTTGAAGCCGCCCTCAGCGTTCCATTGAAGCCCTTCATTGGGGGGGTTTGACAGTGCTGAGTGCTGCACTGGTGGTCAGATGTAATGAATCTCTTGTGATCAAATTGCAAATGTGATCCAGATGTTTACAACAGTGAAGAATATAAAGTTAAAAAAAAAGCCTCTGTCCATGTACTTCACACTTTGAGAAGGTCCAGTCCAGCCTGGAGGATCACTGATACTGTGCAAAACATCCCGAAGGTTCTGCAGAATGTGGCGTACACATGCATGCAATCTGACCTTTTCCATTAGTAAGTGAGAGTAAAACTCTTGTTTTGTTCGTAATGATTGGGGAACTGGAGGCCACAATGCAGGCAGGTCCCCACTTAACCAGAATTTATCTTTTTGGCAGTAAGAGGAGGGGTTTTGAGTGCTGTTATCTATGGCCTCCCCCTTGAACAAGTAAACAGCCCATTTATTATTAACTCAGGTTTAAGGTAGAACATTAATCCTCTCTGACAGTTTGCCTACTTGTTAAGGCAGCCAGTTCTTCCTCCACAGCAGATGGCTTTCAGCTGCTGTTACTCTACTACGCACCTCGGCTAGATAAGAGCCGAGAACCCACCAAAGTTTCTGCTGCATTGTCTCGATCTGCAGTGAGTTAATGTTAGGCAATTACATTTAGCATTTTTTAGAGGTGTAACTGTTTGGTAATATCAAGATACCATAAGGACTGTTCATCAAAGTGCCCATCTCATGTGTCATTCTGGGGATTTTGACCACTCCCTAAAAGATGTTTCACGTCCAGCTCAGTCAGCCGCACCAAATTTTTGATCTGCTGAAATGGTCACTTCAGGTACACTTCATCATAAATTTCAGACAGTGGAATTGGCTGCGTGGATCTCCCATTGGATGACATAAAGTTTGGCCCCCTCTTTACTTTCCCTGCTGTTGCTGTTGATAATTGCACAAGAGCTCCCGTAGAGCCAGCTGTTGACGTGTGTCCTGACTTGAACTTGCAATCTGAGTCACCCTGAGACTGGCTCGTCGGCTTTCTCTCCGACTCATCTGCACACAATCCCCTTTATGGCAAGAAAGCGGAATGATGTGCAGACGTCTCAACAATTCAGCCATCCAAGTTTGTTTAGTAAAGATACATGCTGTGTCTCCTGTTGTCCACAGAATACGGGAGAGCACCTCCTACCCCTGCTACCCTGTTCTCATTCAGCCCTGCACTTCAGCAGTCGTGTAAATACTGGCTGAATGTTTGTGCTTACAGGGCTGATTTTATGGTTGGAATGAAGCAGTTTTGTGTAGAGTATGCGGGGATGCATTTCTATTTTATCAGTGAGTATGCCTTGGACTCAAAACCAGGAAATTCTATCAGTAGACAGGTTAAAAAGGCAATGCAGACTTTAGTACACTGAAGGAGGGGATATCTGTTTGCTCTCCATCAACACTGTAGCACATGAATCAATTGACGCCTGTGGGAATCAAGTGTGAAGCTGGGAGAAAAAGAGTCGAGCGAGGGAGTACTTTCCGACTTTAAGGCCCTGTCCCTTTTTTGAGTAGTGGTAGCACTCCCTTAGTGACAGTGCAAGTCCTCTGTGAGGAGAAAAAAGGTCCCACTTTTTTTTTTTGCCTGAAAGAGTGAAGACAGAACTGACAGCAGAACTAATACTAATAGTTTATAGCTTGGAACTAAAGACAGGCACTCCAAATATCCGTGAACTGTAGTCTGTCTTGTCGTCAGTAACTCCAACATCTGGCTCACAGTTTTTCCAGCATCCAGTTTACTTTATAAGCCATGCAGCAAAATGATCAAAATGTGACACTGCAGAGACACTTAGACGATTCCCCACCTGATGCAGCCGAGCAAGCCTGACAATTATGGAATGTGCGAGTTAAAAATAACTGAATGGGATAAAAGTACACAGTTACAGTATTTCTCCAGAATATCTATAAACTTTTTTCTGGAGTATCTATACATTTTTTTCCCCCCGAATCTCAAACAAGGAGCACAGCAGCAGGACTAGAATAAAGAAATTGTTTGATTTTAATGAACACAGCTCTAATTCCCTCTTCATCACTGATTATGAAGGAGGAAATGTATCCGACCACTGCTGAGATAAATCAGCAGGCATAAAGAGCCGCATGAATTACGACACAAAGATAATTCTGTCATTCTTTCGGCTGTTTCACACATTCATTTCTGCTCTGTTGGTTTTAGAGAAAGAACGTGAATGTTACACAATAGAGTATCTGGTTCAATTAAGCAACTTTTTCCAACTGAAATGTACTTTCTCTAAGCCACTGTAGCACTTCAATACTGCCGTATTCAGCATTCATGCCATGGCAAATATAGAGGATTGTCTTGTACAAACAGTTTTGCCCAAAATTGGGTCTTTTCCAAGGTTTGAAGTTACTCATTCAGAAGTGCCTTGGTATTGCGAGCACACGGAGAAGGAAAAGAAAGATTTGTTGGAATCATCAGCTATCCAAATGAAATGGAATATCTTATTTTGTGGGCATGCTTAATTTGGATTAACCATGTGAAAGCAATTAAACGGAGGCTTCCATTTATGGGATGGCGGGAACAGAAAATGTCAATTTAACTGTTACCACTGGAAAGTATGAAATAAGACTGAGCGTCGTGTAACCACTCTCTGCTCTTATTTCATTGCTGTCTGTGTGTGTGTGTTTGTGTGTGTGTGTGTGTGTGTATGTGTGTCTCTCTCTCTGTCTGTGTGTATTTGTGTGTGTCAGTCTGAAGCTGTCTGTCCCTGCCTGCACGCACTCTGTTCTGATGTCACCAGCAAGGTCACGTAGAAGGCACGACATCCTCCCATTCAGCTCCAGGTTTTAGCCCACCCCTCAGCAGCCAGGCCCATGCTCTGCAGCCAATGAGTGGATGAGTGTTTCTGTTTGCGTGGGCATGCCTGCGTGTGTGTGTGTGTGCGTGTGTGTGTATGTTTCAAAGAAAGACGCAGAGAGAGAACTTGAATTTGCATGAGTGTACTCAAAACAAATGTGACATAGTGACAGCGTGTATGTGCAGGCGAGACAAAGACTGTTTACATGCACACCAGGGCACACTTACATCTGATGATGTTACTCATAACCTCAGTCTCAAACTGTGATGCCGTGTTTATGTACCATGGCAACTCGCCACGGTGTGATCATTTCCCACCATGCTAAATATATTCCTATAAATATAAATACTTGTATTCTAAATGGTCTGTTTGAGTAAAGACGCAGGCGGGAGATCTAAAACTTGTGTGCAGCTATTTCAGAAGCAGCGTATTGTCTCGTCATCACCTCAGATTCACCTCAGTCAGACCAGACATCTGAGAAGCAACAGCACAAGAGGCACCTGTAAAACTGCAAGAAGCAACACATGAACTATGAATAACGAGTAAATAGTGGGGGTGCAACTAGCAATTTATATCTCTTAATTAACATCGAAATATTTAATCAGTTATTACATTTGGTATTGATTTGATTTAATTCAACTAACACATGAGTTAAGAATCCTGCACAAGATCAAACTTTATCAGTGTATATGTGTACATCCCTTTTACCTAAAACTGAACAACAAGGCATGATACTGTTTTAATGTAGACAGCTTATTAAATGCTAAAGGTGCCGATCTTCTATATTTTGTTAGTCTCAACATATCTCCTAAAAGTGCAACGCCATAATCATGTCACTCAGTCGCTCAATTCTGCTGTAATCCTACTCTGTCAGCCCTCAGCCCATTCTTTCCCACTGAAGGGGTATATCTTTAAAATATTGGGTCACAAACATATACTTTAATATTTTTACAAAAGGCTAAATTATTTCCCAAAACTGCTTTGCACTCTAATTTTAGTTTTGGTCGTTTCATTGTCTTTGTCCACAATAATAAAAATTTCACCAAACTTATCCTTAAAGACTTCACACAAATGTTGTGCAGAAAATGGGACCAGCTAAAGTGAATGAAGGCAAAAGTAACAACATACAGCGCTCTACAGCCTGCCTCAAGACCACTGTTTTAATGCACGTCGTAGCTTTAGGCTGAAAAATGACATCACTTAAAATGACAAAAAAGACAAGCTGATAAATTGTGTTAAGTATTAACATGGAGAAATTACCAGGCTACATAATGACCTTATATGTGTGCCAGGAAGCCTGAACATAATGGGGCTCCATATTTAATGTACCATTATTGCGGTTAAAAAGATAAGAGAAGCTTTAGACTGAATATTTATGTGCTGTAGATGAAAATAAATGTACATGACAAAAAGCAGCACTGTAAATAACACATGCAAAGTACTATAATGATAAGAAAAACACAAAAAATGCTTTAATGATAAAAAGGAGAATATATCCAATAAAATACAGAAATTGAAATATCCTGTGCTCTGCAAAGACAGGGCAGTGTCCTTCAGCTCTTGGACCTTCCTCATCCAAATCAACAGTCTGCAGCCACTGAGTGCATTAGAGTGTCGGCTGTACGTGTGTGAATGTGTCAGGAGAGATAGAGGCTGAATTTGAGAGGCAGAGTGCATAAATGTGTGACACCAAGTGTGAGTGTACATGTGTGAGAGTGAAAAGGTAAAGAGGTTGCATGTGTTTCAGTGTTAATGCAAGGCTGTGTGCACGTGTGTGTACATACTTGTCTGTATACAGTATAATGTGTGTGCGTGTGTGTGTGTGTGTGTGTGTGTGTGTGTGTGTGTGTGTGTGCGTGTGTGGGCCTGCTCTACACTGCGCTGGGGGCCAAAACACTAGAGATTGCTTTGATCTGGATTCTCTGTGTCTCGTCCAATCACAATCATGTCACCAACTCCCCACGGCAGGAGCAACTCATTCATGGTGCAGAGAGGAGACCCTCCTGCATGTTATTACTTTATATACACTTCATTTTACAAGAACTATGCTCACAAAATGGCTTCATCCATATCCCACAGAAGCCTCACAATACTGACGGACAAAGGGATTTTACAGTCACCGACAGGGACGTGGCACACAACCAGATAGGTTTGTGTTCAGGGACGTCAGCATCGGTCAATTTGTTGGCAACAAGAGTATCAGAAAAGTTGAGGCGGGTTTGTGTGTGGTGGAGTCTGTCACGTAGAGGAGAGGCCTGCCTCCGTAATCTGAGAGCTTTTAATTTGCTCCCAGAAACTGGAGGGAAGAATTTAACAACCTACAACACTGAAATATTCATGTACAGTTGACACTTCAATCATCCACAGAGGTCTTTTTGAAATCTGTCCCTCATTTAACTTCATGATGAATCATGCTCTTTAAACTGCTGGCTCTTGACTGTTGTCCTGAGAAAGTGATGCAAACTTCTGCCTCTTCTGACATTTTTCCTGAAGGTTATGCCCGTTTTAAATATATTTTTTAACTTGAATAATTCCTTTAACTGATGATCATTTATGGTAAATTGATAGTTGTATGAATTCCATTATGTACGAATATAAAATGCTTGTAATGCAACAGACAATACTTGTCTGCAGGCTACAAGGATGAGGTTTTGGCCACATTCAAAACACATTAGACCAAAATAGCTGCCTCGATGTGAAAGCACAGAGCAGTATTTGTTTAAATGGCTGTTAAAGTTAGATGAAAAGACATTGTAATCAACATGGATTATGGAATTGAATATGTCTTCCTTCTGGCTGTTTTGAAATGGTGCTAAGGATTTCTCTCAGTCCAGCTATGAACTGTCTCTTGAAACAGTATGGATATAGCCCAAAGGGTCTACCCTGTGAACATAAATAAAAGAAATTTCAATGCATATTACAAATTGTTGTGGTACAGCAACTTCAACTCAGCAAAAGGAAAGAGAGATGGAACAGCAGTGGCATAAAAGTAGCATCCATACATCATTTCTTCCATGCAGCTTTTAAAGTTCATGATGAAAAGTATCCCATACATGACACAGTGACGCTAATTTTCTCTTGCCCCGAAGCAGGAAAATGGTCCAGCCTCTAATTGCGTTTCCATCCACTTGTTTTTTTAAGCATGTGTTCAATTTGCACATAAAAAAACCTGAGTGAAAATGCTGGAAATTAAAACAAAGAATCAGTGGGCAGTGGAAACAAACTCAATGAATAAACATGATGTAAGTTAAAGAGCAATATGTATGAGTCTTAATTTAAAACATTCCAAAAATTAACTAAAATTACCAACAGAGTGTGAAGAAGGAGTATTGCAGAGGTATCTACTGAAGTTAGCATGCTAACCAGCTAGCCGCACCCCGGCCTGTCTCGTAATACCACTTTGTACCTCAAGAGGCGATAGTGAGTCACTGTGCTGTATTCTAACCATCCACTCACAGCAATAATGGTGGACAATGCAGATGTTTTCCAAAAGAGCAGCAAAAAATTAGGTGACCCAGCGTACGATTGGTAGTTTTCATTGTCACTTCATGTGATGTAAATGATGGACAGCTGGTCATTAATTAGGTATATGGTAATTATTTTTCGTGGAAAGTAACTCAAGCATGCAGCATTAGTGCGGAATGCGGTGAACAGTGGTGCTTTAATGAATACCTCTGTGCAGTAATCCAATTTTTATTTGGTTAAACTATAATCATGCAGAGCAGTCGCATTTCCTTTGTTGTTGAAAATCATATAAACTTTATTGATCCTACACCAGGGAAAATTCACTTGTTACAGCAACTCGAGACAAAAAGCAGAGAGAAGAAAGTGAATTGAGTGATAAATAAAAGTGACACAAGATAAACAAATAAAATGAACATAAAAATGAAGATTATGTACACAATATACACCATTTACTTATGGCCATGATCAATAATTGCACAGGATAATTTATCCCACAATCCTAATACATGTGTAGCATTATACCAGGAAGTATAAAAATATATAAATATAACTGAGCAGAAATTGGATTTAACAGTTACAGTTACACAGTATAAAGGATACACGAATTTTAATAATGTGTATATTGTGTTTATAATATATGCATATATAATAATGTGTGTATTATATAGCATGTATATAATAAAATATACTATGTATAGATATGTGTAATGTATAAATGTGAATAAATAGGATACATAACCTGAGATGAACAGTGCACAGTGGCTGTGATGCTCTAAGTGGTGAGATATGGTGACAGGCACAACAAACAGCAGAGTTATATTATGTTATGGTTGAGTTGAAAAGTCTGAACGTTCCCTCTTAAACTGTGGATGTTGCAGTCTGTTACTGAAGGAGCTACTTAAGGCCTCCCAGCCTCATGCAGGAGGTGGGAGGTGTTGTCCATGATTGATGTCAGCTTGGCTAACATCCTCCTCTCACCCACCTCCTCCATGGAATCCAGAGAGCAGTCCAGGACAGAACTGGCCCTCTTGACCAGTGAGTCTCGTTCTGTCCCTCACCGTGCTTCCACCTACCCAGCAGACTGCTGCATAGAGGATTTACAGATGCCACCACAGTGTCATGAAATGTTCTTACTGGTGCACACTCCAAAGGACCTCAGCATCCTCAGCAGATTTCACGACTTTGGCCCCTTTTGACCCGTATGTCTGTTCATTCCCTTCTGATATGCATCCTACACGCACATTAAAAGTTTCAGAGAGTGTGGCTTCGCCTCTGAAATGATATATTTTCTTGAATTTAGCCAGAGGAGTGCAGTAATAGGGGAGTCCAGAGAGTGACAACCTGGCAGAAAGACAAATTTGTTGATAACTGGCACTGACACTGAGTGATGGGAAGCACGATTGTCTGCGCCCATTACCTTTTGGAATTGAAATGTGTGTTTAGTCATATCATTTGTATTCATTGCCAGTGCAGACCTTACTCAACATTAAAAAAAAAACAACTTTTACATTACCTGATATTTGATTATTGGGAGGCAAATTGTTGAGAATAGAAATTAGGTGGCATGCAACTTCTAATAGACCTCAAGAGGCTCTAAGTTGAATATCTATAATATCATGATAAGCAATAAACACCTAACTTTTACATATACATGATTTATGCTTTTATTATTTAAAACACATGATATGGTGTGATTTTACAGTCACTAAATGCAGCTATTCACACTGTTAAATATTAAGCTGTGAAGCATCTCATCAGTGCGTGTTTAATTTTCCTTTGCGCACCAAGCTAACATTGATGATGAAACAGCAAAATAAACTGATGCCCTGTCCAAGCGCTGCATTAGGCCTTTTTATTGGACTCATATTATATGATCACAGGAGAGCAATAGCCTGGAGCAAATTGATTAGTTCAAAGCGGCACTGGGTAAGAGGGAAAAAAAAAAAAAAAAAAAATCCCCATTCAGATGGCGCCTTGTTGCTAGAGACGGGGACCAGCACATGATGAACGCGGACTGAGCACTCAGTCCAAACACCTGTCTGACAGCAACAGCTTTTTGCCCACCAGTGTTTAACATGTGGGGGTAAAGAACTCAGGAAACGAAAATGCAAATAAAACAATAATGCCTTCTCCCTGCTTTGCAAAACAGAGAGGGCTTGCATCTGTGGGAGGGGTGGGATGTCTAACAAGAACTAATGCTGTTTATGAAAGCAGAGTTTTTGCATCTAATCACAATGTCTATTCCCATGGGCCTGCTAGTGCTTCATGCTTCCCTTCAGACTGGTAGAGCACCTCTCTTCCAGGAGCGCTGTATTTTTAGGATGTTGTGAAGCTTCCTCAGCTGCATACAGAATGAGATGCTCGCCTTTAGGGGGATGTCGAGTTTGAAGATGATGTCCTTTGGATTTGATTAATTCAGTAACGGAGAGAGAAGCTGTCCCTGACTCAAAATAGACTCCCTTTAAATGACTATATTGCTGTTGTTTTCTTACTTTTCCCTGTTTGGTCTCTTTGCCACTTATCAGCGTATCACGACAGGAAGCACACAAAAAAAATAAATAAGTTGTAGGGCTATCAGTGACGGGAGCCTGTTTATGAGTGAATCTGCTTGTGCGCGCCTATCTGTGCACATGCGTGTGTTTTTTTTGCATTAGCATGGAAGAATACGCTCAGCACAGAGAAGCCTTCCCAGCAGAACAGCCTTTTTTTCCCCCCTTCCTCTCTTCCATGCTGCTCTTGTCTCTGCTGCTGCCACACTTGTCCAGAGCACAGCCTTCTGAAGTTTACCATCAAGGCCTGCCTCTTTTTCAAAACCTGATTCACTCGTGGTTTGTTTTTTTTTTCTCGTAATTTGCGATGTTGAAAGGAGACATTAGGTACAAGTTGTAGGTAAAAGCATTATGACTGCCAAGGTAGAATAGTCATTTATTTCAGAGCGGTCAGAGAAAAACACCCACGCTCACATAATGGAAGTCTGTTTGCGCCTGTAGTAAATTGTCTAGCTGAATGAACCATGCTGGCTGTAAATAAGAGATTTTAATGTCAACAAAAATGGTCCACAGATGTTAAACTGTACACACTGAGAGCTGAGTCATTTTTTTTGCTGTAAGTAGTTTTTCAGAAGAGCTTTGTAATTGATATATATCTGTACGGCTGCCCTCACTTGATACTAAAAGCTTCACAACTCCCCTGAAAGATTCCAATAAATCTTCAAAAACCATGTGCACCAAATCCGGTTGGGCTACAGCGTGTCAATCATGTGCTTAATATTCTGGCTCATTTAGCATCTTGAAGAGAGATTAATGACACGAACAATCTTTACAACAATCCCCCAAAGATGAAAAAACTCTCAAACAAAAGCACATGCGCTACAACTTTGATTTAGCGCTTTAATACAATGCTAATTAGATCACATGCAGTGTCTCCTCATGAAATCTGCTCCCGTCGTCTAATTATAACGGCCAGATATGCCATAATGGGACACATGTATTTTAAATCAAAGCGGTTGTGTGACAGAGGAGGGTGACGGCGAAGTAACGCTGACACTGACACCGTGTACGGACAGAGTGGACATCAGCTGCGCCGGCAGTGGCAGCCTCTCTGTAGAGGAGTGGCTGCTGCTGCTGCTGCTGCTGCTGCTGCTGCTGGCGGGGTGGGAGGGCTAATTGTGTGTCTGTATGACTTGTGTGCAGCCCCAGGATGACTAATGAAGAATCCTCAGCTTTTGAACACGTCGTTCACCTCCTTCAGCACTAATTAATGGCTCATTGGAGGAGGACTGAATTTCACCCCAGCCTTTTTCACCTATTATCCACTACTTTAACATGGGCCTCCACTGCATACTGAGCATGTATTAAAGCAGCCCGAGTAATGTAAAGCCTCCACTGAAAGTCTTCCCGCAAAGTGTGTTTTTCTAATGAATTAAAGATGGCTTCCTTGCTCTCTGGCTGGTAAACACTGCTGTTTGCCGCATAATCAGCATCCGGATTTATACAAATGAGTGCCATGGTTAAATTCAAAATTCAGATAATGGTTGAAAGTGCAAGATGTTGAAAATAGTGGATGTGGCATCAGATGCGGCCGTACACTCGCAGCTCTTAATCACTGTCAACTTTTGCGCTTGTGCTCCGGCTTATCAGCAGTGAGGAGCGATCATACATCCTGTTTTGTATTTCCAGGAGATGTTTTCTCTCCTACAAATCTTTCTCGGGGTGTGTCAGTGTGTGGGCCTCTGTGAATGGGTTTATCTGTACCAACGGTGACCTTCCGTTGTGCAGGGTTGATATGGGGGCCGTGAGCTGACTGTTGGAGAGAAAATCACAGCTGGGAGTGGGAGAGTAGTTCCTGATCTGACAAAAAAAACAGCAGCTGATGTGAAAATGGCTCAATTAGGGCAGCCATAAACTCGTTAGGGCCCACGTCGTGCCCGCCAGGGCCAGGGCTTCTTTATTTGCCGCTGCTGTTAATATTGCTTCAGCACATTAAAATGTGCGGTTGATGGGCGCTCAGGAGCCCTGGTTGTGTCAGAGAGTGCTCTCCTGGTGGACACTTAAACAAAGAATGAGCCTACTCCTCTCCCTCTGCTGAGGCACAATTACCAATGCTGTTTTTCCTGGGGAGAGAACAAAACATGGTACGGCGCTCAGGCTTTTTCCTACAGGCTAATAGAAGGGTTTCACTCCTTCAGTTATACAGCTGGCAACGTGTCAGCAGCACAATACGCTATCCGGTAGCCACGGATCAAAGCAATAGTCTTAAATCATGGGTTTTGTCGCTGGCAGGCTGTAACAATAAGGGGCCTTTTTCCTCCACGTGTGTCTGCCAAACAACTGAAGTAAGCATACCTTTTCTCATGCAGAGCCAAGATGTACACAGACAGATGATCACAGTGGCGGCTGGGCAGCCGATAGCACTATCCTCCGGCTGCTGCCCACGTTTGTGTCTCTGACAATTAGACTCCAGGCTGACAGGGGAGCACGGTTCAGCCACTGAGTTAAGAGACTTTGTCAAATGTGTAGCCCATCAAAATGCACGGGCGGCCCCAGCTGAAGTCAGTCATCCCCTATTAACGATGGCCCTATTAGCTCCTCCCGTGACCTGTGAGCTGGGAAATGAAAGGCGTGGAGGTGCAGTCATTTATATAACCAATGTCAGGGTGCGTCGGACACGGACACCCCTCATCTCCCCGCGCCTCATCAGCCTCTCTGATCAGATGGGGATGCATAATACATCAGACGGCCAGTAAGTGGAGGAAAGACATTCATCACTGTCCACCTTTCAAATTAGATCCCACAGACGTGGCAATCAGTCAGACGCATCAGTATTCAGTCCTGGCTGAAGGCTCTCCTGCAGAGACATCCCCTCCATTACAGCTTTACAAACCTTACTTTAGTGTAACAACTGCCCTCGTCGCATAATCTGTACTTCAAACAATAGTGTTTTTCCCTGCATTGACTTTTACTCTGATGTTTTAACCTGCCACTGTGACTGTCTGTATAGATTTATGGATATGGGAGGGAAGCAAAGAGACTTCCAGGAGAGTATTTATGTCTTACAAGCTATATATTTTTTTGAGCTTGTCAAAGAGGAGCCTGAGTCTATAGGGTGTTGACTAGGCATATGAAAGCTGTGGTTTAATTTAAATATTTCCCATCTTTCCACTGGGGATCATGAAGGTTTCATCTTATGAGAGCACTTATCCCTGTTTGGTCAGAACATATTATGGTGAATGTGACACTGTAACAGATAATATAAGTGTTCTCAGTGCTGTCTGATCAAAGATATTTAAAGTGAAGATCTTGAGCTGTGTTTAATTGAAGAAATAGACCCCAGCTTGCCTAATTGGAAATGTTCTCTCTTCTTTCCTTATGTTATTGTCCGATTGTTGGTTGCCTCTTCCTTCTGCACCTCAGGTAAGCAAGATTTTTTCATTTCATTATTTGATGATCCACCAACAAATGAAATGTAACTAAACGTTCAGTTTGTACTCAGTTGGCATCGTTAACTTTTCCCAATATTAACTTGATTTAATAGCTTCACCTTTGAGCTTTTAATTTTCACCGACAAATGCATACAAAGTGTTTTTTTCTTCCTTTTCCTCTTCCTACATACATACTTCATAGAAATTCAGTTGTGCATTAAGCTCACTGGAGGATGTGTCATCTTTAGTAGTCTATTATGAAATGGAGGGCTTTCCTTCAAACCCATCACAATAACAATAACACATTTCCAAAACTTTTCCTGGATGTTTCATCAGCCTAATTCATTTTGCACTGAGCTCAATTGCTTTGCTCATATTCCACTGAAAATTGCACATAAAATCGAAATCTGCACGCTCTGGTACTGCGCATAGCAGGTCCTGTGGCCGCCTCTGAATCCACGGTTAATTACATGTACGTCGAGCCAATCTCAGCACTTGTTCCTGATGTATTAAGCAATAGCCTCCCTGTCTCTTGGTTTTCCTCAGCAATTAAGTGTGAAAAAAAGGACTTTCCACCAGTCTTTTTCCATTTAGACCTCAGGGAGAACGCTTTATTTAGTCTAGCCAGTCTGTAATGCGTAGCTTCTGTTGGTCTTGACTGAGGTGGACCATGATGCTAAGTGAGTCTCTGTCTATGCCAGAGTGCTGAGAAGCAGATGTGCTGGGTGATCAGCTTGAGCCTCAGCCACAGCTCCTCTTCCTGGATGTTTGGTTCTGTGGTGTCCAACTGTCAGAGTTTCCCCGAGGCTGCTAATCGGCTTTGAAATGGAAACAATTAGTTCCATAGCTGAGGTAGTCTGTTGTGTGGTTGGATTCTGCCTTAGAGTCTTCACAGCTTTTGCTGTGTCATTGGGAGCTAGCAGAGAGGATGTAGTTCCTTACAGTTAAATGTTTGTTTCTTGTCTTTTGACAGTGTGAATTTAGACATCCTTTTTTATATATATAAACATCGTAAAATCTAATAATTTAGTTGTGGTTCTCCAGAGTGATCCACATGATCTGTTATAGTGAGACGCACCGCAGGCCCCCAGCTTGTTATTAAAATAGCCGGACAATGTAACCTGGCCTATGTGCAGTGACTTGAAAGTGTGGAAGCGTTGAGGCAGCTCTTGGAGCAGCTTGGAAGGTCTCCACAGTCTCCTCTCATCAGATGTCTGGCTTTAATTTGTCTCAGCGCGCCCGAGGAAAGGTCATGATCCAGATGCTTTCACCCTCCTCTGCTGGTCTTCAGCTTTCCACAAGAGGAAAAGAGAGAGAGAGAGAGAGAGAGCGAGACGTGGACAGAGTGGGAGGGAAGTCCTGGCTTCCTTGGCTCTCCTTTATTCACCCCCCCACCCGCCTCCCAAATGTACATCCTCATTTATAATGAGTGCTCACGTTCGAGTGGCGGCTCATTTGTTGGTTGGGGGGGAGTGACTGGCTGGGATGACCAGGGACGCCTATGGATGGCTGACAGGATCTACATACTCACTGTAGCACTGAGGTGATTGAACAAGTCCCAGAGCGCACCTTGTCTCTGGGATCCTCTCCTCTCCTCTCGGCAGATCAACATTACGGAGCGTGCAGAATAAGTTAAAAGCACATTTGTCTTATGCACTAATACAGGAGTGCAGAGGGGTGTAAATGATGTCCCAGTTTCAACTTTGTCTATATATTGGCTTAACTTGGTTTTGCACAAAAAATGTAAAATTTGATAACTTTTGAAAGAAATGTGTTTTTGATGAAAAGATAAATTCCATCGCATCTCTAACAGATGTCTCTGTTAAAAAGCGTAGCATGATGAGAGTATCTGGGAGAAATTTCTCACCAAAGCATTGATTCGTGCAATCACAGTCAAGTCAGGCATGAGTGTTGTGAGGAGCGCTGCAAATTTCATGAAAAAGAACAATGAATACTAATAGATAATTACAATCACAAGGTGTGTCACAGTTTGTTGTAGCGCACAAAATTAGATTGCATACGTCAGAAGAGATAATTGATGGCAACAGGGGGAAAATGCTTTAATAGGTTCTGACCTTAAGGCAATAATTGATTCAATTCGCCTCATCACAATTCACTAATTTCTGCAGGAGAAATAGCTGTGGGATTTTCTATTTTATATGATGGGGGGGTTGGGGGTGGGGGTATGTAGATGGCTGGAAGCGCGTACAATTACTCACATGGAAGAGCCCATGTTAAATGAGCTTGGCACTCAAGAAACAAACCTCAGAATGTGCCTGTGCAGGCTGTTGTGTGCATGTTAATCAATAGTCATGATTTATTCAATGAAGTAGCTGTCAGGAAGTGGTTGTGTGAAGTGTGGAGAGGCTGATGAGAGACACACACTGGTTTCTATTAGTGTCCACAGAGATGGAGAGGTTTTGCTTTAACCAAAGCCAAGAATGGGTAATGTGCATAGTGAGTAGGGCTGTACCGAATAGTTCGAAGCTTCGTTCATAACTTCAGCATTTGAACGCCACGCAGCGTTTTTTAAAATTTGTTTATTTTATGTGCTCATTCAGTCTGTTTAAACAACCCAGTCTGATACCGATGTTCTCTTAAATTTAACCAAGTGGTTTTGGTGCTGAAAGCTCACCAAACAGTGACAGTTTTGTAGCATTAAACACGTGTTAGACAGGCTTCTGGCAGGAAGGCTTTACGGGTGGCACATGAAACACTGATGAGCCTGACAAAGCGGCGATGTTATTTTATGGTCTTTGTTGAGAATGTGGTGTTTTAAATCTGGTATCTCTGCACAGTTACAGATAAAAATTAGGCTACACTGACATTACTGTTACTCTATATGTAGAATTAGATTCCAGTGGTGCCTTCGTAGGATTGTTTCCGACTTGTGTGATCCAGTTTCCAAATAACTCCAGAGAACTGCAAAAGTCCAAAAGTCAAAATTTATTGAAAAACAATGCCAAAATGTACATATTGTCATGAAATATTCTGCTGCAAATAATATTGCCTTGTGAAGGCTAGTTTCATAATTTGGACATAATTCAGATATGGATAATAAAATACTGCGGTTTTGTACTATTGCAGAGTAGAAAATATATAACCCAGTAAAAAATATATGAGCACAGTAAAAAGTATGTAATATTGCACAACATAGTTGCACAGATGATATTAGCAAATGTTAACATAAATAATGGAGTAGTGCAAAAAGTATGTTTGTGATGTTGTGATGTAAAACAGCATCAACACAGTGTGACCTTAAATGATGCTGGAGTTTAACAGTTATCTGATCTAATAACTCACTTAATCACATGAGCCACTTCATTCAAACTGAGGATTTTTTCTGTTTGTTTTTAGGGTGATGACGTCATAAAATATGACCACAGACATTCAAAGCTTCATTTAAAAACCTCAATAGACGCGCTGAATGTAAAAAAAAACATGACAGTGGCATGTTCCCATATGAGCGTAAATTGTCCTCTGATGTCAAAACGTTTTGAAGATCACGCACTTGTAAGTGAAAAAGTGCATTTCTTTGACAGTTTATTTTCGCACACGTCTCATTGTTTCACTGCTTGTGCTTACTTCTGCAGACAGTTCATCGAGGGCATCCAACCACTTTCTAAATTGGCTTGCGATTCATTTCTAATCTGGTAATGTCTAAATACTGCCTCTGGATCAGGGTTTCACTAGCTGTGTCCTGAAAATAGAGTGAAAAACAAGCGGAATCAACCATGTCTGTGTTTGTTTGGCCCACTCCGTTCAGGGCTCTTGCGAAACGTAACCAGCGTGGCATTGACAAAGATTACGGTCCCACAGGCCACAGTGGGTGTGCGAAAGAAAGTGGCCTCGCTCTGGCAGCTGGCACTGAAACATATATACTTAGGCACAGTAGCGTACGCTGGCACACAGCGACATGCACAAACACACTCAGACACACAAACACACGCAGCGAGAGAGGCAGACTTACATAGTGTCAACAAGGGGAGGGTCAGAGTCCAAACATCCGTAGTAAGTGTTTGACTCAGCTCAGCCCCTCATAGACACTTTTAATGGAGTTGGCTCTCCCTCCCACCCTTCACCCTGGATCCAGCCCAGACGAACGCTCCCACTTCTCTCTCACTCGCTCTCTCTCTCTCTCTCTCTCTCTCTCCATCGTTGCTTCTGTCTGTAGACAAATAGTAGTGGGAAGGGGAAGTTAATGATATAAAAACCACCACACTGCCTCTTTAAGTGGGGATTAGAAAAAAGAGGAGTGCAGGCCAAGGGAGAAGAGGGGGCTGTGAGGGGGAGTGTAAAAATAAGAAGCCCGGCAGGAGCGGCACTGCAAGGTCACCTCTGCTGTAGTGTCGGGCCTGTCGGATCGAAGGCATGGCTAAGGGGTTGCAGTGGTACGGACCGGTCTCCCAGGAATGCTTCAGGAAGATCTCCTGCCATACCTGAGGCAGCCGCTCATTTATCTGGAATGCTGCGCTCCGACTGCTAACGACCAGCTCAAATTGGACTATTTTTTCCCATTTGTCAGTTGGCCAGCTGCACCGGCTCAGCTGCGCATCTGTGCGGAGGGAAGGCGTAGGACAATGAAAGTTCCAAACTCATTTTTCTCACTTCTCTTCATTTTGTGTCTCTCTTCTCACAGTTAGGAGAGTTTTCAGTATTGTTGCCGCCTGTCAGTCTAAGTAAGTCTCCCCTGGTGCAGTGTTAATGGAGACGAGTGCCTTTGGCATGTGGCAAAGCTTTTCCTGTGACATTTATGAGGCCCCGGCACAGCGGGGGTACTCAGCGTGGCTTATCATCTGCCTGTTGTGGAGGATATTTAACATTGTATGTGAGTTTTCTCCAGTGGCACGAGTTTGATGTTTTAACTCACATAAACAAATTCTACCTTGAATGGACTCATTTTAAAATCACGGTGGCAGCAGCTGAGAAAGGAGCATTTTACAGTCACGATGGTGGAGTCCAGTACAACAGCACACTACAAATTACAAAATCAAAGATAACCTTAGAGACAAATAAAAACCTGTCTGACACAGTGTCAAGTTCTTCAAAGTTAATATTCATTACTTTCACATTTTATTATCAGCATATAATCAGTTTAACATTGCTGTTGAAACTTGCTGTACAGTGACAGGATGCTGCTGTTTGAAAAACTCCCCAAACTGTATGAACAACCCCACCTTACTTTGTTCATTAAGAGGAAATGAGAGTTTTTTCCACAACATTTTTATCATTTAAATGAGCTTCATCGAACAGGTCATTAATATGGAAATTACCCTCCTTTAGCTCTGTTGCGAACCCTTTTCAATCCCAGTGAAAAGCCAAATGTTACTGTAGGTTTACACTGACGTTTCACTTTTCAAGTTATCTCCAGGTGTTATCTGAGTTTACTGGGTTGTAAAATTAATGTACTAGAATAGAAATTCATGCACTGGATAAAATCAGACTGTACATTTTGTGTGCCTTCCATTCCTGTTAAATATAACTCCCTCCACCAAACTTTCGACACACACACACACACACACACACACACACACACACACACACACACACACACACACACACACAAGTGTGCACTAATGCAGCCAGAAGAGTGCACTCAGGAGAGTGCAGATCTCAGGCAGGTGTGTCTGGGGGTATGTGGCGGTTGCAGTTGTTGATCATTGTTACCGTCCAGTTTAGAGGAATGAGGAGTCAGCTGTTGATGGTGGTGTAAAACAGTGAAACTGTAAATCACCACAACCACAAAAGGTCCTTGAATATATAGATTTAAATATGCACACAAAATGTTAGGCTGATTGGTCCGGTAGCATGAGAGATTAGCTGCGGACAGATAAACATAATCACCCACACCACTCGCACATTCCCCTGTATTAAAACGCGCTCTGATTCTAACCATCCCACCGTCTGTAGTTTATTTTTTGGCTGCGGCACAGCTTGGAGATGCTGCTCTAGTGCAGAGGAAAACCACTGACCGGTCTGGAACTGGCAGAGGCGAGTCAGTCTGACAAGGTGTGAAAAGAGTCATGATCTTCTTCTCTCTCCCTCTCAGATCTCACTTTGATGGACTGCTTTGTAGTGCAAGGAGCTGGGCAAGTGCTGCTAAGCTACATTACAATATATGGCGTGTTTGCCCAGCAGGTGCCATTTCCCTCTCTGCCATAATATGAAACACTTTGAATTGCTAGCGCACTGAATGCCAATGTCAACTTAGGCATGTAGCTCACAGACCCACTCTTAAAAAACCTCCTGCACCACCTGGAAAGAGGATCAGTAATGTGCTGCTTGTTAAGCTCACTTGTTATTAAGGTGACGTTTTAAACTCTATTAGTGCTTGAATCTTGGGTTGGTTCACCCTAAATTAGAAAAAACATATTTTCCCACTCAGCTTTAGTGGTATCCAGCTGCAGAGATAGTTTTGGTTTTATTTGCTCAAGGTTTGAGGTGTCTGTTTGAATTTTATTTGTGGTGCTCACGGCTCTTAAAAAGTGATGTTTAAAAAATTCAACTGCAACTTTTCTTTCCAGGAAAAAAAAGATATCCCTGACCTCACAGTGAACTGTTTTCACTTGGACTATCTCTTTAGAGGAGGGTGTTCCAGTGAAAACTGACAGCACCCTCTCTGGGTTTTCCAAAGGGACGGGGACAGTGATTCTGAAAAGATACGCAACTGTTGACAGAGGTACTGAAGTCAAAGTAGCAATACCACAGTGTGGAAATGCTCAAAGTACCTAAAGTAAAAGTATACATCATGCAGAATGGCCCATTTCAGAATAACGTATATTACCTTATTGGGCTATGATTGATGCTTTAATGTGTTTATGTGAGTAAATAAAGCCAAAACATTTTTTATTGAAGTTGAACTGAAATTAAGATTCATTTTGTTTTCCTTATCCTTAATGTTTGCTTGTACTCGACTTGTTTGAACTGAAATTTTGGTTTGTTCTGCTGACATTACTGTTCTTCGGGGAGCTTGAACTTTTGGTTCAGAATGTCAATGCTGCAATTTGATTTTGTGGGTAGACACTAAAAATAGTGGTGTTGTAGGCAGTAAGTCAGATGGGGATGGCCGTTGTTTGTAAAGTACCATCTGTGATTTGAATATGTCCGAGTTACTCCGCAACTTGACCAAGACAACAGGAAGTGTGCAGAGATTTGAAGCCAATCTGACACAGTGGCCAAACCATGCAAGTACTTCACATGATGCATGTGCCAAAAAGACTATTTCCTATACACTTACACTGTGAAAGAAGTGGCTGTGGCATCACAGCTCCTGCAAAATGACTTGTTTGGCAATCAGAATTTCATCCATTTGGCCTTTCATTGATTTGCAGGGTCCCAGTTCAGTTTGCATACATGCAAATGCACATTCTTGGTAGATAATTTTGCTACGAAAATGCTACATTTCTGCGTATTACCTTGCAATCGTTAGATAGAGATAGAATTGTGCTGCGGAAATCCTCTGTGTGTATTGCAAACTGTTGAAGCTGTTACTCCAACTGGATCTCCTGCATCGTATTCCATTGTCTCAGTGACACCTTAAAAACACAGCCCCCACCGACGCGGCTCCCTGCCTTGTTTTAATGCAGGACTCCGCTGTTGTTTATCTCGGATGCATATGGGACTCTTTGACAGGCCAGCTGAAACTCTGTCTGTCACTCAGTGGGCAGCGTAACAGAAAGGGACATGTCGTGTGGAACCTTGTAATGCACAAATGAATGGTGATATGTGATGACAGGACAAAGCCAGTGAACACACCTATGACTGGCTGCAGGCTTGTCTGCAGAGGCAGGTGAAATGCCTAAGCCATTGTTGTTTAATGTTATGTGACGTTGCTCTTTGCTTGTTGCTATCAGTTCAATTGAGCAGCGAGCTGGATACAAAAGCTTCTGTTATCTTTGGCTGTGTTATTTGTTAGCTTTTGCTTGCTCTCTGTAAGATGTGGTTCAGGCATAATGAGGGAGTGTGGAAGTGGTGCTTAATACTGAGCATCAAGGTTAATGAAGTCAGCTTGCAATTAACTCAAAGCGGGCCTTGGTTGTACAGCGACTCCTTCACCCTCTTTGATAATAACACTGGCCATTCTTTGTGTTCACTGTGTCAGATTATGGACCTCGTTTACGTCTTAGATGCCTTAAAAAGCCGCCGAGTCAACGCTCTGCTCCTTCAACATGTCTCTATCAACTTTGATGTCAATAACTCGCCACAGGATCCTCACAGATTAATTAATGTGATAAAAAAAAAAATAATTCTTTACAAAGGCTAAGTTTCCATTAGATGAATAGAGCGTTTCTCAAGTTCAGGGAAAAGGCCAAGATTCTTTCAACATTCTGTAGGTGTTTACCAAATAATCCCACACAACAAGTGAAGCAGAAACTTAATTGTAACTAATTAGCTCCCTAGAGGTTTAATTGGATCTGCATTCTTTATTCCCCAGTTTACCTGCAATATGTAAATCCTACTTCCATGTTGGGGAGTGGGGGGTGAAAAAAAAACGCTGGGGTATGGGAGGGATCCGTAAAGGGAAGCTGAATTAAGTGAAGTTGAAAATCAGTCTGTAACAAGCTTAATTTCTGTCTTGTCTGGCTCTCTTCACTGATTCGGCACCCTGGAGCTGTTTCCAGCCTGTGTAATTGAATGTGCGTTCACTAATGGTAGAGTATACGGCTCATCTCGGAGGTCAGGTAATACGACGGCATTGTTTTTCACTCAGATGAGTCGCCATGTCTGGGCTGAACGTGACTTTTTAGACGTTCCTATTGTTCTGGCTTGGAGAAAATGAGCAAACGCTTCTCTGTTCTGTTTTTAACCGCATTCCTTTGAGGGAATGCTGTTGTTTCTTTTGCCTGATTACACTTAAAATGATGAGGCTCAAACTGGAGCACCACCATCTGTCCACCTTGACTTTGGAGCACAGTTTTCTGGGCGAGGACCCTTTTTTTGTTTTCACATCCCAAACTGAGAGTCGGCTGGTGGGATATTGTTCATTTTCCTCCTGACAAAGTACGTGATGGGTTAAAGGTTAAACAAGCTGCGTTACAGCCAAAACAGGATATTGCTGTTTTTTCTTTTAGCTAAAAGTCCCTCAAATCGCCAAGCAGAGAACACAATGAAAGCCTATTCATCCCAGACCTTCAACCACAGCGCCGACAATACTGTCCATCCTGTTTTGTTTCTATAGCAACTGCAGCTCTTAACTTGGCCTAACCAAGCCTGAACAAGTATAAAGTTGCTAAACTAGTAGAAAACAGATGTCTGTGGACTGTTTGCCAGGTCCACTCCAAAGTCATTTTTGTTACACAGCTTTCTTCCTTTTCATAACACCTCATCAACAATTTCTTTCCAAGCAGGTTCAAATTTCACTTTGAGCAGTGACCTCATCAGGGAGGCTTTTTAATTGTGAATAGCAGCGCTTAAGCCGTCCATGGGGGGAAAAAATCTTTTGTGGAGAATCTGCGATGCTCTGCTTCTGCTTTGTCAGTGTTTGCAAACACGTCAGTAGAACAGGGAGGAAAAGAAGTCTCATGGAAGGTCGCAGTGGCAGCAGAGACAGGAACAGGGCGTGGAGCGTTCAGCCTCAGAGGCTGTTACATCACCACACTTTTCCACTTTTCCATCAGGCCACACATACTTCACCACAGTGAAACTCATGGCTACAGTCACCGAGCAGACTCAGGATTTTGGTCTGAAATAAGTTTGGCTTAAACTTTTCGGTTGACGTTTGCCTTCAACCGTTTTTTTTTTTTTTTTTTTTTCACAAGGTGAGAACTTAAAAAAGCCCCAAGCAAAATCAGCATATTTAGAAATTCATTAAAAATTATACATTCCTCGTACTTGCATGTATGCATTATATATGGAGATGGGTCTTGTATGCGATGCTGAGAATCTGAAATCCTCCTTGCCTGCACATATTGGATGAAGCCACCCGACATAAACCACCCAAACTGTTGCTTTGATGTGACGGTGCCGAGCCTTCATTAGGCTGTACACTATGAGTTCATATTTATACTCTACTTAATTACCATGTCTTGTATTTGGTATCAGATGCTCACGACACTGAACCAATAACAGATGAAAATGCCACAAAACTACTTTGAGACTCTTTATGTAAACATGTTCTGGCTTTTTAATCTGTCAGGTATGCTTTAGAATTTAAGTGACCATGCAAACCACGAAATATGGTTCCACTTTGAAACACCTGTTAGAGATTTAGAACATGGGATTTACATTACAGCATAATGCACCACATATTCACCGTAATACACTCCTGAAAGCTGTTGGCAGTAATGGATATTTTAGACATCTGTACATAAATGAAGGAAGACAGGTAATGATAGAAATGTGTAAATATTTATTCAGATGAGAAGAAAATTCCTCAGTCCATCTATTGTGTCTACCCATTGTTTCATATTTACTGAGGTAGCGTTAAGCAGGATATTCAAGCAGCCTGTAGCAGGCAAAAGTAATCTAATAATATCTAAAATACAACCAAATCAGTGCACAGCTCCTCTTCATATTAAGGAAAATTACTAGTCTGGTGTAGAATGTTACACTTAGATGATTTTGAAAATTGCAGGCAAAGGAGAGTATTAAATATATAAAGCATTGGGAAAAAAAACACAGTTAAAGAGAAATGGACAAAAAAATGAACAAATGTAGTGAGTTAGTGTATCAGCACACATGCAAACACCAATTATTAGGTTTGTCGAGCCACTCTTGTTGCTCTCAGATCTCTCGAACTTGTGGAAATCATCTAGTTAACTTGGTAATTAAAAATGCATTGCCACGGGGACTGCAAGGGGGTTTTAGCGATATATTTAAAATGTCCCATTCGCTATTTCTGTAAGGACCCCCGCCCCCCGTTGAAACACTACTGTCCCTGTTTACTTCGTGTTTGTTGAGTGTTTTCACAGTGACGTGTGCTTTCTGAGCTTTTAATTTCAGGACAAGGTGTGACAGCCAAAACTAAATGTTGCGGTGCGGAAAGTTATTATTATTAGAATTATTATCAGTGTTATTTCTACTGGTGGTGACAGTAGTGGTAGTAGTAGAACTAGCAGTGGCAGTATTTTATTCTACAGATGAAAGTCTGGCACCATCAGTGACAGAGTGGTGTCATGCCTGCCTGAGAAGGTTCATCATGAGCTCTAGCAAAGCATGTCAGGCATGCAGGTGAAAGACTGGAATGTGATTAGCCTGTCCTGCAGGATTGTGATAAGAGGCCACAGTTCATGCATATCAGCGAAGGAGGAACTATTCGACTCAACTCTCAAAAAGTGATACTTAATAAAGAGTTGCTAAAAAAAAAAAAAAAAAAAGTCAAACACATGCTCAAGTCAGTCACTTTGCTCTCGCTAATTGAGCTGCAAAATTTGATTGGGTTTGACGTCCTTCTGTGAATGTCAATACCTGCTGTTTGCATTCTACGCGTCGCTGATAGCAAACAGTACCCCTTTGCCTCCTCCAGAAAAATAATGATGGACTTCAAGGTTCATGCATAATGCAGAGGCTGTGAAAATAGTGTTTCCTGAGAGCACACCGCATCGCCTTTGGACTTAAGTGAAATATAACCTGAATTTGACATTTTCTAATATCCTACACCAAACTTTTTGTTTCAAAGAGATAGGGGCGGTAATTGCTGCACCAGAAGAAAGACTGCCGATCCTTCTGGGTATTGCGGGTGACTGTGGGGACAAGGCAAGATTGGAACATGGTAATTGCAAAGACAAGGGCTGAGAATAAATGGAGAGGAAAAAAAGAGTTCTTTACTGTCACATAGAGGAAGGTCAGAAGCACAAGTGTATGACATCCATGCATGTTACAGTGTATTATTCACAGTGTACACAGGGGACCGATACCTTTTCTTAGATATCCAATTCATCGCTTTGCTTTCTGACAAAGAGAGGAGATGATCTCTGCTGAAATCCCCCCCACCCCCCAACCGACTGCACTGAAGTAACAAGATGTGATACAAGATGCAAGGATGTCAACAGCGCTAGGTCACAGTGAATATCAGAGCAGGCTACAGTATGCTGCTTTTTTCCCTCCCAAATCATTATTTCATTATTTGATTACGGCTTCCACGCTGTTGTCAGAATGCTTATACATTTCCTCAAAGATGAAAGACAAACAGGGGCAATTTATTTCCCCAGATTAGATATTGATCACAGCTAGTGTGCTGGGCGTCAGATATCTTCCCTGAAAAATGAATGTCAAATGCTAAGCATCACTACTTTTTTATTTCCTTTTTTTTTTCTCTTAAAGAGGCGCTCCTCGCTCAGAGCATCGCAGCCACGTGTTTTTGTGCGCTCTTAATAGAAAATGTCAACTTTTCAGTTCTCCAGCAATAATGTAATCTCTTTGACGTGGTCATGTCTGATGAGCCTTGTTTATGTCTTGTCCCGCTCTTCAGTATGGCCCCAATTAGGTTTTTTATTTTGCAGACCTTCTCAATAGTGCCATCCCATTTAGAGACATAAGAGAGTGGACAGGGAGTCTGTCAGCACGCTGCATGATGAAGAAAGAATGTCAGAGGGACGTAAATAGGAGCAATGTCCCAAGCAGCTTCCCTGCGAACAGTCTGAGGGTCTGGAGTTGCCCCCGTCTCCGTAATAGACTGTTAGAGACAACTTTTATGAAGATAGTAAAGAGAGATGGCAGCCCATATGCTCGAACAATATGAAGAACTCCTCTCTGTTGTTGTGTTGTCATGTTTGGTCTGTCTGAGATGATGGCTTCACGGCACAGAGCGAATTAAAGACCACCAATGGGAAAACAAAGATAACGTTTGAGAGCCGTGGTGGAAGATTTACTGGCATAAAAGCAAACTAGTGTTCTTGTACTGTACATTAAAACGAGTGGTGTTTAATTTTTAATTCAATCCTCTTTGTCGCAGCACATATTTGTCCTTCGCTGAAATCAGTCAAATTCAAGCAAATTAGACGTTGTTTAGAGTAAACAAAAGACAATGATACATATAACATACATGCAATCAGTGTTCGAACTGCTTTCCAGACGTGGCCATGGACTCACTCACACGGCGTTATAAATAATTTGCTCATGTGTGTCTTTGTGTGAGAGATGATAACAGCAGCGAAGTCACTGTTGCACAAATGGAGCATAAACACCATGATAACTCAGAGACTCCAGAGAGGGGCAGGAGTAAACAAATAATTATGTTCCTGTGTGTGTGTGTGTGTGTGTGTGTGTGTGTGTGTGTGTGTGTGCCCTGCTATAGCTGGGTCTTTAGGCTGCAGTACAGTAGGTCATTATAGAAATTCAATCCGCTGGAATTTGGATTCATTACATGTGTATTCTGTGTGACCCCTTCGGTTGAGGATTTCAAACAGGAAGTCTGCAGATAGTTTCACCCAGTTCTGTTTGTTTTTTGTCTTTTTTTGTATCCCATACAAGCTTTTATTTAGCCACTCTGTGCAAGCTATTTAACGATTGCTATTACATATTTTACCACATGCTCAGTTGCGGTCCGTGTGACACCCCCTCCTTAAAAGAAAAAAAACATCCCTGAGCTTGACCTCTATTTGCTATGAGCGCGTGCTTCATCATCATATCCCAAATTACTTTTCTCCGTAGTCGCCTTTATTCCATGCAGTCAGGGTAAACACTGTTGCTTTGTATTTAGTGCCAGTGTGGCAGCTGAGTGTGAATTATCTCACTGATTCTGTCAGGGTAAAACAAACAGACAGAAGAGCGAGACATCAATTACTCTAGCTACTCCTGGGGAAAATAAAAGCATTGGAATCTAATGAGTGTATTGCATTTACCCTACTGTTATATAATTTGTACCCTGTTAACCCACCCATCACCTCCCTCCATGCAGTTAACTACAAGCTGGGATCTCAGTTCTGTTCAGCTGCAGGAAAAAAAGAAAAAAAAAAAAAAAATCTCCGAATGGCACTCATCTGCACTGTGCATCAGAAATTCTGCTCATAACATCATATGTTTTTTATGTGCTCTCCTCATAAACACCGCTGTGTGCTTGCTTAGTCTTTCATTTCATGCAGATTTTAACCCTGCATTCCTGAAGTAATGCTTTTGACTTTGAAAAGCTCCTACACACCAGAGAAACACAGCTGATGATTCGCACTGCGAGCTGTGCTGTGAGTCACTGAGGCTTAGCAGGATCTACTGCTCTGACTCAAACATGTGCTGCCAGGGATAGAGGCTCTCTCCCCCTCTTTTATTGTCTCGCTGCCACACAATGCAGCCTCAGACGGCCATCTCCGAGCTCGTCACACAGGACGTAACTTGTCCCCCGAGTCTGTCACCTCGGGAACGCGGGCCGATCGGACCGTCGACTGCAGTCTGAGCGCCTGAAGTGAAATGGAGAATACCTTCAGTTTTCTCCCACATTGTATGGCGTTAGGTGACTGCGTGTTGTCAGCAGAGAGGTGCCTCGCTGACAGTTGTGAAGCTGAGCCAGCTGCCTTAACAGAGTTGGAAGTCCAGTCGTAGGTTTGACAGTGAGAAATATACCATCTGGAATCTAAAAATGAAGGAATGGCACCGCTATATGATAATGAGAGGAAACGTAGAAAAAAGGCCACAACAAGCCGGGCCGTGCTAAAAAATGAACACAGAGGCAAAATAATCTATAAGGAGCGACAGAAAAACCATGACAATCACTAATGCACACTATACGTTCAGTTTTTTTCCCCAGACTGCCGTTTCTTTCTGATCTCTTCCCCTTTGCCTCAATCATTTTCTCCCCAACCAAGAAATCCCTCTCGCTCGCTCCCTTTTATCGCCACTGAAATTCATTCAACATGTCCGCTTATAGGCATTCTATTATTTCTTTATTTATGTATTCCACTTTTTATTCAGAATCACATGTTAATGAAGAGCGTCATTATCAACCTTAAATATTTAATTTTCCGCTCTGTGTCTGCTTCCGAGGGAGGCTGACTGGAAGAGCAGCGGCGGCGAGGGGAGGGGGGGGAGAGAGGATGGAAAGAGTCGTGCTGTAGCATCAGCCTTATCTGCATCCGCTGCTTTAAAGTCAGCTCCAACCAAAGCTCCAAGTTTAGCAGTGTTTTTCCACATCGGCTCCATCTGAAGTCCAGTTACGAGCTACTTTCTAAACACCCGAAGATCCAAGACCTGGTGCATCTATACTGTCTCCTTTTTTTTTTTTTTTTTTTTGCGGGGGTGGCTCTAGATTCGGCTTCAGTATCGGTCTTTGCCCCTTAGCCCCATCTCTAAACTCCATCCCCAGCCTCAGCATTAGCTCCAGAGAGGCTGAGTGCCCTTGTGATAAGGTGTGAGGCCTGTCTGCCTCTGACTGACAAGCCTGCTCTCACCATGCCAGTGCCTGCTGCTTGATAAGAGAAAATGTCAGCGTGATTTTGGGAAATGTCATTTATCGCGGCTTTCTGGCCGTGTCTGTAACCCAGACTGATTATGGTTGCTGGACATTTATATCACTGGGGGTGGCTTGGAAAATTGTACAAATGCTATGTTTTTCTGTGATAACGGCACTTAATATCCCTTTTGCCGTAATGGATTTGATTTTGCTCCCTTACCTCTTCTTCCTTGTCTGAATAGTCTCAACATCATATGCCGTACTTGCTAGTTTATTTTATGAAGCCGTGTATCAGACACCATCAAAGCGTCTGGCATGTGGAGGCGTTTAGATCGGGGATTCTCTCCACACCCAGACAAAGACTTCCACCGCTCTCCGCCTTGTGCAGAATCCATGAGTTGAAGCGTGTGTTTGTGGTGTGAGAGGAGCCCCAGATTCAAGTGACAATCTGCTAGTCTTTGTCGGAGCGTGTGTGTGGGCTGCGTGGTGGATAGGGGACATCTTGCTGTATTATTTAGAAAGACAATCCTCCCCAAAGATGAGTGGGTTAACAGGAACCATTAATTGGTTTAGCAGAATCATATAGACACTAGTTCCGGCTTAGCTGCCAGGCGGAACATGCTCGCGTTCAGATGCATTCAAAAGCTCCTGCTTGTTGTTATTATTATTGTTATTCTTTTCTTTTTTTCACGTTATAAACGCTCGCACTGTGAAGCCGGACTATTTACCGTTTACTTTCATGCCTTAGGTTTTGATTTGTGGATCCAAGATGAAGCAGAGCTGAGTTTGTACTCACGTCATCACTTTTAATGTCGGATTCAAAAACCCAAGCTGTCATATATTATTCAGGGAGTTTTCGTCTTTTCTCCGAAGCACTTCACTATAGTACTGTACCTCTTCTGAACTGCATGGCTCCAAGAATCATGCAGCAAGCAGAGGGTCTATGATTCAGTGCTGTGTATTTTTTTTCCCCTCATTGTTGACTCAAAGTGACATTTATGGGACACCCTGATAAAGCAATTCTTCCTGCTGCTCAGACCAGGCCGGTATTTTCAACAGATTTTCTCATTCATTTGTATTCACTTTTTTTTTTTTTTTCTGGGAGACCCAGGCAGCCTTTTGTGATCCACAGCCCCGAAGTAGACTGAGACAGAAAGAAGTGTCTTTAACATGGGCTCCCTGGCAGCCTCTTGGGAGCTTAGTGAGAGTGTTGTCCCCCCACTCTTAACCAAATTTATTGCTAGTCTGACTGTGGAAATCTAACAAAGGCACGGGCCCACTGTTCCCGGTGTATTTGTCAAATCACTGCACCTGTGAGAGTCCCTGCGCAAGATGGATTCTAGGTTGGAGCGTTCGTCCAAGAATAAATCTCTCTCTTTTTTGTATTGTCTTTGTTTGGGCGAGCTGTAGGCTGGGAATGAGCTCTCCTCGTCACATGAAGTGGAGTTGGTGAAAGCCATGATAAATGGTGCTCTTTGTTGACACCTTCATTGGGTTATTTATGGCTCATTAATTGAAGTGAAAAGGAGACTTGTTGGCGCAGCAGGGGTAGGCAGCGCCAGGCCTCCGTGGCTGTGCCTCAGAGCGGCCCACAGGCTTTGGGGGAGAGAGAGGGAGGGAGGGAGAGAGAGGCAGCCATCCCTCTCTCACTTCTGTCTGTTTCCTGTTTGCTGTGGAGAGAAAGGGAGACAACTCATTCATCAGGAATGGATGGGGAGTGAAAGAGGAAGACAAGCATGAGAAGCCAGCCTCCACCCTTCCCAACTGCCTCTTTAACTTTTCAGTTTGCACACAAGAACGCAAGGAGTGAAAACACTTGTTAGGTGTTA
Source organism: Chaetodon auriga (assembly GCF_051107435.1). Classification (NCBI taxonomy): domain Eukaryota; kingdom Metazoa; phylum Chordata; class Actinopteri; order Chaetodontiformes; family Chaetodontidae; genus Chaetodon; species Chaetodon auriga. The sequence continues at coordinate 12,199,195 of NC_135079.1, read as the reverse complement.
TAAATGACTTATGCGTGTCTCGAAAAGACAGTGCATATAAAATTTTCACAAGGACATATTTAGCATAGTTGAGGGAAACTTCAGATTATGATTGGTTTGAAATGGAACCACACCAGCCGTTAAGAAGTCGGGGCTCGGTGCAGAGCAGAACCGTGCAACAAATTTGGGATATTGTGCTTGTTTTGACACCGCTGCACTCGGATTTTGTCTGAAATTTTCGATACCTCGTCTTTCCGCCCCGCCACAATTTCCTTTGAACGCTTTGAGTCTTCCGAGGAGAAAGAGCCACTTCAGACATAAGCTCATGAGCACACTTGATTAACAAGTGGATTAACTATGCTCGTTTCATGGGATGATGTACCTCAAAGCACTTCAAAGGCCACGCCGAGTGCCCATGAGGTGCGGTAATGAGGGGTTCTTCTACACAACGACAAATTTGGTGGCCTCGCTTCTTGTGAACCTGATCATTTTCTCATTTTGTGTGCACTCGCTCCTTTTGGTCTCCTGCTCTCTGCCTGCTCCGTTTCTCTTCCTTCCTCTCCCACTCCCCCCCACCCCTTTTCTTTCTCCCTCAGTCTCTCATCTCCTTCCACCTTCTCCATTGCTCCCCTCAGGTTTCCTCTCATTGATCCCCTCTTTATTTCAGCTTAGTTGAGATGTAACATTCCTCCCTGGTCGTGCACTATGTTGTCGCTCTCGCTGCTGTTTACCTTTATCATTTATCCTTTTAACATTTACGCTGTTCGTGTTGCCCCCCCCCCCCCAAACTATAAAGATGACCATCCGCAGCATCAGTCACCATGTGTCTGGAAGTTGCCAAAGCTTTTTGGCGTCCTTGAACTGCTTGACTCCTGTAAAGCCCACTTCTGACATCTCAGCGCTGTCACAGCTGTCAGTCAACTCACAGTGATGCCCATGTCCTCCAACACTTTTCCATCTCTCAACACCCAGGCTTCCGCCTCAGTTTGTATGAGGGGAACATGTCCTGGCCTGTCATACACTCATCCACAGTGCTGTTTAGGAGTGAGATGGGCGGAGGGGGGGATTCAATTTTCTAAGTGGCATGACGTCCTCCTGAGAAGTGTAGTGAGGTTTCTGTCTATCTCCTGCACTGGAAAGGCATGTACGGCTCTGCCACAGTGGAGTAGCCCGCTCACGTTCCACTCTCTATCTCTCCCTCCCTGCATTTTTATTATTTTGATCTGGCAAGCACATGAGAGATAGTAATCTACACTTCAATTACATCGCACAAGTCATCAGATGCTATCTTGCGCTGGTGATAGAATGTGCTCTGAGGCAGCCCAGCACCACTGTGAAACAGCCCCGAGAGAGCCACAGTCTCAGTGTGTGTGCATGTGTGTGAGTTCAGTCTATCTGTGTTTGTCTTTGTGTGTTTGTGTATCCTTGTGTGTGTGTGTGTGTGTGCGTGTGTGTGTGAAAGAGAGACGGAGAGAGCTGGAGGAACAGAGAGACCAACAGACCGACAGAGAGACAGACTCTGGGAACTAGCTGTATTTATCAGTATAACACACATATTTGCCAGTAGGGTACAGTATTTAACCTCAGTTTGTCATTGCACCGATTCTTATCATTACATTTAATTTAGTTTGCAATGAGCAGACCGTGCTGTAATAAGAGGAGGAATTTTGTGCGTCGTTTATCATCTGAATTCCTGATAGTAACCAGCAGAGGGCTAATACAGACATGTTTTAAGGTCTTTGTCTACAAGGCAACCACTTGTCCTCCGTGAGCTTTTATGTGATTTATTACAATGTGCAAACTGTGCAGTTAATCTGCAATTTTCATGCCATTGACAGTATTTTTTTCAGCACAGAAAATTGTAATATATAATTTGAAAATGATCCTTTGCCTGTAAGCTATCACAACTTACTACTTTTTATTAATTGTCTCTCTCTCTTTCCGGTGCTGTGTGTTTCCTCGTGCACTGTCTTCATCTGATCATCAACACATTTTAAAGGTAAGTGCTGCTACCAAACCACACGTCAGGCTATTAATTAAACTGCTGCTGTTTGAAATACATCAGCTACACACTGTGCAACAACAGGACATCGTTTTTTGCATGATATGTTTGCACTGTGGTGGTTGATGTATTTGCCTTGTTTTAGATGTACCTGTTAATGCCATTTATTGTAAACCTGAAATGTATTCCCTGTCCTCCAAAGGCAAAGGCAAACAAGGTAAGTGGGCAACTGTCCTGTAACTTGATCAGAAAGCCCTGAGTAACACAGTAACAAAGTTAGCGATCAGAAAAAGAGAAGCAGCCATGATGTGGAATGATCCAAAAACACCTGTTTGGAACATTCCACAGGTAAACAGGTTTATTGGTAACAGGTGAAAGGGGCAACCTGGAAAGGCTCAGTCATTCATAAGCAAGGATGGAGCGACGTTCACCAGTCTGTGAACACATGATTGTATAAAGGATGTTACGACATGGCCTCAGGAACACACATAACACTGTTGTCAGTAAACACAGTTCATTTGCACATTATTGAGTGCTATTTTTATCTATTTACACAGCGTCCCAACTTTTTTTGGGATTGGGGGTTCTGTGGACCTTGGACATAGAAAAGAAAAGAAAAGAAAAGAAAAGAAAAGAAAAGAAAAGAAAAGAAAAGGGGATTGGATGAGTTGATGCTTACCCCCAGTTTCATCCCTGCACATCCTCCCAAAATTACATTTTATGCAAAGAGGCAATAGCCATTAAAAAGAGAATCATCACTCATCCCATGAATTCATTTGTAAATAGTGGTATACATGTAGGAAAGTGTCAGGCTTTGTTTGAAGCCCACCGTCTACAGTTGCAGTATTCTTCCACTGAGTGGCAGGTATTCAGTGCTCATACTCCCCGCTCCCTAACGCCAGCAAATCAAGACGGATGGCTGGATTCCATAGTTTTTATCAGGCCTTAATGTGCACTTATACAATGACAGAGAACTCTCCGAGAGGCCGACAGCCCAATGTTTGGGAATTGAGCTGGAAGGAGATAGCACTCTCTGGGCCCAGCCATTTTCTTCCATCAGAGAGTCTGTGATGTGAGGCAGCCCTGGCAGCAAGGCTGTTTCTCAGGTAGGCACGGCGCTCCTTTCCTCTCCTACTGAAAGAGCAGCTGGAAACCCTCACCTACTCTTGCCCCATTAGGCACCACTTGACGCAAGACAATAGATGTGCATGTCGTTGTGAGGCACTTTGTTGTCTTTCTCAGACATCTGGCAGGACTCGAACAGTTATGGCCCTTATTTTAGGCTTTTTATCCCTTTACATGTTTGTCCATTTATGTTCTCCTGTCAAGAAACTTGCTGATGTAATCTACAGATGTTAAAGGGTAAGAGCATTTATTGAGGACTGTTGCAACTTGAAGCCAACTGGCTCGATCGGCAGTACATGCATCTAGAAAATCTATGTCTGTTTTTAATCAGAGGTTTGATTGAAACAGTTGTACACAGCTCCAGTCTGTTTCAGGGGATGAGGTGGCAATAAAAATTTGCTCTCCGTCTTTGTTTGTGCGTTACCCGCAGATAAAAGCGCCTTGATGTTTGAATATCCAACGGAATGAGAAAATGTAAATATTTTCTACCAGACATTTTGAGCGGGACGGCATGCAGTGAAGGTCTCCAAAGCACACTGCTGTCTAAATGAGTGGTTATTGACAGACCTTTGGTGTCGTGAGAATCACATGTTGTTTGAATCTCTGGTACACTAGCAAATGTGATCCTCTCTGATGGTTGCATTTGAACTTATTTTGATGTCCCTGAGCATTAAGAGAAGTGACAGCTTACAAATAAATCCATAATTATCACATCTGAAAGCCGCCATCCCAAACTTTATTTGCATACCCAACACTTGGAGGAATGTGGGTAATAAACCCTGAGGGTCTCCCACACTCTGGCAAAGTCGCGGCTGTCATCTCATCAGCCTTTGGGTCTTTTTCAGAAGCTAGCAGAAAAGGGAAAGGCAGACTGGAGTGAGACAATACTGTTCTGTTAAAAAGAGGCTACAGTAAATGGGCAGAACTGACTAAGGTTCAGCAGAGCACAAAAGGAAACTGAAGGACAAGATTGTTCCCATTGTGTTTCTACTGTGTATTTCCCCACAGAGCAAGGTCTGCCAAGGCCCTGCGGGCTTCATTTCACCCCTTCAAAACCCAACATATTTCTTTGAGTGTCCTGAAGATAGGAACACAATGACTGCCTGTAGAATTTCATCTTAATTCTACCTGGGAACACAAAAGACTAATCACAGCCATCACAAAAGCGCTGTTCCTGCAGCCCAGTGTGTGATAGGACAGTCTTCGGCAGCATAAAGGCCTGGCCCTCCAGAGAGCCAGGAGGCTGGAGGAGGCAGTCAAATGGGAAGCAGAATAGGCCAGGCGACACCCAAGATTATGTCTGCTCCACCGTGTGGGGAGAACGCAGGCCTATAGGACCAGACATCTATCAGAGGAGGTCAAACTTGGGGCCGAAGCAATAGAACTGTAATAATTTCAGAACACATGATGAGAACAAGGAAAGTTAAGCGATAACCGCTGTGCAATATCGTACTTTACAGAGGATGTGTGTGACGTTAGAGTGTAATGAATAGTATTCCTCCTGTGGCTCATTCTGTAAGAGATTACAGATTATTCACAATTGGCTCTTTAACAAAAGTCGGTTGATAAGTATCAGAGCGAAAGTGCAAAACAGTTGAGGTTTCTCACATTTGGTTTATTTATGTCCCCTTCCCTACCTACCTCCTTCCTGCACATCCTGCATAATGCTGCACTTGGCAGGCAGAAAAAAGCCTCCAGTATATTGATCTAAGAGGCTGGAGGGAAATAAAAAAAAAAAAAAAAAAAACCTGCGCTTTAGCATGTTTCAGAATAAAAGTGGAGAAATATTTTCAGTCGACTCCGTAGCTCCACCTCCCAAACAGACATCCCCCCTCTGTGGCTCAGCCTCAGTACCTCCCCAAAAGGTTCAGCTAAAGCTCATCTAATTGGTTGCTGGGCTTTAATTAGCCTGGCTCGTTTGCATGGCTGCCATTAGGAATTCAAATAGGGTGGAGTGATAGCTGACATTTCCCCCGTACTCCCCTCTTTCCAGAATCCTCCCCTCTGATTCATCTCATCTTCATTTCCCCAGATCCTGTTTTTAAAGTTTTATTTAGGGTGTCATTTATTTAACAAGGGATTATTTATTTAGCGCATCAAATCATTCTGGAATGAATATTTATATATTTGTGAGGGTTTTAAATATTTACATGGTCTCTCCATTTCTAGTTTTGGAGCCACTGTAATGAGTGCTGTTGTTGGATGTCGAGGGGAATAACAAGACCGGTTTCAAAGTGAAAAGTCCTTTGAATATATTTCTAACTTAATTGGTATGAATCTATTATCAGGCTTGATGCTCTGATCATAGTTTAATTGGAGGTATATTATTATGGAATGACTTTAGCGGTGGTTAATGATATTTCATTCGGCTGATGATATTCATTTGAATGGCAATGAATGATTCATGTCAGGGGTGGCGTGTGAAAACACTCAGCAGTGCCATGACCCCATGTCAGCTGCTCTAATGCACTCACAGACTCCTACTTGACTAAATTCCATTAATCCTCAAAGAAGCTTAGCCATTTTTGCCCTGATGCTCACTCTCTTTCTGCATCTTGTTTTACAGAGGCACCATTGTGTAATGGTGGCTTATAAAAGAGGATGAACATTAGCAGGGTTGTGTCCCGGGGACTTTAACCACTCTTCCACCACTGGATCTGTCTGGTGGTGCACTACAGAGGCCTGAGAGTGCCAGTGGTCTAGTACCAGGTGACTGAGACTCACTACTAAGTTGACACATACTGGGCCTTAGAAGAGTCTTATTGACAGCAGCTGCAGGCAGTGGTAGAACACAGAGCGCGGCAGCATGACTGCTGAACCAGGAAACGCCTCTCCACAGTAGACCCCCCCTCCTCTCCACACTCCTCCTCAGTCTTAATGACTAACCAGAATGAGAAGTGGAGGAGAGGAAGAGCCTGGAAGAGCCTGATTTGTTCTGCATGCTAAATATGGCCTGTAATCTTTATTCCTCTGAGTGCCTTATTAAAAGTGAAAGGAAGATGAAATCCCACCAGCCAGCCCATCCTTTCTGCTGTTTATTAGAGGGGCTTTTCCTCTGTTAATATTGAGGTTATGGTAACCTTAGTGGTGATAGATGCATCTTGTGACTTCAGGTAATAATAGCAATGATTGATTCCCACCTGAACCCTGGAGGTGTAATCTAGCAGGATGGAAGAGATAAAGTGGCAGCCAGCGTCTGAGAGATACACAGAGAGGCAGATTCCATCCAACAGTGCTGTTTATCATCCAGCAGACAACAGCGCCTTGTCAGAATTTATGATGTTTCCCCTCATCTCTAATTCATCATCCATTAACTACTCTTTTCTCCCCCTTAAATCCATCTCTATTTGTTAGTTTTATCAGTAAGGTTAGGATGAAAAATACTTGTGTGTTAGTTTTTGATTCCGCGAGAAGATTAATGCGATTTTTGACTGCAAGTGTGTCACATCAGTCAGATCTGATTTGATAAGCCAAGTGAAATTCTCCCCTCCGTCGAAGAGTTTGTTGTCGTCTGGAAGCCGAAGTGGCACGCAGTTGCTATCGTTTGTGAGAAGACTTAATATTGTTTTTTTTTTGGACTCGCATAATTTATTTAAACTCAAGCTGCAATCGCAATTTTGGGCTGGAATTGTATACGATGCATAAAAGGAGGAAGAGCAAAAACCATATAAAACATTTCTTAGAAATCTACGCAGTAATATTCACAACACAGCCCATTTTGCATTATTTCTTTACCCTTTCTGCACAGCTGGAATGATTCCCACTCGTGAATTTTTCTATCATTATGTAAACAGATAACCAGAATCAGAGAGAATATGATCAGCATATTTTTGTGCCTGTATTTGCATTATGGTGCTTGTGCTGGAGCACTAATGAAGCTCAAAGACAAGTGGAGTCCTAGATAATTTTTTTTTTTTAAGCCCCACACCTTTCCCGTTGTAGAGCCGCAGTAGATGGCACATCTATTATTCCATTAGCAGGTAATTAATGACTCTCATTTGTGTAACTGTTATTAAGCCCTTTGAAAGATTGTTTGTGCTCAGATGAAATGAAACACATCCCAGAAGCCATCCATTGTGGCGGATAGATTAAAAGAGCAATAAGGCTCTTTGAAAAATGATATTTTATCAACGGTAATTTTTCACCGTACCTCAGGGGCAGCGATGACAGGAAAACACTGCAGTCCTCCTTCATGTTGATATCCTTTTTTTAGTCAAACTACCAGGGGAGTACACTAAGTGTGATTTATTCATCCCTTGACCAGTAAAAGGTGTCAGCCAGGTGAAAATGGATGCTGGGAGAGTATTGACAGGAGAAATAGCAGTGCAGTTGTCCTGCTCTGTCACAGCATACAGAGGGTGAGGTGGGGGGTGGGGGGGGGGTAACGTGTCCTGTGCTCTGGATGTCTAGTTCACATCTGTCTGGCTCTCATGCAGTGCGCCTAAAAAAAAAAAAATCTATCCTCTGCTTCTGTGGAACATTTTTCGTTTCCCGTTAAAGAATAATAATTGTATGGACAATTCTGTTTCTTCTGCAGGCTACATATTCTATATGATATCATAATTCCCTCCACTTTTTTTTTCTTTTTTTTTTTTTTAACTTGTGTCCTGGAGTGCATTGGATAAATCTCAGACGGGAATCTGATTTCCCACATGAGCAGATCAAATTGTCTCTTTTGTTCATGGTTTCTATCTGCCAATGTGAAGAGATCGAGGTTTCTTTTTTTCCTTTCTTCTCTTCTCTTTTCTTTTCTTTTTTTTTTTTTTAACTTATTGAAGGATAGGAGGATGGGGGAATCAAAAGCAGTGTGTCTTGTGAACAAACACCCAGCCTTTCCAAAGAAGAAGCTGTGTAACACGGGCACTGGCATTCCACAACTCCAGCTGGAAAGGCACAGAGCATCTCCTTGGGATTTATATTTAGCATTTGCTATGCTACTTATAAAATATTTCATAAATAATGTGAATATATTAGATGGGGAGAGAACTGTCGCCAGTCATTCCATATGCACTGCCATAGCAACAAGATGTTCCGCCTTTATCTGTTTAGGGCCCATGATTCTTAAACTGTTCATTGCCCACGTTTCCTTTTTTAATCAGAGTGTGTTTGGGATCCCCTGCAGCAGGGATCTAGATAAAAGGATTAACTCTGCCTCTACTAGTTAACCACGTTTAGACTTTGCCAGGCAGGCCCTCAAAATGAAAATAGATGGATTTCAAATGCCTGCATCAATGTGTTTTGATTGTGTGTCATCAAACATCAATTTATCAATAATTATAATGACAACAACTACGGCATGAAAACAGGAGTGGAGTCAACTTTGCATTTTGCACCTGAATAATAAAGATGATATTTTCATTAATTTGATTAAATAGGTATAGAATTTATATAATCTGCATGTTTATTTTAGCTCTCTAAAATTAACCTTTTTTTTTTTCCTTTTAAACCTAAGCCGCCTGTCAGTTTTTCGATGATTTGTATTCCTGTAATAGAGCCACAGTGACTTTTCGCCACTCCAGAGATGTGGATTTGTCTGACCGGGTGGGGGGGGGGGGGGGGGGGGGGGATGGAGATGTCTGCTCTGTCGAAAAGCGGTAGCGGTTAAAATCATAGCCTGGTGAGGCTTAGAAAAACACAGGAAGTCTTGACCAAGGTGCTGGCTGGCTGGTAGAAGATGGGAATCTTTGTAGTGGAGAACATCCATATGTATTCATTACTGGTTTTGATCCAGCAGGCCTCGTTGGAATCTGGAGGCATTAGGCCGGCCACTGCTGCACTGCCGGCTGGGTAACACAGTGTAGCAGGGAAGAGCTGGCTCCTTTGTCACTGCTGTTAGCATTAGCCAGAGATTTGCATATATTTCTCTTGGAAGCATTAAAGGAATACAAAAAAGACTAATTCACTATTGAAAGTCTCCCTTGCAAGATTAAAAGAGTCCCATTAGAAATGTATGACTGCTCATGTAGTTTTTATTTCATTTTTCTGCCCCCTCCCCACCCAACCCCCCCACCCCCCTCCACTTTTGTTAGAGGCTTTGATTATTCGCCAGGTTGGCAGAAAAAAATAAAAAGAAATCGTAAAAAAAAAAAAAAAATTACAGCTGCCATCTTTCCTAATGTTACTTTGTTTTAAAATGCACTTGCTTTTCCTCTTTTCCTCGGGTTATCTCTGCAGAAAACTCACTTTCATTTTGGAAGGAATCAAATCTGTTTTTTCATGCTGCTATTGCTGGAGCTGACTTGTAATTTTAAAGTTGCGCACATAATATATTGCCTTTTTAGATTAATCACAGGAGAAGATGCAGGTTTCTCAACAAGAACTAACGAGAAGAAGCAACAATAATATGAATTTTAAAGATTTCAGGCTTAAAATGTGGTTTGTTTTTTTCGTTTAAACTTGTTTGCCTCCATCCTCTGCTCCCTCTACCCCGTTCAGTGGCGCAGCGCCGGCCTGCCTCTGCCACAGTGGTACAGAGCACCACACAGACGTCTGAATGAGAACATGTGAACAGCATTCCCAGAGGGAGTGCCCACAATGCTTATCACTCTGACCTGAATTCTGTGACGACAGACAATTTTACAAACAGCTGGGGATCAATCAAAGCCCACTTGAAATATGCCACCTGCCACTTTTACATTAGGAAGCATGCTGTTCAAAATGGAACATTTTCACTTGTATTTGTGATTATTTTACAGGCAAAGTTGGTCTCCTCATGGGGCCTCAAGTGCCAAATGATTTATTCCTCCCCCCACTGCCACCTCCACTCTCCAGAGCTGTGGTAAAGGGGTGGAGGGAAGGGGTAAGATTTACTTTAAGTTGTCTCTAAGCCTGGGGATGCAGTCAACAAGGGAAGGATAGATATAGTATTTGTATTTAAGCTGAAATCCTGCGCCCACCACTTACCACAACCCCCATCCCGCCACAGTTTGTTGTCTACAGAATGTGCTTCGGTGGGTTTACATGAATATATGACGCCATTAGTGTAGATACTTTTAAGACAAAGTAAATGAAGGAGGTGAAATATTTATATCACCTAGAGGCAGAAAACCCTTCTTCATACCGGCTGTTTGCAGGCTGAAGGTTCTGAACTGGCTCCTCTCCTCCTGTGGCTCCTCTACCTGTCCCCTGATCTAGCCAGGAGTCACTCCTCTCCCAGCAGGTGTCAGTGTTACTACTAGAGACGCAAGAAGATGTCACAGTTAAAACACATCCCTCTTGATCACTGTGATGTCTTAAAGCCGCACATTTGCATTTGTTATTAATTGCTTTGAGCACAAAATACATAGTTACTCAACAGGTGGCACTGAAAAGAACAGGTGAATTCAACTTCTAACCATCATCTTTTCTGCCAATGCACTGGCAGATTTTCCTGTAGCGAAGCACTGCTGCGATGTTATGAAATCACCAGACAGAGCTCTGTTTTTATTTTTAGTCAGCTGGATTGGGGTTTTAAAAGGGTGTGAGTTTATGTTAGGTTACAGTGTTTTTCGAGAAGCTCGACGGGAGAATGCAAATTCCGACTCTCCAAAATACAAATAAAGAAAGAAAAAAGAGCCTCAGACAGTCACAATAGTGCTCATTACATGTCTGTGGTTGAACTTGAACTTCTCATTACCCTCAAAGAAAATAAGGCAGACATTTCCTCTGGACCACATGCCGCTTCTTGGGCCCGGTCAGTCGTGTTGAAAGTTGCTCCCAGACAACCAGGAAGTGGTGGGATAAAAACGAGAGGAATTCAGGCAAAGCCACAGGATGAAACACATGTGTTGGCTGTGGCGTTAATGCGAGTTGTTTTAGCCAGACTCTTAACTCTCCTGAACGCAGTGAGCTCAGTCTTCCCCCATCTGCTGTGTGGAGTGTCAGTCCTCCTGAGTAATGTTCGACACGAGGTCAGCCGAACACCACAGACTCGCTGCATATGCTTCGCAAACTGTTGCTGTTGGTCAGGAGAACATACATTATAATCCAGATTAAACCGGATAATTAGCTTTTTGTGAGCCATTAATTCTGGCAGGTGAAGGGGGCAGAGGGGGGAATAAATAATGCGGCTGTGTCCTGCGACACGGTGCTAAAACATGGGCATCTTTCCAACAGCTCATTTCAACTCTTCTAAATTGGCCTCATTGTAGATGAAATATTAAATGGCCAGCCTGGCTATTAATGCTGACTTTTATGGATTGGATGCTGTTGTACTTAATATACCGGTTCAGTTGTCCCTTTTATTCCTCGGCAGTGTCCTGTCCTCCCGTGATGTATTGCACGAGGAGCGAACCCACTGGTACACAATGGGGTTTCAACCCATGTGAAGCTCTCTGGCACTGGTCCAAACTGGGAGAGAGCAGTCTGAGCTGTGCTGTCTGCAGCATGTTCTCTGCTGTATAGCATTGCCATCAGTGGGAAGCCTTTAGGGTGACGTTACACTCTGAGATGTATTTCAATTATCGTCATTTTTGTAGAAAAAAGAAAAGAAGAAGAAAGCCAGCTTATTGAAAACTGTGCAAAAAACATTTTTTAGAAAGTTAATGAGTTCAACTTTAAGGGCCAGATTTTAAAGTGTCACATTTTTCAATTAAATGTGATTTCATAAATACTTTAGAAAAACATATGTATCTTGTTCCAGCTTTGCTCACTGTTTTTATTCAACACTTCAGCTAATAACAAGACAAATCTAAAATAACCAAACTCCTGTCAACTTCAGCTGTACATGCTAACTTGCTATCATTAGCATGCTAAAACAGACACCCATAAGTCCATAACTCCAGTATATTATTTTCAATGCTATGGTTCAACATATCATCTATATACAATCACTTAGATGCATATATTTAAATAAGCAACAATGCAAAAATGTCCATCTTTAAAGCTGCACTGATCTGTTTTCCATGTGGTGTCATTCTAAAAGTAATGTGAAAAGTGTCACTTTTTACAGCTCTGCAGTTTTATGCAGCTCTGCGGAGCATTTTGGCATCTTGGCTCTTTGTTTCTGGTTTTCCAGGCCAGAAATTCTGCTAATTCTTTTCAGCTTTTCCTCAGTCAGAAAGCTCTGATGAACCCTCCGTCCACTCACTGCCAAATGACATACAGGCAAAGCTGGCGACCAGCGACTGAACACAGTGCAGCATTTTAGCAGTTAAAGAGGAGAATCTTTTTTAATAGGGCAGTATATGTAGGAAAACAAACTAACAAATGGTGAATGAGCTCCAAGTTTGCTGCATGTGTAATAAGTACTCCTTAGCTAACGTCTCCAATAACAACTCTTTAAAGCAAAGATCTGTCAGTTTTGTGTTTGCATCTTCTTCGTCTCCCCCGAAATGGAAAAAAGATAAATTCAGCTTTAATGTTAGTGAGGACAGAAAAAAAAAACACAAAACAAATACACTTTAAATATACGCATCAACATTGATATATAAATATGCAATATAGAGCCTCAGAGTGCAAGTTACATTTACTGTGACATTTTTTAAGTTAGTAATTTTTTCTTGTAATTCATGTGGATTGTCCTGTGAGCTCATAAAACTGAATTATTGCCTTATACACTAAAGCTAAATGTCCCTTAATACTGTATGTGATGCATTTGAAATAGATAATGTATAGCTGTGATTTTCACATGTCATATATTACCATACCTTTTCTATGCATGTTAGCTTGCTAATTAGCATGTCAAACAACAGCATATTAATGTCCTACAGTTATTAACATAACGTGCTAAATTTAGGCACCTGTTTACTCAGATTACATTGGCCTAAAGTCTTGCTAAGTTTCTATTTTGTGATACTGGTCAGGCTCATATTGTGCAATGCATCTCACATCAGTAACTTCATTAACAAATAGGTTTCACTGATTGACTCTCCTCTTAGAAGTTAATTTTTACATGGAAACAGGTGGAGAAAAGACAAGAGTGAATTATACTGGAGTTATATTTCTATTATATATTCTGCTTTGGTCCACAGAACAATGTGACATTTACTGTAAATATTCTAAAAAAAAACAAAACAAAACACTATTAAAGTGTTGTCTTTAATAGCACAGAATAGATAATTTCACGGTTCAGAGGATGACAGAAAGTAACTTCATGTGTCCAATTAGTACAGATGAAGATGCTTTTGGGAGACTTTTTTCTTTGATTACGCTTCTGTGAAATATGCATCATCAAGACTGTTCAGGTGTAAAAATGCTGTTATCATTAGGCTTATTCACAACCAGATGGCATGATTGTCAATCAGCTTTGAGAAAGAAAACTGTATTAAGAGGAAATGTGTGTAATACTACACAGGGGGAAAAAGTTAAGGTGATTTGTGGTGTCTTTTGTTTTTCGATCTGCGAGTAAGTCAGTATAAAAAAGAAGAAGAAAAAACAAAAACATAAACCCACCAAGAGGCCTCAGCCTTCCACACAAACAAACCAAATATATCAAAAAAAACACTTGAATGTTGCTCTAATTTTTTAACACTTTCAAAATCAGCATTACAACTTAACATTGGAAAACTAAACTTCGAGTAGATAATTCATTTTTAAACATCGATGCCCGTGATCACACACACTATCACAGCCGGCACTCCGGTTGCATACGTGAGGACAAACCTCACCCCAGAGAGAGATAAACCTCAAACTATGTGTACACCGCAATACAAATTGTGTTTGGTTTAAAACGAAAAAAGAAGAGGTCAGCTATAATTCTGTGGTGTTGTGGTGGAAGAATTATAGCCGTGCAGGAGTGCGAGCAGCCAGAGCTCTCCTAAAGAAGGACGTCCCCCTCAGCGCCATCCACAGTGGGGGAGGATGTGGCTGTTTTCTGCCTGGAAGGAAGACGTTGGCCAGGGACCATAATGCCTGCAGCCGGCAGCAAAGCCCCCCCCTAAAATATTCATCACATAACTTTTCTGCGCCACTATATGTTTTTAGCAGATGGTTACATTTTTGAGTGGAGAACAAAGTTGTAAAAGGAATATGATTTCACTTGTTGCCATGGGAACAGAGATGGATGAAGATGTTTCATGGTTCACTGGTTGCCTCGTCTCTGCTCGTGTGTGTGTGTGTGTGTGTGTGCGAGTGTGTGTGTGTGTGAGTGAATCCGCACATGTCTCCGTTTGTCTGTATGCCTCTGAGTGTACATATGCATGTGCATGTATTCGCATAAGGAGGGGCTTTATGTAACATTTGCAGTCGTAAGTGAGGAGCAGATTCTTCTGTCACTTAATTTCTCTGAAGGATATTATGTTAAGTTGCTCAGTGAAAGGTCAGTGCAGTTCCAAGAGAGGATCATTTCCTAATACACTATTACAAGAAGTATCAAGCTGGCTAGTATTATAGAAATAATAAACGCTCTTGTCAAAGGCTCTATTCAGAGCATGATTTATTTTGCTCTGTGATGGTGAAGTGGTGCTCATTTCACAGTGTATTAGCTAACTGTCTAAATAGTGATGATTCAGTAGCATGGCTACTCATTTTCACATGACACATGAAAGGGAGGCTCTGTCGATAAATGCGACAATAACAGCAGCCCAAGTTATCTCGTGCCGTTTTTTAGCTACATTTCAAAATGAGTGTTCCTCCATTCGAGAGGAGCTAATTAGATTGTGTGAGTTGTATGATATGGGGTCCTACACATAAAAGCCTCACTGTGGAGATGAGCAACGGTTGCCTGTACCCCAGACAGTGCTGATAGTAGAGCCACTCCTTTAATTCCACTCTCAAAAATCAGATCCTAATTGGGTGTCTGATTTTAGTAACTTGTTCAGCAATTTAAGAAAATTGCTTTTTGAAATGTAACAATTTCAGTGATCTTAAGCGTCTCATTTCTCATTCTGTGCACTCCACTGAGGACTGTCTCTTTTCAGGCCTCATCAGGCAGTAATTGAAAGGTCCTCCTTCGCCTGTAAACCACTGACCCCATAGAATTTATCATGCAGTTCATTTGGAAGCATGAAAAACAGTTTTTCAAGTCCCTTCATTGGGCTCGGGAAAGAAAGGCAGGAAGGTTTTGTAGTAATTGTTTAAAATGGTGTCATATTAAGTTTTTCTCTCTGGAGTCCCCGTGTTGTACAGCTGAGACCACAAATTACATATGTATTACCACATTAAAAAAATACACTCACAAACATATGCATGTGCAAACGCACACACGCATGCATGTAAACATATTACAATTTATTAAATCTAACTCGGCCGTGTGCAACACCAGGTGAAGAATGTAGTTATTAGAGGAGGCACCTGCACACTGAGCATGCAGCCTTTTATTTTGTTCCTGCGACAAAGAGGAAGACAGAATTTCCACAGAGGCATGTATGAGTGGTGAAGTGTAGCTTAATGGGATGGTTTTATTCATCAAGCGAGGTCTGTGCACTCGTCCACTGCGAAGCTGCCTTGAGGGACAGTGAGTGATTCCGACCACTCAGCCTCATTATGGAATCATATTAATATTTAAGGGGTTGGAATTGAGGAATAAAGAGGGTAATTGATAGCATCAAACTGGAAGTGTTTGAACTCTGCTACAGTATGTGCTAAAAATGCAGCTAAACCAATCCTCCTTTTTTTTTTCTTTTTTTTTTTTTGTTAGTGATAAAATAGTTGAATACAAATCTAACCCCTGAACCCCGTTGTGAATGGCATACACGGTCGCAGACAAGAGTAAAAGTCACAAATGACTGGCTGATGAGTCGTGCCAAGCAGAGGAGATTTGAGTCATAACATAAGCAGTGGTGGTTTTCTCCCTTGCTGCAGCTAAAGAGCCACGGGCCATCCTTTTTTGGAGAAAGACTGGCGGAGAAAAACAGCGCAGGCCTAGTTGTTTTCATTTCCTGTTTATTTTAATATAGATAACCCCGCTGCACAGGGTTGTTGAGATTAAGCACTCAGAAAAGGACAGTAACCTTTAAAGTCTTCACTGTGTGTGCGTGCATGTGTGTGTGAGTTAATCAGCTGATTAGACTGTATGGAGGGAAAGTGACATGTAAGCATAAATGAGTCTGCAGGCAAGTAGACTGTGAATGATAATGATGCTCAGGAGTTCTACTTAGCATAACATAAGGGACTGCTGCTTGTGCTCATGGCATTCTTCAGAACGTAGTCAGTGGACTTTGTTACAGACTAGCACTAATTAGGCTTTACCACGTTTAGCCAGCGGCTCTACAAAACCACCATTGTGCCTTGTTTCTGGATCTTGTGCATGATTTAGCTTGAGCGTTGCATCAGCCAGTACTGGGGATGAATGCTAACTTCGAGTGTTACCTGTAATGAGAGCAGCATATGGAGATGCAGCCGTACAGGTGCACACAGCCTGTTATTTGATTGTTACCCAGAGATTGATAATCATACAACAAAGGCATCACGATGATGTTCAGTCTGGATGCTCTTTAGATAGAGCAGGAAAAAAAAGAAGCTGGTACACAGACAGATTGCTAGCAGATGCCAGCGCACCTGTAGCTCCTAATCGAGTTCATTTTCTGTTTTGGGGGAAGAAAGGTTTTAGACAGGCAACAGGCCCCCGCTCAAAAAATGATAGAATGATAGTGAAATATGATGATGGCGCTGAAGAAAAAAATAATGATCATAAGGAAGATGTACTAGATACATTGTCTGTTGCATGAAAGGATAAAAAAAAATGTAGTTAATATTCTGTATAGTTAAAAGAGGCAGCAAGTACCTTAATTTCCATAATATTCATGCAGTTATATCACCTTTTAATTGCATGAGATCCCACAGCATCATGTGCCCCTGTGTTTTAGCACTTAAGTAGCACTTAGAATAGTTTGGGCAGCCGTTCCTCATCAGGCTTGTCAAAGCAAGTGAGCGTACACGCTAGTAGGACCTCGCTACTAGAAGGTCTGCACAAGACCATATTTATTTTTGCACAATAAAGTATAAAAACAAACACAAAATGACACCATTTCATGTTTGATCACATCTTTTCTTTTGTGTTGCTAATAGAAACAGTGGGAGTTATGAAGAACGTAGCGGCTACACAAAGGCTGTGTTGAATGAGGGATGTGTGATTAAGCAGCAGGGCCTCAGAATACTAAGATGTGGTGTCTGTTGCCTGAGAAGAAGAAAAAAAAAAAAAAAACATTAATGCACTGACTGCAGCCGGTGAATTTTTCTTGTGGAGTGCCTGTGTTGGTATAAATAGATAGCCAATTTGTAAAATCGTCCGCCTGAACATAAGCATCTTGGGCCACTCTAATTGGTCAATTTCCCGCCTGTATTGAGTGCCTAGATTGATTTATTGCCTTTTTTAAAAGGCCGTAGGGACCCGCAGAACAGCTGTGCCAGCCGTCCGTGCCGGAATTGTTACGAAAACAAGGGGCTGAGTGCTGAGCGTCGGACAGCAGTCACGGCAGCAAACGGCAAGCAGAATGGAGCAGAGCGGCATGGCAGACAGCTGGCAAAGACAGCGTCTGCTGTCTGGCACCACTGGAGATGCAGGATTTATTTCAGCAAACACTGCTGAGTGGAGAAGCCCTGCCCTGGTGGAGATCTCTCCCTTTCTCACACAAACACACAACCAGGAATTTGCTTGATTGCCACAATGCCTTAATCATGTGAGAGCCGATGTGATTGGAGCCAGAGAACAGACATTTTTCATGTCATGATACCCCCCCCTCACCTCATCCACTTGACATGGAGAGGGCTCAGAGAGAGCGGATTTGAGTGTTCTGTCTCTCGGGGCTTGAGTGATAGCTCCCCAACCTGAGCGTATCTCTGCTGAATCCGGCTGTTTGTGAGCAATCATAGTGATTTACTCCCCTGCCTCGTATCTGGCTGAAACAATTCCATCACATGTGAGATTTAGAATAATATATCCATCTACTTCCGCCCATGTGACCTGTCTGAACTCGGCTGTTTGTTCTTACAAGGCCCTATCAGAGTGTATATCAGTGTTGAGAAATGTGAATGGTGAGCGCTCGCCGTTTTCTCACAAGTAGCATTTGAGGCGCAACGCTGCACTCAGGGAAACTGCTTAGGGATGTTTTTGCAAGAAGCTTCTCTTAGGTTTAACCTCCAGTGTCACTTGTAACCCGTGTGGGTAGAAACAAAAGCCTTTGCTCAGTGTGGAGAATGTTTGAAAAGCCGTGTCAGAATAATGTGCGTCAGCTCTGTGCAAAATGCTTCCTTAAATACAAGCACATGCCTGTATTTCCTCTCGCCACAACACATTTTTTCCATCTGGTCTTTTTTCCCCCCCGCCTTTTTGATTACATGAGTTAAATTCTTTCCCGGTGAAGACCAGACATCACTTGTGACACTCATGCACTTTATGTCCATGTGTTTGTTTTAATTCCAAAAAGTAAGAATGAGGATGGCCCCATATAACTCTTATTGTATGGTTTGGCAACACTGCGGAAACATTTGAGATAATCCACTCCATGTTGAAGCATCTACTATAAGCATCCTAGCCCAGCCATTGACTCTGGTTCTCTTGTGAAATGTGAGAGCAGATAGCTAAGTGTCTCCTTTTTGAACTGTGATTCTTAGAAATTCCTGTATTTAGCACTGGGGATTGGGAGCCTGAGTCTTCCACAGGCATTTGAATGCACATTTCGCGAGTCCTCCACGAAAGGCAAAAAAGAGAAGGAGACCAAGAGACTGTGTGTGTGTGTGTGTGTGTGTGTGTGTGTGCTCGTGTGTGTGTGTGTGTGTGTGTGTGTGTGTATGCGCGCGCAAAAGTGTGTGAAAGAGAGAATGAAAGAGAGACGGAGAGGGAGAGAGTAATCGCAATCGCACAGTCTTCATCTAGTACTTAACTTTAGGAAATATGAGTCTGGTTGAAGATGAAAGGGACTTAATCTCAAATGCCTCAAATGCCTCTCTCCTCTACTCTTTCTCTGTCTGTCTTTCTCATTGCCTGCTGTCCACTGGGACTGGCCCATTCCAGCACATTGGAGTGCATTATGTAATCCCCTCCAAGTCTCCACGCCCTGCAGTAATGGTTTAATTAGGGGAGGGGGAGGCAGGCATCATGGCATCCCACCTGCCATCACTTCTCAAACATTCGCCAAGCGATTTCTCCACCAGAGACACCTCTCAACCTATCAGTAGTCCTCCACACTCTTTGATAAACACTATCTGATTGATATCTTTTTAAGCTGTTAGCATTGTGCCTGCTGATGCATACCGAGATGCAGAGTTAACAGAGCTTGTCTGTTCGTCGTCCCTCGTGCAGCTCGTGGCCCCAGCCTCCTATCCTTTTTCCTTTTTCCTCCAGCAGGTTCTCTCTCCACCCCACCCAGTCCCCAGCCAGCCAGCCAGCCAGCCAGCCAGTGCAGGCATGCTCAGTCTGTCAACACTTCCACAGCACTCGCAGTGTTTGAATGGAAACAGGAGGAACCACACAGACTTGCCAGAACAGGCCTCAGAAAACATGGGGTTAATTCCAGCGAGAGTGTGATGTAACTCGGTCTGCCACACATAAGCCTTTCACTAGCCGACTGTGTTTTAATAGATCTTTGCAGTTGTGCGGATGGTAAACATTTTGAAATTGTTAAGTAAGAATGTTTATACTCGTAATGCTGTGCAGGTTTACATTAGACACTGAGGGATGTCTGTTATTATATGAGGAAACACAAACCGTCATCTGTGTTCCAGTGGTCTAAACCACCAGGCTGCACACTCTGTATACAGAAGAATTATTAGATCATTATTACATTATATTGTTGTATTATATATGATCATTATTAGAAGACCACGAAGATGAAATTGGACTATTTTGACTTATCCTGTCCACTATGATTGGCTCAATGGTGCATTATAATATTGTTTTTTCTGAAAAGCTGCTAAAGTAACTTTTAAATGAATTGAGCTCCTTGTCTCTTTGTCTAACATTACAATTTTATGGCAATTTGTTCAATGGAAAAATTGTTTGGAAAATTACAGGAAGATTTTATTTGCTCCATCGGTGCTCAGAGCAGAAGCATTTAAAGGCAGAAAGAAACTAATGCATCTCGTGGTTGCACCGTGTTTGAAGCTTGGCACTCTTCTTCAGGCGGCATCCAGAAATTTGAAGCCTACATACGGCAATTAACCGATTGATGAGTCGCGTTGAGTAGCGTTAAATCATATACTGTTAAAAGTGCACAGATTAAAAACTTTAACCATCTTATTTCTCGGTGTGTTTCGAATGAACTTTGGTCATAATGTATCTAAGCTGCTGTAAATCAGCCAATTCAGTCGACTAAATATGAACTGTGAAGTGCTGAGTATCCAGGTTATCTTTCGACATCACATGCTTTGAGCAGTCAGTGAGCTTTGAAGAAGTTTTTATTCATTCGTTTTTATTGAGTAACTTTACAGCCCCAGTTTCAAGGCAAGTAGATCTTATTTACACTATGCAAAAATTACAAATTTCAATTTTCAGAAATTCGAAGGACTTTACAATCTGTGCACGGCTCCCTCTGGCCTTAGACGCCCCATCAGTATTCTGAGCAGACCGTATGTTGAGACTGTTGAAACAGATTCTCAGTGGCATGAAAATGGTTGCCAAGTTTGTTTTTTTTTTCGCCGTTTTGTTTTTCTTCCTCTGACGTTGTTGCACTGCAAATACATTGTAGTCTCTCATGCAGGTGCAGGCTGTACATTGCCGTTGACTAGTCTGACACAGTGCACGTCTTTGTGCTCGAGTGCAACTTTAAAGCTAAATGCCAATTTAAAAGTTGTCATCTGATGTCGTGTCATATTTGTCAGTAGTAATTTTCCCAGACACCAATACAGCCGGCACACTGGAGGAGGAATTTAACCTGCAAGTGAACGCAGCCTTGACACACCGTCACCTTTTAAGTTGATGTGGTGAACTTGTTAGCAAACAGTGCCTTATTTACACATCCAGCACTTACAGAGCAACATTATCATTTATTTACAGTCGTGTCCATATTCACTCTCTCTCAGTGCAGTTTTTGGTCTCTGCACATTCCTCCGGGAAATATCTGCCTCTTTAGCTGCTAAATGCTCCACTGTGTTCACTCGCTAACTGTGTCTGTCTGCAGTTTGCTGAGCAGGTAGTGCGCAGTGGGTTTTTAGAGCTTTTTCAGAGAAACAGCTGCCTGCTGCTGTCGAAAACAACACTAAATGCGACCACTTCCCATTGTCACATTGTTTTCACACTGTCATTTGACACATTGTGGTTGAAAATAGCGATTATAGCCACTTTAAGAGCACAAGGCAGCACCATCGTCTGTGAGGCACGATGCTTGGCTGGGTGGCGGTAGCGTAGCTCCGGTTTGTGCCTCTCATGTATTAGCATACATTCAGGTCACAGAGTTAACCGTCGGTGTCTGTAAAAGATAATTAACAAGCGAGGTTTGAAAATCCCAGAAGCAGAAGGTCATTTCAAAACACTTACCGTTGTTCGGACCATATTTTCAGAATCCACACAAACCACCTGGATGATTCTGTCTGCTAGATTATAAACACGATGTTTTAACCTGTTGTTTCCTATCCAAGTGGAGGGCGGGCTGCCATCTTTGTTTTCAGTCAGATATGTATCACAACCATGATCCAAACCTGTATTTAACAGCTTAGTGTATTGCACTTAAAATAATTACCATCAGTTTAAATCATTTATTTGTTTTGTTTATTTGCCTGTTCAGTTGAAAACCAATAGCTTCTAATGTGCTGTTTATTTCAGTTCCATTGTTCAGCTGCTTTGTATGCTGTGTGCTGTCTGCGGTGGGATTGAGAAAGTGGGGCTGATTTTGAGACAGCTGTCACAGAATACTATAACTGAGGGACAGAAGGGGTCACCGTACTCTACAAACAAAGTCTACACGTGGGCACGTAAATGTAGAAAGCCAAGTTTCTAAATATTTCTCATCTACCTTTTCACTGTCGTACATCCTTTATGCAGCATGCAGGGTATTTGTTCAGGACCAGCCAGAGAAAATGACACTTTGCAGAGTGTTCTGACGTGAGTGTGCAGTCTCACTGAAGAAAAGCTCATTTGAGCCAGCCTGGTTGTTCATCACCAAACAACCTGTAACACATCACAATCTCCAGCTGCCTCTTTGTTTATGCACTGTGTAGTGACAGAGTTGAATTGTGACTTGATGTGACTTGTTTATGTTGGTGCACACTGTAGTGAGCCCTCCAGTGCTCCTCATGTGGAGGGCTTATCAGTGAGTGACGAGGCCAGCCTTACTCCAGGGCGGAAATCTGCCTCTCCCAGGAAGGGAGAGTGTCCTTGGGTCAGGATTCACTGGCACAAGTGCATGCACACACAAACAAAATGCATTTTTTGCATAGGGTTAACAGCCCTTTCCTCAGTGTTCTCGCTATCCTGAAGGGCTGAATAGAATTAAGCAGAATTTGATAATGACTTATTAAAAACTGTGGCTGAATAAATGAAGTGTGTTGTGTAGCCATTAGAGGACGGGAGCTATTATGTTAAACGTTTTGATTTGTGAAGTGGGGTGTGGACTTGCTAATCCAGAGACAGTTGGGGATGCTGGAGGGAGGAATCAAGCCATGCATATAATATGAGAACATTAGGTTGATGTACACAGACGGGTGCTTCTGAGCAAGAGAAATAGGGATGATCGATGAACTCCAGAGGGAGAAAATGATGGGTATAAAATGAGCTAAATCACCCCATAAAGCTTAAGTAGATCAGAGATATAGTTGTGTTAAGAATCCTCAAAATATCAACAACAGATCATTTTAAGTTAACCTGCAGTTTTGCTTCTACAACTCCGATCCCGTTTCAGAAAGTCTTTCATATTACAGGTGAAGGTTGAAAAGATATATCTGTTCATAGACAGATGTTACTATATTATGGCTCGGCCGAAGCAGGCCAATGAGGATGGAGCATTTCTCCTCAGCATTTTCCAGGCCTGACTGCCAGACTCCGTCTGAGACTGATAAATCACCCTGCCCCAGCCCTTCTCCTGTGTTTTCTTTTCAAATGTAGAATCGATGGATTTTTCCTTCATTTCATTGACCTGTGCATAATGGTGCTCTCACTCCTCTACCATTGGGAAGGAGCCCAGCGCTGCAGACGTGCTTGCCCAGGCAAAGACAGGCGGCCTGGGCTTTGTGTTGCTTATTGTTCAGCCTGGAGAAATTAATGTGCTGTGAAATTAGCATTTTATCTGACTGCAGATACAGTAATGGAGGCAATTAGAGTGCAGGGGAGAAGCGGTGCTTGGGGTAGTGGAGAGGTAAGGGACAATCCTCGAGCTGCAGGAGCCCAGCGGAGAGTTGCACAGCCGGCCTCACAGATAACACAATCACCTCCGTCTGGCGAGCAGCACAGTCTGACTAGAATGTCTGTTGGTTAATAAAGAACACATTTGTTGTATGAAATGACTCTGTATCGTTTTGATTAGCTAACTGGGAAACCACACTGGAAAATCAACTGTAATGCAATATCTTTTATTCATACATTAGCAGACAGGGTGATCCTTTTATGTGTTTGAGGCTCTGCTGTTGATTTTTTACCTTTCTTTTTTTGGGAGTTGCACAGCCGACAGGACGGATAGCTGAAATTATTAGAATGGGATGGGGGGGGGTAAGGCAATGAAATCAATGCACATTTTGAGCTTAGATCATTTCTCATCAGTTATTTTCAGACATGACATTGTGTATTTACAGCTGCAGGGGCACATTGTCAACTCTCTTTATCACATCTCCAGATTGAAATTGATCTCCCCGATCGCGAGCCACGGGCAAGGAGATGGACCTTATCAGATACTGAGGAGCTGCCAGTACGCTATTTTGTCACCTGAAGCCTTGTAGATTGTTTATTTATTCTTCAAAAGACTCTCTGATGTGATGCTGGAGGGGAGATGCTAACATAATGCTATGTTTAATTTCTGTGAGCTCAGAGACAATCGTGGCACCAACCCATGATCCTGCTCTGGTCTGCTGAGGTTGTACCTGTGTGTGCAGTATGCCCATACAGCGTTATTAGACACTCGTTCTGTTATTGCGTTCCTGTGTTATAATGTACTTATGGAACTGTATATCCCTCTGGCTTCCCTTGAACATCCTGTCAGGGCCGGAGTCAAATATTGACATAGCTTATAGTTACAACTGAAAAAATGTCTTCAAAGTTTTCCGTGCAGAGAATAGATGAAGTGTTCTCTCCTTGGTCCACATGACCTCCTGAGTGGTTTGTTTGTTTAGCAAGAGCACAGCCAAACAGGTGCACAAAGGCTGCTAGAGGAGAAATCCTTCAAGTATATTTTTCATCACAAGATATCTGACAAAGGTAACCGAAACTGTTTTTTTTTTTTTTTTATCAAAATGGAATTTCAGATTTCCATACCTTTATGAAATATAGGAATAAATCCTAAATTTTAAGTCACCAGTGAGATGTATTAAATGAGAAATGTGATTATAGGAGTAATTATGGCAACACGAACCCCCTTTCTTGTTTTTACTAATTCTCTAATTTTCTGCAAACATGTGGGTTCAAGCAAGTGTAACAGAAACTTTATTTTTTTTTTTCTTTTTTAAATCTGTTGGGGCGAAGCCAGCCACCCACCTCCAGTCCCCCCTCTGCTTTTCTGAGTAAAGACAGCATGACTTCTGCAGTCGGAGGATCACGCCCAATAAGAACATTATCCCAAAGAGTGCACTGGGCTGGCAAGAGTCTGAGATAATACCCCTTCCTCTTAAACTCCACCAGCTCCAGCTCACAAAGTAGAAGCAGAGACAGGGAGACCTTCCCAAATGATACCCCACAGCAGCCATGAAACCAATTGTTCCCCCGCCACCTTATGCTTTAGGGAGGAAAGCAAAGGGATAGCTGGATGTCTGCATAATATCCTTATTCTCAAACATGAGGGTGTAGTCCATGTGTCCATTAGTGTCAACACACCAATGCTAAATGGGCCTTGGCTGTCTTTTCTTTGTAGCTGCAGAGTGTTTCTCTGTCTGTGTAGACCGTGGTAGTTGGTCCACAGGGTATTATCCATTCTGATTGGGAGGCTGTGCTGCCTCTGAGGAGAGGGAGATAGATGAGGACATGCCACAGTGCTGAGGTATGTGTATGATTAGAGAGGCAGCTCTGATGCCTGTCACCGGCAGCATGTTTACGTGCTAAATGATGCTGATCAAATGGATGAGTGCCAGCAGTGCAGCAGACGAATGAGAGGTCTTAAGCAGTCATTTACAATATCTTCGGTGTGAGATTAGCCACATTACACAGTGATACTTACGAGCGACACCTTTGTCAGACAGAGCTCATCTTGAAAATACAAATGGGATTCCTGCAGCCCGTGCTTTTCTTCTCTAGCTCTCTCCTTTATAGCTCGTCATTGTGAGGCGAATTGAAAGGCTCTCTCCTTATTAAGGCTAGTGTTGAAGTGGGCAGTGTTACGCAACTGAGTTATCTGCTCAGCAGCCCTGGCTTACAGCAGACAAACCCCTCTTCCCAGAGCCTGCGCCTTCGCTGTGCTCCCTCACTGATCTCAGACCAGGTGTTGTGGCTTCGGCTGACGTTCAGCAAGGGGGCCGAATCTGTCCCGAGTCCAGCGTAATCAGAAGACTCCAGGTTGCGCGCAGACTTGGCCCAGGGCCTCACATCTTGTTTGAGTTAACAACACAAGCTGAATGGCCTGTTTACAATCTCCACAGCAGGGGCAGAAAACCTCACTAAATCTGTCTGGATGGCTGTCAGATGTGGAACAGATGTGCTGAAATGGAGGAAATTATGTCACTTCTTTTTCCCCTCTCTCATGTGACCGTGATGACTAAAGAGCCGTGATCAGGGTGATGTGATTACGCAGAGGGAGACTCGCACTGTGGTGACAGTTGTGCCATGTCTGTGTTCTCTTCAGGGGCTTCACAAGCCACGTAGCAGGGGCGCTGTTCCTTACATGCATCACAATGCCCTCTACAGGTGCATGTTGGTGACATTCCTTTTCCAGTCTACATCTGATCGTTCCACAATCCTCGCTGTCACTGAAATCCGCATGGCTCTTTTCTTGATTTAAAAAATCCTGCAGTGATTTGCAGCGACAAAATTATAGCTCCTGAAGAACAGCGGGTGACATCTTCAGTGCACAAAGTGGCCTGCAGCTAAATATCAGTAAAGGCCACCTTGGTAAAGAGCTCCTTGTAAACATTGTTCCCTCTGAAAAGGAACAATAAAGTGGTGGGCCGCTCCGTGGCAGCATTAAAAATGCACACTGTCAAAGGTAAAGGAACAGTGTGCTTACTTTACCTCAAATATTTATTCACTCTCATGGCCCTTGAAAGCCTCAACGTGGATGGCTTGAAGGGGTAAAATATAGAGTTGTACTTGTGTGTGTGTGTGTGTGTGAGAGAGAGAGAGAGAGAGGGCAAGAGAGAGATACCTGGTCACACCTTTCTATCACTCTGGGCTTCATTCAGTGATGCTGCTTCTCACTGAGGGCCATGAGTGCACTTACTGCCGGTGCCCAGGGACATCCATCACAATGGCCGCGATGTATGCAGCCATATATCCATTAAGATGAGAACGAGAACGACTCTAAAGACTCAGTCTCTGTACGCATCTTGTGTACAAGCCGACAGCGATTCCTGCAACGTCACCGTCTTTCTTTACACTCGTACAAATTGTTTGTGTTTATCTTTGATGAGTGTGTCGCGCAGCATTAACTTCATTAGATTGTTTGTTTTAATGCATCTCCTGCCTCCCTCTCCTTATGGATGAGGGAACTCACATTTGTGTGTGTGCAATGTTTCAATTATAGTTATAATTCACCTCATGCACTGGAAGGGGAAGTAGATTATGAGTGCATGGAGAGATGAGAGGGTTTATAATGAATGTTGGGTGTATTGCTTTGTGCATGTTTTTCTCTCATGAGCTCATGTTTCACTCACTGTCCTTGTGTGATCACGACAGACAGGCAGACAATGAGCAGACGAGAAGACCAGACATAATGAGCGGCGTTTTTTTTACAGTGAAAAAAAAAATGTATATTTTTAGAGCTTACTCAAGTTTTAATTAAAGTAATGAAATTGACAATAAGAGCGTTGTCAATCTTTTTTTTTTTTTTTTTTTTGTGCATCTCTCTTCCCCTCTGTACATGCTGACACGTTGAGATGTTTCATTTTCAACAATGAGTCTTTTCCTCTGTCTTTTGGATATTCTTAAATCTCTTATCTTATTAATCTTTAAAAAAAAAAAAAAGAAGGCTTTTTTGCCGCAGGCTGCAGAAGAGGAATTTGTGTTTAGTGGATTCCTGTTCCCAGATGAGGAGAGCTAAATGAGTTTGGAGGCTTCCTGAATGCTCTATAATTGTGATGAGGCTCTGTTCCTCTGAACAATTAAAGATGCAGGAGCCATGTCTCTTCTGAGATCCATCCCAGATCACTATCGTTGAGTCTTCCCAGTAAATCACACGCACATTGTAGCCGGATGATGACCACCTATCTCTTTCTGCTGTCCGGCCACTACTTTAAGAGCAAATCTCAAGGTCGGCATCGTGCCCAACGCTATGATCAATTTATTACTCGCTGTCAAAGCTTTAGAGGGTAGAAAGAGAGGACTTGCCAGTCTCCCCAGTGGTCCAACCCCCCTTTTCCTCCTCTGCTCCTAGTCTCACATAGCAGGCTTTATTCGTCCCCTCAGAACAAAGCGGAGAACAAAGCTGCATAGCCGTCTGGTCTGTGGAGCTGTGTGGCTATGCTAATGTCTCTGGGCTGGTTGGAGTCTTATTGAATGGGTGAGCAGAAGAGGTAAATAAGCGTGTCTGGATGAGAGGTGGGGGCCAGTGGGTGAAAGAGATGAAGTAATAGACTATTCTAAGGGTCAGCCCATGTGAATGCAAATATTTATATAAGTGATTAAAATACCCTCCCCACATCCCGCCCACTTCATTTAAATGAGGAACTAAACTGTAAAACGATTCATCTCCTAAAGGCAAGTCTGAAAGAGGAAGCAGGAAGAGGCATTTGTGGGTGGAAAAAAGAGCAAACAAATAGTGACGTAAATCTGACTCACTCGTCTTTTGCCTTCACAATGCAAAGATTAGAGCAGCAGGCTCTTTCTGGGATGCAGATTTCATCCCTTGCTTTTCTTAGACTTTCATCCTCACAGTGACGAGTCTGTGGAATTTCACACTGTCACAGCCATTTCTACAAAGGGTCAGAATGGCTAATCTCGCTAGCAGTGTTGCTATATTCATTCATTCATTTTCACCTCTAAAATTGCATGTGAACTTTTTTTTTTTTTTATTGACAGTGCTTTGATAACATAGCAGAGCCATTGTTTTTACGCACGGATGCATAATGAAGTGAAATCATTTTGATCACAGGGAGGATCACACCTAGTCTTTCTTTGTGTATTTATCACAAAGAATACATAATAATCCCTTTTGTGAGTTTGTGTCAACAATCACTCTTTCAACTAAAGGGTTGAATGCATCCACTTAATGCAGGCTGGGCCTCTCAGCCTCACATAGAGCAATATGCGAGAACCCTACATATTAGTTTTACGTTATCCTCGACAACGTTTATCTAATCAAAATTCTCATATCATCAAATCTTGTGATTTCTTCCTACGATAGGCGCAACAAATGGATTCTCGAGTCAGTTTTAAACCGTGACCTGCGGCAATTTGTCACGGAACCAATCAGGTTTGTCTCAGTCTTCTCCTCATCTGATAATGGGGGGGAATCCTGAGGTGCAGACACTTTAACATGCAGCTGTCTAGATCTGTGTCCTGCTCTAATTGAAATCAGGATGTGATAACATGCTCATTATGGGGGAAGTCTGAGGAGATGGACTGGAGCCAACATCCCTGCCAGGGCTTTGCCCTTGATGTAGTGTTGACGTAGCAGGCTTGACCACGTTTTTTTTTAAATCAGAAATCAATGTCTCCAACAGTGTCGGCATATGCAGAGGAGAAGTTGAGTTAGTGTGCGAGTGTCTCCAGTTGCATCTGAAGTTGATTAGCCTATCATCATCTAGCAACTACATTGTTCCCAGTGTACCGCTGCTTGGCTGGTTATTTTGATGCCTTAATGAAAGCTTTGTGCTGAGGTATAGCCCTGTTAACAAGTCCAGCAAACAAGTGGGTTGTTAGATCGTGTCCTCAGGCATCCCGTTATCATTCGCTACGTCTGGATCGTTATGAAAGTTCCTGTAAGGGAATCCAAAAATCAAACTCCTGAACAGAAACAACTATATCACCACTGACCTGATGAGAAAAAGGTGAAGGGGTTTGAAAATGTTTAGATGAGAGCTCCTATAAGAGGTCAATTTAAAGTGTGCGTTGAAATGCTAGGGTGAGATCAATGGGTCAGTACTATTTTGTGCAAAAACACAAACAGGTGTCTTTGGAGCATTCCACTGCTTTCCCAGTCTTTTTAATTTTACTTTCTGGACAATAATGTGTAAAGTGTACTTTTTTAAATAGGCCTATGTTATGGCACTCATTGTGTAAACTTTATCAAACTAATGTCTGGATAGTGTAATGAAATGCTCATTTCTGTAAATGGGGTGATGGAGCAGGCTTCACGTTTCCACATTATGAAGAAATGACTGTGGTCACTCACAAAGCAAAACATTGCTGTTTACTCAAACCAGGTTGTCACAGAAAGTATTGACTCCTTCATGCCTCATCATCCGGGATAATTACATAACACTGTGCCGGTAATGGTTCTCAGATAAAGGTGAAAAATCACTGTAAAATATGACTTTATTGATATAAATCCCGTATGACTCAAACAATAACTAACAGGAACTATGACTGCCACTGAAGCACTTACGATAATATATTTAGCAGGAATGGTTTTGTTGCACCGCAGTGCTGCAGATGTATGTTGGAAAGAGTTACAGTAGATGGGCAGCAAGAGAGCTACATTATGAGCTCAGCTTGGGAAAATCTTTTGGACTATCTGATGTCAAAAGGAATTATTTCATTTCCTCCATCTAGGCCCTTTAGTGGTCATCGGGGAGCATTAGACATGGCTCTGCAAATCCCTCTGACTTTGGTGGGGCTGCTGCTTTGCTTGTCTGTCTACACCTTAAGTCAACTCTGCTGTCTCAGCGTGGCTGAAATGTGATGTTGATGTGTATGTTGAGTTTACTCGATGTATCTAAATCAGTCAGGTAGCTTAGAGGTAGGGCAGTTTATCGGTGCAGCAGCACTGTATGGCAGCTGATCATCTGCAAGTGTTTATATTTAGCTTTTACGTTTTACCATGTTTACATAGTACTGGGGGTTAAGGTTATGAAGAGTTGTGTTAATAACATCATAGTTCATGTACAACAACTTCTGTACTTCTACTACTATCAATCAGGAGCATATAGGAGGTTATTGAGGAAAAACTCCTCGTAAATGACCTCGTAGTAATATCTTATGGTCGTGCAGAATAAGGCATTAATAAGTGCTTCATAATGACTAATAAAGAGCCACCAACTTCATATGCAGGACTAGTAAGAATGTTGTATTTTGAAAAAATGAAATAAGTCAATGTAGTCATGTAGCATTAAATAAACATGACACATAGCACACGTCAGTTAATTCCCATGTGTTGCATCTTTCCTGTTAAACCCTTACAATGTCCAAGTAAACTAAGCAAAATTACCAGCACAATGCTCAGACATACATTATTATCACACACCAACAACTATTTCATCAACCTGACACAGTATTGTATTTGAAGTGCATTGTAAAGATTATTATTATTGTATTAAGCCATCACTCTTCTGCTGTTCTCAGTGTCCAGCTCTTTAATCTCATTTTATAGCCTGGCTGTTATCAATAAAGTAAACAAATTACTTGCAGCGTCCCTTCACTTCAGACCCTTCGTCATCTCAATGCATGGTGTCACTAAATGATGAGATGTGTCGTCTCGTCACTGTGACTGTCATAGAAAACACACCCTTTTTACATTATTTCTCGAGTCGTTCACAGCTGGTGAGTGTGGAACTAGCTAAGATAATTTGCACTTGCTAATATGCAGTGATGACAAGCTTGTTACTTTGTTTCCCATTATTATTCACTCCTCTGCAGTGTGTGCTGAATGTGAGGCTGATGAAGTTGGACAAATACAGTACAATATGTTGACAGCGGCACCGCTCTGTTACAGTGAGGCACAAGCGAAGCCTCACCTCACGTCACCCTGCCGAGCTTTCATCGCACAGGTGGAGACCACCTCTAATGCTGCGCTCAGATGGAAGCAGTTGGGCAGGTTAAACCCACGCTGGAGGCTGATCTGAATGGGGCAGTGCATGTTGTTTAAATGCTCTTCTGCTCGGCTCTGGTAAACAGGGATTTATGATAAGTGCAATTTAAGAAATGAACGTTATTTATGTTTAAACTATATTTAAGAATCGTTTAAAAAGAGAGAGCTCGGCTTATATGAAAGAGATCAAACATGATGAGGGAAATGAAACGAGAGCTTTAAAGACCGTATCAGTGTTTTTTTCACATTATATATATATATAATACACTTTAGAACACAGGTCATCATTTTGCAACCATGGCGTTGTCTGTTTTTTTTTTGTTTGTTTGTTTTTACGTTTAAGGCACCTATTAGTTTTCATCAACTTCCTCGCTATCAAAATAAATCATCTTCAAACTAGCTTGAGTGGTGCAGATCTTTCCACTTAAACTCCATTATCAAGCAACAGTAATGTGACATTGATCATTATAAATGCAGACGTGATGTATACTCTATTAACTCGAGCACTGATTGATTTTAGTACTATATGAAGTAGAATAGAAACCACTGCCTCTCTATATCTAAAGTACTATACATCCAGAACTCTGTAATTATATACAATGCATTTGAAAATGGCCAGCAAACACAGTACTGTAAACTGTAAAAGCAAGGTATTAACCTGTGACAGCAGTCTCATACAGTATGAGTGGATCAAAGGCAGTCAGAACATGCATTCACTCGACCTGCGTCCTATGTGTATCTGCTGTATGAAAGAAATGTCACAGCGTGGGGACTGTTTCTGCCTTGCACGGTGGCTATTGGCATCGTGTGCTCACAGTGGAGCTATGGGGCTCTCATTGCCTGTGGCACTGCTATAATCCTGCATTTGAAGAGGATCTGTTCAGGGGACTGGAGACAAAGCATTCTGTAGAGGGTATCAAGTGTCCGCCACCAAAGCCCAGCTCCCTAGGCTGTCCTCCAGGGGGGTTTCCTGTGAGCTGCAGAGAAATCAAGGTGAGGGCAAAGCATGGTCTGTGGGGTCTGAACCTGGATCCTGTGAGAAGCAACAGCATTGGTCGAGGCAGGATGAGATCACAAGCCGCCACTAGTTCGGTCTGTGTTTCACAAGGTCGATACAGTGACTTCTGACGTGGTTTGTTGCATTTTTTCCCCCCAGCAATGCTCCACTGACCTACTTCCTTTTAATCCCTCGATGTGACTTTAATTGACTAGAGGGAGGGGCAGGGAGGAGAGAGGGGTGTGTCTGTGTGTTCTAGGAGGGGGCAGCGGGTGCAGGGAAAGGGGAGGGAGGGGGTGTTGAGTGAAGATAGGGAACACAGGAACAACCAAGAGAAAGGGAGATTTGAGAGCTTGAGTGATTTCCTGCTGCCACTGCTGTGTTCAGGCCACAAATTAATTTGATTCTGTTATGTAACTGCAATCATCATCCTCCATAATCACATCAGTGGCTTTGTGAGACACCCAAAATAGAGGGATTGTGGGCTGGACAGGGGGCGGGGCAAACTAAAGGGTCTGGCTGCTGTGGGCCAAAGAAAGTAAATGGACTGGGGCCCAGCAGCGAGCGTCTGAAAAAAAACAGATGTCGCAAATGAAAGGGGCAGCCTGACTACACAAAAACACAATAGCATGCAATTCTCCGAAAAGAAATTCAATGTATTTACATTAAATTTCAGGGTTTTTGTCTCCAGTCGACCACATTGCATTCTGAACCTTATTATCTGGCGGTTACTTAACTCTGAGGAATTCTGTAAATTAAACCGCCATGAAACAGTCCATTTAAAATCTCAGAGGTTTATTTTTTTGACAATTACATGACGCTATCTTGCAGAGAGTTAGATGAGGAGCTTGATAGTACCTTCGTATCTGTCCTCTAACTATGAAGCTAAAGTCAGTGGCAAAGTTGCTTAGCTAAACTTAAAGACTGGAAACTGTTCTGTCTAAAGGTTAAAATAAAAATTGGCCTCACAGCATCTCTAAAGCTCGATAATTAACATGTTATATCTCGTTTGTTTAATCTTTAGAAACATTAAAATGTTTAAAAATGACAAGTTGTAAGTGATGTTATATGCTGGAGTGAGCTTTGGAGGTGGAGGTAGGCGGATTTTTGTTTTCTCAAAATGTCAAACTGTTCCTCTCATAGCACCGTCATAATACGTGATAATACCAGTCATTAGATGTGATTCCACTATACCCAGTAATCATGAGATTTACTCTCACAATAGCAGGGTTAGCAATCTCAACAGACCTTTTTAATGGTGGACGTTTGACCTTTTGCAACAGGAAAAGCACAGGTGTAACTAATAACATTGATAATGGACATCTTACATTAAATGTCCCAGTAAGCCTTTCCGGTGAGCCAGCAGGCCTAGCACAAGAGCCCTGGAACTGGCATATAAGTGGAATGCTGCCATCATTAATTTTATTAATTGCCCCTGTGCATTTCTTGCTATGACATGTCAAAATGTCTGATGGGATAAAGGTTTACACAGTGAAGATGCTTCGTAAAATTAGATGTTGCATTGATGCGACATGATAGAGGGAGTCAATTTCCTTTACTTGTATCAGCTTACTAGAATTTTACATTGGAATTCCACAGGTGGGTGTTTGTCCCCAGACCTGGCACATAATGCATAGACTCAAAACAACTACAGCTAATTCAACATTTTTAGCATCTGTTTGTCTGTTTATTACAGTGAATAACGTGCAGGAGAGGTTCCCAGGCTTAAACGACGTCCACAAAGTGCACATATTCGAATGCATGATGTGTTGAAATCATTGTCAGTGTCACGCTGAAAACATTATATTATACCCCTGTAGTGGAAAAATCGACAGGTTGTAAGCCAGATGTATCAAGTCAGGCCCTGCTTTGCTGGAGAGAACTGAAAGCATTGAGCCATGACTTTGTATTATCAAAGAAATATTTCCTGGCCAGCATTAGATGGGCTTATGATAGACCACTGTTCCATCATTTTCCGAAGTGGACAGATGCCAACGAGCATGACTGCTTCTGTCGGTCGAACAGAGCTTGATGCACATTGTCTTTCAGCTGGCCGACCGTGACTCTTGGGACTGAAGTTGTTCCAGATGGGTCAAAGGTTAACTGATTTGGTGAGGGTTGTCTCCAGGGGTCTGATTGGGAAGCAGAAGGGCCCGTGAGCGTCCTCTGTAAAGTGCAGTCCTGTGTCACATACTGACACACTCATGTTTGCCTTGAGTACCATTGGGTCCTCTGCCATGTCCTGAAAAAAAAAAAAAAAACCAAAAAAAAAAACCTGCAGTCTGTGAAAAAAAAAAAAAAAAAACTCTCACCATGTCTAGTCCTTTGTTCTCAACCTGAGCTGCATGAATACAGTCATGGTGAAAATACAAGTGGGATGCAGCATCAACAGAGGTGTCTTGCTTCCTGTATCTATTGATTCTTTGTGATTGTAGCCTGTTTTTTTATTTAGTCACCGGAACCTGGATGACAGCCTTCATCTAGGCTCAGGATACAGACGACTCTGCTTTGTACTTTGTTAGTACACGGTTATGTGACAAATGCACATGGTCCACATGGCTTTTGCTTTGCATCGGAACTGCCTGTTTGTGTGTCATGTGTTTGTTGTTGTGGAAGGGCAGGAGGCTTGCGGTGTGCCTTCTCCCCTCCAGCTGAAACCTGTCAGTCCCCCTGGGGAGCTGGGCCCAGGTTTACAGGACAGCTGAGGCAGCCCTGACAGCCCGGCTCATCTCGTTTGGAGCAAGGCATGCCGCTTTGCCGCTTGCTGCCTGGACAGGATTTGTTCCCTTCCTGCCACTTTACATCCACAAGCTCTACATTTAATTAGAATCACTTGTCATGTCTCGTATATCACCTGGGCCTCTTGGTGTCAGCTGTCAGCCAAAGAAATGCGATAGTTATTCATTGCTCTGCGGAAGTGTAACAGCAAGGTCACAGGACAGAATGCACCTTGAGCTAACTGTATTTAATGTTCATGTGTGGCTGCACAGCGTGTGTGGTGTCAACCAGATTTCTCAAATTAAGCTCTTATTTTGCCTCCTCCACAGATGAGACTATTAGATTATGTATTATGCTACAGTAAGCCACATACCAAATTGATGGAGTCCGGCTCAAGTGGAAAGCTAATGGCAGTTGATGGGTGGGCACCGTAGGGTTGAGTGGACTTTTAGAGGCTGTTAATGGCCTTAGTGGGTATTGGCTTGTGGTGCAGTTTGGACTATCTGAGATTCCTTTCTGTGGAGCTGGAAGAAGCCCAAAAAAACTAGGTAACCAAGCAACCATGTGGCTCCAGGGGCATGCAAGCATTGCTTACATGCTGTGCTAAGATAATGCATACATGATGGATGTTATAACCTCTGACCCGTGTTCACATCTGTGGGGCACTTGCATTTTTAACTACTCACCAGAGATGTCTGCTCGTTGGACACTAACCTGCTGTTGTCTGGTGTCTGTGCAGGCAGCACCATGTACCATGTTTGTTTTTGCTTTGATCGTGTTGTCCCTGTCACTTTAAATGGCATTTTTTTTTTCTGGTCCCTCTCTCTGTCTCTGTCTCTGTCTCTGTCTGTCTCTCTCACTCTCTCCCCGCTATAACAGCCTGGTTATATAACTCCCTTTTCTTTCTCTGACATCCCAGAGCTCTTGCAGTCAGCTGACAGCACCCAAATGTCTGCTGGTAAACACACTGCTTTCTGATTTTTTTTCCACTTCCTCTTCTCCCCCTCCTACTCCCTACTCCTCAGCGATTAGGGATTGATTCTCTCCTCTGTCCCTCTGCCT
Organism: Chaetodon auriga; assembly: GCF_051107435.1. Lineage (NCBI taxonomy): Eukaryota > Metazoa > Chordata > Actinopteri > Chaetodontiformes > Chaetodontidae > Chaetodon > Chaetodon auriga. The sequence continues at coordinate 12,163,203 of NC_135079.1, read as the reverse complement.
CCTCTTCCATTGGTTGGGCTCCATATCCCCAGGCCAGTTTCCACATATTAGCACCCGAGGCCAGGGGAGGCGGGCAGATACGCATTGCCTGCCATGGCCCATGGATCCTGCAAGCCAGTGAAAAATGAGCTTTGGAGAGGCAATAAATTGCATCCAATTTAGAGATGAAGGCAGAAATAAATTTCTCTTTTCTGAAGTCTGAAGAAAGGGAAAAAAGCCCCTAGATAATTTCTGTTCCATCTTTTTTATGTGAAAATTTCTTTGAAATATCCTTTTTGTGTTGTTTGAATTCATGAAATAATTATGTCTCCGCTATAGATTGCCTTTTTATGTTTCAGCAGGTTATGAAAATAATCATTCTTGTCTTCGCTGACGTGTTTTGCATCTCGCTTGAAATGCGTTTGAGTCAGAGGAAACATTTTGAAAAGATACATTCATCAGACATGATTTGGCGCGGGCACACACACACCCACACACATACACACACACACGGCTTCCCCCCCTCCCCATTTCTCATCATTGCATTATCCTAAATGAACTGTCCAAGAGGCTTAGGCTCTCTCAGCTCAGTGCTGCAGAAGTCTGGGAGAATGAGAGTGTGTGCGAGATAGTCTCAGAAATGATGAAAGGAAGTGTCGAGTAATGACCACATCAACTTTCTACCTCTGCTGCTCCCCCAAATGTTCTCGGAAGCCTCCATCACTCCTTCATGGCACCTCCGTAAATGGCTCCTGAAGTAATGGAGAACTTAGCAAAAAACACTTCAGTCTGTAAAGCTTGCATCAACAGTATAAGCCAATGGAGAGCCTATCACTCCTTTTCCCTGTGGTGATGTGCAAGCCTCCTATTAGTCTCTGAAGCCCAAACTCCAGGCTGAGATGTTTCCCTTTGTGTTCAGGTAGAGAGTGTTGTGTGCCAGTGCTTTCCTGTGTATTACCCGGCCTGCCAAAAAAACAGTGGAAGAGACATGAGGGGGATACACTCTGGAGAATTGCATCCCATTCTGTTTTTCTTTTCTCTTTTTTTTTCTCCAAGAGATGTTTCGTCTCAGTTAAAAGGCTATGTTTCTCAACACCATTTCAATGTGCTGACACCCCAACTGTGAGGTGTTGAAATTGGCAAAAAACATTGTCAGCGTACGGTGTTGTGGTGCCAGTGAACTCCAAAAGTACAACATGAAAGGGGTGATTTTGTGTATGTTTGAGTGTATTTACTGACAACATCACCATGCTGTTACTCATCAGTGACTTCACCCTAGGAGATGAATAATGTGCAAATGGGCAAACACTCTTTGTTTGCTGTACACTCTGACAGTATTTACTTTGGATCACATAGTAATGTTTTGTTTTGCAGCCAAATAAGCTCAAATGGATTTACAGTGCTAAGCTGTAGATTGTTTGTTCACTGTGTTAGATTGCATTAATTTCACACTTTCTGTGATCACTAATGGAAAAGTGATACATGCTACATGAAAGTAAGTATATGAGGAAATACAAACTTGCACTCACAGATAGCTTTATCTGAAGTTAACACAGCATGTATTTTAAGCTGCATTATGTCAACAGTTTTGCTGTCTTGGGGCTGATGCTGCAATGTACCACATGCTTGTGCTGTTCATCTAAGCAGGCAGTTAGCTAAGCTCAGCTGATTAATAAATAACCATGCCACGGTCTTGGATCAGTGCACCTCTAATGTGCTCAGACTCTCTGCCTTGTTCCTGTTGCGTCTATATTCCGCTTGGCTTCGTAAATGCAAAGGAGGGGTGGGGTCTTTCTACTGTCTATCAGCGTGTCGTAGGGGCGTCTCAGCATGTAGTCATCAAAGCCTGCTGTGGCATGAGCTCCCCTCATACTGCCGTATTTGTCTCTCCACATGGCCAAACGCAATTGGATGTGAGCTTCCTGTAGCTCAGCCCACCCCCACCCCCCCTTCCCCCCCACTCCCCAGCCCAACCCCCCTGCTGTCCTCCCCTCCCTTTGCTTGTGTAAATTATGTAAGTGCAGGGGAAGCAGCGGTGATGAGGCATACAGTAGTGGCATTTCACTAACCAGGGTTGTGAGCAGCACATGCGAGCCTACTAGCCTGCCTGGCATGCCTAGCATGGTCTGCCCCGCCGCATCAACTACACCAAATGCATTTTTAACTGGGGTTTCCAGAGCAGCCTGGCTAGACATGGTGAAGACATGGGGTTAGTGGGTTCACCTCACTGACTGTTCTCTAGTTAGGGGCTGACATCTCTAAATGTGCTGTCTGTGTATTGTGCAGCCATGCAGGGGAATTTCTCCCTCCACAGCTCAGACGAGGCTCTGGCTCTGTGTTCAGCCCTTCTCATAAAATAACAATAGAGTGGCACTTTAAAACGCAGACCTCACAGAAGACGAACAGTCGGCTCCAAAAAAGGCATACGAGCGAGACAGATGGACTTTTATACTGAAGCCTTCTATGTGTATTTTGTATTTGTTATGGATTATTTGATATTTAATTAGAGCATTTTAATATCCTCCTGCAGATTTGGTGTATTAAGCAACCTACACCATACTGTTAGATATCCGTTCTGACACTTCTTTTTTATTATGTCCTTTAAACATCCTTGTTCTTGAAAGCTGATCTTCAGGGCAAAGTACTTACTGTATGTAACTGTGTTGAGCAGACAGCTTTTTTTTAAGTTATTATGGCAAATTGAACATTTTTGCTCTTTTTATCCATCAGTCAGACAAAATAAGAAATTTAGAGATCTCATCTTGCCCATTTTTCCTCATTATTTCACATTTTTAGACTAAACAATTAATCAATTAATGCAAATCAACAGATAATCCATGAAAACACACAACAAATCACAAGCCATATGTAAATAACTCGCCTATCCCATCATCATCCTCTCATTTAACTCACTCAGCATGCAGCTCATCTCCTCTTGGTGGGATGTCTGACATGCCACAACAGGTGCTCCTCACCTGTCAGATATAGTCGTCATGAAACAACAGGTTCCCTTACCTCTGCCGTCTGACCTGACGTACTCTTGACACGTGCCTAATGGCCAGTCTTAAAAGTTGCTCTGTTGTTGCTCTGTAGATTGAATAGGAGGTAAGTGCCATCTCTGTCTTTCTGATCATCCACACGGTCTGTGAATTGCTATAAGTAAGTGTGTCCCATCTGCCAGCCAGAAATCAATAGGCGCTCTTCACGCCGTGCCGAGTTTGTCTGGCTTCTGAGGAATAATTAAAGAGCCAGCTTGCTGCACACAACCATGATGACTAATGCTGTTTAAGGAATGCCTCTCTTACATAAATCAATAGTTCTTATTTCTCCTCCCTTCCCTCTTCCACACTCTCTCCCTCCTTCTCCTCTCTTTGGCTCTTTCTATCTGTTAGTGTGTGTTTATCAAGGCAGACAAAGTTCTCCTTTGTGCTTGTAGGTCAGTGTGTCACTATGCCGTGGCCTTGATGCTTACGCATTTTGACAACCTCTGAGTGGGGAAAAAAAAAACCAAAGTAACCCTCCAAAATCAAGACAGATGCAATAGATTTGGTTGTTGCATATGGACATGGTAACTCTCTGTGTGTGGCCCTTATTAACCCTGCAGGTCAAGGCCAGAAACAAAAGAGCATGCATCTGTTTAGGCACCTTCCCCAAGTCTCTGCCACATCCACCCAACAACACAGAGGCAGAATAAATATGTGTGAAATAATGCATGGTTATGAGTGAGCACCATGCACACCTTTCCACCATATTAGGTTTCCATAATTGAATAAAACATGGAAGTGCTCTGAACATCCCCTCAGAGGGAAATGGCAGTCACTAAAGCATAGAAGCCAACTCAATAAAGAATTGCAAATGAATAAGTGATGAGAAGCAAACGAAGTGTGGTATATGAGAACAAGGGAGTGATTTACTCTAAAACAATATTTGAAACAGCAGGTGAATGAGGTCCAATAATTACATTGTAAAAGGAGGCTGGTTTTGAATTGGTCCGACTCACATGAATTACTGCTGGGCTTTGAGTCGGGTCTGTTATTTTAAACCGTCCTTTTTCGAACTAGACAGAATATAGACTCAATTCATATGCAAACATGACCAGAGAAACATCTCTGTCAACCATATTTTTAGTTGCAGATACTGTACACACACATTGACACACACACACGCAGAAAGGGAGAGAGAGAGGGAGACAGAAAAAAGCTGGGAAAGGAGGTGCGCTGTGAAATATCCTGAAGGTCCTTGGCAGCATTAGAGAAAGGCCTGGGAGGTTAGGAAACATCAAATCAATGCATTGTAATGTGAATTGACTGCTGACTTTGATCATCTGCCTTGGGAGTGCTTTAGCATTGAGTGCTGTCACACTGGCTGGGTTAAGCAAATATGGCATGGGCTGAAATGGAGAGAGATGGGGAGGAAGAGACAGGTTAGACTGGGAGTGAGAAAAAAGGGATGTGTGATGCCTGGCTATCATCAGAGAGTAATAGGCACATTAAAATTCAATGTCCGCTTGGTAAATGGCATACTGTAGATGTTATGCATAGTTAAATTGATTCATAATTGCAGATTGTGAAAATATATATATAAATATATATATATATAAATGACAAGAGGAGGTGTTGGCCCTGTACTATTGTATTTGAGTGCTGTGTATTTCTTTCTTAAACTGTAGTGGTTAAAAAAAAATGTTTGCCCAGACTCAACTGTATTGCTGGGCAGACAGCTGATACCCTCCACTCAACTCCCTCCAAAATGATGGGTCAGCCCTGCTTAGTGTCAGAAGCTGCTGATATCCTAGCTCTGAAAGTGGAAATGCCCTTAAGCCTTTCTCCTATAATGGAGTGGCCAGTCTAATCTTGCCCTCTCTGAGTGAGAGCAGGTAAGGAAGAGAGTTTTTACCACAACACTCTGACCCTTGCTTTGGCACTATGCTGTCCAGATTACAGTGCAGCGCAAGAGTGGCATCCTCGTTCTTTCACCACTGACCCTCAGCTGCACCATCCAGTATCCTCAGGAGGATGTCCCTCTTACATAAGGCGCACAGTGGGAGGTTTTTGTTTTGGATCTGAAAGCCTTGTTTATGCTCCTGCTCTTAAATTGTCATACAGTATTTCAGATTACAACCTGTAACTGTGATTTAAGGAAAATGGTTAAAAGCTGTTTATGCTCTTTGTCCAAAAAAGAAGAAAAAAAAAAAAAAATCATCGAAATGGAGGCAAACTGAGAAAAATGGACTGAGAGAGCTCAGAGGGAGTGTTTGACAGAAAAAAACACAGTGCAGTTATGTCACTCTGACCAAAAAAAAGAAAGAAAGAAAAAATGAGGGAGGGCCGATACACCACTGGAAGAGAGGAGAAATTCCTTGAGTCAAGCCGGAGCAGCAAAGAGAAGCCCAAAACCTCTTGTCACTGTATGAAAAGAATAGCAAGACGACCCGTAGGTATTGGGCTGCTAGGTGCATCTCCTAACAAGCTGACTGTTCAAAGGCTTTTTAGTGCTCCAGAGAACATGAAAGGCATGTTTAAAAATTTAAAAGCCCGATCTGTTCCAGTGCTATGGAGCGGCAGAGGGAAGCAGATTTTTACGTCGCTATAATTCCCTAGTTGCTTGCTTTGTAAATTAATTAAGATGTTTATGACAGCTGCTTGCACCTAATGGAATGCTTATAGACTATGCTATTAATTATTACTGCTGGCCACGGCTGCAAGCTTTCATATTGCTGAGAATGTATGGCTGTGGCTGCAGTATAGACGTGCTCCCAGCCTCAACCCTGGAGCCCTCTTGACTTCGTAATTGCATTAAGCATCAGTGGGCTGTCTGTGCATATGTTGTGGAGGCCTGTTACAGGGTCATTTGTGTATTCTGTATGCTCTTACTATCATGTGTCTGGCCATCTACATGACAGTGTTGACAGTTGCACAAAACATAGTGTAATGTAGATTTTAAAAAAAGCATTTATCGCAATGGGTGATAGTCTACAAAGCCTTCCTGAACACCACCGGGAAGGTTAGATCTGCCTTGGTTACAGACCAGCGTTGTGATGGCCAATGCTGATTCCGGTGTGAAAGTGCAAAATCCCTGCCCTCTGTCTGTCCTCTCTGTAACTTGGCTTGGCTGTAGGATGTGTTATCGTGCTGTGCCTTCTGGACAAATGCCCCCTTTTCTATCATGTAACATTAGGAGTATATATTAGGAGTGTCATCGATAAAGCAACAGCCCTTCCTGTTACCTTGTCCGGTTGTTAGTGTAGGGCAGTTGCATCGCGAACTGTAACTGACCTCATGAGCCCAGAGGAGGTTCAGTGGTTTCCCCCGCCATTAATTTGGCTCAGGAGTTGTTATCATAGACTGTACAAAATAAGTGGACGTAGCCACTGTGATATCAACCATTGGTTTGTGGACTTACCACTAACACTATTGCTAGGTAAATTCGTAATTCAGGTTAACTGGGATAAAAATTGGGATGCTAATTTTGGTTAGCTAAACAACACAAAGTGTACTTAAAAGATGAAATGAACAGCCGATTCCTTTGAGTGTCATTTAGTACAACCAAATGCTGAACAAGCCATTTTTAGGCAACCAAAATGTTACAATTTACTTTCATAAACTGAAAACACCTTGAAAGAGTCAAAGTTCTTAGATGAAAACACATCACCACCCACCACCCACCCAATTTAAATGTACATGGTGCCATGGATACACATTGCTATGCCTCTATCTTACTGACAGGTCGCTGTGATAGTGACTTGTGAATCAGGGAGCCGTCCCCTAAATATACCCTGCTTTATTGTCTATTTTACTGTAAATTGGACCATAAATGAACATCATGCTGAATTGAGGAAGACTTGAAACTAGCAATTGAGACCATAAACTTAGTGTTTGTTTATTATATTATTTGTTTATTTTCTCATAGACTTCTATGCAATTGGACTTCTTTTTGCCCCCTGCTGGCCATTAAGAAGAATGCAGTGTTCAGGCTGTTCTGCAATGGCTTCAGTTTTCAGAGCCAGAGGCCACATCCACTTCTTTTATACTGGCTCTTATGTTTCCAGTAAAATAGCATAAAAACTCAATTGCTGTTTGTATGAGTGTGCAAATGCCTGTTGGACTAATTATAGTTCCTCTTTCATATAACTTCACCAGAAGTTCTTCCTCTGACATTGTTATGTGCAATTGCGTAAGAGTAATCCTATGGAGAGCAGGAAGCTTTGTAGCAGCAGGACACAGTACTCAGATTTTTATAGAAACTAATTTAAAATTAATTTAAAATTCCTATCTTGTTGTTCAATTTCAGCTGGGGGTGGGTGATGTGGTCAAGGCATCAGTGGTGGAAAGTAATTGAACTGTACTGTATTTAAGCATCATTGTGACATTCCACTGCATTTGACTCTAGTGTTTACTTTTATCTTGTGAAATAGGTAGATAGAAAATTAAACCTGTGAAGGCAAAAAAGTTTGGAACCACTTATATAAATATACGGTAAATATGTTTTCAAAATGAAGAAAAGATTCATTGTGTTTATCAGCTGTCTACTTACTGTATTGGTGGAAAGAATCTCTCACAGTCTGAGCATTCAGACCGTGTGCCCTGTGGCATCAAGTTACCTATGAGTTAATGGGACAAATAAATAACACAACACAGCTCACTCTGTTGATTACACCATGTGAGGTAGGTTTGTACCCCTCTATCCACGCAGAAGGGAGTCATCTTGTCTCCGCTCCGCAGAGCTTTATCCCGTGTTATCCTCCGATTACATTTACATAGAGAATGCAGCAGGCAACAAACTGAAGCACACTCCACCTGCACCACAAGAGTCGATGTGTGAAATATATATTCAGTCTTTCATCAACCTCTTTATCTGCTACGCATGGGTTATCCTCGTGTGTAAAGTCCTCTGTTGTGTTAGCTTTGAAAAAGGAGGAGGAAACTGTGATCTGTGTTCTATTAATCATAGTCCAGCTCCGTGGCTGTCCCGTTATCACACATGTGTGTAATTACAGGGTATTTGTGCTTTAAGCATGGCTCTGTTGCCTGGAAATGGAAGAGTGGCTCCACTGATGAACTCCCTGCTAATAGGACTACCTTTGATCTGCATGGAGCATGGAGGGCTTACAGAACTCGCAGGTTTTAATTATGAAATACATGAAAAATAGATGCTGCACTAAGTGCCGACCATGACTGCAGTGAATCACAGTAGCAGCGCGCTTGCTGGTTTGCCTCTGCTTTTCCTTCCTTTATGTCCTCCAGTCCTCAGAAATACCTCAATCCCTGTCTCTCTGACTCAGTTTGCTACTGTGGAGAAGTAAAAAAGGCATTCATTCATTCATTTTCTTCCACTTATCCAGCGCCAAGTCACAGTGACAGCAGGCTAAGCAAGGGAGTCTAGACAACCATCTCCCCAGCAATGTTCTCCAGCTCCTCCTTGGGGATCCCAAGGCATTGTCAGACCAGATATGATGATATCTCTGGTGGAGCTCCAAAGGAGCAGTGGTTCTACTCTGAGATACATCCAGATTTCAGACCTCCTCACCCTATGTAAGGGTGAACCTAGTCACCATGTAGAGGAAACTCATTTCGGCCGCATGTATCCACAATCTCATTCTTGCAGTCACTACCCAAAATTTATGCCTATAGGCTAGGGTTGGGTCATAGATCAACTTTTGAATCTAAAGCTTTGCCTTACAGCTCAGCTCTGTCTGAGAGCCAACACCCGCATTAATGCTGACAACATACCAATCTGCTTGTCCATCTCACGCTCCATTTTGCACTCACCGCAGACCCCGAGATACTTGAACTCTCCCACACTCCCAAACCCAGTGGGGGCTGTCCACCATTCTCCAGAGAACCAAGGCCTCAGATATTGAGGTGCTGATTCTCATCCCAACCAATTCACACTTGGCTACAAACCTCCCCACTGTGTGCTGAAAGTCACGCTATGATGAAGCCAGCAGCATCACATCATCTGCATAAACACAATTCTGAGATCCCCTAACCGGACATCCTTCTCCCTGTGGCTGCACCTTGAGATCTGTGAATATCATAAACAGAGTCTGAGACAAGGAGCATCCCTTGCAGTTGCCATCACCCACTGGCGATGTGTTTGACTTTGTGCCAAGAATATGGACACAGCTCTCACTTTGATTATATGTGGACCACATGGCTCGTAGCAACAGCCCCGGTAACCTGTACTCCCACTATACCCCACACAGGGCTCCCTGGGGGACATGGTCATAGGCCTTGTCCAAGTCCACAAAACGCTACTAGGCAGGCTGAGTAGTGTGATACCCCTATAGTTGGAGCACACTTTATGGACCATGTTTTTTAAAAAGACACTGTTCCTGAACTCCACATGACACTGAGTAAGTGTCAGCCGAGACAGCCCAACAGTATCCAGAGCCTTCAACATCTCGGGATGAATCTCACCCATACCTGATGCTTTGCTACTAGGGAGATTCTTGACTACCTCAGAAACCTCTGCCAGTGATCTAGGTGAGGACTCCCCTGAGTCTTCAAACTGTGCCTCCTCCATAGAAGTCATGTTTAGGAGTTCCTCAGAGTGCTCATTCCACTACTCGTCAATGTCCCCAGTCCAGGTCTACGGTTCTCCTCCACTGAACACAGCCTGAGCCGAGCCCTGCTTTCCTGAATCCCACACCCAGGTTTTTGGTTTGGTGACCACTGAAGCCACAGCCCAGGCTTCCTGATCAGGGGTAGGGCCTGCGGACAGGCAAGCCAGGCAGTTGCTTAGAGCCCCCAGCCATTAGGGTGGCATTGGCCACTTATTTACAGCAACGATTATTGATAGGCCTGGGCTTTCAGAGATCTCTGTTGGTCCCTGGACCTCACTTAGAGAACCACTCACTAATCTTTTTCAGTATTCATCTCAAATGTCCTGGAAATTGTGCATTTATGTGTGCAAAAACCAAATTTTTGTGGCATGCACAGGTGGGGTGGGGGCCCCAGGGATTTCTTGCTTGGAGCCCCAAGAGACCCTAGCGACACCACTGTTCCTGATACCCATCTGCTGCTTAAGGGGACCTCTGGGTCAACCAAGCTCAAAAAGCCTCCTTCCTCATCTTGACAGTCTCTCTCACCACTGGCGTCCACCAGAGTTCTTAGGCTGCAGCCACAGCAGACACTGATGGCCGTCTGAACTCCTAGCAGTGATGTTTCATTTCAAGTCAGATCTTTAAAAACCAACATGGCTCAGCTGTAATAATTAATTCCCAGCCTGTGAACTCACACAGTTGCACAGAAATGACAGCTAATATTTAACGTTTTTTTTAAAAAAAAAAATGTAAAAAATATTTTTTGTGTATGTGTTTTTGTTGCTTTTCTTCTGGTGTCTATTCTCAATAAGTGTTCTTTTAATACATATATATTTTACATTACAAATATTTGTAATTCTTTAATTTCCTAATTAAGTCATTCATTTTTTTGCTCATAGCCGCCTGCTAGGAGCAAAAAAGACAAGTCCATGATATTAATTAGTGGATTGACAGACATGTAATTCATCTCAGAGGAAGTTTTCATTACATGGGAAGCTTCAGAGGGGCAGTTTGGCTTATTGGCAAGTGCTAAGACCAGACCTAATGGGGCTGCAGTTCCCTCCCTTTTGAGCAATTAGAGCCAAGTCCTTATCAGCAGAGCCACGAGTCCACTGTTGTGGGACCTTGACTTCCAACACACTCACACAGAGTGATCCTTCCCCATAGACCCTTGTTCATTAGACAAGTGCCTGCTGTACTGTACTTTACTGGATGAGAATTGAGACTGAATGAGTGATGGTAATGAAAGGGTTCCAATATATTTCTGAGTCAGCCTTTATAAAGATGATATTAGCTGACATTAGTTTGTCATCAGAGCTCTATTCCCCCCCTCCAGGTGATTATACAAGCAGGCTTGTGTGTTCAGTCTATTGACAAACCTGGACAGCTCTGGTAAAAGATTGTCACCAGCTGTCAGAGCACATATCAACTCACCTATTCTAATCCCATCTTCTATAACTGCTATTCTTGATATGTATGAAATGCACACCAAGCTTAGACAGGGGAGTTGAATAAACAAATCTTGAGCAACACTTCATCTGTTAAAGTGACACATACCTTTTGCAAAAACAGCCTACCGCTGTGGTTTCCTGAAGTAGATGGCCTGTGAATCATCCTTTGCAGCCATGCACAGAAACAGAAGACACAGGAAAAACAAAACAAATGAAAACAAGCGATTTCAAGCAAACTGTAGATCTGAGATTCTTCTTATTTAACTGCAGTGTGCTGCGTATTGTGAATATTTAAGCTCTTCTGAATAGGCTAGCCCAAGGGGGCACATCTCTATTGGCCAACTGTAATACTCTTACAACCCATTATTGTAAAAAAAAAGTGCATAACTGGAGTGTATGCCTCAGGAGCTGTAGGTAATTGTATTCCCTCTTAAGATTTTAATCTGTGTAGGACTCAGGTAATATATTGTAATGTGAATAGAAATTCACAAGTGTTGTCCCTGGGGATCATCACTGTTGTCTACTAGAGAGGCAGAGCAACTTCTAACCTCTACATTATAATAATGGGAATTGTGATGTATTTGTCTGTGTACAATCTGTAAAGACAAAAAAATATAGAAAGGCGTAGATGATGTTTTTATGTAATTACACCACTTGGAATAAACAGTCCTCTGACAACGTATCCATTTACAATCTCTGTAGTTAAGGCCTTTATATATAAGTGTGTAAACACACCCGGTGGTGGCCTGTTCAGACTGCTGTTCGATGTAGCTCAGTAACAGTAAAGTGAGCCAGGGTGGTCTGCTGAATGTGGTTTGTCTTTATTTATGGTGCGGGCAGAAAGGCTATTGGGTTTCATGTGTGGTTGAGGCTGGATCACTGGGAGATTACCGCTGGGCTGGGAACCGCCAGCGCAGAGAGTACACAGAGGCCTGCCTGTGCCCCTGGCCTCACTTTGACCAGCGCCCAGGGCCTTCCTGCATCCGTCAGGCCCCCTGGGACCAGCTTACACTCAGAGGAGAATTACTGTATAGTGCAGCGAGAGTCAGGATCAGAGTGAACAACATCAGAGCAGCAGAAACATTTTGGCTTTTCACCTGCAATGCTGTACTGAATTGCACAACAAAGCAACTGAATGCAATGCCTCAGTGGTTTCTGGATGAGCAGTTCCTTGTTTAGTTTGTAGATGTTTCCTGAATTTCTCTTTCTTTGCCATAGGTAACCTTCACTGGTCCTCTGTGCATGTTGCAGATAAATACTGAGCACTGAGAGAGAGCAAGGATAAATATTAGTACGACAGTGATATGAACCGTGCTGCCTATTGGTGCCACGTTAGAGTCTTAGACGTTGTACAACAGAGTCGTTTTTGGATCGAGCCATTTTTTCTAACGCACTCAGCGAGGTGAACCTGTGCGGCACCGTCTTACCAATAACAATAGCTCTTATCGCAGCGTTCCCTGCGGTACAATTAAAATTCCGTCAGAGTCTTCAATCTGCCTCCCAGCCATGCCTGCTGTTTCTCGGCCCTCCTGGGCCACGTCAATTCCTCTGCTGCAATGTATAATTCACGAGCCACCAAACAGCACTGAGGACTCACCTGGAGACTCACAGTCCCAGCAATGCAGAACTGCACAGGGGGAGACATTGTACATGAAGCCTGGGAGACATTTGTAGGGGGCGAGGTGCGTGTGACATGGTACCTCAAGTCAGCCTGGGCTTCTATGATCTCAGGGTCACCCTGATCACATTGCTTCTCTACTGGGATCCTCCAACTTCTTGTCTTTCTCAGTAAGGCATGTATGCTTTTATTTTTTCTGCCCTTCCTCCTTTCGTCTTCTGAAAGACAATTGTGGTGTCCTCTAAAACTAATTTGGATGTATATCTTCTATTTGCAGACAATTCCATAGCGATGCATTGGAGTAACCTGTGGAGTCTCGGAGTGGTTGCTTTTAGTTAAAACCAATTAGAAATGACCAGAAATAACAGCGCCTGGAGACAGAGAAGTCATTTTTCTCTTGAGCCTCCCCAGAGAGTTGGCCTCTCCATGGATTAAGTGTTTTAGTATATTAGGGGGCAGCTGATTAGAATCATTGTGCTTTTTTAATCATTAAATTTTTGCACGTATAGTTTATAGCAGTATAATAGCTAATAAGGCTAAGTGTGTCACTGCAAAAGGGAGGATTGTTTAAATGACTTTGTGTATGAAACTTGGCCTTCACAAAGACTGCCAAAGTTAGAACAGCAGAGAGGTCCTTGAATCAGCTCATCCATCTTATTTTATGACTTTTGATGAGATGAGCATTAATGCAAGAGTAACCTTGTGTCATATCTTTATACTTTGACTGCGCTTTACACCGTCTGACTCACTGCATTACTTTAAGAGATGGTATGAATTGCCTAAGCACACTATCTAAACAAGTCACCTACTGAATATTCTAGTTTCCTTCAAGCTTGAATTTGTACTGTGTTGAATTTCTTAAATATACAGCATCATAAATCACTGCAAAACATGTTTCCTAAACAATTGAGACTGCTTTTGGAGCTTTGTGATGGCTAAGAAGAGAAACACATTAATTGTTTCTAATTATTTTCTCTGAGGAATGTAGCAGCAATTTGTCAGTCGGGCAGGCGGCAGCAGACAAAAGATGGACTACTGAATGTGGCCACATCTATCATTCTTAAGATGACCATGGCTTAGGCACCGTCATTAACCAGCAACCTCAGGAGTAGCCTAAAATTAACAGTCACATACAACTGCCATCATTAAGACAGGACAATAACCAAACCCTCTCATTATTGTCTGGTGTGTTTTTTTCTATTTGAGAGGCCTTATTAACAGGAGAGAGTGTGTACGGCTAGCATTCCCAAGACCTATGGTATTGACCCGTAATTCCAGCAGGTATCCAGCCCGCCCCTCACTGGGCCCTCACTGGCTCTTCCTGCAGCTGGGTCTGTTGCACCGGCTGTGTCCTTGTGTGCGGCGGGCGTGCAGCAGTGGCATGTGGAGCGGGCGGCAGGAAGCGAGCCTCCCTGTCTCCCCAGACTGAACAGTGAATGAGGATAAGTGAGGAGCGCCAGTCAATGAATCAAGCAGCAGGAAGGGAGCAGCCAGGGGGGGAGTGTGACGTCCCCACGGGAGAGGCCTCGCATTAGGAACTTCCTCGTCTGTGTGTTTCTGGCACAGGTTAAATGGATCGCTCCCATTAGCGCGCTGAGAGGACAGCTCCATTATATGAAGGAGACTGTAACTTTGAATGTCACGGTGCAACAACCCCAGAGCACGCCTCGTCTCCCAGGGAGGCAGGGTGACAATAACCATCCATGATAATCATTCCCTGTCAGGCTTTAAGGAACCTGAAATTATGACGTACAGCCTGCCATGCGCCTCAGACTTCATTACAGCGCTGTCACTTTGAGTCGCCTGCGATGGCACGGTGCTCCACAGCCGGCTGCAGCACTGTGGCTGCCAAACCCCAGACTCACTCTCCTCCTGTCTAAGTGGCATGTTTACAGGATGTGTGCCCCCCTGCAGATAGATGTGGTGGAGGTTAACCTCCAGTCGCCTGCACACTGTCTCTCTTCCTCTATAGCATAGGCAGAGTCTCATGAGAACATGTGCTGAATTGTTTACCGTTGCAAGGGAAAATATGACTGATCAAAGGCCGCACAGTGACAACTGTCCCTCCTTCCATTGTGACAAATGGTAATGCTGAAATTAGAATTCAGCTGCAAGTTCATACAGACAACTGGCTTGCCTTTTAACTTTGATTTCCACGATTACTCATGTAAATAATGCCCACAAAGCACATGGACATTTCTAAAAGGCGATCCTCAACTTGTTAGCCTGTTTATAGCAGCCTGTTTGTCAGCCAAGGAGAGCTTCACCTCCACACTGACCTCTGAACCTACTATCCAGTGGAGAAGACATGAGCTGGCAGGCATTGCCAATGTCAGTGCCCAGAGCTAACTCCTTCTTTCTCACCGCCTGACTCAGTCATTGGCTTTGTGGCCCCTTGTCCTTGCCACCTCCAATCACAGGGCTCTGAATGACACATAGAGGAGGAAGTGGGCTCACTAACCTCCCCCTCCTACTTCCTCTAACCTGCATAGCAACAGGCCAAATGAACCTTAGTTGCAAAAGACAGAATTGGTTTTCTCTCCACAGATGAGAAAATATTAATAAAGAAAATTATTAGGTGTTTGGGAGTTGGTGGGTAGGAGACGGACAGCAGTTGGTGGGGCTCCTTATTTCACATGCCCAAGGATGCACAAATCCAAGAGCTGGCTGCTTCTTTCTGGAGTTTGTGATGTACATATGTGGTGTAGCTTATCTCTTTCTGTGCGTCTGGTTATATTGACTTAATCTAATGGGACTTTCTGACCACTAGTGGCACTGTAGAGAAAATACTTGTTGAGCTGTTCCCCGTAGCATGCACATGAGGACACACTCGCACGCCACAAGCATTAGGTTAATGCGGTGCATATTTCTGCTGACAACAAAGGATGGGTCTTACATGTTGACAGTTGATGCCAGTAACGTGCTATAACAGGTAGCACTGTGGATGAAAAAAAGAGAGGAAGAAGGCGACCGCTGGATGGTTTAGATAATGCAGGTTACAAAACAAATTAGCACATTTTCATGAGGTAGTAAATGCAGTCAACATGTTTTTTAAGCCCTCAGGAAACTTCCAAAGTCCAGTAAACAAAACTAGTTGTTTACACTGGAAATTCCCCAGAGTACCTTTACAATAAATATCCTTAAATACACTTTGGTTTGGGACGCATTCAGATTTAGCATGTTCCAGAGTGAGGCAATAGAAGTATAGTAAGTCACATTTATATTGTCCTTAATCTATATATATTGTTCATTTAGTGATTATAGAGTAACATTCATTCATTACTGCAGCTCTGAAAAATCTGGAAACGTGAGCCTTTGCAGTGCCAGAGGAATTGATCTTTTTTGACTTCGTCAGCGAATGAACCAGTGACTTCTGAACAGCTTGTGAACATTAATAGTGTGGTCTGTGTGGCTAACCTTGTGCAAAAACACACATATACTGTACACGTACCATCACACAGACTTCCCTTTCTTTCATTTCCTTTGTCATAAACATTTTGCAAAGCAAATGGTTGTTCATAACTTTAAGATCTGCGGTCAGGCAAAGTCACTTTTGTTAATATCTCAGAAGAAGTCAAACACAGGCAACAGGTTGTAATTTTGAATTCTCTGTCTCTTTTTGCACCTTCTGCATGTCGCCAGACTCCCTTTAAATAGTCTGAGAATGTCTGTTTAATGGGTCTGTTCAAGTGAAAGATTTGACAAAAGGCCAGGAAAAAGTTGCTTATTTGCTATTTCCTTCTAATACAGTTTCCACTAAGTGCACCAGCAATGTTCCTTGCATGGTTTCTCTTACCCAATAGAACAAAGAGCCTTTTAACTCCTTAATATAGGCTTTTACAGCTGCCTCGTCTTGCAGCACCTTGACCCCCACTGGCTTCCATGTCATTTGATTGGAGTGTAGAATTAAGACTGGATTACTGTTTATTTTGACTGCGTAATGTCACAGTTGGACAGAACAGAAGCATTTGGCCCTGAGCACTGGAACAATGCTAGAGCTCCATCACAGACTGCTGGCCCCTAGGTGACTGTTTTCCCTCTTTCTGCTCAGTGGAGTTGATATCAGTTATGTGTTTCTGTGTGTATGTCTATAGGAGGCTGAAGGGCTTATTTGTTTTCCCCCTCGTTGCTCTTTGACTCGTTTCCCCTCAAACGTGTCTGAAACATTGTTATCTCCGGCCAGACGCCTTTTTCACAGAGAGTTATTGAATCATGTCAGCTCGCCGTCCCCCGAGTTTCAAATGCAAGCTGTAGAAAAATTAGCCATTGCTTCCGCATGACAAGTGGGATCTATTAGTGTGCTATCGCCCTGCAAAGCATGAGCATCCAGTGGGCCGCTGGGGACCACGGCTGGCTGTGCGCTCGTCCGCGTCAGGCTCCCGGGGCATTAGAGCAATGTTGCAGACAGGAGGAGCAGCCGGAGTCACAGCAAGAAGTGAAGTGGCTCATTCGATGAGTTGACACCCAAAGGGGCGAGGAAGGGCAGCATGAGCAGTGGCAGCCGAGCTCCACCTCAGCCAGATCTGACTCACGCTGGTCAGTCTGAGCACTTGTTTGATGAGCAGTTTGCAACCATGCACATCCCTACTCGTATCTCATCTATAGTTTATCAAATCTTTTCTGCTGCTCTAACCTCTCTCAGAGGTTTACAGTAAACTGATCAGTTTGAATTGTAAGTCTAAAGATGAGAATAATTTAGATCCTTCCTCTTCTACGCCTCCGTGCTCATTTAGTTGCCGCACCGCTTGCGAGTATGCTTGATCTTACATTTAGATCCACATGTACGGAGGGCTGCTCAGGGTGTCTTAGTGATTCAAACACTTACCATCCAAACTACCTGCTTGACTAGAATATTGGAATCCACCACAGCCCTTTCTGGAAGCAGATTATGTTATAGCCACGTCATGTCGATCATGTCATAGCACAGTAACAGCTAGATTATTTTTCAATTAACTGGTTTTAAGACTGGAAATGATTAATAAATAATTATGTTTGTAATGGTACAAACAACAGCTCTTGAAATTAGAAAAGGTGTGTCACAGGGGTCTGTTTTGGGTCCTCTTACGTTTTCATCATGTAAGAATAATCATCTGTGCCGCTCCACATTGTAATGCACATTCAGATTGTACCATTTTATATGGCACCAGCTCATGCCTTAATCCAACAATTGCAACTTTACATTTTCAATTCTTTTGATTAAGAATTTTCAAAAATATTAAATGTATTGCATATTTATTTATAAGGTGTTGCTTGAAAACCAGCTGTTTCTCTCTGATCAGGTCACACAGGACAGCAGTTTTTAACTTTGGATGTTCCACATTTTCAGTCTAAACTGAAATAATGAACAAAAATTCCATTTATATTGTTGAAGATTTGTCTATCCATTAATGTAAAATGCCATTGTTCTTTGTTTTTTTTCTATATATTCTGACTTGATTGGTGTTGTGTTAATAAATTTTTGGTAAAATCATGATTTTGTTGCGTGCTTTCATATACACCTTTTATACACAGACTCTTGAAAAAGATCTCAATGAGACTACCTGTTCAAATAAAGGATTAATTAACTAACATTGAGGTCAAAGTGCCCCCATCCTGCTCTGGGCCACAGGCTTAGTCATGTGCTCAGGCCCAATCAGCGCGGCTGCTCAACACATTAGCATTCCAAATGTTGTTTGTTTTAGTATAATTTTTCATTCATTGCCCGCAGAGCACAGAGTTTCAGCCACCTTGTCGTGGATGTTGATGTAGCATGGCCGTAGGTCAGACACCAGTCTACGCACATAATTGCCCTGGGCCTGCCACGTCAGTGACCTTGGACAGTGACAGTCTGTTGGACCACAGGGTCTGCCTCTTCATTGCCATGATCACTATCAGTTAACTACTGTATAAACAGAGCTCCATATAAATTATAGTTTGCGCTCGCTATTTTGCTGTTGTTTTGTATCTAAACTGTTTTCATGGTTTGTTTGTTTTCTCTTTGCAGGTATCTCAGTAACAAAGAAGACACACACCTGTGAGTACAAAGATTTTTTTTTTTTTACAATTTTAAAATGTCTAAGAGACAATTCTAAGAGAAATTCTACAGTCTTAATGTGGAAAAGCCAAATTCTCCATGCCTCATGTACAGTGGAGATAAGATCATCTTGTTTCTATCTATGTTGACTGTTCTTTCATCAGTGCCTATATACATACTGTAATAAATCAATCCCTTCAATTATATCTGTGCCATCCACTTTCACTATTTCGTATTTCTCCATCTTGGAGAGAATGTGATGATAACCACAGAGAGGAAATTAAAATGCTATGCAGTCTTATGACTGTTTGATAATCATGCACACAGCTGTAGCAGGCAGTGTGCTGAAGCACTTCTTTGTTTTCTGCAATGCCGTGCAGCTGAACAACACGGATGTGGTGTTGCGTGGTGGTTTGTAGCCTCTGAGGCTGCATTAACTACCAAGAGTTTGTATTCTTCCAGTACAGATCATATCACTGAAATTGAAAGATACAGACACAGTATGTGACACATGTCTCACATGTGAGATGCAAGACTTCTTTGTGCACTACAACAATAGTACACAGACTTTTCTAACCACCACTGCCTTTTCAATTTCAGTCTGCTCATGAAGAATTGATGAACAGTCAAACCTGTAGAAATCAATGATTTCCAAGAGATTTGTACTGTATTTTGACACGTGTGAAGTGCAATCGAAAAGGCATGTAAAAACACTTTTGTGTTGTGTACTGCAGTGTGTCTGTGTGTGTGTGTACATCTACGCGTGTGTGCTCATACCCCACTGTGTGAATGGAAGAAACTAGCCCTGAAGGCTATCCTTTCACTCTGATCACTCTGATGAAACTTGTGGAGAGGGACGGCCAGAGGGCTTTTCTGTAAGAGCGGTCGGAGTGCTTCAGATTGTGAGAGGCTGCATCTCGCCCTGTAAAACACCCCGGCTCTTTCTTACATCAGACAGCAGGGCAGAGGATATGATCTTCTATGCTAGACAGCTCTACCTTACTCAAACAGCCCCGTCAAAACAGCAGCATGATTGTGTGTTAAGCTATTTGCTTGTCTGGAGGGGCTATGGTTTTTTTTCTTTTTTTTTTTGGATGTGTGTGTGTGTGTGCATGTTCATGTTTGCGTCAGGATATCTTCAAGGTAGAACAGAAACGCTTTGACCCACCATCCACCGCCCCACTATCTTAATTAGTGCGGCGCTAAGCACCTCTACACCGGAAGGGGGCTCAAATCAAAGAGCATGATTTAAGAGTCTTGGGTTCAAAGCCCTGGGCAGAGACTGGACTACGCTGTCTCATTTCAGTGAGAAATATTCAAATCTTGTCCATGTGAGGAAATCAAAGTAAAGCCCCTTAACAAGTAGTTGATTGCTGTGCCTCACAGACAGGAAGCAGCTGTAGAACCTTGTCAGAGCTGTGTGCACAAGAAGACGTTCAAGGGCCAGTTAATGGTCATTGAGAATGTGGAGGGAAGGTCTTTTTCAGAGAAGCCTGGTGATTATATGGCTGGTGGAGTGATAATGAGGGAGATTGCTCTGCCCTACATGGTTATAGTCAGGCTGTAGATCTATTTCTGTTCTCGGAGTGAAAACATTGGCTTCCCCACTACACCAGTCCGCGCTGCTGCTCGTAATGTGAGCTTGGCAGTCTTTGCTTGTATGTGTATGTGTGTGCAAGTGTGTGTGTGTTTAGGAGGTCTTCCCAGTCCAACCCAGACCACAGGGATGGGCCGTGTCTCTGACTAACTCCCCACTCTGCCTGAGTGATCAAACTGCTGGAAGCTCCCTGCCATGCCTGTCCCCTCATCAATATAAATTACAGGGGCAGCTGTTCACTGGCAGACTCCTCTCCTCTCCTTCCCTCTCCTCTTGTCTCCTCTCCTCTCCTCTCCTCTCCCATCTTTCTTTCCTCCACTTCCCTCTTCCATCCACATGACTGGACTAATCATTGAGCCATCAGAAGGTGAAGTATACTAAATGAAAACAGATACTTATATCATTCTGCCAACGCTGCGATGTCCTCTCCTCATTCTGGCTGTTATCATGAATTGTTGTAGATTTGCTGTCCGAGGCAGAGCCCTCTCTTCTCTCTCGGCCTCCCCTTCTTTCGTCATTCCCCCATAAGGGGCGGCCCCACGCCGGCACTTGCTTTTACCACAAGGCCATAATTCTAAGCAAGAAGGCAGCTGTGGTTTTCCTGTACATTTCCCTGACAGTTTTACATATTCTCTGTTATGTGGACTTTGAGCAGCAGCTGGCACATCCCCAAAACTGCCTATTTCAAAAAGAGACGAGAGCAAAAGATCGGGGGGTTTAAATTTCGCATTGTAGTTTGTTTGTTTTTTCCCACTTCGATGGTGGACACCAGATACGGACCGTCACCTTCTGCTGCCTGCCTCGGCAAGGCTGTGTTGCTGTGAGATGAGATTCTGTTTGGACCTGTTGAGAGAGATGGTGTGGAGCTGAGGATCAGATGCAGCAGCTGATTACACTGAGATTAGACGTCTCACCTCTAATCTACCATCAGCAGTCTGGGGCTCTGTCTCACAGCTCGTGATAGCAGAGAGCTAGCTAACACACACAAGCACACACGCACACACAGGTCGTGTAGCTAGGATGCTCTTCCTCTAACAGAGCAGATCTCCTGATTACCTTGGGCTCATGCTCTTTCTCTCTCTTGCAGCTGCAGATGTACAATGAACTGATTGTGTGGCTGACTGTTGAGACTGTGCAACAAGACAAAGGCTTGCATATGTTCATAAGTCACATATTTTTAACAGTTTGCTTTGTAAAGGGTTAAACAAAACAGAAAAGGTAATTTGATTCCATACAAATAACAGAAACACCTTCTAATATTAGAATAAAATCCAATGCAGCAACAACAAAAACTGAATTTGCAGCATTAACAAAAGCTGAGAAATGTAAGCATCACTGTTTCAAGCACTTTTCAAGCAAATTGTTATAGTATTTGATTTCATTACATTCCTCAGGTTTTTCTACCAACCCCTGGTATTAATGTGTAGTATATGTAGTGTGTGTGTGAGATTTAGATTGGAAATAAAGTGGCCAGAGGGAGGCAGTAGTACAAACGTACCTCCAGGAAAAGAGAAACGGAGACAGACAAGGCTTCCTCTCTCCAGTCTTACAGATGCGTCGTACAGACTCCCAGTTTTTTCACCCTATATTTATCTCCATTGTGGTGACAGACTCCTTACACTGATTGAGAAACATTGCCTTGCTCCTGCATCTTCATTTATTTGCTCGCAGCTTGTATTGAGTTTCTCTCGTCAAGAGATCCGCGCTCACATAGTACCAGATGATTTAGATTCTTCTGCACTGCCTTAGAAAAACAGTGCAGAGTTACATTGAAATTAGTCATCAGTCATTGAGACTCACCCAAAGTTACAAAGCCGACATTGTAGATTCCATGCCTTTGTGCATTTGAAATTTCTCCCATAAAAGTTGTTTGGTGTATGTTTGGGAAAAATATGCTAACAGCATTATTAATCCCAATAATGCTCTCTGTGTTCACACAGCACAATGACAGCTTTTACCCCTGTAAAGCATCTGCTTTGCCTCCAAACGACGTGGCAGATCCCGCTCCGATTTCTGAGTTGTGGAATACTAATGCATTGGCTCTGTGAGTTGAGGTATTTTCAGTTAATCAAACATGAGATTTATGGTCCTTAATAGGGCTGTACATTGCCAATTTAGGAGAATAATATGTCCCAGTTGCTGTCTAATTTTGCTTGGCAACAGGCGCACTCCTGTGGAATCGCCCGGGGCAGTGTGAGTTGTCTCTGCATAGCTCAGTGTTCCATGCTCAGTGGTTGTTTGAAGGTATTTCATCACATTGTTGCCTTGATTCAGCTCTGTGGGGATTTGTTAGTTGCACTCATGTGGGAAGTGCATCCAGTACATTGTTAAGCTAGGGCTGATAATGAAGATCAGCCAGCCAGAGTCCCCTGAGCTACGCGGAGAGAGATAGTCTAGTGAGACGCGCAGCACAGACATAGTGGAGCAGGACGAGCGCACACAGCAACACACAGAGACGCAGAGGAATCATCAGCACAAAGCATACAACACTGAACCGTGCTGTAGTGTGTTTCAGTAAAAACACAATACAGTTAGCACATACAGCGCATTAGATTATTATCAAATCTGTTACACTCT
This sequence comes from Chaetodon auriga, assembly GCF_051107435.1. NCBI lineage: Eukaryota > Metazoa > Chordata > Actinopteri > Chaetodontiformes > Chaetodontidae > Chaetodon > Chaetodon auriga. The sequence continues at coordinate 12,140,424 of NC_135079.1, read as the reverse complement.
GTTGTTCTTAGTAAACGTCATTCCAAGTTTATAAAATTGCCCTTATTATGTTTAAAACGTCGGTTGAGCACTATTGCAATCATTTTAATGTTGTTGCCTTTTTGTTAGAATTGAAATTGACAATGCAGGGCCCCACTAAGTGCAGCCGCTCTTTCTGTGGAAAGTTATTTGATTCTCAGCGTGGTACTAGAACTCGTTGTTTCCTCTTCTCCCAGAGCAACATTGAACGCTTAAATTGACACAATCTTTTTCTCCTTCTGTACTGTAGGTTATGTTTCATCTTACTCTATTTGTTTGTTCCACAAAAAAGAGTATTTTCCTTTTGTACATTTCGGTTTAATCTATAATAGACGGCTATTTTTTTTTTTTTTTTGAAATAGGTCAGTGTAATCACAACAGTGAGGGATGGACAGTCACTGTAAAAGGGAAATCAATAGAGCTATCTATTTGTCGTAAACCAGGCCAGCATGATTTTTCTCCATTTTTCCTCTGCTGCCATACTTTTTTCCTCCCCAACACAATATGGCAGGCCCTCATTTTTCAGTAAAAGCATTATGTCTGCCATTTTGTAAAATTGCAAATGGCCTTTGTACATGTACTTTCTTTGCATACATTTTTGCGGGTAGGGACGCTTCTTTTTATCGCCTCCTGGGGGCCCAGGGTGTTTTATAAGGAGAGTGGTGAGGGGAACTGTAGGGGTTCACGTGGGGGTGCTTCGCTTTTGTTGGCTCTTAATCTGGTTCTTCTCTTGGTGCCGGCCCTTTCAGAGAATTTGAGCCGGAGCGAAGAGAGGCCTCGTCAGCTTTTCCTCACCCTTCCCCTTTTGTGTCCCACCCAAAACTGAAAGGCCCTGTCTTGAAGTGTTGTCAGACCAGAAAACAAGAGTAAGTGACATGTGACAAGCACACAATGCTTGGATGGACCAGCCAAAGTAAGTGGCCCCATCTGCTGCGGGCGATTTCTCTTCTGCCGGCTGTCTGCCACCTCAGGTGAGCGGGGCCAGGGAGCGAGGGCTGTGCTGAGATGGCGGCGTCTGCCAGGTGAAGCAGTTGGCATGGCTGGGAGGGCACGGCCGGCTCCGCGCTCGCTGCGGCACACGGTCCGCCAGCCTTTGCACAAGCGCAGGTTATCCGTCACTCATCAGGTTTCCGATGCCTCATCACTTTCCCATGGTGTACACACATTCAGCGCAGGGCAAGAGTGTCAGCGTGTAATGAAAGGTTTGATTCATGGAGGGCGACAGAGGCGGAGGTCATGGAGCTCCTCCAGATACAATCCTGACTGATGCTGATGTGGGAGCTTCAGGATGGGGGCCGTAATTAAATGTCCTTGTGCCATCGTCAAGTTCCTCATTCGCAGCCGTACACATAGAACGTCCTCTTGCGCTGAGAGCTTATCACTCTGACCGGCATGTATCAGATATTGATCGTCTTTATTTCTCACTGAAGTGCACTTTGAGACAAATTGTACAAAACTGAAGCCGAGAGGGAGAAAAAAAAAAAAAAATCATTGTCAGAAATATTCCATTGTGGATTTTTTAGGATATGAAAATTCTGATGCAATATCATGCATGAATAAAGGCGGGTAAAATTAACATATATAATTTAAATCTTGAATTATTCAGAAGAATGTTGTTGAATAAACCATGCAACGAGTAAGATGTCCCCTATAATAAAATTCTTTTGAAACATCTTGTAAGCACCAGTTCAAGATCAATAATACTCGTCACAGAGTGCATCAAAGAAAGAAAGACACGTTGGGACGAAACACAACAAACCAGACTGTTTGCATGCCGAGCGTCAAATGTTTATTGAAACTCAATTAGATAAATTTGAAGTCAGGATCACATGTTTCCGACAAATAATGTCATTCTGCTCAGAAGCTAAAGCAGAAAAAAAAAAGTTACATCTGCAGAGAAGAAAGCAGAAAGTGCTCACAAAAGCTTTCGGTGATATTATACATTGACATTTGTGCTGATCACATTGTGCACATTTTGTTGAATCTGCTTTATTAGAGAAATGCTGTTTTTTCCCCCCGTTGCTATTAATTTGTGTTTCTGTGGGCGTGCAGCACGAGAACAGAGAGATGCGGTTAACCCATTGTGAAGTTAGCCGTCATCATTAAGATTCTACAGATAACAGGCATGCGGATTTCTACTGCTCAGCATTATAGGATTCCAGACATCAAAGGCAGGTTTTCATTCTACTGTGTCTGCGGCAGGGCGAGGAAAGAAGAAAAAACAGGAAAGGAGATATGGAGTCAGGAAAATAAGGCAGATTGGGAGAAGAGAGGAGAGCATGTATACGTACCTGCGCCAGTCAGGTGACACATAATGTGTTTGCTGCCACAGAGGGTCCCTCCTGCATAGTTAGCTCCTTGCTAAATTGCCGTCCTCTCTGATTAAGTGGCACAGTCCTTAATAACACTGTGGCTGAGTGCAGGTTGGTTCACTTTAAAGATCAGGTTCATTTCTCACCACGGTTATTAAATGCAGGTCTGCGTAATTCAAATCAGTTTGCTTATGTTTTTTCGGAGCAACACTGTCGGCGCACGCTTTCATGCAACCTCCTTTTCGTATCTGATCTCTGCAGAGGTGCTGTCAATAAAATGTCCCTTTGTACAAATCTTGTAATACTATTTCCAGTTCTATTCCGCAGATATTACAATGAAGTTCCCCTTAATTCAGATTACGTTCTCTTTCAGTGTGGTGCCATTATGGTTTTTTTTTTTTTTTTTTTTGCCATTACATCAGAATGAGCTGTTCTACAGTGAGAGTATTGAATGTACAAGAGAGAGAAATATGCTGTTCTCCAGTATTGTGCTGGATTACAGAATCAAGGTCGACTCACAAGACACAGAGCAGCATTATCCCTTAATCCTGTGTTTTGGTTTCAAATAGCCTTTTTACACCTAATCTTCACAAGTAAAATGACAAACATGAATACTGAGGTAGGTATTTAAATGTGCATTACCTGCAATGGTAAGGTCAAAGGCTTACGCTGACTTAAAGTGGCTCTGTATTTTGTGAAAGAACAGACGATCAAGTGTTTGCCACTTATTTTGTCGTGGCTGTATTACAGAGGACTGGGGAGTCTTGTGATGAAATTCCCTCAGGCGGTTTCACATGGATAAGTCTGGGAACTTTTCATCCAAACTATGAATCATTTCTTGTTTGTTTTTCTATTTCTTTTTTTTCCTTTTTACACTCTCTAATATTTGAGTGAGGATAGTATATCCCCCCTTCCTTTAACCTCTCACCAAGTTTAATGTGGCCCAGCCACTGACAGGACAAGCTTCACTGAGTCGACAGATGCGTACAGTGAGTGCGCCAGTTACAGCGCCGAGGCAGTGTCTCCCCTTGACCAGGCTGGTCTTAGTGTGTCCGTCAGGCTCAGCTGTGGCAGAGCTGGAGGAAACTTAAAGGTGCTGTGAAAGACTAAAAGTGGGCCAGCCGCTGCTGCCTCCTGTTGACCTACCTTGTTCAGAGGGTCCAGGTACAGACTGATGACAGGACTCCTCCTCAGCGGACCACATTACTAATGTGTGAGGGTGCAAGAGGAGCACACCCAGTGATGAATCACTCCCCTGCACCCATGGCATCCTCATAAGTCAAGAGTAAAAGTGTTGAGAGTGCGCTCAGTAAAAGAGCGCCTTCGTCCCGTCCAGCATAGAGAAACTCCATCCAGGCCCAGTGGAAGAGGGGAAGGGGGAAGGCTAAGTGGTGCACGTCGCGCATAGCCTGAAGATCTCCCTCAATCTTGAGGAAAACAGTCCCTCTAGTGGGTCACCTGTATTTTTAAAGCTCACAGAACTTACTAAAAGTTACTTTCATGCTTGAACAGACCTGCGTTTTAGGAAATGAGAGTAATCTACATTGTGTTGATGTGGACTGCCTCACCGGACTGCATTACTGGAAGTCACAGAGAGAACATTAAATATGTGTTAGTTTAAGCTAAACCCCTTTTCTTCTGAGGTTTTCTGCACCGGGCAGTCACGGGAAAAAGCCTCAGCCTCATTATTCACTTTGGTGTTTCAATAGAGGGAATAATGGCGAAACTGTTCGGCCTAAAAGCAGAGGAAATACTGAGCAATTTAGAGGCTTTAAAATAGATTTTTTGTATTGAAAACAAATCCATTGATGCAAATCTTCACATCACAGTTTGCATCTGTGTTTTCTTCTTTTCTTCTAGCATTAAGCCAGAAGGTTAACTATTTTAGTTTACATGCCTACCTCCCCCCAGAGCTGATGTCGGGCTATATTGGTGATGTTGGGGGAGTGTGTAAGTTTGACGCTAGGTAATACATCACACACTCCGGGGGGTCTCCCTGGTATGCTCCTCAATAATGAAGTTCATTCGTTAACTTCTCCCTCAAAGGCCAAGTTCCCCCGCTGCCCTTTTCAACAGCCATTGCAACTCTTACCAGAGTCACCCTACCAACAGAACAAAAAAAAAAAAAACCACATCATCATGCTTTTCTCCTTGACAGGCTCAGCGGTTGCCTTTGCAGGGCATGAAGAATAAGCAGGTCCATTACCAATCCCTCATGCCTGGTTATAGCCATAATTATCACAGGGAAAATGACCTGCTCTGTTTGGTTTGCCGAAGAGGGGCTGCGCCTTCCTAATCACCTCCTCCTTTCCCTCCTGTCGTCCTCATGCCATGGAGATGGAGCTGGTTTTGGGGGAGTCTTGCCAGTTCATTAGAATTCACAGGGTTCCACCTCCCTGCCTAGCCAGGCTAAGCCTCTCACACAGGCTGCCATGCCTGCGATAATCTCCCCTCCTCGTTCCCTTTCGCTCCTTCTCTCTCTATCCTCCTATCCCTTTCCTTTCTGTTCCCAAAGGCAGCTTCGCACAAAAGAGATGCGGTGCAATTCATTGTTGAATCTGATTTCTATTGATCTATTGAAAAATTGCTGCGTGAGATATAGGATAGTGCTCTGGCAGTGCTGATGATCTCTCCCTACGACTGCCTCTTCATCTGATAAAGCAAATAAGTAAACTGATTTATTCCAGTCACTTAAATAACAGCCTTTGTGGAATGTATATTTTTTTTCAAGGGTGTATCAATCAATTGGACATCCAGTTCCAGCGGGCAGTGGGTAAACACTTTTGTTGCTTCTGAAGTGCCCAAAGACAGAAAGAAACGGCCTGGCAATCCACTTAGTTTAAATATAGCAGAGAAATAACGGCGACGACTAAACTGCCACGAAACAAAATAGTGAGTGAAAAAGCAGCTGAGGGCGTTTGATGTTTTCCATTGAAGCAGTCTTATCATATTGTTCACAGCCTCTTGTCACCACCCCACTCATACCTACGTGGGGGGGGGGGGGGGGGTCATTTAATGTGAAGCCGGCATGCAAGTCTGCTTGAAACGATGTGAAGCCTGGTCAGTCCACGCAGAACACATTGGCTTTGCTGCCATGGTGACACAGTACTTGTGATTTTTTTTTCTTTGAGAAAAACATTTGATTGAATTGATTTGGAAATACCAGAGGCTCTTATTATTGTGTTTGTTCAAAAAAAAGGGTATGAATTTAGCTCTATAAATATCCGTGGCAGTAAAACAAAAGGCTATAGCCTTGTCAACCATTCACTATAAGTGCTGTGTTGTTGATTGTGATTACGTGACAGCTGACAGGTGTACACTTCACCTATGTAGGAATGATATGCTTTCATATCTCTTCCTTTTGACCCTGCTGTTCTATAAATATTGTGCTTGTGTGTATGTGTGCTCAGTGACAGATAGAGTGAGAGAATAGTGCTGAGCTGGCCCTGGGTCTGCTGTGCATTTAAAGGATGAAGGGCAGATTATATAGTCACTAATATAGAGTCATCTGATCAGAGTGTAACCGTAAAAACTGTAAAAAGACTTACCTACAGCTGCCACCTGGCTACACTAGACACGCTGTTCTGCTCCGTGGAAAATCCATTAGCCGTAATGAGTTAACAGCATTTCCTGTAGCTACACATTATAGCTTAAAACCCGGGCGTAGCAGCCGCATGTAGTATGTTTTTAAACTCTCACTGCCCTTATTTAAACTTGTCTTTAAATGCGACCCTCCTCAGTCCTCTGGACACAGCCCAATAGTGTCCTCTATTTCACTGAAATAGATATTCCCTTTGTTGTCTGTGTGATTTATTGAAGTCTTCCCACAAGTGGAAGCCCCCAGGAAATTGCCTGGAATGGCCCTAAATTGGTTTATGATTGTGTGGTGTGGGCCGGTGCTGTTATGGTTCTAATATTATGCCCTCCACTCCTTGGCATCTATATTAAATTGATCTGTATTGTTTTCATGGAGTGCCTGTTGAAGCTTGTTAATTCTACCGCTGCTTCAGGCTGGTGGTGCAGTTCCAAACACCCAGGTGGCTCTGTGGTGGAATTTAAGCCTCGATTCTCTAAAGCACCTCACAACAAGATCGCGGTATGAAATGAGGAAGCCCATAACCGTCTGTGCTGTTGGGGTCAAAGGCCGCTGAGTGCAACAGCACGCCCACGACGGTGCGGGTTTGAGGCCAGTGCAGAGCTGTAAGAGTTAACATGGATCAGCTGCATGGTGAGTATGTGCGTGGAATGGCTACTGACAGACTGCTAATGAGGCCATTATCAGCTCTGGTCCTCTCCTCTCCTCCTGGGGCAGCCGTGGATGCTCTGCACCTCATCTCAATTGAATTCCATTCCACAGGGCTTGTTTACAGTAAATACGTTTGCTTCAATTAAACCGAGAGGAGTGCGAGACACATGACTGGGCCGGTCTAAATGCATAGATTTAGTGTGTTGTGGCTGGTTCGGCTCGGCACCAGGATGTGTTGACAGACACTCTGTCACTCCTGGAGTCACTGCAACTTCAGCGCCACGATTTCTGTTTCATATTCAGCCATACACATCAGTGATGAGCGCATTAATACCCCGAGACATTTGGCCATCAGTGCCTTTGTGGCTTAATCAATACCCTAATGAACAAGTATCAGCATGGTATTGGCATACTGTCAGTGGTAATGTGGTGCAGTCAAGGGAGAGTGTGATCAAGAGCAAATGAAGCAGCTTTGCTTTGCGTTTCTCCTCAGGGAGGCCTGGGTTTTTAAGCACAATTATATACAGTTGGAGGCACTATATTTGCAGAGCTGAAAGGATATAACAACAGCTAGACTGGTTTGTTAGTTGGATGTTTTTCTTAAAGGGATTATTCACCAAAATAACAAAAAATATATACATTTTTTGTCGTCTGTAGAGATTTCTGCTGCCGGCTCAATAAAATGGAGATGTATAGAATTTAGCTTGCGGTGCTCAGCATGTTGGGGTTTTTTTTTTTTTTTTTTTTGAACTCTTTATGTCTTCATAAGATAGCAACGGTAGAGAGGTGACAGGAAATGAAGGGACAGAGACACGGGGAATGACAGCAGCAAAAATCCCCAGCCAGGTTTCAACCGTGGACGTGGTTCACGGTCGGTGTAAAAATGAGAATTTCAACCGCAACGTCTCTGTCCACAGGAAGTGTTCAGCTTACCCTGGATGATGTACAGAACTGTCAACAGCTTTCACATCAACTGTTGGTAGAAAGTTTTCTGTTGTTGTTTTGTCATTTGGGTGAGCCAGCCCTTTAAACGTGAAAGTGAGTGAGTACAGAAGACGAGTACGGGGTCGTTTTAGAGCTGTAGTTCACTGAGAAGCTCTGGGAAAGGCTGCTGTCTTTTTTATTTCTGTGTGCCACCTCAGTGTTGGTGCAACATTTCATAGGTTTCACTTTTTTATTATTTAAAATAGCCATTTAGTTGCTCAGTAATTCTCCCACCTGTAGGGATTCGTCTGAGATCTTCACTTCTTCGCCACATAGATTGTAAGCAGACAAAACATGCGCTGCTTCCTGCTCTCCAACATGATGTTATCCTCCTCTCAGATGTTCTTGGATAACCAGCCGACAGACTCAACCCCTGCTATCATGTTTTGTTTTGCTTTCCCCTTAACCATAGCTCAGCGTTAAGCCACAGCGCGTCGAGCCACCGGTTGTTTCTGGAGAGACTGATACAGCACCCGACCACAGATAGTGGCAGTTAAACATCTTCCTGCGTGGGCCTTGGCCCTGACTCATCTGGTGAACTTTGAAGATCTTGTGGGAAGACGCCAAAAATCGAAATGAGACAACTGCGCTGTCTGACATGGCATTGTTTTGAATAGAATGCCAGGGCCTGTCTACGCATAGTTTGTATCCCAGGCACGCTCCATTTGATGCTATCAGCCTCTGAATGATATTTTGTTCATTAGACGGTGTGCAATAAGAGACCAGTGTTGACACAGCGTGAGTTAATGTGTTTAGTGTCTCTAATGGATCATAGAGGTCCTAATGAAACATTGTCATGGGAAGATTTATGTTGCAAGCTGCTGAGTCCTCATTTCCATTTCATATGTGGTTAGAAGTACCTTTATTCAATGAGCAGAATAGATGCCATCAAATGAATATAGATGTTTGGTGTGTAAAACAGGAATAAATAAATAACCGAAATGTATCTTACAATTGCATTAATATGAAACTCTTGCCCTGTGGAGGCGTTACAGTACCGTGGCAAAGGCACAGTGCTGCTGTAGTGTTATCAATATCTAACAAGCAGAGAGAATGTGAAATGAGCCTCTAAAATATCCAAATTTGAAATGTTGGTGGTGTAAAAAAAAATTTTTTGCCTTTAATTTCTAGATTTCAAATACTGCGGCGCCTGAAACCGAAGCTGTATGATGTTTGTCTTGTAGATGATGTGAGCGCCAGCTTATTCATGGAGATGCCAAATGCAACGTGGTTATTGGCCAAGGCTGGATTGCACTAAAACCAGAATATTGTATCAGAGAGAGGCAGCTGGTTAGGAGTCAGAACAGATTATCATATGAGAGAGGATGAGCGAGGAGAGGGGGAGGAGAGACAGAGAGAGAGAGAGAGAGAGAGAGAGAGAGAGAGAGAGAGAAGTAGGGACTGGAATGGGAAGCAGGGGGCGAGAGCGAGGGGCACAGGAGGGAGAGAGGGAGAAATGATAGCGAGAAACTCATCGCCCGGTCGCTGTGGGGTGGAGGGGATCATCCAAACCCTTTCGTCACTATCTCCCCTTCTTCACCTGTCGAAAAGAGTGCGTGAGAGCTGTCGGAGTGTGTGTGAGAGAGAGGGAGAGGGGGGCATGCGGGTCCTCTGAGAGGTCAGGGGAAGAAGCTGAGGCTCCACTCATCTTCTCTCTGTGCAGGGCCCACCGCTGCTCGCAGACATCTGGCCTCACACTGATCACTCATATCTACAGACAGGGAGGAGGAGGAGGAGGAGGAGAGGGAGCGGAGCGCTTCGATCTTTGAGCCACAGAAAAATTACAGATCCCCTCTTCTCCATCCTCTGCACTTCTTCTTTCTGTTTGGTGCCTCCTCTCCCTGTTGTTTCCTCCGCTCCTCACTCATCCCCGTCTAGCCTTTTATCCCCTCTTTGCCTTTATTTTCTTATCCTTGACATTGCACCATTTTTTTAAAAGCAGAAAACCAAGAGAGTAGAAGCGGGGGCAGAGCAAGAGCGTGAACAACTGGTGTCTGCTAGAACTGCTTCTGACTTTATCCTTGCACTGAAAAGATAAGCCACAGAAGATAGCGAGAGTGTGCTGTGTCTAGCAAGCCGGTATACAAGGCTCTGACTGCAATCAGTGGGAAGAGGGCCAGCTTCCCTGCCTGAGCTCTCAGCGCCCCTACTGGCTGCATGCTGTGCCAATCAAAGGCTAGTGGGTGGGGAGCAGTCAGACATGAACACTGATGTCACAGTCACATGGATTCTGGTGTGGTCATGCTCGGAGGCTGAGAGACAGAGCTGTGCTGGCCAGCTGCTGCTGAGACAGCAGTGGAGGGCTTTGCGCTGGTGATAGTTGTTCTCTTATGGACTCGAAGCTTAATGATGTATTTTGTGATTTCAGCTATGAAAGGTAAGAGCAAAATGCATGCTGATCCTGCACCCTGAGTAACAAGTAGGGAAGTACGGCTCCGCTATTCATAGCCTGCCAACTCTTTGCATTTCATTTGCAAGGCATGAGTGTGACAGAGAGAGAGAGTGAGAGAGAGAGGGAGAGAGAGAGAGGGGAGGGAAGGAGGGAGAAATACAGTAATACTGTATTGAATGCATGCAAGTGAATTAAGCTTTTCTAATATTTCTTTTTAATGCATGTACAGAATTTGTTTGTTTGTTTTTTTAATTCAGGAAGAGGAACTGAGCTTGAATTCTTTAACCTATACAAATCTGTAAAGGCTCTTTGCTTTGATTTTATTAGTGTGAGTGTGTTTTTCTCACTGCTACTGTTGTGTGGGGTGCTGTGGAAACCACAGCCGGCGTAATCTTTGCACGTCTCTGACAAGCACAGCTCCTGAGCTTCAGAGCAGAAGTTTTTTTTTTTGTTTGTTTTTGGCATAGATGTGAGGTAGCATGCAGAGAGAGGGGGGCAGAGGGTCGTGTGGGTCGTGTGGGGGGAGGTTACTGTCGCTATTCCTTTCTGCCCCGTTCTTAATCCTGTTGTTCCAGTCCAGAGGACGTGTCTGTTCCGCGGGAAGATGTGCGTGGCAGTGTTGAACATGGGTCGCAGACGGGCGACAAGGCACTGGCGCGACTGGCAGACTGTGATTCTTTGAGTTGATACTGGTGCATGTGTGTGTATATATCTGTGTGTGTGTTGTGTTCCACTGACCTATTTTTTGGGTAGTCGGGTTTACATGTGTGGCCATGAGAGCAGGACTGGGTCCTCCCAGTCACTCTGATGTTGATCTAGTATGCTTAATCCCGGCTCTTCCACCCCCTCCATCATACAGGCATACATGCGCACACACACATCCACGCAGACAGACACTGCAAGTGCATTCAGACATACAGCACACACTTCTCTCATGCATGCTTGCACATACAAACATGCACATAATCATGTTTTTCACACATATGAATACGCTCTCGTTCTTGCATATAGAGAAATGTGAACAGCCAGTTCCAAACATATGTGCTCACACGCACTCGTGGTACAATCAAATGCAATAACCGTGATGAGGCACAGGCAGCTGTCATTCTGTGTTGAATGAGAAATGTCAGTACTGATAATTTGATACTTGTAGTCCCACCCGTCCAAAAATACATTTGCATTTCTGCTATTTTTATCATATTTACTGTCAAGACAAAAAAGCAGTGGAATATATTCAAAATACTCGCATCAGTATAAATGTTCTAATTCTAATTAGTGTTAGAATTAGTAATATTGATAGTAACCCGTACAGTTTAACTAAGTTTCAGTTTATATTTCTACATATTACATTTGCCACCTACATGCTGTTGAGTATCTCCCTCTTTGTGTGAAAGTGGCAACTCTGACCACAGCGATACTTTCTCTCTTTTTTTTTTTTCTATTGACCACAGTGTAAGAATTCATTTACAAAGTGAGGCTCACAGCCATTGTTGAAATTGTGTGAAATTGAGAGAGAGTGCAGTCTTGTGTCTTATTTCCAGTGAGACACATATGAAAAATGGCCTTTGACCTTATGTCCTTTATATGCAATTTATAGTGAAGGGCTTTGTGAAATCATGCATTTTCCTACAGAGTCGAGTCTCTTGTGCTGTGCAGCTTTTCTGTGACTTTCCTTTAAAGTGTGATGTGCACATGGTATTTTAATGTGTATATTTCTTTTTCTCTTGACTCAGTGTTTTTTTTTTTTTAATATATTGAATAAATTAATTGAATTTAGGCAGATGATTAGAGGTGAGCCACACTGACATTTCCTGCATTCGTCATCTGCAGTTAACCTGTTTCGGAGCCAGTTTCTGTTTGCCTGTATTTATGTCTTCTTTTAGCTCTGTCCTACCCCTCACTGGTGCTTTCAGTTTGATAGGTGTCATGACATGATAGTGTGACAATGTCAGAAATTAAATTAAAATGTGAACAAGCTGCATAATTGGAAACTAATTCAAATGGCAGTTGTAATTTCTTCCTGAAAATGGTCAGCGAAATGGATAAACAGCACAATGACTCGCCGCCTTGGCATGCACTTCCTTATTGTTATGTTAATATTGTAACACGTTCATGCTGCACGTGCCGTTTTTTGGCAATTTCTCTTTATTGTTTTTTCTACTGTACACTACAAAATAACGCTATTACATTATACCAAACATCGCTATGTGTCTCTGTGGCTTTGTCTCTACCCTGCACTCCCCTCTACCCACCTCTCCCTCTCTATTCAGCCTCTCTACCACACCACTGCCTCTCAAGTACCTAATTACCTGTAATGGAAACATCCCTCTCATTACCCCATGCAAATTAGCCAGCCTACTCAGCACAATTAAGATGAAAATTCCAATTACATAATTAAAGAAAGTTGTTTGATGTGTGGATCAACAGAAAAAGGTAAAAAGAGTGTCTCATCCACTGTACATATAATTAAGCCCTAAAAAATTGCATTATTGTGGCGAGGTCTTTGCAGCAGCAGTGCTTTAAAACTGTCCAAAGCAGGGCCCAGTAAGTCACTACAGTGCATGCAGACTGCACATAAATATGTGATTTAGCACGAGTGTGTACTAGACTGTAAAAAATGTTCTGGGGCCGTAGAGAAGGTAAAGCCAAATATCTTGTGAGAGGCGCTTTAAGGCTATGTTAACAAGGCTGTAAATATTTGCTGTAGATTTGGTACTCTTTGTCTCTTTCTATCAGCGGCCGATTGAAGTGCTCAGTACCCAATGCTGCAGGCTCTCACACATTAAAGCAGAGGTTAACAAGATTGGCTATTATCCAGTTAGGGACTGAGGACATGGCGAGCCAAAGGAAAAATCGCCACAGATTAAGGGGAAGGTAAATATAGCACCAGTCACCTGCAAGGATTTAAAATAAAAGACCCAATTATACAAGAGTATTTTAAGAAGAAGAGTTTTTACATGTGATTTTTAAAAATAATCATTTAAATTTTACTGTCATTAAAATAATTTGAGTTTGAGCATTAACGTAAGTCCAGTAACAATATTAATAATACAAAATGAAAATCTGTAGAACCCTAAAATTGCAGTTCTCATAAAATTAGCATTTTTGAAATATGTTTTGATGTAATTTCCCCTTCCTCAAGGGATCATTTACATGTTAGTCAAAAAAGATCATATCTGGGCAGAGGCAAGACAAACAAGAGTCACTCTGACAGACGGAGGGTGTGTGCTTCAGCCCTCTCTCTTGCCTCGTAGCTGGCTGAGGAAGTGGAATGGCGTCCCCACAGGTTATTAAAGTGTGCGAGGTGTGCCAGTTCTGTGCTGTGCACACTCAGACGAACATCCTGGCTGCCTGGCTGTGTGTGGAGGGACTGGTTAATGAGATATTGACTGCCCATTGAGAGCATGGATTTTTGATTTGGCTCCATAGAAGTTGGGAGGATAGGCAGGTGCACTCTGGAGAGGAGGAGAGGAGAGGAGACGAGTGATTTCTGAATTTGATATTGTTTTTTGTTTGGAATTACCAATAGTTAATGAGTGTTGTGCATATGATGTTATTGCTTTTTTTATTCATAATAAGTCTTCTGATATTATTATTATTGACTGCTATGGGCCAGCCTGTACGTAATAACATAAATCACATAATGGATGATCATAATCTATCACATATGTGATGGCAACAGCAAAAATAAATCCTGACATTAAGCAGAAAATAAGCAGAAATGGAAATACCACCAAAATAAAATTAATAAGATCTGTTTCTGTGTAACACATACAAACGCAGTGCATCACTTTGCAGAAGTACTTTAATTACTAACCATAGTTTAAAGGGTATTGATAGCTTCTCAGCATGGGGGTATTGATTACTGTGGAACTGATTTGCCCCTACAGTACATAGAGGAGACTCTAACAGTGAAAAGTCTTTTTGTAGCCATGTCTGAGTTCAGTTTTTACGCTGTACAAACATTAATCTACCACTCCATCCGAGCCATTACCAGGGTGCCAGACAGCCCTGTCAGTCATCTCGTCTCGTCAGTCACACCTCGTGGTTTTGACAGATTAGTCCAATCACAGGCAAGGTTAAATGACTTTCCTGTCCTATGCCCAATCAAACAGCGCGGTACAACAAACAGCAGCGGCTTGAGATAACCGCCAGGCTACAGGAGATGATTTTTGTTCATTCTGCAACGTTCGCACCGAGTTCAGGCAGGGTTCTCAATTTGGATCCCAAGTCAGGTGAAACACCGAGCTGGGCTTAGTCAAATGCCTCTAACTTAAGGGTAATTTCCTACTTTACTTTCACTCAGTATTTCAGGAGTCACTTATAGATCCTTTGAAGTGTCTCCCTGTCATGCAGCATTTAGCTGCTGATAGAATACTTCCTCTGTCAGCACTCCTTAGATAATCATATACCACAGTCCATGGAGTTAAAGAACATTTCACTTTCATTTTTTTTCTCTTTCTTCCTGTAGCTTCCTCTGTAGAATATGTACAGAGAGGAGAGACTGTTCACAGACACTCTTTGCTTTACATTCTAATGAACTGTGGTCATTTGAAATACTAATACGCAAACTCAGGGTGAAATTTTGTGTACAGGCTAAAAAACTGTATAAATACATTGATTAATAATAAGAATAAACAACATTTGCTCAGCCTCACGTGCCCTGCTTTACCCTCATAGGCTGTGCCACTTGGGGCTCAGAAGTTAACAGTGTTTTAAGAGAGTGAAGGGTGAAGTTTTTTCCCCTGTACTTTCATTCTGAGCTTGTTTCGTACCATTGGCTTTTTTCCTCTGCGGGCCTCTGGAGGGCTGTCCATTGGCTTTTTGAAGTTGCATCAAAGAGGAAATGGGGGAGAAAAAGCATTATTGATTTTGCGTTTTGTCTGACTCAAACACTGAGGACAGAAAAACACATAAGGAGTTAGGTGTTGGCAGTGGGGCAGCTCTGTCTCTTGTGTGTGAGCCAGAGGGAGACGGGGGGAGAAACCGAAAAGAGGTAGAAGGTGAGGAGGAGCTCCAGACAACACTAATACATCTCTCCCTAGAGTCCTCTCCTCAGTCCTCTCACTTCCATCGCTTCTCCTCTCCTTTCTGTTCATAATGGCGGAGTAAATAAAGCCCCATTGCTGTACGGCTGGAGACGAACCTCTGTCTCTCCCGGCCACGTCGGGTAGCTTTTCCTCCTCCTCCATCAGCCTGGCGACTCCAGAGCTCTGACAGCACTCTCCAGTTGACCTGCTTTTCCATGAAACACCAAGCTGCTCTCTTCTCAGTTGTAATCAGATCTCCCTGCTAGGCAAGCATGCCGGCAGCAGGCTAGAAGAGGAGTATTGTTTGTGTGGTTTATCACCTTTATCCTCCTCCTGTGTCAGCCCAGCAGAGGTGAGATGAGAGTGGAGTACCATTCTGGTGTTAATGTGACCTAGGGTGACTAAAAAGGAGCTCTCAGTGACAGCCGCTGATAAGAGCTGTCACCAGTATGGCTTACTCAGCACTCATGATATGGACTGTATGGTGTCGTCAAGTTCTTTGAACTTTGTTTCCCGGGTTGCACATATGGAGGCATGTGGAATTTGTATTAACAGAAAAGACTGTAAACAGTGACGGCATTGCTTGCGCTGTAGACTCAGGGAATTAAGAAGGGTCAGAGGTCACAGCATATAAGTCACACTCCCCTCTGCTCCATGGAGAGCGACTGTGGCATCTAGGGACCCCGGCAGGGAACAAAGGATGAAAAATGAGAGGTGCGTGGAATTTTGATGAGACAAGGGAACAGGCAGCGTTATAACAAAGATGGTCACAACATGCGCTCCGCAGCTTGATTACAAAAGGGAGGGAAGTGTGTGAGGCGTTTGATTACATGTCCCAGCAGAGGCCATTAGGGGTTCCACTTGTGGGACGGCGTCATTTACACTCATCTGATCTGATGTCTGTGCTGATGAACAAAGCTTGTCTGCATCCTCCTGAGCACTAGAGGGTGCTCTTCAAGAAAGACAAATGATATGAATATCTGTGCTGGAGAGTTTTTGAAGAGCTGTTGCAGTCTCCTAACTTCGCTGTCACCGCTAATGCTGGTTTCACAAGGCAGCAGAATGTAATAGAGCGTGTTTGAATGTCCCAGAGGAACCTGTGCAGGCCGGGCTGAAAACTAACTCTCAAGGTTAGCAGCATTAGGCTCCTCTCACCCCGGCTAAGATGCATGAAAGGAATTTTAACATCATAAATAACAAAGAAAAACAGCCTTGCTAGAACAGTCTGCTTAAGATTGATTTTTATGCACATGCATTCATTTGAAATAAAAGAAATGCTGCTTCAGTGCTAATTACAAAGATGAAAGGAAGTAGAATGTGCAAGGCAATGAACTTTGTTTAAAGGCGCAGCACATGGCTTATTCAGGGACGTGGTGCGTAAATGAAATCCAACCCCATTTATGGACTCATGGAGTGTTATTTGAAATTGAAACTGTATTTACATAGTTGATATCAAAGAGGAAAAAGATGCACTGCTCTGCACGAGTTAGACAGCGGAGCCAACGAAACAATGTGTGCGCTAGACAATGAGTGTGTGTGCATGTTTCCCAGCTGGAGCAAAGGGGTTAACTGGCTGTGGAGAGATCCTTGACCTATCTGAGATGAGCTCCCCGCCCCCTCTAGCAATGTGGAATATCTGATTGCTGATTATGAGTTTATTCCCCATCGTGCTGAGCCTTTTGCATGTCAGGATCCATTCCTCCCCAGCTGAACTGATTAAGGAGCTGGAGATGATGCTACAGCTCTCAGCGATTGCTGAAAGACTCTCAGAGAGCCTGGTAATCTGGAGTGCAGCTGGCAATCATCCACCACTGACTTTTTTTTGGAGGCTTTTGGGGTTGTTTTGTTGTTTTCAAGTGGTTTTTTTGGCATATTGTTGTCTTTGTTCCCCAGGGCTTCTTGTTTCTGGATGAGAGCTTTCCTAGTGCTGAGCACAGGTCCTTGTCAACCTGGCTGCTCAGCTCAGCCTAGTCCAGCCTCAACAACAGCAGCAGCGTCAGCAAAGACCCTCGCTCAAAGTCTCAGGATGTGCTTATGATCACCCTCTTACAGGAGCCTAATTTGGAAAAAAAAAAAAAAAAAAAAAAAGGATCTTCATCCCTGATGTAAAAAAGCTCTCTCTTTGCTCATTTTCTGAGCTCCCAGAATCCAGTGCACGGGACAAAGGCATCAGATAAATTGAAAGAAATAGCTCCTCCAAAAATGTATCCCCGTGTAAACTTTTAAAGGTTTATGTGGTGTTCAGTGGATTTCTGTCGCAAGGAAACAAACAGTTTTCTAGCAAAAAGACTGGCACGACCGCTTTATTTGCTTGCAGCGATCTGTCGCTTAGTTACAAATCAGCAGCTGTCGTCTCCAAGTTTTGTTTTTGTCAATAGTTGGAGGGGAGAGGAAGACAGTTGTGTTCCTACTGCGCTGATAGCTGTTTTAATGCCTTTAATGTTTGACTTGGGGCAACAGAGGAGGAATCTGCCCAAACGGAGCATTCTCAATTACTATCAAAGCCATACAGCCCGCTGCTAATGACGTCCCGCTGTCAAACGCAGCACCCACAGTTTTACTTTATTGCTTCAACACTTAAATGTTATGTTATCCATTGAAAATACAATCAATACTGTCCAGTTAAGACAAAAATATTACAAGCAGTTATACACAGGCTCAAAGGCAGACACACATAGTCTCACACACTGAGGAAGAAAGCTGCCATTTGCTCTTGTGTATTTGTATTTGAAGTATTGCATTTATGCCACGTTACCGTTCCTGGATCTGCAGTAAACAGTAAAGCTAATGGAGTTCCAAATGTGACACCATCAGCCCCAGTAAACAAATGGCTATTGTCTGGGCTCTGCTTCCTCGTGTAAGTGAAATGTTTTACGGCGTCACACTGCTGTGATGAAAGACACCAAACGTCTTCCACGTGAGAGCTGAAACCGCAGCGTCTGAGCAGTGACGCGTGAGAAGCTCCTCCCACACCGTGTGTGCTTGTTGGAGGGTATGTTGTTTGTTTTCACAAAGCAGGAAATGTGTGTATAAAATGAAATTATTTCGCTTAAACATTTATTGCATTGTACAGTATATTTACGTATTCTGTTGTGAAGGGAATGAATTGCTGGCTGCTCAGGGTTGCATTTTCAGTGACGTTCCTTTGTTCCGAAAAGAAACATCTTTTCTCATCGTGCACTGTATCAGCCTCATTGTTGTGGATCAAATTAGCTGTCACTGTGGATAAACTAAAGGTAAGAGGGCAAACAATCAAAGGCATGATGGGAGATAGGTAAGAGCAGATTTTCCTCAAATTGAGGATGATCAGAGTCAAGCCGCTGTACGTTTGACATACCTTGCCCACTTGAGTGGGTAAGGAAGTTGTTTTTTTTATCTTTTGACACATGATTACATCGGGACTTTCCGCTTTGATCTCAGCATGGATTTTTTTTTTCTTTCTCTTGATGTGGGATTATTATAATTTATACATAGGGGATTTTGTTTTTTTTTTCTTGAGCCTCAGCAAACTTGAGTAAACATACTGTAGTATACATAGTAGATTAACATTGTATTCATTTACACACTCTCATTAGCAAGCCCTAAGGTAATTAATCAGAGACTGTGGAGTGTAAGGAGATAGACACCGTTCAAATAATTTATTCCTTTCTACTCTTACTGAGTGTGAGAAAAAGTGTCTGATCAATTCCTCCCTTAGATGTAGCTCTTTGAAGACATGCAGTGTCTTATGAGAGCACCTCCACAGTATTTATTCTCCAGAAACTGAAGGCTGCTGCCCTTGCATATACTGTACAAACATTGCAGGGCATTGTTGCCTCATCCTAATAGCTCCCCTAAATATAGGAACCCTATAACCCCAATTAAACCCATACAGGTGTAAAACACACACTTTGCTGTCTTATGTTGCAGCACTGCAGCTTCTGGTAGGTTCAGAGTTTGCAGTTTACTGTTGATGTTCACAGAAAATGGCCTCGGTAATTACACTAAAAATACAGAAGGCCAGGTATTAGGCTTTGCATATGCCACTATGAAGATTACACTCCTGACCAAACTTCATGAAACCAATGCATGTATGTGCATTTAGGGAGGATTGGGCAAGTAACAAGGTTACCAGAGGCAGTTTTACATGGAAAAAGTGGTGCAGATTTGTTAAAGGAAGGTGAATGCAGGGTACAGGAAAGCTGTACTTTTACAGCCTGCAAAAGTCTTCATGATGGCCGATAAATAGTAAATGTACCGTTAAAAAAATGAAAACAGTATTTTGTGATGTTAGCTGCTGCAATCACTTTATGAAGCTATACAGTACATTTGTTCCCATTAAATACCTTGCGAGGTTCCTTCTGATCCACTCTCCAACTGATCGATGAAGTTTCCCTGCACACCAACAACAAAGTCAAGACAAGATGCTCACTTATGGTGCAATAAGGTTCAAGATATTGGCTTTCTTTAAAGTAAAATGATGCACATAACAACTCCAGTCAGACCATCACATGTATGTAGATCTATTGCTATCTAATTGCAACCATTGTAAATTAATTTTGTTACTACACAAATGTGCCTCGAGGGCAGTCTCAGTCACTGATCAAATAATTAGTAGCTGCCTTGTAAATCACATGCTAACTGTGCACATTCGCAACCACAAATGAAAAGAATGTCCTGAAAAGTGCAGCAAAATTTCAGCGGACCTAAGTTGCTGTAAAGACAAACTGCTTGTCTCGTACTCTTAAATTAGATGGTCCTGTGAAGTGTAAATCAGAAAAAAGGCACGTATCTGTGTTGTTTCTTTTGGTCCAGTTTTTCAAAAGATTCCAGCATCATAAACCGTCTTATTCTCCAACATGCATGCATACATAAACAAGTTTCCATGAGTTTTTCACATCGGTTCCGTCACATAAAAGGGGAAAGAAGCAGCTCAGCTCCTCTGCGAGGCAATCCAGACATTGTTCCGTTTGTATTGTAAACTCAACGTTATCCATAGGCAACAGATATTTTATGGCTATTACTGATGTATGTCTGTAAGATAGATTTGATGTCACAATAGTATATCCCTTGAGCGACCACAAAAGCCTCCAATGATGAAGGGTTTATTTTTAAAACTACAGGAAAGGCTTTCTGCAGATTAATTCCAGTGTATGGTTCCCATTGTGGGAGAAACAAATTGGGCTTTGCGGAATTAGTGTGTTTGCTGCATAAATCTCAAATCTATTCCTGAAACATATGATTGTGGTTAATATGATTGGATGCTCCTGCGTTGCTTTTGAGTGAAAACGGAAGTAAACTCTGCCGACTGGATTAGGGCTCGAAGTGCAGTAATGACGGCTTGGTGTATCTCCATTGACCCAGGTGTGTTGTCTAAATACAATATGGATGTGCAGGGCTGCCTGTGTACTCCAGTGCTGGGAGACTATTTGCTGAAGGTCATTTGGGATCATAGCGTGCCATTAATAATTCCTGAAAGCATCCAACATCTCCATCTGTTCTGCTGCATCCATCGCTCCACTTCAAAGACAAAGGCAGCATCTGCAGGTAAGCATTAAACCTGCCTCCAGGCTAAGATGTTGGAGGTGGGACTCTTTGTTGAGAGAACATATCTCTGCTCATCAGGTCATGCTGCTCATATATTAGCCAATTAATGTTTGTATGTTTGCTCACACAGCTTGAACTTATGAACACATAGGTACACAAAGACTTGCAGATGCACACTTTCTGTGTATTGCGGCGACTCGGTGTGTGTTTTTCAGCTCTCACTGGCTGAATCCAGTGTGGCAGAGTAATACCACACACACCCTTGCAGGCTACCAGCCTCTCGACAAGGATGCAATTACCATCCTCCATCGAGTGCAGCTTGACAAGGTGTTGCCGGAGAAATTATCAAAGCTGATTTTAAACGAAGCATTTAATTACGTGCATTGTGCGTGTGTGTGTGTGTGTGTAGCTGACCAAATAACGTATTCACCTGTACGCTGGGCACACAGTGCAGTAAAATCTAAACAGGTCTCAATGACAGGCCCACTTCAGATACGCGGGAGTCCTGCAGGGAGTAAATGGATGTTTGGCAGTGGCATGTGCTGCCCGGGCCTGGTGGGCGCAGTGGGCGAGGAGGCAAGTGCCTGGCTGAGTGAAAGATGGCAGTGTGCAAGGAGAGTGTGTGCACACAGCTGAGGCTGTGACAGAAAACAGTGAGAGTTCTGCTCCTGCTGCTTCATCTTCCCCTGCCAATGATAGATCTCCGCTTTAATTTTGTTAATAGCACGAGTCCAGCGCTCACAATGGAGTTGGAGCAGCATATGAACAGCCATTCCACCAGCTTTTTTAGCTCAGATGGAGCTAATCAGAAAGATGTGTTTGGTTTAAGAGGAATGGAAAGCTTAGCATGTATGAAGATGTTTTGTAATTTACTCTAGCGGGGAGAGTACAGTGCATCATTCCATGAAGCTTACAATTATTACTGCTTCACCCCGCACATGTGGTCTGCTGATAAAGCACCTGTGCCCATGAGTAACTCCACCATCTTTCAGCCGTGGGCTCTTGTACTGTACTGTAGGGCTGACCACTGAGTCTACTCAAATCACCATCAGCTCCAAACTGCTTAGCCTGGCCAATTTGAATTTCACATCTCTGCTGACTCATAACCCTGTCAGGACCTTTCTTCTTTATCCTGTCTGCGCCTCCGGTGGACTCTCATCACAAGCAATAGGAATTAATTATTCAGATTAGAAACCGAGCCACAATTACTGTGATTTTTGTCAAAGGCTTTGTTTTGGCTTAATGTTAATATCTGATCGGAGCATTACTGCACAGCCAAGATTGCCTTTGAAAGCAATTATTTTGCTGTATTTATTCATTCATGACATTTGGGCGGAAGTTAATGGCTGTGTCAGAACAGGCAGGGGAGCGAGCAGGAAATGATTTTGGCTAATGACACACTCTCAAAGTAGTCAGGTAAGAGCGAGTGTGCCGGCCGCTGCACTGGACAGGGACTCAGATCAACATGATAAAGAGGGGACTGATTGAGCCGCGTACATCCACAGGAAGCTGAGCGCCGGGGTTCAAGGTTATCTGGACAAATCAGACTCCTGTTTCCATTCATCCCCTCCTCACCCACCAGCCAGCCCTTCCTGGGCAAACCAGCAAATTAGCAATTCTGATGTCTGCAAGCAGGTCTGGCAAGGGAATGCCTGTGAATCCTAATGCCATGATTAAACTTTCATATCCGTCCGGGGGAAGTGCTGCATATACAAAATAAGCAATCTCTTTTTATTTTTCAGCACTTTAAGTAAGGCTGTTGAGATGGGCAAACATAAACCTTTCAACAGGGTTAAATGGACCAGGCCAAGTGGGGGTGTGGGGGGTGGGTGATCCTTCACACAAGTCTTTGTCTCTCTACAGTTAATATAATTGGTATTGAAATATTTAACATAAGAAGCTGTATTTGATGTAACATGCTGCAGTAGTCATTTGCATTGAAGGCATTATTCTACAGCATCTGTGCATCTGTAAACAGGCCCAACCCCCAGTCCTCAACATTGTAAATGTTGCTACTCGGTGTGGATTAACATATTAAATGGTAATGTTTAGGGAAATTGAAAACCCAGGCAATGTTACGCTCCCTTGGCCGGCCATGCTGAGTGGATGGGAGCGAACGTGAGGGACAGGGATCCTCAGTCCAAACAGAGAGTCAGGCCTAGATGTGGCCATTATGTAAGATGGTCTTATCAGGCTCTACCTCCTGCTGAGCCACTGCCTAGCTTCCCTCTGCTCCCCTTTCCTGGTGCTCCCAAAACATGGGCCTTCATTAGCAGGGCTAAATATCCCCGTTCTCTGCAATCTCTATCATTTCTTGCCTTGAGGCAATCCGATAATTACCTGTTCTCATTTCCCCTCCTTCTGGCCAGCAGGGAAGTGTTCTGACTTGCATTAGTTTGCATGAAATATTATCAGAATATTGCACATTTCTCCATCCTGCAGCCTCTGACACGAGAAATATGGAGTCACAGGAGCCGTGATTGACAGGTGTCTGTCTTTCATGTTCCTCTGAGAATAGCTGCTTTGTTCTGGAGTTACAGCAAGAATTTTGATGGAAGAAGGAATGAGCGCGTAATGTGCAGAAAGGCTTTGTTGCTTTGTTTAACCTCCGTCTGCCATTATTTCCGGGCAGTATTGTTATGGGTTACGTTGCTCTTTGTTACCTACAGTGTAGGTGTAAAAGAACTCAGGGATTTTCTGAATTTCAACTCATCAGTGAGTTTTCCCCACAGAAAAACTATCAGTGATAAAGTAGACTAGCATCTTCCTCTCTGCGAATCCTGCGAGGGTTTGGGAGAGAGGCCGATGAGTACGTAGCATACACTGCCTGGGAGGGGAAGGCAACTCAAGGGGTTATGGTCGACATTATGGTCAAAAGGCCAGAAATTCCATCCAGCTGCAGATATTCTGCGTCATATTATTCATTCCTATCTGTAATAATGTCCAGCGGCTCTGGATCAGGACGCAGACAGGCTTTACCACTGAAGGCGAGAAGCTCCACTCAGCCTAACCTCTGCAGTCAGGTCATCATGTATGATACCTCTAATAAGCAAGACACTGCATCTGATCTTAATATGATGCAGTATATTCTCATTTTTCTCTTGCAAGTGTCTGCTGCTGAAGCACACATATTCCTACTACATATTGCTGTTTTTAGAAGGTAATGTCATGCATGGTATTTGCCAAAATGCATCTCTGTTTTATGGCAAAGAAGCTGCGAACACGACACTTTTTTTTGCTACTGGAGAGATTGATTGTAGCCAATTTAAGAAATGTCTTTAAATGTCATTCATGAATGCGCACTGAAATTTTAAAGGAACTTGTGTGTTAAGCAGAGGATCCGTCTGATATGGAGTTGTTGTTGATGCATGAGCTTAAGCCCATTCAGTGTCTCGCCTTGCTGTGGGAAGCAGTGATGATTTTGGACTTTGTGACGGTCACTTTAATCTCTAATGAAGGCTCGTCCCTGGCTCTGCTCAGCCCTCTGATAGCAGAGCAGTCGTAAACAGGCCTGTCAGGGGGATTGCAGCGCTAGCAGTGCAAATGGCAAAGAAAACCCCAGGGACCAAGCCATGCTAGCATTATGGTCTAATTCAGATATAGCTCAGAAAAGACATATGTGAAAATTCTTCTCCTCTGCCTCGCTAGTTTACTGTGTGGCTGAATCGCAAAATACCTTTGAACTCGCTTTTTCCTCTCCCTTTTTAAAATACCCACATTAGTATATGAGTTACATTCCTGTGCAGTCAGTTGGTCAACATATCCTTCAGAATAATCTGAGTGGAAACTAAAATACCATCACGCTTAATTCCAGCTGCAAGTAAACTCTCATCTTTTAAGATTGCGTCACAAATTTACCATAAAATTTGTGTTTCTAAATTCAGTCATGCCACGTTACGGCATATGCTTCTTTTAGTTTTACCACATTACCATACAAATGAAGACAATTTCATGTTTAACATTTAGTTGGAGATGTAAATGTGTGCTCAAATGATTCTGTGAAACTGATTACTGGTTGCTCTGTGTTCTGACACATCCTGTGCTCATGCAGCATGTGCGACAGCTGGTTAGTAATTAGAATAATCTTCTCCCTGGTAGTGATTTAGCTTTCATGACTGCAGCTTACCTCAAATTGAAAATAAATTTATAGATAAATGCCTTTGCTGTTCCAGCAAATTACACCGCTGTAACTCAAAGGAGCCAAGTTGTTTATTTTGGTAGTAAAAGAGCAATCAGAGAAAACAAACAAAGCGCTTTATGAGTGCTGTCAGATTAATAATGATGCTACCCAGCGGTGATGATACAAACGATTATTTTTCAGCACACTCTACCCCACCTCATCATGGTAATTATAGATACTATATCATTATTATATCAAGTATTCACTACAGATTATCAAGATAATTGAAGCTTGCTTCAGGATTGCCAAGTTCACTGTGCTGCCAATAAACTGGGAATTACTGTGCAGGAGGGGAACACACACATTTTGTTATCCACAGCAAACTAGCACCGAATCGGTTTGGTGTGTTCATGTTCACTCTATTTTCTTAACAGATATGTGTGTGCATACACACAAGGATACACACACACACACACACACACACACACACACACAAACATCAGTTGACAGTGTTAAGATGAGGCTATACATGTGATACATTGTTTTTCTCCCAGCTTCTGTTCTGGTGTATCTGGGCAAATCCCGTGGTGATGAGGCGTAGAATCTGTCATGGAGAAGGCATAAGCCTTTCATATGCATAGTAGAGATAAGAGGCAGCCATTTTATCAGGCGAGCTGTCGCTCCAACATGCTTGCGCGTTATGTGTCCCCGGGAGCGCCTCCAGAAACATGTCCCTTTAATGACACGGCCCGCGCTCGCCAAGAGGACGCCCAGTTTGTTCCGAGTGCAAACCTGACAATTATGCCAATTACACCAGGCAGAATGTTGACAAACACACCAGGAGAATTGTTGCAGTTGATTGGTAGCTGTGTTCCGAACTCCCCCTGCTGTGACCTCTTCTGTAATTTAACTAGCATGGAGGAGAATTGCAACGGGTTTTCTAGAAAATTCCCAAAGCCTTGTGTTCTTTTGTAACGGGGCGATGTTCGTGCCAAAGTGAACAGGCAGAGAAATGGATCTAGTGTGTCAAGAAGGCAGAGAGAGAGAAATCATTCTTCCTGCTAGTCACCACTGCATGCGATTTGTTTCGATTCATAAAGAGTGTCGCGTTTCCTGCCGGGCCGGAGCGACGTGGACAAAGTTGTTGTGGATCGTATTGCCTCTGAGGATTAGATCCCAAATACTGACCCGCCACCATTAGCTGCTACTTATGTAATCCTTAAAGAGCACTGCTGTTGGCACCTGAGTATGAAGCTTAGCCGCCTATGAAGTGAGGCAGGAGACACTGCCAATATGGAAGCAAATTAACAATACAGTGGCTGCTCACCTGCTACGGCATGAAGGGTTGGAATACATAAAAGCTTTTTCAGCAGGTTTTTTTGAGCAAGAACAGCATTGTACTGCATCAGCCTGTTTGCAACAAAATCTGTTTTGATAAGCACGCATCTTTTGAAGGAAAAAAGATGATCCCCCTTTTACTTTGGAGCACTTTAACTTCCAAGCACAGCACATGATTTTTTAATTTCTGTCTCAGAATAACAAGGCTCTGTATGATTGACACAACACTGTCACTGCACGCCAAATGAAGCGAATCTTAAATAAAAAATAACCTCCTGATATGAAGTTATTAGACCAGATATTTTGCCATATTACAGGGTACTACCGTATTTCATGTCAAGCCCTGAGGTTCTTTTGCTGAACAACAGAATTTATTTTCTCTCAAACTGTAGCAGTTTGAAGCTCTTGTGCAACACCTTGCAGGGAGATTTAAAGGCAATACCAACCGCAGATTATAGTTTAACAGTGAGGTCAGGAACTGTTCTATAACAGTTCACTTGAGCTCCGATCTGGTCATGTAAGCACAGGGCTGAGAGCAGCTGGGGTTGTGCCACGAGCGTGGTTTGTATCTCGAGTTACCTCAGAGCTGAAGTCAAACCTGGTCAGTGTGAAGTGTCATTGCCCACTGAGAGGATACTACTGTATATCCTTTGTAAGAGCACAATGATACACATAGGCAGACAGGAAAGCAGGAGGCGGCCTGGTCGAAGTGAATGGAGCTCAGTTCCCCGCATGTCCCCCTCACTTCTCTTACATAACACGGCGTTAAGCTGGAGTTAGCAAACATTAGAGGTCAGCTGGTTATTGGGACAGTGGAAATGTAGTCATTCAATGGAGCGCTATTTACAGTAGGAAAAAAATGAGATTGTGAGGCACACAATGGTTTTCCTCCTGCCATTTGTTATGAGTTCAAAGATACAAATTTTTTGAGTGCATGACTTCAGTTCATATTCCATACAAAAGCCCACCACAGAGGGCGTGTTGAATGTAAAGCTTGTAAAACTAGACTGACGTGACTTGTCCCATTCTGTCCATGTCTGTGCCACTGCCCACATCTGGCCTTTTGTGATGTTCTTTGGGTCCTTCCACGCCTTGAGGACATAGCGTTTTCCTATTATGTTCCCTGTTAGCGCAGTCAAACAACGCTGTCTGTTAGAAACGTCTGATGTCCCTTAACAATGAAGGTGCAATGATTTACACCTATGTTTGATGAAAAGAGGCTGGGGAATCCATTAGTGTCCATCTAAATTACATCAGCTAAACCACCGACACCAGCCTGCAGTCCACTGCCAGCTCATTGATTAAGAAGTGTGGCCTTATGTAACCGGCCCTTTGCATTAGTTCAACAGTGTTGCTGTTCTCCTCTTAGTGGAAAGACGGCCCATTTGTAGAACGCAGTTAGATTTGTCTCTTGTGAGAGAGAAATATCTAAATGAAATAAAAGCTGCCAAGATTAAGCACTGCATTTTTTTTTTAACCCAGTGACTCACCTTCCTAAATGGGGAATGAATAATGTAGGAACAATTGTAGAGGGTAGGCGATGCAGCAGATTTGTACATGATGGTACTGTAGCACGCCTCACAAAAGGACTCGATCATCCAGGAAGTCATAAGAGACAGCACATTGTCCAATTAATAACCACGAAAACAGCCCACACTTCCGAGTGATTTCTGAGATGTTTTCAAGGCATCGTAATCATTGACAATGCATGTGAAAACCAAATTTAGATTGCCGTTGGAAGTCTCCATCTTAATTCAGTCGACTTTTTTTTAAAGCCCCCCTTTGGTTTTCGATAAAAGAAAAAGCAATGTCAATCAGGTGAACTAATGGGAATGTGCATTTTGTAATTCACTCAAAGGGAATGGTAAATTGAAAAGAGTTTGCAACCTTTTAACACACTCACACACACCAGCGCTGACAGTCAAGCTCCATTATCTGACAGCTGGAGAGGTTAAAAATAACTGTGCTCGCAGCAAATTAGACGTATCATTTGGCTTCTAAGTGAGAGATGAATCTTTGTGTGGATGCTCCTGCCATGCCGTGACACAGGGGCAATATATCAGGCTGTGTTTGCCTGTCTTTCTCATAAACTCCAAATGGAATTGTAAACAGATGAAGCAATTTTACACCAAATGTATTCTCTCTGAGTCGCTCCTATGCTACAGCGAGGAGCCCAGCTACCATAGACACATACATTACTGCCCCATGCACTCTCAAGCCAAAGTACATAAATCATCATTTGGCCGCCTGCAGGGTTATTGCTATCGCTCAAAGCCAATCCTCAAAGTGTTTTATATGTTACTTTTTTATCTGACGATAAATCTGATGTTATTGCACATACAAGTTGAAGATCCCGCTGCCTGCTATATCTCTGCTCGCGCACAAAGGCAGATTCACGCATGCCGTAAGTTGGGGCATGCGCGCACGCAACGTATAAACACTCAAGGATGAGTTATATGAGTCTCGATTCTGCTTGTCACAGTCAAGTTTTCCATGTCATTCAATAGCACCTTGCCCACTTATGCAAAGCATTTCATGACAGGTGTTGGAAGGTGGAGTGTCAGTTCCCATTTAAGATGGTAAAGTAAGTGTAACTGTGGGATCCTTGTTACTGTAAGGTAAGTACAGAGATTTCCATGGGAGGCTTAGGTGACAGCGAAGGTGTAGCGTTTCCTCTAAATACCTAACAACATCATTGTTAATTCATAGCTATTTAATCACTTACTAGAGTAAGTGCAGGAAGGATGATCTTTGTGTCATGTTGTCTCACAAGGTAATCTCTTGTATTTCCTTGCTTAAGACCCATGCTCTAAATTTGTCACTGACTGCGTGTAGCCGCAGCCCCCCCCCCCATTCTAAGATGAGTTTTAAGTCTGCATATTTACTGAGCTCAGTGTGGCCCTGACTCAGTCTGCATGACATGATTTATCTCATCCAGCTTAACTGACAGGTATTGATGTGATACAAGGATAAATGCAGTAGATTGATGGAATTAAAGCCTACCCTATTGTTCCCATGCTGTGCATCACTGACACATGTGAGACTCATGTCTCTCATTAAAGAAAATAAATGCTTCAGGCATCCTCCCTGCAAAAGCATCAAGTTAGTGTGTGTGCGTGTGTGTGTGTGTGTGTGTGTGTGTGTAAGTGCGTGCGCGCCGCCGTGTGTGTGTGGGAAGCTATCTCAGTTGTTTTCCCCTCTCTATAATCTCTCCCTCCTTGCACAATGGATTTAGCCTGGCCTTGAATGGGAGAGAGCACAAATTGCAGCTGACTCTAAAGAGCAGAGCATTCACCCTGTTGACAGAGGCCTGGACGTGTGATTACGTTAAACAAAGGGGCAAGACCATTGATTATTTAATTAACTTTCAATTATTGCTTGTGAAAAGGACAGGATGATGATTACAAGTGTGGCCATGCTCCGTTGTTGAAGGCATCGTTGTGTTATACCCCTCGGCAATTCCTTGGTTCTTATATGATGCATCTAAGCCACTAAAGAAATCTAATCTTAACTAAAAAAGAGAGAGAGAGAGAGACGGTGAGAGAGAGAGAGAGGCTTTCTCCACTTTACGTGCACGGCAGGCACTTGGCTGTGCATCTAAATTTTAGGGAGCTAGTGTTAACTCTATATTTGGATTCCACTGGAGTGGATTAAGGATTCTTTACTGCAAACCCACGGGATTCTCAGAGACATAAAAGAGGAGACTGTTTGCATCCATGCTATACAAATAATTGCAGGTTTCAAATCGAGTGTAATTTCAAGCACCAGCTATATGGGAGAGTGTGGGCTTTGATGTACAAATCCACAATTCATGGGGGATTAGCACCCCAAAGGTTAGCAGTTGCTAATTACAGGAGATTGGTTATACATATCTAACAAGGCAAGAAGACAGCCTTAATAAATGTGAGGATTCATCAGGAACAAGGATAAGCGTCTGTGATAAGCGGACATGTATTTGAATCACCGCAGATTGATACCCTGTAATGCCCTCCTTCATACAGTGAAAGGACAGAAGCACTGTCTCTCCCATTGTCTTTACAAACGGCGTACCTTGTGCGATATGAGATTTTCAAGATGCATTTGTGAATGCAGATTTGTGCAATCATATAAATTAACCTCTCAGATATTCTTCCTGTGTCTCTTACTGCAGCAATTTCTCTTTTACTGTATTTTGCTTGCAGCGCTCAGTGCTGCATTACCATAATCCTTGGTTCCCTTCCACAAACCACCACTGGCTAAATGAATCTATTATTTTTGCCTGGAGCCGCAAAGATGCAACAAAATGCAATGCATTGAAGGGAATGAAACTTGTGATAAGCCGCACATTTTCTCTATAATAGCCTGTCTACAACAGACTTCTTAACCATAGTTGGAAGTATCACTGCACTTGACCTTTAATAATCTGAATCTTGTAAGCTTAAAAGGTGCTATCAAACTCTAAACCTTTTCAAGGGGAAAAAAAAAAAAAACATAATTCAATTCTGCACACACGGTCATTTAGTCAAGCTCCGGCTCGCTGGACCTGCGTGTTGTTGATTCCCCTGACCAACAATAGCAGACCTGGCCGGTGTGGCCTTGTGTTTTCATATGGCCCTAAATTAAACATGTCCGAGCCAAGGCAGGCACTTGCTCTGCCGCGGGAAACACTTTTTCATCTCCTAATGAATGTGCCTGAGGGGGTCCCACAGGGGGCTCCACTTCACCCCTCATTAAGCGGGGTGCTGCCTCTGCCTTCATGCTGAGGAGCAACCTCCTGGAGAGGGGCCTCCCACTTCATCTGAACGTCCCACGCTCCCCTGCCCTGGACCGGTGGACTGCACTGCTCTCTCTCTTTTCTTTTTCGCTCTCCATCTCTCCCTGTCTCCGCTGCTTCCCCTCTTGTCACAAAGCAGCCTGGTCTTATAGTCGCAGACCAGGGATGACAGGGATGAGAGGACGGTCCAAGCTCCTAATGTCATTTTAATGGCCTTGTTTGGTCTGTTGTGATTTATTGCCATACACACACTGCTAATGTCCTCCTAGATGTCTGTTTGATTGTCTTTTTCACAACAGGTCAAAGATGCTATTGTTTTAGAGCTCATAATGAGGAAGCGCTTGACAAACTAATCAGAACTGCACGGAGAGTTCCACTTTCTTCCAACCGTGCTGTCGTCATTATGGCCTCAGACGGACACGTACATTATGTCAGGCGCTGGGGGCCAGACGTGCTGTGTGGTGGCCTTGGCAAAAAGAAGCAAGACGTGAAGAGCTGCACAGGACCTAACGTCCTGCTCTGGCTTAGAAGTTCCCTCCTAGTTCAGCGCTGCAAATGCCCATTGTCATGTGGAAAATATTGACAGCTTCCTGTCATTAATGAAGCAAACAAATCACAGACAATTCCTGGCTGCTGTGAGCCAGCAGGAAGGGAAAGAGGGATATACTGGCTGTCAGCTGACTCTTAGAGCCTTTGCATGGCAGGAGAGTGGGCTGAAGAGCTGATTGTTATTCCAGGGCTTTTGGGATGTGTTTATGCAATCATTAATCTTGGCACTTGTTTATTTGCCTGGGATTAGAGCACCACGGTGCATTCACCGACAGTTAGGGAAGCCGGTTCACCAAAAGGTAGCAGCGAGCGCTCAGGTCTTCCACTGTAAGCAAAGCGTGCAAGGAGGGAAGCATGCTTTGCGCATGGCTGCTTAATCCTGCCATGTTAAACAAAACCAGGCCAGTGTTTGTAGGACTGTGAAAACAGCAGTGCAGGGGGAATGTGCCTCACATGCTGTAAGCAGTCTGTGAACTCTGTGTGGCAGTAGACACTCCTCGTGCACCCCTGTCGTCTAGGAATGCCTTTCATACGGTCTGCTACAACTGGAGTAGAGGGGGGACAGCAGTGGAGTTGCTCAGCAGTTCCTCCACAGTGACTGCAGAAATTACTGCAGAAGTTTTTTTTTTTATTCAGTGTAAACTTGTTTCCCAAACGGGCAACAGTTTAGAAACTTATATAAATGGCCTTTGAGAGCCAAGTGGCAATGTATTTTTGAGATAATCCAGTGGGTTTTAAGAAAGGGTTTTTATGACCCCAAGGAGAGGCAGCATAAAGGAACAGGTAATCCTTCACTACTTAAGAATGTTATAATCACCAAACTTGGAGATGCAGTGTTTTCACTGGACAGCACGGTGGGAGTAGAAATATTCAGAACTTTAAGGAAAAATAGCAATAGCTCTCACAGTGTAGTAATACTCTATTACAAGTCAAAGTCCTGCATTCAAAACCTTACTGAAGTAAAAGTATATAAGTATTATCAAAAGTTAAAGTAGTCATTGTGATGAAAAATGCTCCCTCTGTGTTTTACTATTATGTCAGATGGTATTGGATTCATTTTACAGCTGCATTAATGTGTGTGTTGCATTTTATTGCTGTAATTGTTTTTTTGTGGTTGAGCTCATTTTAACTGCATTATATACTGTCGGGTAGTTTAATCTACAGCAGTGCACCATATTCTATAAATCAGAATGTTTGCAGTGTTGCTGTCCTGTCTACTTTTCATGAAAGCGGCTTGTTTATAGCTTTGTGACGATGCATTTTCCAGTTAATCCATGATTTTGAAATAGTTCATTTATCTTAAGTAGGATCATTTTCTCAGTAACGGAAAACATAATCCTCATCAGAAACGTTCAAATTCAAATTCACCAAATGCGGAGATACATGGTTTTCACTAGACAGGAAGGGTATGAAAATTTGTAATCTGAAAAGTAAGTACACGTATTTCAAATTTGTAATTGCAGTATTTGAGTAAATGTACATAGTTACATTCCACCACTGCATTGATTTAACTCTGTAATACATAAACATGCAATCTGCTACGAGCCCATTACATATAATGCCTCAGTCTTCTTATCGCGGCCCTGATACTGCCAGGAGCAAAATAAGATAAACAGATTGATTTTTAAAACGCCTTGCAAATTTCAGCACAAGTTAATATTCTACACGGTCACAATCGTAACATTTCACTTTCATCATTTGAACATTTTGAGGATAAGTGATGCATGATGGAAGAGTTCCCAGTCACTTATTAAGACGCTAATAGCCGAGGGCACTCTACAGTATATGGATTAGATAATGGCTCTGTCGCACTTTAATTTGCTGTCTGCACCTGGAAGAGAGGGCCTGGAAAATGTTTGAAGGCCAAATGGTCGCGCTGAGTCTGTGTATGTACTTAAAAAAAAAGGGATCAGATGGGGAGAAAACAAAAAGCGGTCCAGGTAAAAACAGAGCGAGCAAGCCCAGTGAGGCAGGCTCTTTGAGAAAGCTCTTCTTCTGGGGCCCCATGACACCGGTGATCTGTGGAAAGGTTGGATGCCTCTAGTTTCAGCTCTATCTAGCTCTGGATCTTTGAGCAGCAGGATTCAGTATCCCAGCTAATGTAACAAGGCTCATTTGTCTCAATCACACGTCCCTGGAAGTATCGGCTGGCCATTGATGTCATTCATCTTCCCTGTCCTTGCCTGCTCTTGTTCAGCTGATGAAAAACCCAAGACCTTCAAGCAGAATGGCAGAGGTGCTGTAAAAACTGCTCATCAGCCCAGCCGTAAAAACTGTTGAGTAACAGAGGTGCCGTGTGGAGCGTTCGCACAACTGTTAGACAGCAACTTTCCACATTTCATTAAAGCTAGACAGACTGGCACGTGTTTTGGCGAGTGACTTTTTAATTCTCAGATCCACTTTGACAGTTTTTTAGCACATTGTCATCAAACAGTGAGAACATATTCTTTTATCTTGGCTCCTCGAGGAGCAGTTGTTTTTGTCCACTGCCACACTCGGTACACAGCACCGGCGGCAGACAAATTTGGCAGCCTAGTCAGAACGATGTTATTAAAATGATGTGTTTATTTTATTTATTTACTTTTCAAATTTTATATTATCTCTCTCTCTCTCTCTCATTCACAAAACCCCAGCACGTAACAAAATCTGTGTAAGCTGCAGTGATGGAAGAAGTAATTCTACAGTGTTTAAATACTAAAAAGTAAAAGTCTTGTCTTCAAAATCTTGCTTAAGTAAAATTATTATCATCAAAATGTACTGAAAGTACCTAAAGTAAAAGTACTCATTATGCAGAATGGCTTATTTCAGAATCATATACAACATATTATGTCACTGGATTATAATTAGTGATACATTAAAGGACCAGTGTGTAGGATTTCGTGGCATTGATTGATGAGGTTTCAGAATGCAACCACCTGGATGCCGCTTGCTTCATCCCTCCCTTTCCAAATGTGTAGGAGAACCTTCGATGGACGTGAAAAGGCGTAGTATGAAATGGAAATACTCAACTAAAGTAGGAGTACCTCAAATTTGTACATAAATACAATACTCGAGTAAATATACCCAGTTCCATCCACCAATAAAAAGCTGTTTAATCAGCCATAGGTATGGGGTTAAAATGTTACAACCATTATGTGAGCTGGGTATTTCCAGAACAATAAAAGATTCAAATGCAATTAAATAATAAAATATATGTCAATATGATTTCAAAGCTTCTCTCTACAATCCGGTGTCCATTATATCAGGAATAATTCAGGATGACGTGCTCTCATACATAATAAACATTGACGGGGAAGAACACTGTGATGTGCAGCCAGCAGCTAACTGAGGGCTTAGCATAACTGCTGGTTTAATGTTACCTGCAGTTTTATGTACCTTATAAAATAACCCCAACATGGAATAATAGAGGAAAAATTAAGACCATTTTTAGAGGGTAATTGTGACTTGTCACACACTTTTAAACGGTGGATCCTCCATTTTTTTGTATTTGTAGAGATACTGCATGATGACATTGCTCTCATGTGCCATTTTTCCCCCCAAAATTGACATGAAATGTTTTGGAATAACACTCACCACTTGATCTATTAACACATGTGCGCAGTACTGGTTTCAGCTGATGTCAGCTCCAATGGAAATACTGACTCGCGCCATAACTGGAGGCTTATGCTGAGCTTCCCTCTTCGATGGAGCAAATCAAGATCGTGATTACTATCTGGCCCGTGCAGCCAGTCTGCGTTGTCTGGAAACATGTTTTCCTAAGGAGACCACAGAGGGACAATTACTGTCAGCTGAACTATTCAGCCTGCTCTCCATGTGTGTTCTGGCTGCGTGCCCCTGACCCACTGACCCTGAGCAGCAGCATGAGACTGGCCTCCAGCCTCACTCCTCTTTCCCCCCACTTCTCCCCTCAATATCCACCATAGCTGAGGCATCCAAAGAGGAACTTTGCAAATGCCTAAAATGCACACATAAAGTGCTCATATTCTCCGTCAGCCCTCTGGCAAAAACACCATGCAGGAAGTTGTATGGATGTAAGTTTTGATTTCTTTGTGTGGAACAGTAGAAAAATCCTATTCAAAAACCCACAGCAAGAATCCTGGTTGTTTTACAGAAATGCATACTAATACAGCAATTATAGGAGGAAGGAAGTTGGACAGTGTGGCAGTAGCAAATTCCCTGGTGCAATGGAATAAGGCTCTTTGTTGTTATGTAAAGGTTCCTGCGTGTAATTGCACTGGATGTTTTGAAGGATTCATTATTTATATATTCCTATGTTTTTCTAAAGGAGCCTACTAGGCTGCTGTCCCTGCAGGGAGACGGGGGGGCTGAGAGGTGCTTAACTAAGCCACTGTACCACAATGGAGGCTTTAACTACTGCCTGCTTAGATCAAGTGGTCAGAATGTATAGGTTCAGAAGCATCACATGCTCCTCAGCTAAATCTTAGAATTCACACAGCGGCTCCTGCACCAGTCAATCAGTCGGTCCTGTGTGATTTCAGCCTCAGTGATTTTGAGTTTTGGTGCATCCCAGTGCCTTGCTGCACAATGCATGAGTAAAGAAAACAATGCACAAGCAACTCTGACTCAGACTTGTAATGTAAAAACTTCTATCTCCCGTCAAAAATGCATGTCATTATAATGGAGGATGTATCACATTTGAATTTGTGAAGGGCCCAAACCAAATGATCTAAATAGTTAGACAAAGCATGTAAATATTTGCAACACAGATTTTTTATTCAGCTCTCATGGCTCTCTATGACTAACTAGGGGCTGGTAGAATGCATAAGTGAGCGCTGTCTACAGATTGTATTTTGCCATCAGAGTAAACAGTGTGAGCCTTTCTCCCTCCCGGCACACACATACGCCTGCACGCACACGCTCGCACACACACAGAAGGGGCGTGCCCTCCGGTCCCCAGCACCCGGGCACAACTTCACTTGTCACCGCAGTCGCAGACAAGAAGGGGGATAGGTGGGGGAAGATGGATAGAGGGAGGTATGGAGCGATGGGGAGAGAGATTTGAGCTCAGGTGGGGCAGACAGGGGAGGGGAGAGGAGCGCCGCACACATGCTACCCTTCATGGTGCTCGTCTGCTCGGTAAACCCAGGCTTTTGTTGTTTCCCCTAGAGTGCAGGCGCGCAGACTCCCAGTCAGGAAGCTCGTCAATCTTTGCCACAACAACACATAAATTAGTGCCCAAATTACTGTTACGCCGGTGGAGAAAGAGACATGGAGAGAGATGTCTTATGTTGCGGTTTGGGAATACATCTTCCCCTCTCCTGCTCCCCCTCATAGAGGGTGTCAGAATGCACTTCAATAAAACAGTCAAGTAAATACAGGGAGAGACATGAAGAGAGAAGCACTGCTGTGTTGTACAGGCATCTGGAGTTGGGCAGTGTTGAAATATTAATAGGCCTCACACACAAACAAACACAGAGATGTACGCATGAGTTCATCCAAAAAGCAGCCCAGGGCGATGGTCCAGACCTGAGCTTCAGCAAAGTCACCGCACTGCTATGAAGGAATAATAGGGAAAGGCTTAAAGAGCCCATCTTTTGAAACGGAAATATCTCTTCAAATATAGCCGGTCTCTAGTGAAGGAGGATCACAGCTTAGGCAGCTAAATGATTGGGGGGGAATTAGCACGAAGCAGCATAGAGACATCAAAATGTGTCAATTATGTCCTTCCTTGCTCTAATCCCTCTGGTCAGAATATTTTTTGATGACTTCAGCGTGTTTACAGGTTGAATGGGAGCTGTTTAAAGTGATGATATAGAGCTGTGGTCTGCAGGTGAATTTCTGCACTAGCGCTGTGTGCTTACCTCGCGCTACAAACCGGCAAATGCCATTAGAACAGCTCTGTGGTAACATGCCAGCAGCCCCCGATCCCTAAACAAATAACACATTTATACTATTCAGCCTGTGTTCCGTGCCACAACTGTCCTTTGCCGCTGACATTCAAATAACCTTTCTTCTGCTGCATAAATGGGAATAAAAAAGTATTGTGTTGTGCGACTTCACATGACAGCAGAGCCCTGGCAGATGAAAAGTGGCAGAATTCTGATTCCAGCTCTTGTTAGGCTGTCGTCTCTCTACAGCTAGATCTGACTGTCATGGGTATCTGTTTAGAGAAGACGCTGTTTATCAACCGACAGCTGATCTCCACCGCCAAATGGGAAGTTGGGCTAGCAAAATGAATAGCTGCACGTAATGATGGTGCAGCATTGCTTAGTGCACATTTTGCAAGCCAGTTCATTGCATGTCGACCATGTGTAAATGCTCCGTTTTATAAGAAAATCTGCTCTTTTTTTTTAACTGTCCTGAGAGCAGGCTTCCTTTTAAGCTTTTGTTTGGTTTTGTTGCAAAATATTATAAAATGAGAACGTGTTAACACAGTTTGTCTGATGGTAGAACGACTGTTAATCTGTTCATAATGCTGTGCCCTGTCCAGTTCCTTACATAATCTCTGACATGAGCCCACTGGCTTGCGTCACTCTGTCATTGACAGCTGTCAGCACAACATGGCCAACACACACACACACACATGTACACATTCACACACCCACATGCACAGAGAAGCAAATGTGTTTTTCCCCCTCAACTGCTTTCTTTCGGAATGATGTGCATTGTGAATGAGCCAATGAAAAAGAGATCTGCTTATACAGAACAGTATAGGAGCCTTGATTTCAGAGCTCATTTATTGTGCACATCTATCATGAATCATCAGGCCATGAGAAAATGATTTAATGGTCCAATCGAGTAATGGGTTAAGCTCTCAGAGTTATGACAGTGGCCTGGGCATGGGTCTGTAATGTAAGGGATAATCTTAATCCTTCAACGTTATGTCAGTAGTCCAAGGGTTCAGTGGGAACAGCCAGGAGATTTTGACGAGTGATTTTCCATGTTTGCAAAAGCCTGCAGGATTTTGAGTTTTATTTTGTGGATGTTAGCAGCATGCTATGTTAAAATTTCCAACAATATCCTTTTAAACAATCTTGCACGAATTAAAGAATGATAACAGGAAACTATATAAAATGTTTGTTTTTATCTGACAGGAATATAACCCACTGAAACAGGTCCTCTTCAGTGCATGCTAATTGTTTTTCATCAAGACTTTACACTGCATAATGACCAGAGAATCAGCAATTCTAAATATTTATTTACTAAGTAAGATTTTTTCAGTGTATTTCTCAGCTTCAGGATGCAATTATGTGTTGAGTGAAGCAATGCTATATTTGCACTGCATAGGGAGGAATTTGCCTTACAGTGTCAGTCTATTGGATGCTTATATTAAAATAAACCACGACGGGCCACTGTAAGCTGCTGGTGTGCATTTGGCAAATTGTTCTGGGTGTTCACATTTGACTGTCAGTTTCCAGCTCTTTGATAGCGTAGTTTTAGCAGTGGGTTGATTTCAGGGCTGTAGAGAAGACAGTGAAGGGCACTGGGTGAACATGCAGAGGCCTCGCTGCCCTATTGTACATGTGCTCTGAGTGACACGTCATCCCCTCAAAGGGCCTGCTAGTGTGGTGAATCAGTGTCCTTGAACTGCTCAACCACAGACAGACAAAGAACAAGCTTTAGCATTTGGCTTGACTGTCTCCTCTCTCTGTCATGCCCATTGTCCGAGGCGCCCACGCCAGGCTGCAGTGCTGCATACAAGAAATCAGTCTTGAGCCGCTGTCCGGCCCTTATGGTTATGCGCGTGGTGCGATCGTGCTGCGGTGTGATTCGTATATAATCTCGGCGTCTCAGCAGGTGTCTTTGAAGTGGCCTGCGCGCAGAGGCCATCTCGCAGTGCTGTGAGGAGCGGCAGGCTGCTGGGATGGGCTTTAGCATGGCTGCCCGTCTAACTGTGCCTGGCTTTGATGTCGTAAACAGAGCAGGCAGGGCTGGCTGGCAGGGAAGCGGGCAGGCAGGGAGGCAGGCAGGCGCGGTGAATGGGATCAGTGGCACTGCGCTGGTCAAGCTCAAGCAAGCCAGCAGCTGCCTGTTTCACACCAAGAGGCAGTTAACACCGCAGCTCATGTCAATAGATATTGACTGCCAGATTGGGAGTGCTTATAAGTGCAGGCCTTTTTGTTTGACTGACTCTCATGTGTGAATTCAGTTTAAATCATCCTCAGTGTCTGAAGGGCAGCTCAGGGGCCCCCATGACTAGTCACTCAAGAGGACAACTCCCCCCCCAACCTACACACACACACACACACACACACACACACACACACACACACACACACACACATCTTTTTGAAAGCAGCTTATCCCAGTGTGGAAATAACTATATGTTCAGACTGAGGTCTTTTCTCATACAAGAAACTACAGAGCCTGCCTCAGCCGGTCCAGAGACAAACCCTTTTTACTGTTGAGTGCACTGAGCATCCAGGGGCTTGTGCAGCGGTGGAGTGAGAGGGTGTTAGCTGGTGAGGCTGTGTGCACTCAGGGCCTTCCTGCTGTAGATAGGGCTTTGTGAGGCATTCTCGTGTATGTGTATGCCCTGCCCGGCCTGGCACCCCCGCG
Organism: Chaetodon auriga; assembly: GCF_051107435.1. Lineage (NCBI taxonomy): Eukaryota > Metazoa > Chordata > Actinopteri > Chaetodontiformes > Chaetodontidae > Chaetodon > Chaetodon auriga. The sequence goes on along the minus strand of NC_135079.1, from coordinate 12,100,636 downwards.
TCTCTACTCCCACTGCTTTCACCTGATGTGGCACAGCCTCTGTCAGGCCTGAGCAAGCGCCCAGCCAGCTTCGCTTCTTCAGGAGAGATGAAGGCATCTCACAGCTATGCTGTGGGGGTGGGGAAGCTAGCAGCAGCCTAAGCCTGGAGCTATCAGAGGCTGGAGCTCAGAGCCAAAAGCCTGTGGGCTGGATAGGGTGGGTGGAAGCTTGGCTTAACTTGGCAAGACAACCATAGCCACAGCCCTGCACTGCCACCCAATGGCTGGGGCCTATCACTGCAACCTTTAGTTCACCATAACCACAGCTAGTCATAATTACAGCACGCTTCAGTTGTTGTGAGTGCATGTCAGAACAAATTATGTAAGTAATGAGGCTGAAAATGCTAAAGGAGTCGAAACACACTGCACTGCTTATGCTCATGCAGGGAGAACACAAAAACAAACAATAGAGTGCACTCATACAGAGATAGACCTAACCGAAATAACAAGCAACTGTGCACAGTAAGGAAAAGATTAATTATAAATTAACCCTCTCAGTTAGGTTGTCAAAGCCCGCCTCCTGCCTGGATTTCACTCTAATCCGGGCCGACGAGGTGCAGTGCCCTCTATTGTATGTGAGAATCACAAATCGCAGGAGGTGTTGTCTGGAGGAGAATTAATTGTGCATGTTCTACCACTCCCTTTTGTTCATTTTACTAAAATGTAGGCTAATTCCATGTAAACATGGCCGGTCTTGTTGACTCCAGCAGCGCGAGGAGAACAGACACAGATTCCTGAATGAATAGAGTGTGGCTTCCGGGGTTAGTGGATTAGAGGCTCTGTGCTGAGGGCCTCTCCCGGGCATGCCTCGGGGACAAGGACATTATCCACATGACACATTACAAGCTCCTAGGTAGATGATTAAAATGGGCAAGGATCTCTGGATTGAACTCTTGCAGAAGTACTTTTGATGTGATCAAACTAGTTTAAAGAGGTTGGTTGTTAAGGTGTATGAGGGATATTAGAAGATTCTAGTCTTGGGAAGAGACACGAGGCTCGATAGTAGACAGTTAGGCCTGGCTGGAGGGGAGAGGCTGATGTAACACTTTGACATAGTGAATGTACCACCAGTTTTTTAATTATTATCATTTTCACTGCGTCTTATTAATGCAAAAAAAACATAATATTCCTCCCCTAATTGGTATAGACTTGTGTTGCAATAGTTCCGTGCGTTCTGATTGGTCGGCTGCACGGCTGGTTGGAGAAAACCATTACATTGTGAGAAAATACCCCATGGTGATCTTTCCTCGATTTAGATCAGATAGTGGAGTTCGTCTGGCGCTGCAGTGCACTGTTGGGATGGCGGGACTGAGATGTTGGCGATGTGGAGGAGGGCTATGAGATAGAGATCTCTGGGGGAAGAGAGAGAGAGAGAGGGGTAAGACAGTGGGGGAGGTGGAGGTGGAGAGGGATGTAGCATCAGTGGCTGCAGTGATAAAGCTGAGAGCAGTGGGACGAGCTGGGAGTTCTGCGTCTCTGATGTCTGTGTGTTCTGTCTGTTCTGTTGTGTTGCCCTGTGGTCTGCTCCTGAAGAGAAGGCCAACGATGGATGAGGCCTGTCCTCTCTGTGCTTTTGTCCTCTATGGCGGGTGAATCACAGGCCTGTCAACAGCACAACACCACAGCCAAACCCCCCCACCGAACACAGTCACTGCCACGACTCCATCCAGCACAGTGGGAATGTTATGATTCTTTGTGGCCACAGCGGATTTACTCCTGAGGTTTTTATGGTTTTGAAGTTGAAGAGGCTTCATGAAGTCAAGTTTTCCAATGGCGAATGTGTGTCCTCATGTGGCTAAATGAGCCTTTGTCATTGCACAAGGCTACCAGTAGTGCTACTGTGGTTTATTAGGGTTTGTGGGTAGCTGGGGTTTCCCTTATGCAAGCTGTGCTTCGGATGCAAATTGACACCATGTTTACGTTAGCTGCTTGTGAGGACTTAAAATGGCCTCCTTCTATTCGTACACACAAAGTCTGTTTCCATCACTTTTGGGGACATTGCATAGACTTACATTCATTTTCTGGGGACTCACACTAAGCACAACCATAACCGCTACTTGCCCAACCCTAACCTTAACCCAGTCGTCACGCTAAAATTTAATGATTTATGTTATGGAGACTTGTGTTATTGTCCCCATAAGGAAGACGAGTCCCCACAATGTGACAGTGTAAATAGATGTAGGTCCCCACAATGTGAGTAATACAGGTCCACACATATGCACGCACACACACACACACACACAGACACACACACACACACACACCACTCTGTAAATATTCTGCTAATGCTCTGTGGAAGTGAGGATTCGAAAGCCACCGGATGAGATGTTTTTAGAAGCACAGTGCTCTTTCATGTACCAACATGGATCCATGGTGAGGGTGTTGTACAGTGACTTGTGACAGCAAAATGTTGATTTTTTTTTTTTATTTCTTTCATTTCCTTTTCTTCTCTGCAGCTCAAATCGAAATAATTCCCTGCAAGATCTGTGGAGACAAATCATCAGGCATCCATTACGGCGTGATAACATGTGAAGGCTGTAAGGTAAGCGTCAAGAGACCAAACCTGTTTGTGTCATGGGGTGTGTGTAGTGTGTGTGTGTGAGGGACAGGAGAGCCGAGGAGGGGAAGACGGGGAAAATTGAGGATGTAAAGAAAAGTTGCTTGCTAGGAAAAACGTTTGAAAATGTTGCTGAAGTTTCACGATGATTTGGAGCGGGCCTGCGAAGTGTGAACACACGGAATTAAAGTGGTCAAGCACTACAGAGGACATCACAGATAACCACAATTAGTAGGACAAAGTCATTCTCTGGCTTGCTCTGCCTTTCCCTCCCAGGGACATGTCTTTTCACTGTTTCTTTTTTTTTTTTTTTTGCTTCTGCTGCAGCCTGCTCTTCTTGAAATAAAATGATCAAAAGGAGAGTGCTTTGAATTATAGCAGATTGTTGGCTGTTTGCTACAGTGTTGCTTCCATTGAAGCCGCCTTTTGTACTGTTTCAAATGCACCAGCCATTCACAGTGAGGGGAATTTTGTGCTTAGAGTGTATTCTTGTCCCTGTGCTTGTCACCAGGCACATCATTAGCATTCCTCAGCCAGCCTGCACCTTTGCTGTTTGCTCCTGCGTGTGTGTGTGTGTGTGTGTGTGTGTGTGTGTGTGTGTGTGTGTGTGTGTGTGTGTGTGTGTTGTGTGAAGGAGAGAGAGAGAGAGAGAAAGAGAGAGAGGTTCCTTTCAGCTGTTCTTCCCAGTGCTCCTCTCCCTCACACAGGAGCCGCAAGGAACAAAACACTAAAGAATAAACTGCTGAAATCTATCTTTAATGATTGCTAATTAGTCCAAGGCAGAGAGGCCTTTAATGATATGTGCGAGTACAAAAGTTTGGACCATAAATCATAGCATTATTAAAGAGTGCTGCTTGTCACTGGCAGTTATAGCCTGTTTCCATAATGGCTTCCATTATAAAGCAACTTGGCAGCTGTCAGCTGTTTTCTTGTAATTAAACAGCCAATGAGCAGCTAATTAAGACATATGTGTATGGAGCAGTAGAGTGGGGCATGTTAATGATGTGCTGGAATCAATTCATTAAGTCAAAGGATGAGGAATCCAGTCGGTGTGCATTCGCAATCCTTTAGCAGCGCACATGCCAGTGCTGCGTTAATCAACACTAATAACCCCGCTGAAGAAAAATACCATCCACTGTTATCAGTCCTACCCAAACACACCACCCTCCCGCTGCACGCACTGGTGAAATGCACCGCTCTTTGAATGCCAGATATTACAGCCTAACAGCCAGGAAAATACCATCACAGTAGTGTTATTATCTAATCTGTTTGGCAGAAGTAAAATGAAAATATCACCACTGGGAATACAATAAATCACTATCAATCAGAATCATGAATCTGTCAGCACTAAAATACTATGATGCCATGAATTGAGTCTTCAGTCCCAGCACATTTTCCCACCCACCGTGGTAACCCGAGGTGTTTCCATGCCCCTTTTCCTGCGCAGGGCTTCTTCAGGAGGAGTCAGCAGAGCAATGCAGCCTACTCGTGCCCCCGTCAGAAGAACTGCCTGATCGACCGCACCAGCCGCAACCGCTGCCAGCACTGCCGGCTGCAGAAGTGCCTGGCCGTGGGCATGTCACGAGATGGTAAGTGCTTGATGGGAGAGGTGGGTAGATGCAGCAGGGTGCCAGGGTGAGCAGGGAGAGGTGAAGAGTCCAGGTTCAAGCCCCTGTGTGGGCAAGAATCTGCTCTGCTGAAGTGCCTTTGGACCAGTGCTTCAGGGGTGCTGCTGTGGACTCTGACCCTCCTATGAAGGCAGGCAACAGAGGAAAGAAGTTCCTCATGGGCATCATTATATCAATTGTCATTTTGTCCATAGTTTGTATTTAGGCCTTGTTATTTATTTATTTGTTTATTTTTTAAATCTAAGAACGTATAGATTTATTTTGAGTGTAGAAGGAAAAAAATGCACCAAAATGTGACTGATCTGATTTTGATACCATTTACATTGTAACCACTACATGTTTTAACAATTACTTTTATTTGCAGCGACTGATCAGCAGCTAATTTTGTTTGCCATAAACTACAGTCAGCAGCATCTTCTTGCAAAAGGAAACACAAAAAAAGTAGTAAAAATCTGTGTATTTCTCAGAGAAAATCAATAAAAAGTGTTGTTTTAACCCGTAAGAGTCAAAAAACACCAGAGCTCCACCGCGACTGCTTAACTAGCTGCTAGCTTTTCAGTAACTATTAACACCTGCGCGTGTTACTTTGTGTTTATCCTTATTGTTGTTTGGTTGTTTATTCTTGGCCCTATACTGATGTGGTTCTGTATATTGAATCCTAGTGGAGACACAAAGAAAACACACACAGATAATGACTGCCATTATTCTCAAAGAGACACAACAGACATATCCCAAGAAAATTGTGACAGGAACACATGTTACGACATCAGTCTGTGTTCATTGTCTGCCAGTGGCGGGTGAGTGCTTTGTCTGTGGGACTAATTTGTAGCTGTGATAGAAACTAGGTTTGATGAAATAGGAGGGTGTTAGAGGTTGTCATTAGTGCTGCTGCAGCTGAGATGCAGCAATGGGAGCACACAGGTGGGGATGTGTGCTGGAAGGCTCCTGCTGTGCCAGGCTGGTCCAGACTGGGCTGAACCAGACTGGGCTGAGCTGAGGAGATTATGTCAGAACAGAGCTATTATGTTTTTGGTTTTTTTTTTGCTAAGACACTCACAGGAATGCACACAGACAAGTGAAAACTTGAACATACATGCACCAGAGGCTGGCACATCATTATGCACCCTACTTTGCTTAAACTCAGATATACACACGCATACATATTCATGACTGTGAGTGAACACAGAAGTACATTAGCACTTACGAGTGCCTTTGCGTAGCCACACACATTCTCACATGCACATACATGCATGCACATACACACACACACACACACACACACACTCAGGACAGACGAAGGTGACTCTTGCCTTCACTCAACACACCAGAGCCCATCTGCCTGCACTCTCCTCTGCATCGCTCCACTCGCTTTCCACTGTGTGTAGACAAACACACATACACACACACACTGTGACCGGCTGACATACTGCCAGGCCCCCAGAACTCTGGCCAAGGAGTCTCATTCTCAGCACCACTGTTTAGTCTGGAAACCTTGAAACAGGAGGCAGCAACATAGCCCGTCTCATGTTTGAGTGGCTGGTAAGCTGTTCGTCACGTCCCACCTCTGCCTCGGCACTTATGAAGCTGTTCATTTTTGTCATGATTTCTGTCATTACTGATCCCTCCTGAAATATGAAGAATTGATTTTCTTGTCTTCTGTGCTATCTGTTAAGAGTCTCGTGGAGTATGATGCTAATAGCATCTTTTGGTCTAATGGTGACATGATTTTAACATAGATTGGTGGAGTGTTATTGTGTCAGAGGAGGGTGCAGACTGACAAATCATCTCTGTATGTGGTACACAATTTATAGCAAGTAGGGAATGAATGTGCCCCAAAAAATCTCCAATTCAATCATCTTCCCTTGTTGTCTAAACTAAACAAGTCATTTTGTCTCAGAATTTCAAAGGAATAATAGTTTTTCAGGCTTTTTCCAGACATGAGTGTCAATGTCTTGAAATAGGACTAAGTAATTATTAGATTTTTTTTTTAATTCCACTTAATTCAGGAAAATTATTGAAATAAGTCTATTTGTGTTGGTAACCCAGCCTACTGCTAAGATTATTTTACTTCTCAGAGAGTAAAATGTTAAGACTCAACAGTAAAATTAACAAAATGACTCAATAAAATGTCATTTGAAAGGACGTATCCGCTCACTGACGCGGCTTTCATATTATTTTCAGTACAAGTTATTATCACATATTTCTCTCTAACTTTATGCAGAGAGCCCGCTAAGTGCCACATATGGACATAAACAATGAGAGTCACTTCAGTTTGATTGTTTGCGATGTTTCACTCGAGTCTCATGCATATTTTGCTCTGCTAATTGCAGCAGTGAAGTTCGGCCGCATGTCGAAGAAGCAGCGGGACAGCCTGTACGCCGAGGTCCAGAAGCACAGGCTGCAGCAGCAGCAGCGTGACCACCAGCAACAGCCTGGAGAGGCGGAGCCGCTCACACCTAGCTATGGCCTCTCAGCCAATGGCCTCACAGAGCTCCATGACGACCTCAGCGGCTACATGGACGGTCACACCCCTGATGGCAGCAAACCAGACTCGGCGGTCAGCAGCTTCTACCTGGACATCCAGCCATCTCCTGACCAGTCAGGCCTGGACATCAACGGCATCAAGCCGGAGCCCATCTGCGACTTTGCCCCCGGCTCTGGCTTCTTCCCTTACTGCTCCTTCACCAACGGAGAAACCTCCCCCACCGTGTCCATGGCTGAACTAGGTAAGGAGCAGGAGAGAGAGGCAGGGGGAGACAAGAGGAGAGACAGCAAAATGGAGGAGGGGGGAGAACAACTCAACCGTGGGGCAAACGACACAAAGGTTGCTTAAAATAGCAGGAGGTTGGAGACTCATCTCCAACACTCATTAAAAGAGCCTCTTTTTTGTAATTAGTTTCCATTAATTAGGGCCAATCAGGATCCAGCAGGGCAGGCGTCTGGGGAAATCATTTTTTTAGGCTCCCCTGTGCCTAGGAACTCCTTTTAACAGATGTGTTTTCAAAACCATTTAAATTCTTATACTCAATATTTCTCTCAGAGAAAATGTGACCTTTGTTTCAAGTGAGTAACGTGGCGCCCCTCCTCCTCTCCATGCATTTGTGTCATAACTAGATTGGCTTTGCCTCAACCTTAAGTTATGAGCTTCCTGCAGGCAGTAAAGGGAAATGTCAACAAGCCTTTTCCCAGTCAAAAAAGCCCACGCGTATCCGCCTCTCCTCCTTCTTGAAAGCTCAGTAAATAAATCTTCTTTTCCTGTGGCATATTTCATCAGTGAGGTCTTCAATTTCACATAGCCTCGTGAGCAACATTCAGGTCTCAACTGTAATCTTCTGGGTTTGTGACGATGCTTGTATTGCAGAGCACCTGGCTCAGAACATCTCCAAGTCACACATGGAGACATGTCAGTACCTGAGGGAGGAGCTGCAGCAGATGACCTGGCAGGCCTTCCTGCAGGAGGAGGTGGAGAGCTACCAGAGCAAGGTAACACCACCGCGAGCAGGCCCGTGCCGGCCTCCGCTGCAGTTACGGTAATCAAATCCATTGTTTTAAAGCAGATAACCCATTCTCTGTCCTATCTGTTCTTAGCCCCGGGAAGTCATGTGGCAGCTGTGTGCTATCAAAATAACAGAGGCCATTCAGTATGTGGTGGAGTTCGCCAAGCGCATCGACGGCTTCATGGAGCTGTGTCAGAATGATCAGATAGTGCTGCTGAAAGCAGGTATGACAGCCTGTCAACATGGCCTGCTGCCGTCAAACTCACCCACCACCACCTCCACCACTACCACCCCCCCCTCTGGCATTGTCACAAGGGCGTAGCTGACCTGACTGCACAAAGCCCTGTTCTTCACACGCACAGACAGTGTCACAGAGAGGAGACCCCACCCTGTCTGTTTCCCCCTCTCTGTCTTTGTCGCTCTCTATTTTCCTCTGCTCATTACATACATAGCAGGGATGGACACAGCATTAGATAAGCACTGTGTTGCTGAGCTCAGATAATACCTATCATGACGGCTGCCATTTCCCTTCTCTTTTCCCAGATGATGTCTACTTACTCAAACTGCGCTCATGAAGACGTACTTACGGAATATTAAATGCAGCCGTGGCTCTGTGCACACTGTCACCTATATTGACGCATAAATACGAATGCAGACACAAACATACCGCACATGCAGCAAACAAACACCTCTCCTGGGTCTTTCCCTGAGTATTATTTACATTAGCACAGCCAATATGAATAATGAAATAAAGACTGAGATCCCTTGTCAGACATGACATTTTAAAACAAGAGCATCTCCCTTAGAGGCAGTAATGGCTTCTGTTACATTTTCTTGATCCTCTTATCCACTCCCACAGAGTGGTACAAATTGCAGGATGGAAAAAAAAAAATCCTGTACCTATCTCGCTAAATAAAGGTTGAATGAATAAGCACTGTCACTACTGAATGAAGCGCAATTTTTATCTGGCATTGCATTATGGAAGAATAGCCTTCTGTCTATGATATTATCATCTGCAGAGGTGTTTTTTTTCCCTCTCCCTCTGACGGCAGGCTTCTTTATTTCAAAGTGGTTGTGTTACTCATGTTGTAGAAGAATAGCACAAAGCACAATCATGTGTTTTGCATCCCTGACTGATGTGTAACTGTTAGGGAAAAAAAAAGAAACAAAGCTCAGATTCAGCATCTTGTTCCTGTCTGTCTCCACAGGCTCTTTGGAAGTTGTGTTTGTCAGAATGTGCCGTGCCTTTGACTCGCAAAACAACACAGTCTATTTTGATGGAAAGTATGCCGGACCTGATGTGTTCAAGTCATTAGGTAAGTGGAGTGGGTGTGTGCGTGAGGGTGTGTGCATGTGCACGTCTGAATGAGTCTGCACGCGTGTATTTGTATGCTGCGATGTTTGTGTGCGTTTCTTACAGTGCCTCACTCCTTTCCTCAGTGTAACAGCCAAAATTAGAGTCTGCTGTTCTGTTCTACACAATGCTGAAGGCCTGGAAGCAAACTCTGAACACTCATCCCTGCCTCACCTGGCATTGCTGTCTCTGCAACGGTTATTTATGGTAGAACAGAGACGTTAGTGAGGCTCTGCTGCATATGGCTCCTGTAACTGTGGAATAAATAAAGCCAGACGGAGTGTCTTTAGGGAGGGCGCTATCAAAACCATCATTGATAGTCTGACATAAAACATCTCAGGCGAAAGCAAATAGCATTCGTGTTTGACTGCCATGACATTAGTAAGACTCTCCACCATGGATTTTCTCGCATTTCCAACTGCCGTTTGACGAAAAAAAAAATGCAAATGTGTCCCATAGTGGCAGTAAAAATGCTGAATTCTGTTTCGCGCTGCAAGTTTACCATTCGTTGCAGCTCCCCGCTTGCGTGTGCATATGAGCGAGCATGTGCATCTGTCCCAGCTTCGAGAGTCCCAGCGTCCTGTGTGCTCCACGCAGAGGGGTCCGCAGAGGGGGAGGCAGAGTGATGGGCTTCCCGAGCCGCGGTGGCATCCGCCTGTCTCTTTCTATCCTCGATAATTGATTTAACTAAAAGCCTCAATAGTGACCTCATTTTGGCTTGCATAACACCACCCAACTGCCAAAAGTGACTCGTCTGGGAGGCAAAACTCAGTAAAAGCATTGCCTGTTCTGCTTAAGACGCTCCCATGTGCTGTCAGCATGCCGCTCTTTTTCATTCCTTCCCCTTCCTCTCCCCTCCCCGTGTGCCTCTCTCCCAATAAAGATCAAGAGTGAATGTTGTTCTTTGGTCTTCCTCATCCTAAGCCCTCTCTCTGTGTCCTTTGCTGTGGCAGGCTGTGACGACTTGATCAGCTCCGTCTTCGAGTTTGGGAAAAACTTGTGTTCTATGCACCTGTCTGAGGATGAGATCGCCCTGTTCTCCGCCTTTGTGTTGATGTCTGCTGGTAGGTGTCACTCACAGTGCAGAGGAAAAAAAAAAAAAAAGCTAGACACACATTCACCACAACAAGGAGCGCTGTTGCCCTCCTGTTTTTCTTCTATCAATTATTATCTCATATTAGAGGAACTGCATCATTACTTTTCAAAGTCGCCAGGTTGACTGTGACAGGGCCTGCTCTGTGTTTGTACAGCAACAAAAAGTTTAATTTACCTTCCAGACCGGTCCTGGCTCCAGGAGAAGGTGAAGGTGGAGAAACTCCAGCAGAAGATCCAACTGGCCCTCCAGCACGTCCTGCAAAAGAACCACAGAGAGGATGGTATTCTTACAAAGGTACAGCAGCGCACACTCCATCCATTATCCCTTAAAGCGGCTGTCTGCTAAGCATGCTGTACCCTTGCAGCAGTGCAATCTCCCACTGTTTAGCGTCTTTATCCACAGGTCATCAACCATTTTGAGTGCATTAGATTAAACCAGCGCAGATTTCAGGGGAAGCATTCGTAATGTTACGTGAAATGCCTTTTTATCAGCAGAGAAGTGGCAATTTATCAATCGCACCAGCTCCGTAATATGCAGTGTCAACTTTTCCTCGTGCCTTAGCGCTTGTCTCAATATTTACAAGTCTGTTTGCCCCTGCGTGAGAGGGAATACACTGTAGGGAGGTATGTTTTTCACTACCATTGCTCCATGTCCTTGCTTCCCTGTGAATCTAAACAGCCTGTCTCCTCTCTCTCCACAGTTGATATGCAAAGTGTCGACACTGCGAGCGCTGTGCAGTAGGCATACAGAGAAGCTTACAGCTTTCAAAGCAATATACCCAGACATTGTGCGTGCCCACTTCCCCCCCTTATACAAGGAGCTGTTCGGATCAGACTTTGAGCAGTCCATGCCCGTTGACGGGTAGCAGCCCTGCCAGGTGCCAGTGTGCCCACCGTAGGGGAATGTGGAGGAGGAATCTGAGACACTTTATTGGTGCCCTGCACAAACCAGAGCGGACAGATGGCACGCTGTTCAACTTCTTCTTTTACATCGGAGGGGAGGGCTTAGGGAGTTGATTCTCAAGGTTTACTTTATTGAATTTAGTTCTCTTTGGAAGACTTGTGGGACCCGACACCCCATGGGACATGAAGAGGAGATAGGGACAAATAATTTCTGTCTGGTTGAACTTGACCCTCTTTTGCGCATCTCTAACATGGAACTCATGATTCACTTCGTTCCATTCATCCATTTTCACCACTATTTATTGCATCGCCATCATGATTCATCGGACTCGTGTAAACAATTAGTGAGTCACTTTCGGAATTCAAGTAGCTGATGATGTCTTCAATTAGAAGATAAATCCACAGCAGTGTTATTTTTCAGGTTGCACTCCCAAAACAGTTCCAGCATTCTCATATTCCAAACTTGAAACGGTTTTATCCCTCTATCTGCTTCACGCACGATATCCCCCCGAGCTGAAATAAATAGCCGATGAATGCGCACATTTTGGTCAAGTTCAGCCGCTTTTCTCTTGTGTTCAGCCGTATCTTTTGGACGCAGTTCCTGGAATGAAAGCTCACAGCGACTTTGAGGGGAGGGTCTGTCGGCATGGTGATGCAATCGGCACCTCTCTGTGGACAATCGTTTAAAAAAGAAAAAAGAAAAAAAAAGAAACATAGAATTCTGGTAATTCTAATGAAAACACAATGATTTTAGCTGTCAAGGACTCCATCCACCATTGTTGCATAGTGAAATCATGTAAGGCCATCTGCTATTAATCCTTCTCTGGACAGGTGCCCTGGAGAAGCACAGGGCACCAACACAATGAAAAGGGTCCATTCCACCTGTTTTATAATGTACTACAGGGTATATGGTCATAAGTACTTACTATACAGAAAAAAGTAATGTTTATAGAATCTATTTTAAATAACATGTATGATATTAGTAGTTAGACCATTCTTAATTGTTGAATTGATAAGGCACTTTTATTTACACCTTTCTTTAATTTAAGACTTGTATATTTACCTAGTGATGTGTTGCATGTGCACAAGAAATACAAGTTGAACCATGGTCACAGAGGGTAGTCCTGGGAGCTGCAGATGATACTGGTCTGGAAGTGTAAGGGCTGTCTGTTAGGATTGCTGGCGTGGCTGCTGGTTGGTGAACAAAGAGGCACGGCTGAGAAGGCAGGTTAGAGAAGCTCCATCACATGTTACCTCAACAACCGCCTGTCCAACACCTGTCAAAATGTAGCTCTGATACTCCTTTTGGCGAGCGCGCGCACACACGCAGCACCTTGTAGTGATGTTTCAGCGCTGGTGATGTTAACAGACCCGGACTGAACGGCATTTGTTTGAGATCTTTTCGTCCAAATATTTGATACTAATTTTACTGTGGGACAAAAAAAAAAAAACGCACATATTATGTAAAGAAGAACATGAAAATCAAACATTATCGCAGCCAGATCTCACAAATCAATAGCCTTGAGGTCGGACTGGAAAGATCACAGGCAGACTGTGATCCAATTGTTCCATCTAGTGGAAGGCGAAGATACAGCAAGCGAGTCAACAGCCCGAGCCTGCACAAAGAGACGAGGTCTAACCCAAAAGCACATTTCTGAGCCTCTTTGAGTGTTTTTTTTTTTGCTGTTGTTTTTGAGTGACCTTATCTGCCTTCTCACCGCGGCCTCTGCCCAGCGACGCCACAGCAGGACACAGGAGGAAACAGTGAAGGGAAAGTGAATATTCAAAGCCTTGTCTGGTAGTAAAGCTTCTATTTTTGTAACATGTTTTGGTTAATAAACTCATGAAAGAGAACGAGGGAGAGAAAAAGATGTCAGGTAGCACTAAACTATATTCCCGCAATAATTAGACTAGCTGTTGTTTGTACGATTAGGGGAGAAACATAAAAATGGTAGGACAAGTGCTATTTTCAGAATGCTTTGTTGTTGTGTTTCTGTTTTGTTGAGTGTGTCTTTCTTGTCAGTGTGGTAGTCAAGTGGTAGAACAAAAAACCCTGGATGTGCCAAACAGTAGTCGTTGCTTCCGCTTTCCAGTCTACTCGTCGATAATGTAGAATGGATTCCTAAAACATTCCAGCAATCTCAGTAGCGGCTCCTAGAAATATCTATAGGAAAAAAAAAAGAGCAAAAAAAAAAAAAAGAGAAAAGCTGAAAAAAAAAGTGATATCCCTTTAGAAACCCAACAAAGCATGTTAACACATCTGTCACCAACCGCAACATAGAATCCAGTTGTTTGTCTTTTGTTTTTGTTTTTTTCTGTTTGCACACGATCATTCCTCTGCCGTGCAATTTGTGCGAGGCGTTAATGCCTCGCGCTGTCACCCCTCAGGGACGAGTTTCTTTTGCGCTTTCTGTTTTGAGAGGACATTTGTTTGTACTCATTAGGTTTAGTTTATGCTTCTGTCAGGGATGTTCCATGAGAAGGGGTTAGGATTAACATTTGAATATTCATCGCCGAGTGGTTCACAATTGTACATTACAGATGTCCTACAGGGGCCTCCAGCCACTCGAAGACCACCACTGCACCCCCCCCAACGGTCGAGTTCAAGAGAATCTCATGCATGAAAAAAAAAAAAAAAAAAAAAAGCATCACTTTTACAAACCGCAGTTTTATCAGTACGCAGCATATTCCTGTCACACGAAAATCTGTTTTGGTTTCAAATGGTGTCATCAGGGTCTTTAAAAATGATAACCCTCTTTGTTAGAAAAACCAAATATTCTTATGCAATACTAAATCTGTTGTGTTTGGGTTGTAGTAGATTATGCTGTACCTAAGTAATAATCTCTGTTATGATCCAATGCTATTTGGATATGCACAAGCCCTCTACGACTAGTAAACCTCAGTCTCCCAGCAAAAGAAAACCCAGTCTGGAACAACTGCTAGACAATCCAGGTTGAGAGGCCCAGCGGCCCGGCGAGAGCAGCGAAGAGGATGAGGTGTGAACGCTCAGGGAGGTAACAGGTAGACCGAAGAAGCAGCTCGCTTTCCTCTGGACAGTTGCAGAGCATGTGATTATAGCTCTCTTGTGAATTTATGAGGTCTTTATAATCTCCTCAAAGCACTCATTTGATAAGAGGAGGTGGCATAGCACACTGAACATGCAGTACAGCACTTAACCGTTCAGAAAAAAAAAAAAAAAAAAAAAGATTAAGAGATGGAGATTTGGCTGTTTCCTGTTATTTGTTTGCAACAAAAAAAAAGAGACGAAAAAAAAAAGCTTTGTTTTCTTGAAAATGATTCAGTTTTCTTAAGCTGTTGTAATGTTGCTCGACGGTCACGCGAAACTTTTTTTCTCAAACATGATCGGCGAAGGTGTGCCGCCATCGCGGTTCTTCTCTCACCAAGTGGAAATTTGTTTTCAACTCGAAATGGTTGAGTGGCATGTAATGTGTTCTACACTATAAAACAAGCAATACGCCTTGTGTTACAATTACGGGTCTCTACAGTGCAGTCATCATCCTTTTGAATTGAGTTTAACTCACTCAAACTGATACCGTTTACTCTCAGCCTAGAACAAAACAAGCAGCAAAGCCCCATCGCTCTGTTTCCATCCTCTTTATGTACTGGTATGGTTGGCAGGATAGCAGAAAATGGTCATCAAACACATGAATACTTGTGTCTAACTATAAACTGCGCCTTCACACAGGCCTGTAAAGTGATGTCCTTCTGTATATTCTCACTTGAGATATATGTCCCGATTTAAGTAAGGGATTGATGCTAAGTATGCTATTCAATCAGTGTATAGTATTCAGTAAAATGTGCTGGTCCTTCTGTCTCTGCTCTGTTGTCTGTTTGTAAAAAGCAATAGTGTGTGTGTGTGCGTGTGTGTATGTGTTTGTTCTCACAGTGTGTGAATAAAATAAACCCCAGACAAGGCTTTAATAATTACAGAGGAACAGGGTTACGTCGACGAGGTGGTCTTGATTTTATTTTGGGCTTTTCTTTTTTCTTTTTTTTTCTTTTGGGAAAAAAAAGGTTTTTGGAAATGCTGAGCTTGATCCATCCATCATAGGTGTAGGTTTTTAAAAGCATGACATAATGCCTTCAACAATTCATAGGTCTGCAGAACGCTGCGGGGCCACATTGACGGGCCTCACAGTGCAAACATGCCGCCATTCGGGCGGCGCGCGGCCGCAGCCTGAGCTGAGACGAGCTGAAGTGAATTCTGGACCGGAAATTGTGAGAATGAGTCTCGTTGACTATAAATTGTGAAGATCAGAGTTATGTCACGCTTAAAAAGTTGTGCCGGAGTGTCGGTGTGTTACCCAGAATTACGAGTCGGTCGTCACATTTGAACAGAACTCGATTTCCAAAGCACAGCTGATAAGGATTTATGATTAAAAATACGTTTAAGAATATAGTTTAAAAAAAAAAAAAATGAAAAGCAACTTTTAGCCATAATCGAATGTCAAGCAATAATATATGTATGTGTATTATTTTTGATTCTTTTGTGCATAATAGTCTTTGAACATCTGCATGTAAATACACCTCTTATTTATCACTTTTTTTTTTTTGGTTCTTGTTTTATTTTGTGTTGATTTCGTGGATGTTTTTATGTTTCATCTGTATATTTGACCAGTTCTGTTCCCAGGTGGAGAACTAAGAACTCGACATGGCCTGTATGCTGTATATCTTATTTTTTCTCTCTCTTTCTCTCTCCCTCATTCTCGGCTGTTTATTCACCATATTTAATGTTATTATTGATCACATGTATAAAGGTAGCTTTGTAATTTCTGTCTGTATAGGTAAGAGGAAAATACTGCTACTAAGGCCTACCCAGTGAAAATATTTATCTGTTTATCAATTACACCATATTGTACGATAACTCTGTTTCTAGTTTGCTTCCCTCCTTTAGGATTAGTTTGATAGAGATAGGGTGTGCTGACATTTATTTTGTGTTGCCCTAATGTGTGGTGCTAGGTAAGTTAATTTTGTGAACAAAGTATTGATTCCTAAGCCTGGCCGCCCTATTAGTCCATTCATTTCATTGCATATTAATGTATTATTGATATTAGGACTCAATAAATGATAATGATAATGAAAATGATAGTGGTAAAATTACCCAGCCAGCACCTGTATCAGTGTGCTCGTCTTGGGATAAGGCACTTATTTCCTTCTGACTTATAGCAAAGCTAGTATCTGCTAATTAACAAGCTATTTAAGGTTGCTTTTCTGGTTTGTGGAAAAATGATAATATTCAAACTGAAACAGCAGTATTGTGTTTTTTTTTTTGTTTTTTTTTTTTCTTTGTCTGATTGTAAAAACCACTCACTGAGGCTATAGTTTGTCAGGTTTTAAGATACTTAATATTTACCTCTCTTGTGTCTGCATAGTTCTTCACCTGATGCAGGGAAGTGGTGCTTGGATTTTATTAAACAGAGCCTCGGTATGCTTTTGTTATTCCCCATTTTAGACCATCCTGAAAGTGGTTTCTTCAGACCAGTGGCATAAACCTTTTACACCACATGAAGTGTTATAAATGTACGTGAAAGAGTTGCCATTTGAGGACAAAGCTGACCTTTTCTTCTCCACTCTGTAGCAAATATCAGTGAGAATATGCTTGCAATAATATACAACGTATCACACTGAGTGCCTCTCGGTGTATAACAAGATGCATACGTGGTTTTGATTGTCTTTTTTTGTGGTTTTTCCAGACGTTGTACTGAAGTGACAATGTATTTTGTACATGAGGACGAATTCTCCCTCTCACATGCTTCAGATTCTTTCTTTATGTGATGTTAATCATTTTCACGTGGGCTGACGCGCTGTGGTAAAGGGTTTCAATGTTCCGATGGTCCGTTTAGAGTGTACATGTCACCCCTCACCTTTTTTTGAGAAACACGACTGGGAAGTTTGTTTCATGTTGATCTTGAACGGTCAAATAAATGCTTGCGGATAATATTACACAAAAGCTCACCTGCACATTGTTTGTTTTTTGGTTTTTTTTTAGTTTTTGGGCAAAAACGAGCAGGCAATCCACATTTCTTTACTTTCTGTTGGTTTTCTATCAATTTTTTTTGTTTAATTTCACGGAGAACAGAAGATTTACTAATGCATTGTATATCAAGTATTTGTATGTGTTTGTAAAAGAGGCATACAACACATCTGGATTTCTTTAATGTTCTGTGTTCAATGTACGCTCAGTCAGTTTGGGTAACTTAACATGAAGGGTGGGTGGAGCACGGGTGGATTCTTTTTTCCATGCAAAAGCAGTTCAAATTAAGGGAAAGCCGAAACTAGTGTGTGGTTGTCACAAATTTCTAAGTCACACGTTTGCTACTGATGTTAAAATGGGGACAGATGATCATGTACCTTTTTATCCAGCTCTTTTGAACTCTCTTTAGCAGGTAGTCTATTCACAAACGTAGTTTTGCTCCTTCTTGTCTGATTCTTAAATATGAAAATAAGTATTTTGATTCATTTTGTAAATACAGCTGTAAAGAAAAATAAGAAATTTAATGTTGTCTTTTAAATACTTTTCATTCTAATATGAATGTTGTTATATTGTACTTAGAAACTGTACCTTTAATATTACCTTTATTAAAAGTGCATTGGACACATCGATTTTAGATGTGCTTTATGTGCTGTTATCCCATAATAAAATTTACCGCTTGTAATGGGCTTTTCTTTCCTGATTCTTTATCTGTCTCTGTTGTCTGCTCTCTCTCTCTCTGCCTCGCTCTCCTTTTAACAAAACTAATCAAAGTGCTTATTTTTGATTCACATTCGTTTTTTCAGGTCCAACTGTCCTAATTAGTGATTCAGTATTTAATCAGAGGTGGTAGCCTCACTTCACCGGAAACTATCTTCCAAATTCTTTGAACAAATAATGAAATTCAGTTCGTTTAATACTTACATCTACTTCTGTGCAACTGGCACAGAACATCTGAGGAAAGGTATGACCATTTTAACCACACACACAGAAGAATTTAAGCAAACACATTAGTCCAAAACATTTCTTTCTAAGACATAACTCTGTAAATGGACCCCTGGCCATATACAGATCAAGCTAAGCCATTAAGCAGAGAACTTCATTGAAGTGGTCATGACATATATCAAATATAAATACAGACATTAATGTGCATGTTACAAGATTCATCAATCAAAATCCCAGTCACTCTGACAAGTTATGACACTGAGCGGTATAATTAAAATATGTGACCATGGGCAATTCTGTCCACGTATTGAAGTATGAAAGAAATCTGCAGTGACTGAAAATGTTAAATCTGGAGCTGAATGGAAATGCAGAGAATCTCTCTTAAAGATCACTTAAATAGCATTTTTCTCCATAAGCTTTCTGGGAAAATTATTTTAATGAAGGACTCAATTTACCCACAAGGAATATTAATGTTTCACCTCATTTTCCAATGTAGTACCTTGGCCAATGTGATGAAGTGCTATGAACTTTTGATTTTTTTTTTTTTTTTTCATATTTACCTATCAGCTGTACCAGCTTCAAACATATTTGCAAAAGTATCATTATTTCATCATTAGCCTAATGCAAATGAAAAATAATTCTTGCCATTTAAAGCAGGACCAATGGGAGTTTTCAAACTATTTGTGTCCAAATAATGCTCATAATGCTGTTTCTGAGGCATTATATTTTAATAAGATTTTCAAATATAACTCACCAAAACAACAGAGCAGGTATCCTGAGGTTAATGCCTGATCAGATGTGGATATGAACATCATTATGGGTCGAAAATACAAGAGATCCAGGTAGGTCTGCCCGGAAAGTGCCTGCACTGGAGCTGAGAATCACATCTACAGATTTACTCTTTCATAGACCTACACTGGAATACGAAGTAAACTGGCAGATCGACTACAGTTAATGTCCGGTGGGGGGCAGTAACGTGCACAAGGTGCTTTAATGACAAGATAATTTCACCAGACGAAGAATGTCGCCGGTCAAACGTTTGTCTGCTAATGCTAACTGTCTTATTTACAGTAGCTTTAACGTAATGTTGTCACTGGTGCGGACTGCTAGATTGTGACAGCAATGGAGCCAGTATGGTAAGTAAAGTTTTAAGTGTAAACTTTGGCTGAACGTGGTAGACAGTGGTCGATTTAGCCACAGTTCATAGAAATCGGCTAAGTTAACTAACCTAGCTACGTGAACTTTGAGCTAGCTGCAACAAGCTAGTTAGCTCACTGCGCCCGAGTTGTTTTGTGATTGACAGCTAACTTAGCTATGCTAAGCGAACGTTAGCTACGTTTTTATAATTAAAGTGAGCTTTAACCGGACAGTCATTACCATTATATTACTGTTTTCGTACCTGTTATTTGACAGCGTTTGTTGTGACATTTAATACACGACTACGTACTGGAAAAGATTAAAAGAGCGAACTGCACGAGGCTACCATTAGCTGAGTCAATCTGCTTTAACAAGACAAGTTAACGATAAGTTAGCCACACAGAGCTCTGTTGCATCGAAGGAAATGTTTAGCAGTTTTGAAAATGCTTTTATAGCATGTTTAGCTAGTCCATGTACATATCTTATTCGGACGAGCTAAACAACAACGTTACTGTTAGTTTTCACAAGTTAACGATGACGACGTAACGTTAGTCTTAGCTTGTATGTTAAAGATTCAAAAGGGAAGTTGTGCGTGTTTCTGACTTGATGGTTGGCTGTGAACAGTTTCTCCCTTTTTACCGATAACGATATGAAAACTTAGCTGTACTTGCATTTTTTGTTAAATTTTCGGACCAAACAAACAGTATGCATAGTACACTAAACTTGTGTTAGCTGAAGTTAAAGTAATTTCAAATCACATGTCAAAAACAATGTATTGAAACATTAATATCATAACATTTTCAAGCTATAACTAGGATGTTACATAATCTATTATAGGCCAACTGTTTAAAAGGAAATAGTTGTATCACCAAATATCGTTTAATTGGCGTTTATGTGTCTCCCACCCTCAGCTGTTGCTTGCTGGATGCTCATCCAGTATAAAATGAGTGTGTGTACAGTACGGTTTATTTATTTGACTTTATTTGTAATAATATGCCATTCAGGGAATGTGTGTTTGGTTTATAAAATGATAAACATTTATACCTGATAGGTCAGACATAATAATATAAACAATGGTCTGATATATGTTGTGATATAATGTAATACACTATTATATAATACTCACATTATTAATTCTTTACAGCTGGATGATTTTATATCTATTGGGTGTTTATTATTTCTTCTGGAAAATTGTTGATGTTGTCGTAGCTCTAATATTTATAAAAGAAAGCATGGATTTTAGAGTTTTTTATAGCAAACCTTTGAAATGGAGTTCCCGTCTTCTTAAGATGCATTTCATGTCAAATTGATTGCTTTTTATGTGGACATTAACTCAGAGGTAGTACATTTTTGAAAACAATAAAGAATTACACTATACCTGAGTCATCCACTGCATAGAGTAAACGTCACTTGTCGTGTGCACATTCTAAGTTTGTCTCTCTTGCATGTCAGAAGAAATGCAAATCTGTCTGAGTACAAAAGCAGAGCAGAGCAGAGCACAGGCCCTCTAATACCATATGTTTTTTATCCTTTTAATTTAAGGGAGGACCCTCCTGTCCCTGACGCTCCTTTCTTCACCAGAGATCTCTATGACAAATATTCCCTTGCACCTAATATCAGAGAACTGTGGGCCTTTCTACAAAGGTATTTCAATAAATTAATGTGATATGTAATGCATGTGCATTTTTACTGTGTTTTTTAAGGTCAGCTAGCGAGTGTTTATCTGACATGTTCTTTTCTCCTTCCTTTTTTTTTTTTTTTTTTTTTTTTTTTTTGTCCTTCCCAAAGTCCTGTAGAGAAAGCGAACATAAAACAGGAGTGTGATGTTGGGACTGAGAAAGCCTCCTGCTCTCTCTCCACAGAAGAAGAGGCAGAGTTTAAAGACAACAGTTGCATCAGTAAGGAAGAGTCCCGTTGGGACAGCTGTGATAGCGATGATCCGTGTGCAGACAATGCTGTAGAAGAATGTAAGGGTGCTAAAAAATCAAGAGTAGACCTCAAGCAGGCTGAGAATGAGGCGGATGCCGCTTATCCTGAACCCAGACTGCCCTTCCTCTGTGTATCAAGCCTGTCCAGCAAAGAGCAGAAGACATATCTTGACTTTTTGATGAAGAAAACAAGGGAACCGCCAGAGGTACCAACATTTTTTCCTTAATGGTATTTTAATCCTGCCAGTCCCTTTTGCCTGGCTTCTTCATATAATCTGCTCTAATATTTCAGAGATTAACAGCACGCGTCAACAATGAAGTGATGCAGTTCATGAGGTACCTGCAAGATGTGGCCAAAATATGTGCAGACGACTACAAATTCATATCACAAGGAGCTATGCAATATTCAGAGGTACTGATATGTGGTTTGCTCCTGTCATCAGCTCTGTGAGATGTGTGTTCAATCGTTTTAAAACACAGCCCTAATTTCTTTTTCAGGATGTCCTCAGGGGCTGTTTGGAGTGCATTAAGACATTTCCTCAGCTTTACCAGATCCATGAGATGACTAGTTTAACAGGGGGAACATTCAACCCAGGGCTGACGCTGACCTTCGAAAAACAGCTGCTAATCATGGTAATGTACTTTTAAAGTGGGTGTTTTAGTCCCAAAAGTGTAGGATTATCACTTCATGTACTTCAGTAGTTAAAAATGCCATTGTCCACTTTTCTTTTCAATCTTTCATCTTGAAGTGTTGAATTGCAGAATCAGCCTTTTGGTGTTGATTCACCTCCTCTAGTTCCATATTTGTACCCTTTATTTCTCCAGGGCAATGTGGATATTACAGACCACAAGATAGTGCCTGCTGACGCACAGCTTGCATCGGATTATCAGAGTGTTTCATCAGAGAATCCTCCAGCTAAAAAAGCTAAGGACATGCACGCTGTAAGCAATTGTCTCGCTTTTTTAATTACTCCAATAAAGTAAGTCACAAAGATGTTTTACTGCTAGAATGGGATTCATGACCGCAGGTCTATTGTAACTCCATTTTAGCTCTTGCAGTTTTCACAAAAGACACCAGAGGGTGTTCATGTCTTGCTCAGCACAAGCAGTACTAATTGTGTTTCTGAAAGATGCCAGGTCACACACTGTACTGTCAAAGTGCAACTTATTGCAGACAGTTGTGTAGCTACATGTGTTTGTTTGACTGATGCAGCATATTGTTGTAGTGTGACATAGTCTTGTTTTTCTCTACAGACAATCAGCAGTGATAATAATGCAGAGAACCTGTGTGCCCGTTATGAGCCTCACGTGTGTCTGACTCGAGCTGCGCTGGTCAGGCTGTTAGACAACCATGGCCCTGACTTTGGAGAGCAATGGGAAGTGCCTGTTTGGGTCAAACTAAACACAGGAAAAGGTACAGCATCGTCCTTCAGCCACTTGGGCTGATAGGGTTGGATAAGTTGGTTTGATTAAGGTGAAATTGGGCTTCACATCTAACATGTAGCAATTCTTAAATACAACACATGCCTGTTCCCCCTGTCTGTTTTTTCTCTATCGTCCTTTTGTTGCTGTTCACTTTCAGCTGTCAAATCATGACAAGCACGCCCCCAAATAAACATCCTTTTTTATCCCATTAAGGCCAAATGTTAGAATTCAAGTCTTTTGGATTCTGAATGATGTACTTACAATTTTTTAAATTTTATCTTAACTACTAAGAAACTTACAAAAAGTATTTAAATTTACCAGAGATGTAATAATGACCTCAGTGAACTACCTGGCTCCATTAATACCAAAGAGTAATGGAGATGGGAGTGTGTTTACAAGTTTGCAAAAACAGAAGCCTACACTAGGAGTTTAATATTATTGTCTCCTCTATTCTATTGGGTTTGTACCCATCTGACTCAAGCTTGCTAAATACAATTTACAAAGGGAAAAAGCTTTATGCTGTAGATTGTTACTGGACTACGACATGTTTCAAAGTTTTTTATAATTTGCATGAAATTTAGAATATATGGCACAAGGTCATTACATTCACTGTAAACTGTAAAGGATTTTGCCGAATAGTCATCTCACTCTATTATTTGGGGGTTGAAACATTTTTAATCATTCTTTTGTTAAAGAAATACTGCCTCTACCACTCACAAAATCTGAGCTCAGTCAGTGTGTAATGACATTGAATGGCCTCACTGTGGCACTGTTTTACACCTTCTGTATTTCATATGTCTTATTTACAGGCAGTAGTCAGAAGAAAACTGTGTACATAGACTCACCCCTTCCAAAGACTGAAATGACAGTGAGAGAAAGGAGCCATATCTACCATGAGGAGAGTTTGAAGCTTTCCATTAAGAAGAATGGAAGTAAAAATGTGTTCCATGTCATGACAGAGCTTCCTACGAAAGAGCAGCAAATCTCACAGGTATGTTGATGCATGTATGTACATTGTCATGTATGTGGTCTTATTTCATCAGACCAATGATCCTTTTTTCTGTGTCTAAATCAGGAGAGCACCCAAAGAAATTTAGTGTGTTTTGAAAACAGTGGTATTGACTTTGAGGTGGACCTCACTGACCTGGAGACATTCGGAGAGAAGACACCCAGTAAAACCACCGAGATGCAGAAGGTACAGAAAGAGCAGGATGCATGTGTTAAAAGTGAAAAAGCTACAAGTTGCCAACCTGTCAGTAAGGCTAAAAGGTCCGTTGAACATCTTGTAAACACAAGCAGCAGTTCAGAAGACATGAACACCTCATTGACAGATATGGATGATCCCATAACAAAGGAGACAACGCAGCCAGGTGTGAGTGAGACCATTCTACCAAAGTCTGAAAAAAGGAAACTGGATTCTGTTCAAGAAAGTGATGAAGATCGAACTTTTACAGGAGACTCAGACGACGAGAAGCTGGTCATTGATGACTCCACACCATCTAAGCCTAACACCACATCATGCTCTGCAGACCCCACAACTACCCCCGTCTCTGAGTCTGTGTCTGTAAGTTCAGAGTCAGCCTCCCCTCAAAAAGCTAAAAGGCAAAAGCGGCAATCCAAAAGAGTAAAGGTATCTGGAGACCAGCTGAGTGAGATCCTGTGCATGCAGACAGCCATGTTCAACTCTGCCAATGACACAGCCAAGTGCTCCACCATATCCCCGGAGAACAACCCACCCACCCGTTGTATGGGACCCTCCGCTCAGTCCCATCCGATATCTCTGGTTAAGCCTTGCGTGTCCTCATATTTAGAGAGAAACCAGAACCAGGATGGAGAGACCTGGGCTGCTCCTCATGAATCTGCACCAGTGGTCAACATCACTACTACAGAGCGCAAAAGTAAGCATCAAGTAGATCTTTCTTTTGTGATTTTAAGTTGTATCCATGTTCTTAATTAGTATGCGTTACATTATTGTCTCCCACCCCCCACACAGAAATACTGTCACAAGACCTGCAGGCCGGTGTGGAAGATGAACAAGATTATGAGGCCCCAGAGGAAGGCAACTTGCTGTACAAGCTCTACAGCCTGCAGGATTTACTGCTGATGGTGCGCAGCTCTGTGTCACTGACCCACACCAGGAGAGTAGACGGCATCCAAAACCAGGTATTTTAAGCTGTACACTCCTCCGTAACTTCGTAGTTTCATTTCACAAATTAGTGCATGGAACAGTCCTATTTCTGCTCTTTGTTTTCTGCCCCAACAGTATGTGCCAGTGCACGTCTTACCCAAGCTGGAGTACCAGTTGAATTACGGCGTTGAGTGTCTAACCAGCAGTGAGGCTTGCCAGCTGTGGACTGAGACATTGCTCCACTCCAGCACTGTATCCTACACAGGTAAAAACCATTCTCACTTTTACCTTCAACCCTTTTAAATTCAGTGAAAATCAAGACAGAAATGTTCCCCAATTCTCAGTTCTAGTATAATGAGGAATATCCCGTTATATCTCATTTTTCAACTTAATTGCCAAGGAAATAGTCAAGCTAACATTTATGTGGACAAAAAAAGAACATTTTCTCTTCTCCTTCCATCTGAGGGTTTAGTAGAGGCCACATGGCAAATCCTCCCACAAACCAATGGAATAGTCTTCAGATGACTCACCATCCTCCTGTGACTGTGTAGTCATTCAGTTTACTTCGTTGCCATAACTACAGCCACACTTGATTGTGGGGAATTACAAAGAATTCAGTGTGCCGAGCTCAGCTAAATGTTGTTTTGATCTCGAGTTAAATTCCCTTAAATTATATTGTCCACTTACATGCGCTCAGGACTGAGGGAGGGACACCAGGCTTTTTCTATACAAGGTTCATTGATTTGTTGACTTGTGTTGCTGGAAATGTACTCTGTTATGTACCCAGTCTAATGTTTCTGTCTAATGTAGACAACAAAAGAGTATTGAAATTACACCCTTTCCAGTCTGTTAGCATAGTTGACATACTGGACAGAGTCATCAGGGTAACTGTCAGTAGAACAAGCTTGGTTCCTTATGATCAGTTTCACTGCTATAAACAGCTTTGCCAAAAAGTGGATGTAAGCTTACATCAGGCATGTGAGACCCTAGATTGTGTTTAAAGAGACTGTTTCAGTTCAAAAGTATTAGATTTTGTAGTGTCTTCAGTTACTAAGAGTAGCACAGGAAAAGGAAGAGCCAGTGAGAAAACAATCAAGCTTTATTCAACATAGGATAAATGTCTCCCACTTAATGTCATTATGCAACAGACTTCATTGCTGACTGGTTTGTAGTTCATCACATGATTCATCATGTGCCATCCCCCCAGTTGTGTATTTATGGCTGTGGTTGCAGAATCTATAGCAGCCCATAATTGTAGGAAGGCACTGTTGAAATAAGCAGGCATTACAAGCTGCAGTGGGAGGCAGGAAACGGGACCAACACGCATTTCTTACCGCCCACTCAAGCTTGTAACAATGCTGGCAAATCATCACAGACTAATTACTTTATAAGCACTCAGAATGGCATTGATGATGAAGAGAAGCTCTTGATGTGCACGCTCGTTAGCTCCTGTTCGTCTCTCAGTGTATCTCTCACCATCCCTTTCTGTCTCCGTAGCTCACATCAATGCTCACACATCAAAAGTAGCTCTGCTGAGAAAGCTGCCTGACGACTGGAAGCAGAACGTCTCCTGTGGGTTCAAGTGAGTCGATACAACAAATGTGTGCAGATGATTAGGATTAACCTAAACGCCCCTGTATGATTATGTTACTTAAGAGGTTGGCATCTAGAGATTCAGTTAGTTTATCAATAATCTGAGCCTTTTCATCAGTGCTGGCCATCATCCCCTATAGTTTTGTCATCAGTAGTGTTGAAATTTAGATCCCTGCCAAGGAAGACAAGCTGTAACCTGATGATGTCTCTTTTCCTTCCACAGGCCGTCCAAGTCACTGAATATACTGCACCACCTCCTGAAGAAGCTGACTGGGTAAGTTGTTGAGAACATTGTCTTGGTTTTGTGTGTAGATTATTAGTGTTGAGCTCTCAGTAGGATCTAGTCCTCTCATTTTGCAAATGTATTTTCTAAGACTGTTTACAATAAAACCATTTTGCAGAAAAAATGTTGGTCTGGGCTGGCTTCACATTTTTTGATTTAGTGCAACAGTGTTTATGTCGTATGTGTAAAAACTGTAAAAATCCATATGGTTATGAAGAGTTAGGTCCTTGTCTTTGTTTATTCGGACAGCATCTGCAGATGAGTTGTCCGTGCACATCTGTTGTCACAGTCTGTTGAACATGATGAAATCGCTGTACAGTCAGGCCTGACAGCCTCGGGCTAAAAATGTGACGTTGGTTTGCCTTCATGTTTGTGTTGGAGGGTTGCACAGTCGATTACTCAACAACACACAATAGATGTGTCACCCTCTGCTTTCTTAAGGGTTAGGGTTACATTCCAGTCATTTGTCTGGAAGCAAGACACCCCTCAGAATGCTTCAGCATGTTTCAGTGTTTGCTTTCTTGACTTGAACACACCCTCGATGACTTGATTTGGTTTTGTAGGCTAGAGGAAGGACATTACCTGATTGCGCACAAGGCAGGGGAACCGTTTGTGACCTTTTTAAAAGCGGCTAATGGGAAAATGAGTCGGGGGGCATACAACCTGCAGCAGGTCCACAGCTCTGTCCCACAGCCCCCAGCCTCCAGCCTCGTGCCCTGGATACCTGTCGATCCAGCTGTGGTCCTGCCCTTCCACCAGAAACACGGCCGTGTCCCCTGTACCTTCCCACTGAAGGTGTGTACTTCACTCATGTCAGCATAGTTTATGCATTGATAGATGACACTGTGAAAAATTCTAATAGCAATGGAGGTCGCAGAAATTCTCTAAAAGCCAAGATAAATGAAACAGTCTCCCACTAATTTGTGGCGAGTGCAAAGCCTGTGGCCATTTTCTTATCAGACAGGCTGAACCAGCACGCTGCTGTATAATTTACCAGCCAAACAGCAGGAACAATAGCATAGCAATATCAACAACACAACAACAGCTCAGCAGGCTTTGTTGGTGTAGACCCTGAGACATTCGTTGGATGCCTGTCTGAAATTCCACATAGCAATGACTTTAAAACATCTTTTAACTTGGGAAACTGTAAAGGAAAACAAGTTTTCATCTGTCGTTTGTAAACATTTGCCACTGATGTTTGTACTTCTCACAATGAAAAATATTGTTTGCAGGTATAATATATGCTGCAGCTTGAATTCAGCCCCAGTTATTTAAAGATGCAACCTTTTTTACCTTTTATCCTACCAGATAACAAAAGATGGGTCATCGCAGCCCAACAGCCATGGAGCTGGGAAGTCAAAGGACAACGTAAATGTAGGAGGCAACACGAAGAAGAAGAAGAAAAATAAACGTGCCGCCAGGAGAAACAAGTATATTAAAAAGCTAGTTCAGAAGTCCATTTAAAAAAAGACTTTATATCATGTCATTGATGCTGAGGAGAGGAGAGTAAAGCACTGCCAACGTCATTCATGTCAATGTGGTTTCATACATTCTGGTCTTACATATAAATGTGAATGCTGAAGCACTTTTTACAGACTAGAATCCGTCAGTCTTTATTTTGTTCAGAGGTGTTTTTGTATATGTTGTCAATAGTAAAGCTTTCTGAAAACAGACCAACAATAAACTTTCCAAGTATTCATAAGGGAGTATGATTAGTGTTTGTAATGCACCATGGAACTGTTTATTACCTGGACTGTAGACAAAGTCATAGAAATCCCCTGAAGCCACAGAGCTCCATTGACTTTGAAGTGTGTGTGTGCAAGCATGTGTGTGGGAAAACTTTTCAACAAAGCTTTAAAACTTCGAACCGCCTTGCCTGAGCTTCCAGTGGCTTCTTGTGGAACAGGGTGGAGTCGTGAGTGCATGGAAAGGGGAGGGACTGTGAGTTGGGGGAGGTGAAAGGGGAAGCCGCCTTCTGTGCCAGCAAAGTTAAACCTCCACACCCATTTTACTTGAACACTGCCTGGACAAATCTCTGCATCATCTCAACTTTAACAACCAAGGTAAGTTCAGTCATTCTACTTTTTAATGTGGACTAACTGGAATTTGTAATTGTGATGAACTTCACGCTGATGACCGTTCACCATCCAGTTTGCTCAAACACGTTCCTTTGCTTGACTTTTGCTTGAATGAATTCCTGCTCTCCACTGTGAACTCTCTAACCCGCTTTCTTAGTGCATGTGAACGTGCTCTGTTGTCATAGCAGATTGCAGCACAGTAGCATTTTCCAGGGTGTGTCTCTTTGGGGTTGCAGCTGAGGATGTGTGTGAGCATTTGAAAGAGTTAGCGGATTGTCAGTATAACCATTTTACTAAAAACTGCTCTGAATGTGAGTATGAAAGCACAGTGAAGACAAATGAACACACACAAGTTTCTGTGTGGAAGACATCTCCTTGTTGGCTCAAGTGATTATATCTTGAGACACAACAAACACAACCCCTGGCATGGTTCAGCTCAGACAAGTCAGTGATTGGATTACAATGAGATGTGATTACAGGGTTGTTGACGGTTTTGTCGCCTTTTCCAGGACAGTCAAAATGGCAATGGTATCAGAGTTTCTGGGGCAGCTGTCTATCAACGTTGGGGTAACGTCATACTTTCTCATACAGCAAATCATGTACACTGTCTACTGTTTATTTTAATATGACGTCAGGTTTATCTCTCACTCTTAATTTGCTTTGAATCCTCAGTCCTTTGAACCCACTTTCCCCACTGTGGTACCTGCCGTGGACTTCGACCCTGACAGGGATGCTGCCAGAATAGAGACTGCTATCAAAACCAAAGGCAAGACACAGCACTGTACATTTTGTTCAGGAAATAATCAGCGCTTGGTTCTGCAACTGCTCTCTCGAGAAGAGAAGCTGGTATTTGTGAGTCAGCGTCCTGGCTTAAAATGATTTGACCATATGACATGCAGCCAGCTTTTCTAACCTCAGCGCTGGCAGAGCTCTGTTCTGGCCGCTGACTGAGAGCTGTTGGCAATAGTCTGGGCGCTAACTCTTCAGCAGCCCAACGTTTTGTTTTTATGAAGAATATGTCCTGTGTGGAGTGATGTGTCTTTAATAATTACAGGAATGAGGGGGAAAATACCTTGTGACCACCATCATGTGTTAAAGCAAGCTCAGTTTGCTTCCGGGCATTCTTACATTTGAGTTAATTCTTCAAAATAGCCCACACTTCACTACTTATTAAACATGAAACATGTAAACAATTCCATATTGTATGTTCAAACAACCCCAAACCTACTATGGCATTTGTAGGCCCTCACCATTTACAATTTCAGCTCACACTGCTAAATAAGAGTCAGAATATCTCACTGCTCAAATTCTTCATGGAAAAGTTGAATATCACCGTCTTCAACAAATTCATACACTTTCTTTGCCACCAAAGGTTAAAGACAATAAGACTTATCACATATGAATCAGCCAAAATGTTTGTCACAACCAAATATGTGTCATCCTTTTGAAGAGTGTGTTAGTTTGTATACTTTATTAATATACAGCCAGAATTAAAATTTTATCAGCCCAAAAAAGCCTGTCGGATGGGAAGTATTCAGATGTTTTACTTGAGTAAATGCAGTCGTACAACAGGGTAGAAAGTAAACGTGGTGAGTAAAGATGAGGCTAATTTGAGCTACTACCCTGATTTCAAAAAAGATGGGACACCATGTAAAACATAAATAAAACAGAATGTGATCACTTGCTCGTCCTTTTTGACATGTACTCAATTGAAAACAGTACAAAGACAACGTGTTAAATGTTTCATCTCATCAACTTCATTGATTTTTGTAAATATTTGCACAGTCTGAATTTGATGCAGCAACTGGTTTCAAACAAGTTGAACAGGAGCAACTAAAGACTGGGAAACATGTGGAATGCTCTAAAAACACCTGTTGCATTCCACAGGTAAACAGGTTCATTGGTAACAGGTGATAAGGTCATGATTTGGTATGAAAGGGGCATCCTGGAAAGGCTCAGTCGTTCACAAGTGAGGATGGAGCGAGGTTCACCACTTCGTGAAAACATGATTGTATAAAGGATGTTTCTACATGGGCTCACAGCATCCCAACTTTTTTGGAATAGGGTTGTATTGATATGCGTCTGGTCTGTTTAATCTAAAATAATACATTATAATTAATTTGTATTTATCCGAGTCTGCAGAGTAACTAGTACCTACTTTAATGTAGTGAAGTAAAAACTGCAGTATAGACGCTGTACTTTAAATGTACTTTCCTCCACTTACATCATGCATCACTTTTGGCTGGTAATTTAGTTTTTACATCATATTCCTCCTAATTTTACTCCTACACACACACACACACACTCACACACACACACACACACACACACACACACACACACACTCACACACTCACTCAATACATACTATAATTTTTTCCCCTCTAACATTAGGAGTGGATGAACAGACCATCATTGATGTCCTAACAAAGCGGACATACTCACAAAGGAGAGAAATTGCTTTTGCATACGAAAGGAGGGCAAAGAAGGTACAGTAGACCTTGACAGAAAATCCCCAATTCTTCACAGCTCTGATTACATGGTGTCTCTAACACCAGGAGACACTTTAAGTTCATTCAGGTACGGCTGCTGTATTTTTAGGACATGATCACAGCCCTGAAGGGAGCGCTGTCTGGCTCTCTGGAAACAGTGATCCTTGGACTGATGAAGAGCACGACCCAGTACGATGCCTCAGAGATCAGAGGCTCTATCAAGGTAAAGGACACAGACGGTATCATCTGAACTCGGTGTCAGTGGATTTGACTGAAGGGTTACACTGCCCTCTACTGGGAAAATGACAAAGCTTGCTTTTTGCTGCACCGTGATCTACATTTTAATTGTATATATCTTAAAGTGTCTTGTATAAAAAGTAATAAAAGTCTCTTTCAGGGCTTAGGAACAGATGAAGAAACGCTGATTGAGATTTTGTGCTCACGCACCAATGATGAGCTGGTGGAGATCAAGAAGGTCTACAAGGAGTGTAAGTCCAAAACATCCCAGGCATCAAAAGTCCTTGAACCATGAATTCAACAGCGATGTGATTACTCTGGTTATGCAGACAGAGCGAAATGCTTAAAGTGTTGTTTCCCGCAGTGTTCAAGAAGGAACTGGACAAAGACGTGGCAGGTGACACCTCTGGGAACTTTGCTAAACTGCTCTTGGCTCTCGTGCAGGTGAGACTCGTCTTTATGATTCACGTAACTGCACCTGTACAGTCAAACTGACCTGAGTCATGTCTTACATCTGTGCAGACCAAGAGAGCAGAGCCGTCTGCTGTTGTAGACTATGAAAAGATCGATGAAGATGCCAGAGTAAGTTTCCACATTTGGATAATAATACTTCAGTAGCACCGCTCTTATGTCAGAAAGTGCCAAGTATTGTTGTGCTCATTGGTGTTTTGTCGATTCAACTCAGGCTCTCTATGACGCCGGCGTGAAAATAAAAGGAACTGATGTGGCGACCTGGATCTCCATCATGTCTGAGAGGAATGTAGCCCACCTGCAGAAAGGTGAGACAGACCTCCTGATTTTTATCTCCTTAGTGATTTATAAAATGTACCCATTAGCAGTCAGTTCATCATTTTCCTCCTCTTGTCAGTGTTTCAGAGGTACAAGAGTTACAGCCCCTACGACATGCAGGAGAGCATTGTGAAGGAAGTTAAAGGAGACTTGCAAAAGTCCTTTCTGGTACTAGGTACGCATACATTTTATCAGTAATTCATATTATTAACTCATGTAGTTACTTTGAATTGACAGTGACCCTATTGTTATCTGAAGTAAATATTCACTTGTTTTACTTCCACTCCTACAAAAAGAAAATCATCTGTCAAATACAAGATGCATTATTGTGGATATTTCTTCTGTTT
Organism: Chaetodon auriga; assembly: GCF_051107435.1. NCBI lineage: Eukaryota > Metazoa > Chordata > Actinopteri > Chaetodontiformes > Chaetodontidae > Chaetodon > Chaetodon auriga. The sequence continues at coordinate 12,068,189 of NC_135079.1, read as the reverse complement.
TTCTTCTGTTCCAGTTCAGTGCTTTGAAAACAAACAGCTGTACTTTGCCAAAAGACTGAATGAAGCCATGAAGGTAGTTACAGTGCTGCTGTCTTTCCTCATGTTGAAATGTGGCTATTTTGAGGGCTAGACTGTGTTTTTTTTTTTTTTAAACAGATGTAAGAAGTACGTCTACTTGTGAAAGTGCGATTTTGCTGCAGGAACACTGAATCCAAAGTTGGCAAAATCATCATCTTACAACAGTGTTGCATCAGCTGCTGTAGTTAACTTTAGAGAATGTACAAGTTAAAGTAAGTGCTGACTTGTGCTTGTCTGCACAGAGTAAAGGAGCCAAAGAGAAGATTGTGACCAGAATTATTGTGTCACGCTGCGAGGTTGACCTGAAGAAGATCTGCTCTGAATACAAGACCAGCTTTGGACAGTCGCTGCAAAACACTATTATGGTAAGTGAAGCATACGGCCTGTAACTAGCTCGTTACTGATTTACAGTCATGCAACCCCTCTAAGCTGCTGTGTTTCTGCAGGAACACACTAAGGGAGACTACCAGAAGGTGCTGCTCGGCCTGTGTGGACCGGAGCAATAAACATCAATCGTTACGTATCAAAAGCACCGCATTTTCCTCCACTGGAAAGGTGCAATGGAAAAGGTGGGCTTATGAAAATCACACTTGGACCAAACTGCAGCACCAACCCCATCCTCTTTTCTCTGCACACACACGTGAGCACAACATCCAAGGAGATAAATTTATCTTTTTGATTCATGACGAATCTTTGTTGCATCCTGCGGTTGTGATAGTGAAGCGGCAATAAAGTTGCTTTGTTAGAGTTTCATTTCTTTACTTTCCTTGCTTCCGAGTTTGTTCTTACTTGATGTTTACGTAGACAACCATTAGAGGGCACTATAGTAACATTAACAGCAACTGCAGGAAGTTGCAGCTCCTCAGTGTCTCAAGGCCTCATAGAATCTGATACCTGGTGCAGAAAAGCAGAGACGTTCCATATTTTAATAGAATGAAATGTTTGATCTCAAAGGACATTTTTACATGTCATTGTCGTCCTTTTTCCCAACTGCTGGAAGTAGCAGATTAAGTGAAAATAAATGAAAATATCGATACAGACAACATTTTATTTGCACATACGGGGGATGAAAATCAAGCTGTTTTGCATCTTATGAAATTAAAAAAATTCACAGTTAAAATGACTGCGTTGAAATTCTCACTTTAACTGCAAACTCGTGACTTCACGTCTGAGCGTCTCATCCATGCAGCTACTTTTCAGACTAAGAAATATGAGAAATCTTCCTCATTTTCCACTATGAGGTTCCATCAAGATGATTTAATCATTAGTGTGTTTTTCTGTGTTTGTTTGGTGCTAATATTTTAATTAAAAATGTTAATTTTACCTCTGGCAAAGATGATTTGCATACCACTAAACAAGCGTCTATACAGTGTGTTTCTGCTGTTTAGTTTGTGGTCTCTCAGGATGAAATAACCACCACAGTGTTATCAAGGCATTTCTACTGAAGTATAAGGAAAAAATGGCCCCAAAAGGCAAGATCAGTACTGCTGAACACAGCGATGAAGAAGAGGATGTGAGGGAAAGCACACGGACTTAATAATCTAATGAAAACAAAGTGGTGTACCGAGACTCAGATATGATAGAAGATCATCTACGATTGTGAGAGAAACTGCCTGGTAAAATAATGCTTCTGTCTAATATTTCCACTGGTTGAGTAGCTAAGGAGAGAAATGGCTTCAGATTTTAACAAGGCAGTGGATTTATGATCATTTTGTAATAATATTGATGAGAACATTAGCCCTTTGTGATGGTTTATGTTTATAGGCAATAAAAAAATAAAATATAGCGTAAAGTAAGGTAAAACAGTATTTTGCAAAGCAGCAAGGGAGATTTATGCATGAATATGGTGACAGATTAATCTCTGCATCATAAAGAGGAAAGTACCACCATATTTTTCCCTTTTTTATATGGATGTACAACATGCTGTTCTGTTCAAGGCCAGCCCGTAGGGACCTCCAGCAAACCCAAGGGGAACTCTCTTCTCAATTGAAACGATGCAATTTACCGTCCCAAACGCTGGCACTTCATCATTCAGGGGACTCTAACCCCATGAATGTCAAACACAGAGCATGCTGGGAAGGAGATGGAATACCTTGCATTATCATAACAACTAGAGCCAAATGACAAGCACTCTGGAGCCTAAAAGGTGAAGAATGATGCCACATAATCACCTAATAACATTTGAATTTGGGAGGAGATTTCTGATCGCTTAATGTTTAGAATAGATACCGTTGAGGAAGCAGTGACCGGTACCAGCTGTCAGGGTTTGCAGCATCTTGGTGGTTCCAGCCTCAAAAGGTCAGAAACATCCTCTTCGTTTTTTTCTAATACTTGTCCCACTTAGATGGAACATGTGGAAAGCTTCACCTCAGAGACAAAGCCCAGGCAGCGCTGCAGGCATCCAGCAGCATTAAAGTTTCACAGTACAGCTGTGTAGCTGCTGCCGGCCCGCCAGACATACCAACTGCACATTGGGAAGGTATTAGTTTGTGCTTTTTATTAATTCATCGAATTGAACAGAACTTGCAACTTAGACGACCGACGGCTTCTTCACCTTTCTTCTCATCTCTCCCTCTCTTCTTGACACGTGTGAACCCGGCTCAGAATTTTTGTGCAGGGCACCAAAGGGTGTTTAATTATAGAGTAGTAGGCCACCAAGGTCTGCTTTTAATTGTGTGTGTGTGTGTGTGTGTGTGTGTGTGTGTGTGTGTGTTTGCCTGCAGCCCTATAGGTCGCAGGCACACTCTAAATGAGAACTCCTACAGGCTAAGCTGGAGGACCCGCTCCCTCAACACAGCTACAGAGCCGAGAGAGCCAGAGTTTGATTAATATTTTCTTAATTATCATTATTTAATTCAGCAAAACCACAGCTTCTTCAGTGAAAGCATGGCCTTTGTCTCCGTGATTGCTGAATATCCTGGCTCGTTAGGGGCACGAAGAGATCCTGTATATGGTAAATAAGAGGTTGTGTCTTACGCTGCTGCTGCCCCAGGGAGAACTGGCACCACACTGAAGGACATCTCCTTCTAAAGAATAAGGCTCTGCTGATGTTTCTCTGCTCAGACCGCAGAGCCGGATCCTCCGCCTCTGGCATCGTCAGGCCCGCTTCCTTTTATGAGGCTCAAACTGAGACAACAGCGCAGGCAGAAGAGCGCTGCGCACTCGTCATGCCATCAGGCTGCCTCCTTTGTACAGTAGACTGGTAATTGAAACAACATAAGAGAGCAGAACAGGGCCTGTCTCCTCTTGGGTCCTGGCTGCAGTCAGTCCATCTGCAGACAAAAAAAAAAAAAAAAAAAAAAAAGACGTCGAGAAGTTTATAAAAGAGCTTTGTGTACATGCAACACAGTTTATGTCTTTGAAGAGTTCAGCTGCTGTCATCCTGAGAAGCCAGAAGGATCCTGAAGAAGGTTATCCTCGATGCACGCTACGAATGTCCTACTTCAGATCGGCCTGTTTGATACAGCATGTACACACATAAGGGTCAGTTTGCATTAAAAAAAAAGGATAATGCTCTCTTACTAATTGTACCTTATATCGATCATGTCTGATACTAGTCACAATCCAGTTTGTTCAAAAACCTGCCTGGAGACATAACCACACTTTTCTCTCAGATCAGCAGTATTTGGTGCTGAGGGCTGGACTGGATGCTGACTTTTCTCTTTGCTTGAAGCTTCCTCTCTATTGCCATGTGCTGAATGAATGAGAATACCCCGTGGCTGGTTAACCTACATGCTTTCTATCTATATCTACTGTCTCCCCTCCTCCCAGAGACGGCCCTCATCCCTCGTGTGTCTATTCTGCCACTCGCCGGTCTGCCGAAACGTGCAAAAGGGAATTTTCTGACAAGGATTGTTGCGATCCACTCGCTTTGATCGAGTGACTGACATAGATTGCGGAAGCACTGGGTTTTATATCATACAGGATGCATGTATGTACACTGTGTGGGTACAGTTTAATCTTTTGATGGGGCTGCGTGGCCTCCAGCCAGATGCACTAATGATAATTTTCTGTGAAGTGGTTGTAATGGTCTGGCCCCAGCGTCAGCAGCTCCTCTGTTGTTTGCACATGCCACCGGATCGGTTTGGGGTGTGTGTACTTTGCCGTGATGGTGATAATATACCAAGAACAGCAAGGATAAGGACAGTCTTTATCAGGGTGGCATATTAATGATTATTTACACCATGGCTAATAAGATGTGTGCTCTGCAGCAAGGTGAGACAGAATGATGGTGGGTAATTAAACTGCTTTGCTTTAGATTCATCCATTATCCATACTCAAGCCTGCATACATAATGTAATAATGTAAAATAAGGCTCGTTGCAGCCGTGGATGAGGTGACCATTCTGAGGTGTTCTCATCCTCGGAGCACGGTGTAAATCAATACGGCGTGTCACCGCAGACAAAATGTATCGAGATCGGTGTGATAAATTTGGGAATTGTCAAAATATGTATTCAGAAGCGAGAGAGATATGACCCTTTACATAATGCAGTTTTGCAGGAACACAAACACACTGACAAGACTCATTTGTGTTTCCGCGTTTGGCGTTCAGGCTCTAACCTGTTGGAGGTTCAGGGCTGACCGAGTGGGTCTCTAATCCATATTGTCATGATTCTTAATCCCGTCTACTAAAGGCGGGCTCTGCCGCCAATGTCCTTGTCAGACTGGCCACCGGACCCTATGCACACACACACACACGCACACACACGCAAACACAGCCTCACCTTCATGCAAGAGATTGAAATCAGCTAGGCAGACACTCAAGCATGAACCAAATGTCAGCGACAAGCCACAGGGAGAGAAGAGGAGCCCATGTTAATTATTACAGAGGGAAATCATACTGTTTCACCTGCAAGACATGCTATCCAGGATATCTGTGGATCATGAAGTCATTTTCTTTTTTCCCCTCCTGGGATAAACCAAGAGGAGACACAATTTCAATGAGTGGGTCTTTAAAAGCAGTGATTAACTTTGTGATGGATGTGTTTTTTTTTCTCCCCGCAAAGCTTTTGCTTATCACTTTACGCTGGAGCTGTGTTGTGTGTACTTCTCTAACGTGAATTATAACGATTTTATACGAAAATAGGGGAGCGAATCCATCGAAAGTAGCAGCAAGTCAGAGAAAACTGCAGAGTTCTTTTGTTCATCAAAATGTCACAGAATTACAGATATTGTTTGAAGGCAGACGGTGAAGCTCTGCCTCCTCTGACAGGAGAAATGCAAAGTTTTGGAAAGGTGTCTACAAATTTCTTCCCTCTCTGCAACGCTACCCTCTCATTTGATTTTGAACGCGCAGGAGAAAAAAAAAAAAAAACAGCCTCCTTCTTCTTCTTCTTCTGACAACACGTTTCCCATGTGACACTTAACCTTTGGAGATTTCCCATTCTCTCTGATCATTCACAGTTTGGTTCATGTTAATTAACCCTGGGGCACAGCAGAGAGTTGCGGGCTTTGAAGCAGGAGAAGACAGGGAGAAAAGCAAGAAGGAAGTAGAAGGAAAAATGATTTTGTTGTTTTCTGCTTCTTTATGGCGATTCATTTCCCTGCCTGTGTGAGAGTCTTGACGGTGCCAGGGAGGATGGAGAGCAGCGTGGGTGTTGGAAAGGATGGAGCACGGTTTGTGTCCCTGTCACCGTTCATCCCCTCTCCTTGTGAGGAAGTTGGCCGGAGCAGCCTGACCTCCCTCAGGTGGCCATGGATATGGAAATCAGTTCAAAAATAGAACACAAGATGGTTTTCATAGCCTTCAGCTCCCCTGAAAAAAAGGAAGGATTTTTGTCTATTTCTTTTCATTCTTTTTGGCTCCTGGCAGAAATGGTCTTTTCTGTAGTCGCTTGAAATACACAAAGCACAGTTTCTTGGTGAAAAGTGCCACTGGTGGCAAGCAGAGCAATATTGCCTGAGCCCAAAGAATATGCTGTGCATGTGAAATTATTTTGTTAACCCTTTCATTGCTCGCGCCTCATCTCTTCTGGTTAGCAGGCCGCCTATGGCTCAGAGTAAAGAGTGTGACCCTGGACTGTGCAGCAGCATCGAACCTCTGGCCTTTATCTAACCGCGACTGTAGGTGCAGCTATAAATACCTCAGTTATGTGACATACAGTACATTTGCTCTAGCATCTTGAACTCCAAAAGGCTTTTTTTTTTTTTTTAACTCGTTTTCTTAAAGCGGCAATGGGTTGAAATCCACCACTCCAACAACAGTGGAAATATTCATGAGCAAATCCGCTGGAGAAGACGAGCTGCAGCACAACCAGAGGCTTTATTCTCCAGGTTCTGAGGGCAAATCTGTTCCTGCGCTTCTATCTGACGCTTGTCTAAAGCACATAAAGACAAAGACAGGAAGTATGATTAGCCATGGAGAATAGCGGTGCAGCGCTCCCTCCAGGATAAGTCTTGAGGTGGGACTGATCAAAGCCATGCCCAGAGACAGAGGGAGACTGAACCAGCACTTTTTCAATGGCTATCTCTGCCTTAAGACGGGGGGTTGTTCTGTACGTGTTTCCCTTTCAACGCCTTTACCAGAAAGTTGTTCATATTTTGTTACAGAACAATAGGTTCAATAATACTGTTAACCCTTTCTTTGTTCAACTGTAACAGTCAGTGTTACAGTTTCAGAATGACGCATAAACTAGATGTTGGTTAGAAATGTGGAACTAAAACTGGTGTCTTGTAGCAGGTAGATGCAGCTGATGTAGTTTTTCTTTGGCTCTTGCGTCTGAGTAAATTACGTTGTGCCTTTCTTCATTATTGTCTGTTGTATTCCAGTGGTGTCAGTTGCACCTGCTTTAAAACACACACAAAAATGTCACGTATGCCAACTTTCACTGGCTGCACGTCCTTTCAAGTGCACGTCTTTTAGTCAGGGAGGAAAAGAGATGCAGGTGCATTCAGTCGGCCTCAGGGTTTGCGACCGCAAGTGCGCTGGCTGATAATTGAGACGGACACAGTGTGATGAGAGGCCTTCGTTATAGATACGTTTAAAGGAGAGCAGACCTCTGTGAGACTGGTTATATCAAAAGGATGGCTTTGATATGTGGGCCTCAAACACTTATAGGTGTTGTAATGACAGCCGCCTGCTGCTTTGGATTTCATTGTTTTTTTTTTTCTCCTGCAAATTTCTTCACCATCATCAATATTTGATTTTTCTTTATGCAAAGGCCCTGTATACTGATAGACATCCTCATGCATGCCAGGATGTTTATTTTCATATGTATGTGTCTTTTCATCTTTGGTAGCAGCCAGTCTTTTCTCTCATTAACATACAGATGATGAAAGTGAGCCGAAAATGTTTTTATTAAAGTGATTATTTTTGTTAATTTACAGACTGAAGCTTCGTATTCCTCCAGCAAAGCTTTAGAGCTGAAGTCACACACTGTTTATTAATGTATTGTTAACATTTTGGCAATAGCCAGACAACCATCAATATGCTCATTCATAAAAGCACAAATTTGAATTTCTGCCTTGGCCTGTAAGCCTCTAAACTAGGAGACTAAATATATACTTACATTTTATTTCAAAGAGAAAAAAAAATCCTCTCTGGCAAAAAGACTGGCTATGAAGAACTTTACTCAAGGATAGGAAGCACATCATTAAAACGGGGGAGAAATATTAAATAGGGGGGATATGAAAGCATGAAGATCTGCTCGCCTTTGGCTACTCTGACTCTCTTCAAAAACAGCTTGAGATCTTTCCCTCCCTCAGACCTGCACTCTCCCTTGTTATTTGACTTTATTTGCTGGCTTCACACTGATTTGAGCTGTGGAGTTTTCCACTAAATAATCAATCACATAGAGCATCATAAAGGCAAAGGATCCCTATGAGGAGACTCTTTCACTGCGTGCAGCATAAACACAAGACCGAGTGAAGGACGCAAGTGCTGAGGTCCCTTCATGTCTGCTTGACACCTCAGATTTCATCAAAGTCCCAAAGTCTGTGTGTCCTCAAATGCATCCCCAGACCGTGGCCTGGTTGGCCTAATTATAATACACAGAAATATGTACGCTGAGGGGAGTCGCCTTTATAAAAGTGTAGGTATGAAATAATTACCTGTTTTTTTGCCGCCCTCTGTCTGTCTTTCGGCTCTCATCATCCGTGACATGGACGGGTGCAGTGCTGTCAGCTCGGACCAAAAGACGAGCCACGACTAAGGGACGTTAACACATTACTCCCGCTCCCTCATGGATAATGGAACAAGGTTTTCATTTGAATGATAAACAAAATGACTTGGAGACACTGGGAAGATCACTGGCACCTGCCCCTCCCTGCTGCCATGCAAAGCTGAGCATTATGCAAAACAAGGGGCGAGGATTTTTGGTGTCCCGCAAACTCATCTGTGTATCTCCCAGGCATGTTGGACAATTATGAGTCAGTGGAACTAACTCCACCTCGCTAATGTCATGCAGTGTTGTGCTCACTGTCCTTTTATCAGAGCACAGCTACTTTCTCTTTAAAGTTCTTCATCCAAAGCCTGTGTTCTTCATATTAGCATAGACATGTAAGTGAGGGCCTTAATCAGAAACAACAAAGCACGACGGCCTCGGTGTGTCCAGGCTGATAAATAATTCTGGACCTTATCAAAACAATCAAATCGAATGAGAGAAAGTGAAATATTGATGTGCCAAAGCACACAAAGTAAATATACATTCGTTTGCATGGGAGAGAATATTCGGCAGCACATAGCTGCAGCGCTGTTTATTTTCATTTATGAAGACTTTCAATTCAAAACAAACTGAAGTTATTTTAGTTTATTTTGTTGCCAATAAACAGCTGGGGGGAATGTTGTTCTGCAGTGACGCTCCGACTAAAAAAGGTATTTCAAGTCTCCTGAAATCTACAGCGGTGCAGCTCACATAACAGCACCATGCTTGAAGAGTGACTCCTCAGAACTGAGTCTAAAAAAGGAGCATTGAATATATATTGGTTAACATCCTTTAACGGCAGCTACAATTAATGTGTGAAGCTGTGCTTGAATCCCACTCTGTGCCATACACCTGCCAATCACGGTGTTTGTAGAGCCAGATCACAGTGTTGTTTTCCTACTGTATTCAGCTGTGTACTTATTTCCACTGGTGTAAAAAGATTGTATTTACTGCTCTTTTGAAGATGAGGCGGAGCTGCGCATGCTGTGCAAAGACTCGCAAATTGCAAAAAGGAAGAGAAGGGGAAAAAAGGGACTGTTGGGTTGGAAAAAGCAAACCGTGTCTTTGTGTGTGTGTGTGTGCATGCACTTAAAGTCAGGAAAAGTGTTCCCATCCATCCTTCAGTGGCACAGATTTGGTGAGCGTGTGCCCGCTGCAGCTTTATCACCTTATGCTTATCTGACACCTTCCACATTTGACAGATAGCGTCCCCATAAAGATTCTGTATGTCTGTGAAACTCACTTTTTCATATAGACAAAAAGAAATTCTCCTCCAGAATCCACCGCTTGTCGCAGTCCCGCACCTCTACAATCCTGCCCAAAGTGCTGTGCTTAATTGAGCATCTGTTTTCTCTGCATGTCTAAAGAAGCCTTTGGTGTGCAGCTTGTTCTACAGGGACTCTCAGCGGTTCAGGCTTCGCGGTTCTCCAGTGGTTACTGCAGCGTATCCAGAGAGGTGCCAATCCAGACGTCTCACCACCTTTCTGAGACGGAGCCCACAAGGCACGGGCGGGCACAAGTCCCTGGTTAGGACATGTCTTTTATCAATGTTGACCAGCCAGGCTCCTCGTGGCTCCTACACAGCTGCACCTGGGAGCTTCTCTAATCCCTCTTCTTTGTCATCTCAGGTCAGTAGATGTGCTGCATTTCCACCTTGAGAATTATGACAAAGGAAATACTCTGAAGGTATGTAAAGAGGAAATAGTCTGAACCTGTGGATTTTTTTTTTTTTCTGTCGATGAGTTCAAACTTTGTTTCTCCTGAGATGCGACCATCACAGCGCTCGTTTCCAGGGATCCTCGAAAGAGGACAAATTATAGTCCAAGTCCAGTTTGTCAAAATCATCCTGACTCGATACCATCTTAGTTGACATAATTTCAGTCGTTCACAGGAAGCGTCGGGGAGGTGAGGATTAAAAAGATAAAACATGGGCTTTTATGTACAGGCCACTTTGCTAATTAGATGGATTAAAATGTGCTCTGCGAAGGGAATTAATTTGCAAGTGAATGGCAGTTAGCAGGCAAACACGTATAACAGATGACACAAGTCCCTCAGGGTATTCCATGGTTAGTTTGGTACAATTTAGAAATTACACAACTCGTTTACTAAATAACAGCCTCATTTTTCCCTGAACTGCATTCTTTAGTGCCTCACTGTCAGATGTGTTGAAAATAGGTTAGTCTATTCCAATGAACGAAGCCTCCTGGTAGTACCACTCACTGCAGTAATAGATAGCCATTTATAATTCATGAGGTGGCTAGTCCCCCAAGTTAATTTTGCCAACGGCACTGTTTATTTCTGCTTTGTACTTTGTTTAAAGTCAGTTGTTGACAACTCTTGTACATGTCAAACTATCACCGCTAATAATTGCTTAAGGAGATAGAACTTTTGCAAATGTTGGTTCCACCAGAGGTATATTCGCCTCACCCTATGCAGAACTTCTTCAGATGAATTTTTGATTCATCTCCTTCTCGCTCTTGACAAAAAGTCCTCTGTAATTCAAAGCAATAGCTGTAAGAGAAATTATAAAAAAGAATAATGTAGTATGCACTCCATAACATCCTGGTTTTCATGTGAAATAGGAAACGTCTCTCTTCCTCCCTCTCCTCTCCACACCACCCCCCCTCTCTCCCTTTCTTTCTTCATCTCTGACTTTCTTCTTCTTCTTCTTCTTCTTCTTTTTTTTTTTTGCATATTGACCAAAGGAGGACTGTGCCGGTAGATGATGACTGTCACACACTGCAGATTGACAGACTCTCTTGTAGGAGAGTAAAGGCCTTGGGCACTACCTCTGTGGGTCAACCCTGTTCCTCTCTCTGTGCAGATAGCGACATTCTCTCAATACAAGCAGTCACTTGATTAGTGCCAATTATCCAGGCTGTCACTTTCCCTGGTGAGGGTGGCCCAGGATGCGCCCCGTCCCCCACACTTCCCGTCTGGAGCGGACGTGCACTAAAAGTCTGCGCTCGTAGCTGTAGGCTGCGGGGATGATTTCGAATGCAGAGATGGGGGGAAATGAAAGAAATGCGGGAAGCAAGTTCTGAGTTTGACAGTGTGATAGCATTGACTTCCGAGACGGTTACAAGGGGAGTGTCATTTCTCCCACAAAGACGTCTCCCCAGGGCTGCACCATCTTCCATCAGTCAATCAGTCGCCAGTTTAATATTCAGCCGAACACGGTCTACAGGACCCAACTGGGTTACATTCACTAAGGTATACAAAATTCACTTGTAAGTCTGTTGGTTTTCGTCTAAACCAGAGGTACTAACTTTAATACGAATGCGCTCAAATGTAGCACAAGCATTAACAATAACAGTAATTTGTCTAGAGCATAATTCATGTGGCTGGAAGTAAATGTGGGCGACTTTTGGGATCCTGAAGGAGGAAGGGCCGTAAATCTGTGGAGCCAGTGAAATCCAATCCAATCCAAACATGTGTTTACAGTGGGTGCCAAACGTGAACAAACACGCCAGACAAAGAAAGAGCAAAGTTAACTAATGTAGCCTCAAGACACTGAGAAGAATGCGGTTCTTATAAACCAATACCAAACCCCGCCAAGGTTTTTATGGGCTACTGCACAAACCGTCCTTCTTATGTGTCATAATTGTGCCTAAAGCTCTCTTTATGTTAATGCCAAAAGTCAGATTAAGCTCATTATCATCTCACCTGTACGCAGGTTTGAGCCTCAGTCTGCCTGCACTCATCAGTTCTTGGCTGCGCTGCCGCACTGCACTATTTTTCCTGGTTCCAAAAACACAATCACAGTGTTTTCGAGCCACTCTTTAAACAGTGCTGCTGTGTATTTACTGATCTATTTCTTGCTGCTTTTATGTTGTTACTGTGTCTCTTGTAACTTCTCAGTATTCAGCAGCAGAGAAGTGAGACGCAGAGCTCCTCTAAACAGCAGAGGTTATCCTCAGTATGGATGTCTGCAGGGGAGTAAACACCATTGGAGCGCGAGTGAATATTTTGTATGAGAGGATATTAATTATTCATGCCCGCCTCATTGTGTATGATGATGTGTCAGGATGTTTGCCAATAAACAACAATATTCCTTGTAGGATTGATCCAATATGAAAAGTTGTTGAGCTAGTTCCTCTCGGTGTGAAGAAGTCTGACGAATGCAGTATGTGGGAGAGCTGGCACTAGTACTTATTTATGGAAATATCAATATTGTATCATAATACCGTATCCTCTCCTCTTAGTATAAACAACACAATCAAAAGGGTACTTTAAATCTGGACTGTGAGAATGGCAATAATGTAAGGATTAAGGGAAATGCGAAACCACTGTATACAAAGCTGTGTAATCAAATCGATTTGAGGCAGGGAGACAAACTGGGTCAGTGTGGTGCTGGGGTTGTCTGGATTGGCAGAAAAGTACTCACAAAAGAAAACACAAAAACACCCGCCACCTTGTTTTGAAGTGTTTATTCTGCTCAAACGGAGGCGCTAACTAAGTGTGGCACGCCCCAATGATCCAGCTCGTCGTTGGCTCTTAGTGCTGGAGTGATAAGCCTGGCGTGTCTGCAGGCGGGTTTCTGCTCTCTTTCATGGTTGCGGTGCCCCCTCCACAGTCTCCCTGCGACGCCCCAGGGAATACATCACCACACGGGCAGGACAGCAGGCCGGCATGGGCGTTATAATTGCCATCTCCTCCTAGTACACATTGTGCACTGTGGAGCACGGTGATTAAATCAAAAAATACTCCTCTGCGTCCCAGCTCTTTACCTTGCAGGCAAAACAGCAGGCTCCTCTGGGATGGGGGTCATCATAGCCCCCTCTGTGTTCTGTGATCTCTGCAAAAAGGGAGAGGGGGGTGGTTGGGGCTGCAGACTGCGCACTGTTATGTCCCACTGTTGAAAAAAAAAAAAAAATCATGAGGAATTTAATGGGTGTTAAAATCAAGATTCGTCTAAAGATATCCCCAACATTCACGTGCAGTACTGAAATGCTGGATAAATATTTGAATTAGTGAACACTAAGCTGAACAATAAAGGGCAATTTCACACTGCAGAAGAGCACAACTCCTTTGATTATTATTAACATTTCTATTAGACACTTCCCTGCTTCATTCCTGATTAAACACAGCCAGTTTGAACACATCCTCCGTCATTAGCATCCTGATTTAAACATGTCTGTGATCATTAAAATACAGATAACTCACCTGGAGCCATAAAGAAAATTAGACCTAGGTTTTATACAGAGTTATCGTCCTTGGACAACCTGCACACACACATGAAACAGACCATTATCACTTGGGTTAATGGCTTTGTTAATTTGAAGACATTAACAACTGCTCAGCTGTCCCCAATGAATGTGTCATACACGGCAGGCCTTGTATTGTTAAATGGGTTGCTAAGTAGATTGATTCCTTAGCTTCGAAGCGCAGCAGTGATGTAGGCAAGCAGGTTAATTAAACATTTACACACAAACACCCAACAATCTATTGTACTCTTCTAATTTATGGCATCAATATGCACTTTCATCAGGATTTTTCTCAGAGAGACATATGTTTGCTCGCTCCATCCTAATTGGCACCATGCCGCTTTTACTGCACTGCTGTTTTTGAGAGGTGACTGGGACCATTGAGCTCGCCGCACTCACCCATAATAGGGACATAGTGGTCCCTCCACTGCGCAAGGAGACGCTCAGATAAAGATTCAAGCACCTGCACCCACACCTCCACCTCCGCTCCCTTTCATCTCCAGCGCCGAACCCATGCAGAGGAAGCATGACAATGATTCCTCATCAGCTCTCCCCACTGCCTCCACCTCTCAGCTCTCTTTAGCACACACACGCATGCAAGTGTACACATTTGCACACAAAAATGCACGCGCACACAGTCCACCACAGAGGCTTCCTCACAAGGCTCTGATGAACAAACGTAGAAGTGAGCACCACACCTCTTCCAAAAGAAAATTTCTCTTTTCCCCCCTCTTATTCTGAAAACTCTTGGGGTCATGAGGACGGGAAAAGTTCTTGCTTTTTGTTATTTTCGAAGAATTTCTACGTTTGTGAGTGCAGAGTGGGATTTGGGCCAGAGGCGTCGATGGTTTCCATCTTTCATGTATCCTCTGCTGACAGAAACCGAGCTGACAGGAAGGCAACAAGGGAACAATCAATCACCTTTCTTTTCAACTTTCTTTTTGGCCCACATAGTATGTGTCGGTTAATTTGTTAACACTGGGGTAAAAAAAAAAAAAAAAAAAAAAGGCATTTTTACTTGTCTTTAGTGGTTGTCTAAGTGATGGAGCGTAACACTCCTGCACTGCAGCAACAGTGAGCTATGATGAATTCCAATCATCACTCCATATGCCAGGCCTCATTAGCTACGGATGTGTTTGCTTACAGCTTCGCCTAAATACCTCAAGTAGTAGATGCATGTTGTTTTTCTCTCCCCTTTTAAGTTCTCTCCCTCACTTATTCACACACACACACACACACACACACACACTGGAAAAGCCTTTAATACACTTGCCAACCGTGGGCCCTTGGTAAGATTCCTTGAGGGCGATGTGTACCCACAACAGTGTCTCTCCCTCAGACATGTGGCATGGGTAAACAACACGGTTAAGCCTAAAACAATGTGTGTCCCTGATGACTGCAATTATTTATGAAATCAAACACAATTCAGCACGTCGCCAAGTGGGACAGCTCTCCAGATCAGTCAACAAATCTCCCCTCTTTACTACTCATGATAATCTTACAGTGAAACACCACTTAGTAGAAGCATCGCATTCCTGCTAGCAGCTAGCAATCGATTCGCTGATCTCTCACTTGTGTTGAACATAACCAGTCCTTTATTTACAGCATCCAAACCAAATGGAACACGTGTAAACTATGCAACCTCGAGGCCATCCCCGCTCAGGCCGTCTTTGTGGATGATCGCTGGCTAAATTATTCAACCTGAGGTGTTTTCTTTTTTCTTTTTTTTTTTTTTTTTTTTTGTTGGAAGAGCAGCGCAGAGTGAGAAATGCCGGTGTCAGGACAGTATGCATGCTCTCGGGGCATTAGCCTCCAGGAAGCAGCTGCTGCAGATGGTATGCTCACTTTGTCATCCACTTTCTCGACGCTGCTCGAGAAGAGCAATTAACTGAACGGCCCAGACACAGACGAGCTCATTTCGCTTCCAACAGGAAAATTAGAGAGGTGGACTGAGGGGCGAGGTCGTTCATCACACCGGCGCCTCCTCAGCTTACAGTCTTAAAGGGTCTCAGGACTTTAATCAAACAGTCAGCTCTGTCCACCTTTAACACAGCCAGTCAGACACGCAGGTGCTGACAAGCTGCAGCAACTTTCCTCGATGTTAAGGTCACTGACCTCTGCTTTATCAGTCTTTTATCGGTCAACTTCAGAGTGTGTTTACACCTCCTTTCACTTGTGAGGACAACAGAGCCGGCTCGTATGTCATGTGTGATTAAGCTGATCCCGATTGTTTCAGTTTACTATAGTCGAATGCCAAATGCTATAAGTATCACCACACTTTTACTTAATATTCAGGAAGGAAATGGGAGATATTTAAAGATGGATTCAAAGGTTTATTTGTCAAATATACAAGTAATATGTGTAGTGAAATGTGACTACTGAAGTTGAACCAAAAGTGTTAAAGACAAGGATTAGAAGAAAGAAAGAGAAAGGATAAAAATACATGTTAACCACCAAACATCACAAGGGCAAATGTGTAATGTGCAGGGCAATGCTAAGGATTGTAGAGTTCTCCAGCCTGCTTTTATGTTCATTTCTCATCCCGTTTTTTTAAACATACACAAAAATAACTTGTAATAATCTGTAAGTAATCATTCCGATGTAATCTCATAATTGAGCTGAATTAATCAAAGGGAGGAAGAGCTGTTTATGCAACACGGTGTGAGAATCTGTGGACCGACACAGTAAATAGATACCATACATTTGCAGCGCATAGATTCTAAGCCCATAAATCACAAGCAGAAGACAAATATGGGAGGGCGACTAAATTAAATGGTACTTAGCCTTGTGAAGTGCACTGTAATAGATCTAAGGAGGAGGTTAAGAGAAACAAGGAGGTGTGCGTCCTCCCTTCTCCAGCCAGCGGTTGTAACCCTCAGTGATCTCCCTTAACACAGAGGAAACCAAAGATCATAAGAAGACCTACAATACGGGAAAGGTATCTCATTAGCTGCCTGCATACCTCTCCCATCATTTCACAGTGCCCTCCTTGGGAATATAGAAAGAGGGCTTTGTCTGCTCTGTCCCCAAGCTCTTGTCAAAACCTTCTTAATTATGATTAATTACATACGCATAAAGATTTCCTCTACCAAGTATACAAATAATAGAACGCTCTCACTAAACACTACATTATTCATTAATTATAGGGCTGTTTGCAGCAAAATAAAAATTCCTGCTGAGAATGTATTGCTTGTCACAAGAACAATGTTTTTCATATTTTCACAACGACTTGAAAAACACATCCATTTCTTTGCAAAGTGTGCCCTAGCTCCAGGCTCCTCTGCATATTGGAGGTTTTCCCTCTGTGGGCTCAATTGTTATGGATGCTGTTTATGGTGCTGCTATGACAAGTGTGAAGGGCAGGCATGGTGAAAGATGTATCGCTTGCTTATCTGCTCAGTGTCTGAATATGTTATAGGATTGTAAATGACCCCGTATCATGAGACAGTCTCACAACAAGCAAAACCTTTTTTTTTTTTTTTTACCCCCCATTTGATTCTCTATGATAACTTTTTGACACAGAGTGACAAATAGTGCTCGGGAGCCTAAATGTCTGTAAATTCATTGAATTTGTGTGTGTGCGGTGGTGGTTGTGTTGGTGGTGGTGGTGGTGGTGGGGGGAAGGGGAGGGGGGCTGTTATAAAACACTTCTTATGAGATCAAATTATTTCTTGTTGTGCCAAAATTCCCACTCATGATAGAAGTTTTTCATAAGTTTGCAGAAAGTCGTCGAACGAAAACAGCTAACTGTGAGTTAAGTAGCAGGAGTGAGTGACAAGAGGCAGACTAATGATAAGGTTTATAAGTTTTGATAGTTTTTACGGCCTTCTCGTGGAGCTGAGGCACATCACTGAGATGTGCTCTTGAGCTGCACAGAGAACAATATGCCTTTGAGACACACTCGCTGCACTGAAGCAGCCTCGTCCTTCCGCCTCTTGCTGCATATGCTTTATAGCCGACAATAAACCATTTTAGTGCAAAATAAATTGGGATCGTATTGAAATGCTGGCGCTATATATGTCATCGAAGACATACAGTTATTTTTTAGCAAAGCTGGAGCATAGTTTATCATCATGCGAGTGCTGCGATGGGTCTGTTCCACATCATTGGCTTCTCTTGCTTAGTTAGATTGTGAAGGTCAGAGTTCTCAAGCCTTTTATGGCTGTTTAACTTTGGAGAATTATCACATAGGCAGGAGTTGGCTGATATATGCCGCACAGTCCTACCTCAGCATATAGTCTCATATCCATCCTGCTTTTTGGGTAAAGGATGCAAAGCCATTATTTGAACCAAATCTGCAGACAAAGTGGATACAGTGGCCTGACCTGCCACTGGAACACATGACGCCTTTATGTGACAAAGTAGAAGAAAAAGTGCACATTACATTTGTAGCATACTGAACGTAATGGAAATATGATATTCCATGAATATGATATTGTGCTATTGAGTTAATCTGTTTGTGAAAATGATCTCTTCTGAGAGCAAAACATGGATGTGTAAGACATATTGCTTGGATTTCCTCAATAAGCAATTAAGTGGAGTTTGCCTCTGCAGATATATAAGATATAAAATATTCCTTTATTAGTCCCACAGTGGGGAAATTTCCAAAATATCATATGTTTGTATGAGCTTGTACATCAAAGCAAGTTTATTTTGTAGTAGTAGTAGTAGTTTAAATGCACGTTCCCTTAAAATCATATTGAATTCTCCAGACTGTCTAACTAGTATGTCTTTTCCAATTAATCTGTCCTGGTTGAGTCAAAGGAATATCTCTGTCAACATTTCCTCATACAAAACTGAGATTAGCAGCAGCCCTGGAAAAACATATTTGAATACTGACATTTTCTGGTACAACCATTTGGCTCTAATTGCTCTGTTGAGTTTTAAAACTTTGCAAATATAATTAACACCCCCAGTAAATGAAAATGGTATTAGCACACAGTGCAATCAGAAAATTACCATAAGAAAGAATGGAAAAGTTTTCCTAACGAAAGCTTGAGGGGGAGAAGCCTTCTCCCCTGAAACGGCAAGGTGACATTTTATTTCCAACTGTTAATTGATGTTCTGCTGATTAAAGCACATTTTATGCTGAGGACCAGGGGGGCTCTATTTCTGTAAGCTATCAGTTTGCAGGCATGGATTGCAGCAGAGTTACAAGGCTGAGCTAAACCCCAGATCTTCTTCTTTTTTTTTTCTTTTTTTTTTTGGATTGCATCAGAGATCCTTTCTTCTGGGCGAGCTGCAGATAAAACTGCAGATTTAAAGCCCAGAAAAGCATAATTAGCTTTAAAACACAAGTTCTGTATTGTGTTAAAGTCTGAATACAGATATTAAGACTCTTACAAAAAGACTGACAGTTTTAGTACTTTGGGAAAGATTCAGATTTTTTTTGTCGTACTCTGTTGTAAAAACTGGTAGCACAGTGTATTTGTGTTATATTATATAGTCTACATGCTATTGTATTGTAAAATTGATGATATTAGTTCACTTATAAACAACCCACGTCGTTAATCACTGCACAATATTTGCTAGAGCAAAGCAGACTAATAATTCAAATCTGCAGCATAACTTATTTATGGAAGTGTACAATTGATAAAATGCCAGGAAGGAGTAATCTTTTAAAGCACCTCTTACAAAAACCTCTTTGTCAGAATAATCAACACAATCTGCATAATTTACATTACTTACTTAGATGCATGTACAGCCTGAGCTTAAAGTAAAGAAGTTTGTTTTCTCATGTTTGTGCCTATTAGCCACAAATTAATTAATCTACCATCCAAAACCCAATTAAGCCACGAGCTATATTAATACATCGCCCGTTTCCCAGAATGCAGAGGAAGTACCACGGAAGCACTATTATTTTCACAAACATAATCACATTTTGTTGCGACGGCTGCACCCACGAAAATGCCCAAGTTTATGTTATAATGTATTCAGGAGGCGTCGGAGCTGTTTGGGTAAAGGAGTGAAACCTGAGCAGGGAGATGATTTTAAGTTCATGCAGGCTGATTTATTTTCTGCCACTAGGGGGAGAGGTGCACCTCACAGGTCTCACCATGGAGAGCAATAATATGCAGCTATAAAGTACTGATGAGGCGGCTCAGTGAATACTTATGAAGAGTCCTGCATCTCACAACCTTGGTCGTCTTATTCAAAATGCTCTCGCTCTGGTTTATAGCCCATGTATAATGACACATCCCAAGCACCAATCATATAATTACCAGCATCTCAAACTTGAGTGTTCATTCAACTCGGGTTCCTCCAGCCTTTCAGATTCGCCTATCCATCAGCGATGTGAAAAACTTCAGCTCCTCCATTTAATATTGTTTGTTTTGTTGTTTGTCAACACAACAGAGGAGATGTGCTTTTCTAAAGCTCAGTGTTAAAGAGGCACCCCAAAGAAGAATACACACAGTGTTGCCATGGAGCCCATTGATGTGCAAATGTTTTCATTTAAATATTTTTAAGAGGATCAGCTCAGATTACGCCAAAGTTTGACAGAGATAATTCGATGGCTTGTGTAGCAGCTTTGTTTGTGGAGACCATCATTCAAGGCACGTCAGACCACCTTCACAAGCCACATAGCCTTTTTAATGAAGTTTACTTTTTAGAAATAGGCTGAGGCGAGTACCTTCTCCTCATGCTCGGCTATATTAGGGAAATCTTCTCAGACCTCACTGATGATAGGAGTTTGTATTATTATTTTTGGCTATGCAGCCTCAATAAACTGGGGGAGGCTTAAAAACAACATACGGTGCTGTTGCAATTTCCTGCTTTAAGAAGAACTTTTAGTTAACATACCCTCTTATTCCATTTAGCATCTGTGAGGGGATAAAATGCCAACAAGCCGGTATAGTAGCATCTAGCGGATATATTTGCTCTTTTTCTTGCATTATAGATAAATGCACCATGGAGACCCCCCAGTATTTGGGACAAGGGAGAAGAGCTTAAATATTTATGCCTAAGCCTCTGGAGGCCCACTATTAGTAGTAAAATGTTTTACTTTCTGGGGCTGTCACTCTGCTCCGGCTCCCATTAACAACAGGGCTGACAGGGACCTCTGGGTCAAACACTTTGAGGCAACAAAAGGCCCTGATGAAATCACTCAGTGAGACCCAAATTACTTCTGTGTCATTGCTGAACAATATTTTCTCCCCAAAGCATTCCTCCTTCTGTTAACGCCATGACCCCTTCCACTGCATATGGAAAGGATTGTTTGTCTATAACACTGGGGGATGGAGATGAGGAGAAGTTCATGGACAATGTTCCTGGCTGTGTTAGCCCCCACACAAGCAGCGAGGCTCCCCTCCCTCTGTTTTGTTGTGCTTTGTGAAAAAAGTTGATAAAAACAGGTTGTAAATGGAGATGGGCAGTTGGAAATGAACATGTTGGGGTGGAGCAGTGAAGCGGGAAATCCAAATATACAAGACCTCAAAGAAAACTGGCAAAAGCAGAGAGAGAGAAGCCCCGGGGACGCTGTGTAGAAAGCATTGAAATTCAAACTATGGGAGCAATTGAGAAAATTGCCCAATAATTTAACATTAAATGTTGGATTTCTGGATGGACCTGTGTGAAAACACATAAATAATGTTCTTACTTAAAGGTATATGTAACATTTCTGCCTTAAAATGTTAATAACGATGACACTTATGTGATATATTTTGTTGCGCTTATTAAATATCTGACAATGTTCAAGTCCAGAAAATCTATAACATCTGGTTATACTTTCAAAATGAAGCTTGCTGAGAACAATAATATACATGTGGTTTACGTTATGAAACAGTGGCAGACGTCTACTGTACTCCCCTGCATGCTGAAAAGGGCACTAAAGGGATGCCCAGTGCCTTAGAAAGTGATACCAAGAGTTCATCTGTGACAAATTGGGAACGAAATGGTTTCACACCTGATGATACAACACACAGTGAGGAGGAAGCTAGCGAGCTAGCTAGCTGACGTGTGCGAGAAATATGAACAAAGCTTTAATCCGTTAGCTTGTCCGTGAACACGATTTCTGCGTCACGTCAGATAGATTTTCATCAACAAAGGTGGCTTTTAAGACAATAACTCCCATGATCCCATGTTACTTCACGACATCATCAATTCCATCTATTGTTTAGATGGAGATACCCCCTCACGGCATTTAATTTTTAACTCTGTAAAGTGTCTCAAAGTCATCTCTCCCTCACAGCGTCGATAGTTTCTAAATATCAGGTTCAGCAGACAGAGTTTGGATTAGCTCTGGTCACATGTGTACTCTGTGCTGCAGAAAAAGTGAAGCAAAGAGCCTAAATTCAATATTTGTTAAGCCTTTGTTTGCTATGAACTTAACTATGAACAAGTTCTAATAAAGTATACTCGAGGTCTTCAGGAAATCCCTCAAGATGTATCAACATACACATGGATATCATCCTAAAAGGAAGATTGACAGTTGAAGCTTGCTTTCAGAGAGCTATAGAGTAACGCTAAGAGTGCCACAATTGGATGAGCTGCAAACAGTATCAGAAAGGCCTGGAAAGGAATGAGCAGGCAGGGAAGCTTCAAATCCCCTCTCAACCCTAAGTGGGTGGTCCTTTCACTGTGGGTAACTGTGCAGTCGCCAGGCATTCGCACGGAGGTTTTGAGGAGGACTGGCTCTCCAGACGCAACATTCACCGTCCCAGGCCCATACATCCACAGAATTAGATTCATGCTACACTGACTTTATTTAAGCTAAGAGTCCTGGCAGTGGCGGCGTTAAATGACAGCCAGTTCTCGGGGCCTTTTCTCTGGATTAAAGGATGATTCAGGAGAGGAAGGCAGAATGGCCGAAGAAAGAATTCACTCAGGGAGAAAGAAGTCCATAGTTTATCTGAAAAAAGTAACTGAGACCTGCAGAGGTTGCCAAAGTGTATTGAACAGTGTGGACATGTGTGAAGATTGACAGAGAAATATGCTGCAGCCCTCTCTCCACCCACACACACGCGCACACACACACACACACACACACACACACACACACATCCTCGTCCCTTCCAGTTCACACATTCATTAAAATATTCCAAAATAAAATACACTTCAGTGAAAATCCTCTAAAATATCAGGCACAACAATGCTAAAAATGACCTCCACTATTCATTGTTTTGCACTTAGTAAACACAATTTATTGATATATTACACTTGAATCCAGTTATAATGTAAAATAATATATAATGTTAAACCTACTAACCTGGTTTCTCCTTTACAAAAGCTACAATCGAGTAACTTTCTCTTGAAAAGCATAGGATCAATAATCACATAAAAAACATGACTTTAGCAAACTTTCTTCACTCATTTAATAAAAGTCATCCCATTTTTCAGTCAAACATCTCTTATTGCCTCTATATCCTAAGAAATATTAAAAATGAACATGTAAAACAAGAGGAACAAGTGGGCCAATAAGTCAAAATAGACAAATCGTGGTATATCATTTCTGTCAGAAATGCACCTACCCCAGATAATAGTATAATGATGCTAACAATAAAAAACAAACATTATATTTAGATCGTTTCAGGACCACTTTTACTCTAATTGCCAATGTTTGAGAGCCACCCAGGCCTGGGAATGAAAGCCAGCCAGCCTCCACGGCCAAGCACATGAGAACTGTTTAAGTTGGCCCCACAAGTCATACATTTGAATGATTTCAAAGAGACCTCCAATTAAAAGCTACAAACATGTCTTTGGAATGCGAACCAACACAATTAAAAGTGCTTCATGAGTGTATTAGAGGAATAAGTTGTGAATTAGCACTTTGAATACACAAGGCTGTTTTCATTCCCGAACCCTTTCACTCATTCAAGAAGCAGAGGGAAAGAGGTCTTTTTGAAGTCAGCCGGTTCTCTTTCTTTTTTTTTCCCTTGCCGAGCAAAAGAAGATTGAGTCAGCCTAATCTGCTCCTTGTACATTTGAATGTCTTCTGCAAAGAGCTCATCCTGGCTGCTTGATAAAGGCCCAGGTGCAGAGACAGTGGCCGTGCCTAACTTCGTCTCTGTGGGGGCTGTAAATCACGGGAGGTGGGGATGGGGGGGGGCAGGGGCGCCCTTTGAAGATACAAGCTTGCTTTCCCGGCTGATTTGTGGCCAGAAGGGCAAGCCCTTTTCCAGCCCTGCACAACACCCTCGCTCTCGCCAAACCGGGGAGGGTGTCAGAAGGAGCGAGGCTCATAACTTGCCGATATGCTCGAGGGCCCTCAATCGAGCTGCACAACACACACTCCATGCAGCGAGAGGCAGGGCTCCTGACTGTCAAAGGTCAAGTGGAAGGAGACTCGGGTGACACCATGGGGATTTTAGCCATAGTCCGAAAAATCATATGCAAACAAAAATGTTTACTTTCCTCTTAGAGAAACATCAATAACGACCATTTATTCAAAACAGGTGCTGAGAACTGCTGAGCTGCACCATGCAGAGCTTTTTGGACACGTCAGGCACAAGTCATGACTCTGTTTGTGCACGTCTTTCCATAAATAATGAAAAATAAGACAAATCGAGTCTTGTATGACCTTTGTACTGTACTTGCGCTTACTTGAGATTCTTCGTGTGAATCTTAAATAAGGCTTGTCATGAATTCGCTGCCGCGGGGCTCAGACATACTGTCGTTCTGCATTGAGGCATTTTCCACAAGATGCTCATCATCAAACTCACATGAATAAACAATGTAAGATCGAGCTGCCGTGTTGGAAAACAGGTCTTTAAGCCACATTTATGAAAACACATAACATTTAAAAAAAACCTTTTTACTCTTGCTGATTTTCTTGTCCAGCTCTTTGGTCTTTGGCCAAATCCAGTAATCCACATACAGTCTATGGTAATCCATGACACACACACACACACACACATACCAGCCCCACTTTTCATTTGTCCACTACAGTGCCATCTAATGATGCCAAAGAAAAGAAATTAGCCGACCATTGCACGCTCCCTTTGGCCGAGTCATTAAGGTGGCCAATGCGGGGCTGAAGCTGAGCCCTGTGAAGCTCACTGTGACACGCAGGCTTGCATTCCTCTGTTTGTTATTTAGATCCTTATTTACACTTGTTGTCAGAGACAGGCTGGAAGCACAGCAGTGGCTTCCTCCATGGACCGGATAACAATGAGCTGTAGGGAGCAGCCCAGCGAGGCATTTAGCCCAGCCCTGCCCCGTCTCCAGAAGAAGGGGAGAGGGAAGTTTACTGCCTGTGAATCAGAGGCTTTCACTCCCCACGCACCGAACCTTCCTGTCCTGCTGATCTCTGGCCGACAGCTCCAACTCATGCTGTCAGGTGGAAGAGACTGCAGTTTGATTTCACGTGTGACACCTTCAAGTTTTTCCCTTGAAATGACTTCAGAGTCATAGTTAACTGGTCAACTTTAAGGACAAATACCTCAGAGTGGCTTTTTCTTCTTCTCTGCCAGCTCTACTTTACAGTTCGCAGAGAAGAAAGATGGATGCAGTAAGCGGGTGTTGTTCATTTGTGGTTCTTAAAGTGCTGCCCTGGCTCTTTCATCACATTTCATCATTCTGCGCGTTTGCTAATGAATTTAATGACCCAAAAAAGTAGAGAATGAGAGGAGCTTTTTCAGTGCATCATCACAAAAACTGCCACACAAACTGGGGCTTCTTTGCACTCAATTTTTGGAAACTCAAGTCCATTTGAAGATGATATCAACTGGAAAACCGAGACCCTGCCAAGTTGTTGAGCACAATGGCATGATATTCTGCAGCAGGTTATTTTTTAAAACCTTAATTTCAAGAAAAAAAAACAATCAACGTGAGATAAAGTAATTGTAGCTAGAGGAACCACAGAGCCTTGAACGCTTGTTTAATGACGGTGAATTACATCATTCATAAAGAACACCATTTCCCAAGAGCATCGGTGGCTCTAATCATCACTAAAATTTAGTTTAATGAAGTGCGCAACGCATGGTAAGAGTACGCAAAAGTCGCAGTTTAAAACGAGTGTTATCTGAGCCTTGTATGGGTGTGTGCGCCCATTGTAACCTTTTTGTTTGGCGACTTCCTGAGAAGACAAGCAGTGTGTTCGGAGGTATCAGCAGCTGTGTGCTACGTGCCTCTGATCCAAGCAGCTATTGACTTCCTGAGATTTGAATTAATTACTTGCTTCACAAGAGAAACTGGATTGCAGTGGAACCCCCTAAGAAGTCCACTCATTCTTAGGAAACTGCCCCATGGACTTGCAGATGGTTTCACTGAGATGTGCTTTCCCATAGAGAACAATTATACAGGGGATTGTGGTGCTGGCATAAACCTGGAGCACACAGTCTCCATTCTGAACATTTCAAAACAGCCATAGGGGAGGTTTGTGACTTAACATAAATTAGACCACCAGGGAATGTGGAGATCTGAAGTGGTGGAAGGGCAATATTGCAGATAAATGCACTGTGTTGAGAGCTTCTGTGCCACAGAAGAAACAGAAATTTACACCGTGACACCTCAGAGTCAGATAATAACCACATTAAAGCCTTTTTAATGTTTGACAAACTTGATCACTGCAACCTGTTTATGCAAATATGTCCTGATTCTGTGCTGATTTAGCCGATTCCTCCTCTGTGTGTTTTCAGTCCAAGAGAGTAAACAATGATGAGAGCAATTAATGACGTGAAGAAACAATTACAGTTGATACTTTTGAGGCCTGTGTGTTCGCCTGAAAGGGATTAAGTTGCTGCTGCGTTTGTGTTCTGCTTACTTTCAATTGGCTCAAGGCCTTGTGTTTGGTCTTGTTAGTGCCAGCGGCCCCGGTGAAGAGTACACTTCAGCTGTGGTGAAGTATCCAGGAACGCAGAGGTTACCAGTGGCTGCTAATTAACCTCACATTGTGTTCGCTAACAAAGAAACACAGGAACAAAGTGGAATTTCAATGCAGGAG
This sequence comes from Chaetodon auriga, assembly GCF_051107435.1. Classification (NCBI taxonomy): domain Eukaryota; kingdom Metazoa; phylum Chordata; class Actinopteri; order Chaetodontiformes; family Chaetodontidae; genus Chaetodon; species Chaetodon auriga. The sequence goes on along the minus strand of NC_135079.1, from coordinate 12,041,883 downwards.
ATTATCACAATCACAATGAGCGTAGTGCCGGATCATGCACTTGATTGGGATTTTCACACTGGCCAGGACAACATGAGATTAGATCAAAGACAGATGAAGTTACATTAACAGAACAATGTGGCCTTGTTATGCAATAACGAGCAGCCATCTGGGCCTTCGGCGGGATAGGAAAGGGCCACTGAATGCACAGCAGCTACACCAGAAAGATGCGTCTGCCTCAGCAACTTCTGCAAGACTGTATTTGACTGTGAGAACTTTATTGCGGCTTTGTTCTGTCAGAGAGGAGGTAGCATCCTTCCTCAAACACATCAAGACAAAGAGGAAACGGGCTGTGTGTTCTTCGCTGGTTATTGTTGCCTCCTCTTCTGTCCCACTGGCTGAATGGCAATTACTGCTGACTTCCTATCCAGCGCAGAGCCCGGGCCCGCTGAGGGTGCCCTGACCCTGCAGTATCCAGAGGGGAGAGACAGGAGCTGTCAAAACTCACACCTCTCCCTGGTCCCGAGGGGAGTGCTCCTCCAGCTGCTGCCCCACGGGGCCCCGCTGCACACTCCTGCTAATCAGCTCCATCTCATCTCTGGAAGGAACTGGCCCCAAGTGGATGCAGGCCCCTTCTCTCACCTCTGCTATCTCGTGCACCTTTGAAGTCCTGTGTGAGTGTTAGTTTATGGCTGGAGAGGCTACGATAAGATCCCAAGGAAAGGTGATGAATTAGCTTTTCGTCCCACATTTTAAAGGGGAAATAGCAGGCTGCTAAAATCCACAGGATCTGCACTAAGTTCTCACACCTCACAGCTAAAGCACTTGAGAACCAAAAACACTGGAGTGTCAAATCTGTTGGAGTGTGTTCATTAAGGCGGCTTGTTTGTATTTAGCTGACTTCCCACACAGAGCTTCTGTGTGAACAAGCATTTGGTAAAACTCTAGCAGTGGGACTTCTTTGAATTAGAAAATAAATATGATTATCAAACACCCTGCAAGGACAACAGATTTACTAGGCTAGACAGGACAAGCTGGGACAGAACGCACACCTTTGGCTCTCAGAACACGCCTTTCACAGGCATGCCAATTAACCACTGGGGGATAAAAATAGGTTCATCAACAATTAACACAGCAGAATTAGACACTGTCACCCAGGTGGACACAGCAAAAAGAATCCAAATTTGACTGGTTTTAACCCCTTCAACGATCAAATTAAGAAGCCCCTGTGAGTCAGATGTCAGATGTAATGGCTGGAGGTTGAGGTTGACAGGTCTGGAGCCTGAAGTGTGATGAATGGTTTTCTGTTAGTTGTTAGTTGTCTCAACCTGCCCAACACTTTCACACACTGAGGAGCCAATAACAAGAGATCCATCTATGTATGCACAGAGAAGGTGCAGGGTTGCATCAGATATTGGGAAATGTATGTGTGTAGCTTTCGTTGTGTTGTGAAACCAGTGTCCCGCCCAAGGAAATCACATATAACATTGTTAATAAAGTCAAGTTGGTTTTATTTATGTGGCTGAAAATCATACATTTGACTTAAAGGGTTTTACAAGATGTATGACACTAAAACACTAGTCAGATTGGGGAAAAAGTCTACAAAAATAGTCAACAGAAGGACAAAAAGAAGAAATATCAAGAGCAGCAGGCGAGGGATTACAGTTTGTAAAACGATTCTCCACCTAAAATTACATTTGACGAAGTGTTTCCTGAACGTGAATTCTTTATTCATAAAAACCTTGTTTCGCTGCTGACAATGTCAGAGCTCTTTCATTTGCACCTCACACACCCCGCCTGCGACGATATGCATCTTTATCTTGAATAACAATTATCACCCCATTTCCTAGGACCATTACATCTTCTTTACGACACCTACTTCCATTAGAGGGCTTAAATTTCACTGCCTGCACCTCACGGATACGTTGAAAACGCAATTCTTCAAAATATAGTTTCACTCATTTTTGTGATGAGCTGGATTCCGAACTGCCTCTAGATTTACCACATAAAAAGTTTCACTGCAGTTTATAAAGCAGAATCTACGGCCTGCTGTAACTTCCGTGCAGCCACTGTCTGCTGCAGCTCAGTGGAATTTCACCGCTGCCACCCGCTGACATAATTTGTTTCACAGTCACCACCCAGCAGCATGAATCAGATGTTGACACTCTAATTTCATGCACACATGGGTGTTTGGCTGAGCCAGCCTTGAATGCTGCTGCGTTCCCCTGCCTCTCCCTGCAGCTGCCCACTATACCTGCCCTCTGCCCTCTGACACAGCCATGTAATGTATTTAGCCTGAGAGCCGCACATTATGACTGATGATTTAACCATATAGTCTCATAATGATGATGTGCACTGTGAGGACAGGAGTCTCGCATTATTCCCACACTGACAAAATCTGACAGAATCTCATGAATGGTCAGATTTACTGTGTACGACTTGTACAAATAGGTTTAACGGTCATTGTGTGTCTGATATAATAAGGATTTTTATTCAGTGGCTCCTTCCTCAGCCATCAGGAGAGCACCACGCTGCTCTGTTTACCACTAAAATAAATCTGTTTACCATGGTCCACAGCTCCATCTGAAAATATTTGTTTTACTTTGTTGTTTTTATAAAAAAAACTGCATGTACTTGCAGGAATATAATAAAATACAGCCACTAGCCATGTTTCAAAATGTCAAGGGCTTGTCAAGGATTGACACATTTGCCGAGCATAATTAATGCAAGTTTTGTCTATCGCTGATTATTTTGCCTCCTCTAAAAGTCAGTGCTGACAGTCTGCAGTGGCAGAGGAGAGGAGCTAGCTTTGTGGTGTTTGTCCATGTCCTCATTCTGTCAGCTCAACGAGCCAGCGTAAACTACTTTCAACGCCAGTGACCAGCCGGATAACCGTGAACACGTGCGCTCCAAAGAAAAGCAAAAAAAAAAATCAGGGCAAATCCCAATATCTCTAATCTGACAGCTTCTCTTATAAGTGAGAGTAAATCCACAAGATAAACTCATAAACAAATAAGTTGTTTGTGTGCAGCGGAAGGCAGATAACGGCCGGGGTTTTATGAAACACTTGCTTCCTCTTGACAAATATCCAAACAATAAAGACACTGTAAATAACAGCACCCTGTCCGTATCAGCTCCCTACTTGAGGTTAAGTTGAGTTTATTGCGGAGGCCACTGCCTGCATGCATTAAGCAAATCATAAATTATACATGCTAATTACCTTGGGCCTCCACTTTAATGAATTATTTTAATTAAACTACAACATTGGGGTTTTGCATGTGGTCTATATTTCATCCCCTGCCTAAGATGACCTTCTGCTTTGTCTAAGTGGAGCATAGTTGAGGGAACAAGGACAATACAGACTTGGAACTGAGTTCATGCTGATGCTACTGAACTGTGGAAGATTTTGTCTGTATAATGGACTGAGAGCGTATTTTATTTGTATTATGGGAGGAAAGAAAAGCTGAAAAATTGGATGGTTTTGCGCATAAATAAACACTCATAGCATCAGAAAGGGTTATTGTTTGAGGGGTTTTATTCAGAAAAAATGACCAGACTATTTATTTTTGTCAGGTGTCAGAGATGAGCTTCCCATGGCGAGGTCTAAGATGTCTCCTCCCACCTGTTACATCGTTTTTAACACCAGTGGTTTTACACCTTATCTCTTCAGGGTTGAATCCGTTTGCTTGTTTGAGAGGTTTGTGCAGACGCTGAAGGTGTTTATTTTAACTGTAGTGGAACTGAATGGCAGCCAAACAACGCCCTCACTTTGTTTTTCCAGACTGACTCCATACCATTGATGTGCAGCATTTCAGCAGTTTCCACAGCACATCAGCCCCATGCACTTTGCCTTAAATCATAATTACAGGATGGCAGGGTGTCGTTTTGTTTTTTTTGTTTTTTTAATGCAATGTTCCATTTGAATATTGCATGTCTGCTCCAGAGTAGCACATAAAACATCAAATGAAAACTTTGGGTTATTCTTACATCTCACAGTCTGGGATGACTTTACAATGAATGACCTCTTATTCACAAAAGTTCTTTTCAGACATTCATCTATATATTTTACATAAACATTTTACTGAGAACAGTGCAGTACAGACCAAATAAGACAAAGGTTAGTACACTGAAATTCAAATGAATAGAAAAAAATTGCACAAGTATGTCATTATGTGCTGTTACATTTTTTTCTCCACTTGTGTGTTGCTGGATTTAATTCCTTTAATAACAACAATAAAGTAAAAAAGTTCCATGTGTTTGATATAATGTGGTTTTAATGTCATTGTAACGACCAGCCAGAAAAAAATAAAATCTGATTCCAAATTAAAGCTTGTAATCTGGCGATGCACTTTCAATACATTTAATCATCCAGAGTCAGAATTAATGTTACACACACAAATGCACAAAGTGGGGAGGAAAAAAAAAAAAAACTAACACTGTTGTCCAAACAGTCCATGGGGGAGGGGTGGATTTAAATTCCAAAAGGGTCTTGCAGCTCGTTTCCTAGTTCCCCAGTCAGCAATGTGTTTGTGAAAAATCAGTCTTTTTGTCTTGCTGAAAAAAGGCTAAATCTACATTGGTGGCCCAGTCTAAGTTTGCTATTCTTTGCACTTTCAATTCAAGTGAATGAGGGAGAATGAAGTGGCCCGAGACCCTTTATTTGATCTACTCGATTGCATAAAGTGACGGAATTCTAATGTATTTGTTTAATACCCCGAAATAGGCTGTTGCTTTCTATAGAGGAGGCAGATAAAGCGCGTTATTTCTTTTTATTTAATTCAAGCAATTCTGAAAACTAATCGAATAAAAGAAAGAACACTGTATTTTGAGCTTTTTTTGCAGATATTTCTCCGTCTGTATTTATAAACCTGTTGAATAAAGTTGCCCCGAATAGGCAAAAAAAATAAATAAATGAAACGGTCGAAACAGTCAGTTGCACCCATTAAAGGAGGAGGGAAAAAAAATCAACATGACACATATTTAACTGCCCTCCATGACATTAGAAGTATGCGCCAATATTAATTCGGACACGATGTGCAGCTTTTCTAAATGTTTATTGTTGGCCTTAATTGTGTTTAGCCTACAGCTTGATGAATGAGCCCAGTTGTCTGCGCTGTGACCATGGCATCGCAACTCCATGCATCCTAATCGACTGCACGACTCATTTCTCTCCCCACTGCTGCTCTGCAACTCTCACACTCTGCAATCAAACAGGTCCGGACGAAAGACAAATGAAAAACATTATTATTATTATTATTATTATTATTATTATTATTATTATTGGGGAAATTGAATTGGTATCCGACAAAAAAAGATTATCTGCCAATAGAAAAATAACTGTATTCTGTGTTATCTGAGACCAATAATAATAATAATAATAATAATAATAATAATAATAATAATAATAATAATAGGTGAAATCGTCTTTGAGTAAATCTTCAGAAACATTTTTGATTGTTTACTTCATTTTTAATGAGAAAATATTTCGATGACCAGCTTTTTTTCCCAATTCATTGAAGACTGTGTGCACACTTTTCAAAAGCACGCATGCTTGCAAAAAATAAACAAACAGAAACAAAACAACAACAATAACAACAACAGTAACAACACAAATTTTTAGAATGCATGCTTTACCTAAAAAAAAAAAAAGTACAAATTTACAGCATCTGATACACATGGTCACCACAGCCTTTTTAAATTAAATGCTTCACAGAACATTTTCTGGAAAATAGATATCTAAAACATAAAACTAAAAAGTGCATTTTACAACATTTCAGTATCAGTTATTTGCAATATTCACATCTTGCATGTTTGAGGACGTCTTACAATACTAGTTTTCCATTCTGAAAAGATGCCAGAAGTCAGTTTGCTTTGTTTTTATACAGGGATGGTAAGAACAAATCTAAATCCTATTCCTATTTGGTATACCCTTACCCATCATTCCAGTATCAAAAGCAAACAGCAACACGGAGCCATTGCCTCGCAATTTCATTGACATTACAGTGGTCACACAGAAACGGTGCAAAAGGTTTGCTTTTTGATCAAACTGAAAAAAAGAAAGCTGCCACGGGAATTACAAGCACTCCGAAATCAGAGCTGATGGTGCCAAAACAAACTGGCCCTGGGTCCCCTCAGTGGCTCCACTTCCAACACTCACATGTCACAATAAACTGAAAAATAGAACTATCAAATAATTTACATTTTCAAGAGCAATACTTCGCTGTGCGATTCTGTGCTGGACTCGTATGACACAATTTAAAGCGACACATTCAACACATACACAAATAAATCGATATGCAACTGCAACTCGCCTTGATAGTTTCCGACGACAGAAAATAGAAACTTTGGAATTGGTAAAAGGGGGCCTGGGAGCCAGCCAGCGGGGGAGAGTTCAGCTGGTCAGTGCACAGCCACAGACTGCAGTGTGGAGGGGCTCGTCAGAGTCTCGCTCGGGGTCGCCGGGCTGCTTTGGCTGGTCGCTGTCTGTGGGGAGGTCGGGCTCAGAGACTGTGGAGAGTTTGATAGAAACGCGGGGATGTGTGGAGGTAACGCCGAGAAACCGGGCATGGAGGTCGGGGTGGGCTTGATTGGCACAGGAATAGCCGGTAAGGACTGTCCCCCGTGACACAGGGACTTGATGGGCATGCCATAGGCACTGTAGTCGCTGCTCGCCATGGAGATGGGGGCCGCCGTGTCAATCACGCTGGTGTTGTACATGTGGGGCCAGGCTGTCGTCAGCTGGTTGTGGAGCGGGTACCCGGCGGACATGGACTGCATGGTGGAGAACGCCAGACTCCCGGGGACCTTGTACTCTCTGGCGATGATGTTCTCGATGGCAAACGGATGCTTAAAAGTTGACGACTGAGACACTCCGAGGTTGTAAGTTGACATCTGGGGAAGGTGCGTGCCAGTGGCTGCCAGGGCGCTCAGCCTCAGCTTGGCTTGCTGCTGGAGGTAATGGGCAGCATCCGACTGCTTACTTGGAGCCAAGTGATCGGATGAGGTCAACACTTTGAACCTTTTGCGTCGTCTCAAGAAACTTCCGTTCTCAAACATGTCCCCGCAGCTGGGGTGCAGAGCCCAGAAACTGCCCTTACCTGGCTGATCTGGGCGCCGGGGGATTTTAATAAAACAGTCGTTGAAGGACAGGTTGTGCCGCAGAGAGTTCTGCCACCGCTGAGTGTTTTCTCTATAATAGGGGAATCTATCCATGATGAACTTGTAAATTTCACTGAGAGGCAGCATCTTCTCTGGGCAGCTCTGGATCGCCATGGCAGTGAGGGAGATGTAGGAGTAAGGTGGCTTCTGGTCGCTGTACGTGTTTCTTCCCGGACGAGGCATCCTCGATGTGTTCAGGGAAAAAAAGGCAAAACAAAAAAAAAAAAGTCTCCCTTAATTCCTTGGCGAAAGCTTGACGCTCTTCATGAAAACAACCGCCGAGGAAAGTTTCAGCACGGGCGAAGCTGGAGTTGCGTTGCGCGTAAAACGGCCAGGTCGAGCGCCTCTGCGGTGTGCAGGCGGGCGGGCGGTGCACATTTATGGAGTGACGGCTGCTGCAAGTCTTGCTCGCAAAGTAAGTCAGCTTGTCCCGGCTAGCAGAGCTGAATAGACTTCATTTGGCGTCCTTGATGAGACGAGCTAAGTGGATGCCTCCATGGCCTTCCTCTAACCATCTGATAGTTTTATGTAGTGACATGAGCAGAAAAGACCCCTGTAGAGGCGCTCCATTAATGTGCCACCTCTTTGCTATCACATGACAATTGCCATGGGAGGAGGGGGCTGGGAGGAAGGCATAATCTGGTTTCATTTACACCTATTTACATGGACACCTTGGGCCAATGGAAATCATTTCCATTTGAAGACAGAAAAAGGGGTGAAAAGGCTCGGCAACCGGAATTGAACTGCGATGGCACTCAGTGTGTGAAGGTATGCGCTAATACTTCTTCAGCGGACTTTACAGTTGCAGTTCACAAGTATATAGGACATGTGAGTGGACATGAAAATGATTCGGCGTATTGCAGTTTAATGGTATTTTGTCATAAATTTGGCTTTGAGCTCTCTGTGCTGTTGTGAAGGCAGACATGTATCTAAACGTGGATTTATTAAAATATCCTGTTTCTGCAGTGGTGTGTGTGTGATGCTGCTTGAGTGAGGACGTCGCTCATTTAACAGATAAAATAGTGCGTAAAGGCATGATGCTCCTTTTCTAACTACAGTCTAAGATTGTTTACGACATGCAATACAAAATAATTTGCCATGAGCAAGTTCTGCTGATGAGCCGACTATTAGTTTTTCTCAGCTAATTTCGCCCAGAGCTGAGCGGAGGAAGCAGACGATATGAAAACATCAACACAATGCAAACAGCGTTATTCAAACTGAAACTTCATGAGGCAATCAGCTCTATTGTGTTTATGTAAAGAAGATTCTAAAGTACTTCACAAATGCAAATAAACCCTTGAGGATGGTGTGGTGAAAACTGTATAAAATATCCATAAGTCAATTATATGAATGTGAAAACCAAATGGGAAGCCTATTTTGAGCTATTGCTATTCAAGCTTTTGGCCAGGGCCACCTTTCCGCTTGGAGGGTTTGCAATGCCGGGGACCACACACACGCACACGCAGATTTGCTCATAATTTATGCTAATTTCCCCCACATAAATCCACAATGCACCCCATCACCAGTCTGACGGATTACGAAAAGAATCGCGTTGCGGGGGACACCGAGCTATTTTCACCCAGAGACCAGGAGCAGACTGAAGAAGAGCGTTCTCCCTGCTGCAAGAGGACTGTTTAACGGTCTAAAAGGCTGAATCAATACCAAAAAAACGGAAAGAAAAGAAGGATATTCTAGAAATTGTATAATTAGAGTAAATGCGCTAAAACCCCATAATTTACTACTTCATATATGAGGAGCTGTTACTGGAGGAAAAAAAAAACTATAAACTGGAAAAAGTCACAATTTTTTAGTGTCCAAACTTCCAGGGCGCCGTTGCACTATTTTCCCCCGCGGAGTGCCTTTTAACACCTGTCATTTCCCATTAATGCTCAGCTGAAAAAGGTTTTGTCCAAAAGGAAGTGGCCAGTCGACCCATCTTAAACACCGCGGATAATGACAACACACTGCCAAGTGCCAAACATCTTCTGACATCCAGCCTATTCATTCATTCATTCATCCTAAAAAAAAAAAAAAAAAAAAAAAAAAAAAGTTTATATACATATTATATTATTTGCTGTTAAAGCGGTCAGATCGGCTGTTGTTTTACAACTGATAGATTTTGTTACGTGCAGTGATTATGATTGTGAAATTTGATTAATGGGAGCTATTAAAAAAAAACTCACTGCAAATACTGGAGCACTTTGCAAATCAGCTGAATGCCACATTTGGATTTTTTTTTTATTTTTTTTTTGCTTCTTTTACGCATAATTCTTCATGTTACATTTCCCACTTGAACCTGCAAATCGCCTTTTATTTGTTGCATGTTTGCACTGCAAACTTGCTGTCATGCCAATTTGCTCCTTGCAAGTTAACCTGCAACACTCGCATTAACCAGCCGAGCCACAGAGGAGCAGTAAGAGTATTTCTTTTTTTCTCCCTCCCTCCCTCCTCTCACACACAGACGGTGTGGCTTTTTGAGCTCCAGGGTTATGGGATATTGGTAGGCCTTTTGTCCCTGTCGAATGCACACACTGAAAATACCACCATGACTCTGAATCTGAATGGGGTTTTTAGCTGCTCCCAAACTCCTGAGTTCAAGCAGCAGTAGATCAAGTCTGCACTATGTTTGGTCATTTGTAGAAGCCCGAACAAAGGTTGGGATAAGCCAAATTGCATTGCACTTGTGAACCGTGCCTCAGCCTGAAGTATCCTTTATAGCAGGAGGGGAGACCAAGAACAATTTTGTGTGAGCTTTAAAGAAAAAGAAAAAGAAAAAAAAAAAAGAAAAAGAGGAGCGAAAACAAAGGGCACTTTCTGAAACATCTTAAAGTAGAGTAGTGAGGCGTGACATTCCCAGGGTGACGAGACACAAAAGCCGAGGTCATGGGGATGAAAAAGAGAATCAAACAGCCACTTTCACACGTCTGCCCTCCTCTGCTGCGCCCCCGAACACAATAGGAAACAAATGTTGTTAAAAGAGGATCGATGCCATTCATCCTAAAGCAGCGAATGATAGCCAAACAATATTGTCACAGTGAATCGAGTTGAGATATGCTGCCACCCAGACCTGCGGAGAGGGGAGGAAAAAAAAAAAAAAAATCTGCCTTTCAGGGAACGATTAAGAGAAATCCAAAAGCTGAGGGCGTTGCTTATCAGGCAGGAAAACGCGTATTTAAGGGGAGAGCTCAAAGTTTGAAAACTAATTTTACTGAATGCAAAGGGCACACATTTGATCTGGATTAAAAGTTTAATTCAAGATCTAATATTTTCTTAAATGTAGCCGGTTTTTTTTTGGGGGGGGGGGGGGGGGGGGGGCGCTGAAATGAATTATTATTTTTATGGTGATTTTAAGTTCAGTCCATCACTTTTTTTTTTTTCCTTCTGCCTTTTCAGAGAGCACGCAGGTTGCTGACTGTGAAGCTCTGACTACAGGTAATGTGTATTTAGGCCACTAATCAACCTATAAATAGTCAAATCATTGCAAAAGGTGAGCAAACTCGTTTTTTAAAAGACAAATATTTTTAATCCCGGTGAATTATGAGTGCAAATTACCGCAATTCGCTACATTTTTTTTTCCCGTCATGCGGATCATCATTATCAGGCCTGCAGATTTAAAGGGATTTGTCATGTACCTGCAGCCTCAGTGTTGAGCGCACATCCAGTGAAGGCAGGTAGAGTTTGCTGTCTGCTGCAAAGTGTGACTCTCCAGCCCAACCAATAGGCCTGAGCTACTAATTAAGTCCGTGGTGATTTCAGCCCCGAGAGATGTTTTACGGTGCAATTAAGGACGCGCTGATGATAAGGTATGAATATTCAGCAGAATGACAATTAATTAGCAGACAGAGGGCTCTCATTGCACCCTCCGCAATGGCAAATTTAGCCTACATGACGGGACACTCACTAAAGGCCATCTTCACAAGCTGGCCCCTTGAATATGATTTTTTTTTTTTTTTTTTTTTAAACCAGAAAAAGGGAATCAGAATAAAAACACCCCTCCGCACATATGAACGGCGATAGTATAATATGTTGATTATTATGATGTTGATTTTATCAAACAGCGGGATTATGGACCTCGCAGCGGCCGCTCCATTAGTTGTTTCAGGGTGACATCAGAGGGAGTACCTGGAAGAAGACCTCAGGGCATTTACAGCATATGCTCGGATTATTCTTAATGGTCTAATTACATAAATTAGGCATTCATTATACGGCACATCATCTGTAGCAGATATCTCAATTGGACAGAGGCTGGAACTTGTAATTCAATTTGTCTGTGAGGAGTTTGATCCAATTAAACACTGAAAGAGATGGAAAAGGGAAGAAATAATGACAAAATTTTGAAAATAAATTTCATTTTAGTAATTTTATTTCAATTTATTTTATGACTGCTTTTTTTCTCAGCAGCAGTTTCACTCTGTGGCCATCAGATGGGGACAGCCTCTGAATCTGTCTTTCTTGGTTTAGGGGTGATGATGTTTTCTAATTTTATCAGCCTTAATTACATCTGTCACAAGCAAACATCTCATAAAACGAGCATCTATCTATCTATCTATCTATATGACAATTTTGGACAATATAAAAAAAACACATCCATCCATCCATCTACTGTATTACTATGCAATTGTGTAGGCGTGTGTGTGTGTGTGTGTGTGTGTGTGTGTAGGAGGGTTGTCCCAGTTCATTGACTCCATATGGTGAGAAACAGCAGGACTGATGAGTGTACTACCTGAGGTCCGTGTTTGTGCTGTCGACTGTAACCAAAACAGAGGCCCCTGACCCCCCACCCCCCCCAACCCCGACCCCCCCTGCATAATTCATTACAGACAAGACAGTGCCGCTCACACTCTCATTTCATCATTTAGCTTTTGGTGACAGATGACTCGGTGACAACAAATCATCCTATTAAACTACACATGATACTTAGCCAGCTGACAGATATGAAGAGGGAGGAGCAAAGTGCAAAGAAGACAGTGGCAGCGAAGATGGTGATACAGGAAAAAAGAAAATGTAAATGGGGAGAAAGATGAGAGGAGAAAACAGAATAACAATATGAGTCCATTTCAATATTGAGAAGAAAATGCAGGAGCCCTCACTACGACACTCTGTATTATAATGAACTAGATTCACATGAACAATAATCATGGAAATTCTCAGTTACTGTATATATTGTTGAAAATGAGAGAATAATGCAATATGAAGCAATGCGAGATCATAATATATTAACAACAAACTCAACAGAAGAGTGAACTTTCACTGTGAAGAGGAAAGATAAAAGGGCTATTATGCAAAAAAAGGTATGAATTAATATAGTTTGATACACACAGAGAGCTGCCTTTCATAGAGGATGAAAATGAAAATGAGGTGGAAGGCTTTGAGATGGATCATCTGTGCAGCTGCACAATGAGGAAAGGAGCATATTATTGGAGGTCTGCTAAGGTGGGTGGGTGGGGGGGGGGGTGTAAAGCTCACATTCTGCCATTAAAGACTGAGGTGCAACACAAGCAGATGACATGTGACATTTTAGCCGACGAGCATAAATGGATCAATACGTTGGGTCACGTTAAGTGAAATTACAGCCTCTCGAGGGCAGTGTTATAGGTTTAACCTTTCACCTTTCCCTCTGTGTTTACTTTCCACCGGCTATTCATAAACAGTTACTTCCCATTTCACTTTGACTGTTTGCCACAAATTAATTACAAGTTAGTAAGGTAGAGTGAAGGATAAAAAGCTTTGAACTCCGGGATCAATTCAGAGAAAGTTGACATTGTTGTTCGTCCTCGGCAACACCGCCAACACGTCTCTCCTTTGGGGGTTGGCGTGTAAGACGTCTAACTGAGGCAAATCCTTTTTATTGTGAGCTTGTGTGGTTGGAAGGCACGGTCCTTTGTGTGGCTCATGTTCATCCAGACCTTGGCAGTGATCAGAACACACTTAACCAACTGGGACCAAATGAGGGGCATTTTGTTCTGTCTTTCATCTTATACATGAGGGAAATGCCTGGTCTCCAAGGATGGCTAACAGAGCCAAAGACCAGAACAACACAATACACAATAACAATACAGGAGTGTTTACAACACACACAAACAAAAACACACGGCTGATGCTGGTGACACCCGCAGGGAAGGTAACGGAATGAAAAAATAGCACAGAAAATGTTCTTAAAAAAAAAAAAAAAAGTTTGCCAACATAATCCATGTGTGGACATCCGGTTGTCAGAGCAGAAGGAGGCAAATTAGAACACCTGCACTGGGCTTTGCTCTTTCTGACCTACATCTCCAAGGTGGCTCTTATTTTGGAGTCAAGCCTCTGTCCCGTGTTTTAATGTCACTCAGTATTTGTATTTTACAAGGCAGGCCCGCAGCCACAGAGGCTGTTCAGTCCTTTTGCGGGATTAACACAATGACCAATCACCGAGTGCCACTTCTATTGATACATTTTAATTGGTGTGTGATATATGCTGCTGTAAGGCTCAGATTTGCATTGCTAAGCATAAACAAGCCTCACAGTAAATCACAAAAGAGCTTTAAAGAGAAACGCAAACAAGCAATGTGGCACGGTACGCTTTGCACCGCTCCTTTATGGTTGACCAGCTCAATGTGCCTCCTGCTGAAAGGTAATATGCATGACACATTTCCAGGCACTAATTCATTTGTTTAGTAATAGGGGAGCTAACCTGTGCTGAAAACATGGGTGCACTGAGGAAAACATAAAGGTCCTGTTAATCCACGGCTAATCAAAAGGGCACAAGAAACAACCCCACAGAAGGATTTTGTCATATTAATTAAGGCGAGGCTTGAATATTTGTGCGTCTATAAAAGCACGCTCATAAGGCAGGGCACAGTGCCGACTCGGCATCATTATTCCACCACGCTGCTTTGACAATGTCGGTGTGAGGATGCAGCCCCTAGCTGGCGGCCAAAGACCTTGTAAAGCATAGCTAATATCGAGAGAAAAATATGTATTTATGTATCTGAAATCCTGTTGACTAAGAGCTCTTGAAGGAGCATTGTAGCTGATATACGAGCCGATTTCTTTTTGAAGGATTGTAGTAATAGAACTGATGAACTGTGATGTTGATTACTAGACCCTTAAGGGTCCGCACTTGAAAATAATGTTGTTGACTCTGACCTGTTCAGGAGCAAGTACTCCAGATGTGCCAAAGCATTTGAATTACAGATGGGAAATACACACAGACTGCATGCACACGGCTGAATGTAATTACATTTCTATCAAACAAATTTCATCTAGAGTCGAGGTTTACGCTATTACAATGCACTGATGGAAAGGCACGGGAAGAATCCTATGAAATGTCAAGTGCTGCCGCATGCTGAGAAAAATCTTTCTCGGCCACAGCTACTGTAGGCACAGACAGAGTATTAACAGCCTTATCAGCTGGGGAAATGCTCAGTTCCCCTGCCTAAACCAAAGCTATTACAATCCCAAATAATTAACTTTCAGCAGAATAGCCAGTTGTAGTGACAACTAAGACGAGAAGGTCTGCATGCAGGAACATTTGGATCACAAGTGTCTCCGTTTCACGTCGAAGAGGATGAAGCTGCTCTCTGTTTCCCTCTGCATCTCGAAGGTTTTTCATAGACTCTGGGTTCAGATAGCAGATGATGAGACACAGTACCACACCGTGACATCAGGTTTGTCCACTCTCTCTATGAAAGGCCGTTATGTTCATGCATGCAGTTGGTGTGGAGAGCTAAAGAGGTAGAACATATTGACAGAGATGCAGTCTTAGAGCCCACCAGCTATTGCCTGATGACGATCTTGCTTTTTATTAGCCTTTTCAGATTTATCTGCATTCATATGTAGACACCTGTTTATATAGATTAGCCGAAATATCGTGTTGTTGTTGAGTTTGAAAGTTGCTAATTAGATCTGCTGGCTACAACAGAAGCCATGAATCATTGTCAGACAATAGCTGATGGCCTCCAAGTTCAGAAAGATACTTTATGTCTTGATCACTGTCTTGTATCACTGTCATGACACTAGTCTAAACTCTCTATTCACCTTTTCTAAGAGAATATGCAAACTTTCTTTTAAAACAAAATACATGCCATCCCAACTGTATATTGATCTTTAAAAAGAAATGCTTATCGCAAAGATTTATCTTAATTTCCAGATTAAATATTGCAGGTGTGATTTGCTGAAATGTGTCAATGACAGCCAACCGAATTACTTTCCTACACGTGTTCCAAACTTCGGACACATAAAGAGGAGCAGAAGCAGGAAGAGTTTTAAAGGTTTGACCACGAAATGATAAGAAAACAGACAGAGACATGACCTCATTCAGTGATGTGTCGTGACTGGATATGTGGGACATAGTGAAAATACTTACATAATAATGAAAACAAGAAATCCAAAACAGAAAAAAAAGGTAAACATGGTTATTGACTCAAATTAAAAACATACTACACGTGAAGAAAATCTGAATAAAATTTCTTCCCTGAGACATTTTTGGACTAATCTTTTTTTTTTTTTTCTTCTTGCCGTCTTGGTGTATAAAGTTTTCTGTAAGTTGTAAGTCATGCAGCCTTGTGCAAACACAGTCTTTGAATATTCAAGGAAACTTCTTAGTGTTGAGAGTTTACAGCCTCGACTGGCTGGCCTTGACAGCCGCCTTTTTTTTTTTTCTTTTTTTTTTTTTAAAGTTAGTATTTTCTTGGTTTTCTCAAAGTGCTGAAAGTCAGTTTCAGTTCTGAACTGTCCCCAAATCAGCACAGTTATTCAATCATTACTCTGTTTATGTCCTCGTCTCACTGACAGACTTCAACAGGCGTTAAACCAACTCAGGTAATATGGCCTAATAAATCGGGGCCAATAAAAAGCATTTAATCGTGAGTGTCAACATGATTAATTGTGCACTAAAATCCATGTGAGACCTCCCAGTCATGGGGGCAGTGAAAAGGCGTTTTGCATTTCAGCATAACTGGCACCAAGACAAGCAGTTATGTGAGTCTGTTCATGGAATGGTTTGAATATCAAATTAATAATTAGTCATGTAATTCCTCCTCAGGAATTACTATGCCTCAAACTGGTTTGTGAATTTAATTATTAGCAGCCTTTTTGTTTCCATGTCCCTCTCATTACTGTCAGGATTGATGTAACATAAACTTCATTAAAAATTAAAGCAAGAGTCTTAATTATGAGGCTACACTGACTGAAGTTAGAATTAGCCAACTCAGTGATGTGCAAATGAGAGCATTATTTAAGAAACATGCTGGAAGTAGTTATGCTAATTTCAAGAGTTCACAGTAGCAGACCTTTTCACTTGCAGTTGCATATTCATTAAACACACTATGCAAATTTAATGTAGCAGTCTTAGTAATGCCTTGTTAATTTATTCAGATTTATTGAGTACGACTTGTAAAAAGTACCAATTTAATTACCCTATCTCCTTGGAAGGTAAGGGATGTGGCCAAGGTTTTAAACTGTGTAAATCAGGATTAGTGTGGTTTGATGGAGAAAAAGGGAATGAAAGGACACTGCTGTTAATGGCCATGCTTGAAAGACATATTGATTTACTTAAGACATGATCCAAGGAAGAATCTCTAACACACACTCAACCAGCCAGAAAGAAGTAAAGATGGGCAGCATTATGTGCTGTTGTAGCTGAGGTGGAGTCTTCATGTCATGCAATGTAGCAAAAGATAACATAAGACATAACTTCATTGATCCCACGTTGGGGAAATTGAGATGTTTCAGGCAGCAATAATAGCAAGAATAAAAAGGAGACATAGAAAACAAAATAGCCAATAAAAAGGGATACATAATAAAATTATCTGCAGCAAAAGATAGTTCAAGAAGAAGTTCAAGAAGACAGAGAATACTTGAAGAAAAAGTACTATCTGAAAATGCACTTTGGATATGAAAAGTAAAATCACTTACTCTGACCTTCCAGAGTGTTCTATAAACACATATATTTGATTGTCATTCTTAATGCATTAATATTTAAACAGCATTTTAATGTTGGAGCTGGTCCAGGAGGAGCTCATTTAAACTATTCGTATGATGTTGGGTAATTTAATCTAAAAATCCATCATGTTGTATCTGATCTGATCATATGTTTTGTACCCAAAATCAGAACTTGCAGAATACCCAAAGTAACGAAACAAATGTAGTGAAGCAAAGTTTTCACCACTACACTGAGGACATGTGTATAAAGGTCTTTAATAATAAGAGGAGCATGAAATCTCTGGTTGTTATATCACATTTCAGTGTAGTGCTGTACAGTCTATTGCCCAGAGGCTGAAATACCTGTTTTTGCACATTCTATAAGAACTTGTTCGGAGTGTTACAGTTGTGTAGTAAGTGCAACAACACAAAGCACCACATTAGCATCTTTCAAGCAAAAATAAGTGTACATGTTGCTCACCTTTTTTGTGAAACTGTATGTAATTAAGGAAATCTGCTGGTATTTTACAACCTGAACTTCATACTGATGTAGAGGTCACATGCACTCCACTGGAAACAGCTGTGCAACAGGGTCCAATGAGGCTAAAAAAACCACACATCTTTGATTTCATAAGCAACATCAGTGTATAATCACCTGAAATAAGAATCATTGTGTTGTTGTGACCTCAGAATGACCCCTTTATATCTCTTCTGCAGAGTCCACCATGTTGCACGGCCATGTTTCTACAGTAAACCCAGAACGGACAAACCAAGCACCGTCTCTAGAAAGAGCCTTTCACATTTATGCGGTTTTCACAGCTACTGTAGGTTCCCCTACAAGGCTGGATGAGGGATGAGGTGAGGGGTGTTGAGTTGGTTGCAATCTGCAACCTCACCACTAGATGTCACTAAATCCCACACACTGGCCCTTCAATGGTGGATTATATCAACACTAACATGAATAAAGGCCAGGGATTAGCAGGAGCTTTATGAGCCCAGTAGATTTCTTTTCTTGTCTTTGTCCACAACTGTGTTTACTCTGGCATTATTTGAGCTGTGAGAAGGAAAACTGTACATCAGTGTTGAATAATCCAAGAATATACAACATCTCATGAATAAGTGGGTTTGTGATGATATTACTACAGTTTTGTATAATCCTTTTGTCTGAAAATAATTTTATATCCATAAGAGGAAACAGATGCACTTCTTCTGCACTGATCCTCAGTTGGATGCTCTGTCTAAGAAAATGATGATGTCTAAACACAAAATGTCCATTGAGACATTTGTTGTGCATTAAAAAGAATGGAATTATTTCAATTAATACACTGAATACTTCCAAATAAGTTGTTTGGATGAAGACCAATCAAAAGTTTAGTTTTCCTTCTGTTTCACTTCCTGTATTTAAAATTAAAATATTCCTAATTTGCAATCTATAACTGTTGTGTCAGAGCATGTAAAATGCTGGTTCAATGAAAGGTGACTATTACAAACAACGCAGCAATAAACATTTGCATCTGAGAGCATGTTTACTGTGTTGGACCGAGTCCAACCCTAAAGAATTACTGCACAAAGAGTGGGGTGTTAATTAATATGCACTTTTAATTCAATGTATAAACCCCTGAAGAAGAAAATAAACATGTCTGCGCACATCTGGGCACGGCCTGCTTATTATAATAAACCTTTATTTTACAGTCACATATTGTTGTGGAGCACGTTTTGATCTGTACTCTGAGCACATACTAACAAGAAAACAATGTCTTCTCAGGTAACGGACACTTCAGAAATAAGAAAGACAGAAAATGAAAGCTAGTACACTGTGCAACCAAATAATCTTGTTAGTTTCAAGTGGTATGGTCAGTTGTCAGTGACTTGATGTTAGTCCTCGGGGACAGAGTTGAAAGGCTGAACTGGAGAAAAACATCCTTGGGGCCTTGAACCGAAGAAGTCCAATCATTGTGGTGGTAAAAACAACCTGCAGACGAGTACTGAGGGCCACACAGCTCTGACCGCGGCGGAGCACAGACACTGACTACATACACCACTCCAGGAGATAATTACACTGGCTGGATGTCTATTGCTCATGTCTGTTCATCACTCCCTGTTGTCCCCCAGTAGTCCCTCGGGGTGTGTTTGCGGGACTCTGTATGTGTGTGTGTGTGTGTGTGTGTGTGTGTGTGTGTGTGTGTGTGTGCGCGTATGTGTGTGTACTGGGGGACCCTACAAGCCGACAGGCCAGTACTGAAATCACCTCTTGCTGCTTTGCTGAACAAAAATTAATTGCTCACGTGTTTGACGCAGCCATCCAAACAAAAATTAAAATAAAGACACGAAACCTGTTAAAACACACTCTGTGCAATTAAGCTGCTTGGGGTTATATTTATTTTGAGCTAAAGGAAAAGGCCTGACTTGTTTTTTTTTTTTTTTTTATTACAGTCTCCATAAATAAAAAAGGCACTCAGAGGAAGCGAATGTAAGTGCCTGAAAAGATTGCACACAGTATAAACTACTGATCTGTGTAGGCGTTAGCGCTGTACCACAAACACCTCTGAGTTGATTACATAAATATTGCATTACTCAATTATTTATGTGTTATTAATTAAAAAACATTTTACGTGAAAAGGGAAATATTTGTGTGTAGAATCACGGGAATTTTGTTTAATATGTTGAAGCATGCTTTAGCAGCATAAACATAGATATTACAGTATCTTTCTGTATGCTAGGGGTCAAAAATCATCCCAAATAAAGCTTGAAGTCTAATAAAAGTGAATAAATGCTGGTCTTTTCAATGCAGGACTTGCAGGTTTATATACTGTAAACACAAATTACAACAGGAGGAAACAGAAATACTAATATGCACTGGGCTTTTCTTAGATGTTAAAGGAGTTGTATTAGCTGCAATACAAGGAATGCTTGATTTCATATCTTTACAATATGGGAAATATGATCTAACAAAATCACTGTGCATGATACACACACATGTTCCGTATGTTCAGGTGTAGAAGGGCAGAAAATATTGGTTGTCATTATCTCTGTACACTTTGTTTTAGGAGAGAGGGTGTTTGAGTTTTCTGGTACAATGACTGTAAACGCTGATAAAATCTGTCTGCTGCTGCTGTTTTTCCCCATTTTTCTGACACTCAGAGTGCTGATGTCAAAATTAAGATGCTGATTGTATTCATCCCTACTGAACCTCCAACCAGCAGATGACTTAATATACATCCTTCATCATCTCGAGGGCAATCATTTCCATTTTTCTCACTCACAGTGACAGATGTGAACCATCCCATTGACCATAATTAATCTGTGTTTAAAATGAACAGGCCACATAGTAGTGGAGGCATAGCCCAGGGTCTGAGGGCCCGTGTCACAGTGCTATCTGTCTGGCCCCATGCATCCCAGTGTAATTATCCCATTGCCATGAATAATGGGACAAGGTGGATCAGAGTGATGCTTTGATAGAGATGAGATTAGTTTAATCAAGTTCATTGCTTGGGCCAGGCCACCAAATCTCATCATCCCATCCTCTCAAATCACCAGACCCTCACCCCACCCGCCAAAGCTCCCTTTACGCCTGCCACATTAGCCAGAAAAATTTATGACATCGTTAGTTTTAAGTGCTACCTCTGTTAGGACAATGCATACTAAAAGCAGAAGCCTTTGTGACAAAAGGATTCATATTAAACGGGGCAAAAGCAGGAGTCCTGAATCTGTGGGCAGACTGGGATCATATGGTATGAGGGCACATTTACAACACAGAAGAAAAACAGTGTACATATCACAATAATTATATTTTATTATGGTTGTGCTGGGAGTCCATCTGGAACAGTAAAATTGTTCAATCAAGTTCTACATTTACTTTAATGTCAGGTGAGGCTTATCTCAGGTACCTCATACATTCAACTGTAACCTTGATCAAATAACTGAACAATTTAGTTTCAAATTTATATTCATTATAAAGAAAAACTGTTGGTTTTCAATAGTTTAGGCACCTCTCATTAGAAAGTCAAATATGGGATTCATCATTGTAATGTGTTGCTGCCCTCAGGCAGACATTCATGTAAAACAGAAAGAACATCGCCGGGCACAGTGGATATTTACAGACAACAAATCATGTTTGTCAAAACTGACAAACCCAGCGTGAGACAAAGGCGGTGGACTCCTATAGTGATCTTAGCCAGGAGAAATCCATAAACACATGTTCCCTGCAGCGCACCATCACTCTGCAGCCGGCCTGACGTCAGAGGACGGGGCTTAAACTGTCCACAGAGGACAACAACTTTGCAAACAAAGCCCCAAGTCCAGACTCTCGGAAGTCCCGACTTTGACTTTCTCCTAGCTTCGTGTCAACACGCCGCTCCACAAGCCCCCTCCACAAAAAATACCACTATTACAGCACAATTTGGGAGTCATTCATCAAATAAGACATAGGATTAATTAAGCCTGAGGACTGAATTAGCCTCCCTCCTCACTCATCAAGGTGTACCCTTGGCCTGAGGTTTGGGATGGGGGTGGGGGTTCCATGCTGGTGGTGGTGGTGGTGGGGGGGGGGGGGGCAGGGCTTTCATATCACTAGCATGTGTTTAGTACCCCATACAGTCGTGCAGGGACAAAAAAATGAAAAATCCCTTTATCCCCAATTTACATATGATGTATGGCAATAAAAACCTCCAGAGGCGAATGCGACCACAGTGCTGTTCATTACATATTAGCTTTATGGCCATATATTTATCAGGCTGAAAGGCCTTGCAGGAAAGAAGTTGTCAAAAGACTGAATGACAAACTTAAGACCCTGCGGGGACTCACACTAAAATACCAACATTAACTGACATTAAGCCTTTCAATGTTGCTTTTAGTGGAATAATTTCACACCCAACACAAGGACAAGCACAGCAGACAGAGGTGGACTCTTTGTACTGAAACATGATGGGGGTGTGTTTTATGTGTTGTGATAGCCTGTAATAAGTAAAGATTCCCTCCCCTGTGTACAGAGATATGACACATATATACATTCACACCGTGCACTGAGTTCATTAGTCCATTGTATCCTGTCCCTCACCGGAGAGGGTCATGCTTTTGATGAATGGACTGTGCTGCTTGTAGCTTCAGGCTAAGATTCAGCACCTCAAGAGGCAGAGAGGACCCAACTCTGGTTAGAGCAAAGGAAAAAGAAGGAAACATAGGAGGAAATGAGGGAGAGAAAGAGAGATGAATTTGGATTACCCAGGAGTTCTGTCTCCCCCGAGTCCCGCATCCGAGAGACATTAGGAATCTAATGTGCTATTATTCTCCATCACCCCCCAAAGCCTAAAACATCTGTCCTTGGGGTGTCTCCAGTAATAGACAAGGGCTTTCGGACCCTTCGCTAAGACAAGACAGCAGCTTCTACAAGGGCCCTTGACGTCCTGCCGACTTAATCTGCAAGTACTTTCACAAAATTGACATTGCCTAGAGAGTAAAGCAATCAGCAGGCACAGTGTTACAGAGCATTTGTATTTCAGCGGTGCTTCCAGAGACAGTGAAAGCTGACCTTTAGAAGGCCCGGCAAAGAATTACATTTCTTTTCACTGGTTTTTCTAACTTTAAAAAGATTTTTTATTTTCTTTTTTGTCACTGAGTTTCCTCAAGGTTAGCAGTAGGTGGGTGAGTTGTTTGTTTTTCTATATATGCAAATATTTAGTGTGCATACCAACAAGTAGCATACAATATCACAGTATGCTGATAAAGGATTTGAGGACATTCTTTTGGATGCAAAGTCATCTGGATGAATCTCAGAGGATTCTAACGTCTGTATAGTCTGTTTATTTCAACACCTCCGTCACTGATGAGTTAGATCAGTTCATCATTCAAAGTCACAGTGCTTTCACATTATTAGTGTTTTAATAAGGAAACCCATATGATCTAAACACTCCCGTCCTCACACTTGACTCTCTTTTACCTGTGTCTGTTTTATGCTCTAATTCCACTGTAAATCCAAATCTTTGCATAAACTCTCGATCCCTCCCTGAGACTGTGTGCTGAAAGGATAAGTCTGGCGATTTTCTACGTTTTTCTCACTGTCAACAAATTCCATGAAAAGACTAAAACCAACAATGAATGTATCTTATTAACAAGTATTAACTGTATAGCCAAAGCCTTGATTCAATTTTTTTAAACGCATCCATGAGATGCACTGTTGCAAAGGCTAAATTGTTCCTTTACTATGATCAGCATTTGAACTGTAGTCTATTTTGAGTCAAATCTGCAGCTGAAAATAGACCCCTGTAAAAACACTTCTTACCTCTGACTGACTAACATGTGTTTAGCCCTTGGAATAAATGTGATCCGTTTTTAACATTTGCTTCTTCATTAGAAATGGATTTGAGGGTGGTGAGGGCTAAAGACGTGATAAGGGCGTATTGAGAGGTGAACTGATGGCTCTGTTCATTTCAGGGATTTGTTGCACAATAATAAAGAATATCACCAACCCTCTCCTTTAAGTCATGATGATGGCGAGAAGGTGATCTGGACATAAAGCATTTCCCACCAAAACTTAAATGGTCATCTGATATTTGTACTGCACATTTAAAAGGGCCAGCCCAAAGTTCACTTGTACAAGATGTAAAACTCAACACCACCTGTACAATACAGGGAAATTACTCATGCGTTTTTTTTTCTTTGTGTCTCCACAGCATCAGAGAATAATTGTTTTCATATGACCACACATCCAATATTCATGATACTCATTTTTAACATGAAAGATCTGTTAATGGAGGCATAGTATTTGATGTTGTATTTCTACTAATTGAATTAAATCTAGTCAAAGAGCAGAAGTATTTGTCTTAAAGGCTTTCAGACCCCCAAGGTCTGATTATAAATGCATCCCATTAAATGAAAAGAATATATCTGGCTTCATTCATTATTGATGAGGAGGAGAAGAAATACTATGGGTACTCATTAATTTAAGAGAAATAATGTCTCATCGTTACGTAGGACGGCATAGCAACAACTCCCAATAGATCCATCAGACTGGATAGTGGAAACCATGCAACCTGTTTAAATGGGAAGTTTCTTTGCTAAAGAGATGGTGTGGGCTGAACAGATGGCCAAACCTGTGCTTTCCACTCCTGCTTCTGTTGAGCAATTAAAAGTTTCTGGCTGTTTTCCTCCCTCCCCCCAAAGTACAGATTGCAAACATGACAAGAGGTCAAATATCTGCAAGGGAAAAAGGAGTGGAACAACTGTTCCACCGAGCTGCTCTGGCCTCAGCTGGTGTGCAAGCGGACGAGTATTCACCTGAACGAGGACTGGTAATCACCCCACACCGAAGTGAATAATTAGTGTAATAATTACCAGGCTTAAAATGAATCTGCGAGCTGCCCTCTCTCACAGTGCCATCAAGAATAACAGGTGTTGAAAGTGCCTGGGAGGGACAGAGATTAAAGATTATTTCGTTATCCTGGGTCTCCTTCAGGCACAACTGTCTTGTGTTTTATCCTGTCATCCACAGCAAGGGTCGTGTGGGGGCTCATTTTCCTCTGGCATGGCAGTTTTGGGAGCTGGGCATTTGACAGAGAGTGAATGTTGTTTAATCTGGGAGTGTGAGCCGTCCTTGAGCTTCCTGGACACTCCATGTCCACATAACCTCCAGCTGTGTGGAGTTAGGTTGTACTAATGGTTATTATTAGCTGCCACACTGGCTTTTCCTTGTAACACAAAAATCCTGGATATACTCAAATAACATTTTTGGTGTGTATTCAAATAATGTAATGGGAATTGTAAAAGAAATGACAAGCACACAATCCCAGCAATAAATCCAAATAATTACACACTGATGCTGATGTCAATCTGATCACATCCACATTGAGTTTACACCCTTTCCAACCACACAACAGCCCATAATTTTGTTAGTGATGAAGATTTAATAACTCAATTTTCCTTATTAAAAGAGTGGGCACTACTTATGTGATTTCAGTGGCAGCCAAGTGGCTGTATGTACTCACTGTTTTGACTTAAGCAATGAAGCAAGTGAGCCTAGGGGTGTTTGTTCTTGTAAGAATTACTTAAAGACTTGTCAAGATGCCACAACTCGTGCTTCGGTTCCCAGGCTCTTTCTGTGTTTGTTATTCACACTTCCTGTGTGTTTTTGAAATTGCTACAGCAGGTGCAACAGATCTTAGAGATAGCGAATTAAATATTTGTTTCCAATGCTTAACAAAGTGTATCTTGTCTTTTAATTACAGCGGAACTGCAATAGTCCCAACAGAATTACAGGGAGAAAGCTATAAATGGTCATTATGTTTCCAGCATCACTCTAATAATGCAGCCAGGAAGAACAATGTCACGATATTCTTGTGCCACACAAAAGGATCCGGCAGCATAAACAGCTATTGTCCGGGATTCCTCTCAGCTATCTTTAGAATATGTGAATGTCTATGCAAAATCAAGATGAATGTGTGGTTGAAAGAGACATTGGTTGATTATAGTATCAGCACGACATCCTACACTTCATCTTTTGCCATGCCCTGTTGTCTTATAATGTTGTATCATTAGTTTCCCTGACAATGATTTAGCATTCAGCCATCTACCCCATTGACCTGTGCTGTGTTTAAATGTAACCTTCTTTTAGCTCTAGCCATCATTTGTCACTCGTGAGCTGTCAGATACACACAAATTGGACACGACCTGCCACGGCCAGTGACAGGGAGCCACAGAGGGCCCGCAAAACAGAAGCAGGGCAATCAGCTGCATCTTTTACATTTACATGGTCTGGGAAGGTTAGCAAGTTGTTCCTGAAAGATTACCACCTCTAATTTCTTTGGGGAGGATGGGACCTTGGTTCTGCTGCCAAGCCTGCTTTTCAGGTCAGGGCCCTCTGAATGTTAACTAAGACCCAGGAGCAGGTCAGCAGGCAGGCCAAGGGACCAGAGGAAAGCCGGCGCCCTGCTCTTACACTGGCGGCCAGCAAGTCGTGCAGAAAGTTGCCATCCATCTTTGGCACAATGCTAATGATCCATTCTGGGAGAGGTCTGTGGTTAGGAAAGCTATCCAGGTATAGTTCTCCACTGGTGCCTCCCTGCTGCTAAGTGCAACACCAACTCTGAAATCTCTGCCAGCAAAAAGACAGGCTCACTAACGGAAAATTCTCCAGCATGTCTTCAATAGGAGGCAGAACTGTTTGATGTCCTCACAACTGCTCGTCAACCCCCTGGTTGTCTTCTTTAAGCTATGCTGCAAGAAATTTCCATGTGGTGCCACAAAGGGCACCTCCGGCTTCTAGTTTTTTAACTTTTACTTTGATCTAAATTATTGCACAGTTTCAACTCCATCTCAAACTGTGATGAGCACTGCAACTGCGTTTCTGCAACTGTTGTAGCCCCAGATCATTTCTGAATGCCACTCAGTGACTTTACTGTGTTGCAGGCAGTTATACTGTATAAAATACCCAAGGAGAATATGTCCAATATAGTTTTACCCAAACACAATCTAAAATATTACTGCGCTAGCATCTATATCTCAAGCAAACAGTACAGTATTTTCACTACTCTATGTGTGTATATATATATATATATGCATTCATATATTGTATATATACTGTATGTATATCTGTATGTAGGTGTACACAGCTCCTTCCTGCACACATTATGAAATATATGCAAATATATACATGTAATATAATGTAAAATACCAGTGAACCTTCAGTGAACAGTAATACTGACGTACTCATAACATACATGTCTCAATATCGCACAGACAAAACAAGACCATCATCATTAGACCGTGGATTGTTAGAAACACAAAGGTGAAGAAGACAACACATTATCCCATCTTCAGAAATGTGCCCGTGTCATTTTATCTAATTTGGTTTACAATGAAATGGCCAATTAAAAATAACTGCATTACTTTGTTAATAAAGCACAAGACTGACTCGAGGGAACATTTCATTGGCAGTTAATTATGCAGTCTGGTATTCTCAGATGTTCCGAGCAAATGTACAGTGAGACTATAAAGCTGTTATTGTGCTCTGGTTCCGTTTCATATTTGCATAACAGAAAGAGCACCGTGTGCTTTGTTGCTGCCGCCGCTGCATGGAAAGAGGCTCAGCACGTTTAGGAAAGTGCTGGTTTTATTTCTATCTGTAGAGATGCAGTATCAGCACGTCATACCTCGCTGGATTCAGTTCCTGTGACACAAGGTAGTAATCCCTAATGTTTGATTTTCAAAACATGAGTATAATCATATATTTATGTTGTTGATGCTCTGTAATCCATAAATACAGATGCACAATGCACTGAAGAATGTCCACCCTGTACAAGAGCTGCATATACTGTTAATAGATAAAAACATACAGAAGTTAGGGTTCATCTAAATCTTAATTTCCTCAGTCTATGAACTGAACTGCATTCTTTAATGCTTTTGTCCATCTTCATTGAGCTGTGCTGTGAAGCTCTCTGTTTTCGTGTCTTTCTGAGGTAAATGATGCTTGAACAGCAGGGAGATCGCTCACTGTTAACCATATGGTTTCGTGCAAAAGGTCACCGGTGTTTCTGAGGGTTAATACCAAACGCCCAAACATAGACAAGAGGGACCCATACATATTAATGACAGTCTACGTTCCCTTGTGCAAAGAAGATCAGGTAGCTGGCAAATCGTTTTTTTTCTTTTTTTTCTTTTTTTCCAAGACAGCAGTGATTTCAGTACACTGAGACATAATTAATGAATGAGCACTTTCATCACAGTCTATTCTAACGACCAGACTTATATCATGACAATGAGACTAATCACAAAACAGTCACTTTTAGCCCTTCTGTCAAACTACTGGCAATAATGAGAATGGATTTTTGCAGTCTTTTAGTCAGTTACCAACAAGACACCATCATGTCACATGATAGACTGAAATGAACTGTGCTCATAAAGTTTAAATATATAAACTCCACAAAGGGTTGCATTAATAAGTGATTTTTCTCCTAGGTATGATTTTTCCACTTTCCTTTGTCGACATTTCTCTTTACATTGACAGTGAGCGGGAGCGGTCTCCCCTCAGTGATAACACGAAATATTGGCTTTTAACAGTCACTTTAAAGCATATGGACGCTCAAGGCCATTCCAACATTGTGTAAAAGCCTAAAGGGAGTGTAGCTTCCCCACAAATCTGCAATACGCACCAAAACAACTATCACTTTATGTGAGAATTAGCAAATAGTTACCATTTCTGTGACATAAAAAGGGTCCGTGCCAACATGCACTGAAATAATAAAATATTGAAAGGTCTATGAAACATAAATGTGAATTCTTGCTACATCTGTCTCTTGCTAATTGAGTTGCTACCAAGAATGTTAGTACTCTGGAGAATAATTTGTCAGTGCAAAACATCGAATGGACCAATTTATTGGTTGCTGCAGGCTGTAGAGTTCCAACAGTCTTTGATCAACCTTTTTAGGTCAGTATCTCTCGAAATACAGAGAAGAGAATTACATAGCAGAGAAAATATTTCATCTTTTTAAAAGACAAGGAAAAGTATTTTTGTAGTTACACTGTTTGGCTGTAATGGTGAATAAATTCTTCAGAGGGCTCAGAGCCAGAGTGGGAAAATAGCGGCTTTTATGCACGATATTTATTGTTTTGTGTGGATGGTAACTTAAACATTTATCATAAAAAAGTGACAGAAAGAGTAATTATAAGTTTTGCTTTTTCCCATCACTCACTGATGTGAGATGCATGCTCTGACAGTTACCGGCAGGATTTTCTGACAGTAAATTAAAAGGACGCTTCAAAGAGGTTCCTGTTGGCGGAGGGGTTGATCAATCTTTGATTTTGAAAGATTCTTGGCACTTTGACAATGGATGTACTAAAGGTTGCATGATAGCTCAGTCAAGTGTCAAAATTCTATTTTGCCTAAATAATATGACAACTCTTTACTGAGTTAGAAGTTGTGTGCTGCTCTTTTAGATGAGTGTCCTCAGTGAACCTGATGCCATGGCAAATTCACTGTTACTGTATCAATAGTTCTGTACCTTGATGTATGGGATTCTGTACACATCAAATATGGACCACATGAACTCAGTTAGACTGATTCAATCACTTAATGTTTTAACTAACAATAAACATGATCAGCATTTTACAACAACCTTAACTGACTCAAAACCTAATCTAGATAACGTTAACTCAATACTACAAATGTATGCAGTACTTATGCTGTAAATCAGGATGCCTTTTTTTAAACAGGGTGTGACTATACAAGTTATCATAAGATGTCATGCAAACTCATGTTTTATTTAATTTTAGTTGACAAATTTTAAAGAACATCCACTTTAATTAATACTTTGGAGAGTGATGTGGGAAATTTAAAGCCAACTAATCCATCACTGGTTGATGGCCCCACAAGGCAAACAGACGTAACTGTCATAATACTGAGGAAGGCGCTAAGTCACATAACCACATTCCACATAGGATTGGGCAATATGATGGTACGCATTGTGTAACGATAGAAAAACGTCTATAGTTTCATATGCTCTATTGTTTATTTGGTTGTGTGATCAAATCACACTCTTTATGGCAATCTTTTTCACCATTTGGATAACGCTTTGTGTTCATCTGCATGACAAGGATGAAGGCAGGATATTTGCATGAAAGCAACACAAATAGGAGCCCGAATGTGACACAGGATAGCTAATTCTGAACAGTAGAAGGGCTCGTAGCTAAAAGAATGGCTACTTCGGTCACATGGACGTGGTTCAGGTACGAAAGGTCTGACACAGATCAGAAAACCTTGCAAATTATCCTGCAGATCAGTCACAGCCTCAAACACTACTGACCTAAGTTTCTAACAAAAGGAGAAAAATAATCAAATATGAGTAAGTGCCTTTTAGAGGTCAAGGATATCAGTAAAGATGTAATCAGAAGTAGGTCTTTCCATGTGGCCACTGTCTATAAACTAGTTATTGATTCAATTTACAGAAAATGTGCTTTATCATGAGATGTATTGTTATCTGGATATGAAATTGCATATCATAGGATATGAGATTTTGTCATATCGCACAGCCCTAAACATCTGCAGTCCAATGGTCTTCAAGTACAGAGCAGATTCTTAAATCTGCCAATTAATTAATCAATGAGTATTACCCACAGAATGTGACAGCAGTGCATTATACTTAAAGCTAGCTTAAAGCTACATATCTTATTCTTTGTGGCCCGATTATGAAAAGAAAAGGGTGAAACAATCTCTCAAGGTTCATTTAAATGTCTTATTTGTCACTGACCACCCAAGAATGTTTCTGCCTAACAACCTTTGCTCTGGATGCGTATAAACACTGTGTTTACTCTTTGTAAAGACCCAGGCACCCCGGGCCTTGTTGCCATAGAAGCAGACAACAAATCCTATAGTGACTTTATAAAACCTTTTTTTTCTCTTGAGCCGTACCATAACATTTTCTACTAACAGGTGACAATCAAACAAGCTGGAGTTGTCAATATAGCGTTATTGCAAATAATGATGTGGTGTTTTATTTAAAATATAGCATGTTATGGAGGTTATGTGACATATTCTAATCATTTAAGATTACAGCTGGCTTGTCTCTCATTAAGCAAGTTTAGTTAGGAAAAGAGTCTTTGCTGATCACCACCTTATCCCATTCATTATACCCATGAATGGTCCCTCGGTCACATGGCTGCAAACTGCAGCTATGCTGGCAGTAAAAGGACAAATTGAGTAGAACGTTTAAAAATGCTGAATTGCTTTAATTAATTTGGAAATAGTAGACTTTGCTGTAGTGGAGGCCTATCCTCCTGGGTCCCTGCAGAAATGCTGTCTCAACACCAGGCCATCGCTATGTTGGTCTGTGCCCATGCTCTATATCTAAATGTAGCTTTGTTTGATTACAATGTCCCACTAGTATTTAAATTAATGTAAAGAGTTACAGTTAAAACATAAGGGAGATTCAAGACTCTTGGTGCATATCTAACACTGAACAAGCTCATTTCAACCAGTACGAGAACCGGATCGCAGAGCAAATAATTCGCTTGCAACACAGCCATACCTCGATTAAAAAACTCAGTTATGAGTGGAGAACAGACACAAACAAAAACATGTTTGCTTGAAATATATCCACACTCCATAATGGTGAGGTCAGACAATTCATCTCCACTCAAAACATTTCAACAGGGCCCTCAAGATAAGATATCAGGTTGTACAGCGCGCTATATCATTAGCTCGCACATGTACAGCGTCTCAGAGGACGTTTAATTTGAGTAGGAAAAGTCTGTTCCTCCGCTATGAGGTTAAAGAGTGGGTGACAAGTGAAGAAAATCACAGCGGAATGCATTAATTAGATAGACCTAAAAGCATATTTATCAAAGGCTAAGCCATATGGGAATTATCTTAGAAAGGATCTAATAGAGACAGGACAGGTTAATAGAATAAAAGGCCTTGAATCGAATGTGTGCTTATACATAAAATATCAACCTGATCTCACATGTAAACGAATCATTAGGATGTAACCATTAAATGTTACGGCATGCAGATCCTTAACAACTGAAATGACCTTCATGTGGTCTGACAGTGACAATTGGCTTCTTATGTTCACTCTGATTAAAATGTCAAAGCCTCTGACTTAATTCATCTCGGCATTTGAAAGATTCCACACGGAGCGGGCCAATATTTGCTCAGAGTGAGAAGACCGATTGCATGAAGTTGAACATGCTGATACGGAAAATAAATATTTCATGAACTCCCTTAATCAGAAAACAGTACACTGGTCTGCCAAGGAAGTAAACAGCCCAGTGACTCCGGCTGGATCATCTAAATGGTGTCAATCACAAGCGAATATGGAGGGGCTCCCGTCCCAGCTAGTGATGACTGATGGCCCTTCAGTGGCGATCGAGACAGACGGAGCTGATTGAGAGAGCTTATCTTTATGGTGGAGCCATGGAATTGTTAACAGGACGTGATGGCTGGCGTCCGCCGAGTTGAGCTGGGAGATAAAGCTGTTGGGCTCGGGCTACCTTGCCATCATTCACAGAGGTAATGATCTCTGTCTGGCTCAGAGGTAAGTAATAGTCTGCCCATGGGTTAGTAAGGCCGTGACACAGCGTCGCTGACCAAGTTGAACTTGGAAAGACCAACGCAGGTCAGTACACTGCTGCATTTCTAATAAATTTAATAGGCAATTTAATAAAGATCAGGATATACTGCAAACCTAAGGTTCATGAAGTTTAAGTAACAGATGAGAAGCCATGAACCTTTTTAGACTCCTTATGATCCAGGGGTAATGCAGAGCAAGATGACCCGCAAAATTAAAAAACACCTCCACATGCCATTACACCACGGCGAGCACACAGAGAAGTGTTCACGATGACCACGTCTTATAAACGATGGCGGAGATGAGATCCGTCTTGAGATCAAGGCAGAGGCAAGAGTATGTTGAGAGGAAGCAGTCGAAGATCTAACTCAATTATCTTTAGCAGGATAATTAATCAATTCAGTATGCACATCCAAGTCTCAGAGGCGTCTTTGAGATAATTGTTCTCATTGACTTGAATAATTATTTGTTTGCTGATTTAATTATTTTCGCATTTGGAAAACAAATGAACTGTGCTGGTACATACTGGAGACTTTTTTTTTCTTTTGATGTAGGCAGGTGAGAAATGCACTAAATGTACTGTAGAGCATCAGACTGAAACACTACTGCTGTATGAAACCCTAATGCTGACTGTCTCTTGAGAAATTAACAGCAACCATATTCAGAATTTATGCCATTATGTGTGTTTTTTTTCAGAAGCCTAACCTCAACTTGAAGAAGGTCAATAAAACATGAATTGTTTCTGCCTCGTGGCATCAATACAAACTACACTGAATCAAAGGCTAATATTTCTCAGCTATGAGGTCAGCCCTGGGTTACAGACACAATGTCCTCATATAATGACTGGCATGCTGAAAACAATTGTCGGAGTTCTCATTTCACAGCATTGCGAGTGTGAATGAGACCTTATGGCTACTGCAGCAAATAGCACAAATTATGAGGGTCATTTTAATGGCACTCACTACTATTTATCATGCCGTTTTAAATGTTTTGCTCATTTGTTTCCATTAAATATTTCATCTTCCCTTAAATATTCATTTAACTTCCTCTTTAAATTTTTTACCAGTCTCTTTGCAGTTGCTATCTTTTTGCCTCCCTTTTAGGCTTTGCAATCATAAATAATTATTCATCTACACCCAGAAAGAGATTGCATAAAACATGCACATGAATCCTTTTTGTCTTTTCTCATTAGTGATATACTTCGAGTAGCCTAAATACTTCCCGCTACCCCACTTATTGAAATTGGTTGGAGAACCGTCCTAATGATTCTGCTTCACAAATAGGTTACAGCTTCCATCTCTGATCCCAACGTTCCTCCCGCCTTTCATCATGAAAGGAAAGGTCTGCTGTAGCATCTGCGCCGAGATCTGGAGTTCTTGTATTACTTTCGAAAGGAAGAATCGGATACATCCTGAATCGTACAATGCTATTTTAGCTTTTATTGATTAAATCAACTGCTGGGCTACAGTGGAACTATATGAACAACAACAGCTGCTCACTGATACTTAATTTTGTATTAAAGAGACAGATTTACTGTAATGAACAACACAACACAAACATTATAATTGTGCTCTTTCACTGAGCTTACCTTGCACTGGCTCTTTCTGTCTTAACAATATATTATTCTAGTAGGATTTTTGCTTAAAAAAAATACATATTAATCAATAAATAAAAAAATGTCCTTATGATAATAGAATTTGCATAATTACATACAATTTCAAGATTAAAATAATGTAAGGATAAGAACAACATAAAATGATATCAAAAGTCATGATTCATCAAAATTCCAGTGTTATTCTTAGAATTTTTGGTAAAATTTTGGGGCATAAATGTGACTTGAATTTACTAGAAAGATGTAGGATCCATTGCCCGGTCTGTGTTGATGCTGTAGTCTGGCTCAATAGATTTATCTTGCTTAAACAGGCAACATTTGTCTTAATTTGTTAGATAATTGCAACATGACTCATTAGCAAACAGCACCATGGTGGAAGGTGGAAGGGAAGCATAAACTCTCAATTTGACTGGATTATCCTTTTGTGATGAGGCCTAATGATCCAACAGAGTAAATAGCAACGTGTTAATTAGAAATTACACTGAATGATCCGCTGCACACAGAGGAGGTATTAACCAGGCGCCATCATTATGTTAGATGTATAGCTGCCAATTCCTTTCTTTCCTTTTCTTTGTTTTTCTTTCTTTTCTTTCTTTTCTTTCTTTTTTTTTTTTTTTTTTTTTTTACAATGAGGTCTGAAAGTAAAACGGCAATTAAAATTATCCCCAAAACAGAAATTACTGAAATGAAATAAGAGCTGCTGAAAGCTCTAACTGAACAGACTGACATGTTTCCTACGGTCCGGTCATATTTATTGATTCATTTGAGAATATCACCATAAAAAAATAAAAAATAAAAAAATCATAATAGTAAATTTATCTAAATTAGAAAGAAAATACAACACATCATTGCTAAATTCAGAAAAATCTGGAGATTAAAAGATGGCTTTTGTAATTCTAACTACAATTGGCAATTTCTCCTCATTACATACCAGACCCTGGTCCAGTTTGCTTTTCACACAGGTTTGACACATGGTGGATTTTTAGCAACACAGGCGTCCCCCAGCCTGCAGTGTGTAAGTAAGCATCTGCCTCCACCTTGTGGCAAGGATTAGTCACTGAGTGTAAAGCTAATAAGTATAAGTGACTGTTTCTAAATAGAATTAAATTCTTCTGGGTGGAAACAGTATAATAAACCACACAAAACGTTATATTACTCATCATGACACTTTTAAAACTTTCATCTTGTGGGATGATGTGGTCGTTCATGCTTTCAACGTACCTGTGCAGGTTTAGCCACAACCACCTAAGGGAAAGAAAATCAGCTAGATCAACACTTACAATGACAACGGATGTCCACACAGTTATGAAACTGTTAATTACAGATTCACTTCTCCAACCTGTGTGTACTGCAACAATACGACATGATTTATCATGGGCTGTATTCACAACAAAATGTGCTTTAAGTATCAAAAGCAAAAGTTGTCTTAATGCAGAATGGACCCCTTTTTTGCTATATTATTAATTTTTTTATATTATTGGATTATAACTACTGAATCATTAAATAGCATGTTAATGTTGTAACTTGTCAAGGTGGAGCAAAAATCCACAGATTAAAATGTACAATAATTCTTTCTGAAATAACATGATGTACAAGGATGAAATGGCACAAAATTAAAGGATGCATTTAAAATACTGTGAATGTAGTTAGTTACTGTCCACCATTGTGACAGACCTACCATTTCAACTTGAAATGCTTGAAATGTAATTTTTCAGCATCAACAGAGGGCAGTGAAACCTTGTTGGGGCAGTGACACCTCGGCAGTACACAGAGATCGAAACTGCAGGGTTGCCAGGTTTGCTGACTTTCCATGGAGCAGTCAAAGAAAATAGAGGCATATATATTATATATTAACCTATATCAAAACATCTAACTGTAGTTATATGAATTTTTTTGAGCTACAGTTGGGGAGCAATGCATTTTATCAACTTTGTTTTGATCGTTTCACCTTGTGAGACGCAGAGAAGAATTTATGTCTATAGTGCGTAGAGTAACATTTTGTATCGCACGATGAGGCAGTGAAAACATTATTATTCAGATGGTGAAAATAATGCACCAACATAACATCATTAGTAATTTGGTGCACTTTTTTGTGGGATTTATGCTTGAAAGAAGACGATAGAAAGTTTACATACAAACCTGCAGGAAACACACCTGGCAACACCACAGAGGGTTCTGCTGCTAGCTGGAGGGCTAACAACAGAATGCTCCAGTTAGTTCACTAGCATTGTTAGCTAACAGCCGCTACGTTACTAAGATCGATACGAGAGGACCCGACAGGTTAAATCAGCGGATATTGACTTTATATGCTGTACATGGATCCATGGAACGGTTTTCCTAACGTTGCGTCGTAGTTGACAACTTGCTTGGTTTTTATGGATTAATGCCGGCGTTAAGTGGGCAACATTAGCTTTGGCTAAGTTAGCTAACTAACTATAGCCGATACGCTCGTGCGACTAACGTCTGTTACGTTCGCAGGAGCATTGTGACTTGGAGGAAGGAAAGGAGGAAATTGATAAGTAGGATCACTGCGCACCGCTACTTATGCAAAGCTAGCATACTTTTTGGACTCCTGAGTCCACACACTGTGACGCATTTAGAAAAGGTGACTATCTGTGCACATTGTGTGACATTTAACACTGTTTGGTTTATAAGATATGCTGTTAGTTGACATAGATAGCTGTCAACAACAACAGCCCTCTTGGCTAGCTGTATAGCGGACAAGAGCTACCACGCTAGCCACAAACTTCTACATAAGTTGTGTGAGTCAGGTTCAGCTGTCTGACTGATATATGTTAACTAGCAAACCGGTTATTTTAAACGTTTCACAGTCAGACTCTTTCAGTCAGCCCTCTAGCACAAGGGCGACAGGAGAAACTTTATGGCATCGGATGTGATTGAGGGCGAAGCGGTGCCGAAGGGTGTAAGTGATATGAATTTGAACAATAGCAGCCCAGATT
The DNA here is from genome assembly GCF_051107435.1 of Chaetodon auriga. Classification (NCBI taxonomy): domain Eukaryota; kingdom Metazoa; phylum Chordata; class Actinopteri; order Chaetodontiformes; family Chaetodontidae; genus Chaetodon; species Chaetodon auriga. The sequence goes on along the minus strand of NC_135079.1, from coordinate 12,005,221 downwards.
TTGTCACACCCAGGAGGACTCACGAGGAGCTGAGAAACAGACAGACTTCTAGTCCATCATCATCTGGAGTGTCGGGAGAAGGCGATGAGGAGGAATTAGACGAATTACAGAATAGCACAGTTTCCACAGTTGAAAATGGCGAAGAGGCACTTCAAGAGAGTCCAACCAAAACAAGAGGTACGCCACAGGAAAGGACGACCCCAGACAATGAGCAGAAACAGCCGGGAGCAAGGAGCTCGACCCCAGTGAGCCTCCCCCAGCCACGATCACCACCCGGACCCATAGGAAGGTCCGTATGTGTACATTTTTATGTTTGGCCTACATGCTGGCAACTTAAAAACTTTAGCTAGTTTCTGGTCTCCATTGCAAGAAAGCTGTTCTTCCAGACTCCAGAGCCAGAGGACAGCTTATGTTCAAGTGTCTGTGAATGTTTTCCAGTGGATTTAGAAGTTGCTTGACAGGCTAGCGATTCACTGCCAGTGGCAGTGGTAGTCACTGCAATTTGCTGTGTTTATCCTCAAATGAAGACCTTCTCTGACAGGCAAGACTTACCTATTTGACACAGATCACAAAAAGGAGCAACACTGCTTAAAGAATAGCTGTACCCCACACTGGCTTTCAAACCCACTGCCTTATTTTCAAGTTTACAGGCATTTTACTAAATCGATGCTTAGCCTACAAACCAGCGCTAATACCAAAAGAGAAGGGCATACTTTCCCAAACCTTTTGGCATTCCTGTATTTGTAGCCTGGGCAGAAAAGCAGATAAAGTTGAATTTAGTCTGAGGCTGGTAGGAAAGTTATTTCCTGAACATTATAGAGAGGGTGGATGTAATAACAGGAATACCTGCACAATGTCATGTTATTTTGTCCATCTGCGGCCAAAACAGTAGGATCAAATTACAATATAATTCAGTACAACAGCAGAAGAGACTAGGACATCAAAGATGACCACAAAGTTAAATCAGCACTTCTCTGGCACAGTCCAAATAAAAACTGCAAACAATGAGTTGTGAATTAAATTTCAGGGCTTTTTTGGACTGTGCGATATTATACAGGTGTCCTTGTCTCAAGCCTCTGTAGGTTATAGTCAGGAACATGTGTGGACAGCTGAGCAACACATGCGGAGAGCATCATTTGGCTGACCTTTGACAAGCTAATTAAGATGACAGATCTTTCCCTGTAGGTCCTTGGCAAGCAAAAGTGCATCATTCATTAAAAGTATGTGTACATCATTGAAGGTGCAAGGTTTTTAGGAATGGGAAGGGCAACAGCTGGACAGCAACACTACCTGACAAATCTCATTTAACAGTCATGCGTCTTTTCCATTTGACTCCCTAATGTCACATGCAGCTTGGTCTCCAGTGCTCTTTGATTGTAAGGGTTCCTTTCCAGAAAACCACATTCCTGTGGCACTTCTAACTCTCTTAGTTGGATTTCAGATGTAATGTGGGGATTAGCACTATACATAAGTAAACAGCTAAACTGATACATTCTGAAATGTTGAGTACCAAATGCCCAGAATGTTTTTGTGTCTGGGAGAACAAATGCAGCCGTGTATGTGATTAATGCATCAAAGGGAGCTCTGTACATTCGAGGATACAGATACCATGATCAGCATTAGTGAGTAGCCTTATGGTTTATAAACTAAGCCCTCAACACAAGCTTGTAAGCTTTTCAAGAAGCCAGTGATCTGATTATGTGGCCAGTTGCAAGCTGAAACTCTTGAGGAGGTTCTCGATCAACATGCTGGACTCGTTTGTCCAGTAGCTGGTACGACACAGGTGTCATGGTTATTTTTCTCTCATATTTAAGTATTAGGTTTGTTGTCACCTTTAAGGATTGTTGTGATGGTAAAGAAGCACATGCCGACTTGGTGTAACGCTAGGTGATCACAGGCGAGGTTGACCACAGCACACAAAAAGCTTTTATTACCCTTTATTATACAGTAAGTAATGGAAGTTTCGGGTCCATTATAAAATCCACAGGGACCCTTTCCCTGAAACTTTTCTTATGTGATCAAAATTGCACTTCATACTTAATAGGGGCTGTCCAGCTGTGAAGCTAAAAATGGCCTTTTTAAGATCAAAACGGTGCTTAAATATTGCAAAAAGTGCTTGAATGCAAAAGTGACATGAAACATGTTTCATTTCACCTTTCTTATTCATATTGATTGTGGGTGTTAGTGAAAAAGTTGCCAGTGTACTTTACAATTACAAATACAGTTAGTCATTGGGCATTCGCTTTTATCCAAAGCGACGTACATATGAATTCACACACCAATGGCACAGCATCAGGGACAGTTTTTGGAGTTCAGTCTCTTGCCCAAGGGTACTTGGCTAATTCATATGAACAGTTGAAATGATGCAGTCTCTTACCAACAGCTGTTAACACAGATCTTGTTCGACAAATATTTCTGTAGACAAATAAATATATAAATTTAGATTAAAGCATTGAATCCATCTTTTATAGCTTTACTCAAGTGTATCTATTTTCTTGTTCCTTCGCTGTTATCATACATATCTACTAACTTTGCAAAGGTTTTATTCGCTGACATATTAAACCATGAGAAAAAATCGCCTTTGACTCTTGGTCTGGGTTTCTCAAATAATCCTGTGAGGATTGTACAAGTCACAAACAGCTGTTGACAGATAGCCTATTATGTGTTTGGGTTTTTTTCTCGCAGATAATCTCTTCTGGCTCTGCTCTTGATCTTACTACAGTGCATTTGTAAAACAAATGCAATTAGCAATTAGACATCATTAAAGGCAAAATATGACCTGAATATTAACCTTTATGTGTTTTTATTCCCAGCCTGGAGCGCCAAGAGTCAGTCGCCACAACAGAAGCCCGCCTAAGAATGGAAGGAGTTGAACTGAAGGAAGAGTGGCAGGACGAGGACTTTCCACGGTATTACCTCACAGTGTTGTTAAACCATGAATAGATCGTGGTTCACAGCTTTGTGTCACATGTTTGTGTTTTGAAATTCACAATAACTCGACTGAAGGCGTGATCACCTCCTGTTTGGTCATTAGGCCCCTGCCAGAGGAAGAGGAGCTTGAAGATGAGCTTTTTGCAGGAACCTCTGAAGAGGGAGACCCTGGTATGAAAACACAATAGTATACAGCTACAGCAACCTAGGAGAATATGGACGGACCTATTCACAATTTTTTAATTTTATCTTAAACCTCACATGTATATACATATGTAGAAAGAGTTACTGGGCGCTGTACTGTAAAAAATCTGAAGCTGTTCTTTAGCTGCTCTTACAAACAGCATAACCCCTGATGATTTGGGCATCTACTCTAGGCTTTGCTATGAACCCTGGCAAGAAGGCGAAGAAGAAGCTTGCAGCTCCGGACATCAGTCTTACACTCGACCGCAGTGAAGGCTCTCTTCTCTCAGACGAGCTGGATGAAAGCACAGAGCTGGATCTCGATGACATAGACACACCTTCAGACAACAGCAATGAGTTTGAATGGGAAGGTAAGAACTTTATATAATACAGTCACAATAGGACATTTAGTACTTTTTAAGTATCTCATAACCCAGTTTGTTTTGTTGACACTGAAAGTTCAAGCAGTGAAGTTTAGATTGACTTAATGAGTTTGGAGATGCATTCAAAATGTTTACCCTTGTTGGGTGAAGCAAGTGTGTTATCAGACCAGGCTTTTATTTCCTGGTTGTGGGATCCATTGCATTTTCCTTCCTTGATTTTGCAGGTTTGGGTAGGCAGCTGCCGGCCCTACATGTAGTTAAAATGTGCTTTGTTGTTTCTGTGTTTCCACACTGCTGCCTTCCTCTTTTTCACTTGGAAGAATTGTTTCCATTCTCTGCCTGGAAACAGGCTGCAGGCCAGCAGCAGGTTTCTCTCTTCCTGGTGGTAAGGTCTGTTGGACAGCCCCCGTTTCTTTTTCTTTTTTTTTTTTTCTCCCAACCATGAGTCAATCAACTCCTATTGTCCAGATTCTGTTCTGTCTTCAGTTGTTCAGACAAATCATGGGGAGGTTTCGTGTTCCATACCTTTCATTTTCAGTCGATGTTTTTGTGCATGGCATTTTTTCCTTCCTTTCAAATTTTCCTACGATTTCGGAAACAATCAGTAGCATTCAGGTTAAGAAGTGGTTCCATCTGCACAATGCTGCAGTCATCAGTTATTAGCCATTTAAACATTTGCTAACATGCTGGTTAGTCATTCACTGTGTCATAGACGTTACACAATAAATGAATTCATTATAGTGTAATACAAATGTGCTTCTAATGAATTTAGCCTTTAATTGGAGACACATTGTATTTGTCATTTTACCATTTGAATCCTACATTAAAATTAAAAATGTGTAGGATTTAGAGGGATCTAGGCAGAAATGTAGAATGAAATTCACGTTATGTTTTTATTATGGTTTAATCACCTGGAATTAAGAACACTTGTGTTTTCATTACATTAAAATGAGCTCTATATATCTACAGTGGTGTGATTAGTAGCAGCAATTTTCTGCAGCGTGATGTGATTGTAAATGATTCATGTGGTAGATGATTTCATAAATGATGAACATCTTACCAGTTATTTTCAGGCTACATCTGCACAGTATGTGTGGATCATACAGAGCTCTAAAGAAGAAGCACAGATCGGTGTGTTTGATTCAGTATGTTTAGAAAATGGGCCGCTCGCAGAGAGATCCGCATGAAAGTTTGTTGTGATTTGGTTGCGCCGTTCACCTGTTTCTCAATTCTGCTTGTTGCATGTTTGATACACATGATCATTTTAACACTTTGCTTGATGTCACATACATCCTACAAAAGATGCAGAGGTCCTCGGGGATGTCAGCAGTGGTATGTCACTGTGAATGTGGGAGTGTTTGCTCGACACATTTATTTCCATACCGTGACATGACGAGCTCACACAGAGTACAATAGCAGGATTTCCCCCAGAAATTTGCACATTTTCCCCCTGGAAAACTCTGACCTCAAGTGGAAGGAGACATGAAAGCTGATTGTTGGTGTTGATTCGGAGAGAAAGCATGTGATCCAGATACAAAAGTTTAAAACGACAAATTACATGTAATGATGACGTCCATTGATTAAAATGCATGCGATTGAAAAGTTCAGTTATGAATTACTGAGCGATCCATTCACATCTGGGGGGTGTAGTATCCAAGCTGTGGGTTTAAAATCCCCCCTCTCCTTTAGACGACCTCCCCAAGCCGAAAACCACAGAGCTGCTGCAGAAGGGTGTGGAGTCGGTCCAGGAGTACTCTGCCTCCGAGGAGAGGGAGGAGGGTCGGCGCTGGAGGGTGTTTCGTATCGGAGACCAGGAACACAGAGTGGACATGAAGGCCATCGAACCTTACAAGAGGGTCATCAGCCATGGAGGTAGGTGGCTCACACACGCATACATTTTCAGTATGTCTGTTGAATGTCCCTTTTAATTTACAATGCCAACAAGATGTATTACATTTGTGTTTGACATGAGTTTATTAGTCCGTGTTCATTCCAGATATTGACAATGAACGCAGTGTTTTGATAGTGTAACATCAATTTTCAGTGTTTGATGTCCCCCTGCAGGTTACTATGGAGATGGCTTGAATGCCATAATTGTGTTTGCGGTGTGCTTTATGCCTGAAAGCAATCAACCAAATTACAGATACATCATGGACAATTTATTCAAGTGAGTGTTTATTGGAACTCCTCTGGCCACGTGTGTCAAACATTCACAACCAGCGCTAATGGAATTTTCCTGCCGCAGGTATGTCATCGGCACACTGGAGCTCCTGGTCGCTGAGAACTATATGATCGTGTATTTGAATGGGGCGACCTCTCGGAAGAAGATGCCAACTGTCGGCTGGCTCAGGAAGTGTTATCAGCAGATTGATAGGAGGTGAGTCTGAGTGGTGGTTATTGCAACAGACGCGGAGGCACCGGCCCAACCCCCGAGAACAGCATCGTCATCTGATATGTGACTTGACAGCTTCTCTCACCCTCTTTGTTCAGATTAAGGAAGAACTTGAAGTCTTTGATAATCGTCCATCCCTCTTGGTTTATTCGCACCCTGCTGGCACTCACAAAACCTTTCATAAGGTAACTTTAATGTTTTAGGCCGTTGGAATAATAAAATAAAGGTCTAACCTTTAGATTCTAACAGTTCCTGCTTCTTCTCACAGCTCCAAATTCAGTCAGAAAATCAAGTATGTGTACAGCCTGACAGACCTTGCAGAGTTGGTTCCAATGGAGTATGTGTCCATACCAGATTGTATCAAACAGTAAGTATACTCCACTCATACACATCAGCACTTCTCAAGCTCTTTTAAAATACGGCAGAATCATGCCAAAAGTCAAAATGCTTAGGTCTCTGCAAGTTAATGAATATAAATCCAAGGCCCTAAAAGACATTATATGATTCCGCCCTTGTGGTGACAAGGTGTCACCTCTAATGCTTGAGTAAGCATTCGCATGTTATATGTTTACCTTTTAGGGTGGTTCCCGGTTGTGGGTTGAATCATAGTAAGACCTGTTTTGTTCCCATATGAAGAAGACCTGGTGATTGCAGCTTTCACAGCTACAAACGGTTGTGCAGTGGAGCAAAACATGGCTGCTCTCTTGATTTAGGAACTAAATAAAACATGACCACGTGAGGATAGGTCACCTTCCATTTCTGCCCTTCTGCAGATTTCATCCAGTCCTCAGCAAACAAAACACAATCAAACAATGCCTAAAAAGGTTATTCTCTGATGTGCCATGCTGTTTTTCCTGTCAGTGATTCCCAAGTTCGTGTAAGCTAGTAACGTTTTGTGCCTTTTACAGTATCAGCTCTGACTGATCCTGTAGAGTTTGGTTGTGTTTTGTCTGTAGGTGGTGCTACAGCCACGTTCTGCTTTTCCTGTGTGGCCAGTGTAGATAAGATGTCAGTGGTTAGGAGGAGGACTCACTTGAGATTTTGCAGAGTTCAGTCAAGTCTTCCCAGGCAGAATTCAGGCATGTCCCAAATTCATGGAGGCTGTCTGCCCATAAGCATGATTGTCTTACTTAATCTGTATGTATGATGGGGAAGAGATCCAAATGCAAACTGCAGTGTCTAAACATTTTGTAGAATATACATGTGGAGCATAGTATGGCCTTGATCTGATTTCTTTTAACATTTCAACAGGTGTCAACGTTACCAAAAAGAATTGCATCTAGATCATTTTGTCCTATAAACTGCTATTAAAGGCCACATTCTTCATTCTCTGGTTTCAACCTTTACTGTTATGCCTAACTGAGCTGTTGTGGAGGAATTGCTCGCGCTGTATTTTTCCTTGGTGTGGCTGAACCTGAGGCGGATCTCGTATTCTTGTGGCATTTGAAAAGGCTTCAACACAAATACTCATCAAATGTTTTTCTTTTTTTGTTTCTTTGTCTTTTTGTTTTTGCTCTTTTGGATGTTTGGTTGCTGTTGGCTGTGTGTTTCTCCTTTCCTTAACTCAATTTCCCTGCCCCCCTCTTAAGGTTTGACGACGAAAAAAATAGGAAAAGCCGTAAAAGGTATCTGCACTTTCACCCAGGATCAGTCTCCGCATTTTGCATTTCACAAAACTAACAACGAAGCGATCTGTTGGCTTTCAGAAATGCACCAATACACCTCATTCTGTCCCCTGGTTTTATAGTTGGATGATTTCCTGTTACCTTCTGGCCCAAATCAACAACTTTCCTCTCAAATGTCCCACTTTTTCCCCCTCTCAGTAGTTTTAGCAAGTTCCTAAAAAGCAGGCTGAGAAGCTGTTTGATTGGTTTCCAAAAATAGGTGTCTTGGTGATTGTTCAACCAACTAAATCCCATTTCTGAGCCAATTCTGTGAGGTTAATCTCAAAGCCAATTGGTGTTACATGCATTCTTTATTTATCACCTCAAAATAATATCAGCTGTCTGTGTGTGGTTTAAAACATAGCACGCACCTTTGCAGCCTTGAGATCGACTTTTCTCCAAGGTGAAGCTGGATTAGTTTTGGTGTAGATGATTGCATTGCTGCTTTCTGATATTGAAATTGGGGCATCAAGTAGCTCTTACTTGCATGTGTCTTTTAAAAACCAGGCTTAGGATTTGATGAAGCCCTTGTCGGGTAAGTTTTGATCGAGTTTGCACGACTGAATGGGGTGGAACTACAAGGAAGTAGCTCGTCTTAGTCACTGTGGTGTGTGGTTGCACGGTAACCATGTCCTCACATGGCTCCTCTCAGTAACTCGCCCTCACCAAACACCCGGCTTGTCCTCTCTCACAGCTCTTTGCATGGCTCACTGTATACCCACTCCCTGCTCATGTTTAGTCACTCAAACCTTTGTCAGCCGCTCTGCTCGCTGCTGATAAGTAGTGAGCATTCAGTTGCTGAGGTGATAAATTGACAGATTTAGTATCGTGGGATGTTAGAGCATTAGAAAAGTAATAACCATGGTGTTGTAGAAGAGACTGTATTGTGTATTAAACTGCCACAGTTAATTGTACTTCTGCTATTAGGTGCACAAGTTTCTGTGTTGATTGACAAACTTGCAAGACAAATGCACTAAAAACCTCACATCTGTCTGACCATATGAACAAAAAAAATGCTCATTGTAAGCACAAATTGCTCTAGATCTTAGTAGATTGTTCACAGGCTTGCATAAATTCAACGACTGTAAACAGTTGTAGACGGTACAATAAGGGTATGTATACAGTATATGCAGTGTGTGCTGCACATGGTAAAAGCAGGCTGAGCGGCTGGTCTTCTGCGTGACACATTAGTGCATTTGTCTGACAAAGTTTGAAGGGAAGTAGGAAGCTCATGATAATACAGCTGCTGTTGATGGTTTGTACCGCCCAGATATTTGAAGTGCTTCAAGTAAAAGCAGCAGGGATGATATTTCAGTCAAGCTGTTTAGTGTGTAAAATATAAACAGACCAAATAAGGCATCCGTATGGGGAATAGGTCTGGTAAGTCAGAAAATAGAGATATTCACTCACAAAGTAGCTGTAATTATAGCGTGTAAAGGTAATGATCTCATTTCAGGATGTGACGATATGAAAGGTGTCTTTGTGGCCACAGGCTTGTTAAACAGGTGTCTAACGACCTCTGAATTTGTCTGCAGAATCGACCAAGACATGCACGGTAAAGTGGAGATCGCCGCCGCTGCCGTTCCAGAGTGACCCTGCCCGCGCTTCACGATGGAGGAGAAGAACGATGAAGAATGTTTAGAACCGCAGCCACTCTTCTGTTTATATTCTGGGCACTGTGACTGGAGAATTAGCTCTTTGCATCAAGAAAGTGCCTTTTTGAAACTATGCTGCCTGTTGTGTCGTGGAAGTTTTTACAGCTCGATCCTCAGCGTTGTTGTTTTGTTTTTTTTTCCCACATGCTGTCTGAAATGTTTTTAATCTTTTTTTTATTTACTGCAGGTATATCAAGTCAGACTTATCCTATTGGTGTTCCCTAGTTACGGTTGTATCTACACGTTATTTAAGGCACTCTGTTACAAATGGTTGATGCATGTTCTGCTTTATTACATTTAAATATATATTTATATTCAAAAGGTGACAATGGAGAGAAATTAATATATTTTTATGGTTGCTCTGATTTTAAACTGCATTTTAGGTCTCTGGCCCACTGAGTGACATTTATAGAACGAGTTTTGACGGCACCTTTTTCACTGTTCACTGCTGATGTTCTCTGTTCAAATCCTGCCAGGGGAAAATAAAGTTTTATTTTTTGCCCCTCACTTGAACGTGCCCTCTGAATTACGGAGGGAGAACATTTGTGAGAGCAACAATCTGAAGCAAAGATGTAGGTCTCAATGTAACATTTCCTCCAAGTAAAATCATGGATCCACATCACTGTTTTGTATTTATTCATTCTTTATCCCATTTAGTGCCACATACAAGTATATGGCAGCACATAATAGTGACCAAATGCAGAGTAGGATGAATAATAATGACCAAATTACTTTAGATAGGTTTTTTTTTTTTTTTTAATGATTGCTTCCACTTAAAACCCACTAGGTGGCACCACAGATGGAGATTTCATTGAAATCATAAGAAAACATGCCAAGATCCATATAAATAGCTTTACAATTACATTAGAATGCGAAGTATATTAGAAATTAAATAACAACATCCAGAGCAACACTTTGGCAGTTATACCAAATATATCAAAAATTATGTAAGAGCTGTGACATTAATTACCATAATTTAAAAAATAAAATAACAGGAGTGAAATTTCAGGTTGAACACCATTAAAAGCAGTTCCTGTTCAAAGAGCTGCCTGAATTTACACATCATATTTTACAGACTGGTGGATGCTGATCTGCTCACAGTAGGTTGTGACCTAAAGCTTTGAATCGCAGAACTGACTCCAGACACCTAATGGCAATATCATCAACCTCGGGATCGAACTTGTTGGCCATGAGGTGTTGTTGATTCAGGAGCCACTGGAGGTCACCAGACCCGTACACACACACTGCTCTTTTGTAAGCACCAGTGCAAGGATAGTACGGGGCTCCATTTTTCACATCTCCAGCTAAATAGCTCCACTTGACCGCACGAGCGAGGGCGAGCATGTCTGAGGTATCGTACTTGTTGTTGGCGGGCATTGATCCGGGAACAGAGGGCATCCTGTGCAGAGTGGCCCACAGGTGCTCATCGGGGCTGTACGTGTCCTTCTCCCACTCGATCAGTTTCTGAACCTCTCTGTCCTGCATCACGTGTTTCACAAAGGCTCTTGTGACCACAAAGTAAGCGTTTCCTGAGAACATGGGGCTGCTGATGGGCGGAGGACTTTTCTTCACATCTGTCCAGGTGATGGAGTCAGTGACATTGTAGTGATTCTGCCAACGGCCCTTCTTGTAGTCATTGGTGGTCTCTGACTCCATGGTGTTTCTCCCATTGAGGACCTTCAGTGTGCGAACAATCTCTCTGTTGGTTTTGATGGGAAAGTCTGCCCCGCAGGTGTTGAGCATGTACCTCCACTGGACAGGTGAGCTCAGCAGATCTTTCATGCAGTTCAAATCTGCCTGCACCCGAGACCAGGAGGCATATATCACTCTTTCTAACCGAGAGGCTACAAACACATTAGGAAGGCAGGACACAATCGCCTTCACAGCCCTCTTAAATTCTGTATTGGATTTCTGGTCCACATGCACACAGTAGATGTTCTGAGGAGAGTAAATAGCTCGGAGAAGCCGCTCAAACATCTCAATCTTCTCATGGATCACCATGGAGTAGGCAATGGGAAAATCTCTCTCCTCTTCACTGAGAGGGGCTGTAATGAATCCTCTCTTTTCAATGTAAGCTGGACAGTCTTTTGTCTCGTTGAGGTAGAAGTCCTCGGATAAAAAATTCTTTCTTTTCCTGGATGACAGAAGCTCTGCTAATTTGTTCCTCCTGCCCTCTGTGTCTCCGCTGACTATAGCCAAGCAGCCAGGCAGGTCAGCAGAGAACTGCTGTGGTATTCTGAGATCAGACACTGACAGCCGGTTAGAGCCACTTTCCCGGAGGACAAAATAGAGGAACGTACCGATGAAGATGAGAGAGAGGGTCCTCAGCAATATCTTGCCCCACAATATTCTTGCGAAAAGCATTTCCTTGCCTGAGCTGACTTCGACCAGTTGACCTTGTCTTCAGTGCAGGTTACAGTTTGACTAAACAGGGAGAGGCCGCAGTGCTTATTTTATTAGACAAACTGAATCAGCCCCTCGAGTAGGTGTGTCAAACTGAAGTATGGGAGAAATCTGGTCCCTCCTGCCTATTATTTCCTCGTGCATGACATTGTTGATGCCGTTATAACTGAGACAACAGGTTGAGCCTGTAAGACACCTGCATACAACAAAGGACGTGCTTGTAGTCTTTCACCGAGTTCTTGTGGTATGCATGATATTAGCATATGCTGTTTCTGTGGCTTACACAGACGCCTTGTGACCTTTTCTTTATGATGTAGTTAACTGTTTGAAAATTAGACCAGCAAATATTCTCAGGATATCAAAGTGCACTGCGGGCATCAAGTGGAAAAGATTTTATTTCATTTATATTTCTATTTACAACAAATCATGCAGATTTCAGTCATTAGACAAGATCATGTTACTGTTTAACAAATATCTATTTAATATCAAGTAAAAATATGTGGAATATACATACATATACACATATATATGTATTTTTTTCACTGTTTATTCTCAAATGCCTCATCTAAGAATGTGCATTATACAGATACAGGCACTTTGTAGAATAAAATAAACACCAGAACTCAAAAAGCAACATAGCCGAAGCAAAAACCCCAATATATTCTCGTCTAAACTCTAGTTGGAATTTGCCTGTCAGTCTGGATTTTGGGAGCAGCCACAATGCATTCCTCAGTTACTGTAAGCTCAGGTCTGGATGAATCTAAGATTGATTGAGACATGTACTCTCATCCACATCCTGGTCTGCATCTGCATCCTGCTCGTGGATGAAACTGTAGCGGCGATACACAGACCCGCCCCTGCTGGTGTACACCACATCCACCTCGTCCCCGCTGTCCGGCTCGGGCACGCCGTGGGGCATGCTGATGCTGGCGCTGCCACTCAGTCTCTCATAGCTCTGGCTCCAGCAAAACCTCTTCCTGGCATGGGTTTTGACCAAGGCAAACACAGCCAGAGCCAATCCCAGAGCAAGCAGCAGGACAATAGGCAAGGCAGCAGAGGTGTGCTTCAGCGCTCGAGATGACATATTCAGGTCTGTTCCCTGATCGCCTTCTGATTTGCGTTGGGGGGCCTCCACACACAGAGCTAGAACAACAAGAAAAAAAAAATGCCTTTAGTAGATGGTCATATCCAAACAATCCTATGCTGTTGTCAGATGCGAAGGGTCTCGACCTGAGCGGCTGTCACAAACACAGCAATCAGTGTCATTCCCTCCAGCCTGACAGCAGCGAGCACACCGGTTCTCCACAGCATGGAGGGCAGAATCCTGGTGACAGGTCAGACACTGGTCGGGTCTGGGGCCGGTGCAATGCCTACACGAGCTGTCACATGGCTCACAGGTTTCCTACAATGGTATAATCACATATTGTACTGGATAAATAACAGGAAAGCATGCCAGTCGCAGGAATTAGGCCAATCAGCAAGTTTGTATAGATGTGCTTTTTATTGGCATCTGTTGCAGTAAATACCTGTCTGCACTTGTCTGTGTTGGTACAAAACAACAACAAAAAAACTTAATTCCCTATCTTAAGTATTTCCTTACAGCATCAAATATTCATGGAAAGCTTTCTATCAATGTTATTCAATTCAGCCTTTAACACTCACTTAATTATGATAAACAGGCCTGGCTACATAACTCAATAAGTCAACTGTCTCACAGTGCTACATGACTTAAATAGGTGCACACCTCAACTGAAAAGTATCGCCCCTCCTCACAACGCGGATAGCAGACTTTGTTCTTTAGAGTGCTTCCCCAGTCACATGTCACACAGCCCTGAGGCGAGGAATCTGCAAACACACATACATACATACACAACCTGACTCCTCATAGAAGAAGTCTAATATTGACACATTGGAAAGGCATACATAGGTGGGTAAATGGTGCATGTTCAGCTGTCAACACAAGCAATAATGACTGAGAAACAATTATAACCGAGATGTTACAGCTCCTTAATCTGTACCTGTGCAGGTCTGACAACTGGTGTGGCACTGTTTACAGATGTCACTGAGCTGATAGAAGCGGTGTGGGCAGCGCTCAACACACAGCTTGGTGCCTTGCAGCTCCAGAAGAGGAGGTGAACAGGCCCTGCAGGACTCCGGTCCTGGTCCTGCACACAGCTCACAGGACTGGTCACATTTCTCACAGTGGGAGCCCTCTCTGTAATAACTGAAGAAAGGCATGAATTCATCAATATTCAGAGTCGGATGCGTGTTGATTTTTGATTCTTGGACACATAATTTAAGGTTGACAAGGAAGTTTAAAGATAAAAATGGTAATTGTTGGTCAAAATTAATAATTAAGAAAAAGGTCATCACCAAAATCTGAACTGTGTGCTGAACCCACAACCATTGTTGCAGAGATAATAACTTGTAATATTTATATATTAATCACAATTAATTAACAAAATGTGTCATCACAGATGCAACTGACAATAAAAGTTTTCAGAGGAAGCTGCTTTAGAAATTCCACAGAAATACAAACACACTGACTCACATTATGCTCTGTGTTTTTTTTTTTTTGCATCAGTGGATGAAAGGTGGGGAGGAGAGTGAACAGTAAATTGAAATGTCACGCTGTAATACAAAGTAAACATTTTCCAGACAATGATCGGCTTTGCCTTTATACCCTTTGGGACAGTGCGTGACACAGAGCTGAAGGAGGCGCAGGTGTCCAGGAGAACAAGTGAGGCAGTCTCTGGGCGATGCTCCGGTGCAGGCGGAACAGGCGTGGTCACAAGGCAAACAGAACCCCAGCTCTGTTCCGTCAGCCTCCTGCCTTGTGTCGTACGTACCCGCCGGACACTCGCTCACACAAGTGCTGTCTGGAAAATGCCACACAGAGGAAAAGTGCGAAAAGTCACGCGCTCTGTGAAAATACTACGACAATAACCTTATAGTTCAGCTTCTGAAGTGGCAGCTGTTTGGTGGTAGCTTTGCAGCAGAGAGGCTGTTCTCCACTGACGTTACCAAAAACACCCCTTCACTCCAGAACATTCCTATCATAAAAGTCATCAAGATTAAAAATAAGACCCTGGAGAGTTGATATGATTGCAGTTTTACATTATATGGTTGCATAATAAAAGCTTCTCGGCTGATTTTTGTTCATTTTACGCCCTGAGCCTCTCCGGTGTATGCGCTTGATCATGGTGGAAAATGCTCACTGTGGAGGTATTTGGGGACGGCACAGGTCTGGCACTGATCGTTGCCCGGTCCCTCACAGGAGTAACAGTGCCGGTGGCAACCCATGCAGGTGAACTGGTCGTCGTGTAGGTAGGTCCTCGGTGGGCAGTCTGTGTCACCTGTCACACCACACAACAGTGTGTTTGGGTCCAGCACGAGTCCCTTCTCGCACTGCGTGCACTGGTTTGCGTCTGGCCCGGAGCAGCTCATGCATGTCTGGTGACATTCTACACATGGTCAAACATATCAGACAGCGTCAATGTTAAATCATGACATTTAGAAAAGTGGTTGTGATTACCAACAAGTTTAAATGATTATTATTTCAAATAAATACTGTATTTCATTGTCATTAAGCAGTACAGGCAATACGTGACAGTGATGCTGTTGTTGTCTCATCACTACTTTCATTACCTGTATGTTCAACGACTGATTTTTCTGATCTACCAGTCATATTAAACCTTCATAAGCCAAAGCACAATCTTCCTGTCGTGCTGGATTTCAATTGGCAGGCAAAACTGGCAGGCAAAATCTCAACATGGCCCTCTTTATGATTTATCACTTCCAATACGGTTTGTGCCATGACATTCCTCCTTCTATTATTTTATTGGATTAATCATCTGCAACTTTCCATGTTAACACAGTCCAGGGTCTGAATTGCGGCAACAATCTCCAATCCTGACGGCAACGTTTTCGTTTTTGGCTATGTTTATTGTCTTATGAGCCACAGAAACCAACAGGTGATACACAGAGCATGTTAAATAAAGTTTCCATAGGTGAGATGCCCCTGTACATGAACGATGGAACCTGATTAAAACTTTGAAAAATGACGGTGCCAGATACAACCTGATTCCAAATAGGCTGGGATGCTGTGAACAAAGTTAACTGCATTTGCCATCAACAGTTTTATGAAGTGCTCCCACGCCCATATAATAATATCTTTTATATGATCATGTGTGTCACACAGTGGTGAACTTCGCCCCATCTCCCAAACCAAACATGATACTATGACTTGTAAAAAAATGGACAGGTTTACCTGTGGAAAGTTCCAAACAGGTGTTTTTGGAGTATTCCATGACTTTCCCAGTCTTTAGTTGCTCCTGTCTAAATGTTTTTGAAATGTGTTGCTGCATCAAATTCAGAATAAGCAAATATTTACACAAATCAATGAAGTCTATGAGGTGAAACATTAAATATATTGTCTTTGTGCTGTTTTCAATTGAGTGTATGTCAAAAAGGATGAGCCATTCTGTTTTATTTATGTTTTATACAGCATCCCAGCATGTTACTTGCTGGCTGTAACGACTAAATTTCCCTGGGAAATTTAGTCGTTACAGCCGTTCTATTGCTGGATGAATAAAGTCTTATCTTATCTATAGTCAGTGCTGCTTAAAAATCAAACCAAGTCATATTTACTTATTGAGAAGCTCACCTTGACACTCCATAGCTTCATCTTCATAGTAGGTACCGGTGGGGCAGTCTTTGGAGCATGTACCCTTATAGAGTTTGGGGCTAAATGTCGAGCAGGTCTCACAGTCATCTGACAGGGGCCCTGAACAGCTGCCACAGGTAGGGTGGCACTGACCACAGCGGCCCTCCTCCATGTCCTCATAATAGCCCATGGGACAACTAGCCTTACACACACCGTTCAGCATAAGGTAGAGGAAACTGCATTCTGAAACGACGTAGACAGAAGTTGGTAAAGCTGTAACAGGAGATTTAAGGATGTGATACAACATCTTACAATTCCTTTTAAAATGTCATCCACTTGGAATAGTTTTCCTCTTCAAGCTCCGCTGCCCACGCAGCTAATAACTCACTGAAACAGGTCCTGTCATCTGAGCAAACGTCACAGTGGAGGGGGCAGCGTCTGCAGGTACCATCATCTGCAGGGTATGTCCGCAGTGAACAGTTGAGTCTACATGAACCACTCTCTAGATAGTGGCCATCAGCACAGGACAGACACTGGGACTTGATGCCATCACATGTCAGACAGGAGCTATCACAGGCTTCACATGACCCCTCTGTTGTCTCAAAGAAACCTCTGAAATTAGTCAGGAGATTTGTTAAGGCATAAAGATGTTAATACAGTAAACAAGAACCCATCGTCATTCCAAAGGGTTTGTCATCTTTCTACGGCTCAGCTAATTAAATTTGCTTACTCTGGGCAATTCGACCAGCACCGCCCCTCGTGGAGAAAAAGCTTATAGCTGCTTTTGGAACAGCTGATACAGTTATCACTGGTGTCCACGCAGGCCTCACAGTTTGGGGAGCAGTTCTCACACATCTGAGTGGCAGAGTTTGCATAGGAGCCGGATGGACACTGCATTACACAAGAACTCTCCTGGTCCAGGAAATATCCTGTGACACAAAATGCACGCTCAATGCACAATGAGAACTGAGCTGATGTTTCATTGCCATCGCTGAAGAAGGTAAATAATTGTACCTTTAAAACAAGAAGAACAATCCAGTCCTTGAGGCCCAAAGCAGGTCTTACAGGATGCATCACATGCGTGACATTCACCATATTTCCCTGAAATTAAAACAATCAGAACAGAGTAACATTACCTCAGAGAACAGATCATTTAACCGAACACAAAGACAGTTAACAAATACTGTTAAACCTGAAAGTTTAGACTTTCCTGTTCCACCTCTCTTCACCACTGGAAGGCAAGCATAATAAGCTGTAAATAAAAGATGGGGCGTGATGAATAATATGATGTTGGCACTGATTGCTCACCACTGACAGAGAACAGTGCAGGTCGTATTATGTTGCCGGTGCGTTGGTGTGTATGAAACCTGCCCCATATTACTGGCTATTGTGGGAACATACAAAGTTGCTGGCATCTCTTGGATTCAAACCTGTATGTGGTTAATGCTACTGTTACTGACAAATCAAATACAATGCATGGCAAATGTAAAACTCAATTCAACCCACTGCTTTGAGGTTACAAAATCAACGACGGGCATCAGTATGTAATTTAGACAATTACCTGGCAAATGACAAGTGCACCTGACAATCAACAGCAGACTGATCCACACAAAGATATAAATATTCAAACCAATGAGGCAGAAATGTAAGTGATCGACCTTATAACCCTGTATAGTTGACAACAATGGAGTACTGTATTCCAATGGTGTTGACACAAAAGGGGAAACAGGTGAAGAGCCCTGTGCTTGAGGCAGAGGAGCCTTTTGAAATTGCTCCACTAAAATGGCTCTCGAATGAAAAGTGATACATGTGCAGTACATGTGCAGCAGGGTGACAGTGAGCAGGAGACCGTCCTTCAACCTAGAGGTCCTTCAGCACGGTTCAATCCCCCGTCTCAGCGACAAGCTTCCACTGTGCTAAAGTGTCCTTGAGTAAGACACTGAGTCCCTCTGAATTCCAGGGACACTGTAGTGACCTCTGTTTTGACCTCAAATAGGAGAAAAGCAATTATTTCAATCAGGGACTCAAGTCAAGTATTGTGTTATTCAGTATAATCTCTGACTCCACTGTCACCTGATACTCATGTGCCATTCAGGACTCACAAGCCTGTAAAGTTACTCTTCCCTAGAAAGAAAAGTTGAGCAAAATGACAAAGATTAACAACCAAACATTAGGGCTCAACACGATTGTCGCTCTTACCGTCATAGTACTGTCCCAATGGGCAGTTAACCAGAGGGCACTGCCCATGTACAGGAGGGTTCCCACCAAGACAAAGGTCACAGTCTGTTGAATGAGGCCCATGGCATGTCTGGCATGAGCTGTAGCAAGGCTGACAGCGCCACCCGCTGGAGTCACTGAATGTTTGCTGTGGGCACAGTTTAATACACTCACCTCCTAACAGGGCAGAGGAGCACAGAGAAAATGTGATGATCAGTACAACACTTCATCCATATTAGCAAATGGCGGTTTTTAAAACCCTGCAGTGACAGTACAGTAGATTATATCTATTAACGACCTTGCTATCTTTTTTAACCAGTATTTATTTAGGGAAGTTTCACTGAAAGCCAGGTTATCTTTTGCAGTAACGTCCTGATCACAATCTGTTACTAAGACATAAATCATTTAAGAGCACAACATTAAAAAGTCATTTCCAAAACACAATGTTTAGCGCATGCAATCAGTTTTTTTCAAGTGGCTCTGATGTCGCCTCAGAAAAGACCTGCTCATATCTTCATTTTGTCCGAAACTCCTCTGTCGGCTCTTCTGGGATCTCTTCCTCTCCAAATTCAATCTAACTGTCCAGGCACAAAACAGTGACCTAGATATTTTGAAATAGGACCTTGTGGTTGAAGACAAGAGAATAAGCTGATTGTTCATGATAGCTCCTGTCTGACATAATGTACAATCACATGCCAATGAAATGTGTGCCTGGACATGTTAAAATAATATTGATAGCGTTCTTGCTAATCTCACTTTTAACAGCTACAGGTTTTATTCACAATCTCAAAGCTTTTACAGAAGATGCCCACAGAGAAGACAACCTAACACCACTCACCTCGTTTGCATAAACCATATATTTGCATATCTCATGTTACAGATTTGCTGACGTGTATGTCATTTGCAACACAAATGAAGACTCAGAGTGGCATCGTAAGTCTTCAACGAGAATGATTGATTACTCTAACACAGTGATTTAAGAATATATTTAACACAAACTCTTCTGTATCAGACGAAAGGCTCATGAGTCGTTTAGCATACTGCTAGTAAGCAAAATATGTACAGAAATGATAATTCTTTGTTACTGGTACCATTGAGGAAGTAACCAGGCTGGCAGGCAAGGCAGTGTTTGTTACTCCTGCAATCTGTGCATGGTGCTGGACAGGACAGACACACACCCCTGCCCCAGTCCTCATAGGTGCTCTGGGGGCAATGCCTGCGACACTGGTGTCTGAAACTGAAATAAAAGGTTAATTCAAAACTAAAATCAAATACCATTCAAAGTATCAAAACTAGGCTTGGTCTATGTGCGTGAAATCAATCAAGAAAACAGGTTGACAAAACTGGCTGTTACCACAGCTGCCACAGATAAGGAGTGGCTCTTTTTTCTAAAGCAAACATGCAGAACAAAGCTATTGAAATATCAAAGATGAAAACTATTGGGATTTAATGGCAACTTTCAAACTTCTACAATGAATGGAGAATGATGCTGCAGGCGGCCTTTGCCCACATGGATGAGTCTGAGGCTTGCTGAACTGAAACCAGAGAAAATACAAAACAAACCACATGCAAGAGGCAATCTAAACACGCACTGTGTCAGTCCACAGCACACCTGCAGCTGCATTGACTTCAATACAGTCCTCAGACAAAAGGTGCACTCCATCAAACATCAATAAGGATGGCAAACAGAGACAAAAACATCATGTAGGCTGCTTTTCTTCACACTTATCGTGGTTCTATTCTCTTCTCAAGGCAGAAAGTTAATTGGTGTTTTATTTGTAGCCCAGAGGCAAGGGGAGATTTCTGTCATTAACCTGTCCTATCAGTCCGTCGGGGCTTATCTGAGCTATTAAACATGAGATGGCTGTCCTAAAAAAAATCCGGCCTAAAGGAGATGAGTTATTGAGTTGCAAAGATGTCACACATAGAACATTAAGGCAAGAATGGCTCCTACTTCACAGACTTACCCCTCTAGATGAAAACAAGTTAAACCGCAATAAACCACTAGCTTATATAGCACAACATCCCCTGCTG
Source organism: Chaetodon auriga (assembly GCF_051107435.1). Lineage (NCBI taxonomy): Eukaryota > Metazoa > Chordata > Actinopteri > Chaetodontiformes > Chaetodontidae > Chaetodon > Chaetodon auriga. The sequence continues at coordinate 11,984,693 of NC_135079.1, read as the reverse complement.
CCTCTTCTGCTACCTCCCTGCATGAGAGAACCTGACCACTGACAGCCCAAGCTGCACTTCCTACTGCGTTGCCGTGGATTTGGTGCTAAGATGCGGTGGTTGTTTGAAAAGGAACAGCTGGAGGCGCCACACTGCATCCATCAACTCACTCACAATAGCAGCTGGTGCAGACCAGGCCCTGTCTCTGGCCTGGAAACAGTACACAACTTAAGAATCAGTGGGATGTTTAAGAATCCTTCTGTGCAAATATTAGACTATCCATTCCAGGAGAGAGCATCAGAATTTCCAAAGCAACTTTTGTTTAGAGCTGTTTCTTTGAATTAGTTAAGAAAATGTGAAAACATGCTGCAAATAGTCCCTAAAGTTAGGAGAGCTGAATAAACAATATAAATATTAAGAGTGAATCACAGCATTTTTGTTTTTTGGTTCCGCTGCGCTCAGTTCCTTAGAGAGTGAGGTAAATGTCAATAAATACCAAGCATCCATCATGCTGTGACTCTTTTCAATACTCTGCAAGGCCTATTCACAGTTACGCCAAAGGTGTCTAACTTTAACATTTTTCATTACTAGCAAAATCTCAGCTGTGGAATTTCTTTAAGTGCTGGAAACTGTCACAGTCTATCACAGTGAGCATATTCCTGCAGTTCATGATCACCCTGTGCTCTACTGGGTTTCTTTTATTGGTATTTGCTTCACATAGTAGATGTAATAAGTGCTGCAGCCACAGAAATTACTGAGATGACCTGTCATTCTAAATCTCTAAAACCATTACTATTAAAGTAAAAGTTACACAAGTAGATTCACAGAAGAGGGCTGAGTATCTCAATGCACCTATGCAACAGCAGCAAAGGGAGATGAGTGCAGTGAAGCGGTGGATTTTCCTTCAACCTTCCTCTGCTGTGATTCACACGAGCAGTCAGTTAAGTCAAGATGGTGCACCCTATATAATCACACCTGCTACTGGCTACGCTTTCCACTTTTACTCTCTATCTATCTTTTTTCTCTCTTCTCTTCGCTGTCTCACACAACATAAAAACACACTCTGTTAAGTATCTCTGTGAAGCAGACCACTCTTTAGTGGCTCAGGCTCAGGTAACAGTGTATGACACAGAATGGGAGGTAACCTGACACAATACCTGGAGGCCTAAACTCGGGGGAAAAGTACACAATTGGAGGTCTGTTCTAGCTCTATAACCTGTGTTACACACAGGGTGCAAGCCATAGACTGGTGTAAACAGAAATCCAGGTGAAATGAAGTTAATAATACAATTAATCAAGGATATAATAGATGAATCTATCTAAAATAACTGTTTGGTACAGCCTCAGTATTAAATGTTAAAATAATACCTGAGAATGCATTTAATTTAGTATCAGAGGACACATAAAGCCAGAAGAGTCCACAAAAAATAACAATAAAATGAGAAAAAAAAACTCACAGGAAGTAACCTTCAACACAGCTGTTGCAGATCTCAGGGTCCTCTGTGTACAAATGAGAAAAGGTGATTAATTAGAATTCATGCGGAGGAGCAAACTCATGCAGTAATGGCTAAATTTATATTGTGGTGCACTGTGCGCCATTATCTCCAGTATTTTAATATACATTACAGATCCACCTCGCATTGGGGGAAGGAAGAGTACGGTGCTGATATATCAAGAATGTGTGACTTACCTGTGGAACATGTTTTGCATCCCATCTCACAGTCAATGCACTCTCCTGTATCAGGGTCCTGCATCTGCCCTGAAACACAGAGACCAATCATAACAAGCCTGAATGTCTTTCTCTGAAGCTACAGCCAACTCAGAGGCTCTGCTTTACATTTACCTATGTCACAGGATGCCGTTTGGCAGACCCCATTCTGGAGTTTGTAGTGTTCCCGACATTTGGCACATATGTTGCCATCTGTGCAGAGTTCACAATTGGCTATGCAGGGCAGGCAGGCATAGTGACCCCTGTCAGGATAGAGTCCCCGTGGGCAGTGTGTCCGACAGCGACCTTGGTGGAGGAAACGTTCCTGTCCATCTTCATCTGAGGAGGAAGAGGAGGAGGAGGAGGAGGACACAGAGAACTCTTTAACATAAAGCCTACTCTATTTTCTCCTTTTGATGAAGATGCTATTAGCCATATGGAACTCCTGCCAGGAAATGCCTTTTCAAAAAATCTGGACTCTCCTGAAAGTGAAAATCAATGAGCTTCTCTCAATAAATACAGAAGTAGAGCCAAATGGGCCTGACGATTACATGGGATGAAGGAAAGATGAAAGGACATGCTGCCAACTGTGTGAAAGTTCAGTGCCTTCAGCAAATTACAGCATTAATGCACATTGCAGAAATCATAAATGGTTGACTGAGAGGAGAAAGATGTCATGTGGCCTAACAAGTGAACCAGTGGCAATTACTAGGAAATTAAGGATTACTATATTTCATTATGAATGCATTATTAACAAAAACAGAAAATAGTGGCAAAACAAATGGATGTTAAAGCCATGACAATGTCATGAACTGATTGCTGCATGCAGACTGTAGGCCTGAAATTAACAGATGACAGTGTGAGATCACTTCCTGACTGATGATGCCCTGACTTATGTAAACAAGGGCAATCGGAGGCAGATGAGAGATCAGAGCTGTGGGCAGAGACACAGTCTTGTGTTGGACCTAATGATTAATACTCCGCCACCTGCCACTAGCCTAGCTGTGGCACCTGAGGCATCTCTGGAAGCAGCTGAGTTACAGCATTGTCTCATCTGCTCAGTGCTGCACAGAAGACGTGTGAGACAGGGAGGAGAGGGGCAACAAGCTGCTGCCGCTGCCTTTCTAACCCTTCCACTTCCCTCAACCGAGCCAGCACCGAGCATGAAGAATGGGGTAGAGACTTTTGGCTTTTGATGTTCTTTTGCGAACGAACATCACACAGATATACTCACAGGGATCAAATGCCAGCTACTGAATACTACTAAAGTCCACGCAGCCAAAATCATCTGCAGCAATGTACATTAAAATACAGTCAGTAAAAACAAATGCATGATTGCAGCGATGTCAAATGCATGTATTCACAGAAAGGTGTGTGTGTGTGTGTGTGTGTGTGTGTGTGTGTGTGTGTGTGTGAGGGAAAGAGAGAATTGAATTGCAGGTTTTTGCAGGTTAAGCCCAGTGAACTGCAACAGTAACCCTTCTAGCCCAAGGGGATATTTTTTTCCTTTCCCTCTGATTAACAAAGGCCCTATTCTAACTTGATCAGATTACACTGCGAAAACTCGAGAGCAAAATGATCACACCTTCATTTCTTTCTCCATTTCAAAGGTGCCTGTGTCACAGAAAAATCAACATGCTCTACAGCCAATATGTGACTGTTCAACAAGAGTAAATGGTAAACCAGAGCTGAATGCTCCTCCTCTAATACATAAGCCCTTAGACAACTTTGCTTTGGTGACCACTGAATAGTGCTGCTTTGAAAAACAAAAAAAGAAAAAACCCACCTCACTGGATTAATTAGTCTGTGACATGGCTTTGTTTTAATCAGACATCTGTTGGGCCAATGGCAAGCAATTTAGTGCACATATTGTCACATCTCATACATAAATTATGCAAGATGCAGACATGTGAAATATGTCATATGGTAGCAAAAATATTGTCTAACTTGGATGAAGCCTTTCTTTAGGTGGGGATGATATATTTGTTGTCCTTGCAGAAACTAGGCTGTACAAAACATTACTTTTAACCCCCTGAAGTGTACCGTGTTATGACGAAAATGATACCTTTGACACATATAATTCGCTTTTTTTCCCCACACATGATCTTAGGCTGTGCTTTAAGTACAGGTACAGGAAATTTTACTCACCAACTCCACAAGTAGTGCATTCAAACAGCTCATGTCCATCGCACTCAGAGCAGGTGGGATGACAGAGGACACACTGGTTCTTCAGCAGAAACTGTCCACTCGGACAAGGCGGCGAGGGTTTGCATCCAATATCTCCGACACCGTAGACAAAGATCAAAAACGCGGCGAAGGACCTCATGGCTGCGCCCGAAGACTTTCACTGGAAGTGAGAAAAACAGCAAACAGTCAGGACTGTCTCCAAAGACGCAGTGTCCGTGCAGCAGGTACGCTGGCAGATCGATATGGGGCTCTGTGAACACCAGCCCAGAGATAACTTGCTGGATCAGTTCGTTCATGTGTAACACACTGGACAATGAGCGTGTACTGCGGTCAGCAGTCAGTAAATGATCCTGGGTGGAAAAAAGAACAACCCAGTTTCTGTGTCACGATAGATAGATAGATAGATAGATAGATAGATAGATAGATATAACCTAAATAAATCACACCATACGTAATTTCCCTAAAATGTGTTACTGGAATTGATTGTCTGCCTGTTTGCAAATCTTTCCTTGCCAATGTTTATCTGACTGATGAAAAACTGCGGAGTTCCGGTTCCGATAACACCTGGCAAACCAAAATACCAGCTTAAAGCACACCTGTGACCACAATTTTTGTCTACAGCTGTAACTAGCACAACGTTATAGCATATATCAGCCAAATATTAGAAGTTTTAAACCGGAATATTTTGGTCAGATTTATTTAAATTAGCAATAAAATGGGTCCACTGTCAGGTATATTTGTACCTCAGATTCATACGCCACCGGTGTCAGCGTTCACTCAACAGTTACATCTGAAGTTAAGCTAACGCGAAGTTTGTTTACGTTATTCTAGACGTTATACAGGTAACGTTATTGGGCGTCTACTGGTTTACAGATTATGTGATGTGTTTTTGAGGCTAAGGGGAAAACTTTAACCTTAAAGAAAGAAAAAAATACAACATACACAGGCTACAGGCTAATTTTACTTGTTTTATCGGCTACTTTTGTGCGGACTATATTACCTGTCGGAAGTATCATGTTTAATTGCTATTAGCTTAAATTTGGTCAGTTTTAACATTCTTACCGTTCATTGTAGTTTAAAGCTCAGATACAGTCAACAGAAGCCTTTGTTTATTTTCATAATTTATAAATATGGTCGTTTTTATGAAATGTTAAGCCACTGGAAGCCACGCATATCTCCTAAAATCAAGTTGAACTGATTTGTTTTTGTGAAGGCACAGCGGCCTCTCGCGGCTCCTTCCTGGATGTGTATCCGAGCGCGTGTGCCAAATGTCTCCACCGGCTGACGTCACGCGGCAGCGGCCGTCGGAGGAGGCGTGGCTTTGTTCTGCTGCAGCGGAGAAATATGACATGGGGATGAGCGAGGGAGAGAGGGAGAGAGTGAGACACCCTGACAGGAATTAGCGGTTCGTCAGAGGTCTGGACTGAAAACCTGAGGATGGGGAGTAATGACTGAAAACAGAACGGTAAGAGACAGACATGTCTTCATTTTTTGTCTCCCCCACACACAGCGCGGCTGGCCGATTGATGGCTCATTTGATAGTGAACACAATAGGCTACCACTGCAGACAGGTGCACCTGCCTTTATGCGAGTACGTGCCTCGTTGCATTCAACTTCAGGTTCCGTACGAATACCTTTGATTTTAGGTCGAAGGCAAATACATCGAGGCCACAAATCTCATCGACGGTTTGGGATGAGACGTCGGACGGAGTCTCAGAGTTAAATGCTGTAAACATGGATGTGCTCTTCATTCTGTATGCTTAGTCACAGACCTTTGTGATGTAGGATCATACAGTAGCAATGTAATATACATCTGAGACAGCTGGGCATATTTTGTGATGGTACAAAACACAAATAGCCTATTAGCTTATTGAGGCTATAAAGGCTTGAAGGCTGTCCTTTTTACAGACATGGAATATTAATCATCACAGTGTATTTTGGGCCAGATGGCATAACATGTAGACTGGGATGAAACGCACAACAGCTGTATGTTTCACATAGTAAAGCACAGGAGTTTCACTTTTGGCTCTCTGTTCATCTTGAAATATACGAAGCCTTACAATAACTGCGATCACCACAGCCTGGTTTAATTCTGGTGCCCACATACAGTACGTTTCTTTTATTGTTGGCCTGCTTCACAATATCTATCAACAACGCCTGCCTGTAAAGACAGTGAGGCTACTAATTCATTGCTATGGTATTTTTAAAACCATATTCACATCCCCTGACAAAGACCTACATACTAAAACCCTTAATCTATCATTAATATCAGATTATATTTGAGCTGGGTACAACACCAGACAAATAAACTCTGCCTCGGTTTCCTCCTGGTCCTCTGGAAGATGCTGATTCGCATCAAATCAACTTGTTTGCTGCCTTACCTTTACAACTTATTCAGCAGTCTATTAACCCCGTCTTAATGCTTTACTTGGGCTTGGGAGACGGGCAGTTGACAGGAGTCGAGTCTGATTTGGAGACAGCTTGAGTAGACGGGGCAGAGATACAAAGCAGGGCCCGTGGCTGCCAGGCCAAGCCAGGCCATGCCAGCTCCACAGAGGGCTTCAGTGCAGCAGGGCACTGGGGAGAGGGCGCTTGGCACCTGATCAGTTACCACAGTGAATTCTGTTCCTGTCACTGGCGTTTAGCTACAGAAAAGCAGAGCAGAGATGACGGTTGTTGTTGAACCCAGTTGGGCTTTCATGTCGCCGTGGCAGTGCTGCTTTATCAAACTGCCTCTCGGCTGATACAAAATGACATTCCTTTGCAAACATCTGTGCCAGTTGCCCACTGCCGACTTCAAAAACCTAAGCAAGAAAAGTTGGGCTCATAAGCCGTCATTGTTAGAACAAAAACAAACACCGGTTGCATAATTAAAATAACATTTCAAGTTTACATTCATACATACTCTGCACCAGAGGACCCTGCAGCAATGGTGTGTTTTTCCACTGGTATCATCAGACGGGACTCTGAAAGAACCATCAAAATAAATCATCTTGTGGGCCTTGAGGAGCACCTGCAAAGGGGGGCTTAAATCTCTTGTTTCTTTCCTAAAGAATCCCATGTCTCCATGCCTGATCACCCTAAAGTTTAGTCCTCCAGAGGAGATGAAATGAGTCAAGTGCCCGTGGTAATCATGGCCCAATCACTGCACGGCTTTGAAGTGGGCCCTGTTCTCCAGACATCTCTACAGGTGGGGGAGCAATGTTAAGTGTTCTGTCTGCAGGCAGTGGGAGGTCAGCTGGAGGCCACAGAGGCAGGCAGAGGGGCTCCTCTCACACATCACAATAGGGGAAGGTGGAGAGGGGCACTGGTCACCTTTCCAGAGTCACTGCGCTGTGGGCACAAGTGAGTCTGCACACTGGCCGTGATGCTGGACAGATCCCTTTGGGGAAATTTGTCTCCCAGTCAGCTAACCTATTCCCAAACGTGTCTGTGAATATGTGGCAATATGAAATGTGCCTCCAAATCACAGTCAAATGAAGTTGTAAGCTTTGTGCCACGAAGCTGCAATAAATCCTTCCGCCAGTATTCCCTTTCAAGCTGTGGTAAAGGCTTCAAACCACAGAGCTGTTGTAATAAGTTGACCATGATTTATTAACTTTTTTACAGTGTATTCTAGTCTGGATTTGACAGTATTTGCAAGGCCAGAGCTTGTGTTTACATTCGTCTGTTCTTGATGTCTGAATCGCTTAAGGAGCATAAGAGATCCTACATGGCTTGTAACCACAGTCGAGGGGCCTGTAGAGGTGTGGGTTTCTGAAAGGACGTTTGGATTTCTGGACTTTATAGCGTTGTAAATCACTGGAGCCAGAAAAATCCCAATTTAGCCACAATGAGGAAACCTAAATGCGGCTGACATGGGACAAGGAAGTGGCAATCACAGTGGCTGACTGTGATAGGCTGAGACACCTGTCAGGCAAGCAAACACCCCCACAAACACAGTCCTCTTTCACCCTTAAGGCTGTCCTGATGGACAGTTTTTTGTTTTAAATCAACTGAGTTCACAAGAAAGGAACTGACAGGAGCTATTAAGGCACAATCCTCTTTTGAATAAAGTATACTGTATTGTAAGAGAGAATTTAGGGGCTTTTCCATTAATATTGAATACAGACAGTTGTTATACTAGCATCTAATGGTCTTTAGATGAAGCCTGTTTTAAGGCACTTTTAAGGTGTGTTTTAGCTCCAGGATTCAATCATAAAGGCTGCTGTTTGATTTCTACAAGTAGCGTTGAACCTCTCCAAGCTCAACCTAGTCCTTTTTTTATCTGACACTTGTGGATCAAGTTGTTGAATCCAGATGCTGAAATCAAAACCTACCTGTTTCAAACGCAAGTCACTAAATTAAATGCTGTTTGATACATTTAACTTTAACTAGAACCAGATATTACGCTGCTTTAACAAGATAATGCTATGTTACACCACAGAGCTACATGAACTCTCACTGTCCATGTGTCAGTTTCATATAATATTATATAATAGCAAGGTTTATTCTAATATTTCTCATATATAGACAACAAACCTGATTTGGATGTACATTGCTGTGCTGTACAGCATGTGTTATTATGGTTAATGTTTAACAGAAATATGTGTCTGTGGACCACTGAGGTCAAACATCCACCACCAATGAGGAGGTGTTATGATCAAGGTTAAGAGCGAGACCCTCAGACCGACAGAGACCACAGGTTGTGTGTTTATGTGAGACAGACGGAGCTTTTTCTCAGTCTTTACCCAAACGTGACAGAGGCAGCAACAGGAGTTGGATGTTGTGTTTTGCCAGGACGATATCCTCTGTGGCAGCCATAGCTTGTGTATGCGTGTGTGTGTACACGTGTGGTTGTCTGCGCCTCCTGCACCTAATTGCATTTGTGTTGCTTCAGTTGTCTGGTGCTGAGTCTGGGAGCAGCCGGGCTGCTGGAGAGGTCTGCCATTGTAACATTCTCCCCAAAAGGCCCGATGGGCACAGCCATCCCCTGTCCTGCCTCGAATCAGCAAGGGAGCAGTTTCCAAATCAAACAGAACACTGTTGCACAGGATACCCTTGGCGACTCAATTTAGATTCATGCAGGCCCACAGCGTAGGTCATTTTCATTCATTCAGAAAAAGAGGTCAGGCCTCCTTTTCTCTGCAAAACCCAGCTGCATCTGTCGGAAACTCGGTGTATCTCCATTTTGTCTCAGTTTATTTCCGTTGAAGGAGATATTAAAAGGGAAATGCAGGTTAGACCCTGAGAGAAGAAGAGCAGGAGCGCCGTTGTTCTGCTTGCTTTCTACATCATTCATTTTCTTAAGAGAAAACAAACGTCTGTCACTGTCACCACCCTCATCTTTACTCCATAAGGTACAACACATCACATCAAATGCTTAACAAAACGCGTCAGGGAGCAAAATTGTCCGTTTTCAGCCATAGAAACATGTCTCCCGTCTTCGTTGTCTTCTCTCTGGCGAGATGAAGAAGAAGAGATCTGAGATGACTCAAGGAGGTCAACAAGTAGAGGAGCCCATGTTTTTGCACTATGTTTATCTTATCAAGGTTTGCTGGGAAATTATTTTCACGTCATCAACGGTTAACAGTCATACTGTACATTCATATGCGGTGGAGGTCTCCTCTGATCGTTCACCCTGCAGCTTCTTTCCTCCCACTGCTTTTTTTTTATGCCTCTCCCATGTACAAGCGTGGGCTCGTTGGTCACCCCCCACCCACATACTGTGGGGACTGTAGGGAATGGTGGACTCCACCACTGACAATAATATTATATGGGGATGTAGTTACAGAATGTAAATACATGCAATGGAAGAACTTCTAACATTTAATAACAAAACTGCAGGATGGTTTCATGAACATCTGAGAAGTTTAGAGTTGGGGTTTGAGAAGTCCTTCACAGATGTAAGAGCTGAACCTGTAAATTAAATCAGTCATGTAATCTCTGCTGGGTTTGTGCCACAACTAAACAATGACAGGTTAATGTTGCTTTTGGGACCATAAGTTATGCCTTGCAAATTAACAACTAGAAGACTGGATTCAGTAGAGAGCAGCAGATGTCTTCCAGGGTTACAGTCAAGATGGCAGCAAAGATGACAAAAACAAGGGGTCTGACTGTCGTGGAGTATAACATACTGCGTGTGGAATTAATCTGCAGATGCTCCGGTTGTATATGAGACCACACTTTTCTGTGTTTTTTGAGCCCTGGCAAAGGCCAAAATGTGGCCTGATACAGACTAGGTAAGCTTTGTTTTTGGCCTAACCGGAAGTAAACAAAATTTCCAAACTGGAGCAGTTGTTGATCACCTGCGGCCTCTACTGGCCGGTTCAGAGGAGTGAACTGCGGTTGAAAACAGAGCAGTCAATAAAGTAGGTTTTTCAAAAACTGTGAATCACCACAACCACAAGAGCTCCTTCAGCATACAGTCATAAATGTGTCACAGAAAGCATTGATTGGTCCAGTAGTATGCAAAGACCACAGTGGTCGTCGAGCTGAGCATGTAACACTTCACAAAGCAACTTCATTTGCTTTAAACGAGCCAATTAAAAGTGTACATATTTAATAACAAGGATCCTCTTCAGAATGAATCGGGGCGTACTGGAGGCTGCACCACAGCCTGGATCAGCAAATCACTTAGACTGAAACAGATTTTCTGGTGAGAATCCTTTGAACTACTAAAGGGAAATGTCTTTATTTCTATGTGTTATCACTCACTACAACAGAATAAATGTCAGTTACTGATACTAGTCTGAGTATGACACATCTTTCTTCTGCAGTGCACCCACACCCACTGGATGCCCCCTCTGTGGGTGCACATGAGGCCAGTTTGGAGAACATGCATCAGACAAAGTTACTAAGCCCAGGATTTCTTTTTTTTTTTTCATCCAAGAGGCCAGCATAGAAGTTTGTATGAAAGATCTTTGTGGAGCAGGCTGGGATCCATTAACCGCTCACAAGGAAATTTTTGTCCTTTGTTTCTTTTTGGGACTCAAAGGCCGTCCTGGCTCTGGGTATTTGGAATATATGACATGCATCGAATTCATACTATCTGCACTTCTAATGCAGCTTCCATTAACTGTTGACTTGACAGGCCATCGCTGGATGTCACACAAAGCTGGCTGTTGCAGTTAGCATCGGCTCCATTTGGAAAGCTAATCATTCAGCCAAACTGACCACAGTGAAGTGCCGGAAACACTTGGCGTGCTGTGGTTGATTTCAGGGTAATTTGTAGCTTCCCTCAACAAGAGGAAACAAGACATTCAGTCCTGTTCCTCTACTCAGTCAGAGCATGTTAATATTATTTTTCCTTAGTGTTGAGCTTTTACCATCATTAGCGCTGGGGCTGTTACATCTGATGAGAATTCATGTGCCATGGTTACATTCAAGTTAGATGTGTTGTAGTTCAGATTCTTCCACACTGTGAGGAAAAACACCAGCATGCAATGGTTCATTGAAGTCATACAGAAAACAAAGGCTGGCAGTGGCCTCTATCTCCACTGTCGTCACCCACCACTGAAGTAACTCATCAAATCACAAAGAAGTTCCAGTCAGAACATTTTATCGCCAATAAAGTGACATGACAGTGTGTATAGAAGCAACGCCTTTGTGTATGTGTTGCTGTGTGCGTGCCTGTGGTTTAGTTTGACGGATGCGCACAACAGTGAGAAACAAAAGCACCCGGACTGGAACTCAACAGGCCTCAGAAACTGAACAGCAGCTTCATAAACGACACTGCAGAGGTCGTGGGGCAGAGAGTCAAAACTCATAGCCGTAATTACTGTGCTAATTTACCTTTCAGCGACTGCACCCACCCCTTTGCTGCAGTGTATAGACCTCTCGTGGGTATAAGTGCTTCGCTAAAGCAGTTGCTGACTGAAAGGAGAGCTGTGCCCATTCAGTGTTTGCAGTAATTGGTAACTAGTACAAAAGTGGTGAAAATACCAGTAACATTCTTGTGGTTATGGCCAGAAAATTCCTTTTTTTTTATTCCGAAACCTACGGGTTTACGGCTTTTAATCTGTTTTCCTTCAGAAACTAAATTAAGAATAAGGTTATGTGATATTGCCCTCTCCACCTACTTGAGTGTACAGGCACAACTGTGCGCGCGCCCACGCACAAAGTCAATCCAATAGTGGTGCTACATTGCAGTACATGTACTGTGAGATCAAGGGTCTGAGATTTAAGGGGTGTCATAACAATCCAGTTTTCCTTTCTTATGGGAGTTTCTGTGGAGAGCTCGTGAAATTCTTATTTTGGGGGTTATTGCGGGACATCGTAGCCTTTGATTGAGGCCGAGTTTCAGCTGAATACAAATATATCCTTGATATTTCATTACATCTCAGATGCTTGTTTCACAAAGCTACAACTGTGAGTGAGCTAGCCAGTACGACATTGTGCAATGCTTTGCAGGAAACCTGTTTTCCTGCTTTTGTTTTTTTTTTTTTCTTCATGGCACTAAAATGAAATAATCAGGTTGGCAGGAGAACATGAAGTACTGTATAGCTGCTTAGCTTAGCTGTATGTGGCTGCATGTGCGTGTGTTTCATTTCTTAAATAGTAAATGTGAAATCAGAGGAGACATCATTAATAACCTGCTGTATACATCCACTGGGCCTGTAGTAATAATGACAGTAATTTTATTTATATAGCGCTGTTCAAGCTTAAGAACAAGGTGCTTTCCAGATTAAAGGATTTACAGAATAAAAAAAGAATCCAAATATAAGATGTGATGATGGAAACGCCCCCAATTATCAGTGATCTGCAGGTGATGACGAAGATCTTTACACACAAAGCCTCTCAGTCTACGCTCATATTCAAGAGAGACGTGCAGGTCTTTGAGCTGGCGAGGACCAAGCGAAAGATTCTGTGTGTTCAACACTTGAGAGGACACCCTCCCTCAGCACAAACACCAGCTGGCTTCAGCTAGTTGGTCTGTTTACCTCACGTGGGATCAGATAAGTATTCAGATAGCAAGCAGTTCTTGGTGCCTCTTCTGTGTGTATGTAACGTCCTAGCTTCAATGCCTGTTTTCATCATGTCATCAATGTACCTGTCACTGGCTGCTAAGCGTGTGCTTCATATGCCCCCCCCCGCCATCTTCTCCAAATCCACTGAAAGTCAGGAACCTTCTGCTTTGGTAAGACTTTGGCGTCTAGTCGCAGCTGTCTGCTTGTGGCGCTCTGTCGAAAAAGGGGGGAAGAGAGGTATTGGCTGCTGTGGTGGGAGGGCTGGGGGGGGGACTGACATTTTAAGGGGTTATGATCTTGTTCTGTGCCCCTCAGCGACCAGCTCTTTGTTTGGGTGCACGCTGCACACACAGCTGAGCTCTGTTCGAACTGAAGATTTGACTTGACTGTAAGGTCAGACAGAAGAATTCCAGGTTGCTTTGTTGAATGGATTCATGGCTCGCAGTGTAAATACTGATGCTGCTTTTGGGAGACAAGAGCTGTTGTTTCTTCTTTAAATAATGAAGCAGAAAAATTAATCATTCTGATGACCAGTTCATAGCCTGAGCTCCTAAGGTAGGAGGCTTTCTAGGTGCTCTGGTGTCCCTCACACACACACACAGTGCAGTGCTCCTGCTGTCCACTGCAGCATTAATTTAAATTGACCTCAAATATTAATGCAATGATGCATTTAGTTCAAATTCAACTCTCCACTCCATGCATATGCTGTGCTGGCAGTGTGCGGCGCAGCGGCGAGATGCAGAGTGACATTATTGCTTCCAGCAGCATCTTTCTCGCAGCGTGTGAGGGGCCGCTGCTCAGAAGTCTGGCTTTTTTTTTTTAAGGTGAGAGAAGGATTAGGAGAGAGAAAGTGAAGGTATTTGTGCCAGTGTTTGCGCATGGTTTGATTACAGACTCTGTCTAGAGGTCAGGACTTAGAAGTAATACTCTCTCTTTCTGCCTCGGGTGAAGGAGTGGTTCGCGTTTGACTGACAAGAGTCCACCTTCTCGGCTTTCTCTCTGTTGGTCTCTCCGTCTTCTTGGGGCCTCACCAGTTTATTTGTCCCAGTGTAAGGGTGCTCTGAGGTCACAGCAAATAAATGCCGTCCCCGGGTCTTGAAGGCAGGGGAGTCCCACTAGTGAACAGAGCATAATGGAGGGACGAGGAGGGACGAGGAGGGACTCGGTGCACTCCCAGGTGGAGAGAAAGACTGAGCTCTCAAAAATCAGAATGGCTTAACTTGATGAGCCGGCAGCCAGGTGAAGAGCCCTCGCTTGATTGAAACACGTCATACGTTCGCCTGGACGCACACGCACGTGCACACGTTGGCCGCCCCCAAACACGGAGCACTGGTGAGGCACATACACAATCACCACAAGTACAAGCTTGCCATTGTGGCTGCAGGAGGAGGAGGAGGAGGAGGAGGAGGAGGCACAGAGATTGAGGCTGACTGACTGATATGAAGGCTGAATAGCAAGTGCTACTTCCACTCTCGCATTGAAATTCACTGATTGAATCTTGTGCTCTCAAGCAAGGACTTTGAAATAGTGGAAGTGCTTAGTTTGTAGTTTGGTGAGACATTATAATATCCCATTACATGAATTTTCCATGCCACTTAAGTGTGCTGTGTTATGAAGCACGCTAATGGATCGTGTTGATTATTTAGCGGTGATGCAGGTGGAAATGATCTGTTTCCCTGGAATTGTGCTCATTTGTTTCGCCAGTATACAATGACGTCAAGTCTAATGTAACAGTATTTTCTGTTTCAGCCTTTATGCATTGAATTACATCAATAACAGCTAAGCGACGGCACTGTTGTTGGAGCTGTCGTCTGATTTTAGTGCTTCCATCTCGGGGTGTATTAAAATAGCAAATAGCCATTGTTTTAGGATAAACAGACTTTTTTTTTTTTTTCCCTCTGACCGTAACCGAGAGGGTGGCTTGACATTTTGCCGTGCACAGGCATGTGAGTAAGTACTGGATAAGAATGAATGCCATCTTTTATTAGCTGTCTTCTGTGTTTTGGCAGCCCTGAGTGGAAGCACTTGCTCTGTTGGCTTTGAGACTGGTAAACACTGAGGGCACGCCGAGCCACGGTTAGTGTTTCTGCACATGCACACACACGCACCCGTGCACTCCGGGGACGGGGATCATGGGGTGGTTATCTAGCAGTGTCGAACACAGCAGTTTGAGCCCGTTGGTGCTTGGCCCTGCTAACCGCAGCTCGGCTCACACGCTGGCGGTGGAGCCACAGTTGGCCCGGCGAGGCTGTTTGTCCAAGCCAGATTGTAAGATTTTATTCTGTGCCTGCTTTGAAGAATCCAGAATATTCTGTCCAGCAGAAGAGGGATCAGAGTCTTTGAGGTTTGACTCACTTAATTTGTGTTTAACCAACAGGTCCACATCTTATGTCCTCCCCTTGCTGGACAGGTCTCTTGCCACTATTTAGTAAACGGGCTCAGGTTTCAGGTTTCAGAGGTCGTTTTGGCTCTCTGAATTAGCACCACCTGCTATACTGGGAAGCTGTGGAGTGAGCTCGAGGGACGCGTTGAATCAATCACTCAGACAGACTGTCTCATTCATAAATGTTGTTTGATATTTTGTTCCGTTTTTCTCAACCACATTCTGTGGTCATTTTTATTCACAGCGACGAGCTGACAAATGTACCGTTTCAGCACGAAGCCTTTATCAGAGGCTACGTGGCATCTGTGCATTTTCTTTTTCAGGACACATTATGCAATCAGCAGAGATATGATCACATCTGAACACAGTCTGATGTAGCCAAGATCAACAAATCGCTCCAATCAGATCATATAGAGCAATCCATTCAGGACGTACAGGGCTGGAATAATTACTGATTGTTTTCCACAGCAATTAAAGCATAAATGTGAATATAAGAAATATAAATATTGCGAAAAATGGCTGTTGCGAGCTCCTCGTGCTCTACGTGATGTCTTCAAATTGTGTGTTTATCTGTACAATAGTCAAAAATCTATGTGATCTATGATGAGAAACCTTCTGCGTGACAGGATTTAATTTATGTTCAGCCTGTTATGTTTGTTTTTATAAGTTCGTACAACTTTCAGATATTTTCTAAGCCAACTTTTTGAATGCTTGCAGTTTTCTGTGAGCTACAGTGCGCCAGCAACTGGTTGATAATATTGGTTGGTGCAATGATGCAAACAAACATCCACACTCAGGCTAGAATAAACTCTTAGAGGGGCTTATTTCTAGACTTTTTACACCAACTTTCAACAGTAACACAGCAAGAAAAATAAAGAGTTACCAGAGATACGAATTTCTCCATTATCAATCAGAACAGTGTATTAGATGCATGATATTGTGAGGGGGTTGTGTTCTTATTTCCCCTGTCTGCCCAGCATACTGCATGCCTGCATCCTGTCTTCTGGAAGCCGTTGCTGTGGGGTTGTGGAAAACACTCTGTGAAATGGAGGAAATCAGAAGCTCAAGTACAGTCAGACAGGGTGGGGTTATGGAAAGTGGAAACAAAAACATAAATGATAAGAGTCTTGGAAAGCATTAAGCGTACATTATTGATATCGAACAGTGTGTAAAGGGTCAGCATCAGTGCTTCATGCTGTAGTAGCATACAGTTCACACGGCACACTCAAGTCTGACGTCTACATGAACTCACATTCGCACAACTCTAAGTCAAAGTAGAAGCTAAAAGCTTATTTTAGAGCATAACTGCAAATGTACACACTGCTGCTGCCCTCGGTGTGCATGTATAGGATCTGCCGCCTGACCATTTTCCAGTTACAGAGGGGATACAGAGCAAAGAGTAGAGTACAAGTGTTTGTACAGTATGTTCACCTCCCACCTGCTGTGTATCTGCCTCGCATGTGGGCGATCAGCGCTCACTGTGGAGACAATTATCTCAGCTATAACTCATCCTATTACTGTAAAATGACTATGTGCGTATATGCACATCACGGAAAGATGGACCTTCATGGTAATCAAAATCTGCACTAAACGGCAAATAAGCCTCAGTCGGTGGAAAGAAGCACCCGTGCATCACTTCTCCTGCGCTTGTATCAGACTCTGAAGTAGTCACAGAGTAAGTTTTCATTGTGAACTCATTTCACACTTTCTAATCAGCCAGCTGTAAGAAAGTTGGTTTAAACAAGTGAAGCTTCAAATAGTGTTAAACATAAAAAAGGAAGTAGTGGGTGGGGAGCTGCTCTGTGGTGTTAAGATGAATATTGTAGGGGGGTTTTGCATTTAATTATTCTTTTAGGTAGAGTTTAAAATAGCTGTGTTTTTAAGCTTTTCTTTTTGTTTCACAAGTTTACAAGAGATGCTGTAATCCTTCTCTGAGATTAGATCTTAACACCTTCGACCCCCCTCGACTGGAGAATCCACACAGGTACGCTTATTGTCTTCTGCTTGATTGACAGTTGATAATGGCTAATTTAGCACAGTGGTGATAGTTTTTGAATGTAAGCCTGACTCAGATACTGCAATTTAAATGTCACTCGTCTTTTGGTCCTTAAATTACAAAACATCAGGGACGTGCGGCTCTCAGCGGGGCAGATCTACGGCTCCCTGGGTGGCTCATTTACAAGAGTCGGCTCTGCGCAGTTTCTTTGCTTGTATCCGAATTCTGGCTGTTAATGGTGGAAAATGTGTTGGAGCTTGTGTACAATAAGTAGGTGTTTCCTTTTGTATCACATCTGATGTTGACGGCTACATCTGACAGAACCTGAAATGAATTTTACAAGTAATTTGAAGTTGTTGGATCACCGTATAGCTGCAGTGTATGTTGAGTGGACTGTGACGCTGGAGTAGAGTTATGATTAAGTAACAAGTCCCGCGTCTCTGTTTTACACTGTCTACAATATGGAGGGACGGCGGGCAGAGTGTTCACAGGTCACTGGGCCACAGGAGGTAAACAATGCCGTGTGTGTGAGTGCACTAATATGGAGAATGCACAACTGTTGCTAATATGTCTGCACCTCAGCAGTGAAATTGTCAGAGAGCCGACAACATGGGAGTGAAAATGAGGCGGTAGCTGTTTCCCCCCGTGGTCTAAAACCTAAGTGTTTATACTGAGACCACAAGATCAAAGATGCAGCCTGCAGTGAACATTGTCTGTTCATCTGTGACCTAAATATACCAGCGCACACGCTCTGACTAATCACCAGGTGTGGAGACGTACAGTACTCTCTGGTGTAGCATTTTCAAGTGCTTTTTGATGAACCCTAACATCTGTTATTCTGCGTTCACTTGTACGTTTATGTCATTTTAAAGTATTCACACTCAAGAACTTTGGATATGAAAGACTTCAGTGATTGAAGAAGACCATTTATGTAAGTAAAAGTTGTGGGTATTGGCAGTAAAATGTCTTGTGATGCGTTATATAATATCTCCTTTCACACGCACAACCCCGCCATGGAAATCTGATTTTTATGATCATCATATTTGATTTGGCAAAGGCTTTTTACACCAGATGTTGTTCCTGACGCAACACTCCCTATTTATCTGGGCATGCGACCGGCAGATAGGAATGCAACGGGGGAAGGAACTGAACCAGCGTGCAGTGTCGCTTTGACATGTGGACAGGAGGAGGTGGACCAGCACAGCCAACCCTGTGATCGACCCAGTCCACCACCTGAGCTATAGCCGCCCCCTGTGTAATTATATTATTGGATAATCATTAGTTTAATCTATAAATATAAGTATCAATGTAGCTGCAGCTGTTAAGTAAATGTGGTTTCCCCTTTGTAACATAGTGAAGTTACACTGAGTACAGAACTTGATTAAATGCACTTAGTGACTTTCCACCAATGGAAGAATTACGGAGAAGCCTGCAGTGCAGTTGTGGAGCATTTGAGCTCCCGCTGGGGCGGCTTCAGCGGCCATTGATTGTAAGGTTGTTGGTGTGATCCCCAGCTCCTCGTGCCTGATGACGTGTCCTCGAGCAACACATCTGCCAAATGCAAACAGAATCTTTCAGAAATGTATCTTATTGAGAACAGATGGACACCACTTTGGAGATCACTACATCGTAGAGAAACTGTGGTCAAGAGTGCACACTCATACTGAAGCGTTAGTCACGATCTTCCACTGGCCTTTGAGAATGACTGTTACCCAGACAAGCTTTCTATTTTAGAACTTCTGCTTAATTATTATTCAACACAAGTCATCTCTCTTTAACCTGAGGACAATATTAGTCAAGTAACTTCTGCGTGAGTGGAATATTCTTGAACTGCGCGTTGGCCTCGCAGCAGTGGTTGCAGTATCAACAATCTGTTGCTTACCAGTTTAGAGTCAGCATAACTCATGACTATTTTTAGATTAGCACAATTTACATTACTGGCTGTCATTTCTGGTGAGGAATTGCTCTGATTTCAAAGGTAACACTTTAAGTGCTGTGGTTAAAGCTGCAGTGATAGATTGTGCAAATAAACAGAGGACACATACAGTATATGAGCCTCTTGTGTTTTACTGTTCATGTGAATTATGCATGACACTGAAGGGTATTTCAGTTGCACTTAGGAGGTCTTGGACTCTAACTTCTCAGCACTGGCCCGTGTTCTCGCTGAGAGGGAACGCTGGTTTGATCCACCGGGGACAATGGCAGAATATGCTCTGAGTTTCCACTGTTGCTCTCACACTCTCCTCTCAGCGTTTCCATGTTTGTCTCCATGCATCGCACGTCTGCCCGCTGCGTCATGCAGGATCAACCCTCTCTGTCCTTACCGGCATCAGCATGTTTGCGTTTCAGTTACGTCAAAGAAAAGATCGTGAGGCTTGCTCTGCACTTTCTGTACCGTGTTGGTGTCACATACACACCTGCATCCAAGTGTGAGAACCTGAAAATGTGATTACGTCAAAGGACCTTCAGAAGGTGGTGTCTGCTTTTAAGTGCTGCCGCTACCTAAACTCCAGGCAGTTTGAGCTCTTTGAGGAAATGCTATGAGCATCTAAGAAGAAATGACACTGCTCTATGGGGATCTTTCAACAGCTGACAGGTGCAGTTACACACGTCACAATGCAGATTAAAACCCTCTCCTGTTTGAAAAGTACTCGAGTGTGACATTAGGTGATGTAATTTCATAAAACACATTTTGGTAAAAAGGATGCGAAATTAAGGAAATTAGTTTTATGGTTTTCAGTCAATAATTAAATGTTGTTAAGCGTTCAGGAGCAATACTCTCAGGCGGTTTGATGAACAGTCAGCACTGGTTTCTAAATGACACATGATGAAAGTAATGGCTTGAGGGATAATTTTGGATTTGCATGTTAACACTGATGCAGTCGCAGGTGTGTGTCAGTTGGCTGTTTTACAGCAGCTTCAAATTGAAGTCAGTCAATCAGAACTAAGGGACATAACTTTCTGTTGCAGGGTGATAACTTTCGATATTTATGCGTGTGTGTGTGTGTGTGTGTGTGTGTGTGTGTGTGTGTGTGTGTGTGTTTCAGGGTTGTCTGCGTCCCCGGTGTCTTCCTCTCCTCCGCTGCCTCTGAAGCCATGGACTAGAGCTGCGTCTGGTCCTGACAGTCCCATGGTCGTCAGATGGCTTCTGAACAACCCTCAGCAAAAATACAGAAAGTACGTACAGAGGAAGCCCCAGTCATCTGCAGTGTCACTGACAGCCAATAAATAATGTCAAAGGATGAGGCAGGAGGTATTCTCTGTTTTTGTTATTATCAACAAATCCCATGAAAAGACCAAAATCAACAATGAATTGATCCTTTTATCAAGTATTGCCTGTGTAGGCAAATATTGATTTGTAACTCTGTGTTGAAGGCTGCTATTGTTGTCCATAAACTATTGAAAAAAAAACCCCCAAAAAAACCCCACAGAAATGAGCAACACTGCCGCACTGGGTTCCTTTATTATGATGGAACAGGAACCGTAGCTTATTTTGAGTCACTCCCAGATGCACTGCCCTGGTCCAGTACTCCGATCTTTAACTGTCAAGTAAATGCAGCAGTAAACAGTGCAATAAATACTCCATTATAATGTTTATTACCAGTAAAATGCACTGATATGAAAAGTGAAAGTATTGTTGTACTGCTAAATACAGTATTACATACATGTACATCAATATGGTAATTCCATGTTACTGTAGTTTGTCAAGCTGGTCATTTATATGACATTCTATGCTGTTGGGTAGTTTAATTTGTCACAGTGTGTCATAAGCTGGTCGTATGATTTGTGTTTGAAGTCTTAATCAGAGAAGAAAGTAGTGACTGTAGCTGGCAGATAAATGTAGTGCATTAAAAAGTCCAAGATTCCCCTCTGAAATGTCCTGGAGTTTAATTATAAAGTAGCAGTAAAATTGAGACACTAAAGTAAAGTATAAGTACCTCACAACTGTACTTGACTACAGTACTTGAGTAAATGTACTTCCTGTTTATGTTCTTTTTGAAAATGAAACTGTTCACTGTAGTACTGAGCCCTAACTCAATGTTGCTTCTCGTCTTTTTGTGGAATTGAAAGCGAGACAAATGCAGACAGACGTCATTGCTTGTCCTTTAAAGCAGGTCTTTTTCCAGGTCACTGCGCTTTTATGATGCCTTCAGATTTTCTCGAAGCCTGATCCATTATGTGTGTGACTAATATGCAAATTGTCATTCTGATGAACAGGAAGCTGGACAGTCCCAGGTTCCCCTGGCCCACATTGTTTCTACGTCAGACAGAAAAACATGCATTAGGGTGTTTCTGAGTCATAATTACCTCCCACAGGGAAAGTGATGTGAATGGAGCTGTTCTTGAGGGAAAAGATGAGGTCATGACTTATAATATTCAGCTATTTCTGTGTCTCACTCCACGCCACCAGACTCAAGGCTTTTTGCTCCGCAAAGCAATATTGTGATTCTCACTTGATGGGCAGCCTATTATTCTGTACTGAGTAAAGTGTCCAACCCTAAAGAGGGTCATTATGGGCACATATCACAAGCTGCCTCGTTGGCCCACAGACAAAGCAAACACAGACTTACTTTCAAGCCTTTTCAGATTTCCTGTAAGAGGTGTCCTACAGTTGAAACACTTAAGCCTGTCTTTATTATTTACAACTGTTTCATTGATGTCGAAGAAAGAAGCACCAATAGAGAAAACAGTCTTCCTCAGAGACACATTTTGTTTCATCTTTGATCTGATAATCATCAGCCACAATCTCGTGATCTCTGACAAACTTTGGCTGTAACTAGAGATGTTAAAAAAGCAGGTGGAAACTTTCCACGAGGATTAACGGGAATTTAAGGGAGTTTATGGGAAACTAAGGGAATAATAACAATAAGAATATGAATAAGAAGACAGAATGGACATAAAAACAGGGCTACTATCTTGAGGTTAACTGAAGAATCAGCAAAAATATATAGAGTGTATTCGCACAGTAAAATAATGAAGGTGTGATTGACAGCCTGTCGTCCTTCAGCTCAGACAGTGCAGCAGTGGTGGCAGTAGTGTGGGCTGCACATGTGATGGGAGAATGCACTGAGCATGCAGAGGGCCGTAACTGTACTGAGATCTTATTTAATGCGATGCTGAAAAATGATCTTGCAAAAATAGCCGGAGCTGCTCCGGCTGACCACCCTGTGTTTCCTGTAGTTTACGTGTGCTTGGATTCCTTCAGTGCAACAATGCAACACAATGCAAATGGCTGACAGTAACTAGGTCAACTAAACTACAGCTTAAGTGCAGCTTTGACGCATTAATAATGCATATGATAAAGACTAAAGTTGCTGGGTCTTGAGCAAAGATATTTTTCTCTCTGATTCCAACAATCAAGCAGTGCTCAGCCATCTTTTTTTTTTTTTTTTTTTTTGTCATGAGCCTTTAATTTTCATGCGATGATTACACCGACTGAGAGGACATTTCTGAGATTGTTCTGTCACGGTTTGTAAAAAATGTGCCACAATGTCCTGTTCATCCCGCCGTCAGAGTAATCCACTAATTTTCCTCAGCCTCGCAAGCAGGAAACAACAGCATTTGTGTTGCGTCAGCTCTATTTAGTGTCTGCTGGTTCTCGACGCTGAGCCAAAACCTGATGGACAGTCGTGTCATGTGGCACGCTGAGACTCGGAGCTCAGAGGCGTGGGCAGAGCATCTGAATGTCTCCAGCATGCTCTCTCTCTCTCTCCCTCCTCTTTGGGTCAAAGCCGCGGACCTGGGCAGCCGTCAAACCTCCGGTCCCCACACAGAGGGCCTGGTGTCAGTGCTGCAAACCCAGTGGGTGTGTGTTTCTTCACTGACAATGCTCTGAGCTCCGTTCCTCTGTCACCCACACAGCCTCAAGTGGAATGAGAGCGATGCATGGACTCATTCATTCCATGGGCTGAGGGAGTGGACGCGTCTTAGATGTGTAGCTTATGACCTAACAAGGCAATATTTGTTGATCATTAGAGCCCACGTGCTATATGGCCACGCACCCCAGATAAGATCATACGAAATAACATCACACTGAGTCGCCCGGCTCCACAAACAGTCACCAGACATCCTTCCTCGCTGTCCAGCTCCGAGCACTGAAGTGGTTTAAGATTCTGGATCTTACCCAGAAACCCCTGGTTGACACTCGTTGGCAGGAAGAGGGTCAGT
The DNA here is from genome assembly GCF_051107435.1 of Chaetodon auriga. Lineage (NCBI taxonomy): Eukaryota > Metazoa > Chordata > Actinopteri > Chaetodontiformes > Chaetodontidae > Chaetodon > Chaetodon auriga. The sequence goes on along the minus strand of NC_135079.1, from coordinate 11,961,324 downwards.
GATGTTATGATCACAGGCGGTGGGCCAAAGGCTTTGGAGATAGGCAGGTGCGTCCTGGATACGACCTCTGGCTGCGTTTGTTGATATTACATCTGTGCTGATGGATATTATGTTATGACTGTTAGCGAGAGCTGGGAGGAGCACTGGGAGTGGAGTGCTATTCGCAGTACTATGAAGTATCAGCTCTATGAAGCATTACGCATCAGCACAAACAGGCTGAGACTGCAGGCTGGGATTTAAAAAAGAGAGCGGGGACCATCCAGTGACTGTTTCCTCACAGGCGTTAGCGACTGATGGGCTTTTAAAAGTGTGGCTGAAATGTAAAACGCTGTTTTTTAAGGCCTGCTGTGCTTCTCCTTCTGTTTCCAGATGAGAACGTGAAGGCTGGCGTCCACCAAGGCCACCGCTGCACCTTGGGCAGCGCACACACATGATCACATGACTCTGGACATGGACGCGGTCCTGTCAGACTTTGTTCGGTCCACGGGGGCAGAACCGGGTCTGGCAAGAGACCTGCTGGAAGGTAAGACGCCAGTGCTGCACCTCCAAGAGTCGAGGCCAGGCTGTTATATTGGAAGACTCAATATTGGCGGATTTGTGTTTTTGATCAGCTGCTCCCTGTTGTGCGGCGGTCGCACTCAAGCGAGCGGTGGAAGAACAGAAGGGGAGAGGAGAGGAAATGAGGGGAAAGGAAAAGAAAGGAAACAAAGGAGGGGAGGAGAGGAGTGGGGCTCGCAACAGTGAGCCAGCTTGCTGATTTAGAGGCCAGTGTGACGGTTTTACGAGTGCACTCCCCTGGGAGAGCTTTGTGCCCATTCATTGGAACTCATTGAGGAGCAGAGTGCTGCTGGCACTTGTATAGCTTACATACAGTGGGATGGAAAAAAAAAATGGAAAACAAAACAAAACAGGGGAGCAAAAGTGCACACAGCAACAGAAAGCTGCTTGATGGTCAGTTGAATTGGCAGCGATATGTAGCGCCCGTAAAAGTGATTTTTGTTTCTGTTTTGTTGTTTTTTTTTTTACAAGTGCCCAGCAGTTCCAGTCTCGCGTTGCATTCCAGGATCAGGTCAAACTGCAGCAAAGAAATGCTGAGCTCTAAATACCGATGCAGTCTTGTCTACTTTACAGGAATAAAAGCGTGCGTGACGTTAATCAGACTTCCATTAGGGGATGAAATCCTTGCGGAGTGTGTGCAGGACATGCATGTCCTGGAAATCTTTTGTCTCTGTGTATGTTGTGCAGCTGGTGGTGTCTAGCCTGATAAAAGAATTAAAGTGTTGGGTGTCTGTCTCTCCCTCCCCCCAGTCTTTTTTTTTTGTTCTGATTCTGCTTTGGCACAAAGCCACAGGGGCATACTTGTGACACTAACAGGCACCAAACAAGACACTGCACTCAGACACAGACAGACATGGCCATGGATGTCCTATTTCAGTAATATGCGTGCTACCATCTTGCTGCTGTTAGCTTAGCTTTCCAGACCTGCATCAGTCAGCCACTCTGTGACCCTCTGGTCTGAGTCAGGAGGGTGTGAGGAGAAAGCAGACAGGCAGACAGAGAAATGTGACAGCGGCACATGTGGTGCTTCCTCCTAGAGGCTGGTTTGTGTACTGAAGAATGCGTTTTGACCTTTGTGGGCAGATTTATTGAGAGCTATCTCTTGGGTGAGGGTTTTTAATTTTCACTTGAAAGAAAAAAAGTTAATAACCTCATTTTGGTGATTATGTTTAATTAAAGAAATCAGTTAGATTAGCTTAGTTGGTAAAGATCTGCTGTCCCTGTATGGAAAATCCTCCCATGCAAGTGGTTTAACTCAAAGCCCTTTAATAAGAAAGAAAAGAGTTCAGTGAAGCTGCTGTGTTTCTGATAGATAGGGATAATGCATGTTCATACTGCAGATGAATTTATCAGTGTTCCTTTTGCTGACGACAGCCATTACAAATGAAGGAGCTGAAACATCGCTCTCCTCGTAGGCTAATGTGGAAGCATTTAAAGACTGTGCATTAGGTGCTGAGTGGCCATGATGCTAGACCTTAAGTTGTATTCCTGGATTTGTGCAGCTCAAGCTGTTGAGATCCATAAAGCAGAATCAGTTTTGCATTGATTGGCGTGAGAGACGGCGATCAGCGGTGCCAGGTTTCATGTTCCGACTGCCGAGAACCACCGTGTCTGGAAGTCAGGAGGAGAGAGGACAACTTCCTACAGGTCTCTTACACGGGGAGTCCGTTAATGGTGCCTGTCTCACAAACATGCTCGGATTACATGCGGGCGCCCTCTGAACATTTGCAGTGGCGGGCGTCGATGCGAGTTTTATAAAAAGACTGTTTTGCAGATAGTTCCTGTGGCATCATGAGAAGGCACGCTGAGTTATAATAAGGCTGAGGCTTGACTTGTGTCTCTTAAACCTCGAAGGGATCTCTGTTAGAAAGACAGCACCCAGAGGAGACAACTGTGTCTGTCTGTCTGTGTGTGTGTGTGTGGCCATGTATTCCTCACATTGTGGGGACATAAACCTGTTTACACAGTCACATTGTAGGGACTCACCTTCCTTATGGGGACAAAAATTAATGTAAGTCAATGTAATGTCCCCAAAAGTGATGGAGACGAGACTGTGTGTGTCTGTGTGTGCGTTTTCATGCCGTGCATGTGTTACCGGTGTGTGGGTCCCTCCTGCACATCAGGATATTGCTGTCACTCTGCTAAAAGATCTGTCTCCCATCACTACCCTCATTGTTGTGGCACCACCCAGCCTCAACCTCCAGCTATTCTCCTTATGATGCAGCATGTTTCACTCAGACAAAAGCACTGTGTGACATTGCTCCACATAGGCTATGCATACCATCACAGTTTGGCCAATTATTTTGAAATTTTAAAAGATTTGGGGATTTATCAGTATTATTTCAAATGATGAAAAAGACAGTAATCCAAAAATCTGATTATCAAAGTACTAAGTGAATTGATTGCAGGGAATCTGGCTGTTCTGCAGCATCCTCAGCAGATCTTTTGCATTTCACCCCCATTGTCCTCATCACTTTCTGCTGTTGGTAGCATATATGAGTTTTTCACCATGACATAGCCCTGTTTACTGTAAACTGCAGTGATCAGTGTCCTGTTGCACCAGAAAAACAATTTCTTGATGTGTGGGAACATAACTGTTGTGTATTTCTGAGTGAAAATCCTCAAAAATCGAGGCAATACCCTTTGATTATTCTATATTATGAGCAACATTTATTCTCAATATTTGTAATCGTTGTGTTGATGTGCAATCAACCAGATCTTTGCATGTGTCCTGCAGGTAAAAACTGGGACCTCAGTGCTGCTCTAAATGATTACGAGGAGCTCAGGCAGGTCCACACTGCCAACCTGCCGCAGGTCTTCAACGAGGGCCGCTACTACAAGCAGCCAGAGACACGTGACACGCCCACCCATGTCAGCAAGATCGACAGGCCGTGTGCACAGAAGCAGGAGGACAATGCACAAGGTACAAGGACCACCTCAGCACCACATTATCACCTCAACAGTTTTCTCTGTCCTCACTCGCTTCCCACTCAGTCCTCTCTTCTTGTCCCCTCTAGAGAAGCGCCTGTCCCGCGGGATCTCCCATGCCAGCTCTGCTATCGTCTCCCTGGCGCGGCTGCAGGTGGCCAGTGAGTGTACCAGCGAGCAGTTCCCTCTTGAGATGCCCATCTACACATTCCAGCTGCCGGACCTCAGCGTGTACAGCGAGGATTTCAGGAGCTTCATAGAGAGAGACCTGATAGAGCAGTCCACCATGATGGCTCTGGAGCAGGCTGGTGAGTATAACAGGATGTCATATAGTATAATACATCCTACAACTGTATTCTAGTACATCTCCTGCTACTGATATGAGATATGTAACAGAATCTTATGCATTACACCATATTCTTTATTTAGATTAAACTGAAATGTAGCACAAAGCAGCAGCAGCAATGAGAAATTCCAGTAATGTAGACAGAGACGTAGAAGGTGAGACTGAGATTAGACAGAGCAGATCAGAGAAGCAGCATCATCTGGAAGCAAGACGACAACAACTAATTCAAAGCATCCAGGATCCCAAAGGATTCATCTCCCAGATGAAGCTTTGAACTCACGGAGAGAAACGAGTCAGTGAAGTTTCAAATCTTCCAGCAGATTTCCCCACACAGAGACTGCAGAGATCGTAAAGCCTTCCTCGCCTAATGCTGCTCAAAATCTGAGAACAGCCAACCAAGAAAGAACACTGGGACACTGATATATATTGAACTTCATATTTCTGGATTTCATAAATACATAAAGTCTTGGAAATACATTTTCAACAGTGGCTTAACTAACTAGAAGACGAGTGGTAAGTGAAGGATTTATAGTCGTAAAAATCTTAGCACAGTCATAAATTTAATCCACATTATATGCATCACAGACTGTGGGTAAGACCACAGCTGAGACACTGCTATAAAATATGTATCTCTGAAATTAAGAAAAGGTGAAATAAAGTAGAACAACCAGTTGTGCATTAGCTTCACTTTATGGGCGTTTGAATCTCAACCAGCATGTGGATCATTCTTGGATATGAAACCATTAAACACACTGGGATGTAACAGCAGGCCACGTTTCTAGAAAAATGAACTTAGATATCTAATGTGTGGAAAAATGGAGAAATGCACAAATCCATCTGCATTTTGAGCCCATCTACGCTGAGGGGTAAATCATTCAGAGCCTCTTCTGTGTTTACTGTTGTTAAATAAATGATGCAGTCAGATCACCCCAGGCTCAGAGCAGCGAGGCAGCCTGCAGTAAAGCAGTGTGCCCTGCCCAGGGCTTAGAAGCAGTCGTCTCTCCCTCAGGGACACGGGCAGGCGGTGATGGAGCACAAACTGGAGATACTGTAAAAGTCAGCCTGAGCAGGAAGATGTTCAGGGTGGGTTTTTTTTTTTTTTGGGAGGGGGGGGGATCTGCCGGGCATTTGAGGATGTGTGCATGCATATGGCCTGTGCTAATCATCGATATTGAGGCTAATTATGTTTGTTGGCTAATTGTTCTTGATGGACAGTTACTGATAGAGGAGTTGCCTGCTTTGACCACATCACCCACACATCATCTGAGCTGGCTGTTCACCTACGTCCTGAGACCCTGTTTGAAGTTATTTTAATGGTCTCATTATGAATAAATTAGATTTGCTTTAAACCCACAGTTGTGTGTTTTTTTCAGTTAGAGTGAATTAAGAGAACACTGACTTGAAAACTTGATTGAAAGGAAACGCGTTCGAGTGTGTTTGCTCCTTTCTGTTTCTCAGTTTTCTACACAATTCATGGCCTCCTTATTTCGTACGTGTGTGCAGGTCGTCTGAACTGGTGGTCCACCATGTGCACCAGCTGTAAGAAGCTGCTTCCTCTGGCTACCACAGGGGACGGGAACTGCCTCCTGCACGCTGCCTCTTTAGGTGAGCCACTCATGCGCACGACAGCGTATTTCAAGTGTCAAGCCTGAAGATGTTGGTTGATTTGGCGACACCTGGAGTTACTGGTGGTAACAGCAAATGTGGTGTAATACTGCAGGTTGCTTTAATTCTGGAGGCAGCAGAACAAACTCCTGTCATATTAATAAAGAAGTCTGGCACTGATGGGCTTTTTTTCATCATTCAGTGTGCAGCTATGATCTCATTTATGCTGCACACTGCATGAGCAGGCCAGTGAAAGGAGTTTGTTACCTTGCTGAGAAGTTGGAGGTGTGCAACCTGTCGCCTGTAGTTCCTCCTCTAACAGCTCACTGTGGCTGCTCCTTCCTGTTCCATTATTCCCTGCAATATTTTGTTAATATCTTGTTTTGTAGACACATTTATGAATGAAGCGCAAAGCTCACTCTGCATTTCCTATGACTAATTCATAGTAAAAGGAAGCTCATGTTTCACCAGTTCAGTGCTTTTAATGTGAAGCTGTAGCAGAAGGAAATGTTTGATGTGCATCAGCAGTAACAGAACACATCATTTTTTTCCAAGAATGTCACCACAGTCACCCAGTTTGTACTGTAATACTGCAGCTATATAAATATTGCAATACTTTCATCAGTGGGCCATAAACTGCATTTGGCAATGAATAAGGATTTAACAGACATTTGTTTTAATGAAAATTGTATTGTATTGTAACATTCAGTACGGCCATGACATCCATCAGGATTTCTTGGTATGGAACAGCGAGTCAGTGTCACAGCTGTCTCATAACAGTGTCAGCGCTGCATCACAGCTGCAGAATCCACAGGAGGGCGTGAGAAAGGAGGAGTGAGAGAGCTCAGGAAGCAAGCAAGGAAGGAAGGGAGGAGGGAGGCAGATAACTGGCCTATACATTGCAGGAAATTGTCAGCCGCATGGTTCAGGGGGATAACGGCGTATTTGGGTCCGCGCTGAAGGAGGCTGTTGGTTCCCCAGTGTGAGGACTGCTGGAGCGGCAGAGGAGCCGTCGGGGTTTGAGACACCAGAGCTAACGTAATATATACTGACAGTTAGACAACTAAGGTCCTTTGATGAGTGATGAAAAGGCATTTTTAGACATGAAGTTAAAGAGCTTAGGTCATCGCAGAATGACTTCAGGTGCAGCTCAGAAATCCAACCTCTTGTTTTCGTCATCTACAGTGCATTCGGTGGTTGTTTTATGTCCTCAGTCTCTACACGCAGTAAAGGTGTTGTGTGTCTGTGTTGCTCAGGGATGTGGGGCTTCCATGACAGAGACCTGATGCTGAGGAAATCCCTGTATACCATGATGAAGAGCGGAGCGGAGAGAGACGCTCTGAAGAGGAGGTGGAGGTGGCAGCAGACTCAACAGAACAAGGAGGTTGGGAGAGCGTCCATGTTTGCACACCGCACCTCCTAAATGCATCACATCCTCTTTCACCAATGACACCTGAATAAATCCACCAGCGGAGGGATGAGCTGCTCGTAACTTCAGCTAATAAGCGCTCATTTTAGCTTCTTTTCTGCGTCGCACATGTGGATTTTTGCTGCGAGGAAAATAGTCTTTCAATGATACCAAGTGTGCAGTAGCAGCCGTGCTGCTAATACTGTCAAATCCTCTGCACCGCCCATCTCTTCTCTTGACGTTCATGGATTAAAGTATTTGCCAATCTATTAGAAAAATGGTGTCACCAAAGATAGCTCAAGCAAAGAAGTAGTCCAGATGCTCATGTTTTAATAAATGCCTGAGGCGTCCTGGTGGCCCAGTGATCTAAGACGCATCCCGTGTTAAAGCGGCACCCTGGTTTGTTGCATGTCATCCACCTTTCTCTAATTACCCATATTTCCTGTCTTCAAATCAAAATATTCATATCCAGCAAAAACTAAATAAATGCTACAAAAAACCACAATGCATAAAGCTTCAGGAGATAACCTTGTAGATGCAGACGAAAACAGCAAAAATGAATAATAATTGGGACTGTGTGGGTGAGCATCAGTATGTGCTTACCAGAATTCCCATTTGTGTGTGTGTGTGTGTGTTTGTGCAGTCAGGGTTGGTGTACACTGAGGAGGAATGGGAGAGAGAGTGGAACGAGCTGCTGAAGTTGGCCTCCAGTGAGCCTCGCACTCACCTCAGCAAAAACGGCAACACCAGCGGAGGGTAAGCTGTCCGACCGTCACGACTACAGAAGCCCGCGAGCGCGCACGCTGTGAACTCCCAAGACGCAAGGCATATTACTTTCCTTTAACCAGCAACATTTGCTCCGTAATTGTCGTGCAAGATAGAGAAAACAGAGCAGCAGTAGCGAGCCGCGTGGCTCCCGTCCCACATTACAGCGCCCCTGCTGCGTTTTAATGCCTTGTGCATCGAAACACTGCAGGAGGCCCACAATTAAAACAAAAGTGACCTTCTCACTGAGATGGATTTGTCAGGGAGACTCATTGTTCCCACTCGGGCTGTTGCTCTTTCAAATTGCTTCCTTGATTTAAGAACACTGGTGGAGCTCTCATGTGAGACTGTGCCATCTACTGGCTGCCGTCAGTATTAATCATTCCTGCAGCCTCCCCTGAGCTGTGTTGTAGCTGCAGCAGGTGATGTGATCTGCGCCCCCCCCCCCCACCCTCCCCCCCCCCCACCCCACCCCACTCCACCCCACTGCATAAAAAAACTGCAACAGTGGGTTTATCTCAGGCTACAGAGGCAGATTGGAAACTCACTCTGGTTTCCTCCTCCTACGCACAGACACCTTGTGGTTTGTCTCTTGTTTCCATTTCACTGATATAAACACGTTTTTTTTTTCTCAGGTACACACAAGGTATAGCGGCTGATCTGGTGGAGGAGGAAAAAACAAGCATGATGAACAGAGAGACTCATTAAGATGTCTGCTGTAGATTAGCATGTGATTTAATTATATATCATCCCTTAAGCAGGTTGTGGTTGTCTGCATATCTGTGTTTTCGCATAAATTCGCCGTTGTTTCCCCGCGTTGACTCGTCCAGTGCGAAGCCCTCTATCACCGAACACATCCCATTAAAGAGCATAATTTGCTCATTTAGTCTGGTGGTTTTAACCTCTCATTGAGTTTGACTGTAATACAGTAATCAGGTTAGGGATGTTTGATGGTCCTAGTGTGAGATGAGCCCCTAAATAGGATGAGTGGGATTCACATATTAAGAGGCTCTTTATTAGAGTGAATTTGGCAGCGTGGCTGTTTGTGTGGCTGACAACTTAATTGTTGCACATCCTCTGGTTCCCTGGTGGTTGCATGCTTGAGAGCTCTGCCTCTGCTTTTTCCTCTCCGTCTCACCCTCCCTCCCTCCCTCTCTTTCATTCTAACACACGTATAAACAGATGGACAGATCTTTGTGCATTGTTGTCCCTGTCTGTTAAAGATAGCCAGAGGGCAACATGGATCCAAGTGGATCAGGTTAGATTACGCAGGCACATGATCAGCAGGAACGTTTACCGTTTTGGCTGCTTTTCACATCAGTCAGTACCAATTCAGGAAATTGTCATCATGTCCCATAATCCCACTGTGTTGCATGTTTTTTTTTTTTCTTTTTTTCTTGCAGGGTGGATAACTCTGAGGATCCGGTCTATGAGAGTCTAGAGGAGTTCCATGTGTTTGTGCTGGCCCACGTGTTACGCAGGCCGATTGTAGTGGTAGCTGACACGATGCTCAGAGACTCAGGAGGAGAAGGTAGACTAACTGCGTGTTGCCTCCATCTTCTGCATCACAGTGAGATAAGCACTGACGCTCGATATGGTGTTCTTACTGAATTCCAGCGTTTGCTCCCATCCCGTTTGGAGGGCTCTATCTGCCTCTGGAGGTGCCCCCGAGCCGCTGTCACTGCTCCCCTCTGGTCCTGGCCTACGATCAGGCTCACTTCTCCGCTCTGGTGTCCATGGAGCAGAGAGACCAGCAGCGAGAGCAAGGTAAGCGGCTGACCATCATCGCAACAACCACTTCCAAAAAGAGCCGGGGCAAGTTTCATCTGCAGTAATGTGCAGTAGTTAAGTCAGGTCATAGTTAGGCGGGCTTTGCTTTTCACTTTAAGTGGGTAGATTGAGAGAGTGAGGGTGAGTGGTCTGCCTGTCCTGCTAGAGGTGAATAATGGATGAGACAGCAGTCTAATTACCTGTGATCCATTATTAAAACAGGCCGGTTGGCAGCAGGAACCAGGGAGTAGCCAACATGGAGGGAAAGTGGACAGCAGGCTCCTTCCTCTTGGCTTATTGAGCACTGAACCAGTCGCTCAAGCCTGTATGTTACCGTATGTCTACATTTCCCTCTCTGAAGTCACTCTCGGTTGAATTTAGCTTGTTCCAGTGGGTGTGTCTGCGTTTTTGCGTTGCCCTCTTTCACAGGGCTCTGTGACATGCGGCTGTTTAGAGCATATTGATTGTGTTATGTTGTGGTCGGAGTGTGCTGATTTTCCGTTTTGTTCAGCGACTCTTGTTTTTGTCTTGTTTTGCCCGTTCAGATGCCAGCGTTCCCACTCCGGATGCATTGCTTATTCTCGAGGTCAGAGTAATCCTCACATGGAGTTCCTTTAATTGACAAATAGAGAGGATCTCCTTGACAACCGGTCTTGGTAGTCACAGCACTCGGCTGTATCTGACTCAGTGGGTGGAACTCGCTTGTCATTTGCGTGGGCAGCCGGCCAACTCCGTCTCTTTTTCTCACTCTCAAATACAGATACACTTGCGCAAACTGTTCCTTTCTTCCTCTCTCTGTCTTCCTCCTTCTCTTGTGCTGTTCTGAGTATGTAATGTCCTATTCTCAGGCTTGTAAACACCAACCTAGTTATTAAGTCTGGGTACGACAACTGCAGACTAGCAGACAGACATGATTACTAACCTGCCATCCCTGCCCTGAAGTCATTCCCTTTAATGCCAGCAGCAGATCAAAGCCAGCCCACCCCACAGCACACCCACTTTAATTTCAGTGTGGCGGGGCGGGTGGGGTGGGGGGTGGGGGGGGGGCCTTCTCTTTTTGTCCACCAGATGGTGCATATGTCCAAAGAACCCGCTGTAGCTCCATCACAACACCACTGCATGACTGTACTTTTTCATCCTGGTACACGGTGTCCTGTGATAGGATCAGAGTGCGTTTTGTCTGCAGTCTCTCTCCAGGATGTTATGAAAACACTTGTACGCTCAGCTTGGTGCATTTGTATGTCATGTGATGAATCATATTGCGCGGCTATGATACCAATCTGTGCTGCTCCGGTTACATTTTCCTGCATTTTCACATATGTAAGAAGTATGATTTTCTGTTTTTGTATGATGCTGTCAGAAATGGGGAGCTGCATTTTCTTATCATTTCTGAATTTGGCTTATATCTCTGAACAGATGCCAGACAGCCAGGCACAAGGTCAGACAGACAGACAGACAGACAGACCTAATATTCCACTGCCAATTAGGGCAGAGTAGCCCCAGCCGGCCCCTAAGCCCTGACCACATCACCACATATGGGCAGGGTCCCGGGCCCCGACAAACCGACCCTCTCTCCTGACAGTCAGGCCAATGTGTGCACGTCTCAGGTGGAGGGCTGCGCTCAGTTTCCCCCAGCCCAGCGAAGAACATCCCAGAGGCCGTTGGCCCTGTGTGTGTTCAGGTGCCAGAGTTAAAATACTGGCTCTTTCTTCAGCCCTCTGTATGGAAGATTATAGCAGAGTCCCCCCCCTCAACCTGACTCTAAATCACGCTGACACATCACGGTACCGCCCCTTTTATGGCCTGTTGCATGGCTTCTGGGGCTTTATTGATGGTGTACAGTTAAAAAACAAGGGAGGGGTGACTCGAATCAGAGCTTATTGCTGGAATCAAAACTTTCTTTTTATGCCTGTTTTTTTTTTCACACTCATCCCAAAAGAGCAGTCAAGTGTTTTTCTGAATAAGGTAGTCAGGTGAGCCCGGATTCCTGTGCACACGGCTGTGTTTTCTAGCAGCCCACTGCTGCTCACCTGCTGTGTGATAATGACTGGCTCCTCAGTAGACGCCGCTGGCCATGTCTTTTATCAGCTTGTTTGTGCTCCTGTGGTTAAACGACACATGAGTTGAACCGGCCCTCTAGAACCCTTTGGAGCTATTTCAAGCCCTGGTCCCAATACCAAAACACTTCCAGGTTTTCTTTGGCATCCCATCATCAACCTTCTAACGCCCATTTGAATGAAGTAAATGGTCGTCTTTTACATGGAGACCACCTACGTAACAGTGCGGCGTAACCATGCAGCTCTGGCCAAGTTTCACTTCTCTATCTATTAAAGACACCCAGTGTATTACACCCCATGCAGTCAGCTTAATTAAATCAATATGGTGGTGAGAATTAAAATGCTATTTGTTGTGGTTTTATGTGTTACTTGAAATGTAATGCTCATGTAATTACCACCATGGTTCCGCTGTTAAAATCTGTGGCAAAAAAAAAAAAAAAAAAAAAAAGCCCAGCCTTGTTTATATGCATGACTGCTGTTTACTCTGGTGAATTGGGCCCTTTAAGTCTGCAGCTGTGCAGAGTGACCAAAGTCAGGAATTCAAATTTGTGCATTTTCCAGACAGTACAAATTGTTCTTGAATCGCACAACAGAGGAAACATTGGCTCAGTGTTCCCGCTGTGAATCAAAGCCTCTAATGGGTGACTTTGTCCTCAGAAGTGAGTGAAAGAGGAGAGAGAATCATCTCTGGTTCTGCTCTCTTGGCACAAGGCATGATGTACAGTACTTGACGTGCTCATTTTGCACAAACTAAAAAAAAAGACAAAGCAGAGGTATTTATGTCCAATCAAATCATGCGAATAAATCCCTAAAAAGGTTATCTGCCTCATTTCAGCCGTTTCCTCACAGGTTACACCCAGGTTTCCTCCCCTTTCTCCCTGTCTGCATCCCCCCTGAATCAAAGATGCAAACTGAGCAAGGCAGGCTAGCAGCTAGGTTGCTGAGTACACAGCTCGCATACCACAGAGGGCTATGATGTCATCCACGCATAAGCTATGGGAATCGGTCATTCAAGGACAACAAAACAAGGCTGCCAACAGGGATAGTAAATACATTACAGCACACTTTAGTCCCCCAGAGCTCAATTGGCAGTGTTGAATCTCTGAATCTGGACGGGGCCCAAGCGGGAACAACAACAGCGCACACACACACACACACACACACAGCGCTTTGGAATGGCGAGAAAGGAGGACAGCTGCATCGTGGGAGCCAGGACGCCACCTCGCAGGCCTCCGCTGCCTGCTGCATGACCTGAGTGGGAACTGAGTGGGAGCTGGTTAACTGTCCTCTGTCTGTGTTTGTGATTATGACTGAGTTTTTCTGGGCAGGAGTGTTCTAGGACAGACCCTTCTTTAAGACAGCCGCTCTTTTTCTTCCTCCCAGTTTTCAGTGCTGTCAAACCTCTGTGGGCTACAGGCATCAGTCATGCCTTTTATTTTAGGTAGATGTTGTAAGATGCATTTTAATTTGCAGGTATGATGCAAAGGCAACCATGACATTTTAGATTTATGGCCTAATTTGTCAGCAGCGGTATTGACGATATATTTACTCTGATGATGGCATTTCAGCAACTAATGGTGTCAGATATAAATAAGTGATCATCTTAGCGATGTTAAATGTGCTAGCGTGGGTGTGGCTACACTATTTCTGTCTCCAGAACTGAAGGCATCATCCCCATGCATGTACCATCAGTATTCTGACACTTAGCATGTCTAATCGTGTACTTCGCACCTACACCGGGCACTCGCAATGAGACGCACAAGGGAAAGAGCGAGCATTTGACCTGCAGTTTCATCAGGGACACAGGAGGGGCTGTTGCTGCTGGTGTCTGTCTCTCTATGAAGCCTGCAGAGCAGAGCGGCCTATTGGCAGTGGAAGAATTGATGAGGCAGGGAGGAGACTGTATCTTCCATCTGGGGCTGACAGGGAAGGCTGGAATGTCCTCGGCCTGAACAGCCTGCCTCTCTCTGCTGTCATGTGGACAACAGCCCCCACACGAGGTAGCCTGAGGAGAGCTGTCATGTGGGCCAGTGGGGTCTAGCTAGTCCTCCTGACGCTCTTGTTTTGAAAGGCAGCCACTCACTCACACTAACACGTACACGCCTGCACATACTGTAAGCACGCCTCCCACGAGAGGAAGCCCGGGTGGGTGCCTGTTTTATGTTCTGGGTCCAGTGATTAATGTTGAAAAGCTCTTCCTGCTTGTAAGTAGCTGATCATATCAGCGGGCTATGAATGAAATTATTTCAGCACTCCTGCTCGTATTCTGCGCTGCTGCGTCTGATCGCACCCTGTTACTAAACCAGATCGCCATGTACGGCTGCGATCAACTGTACAGCTGCTGAGGTCAATGTAAATCTCATCATGCCGAGTTCAGCAGTAGGAGTATTAGCAGAGGGATGGTTGCAGTTTATCACCACCCGGGTCCAGTTTTTGCAGTTTTGGCCGTCACTTCTATTGGTAATGATAACACTGTACTTACCAGAGTAATTGTAGTTACTCCTGAAGGAGGAAGTTCACTGGGTCAAGGAACACAAGCAAATAGCTTTTAAACAGAGCCCAGTGTTAGCCAAACTTACTTTAAAGAGAACATACAGAAAAAAGTAAAGATTCTTACCCAAACTGTCAGTTTCATCACAGTTTACAGATTCACTTCCTCGTTCAACATACTTCCCATAGGTGTGCATACAGTTTTCTTGTGCATCAGCGGATTATTGCAGACATTTAAAGTGCACTCACTTTGGCTTTTCCTCTGAATAAAGTGGTTTAGATAATCTGGCTAAACTGTTGGCTTGTTTTCAACCTGTCGTATCATGTAAATGCTTATTTTTCTTGCCCTGTTGGACTTTGCTGTAGCAATGCTGCTGTGTTCCCAGAGCTCAGTCTAATCTCTGGTGAGTGCAGTTAATGTTACTGATAACAAAGATTGCCGTAGAAATGGAAAGTCCCAATTTGAGAATGAATAATAAATCCTTGAAAACAGTTCTTGTGAAGCCCAAAAGGTTCATTTAGTAGCTGTTCTTTATCTTTCAGTTGTATCACATGTTCTTCCTCAGCAGATGGAGTTTGCCCTGTTGTTGTGTTGTCATGCACTTTTTTTTCCTGAGGGGACATCGTATCCATGTTGGTTCAAAAGCTGGGATTGGTTCTTCATTCTTGACCTCATTCTTGAACTTTACATAACAAAACAGTCTCACCGCACGGTTTACTTAGCAGCTGTTTTGGAACTTTCGATTGTACCATACAATATAATTGAAAGCTCCAGAACAGCTATGAACCAAGTTGTAACAAACCATATTTTTCCTTTAATTTTCTTCCACGTGGAAAAGATATGTGAAGTCTGGTCACACTCAACTAGAGTGCAGGTCAGCACAGTGGCCACAGAGAACCACCGTATGGGAACGCAGCCGACTGAGCCCCTGCTCTGTCTGGATGAGTCCGTATGAGTGACACTCAGTGGTCGCGGTTGCTTCTTGGCCTAAAAAATGGATGGCAGATAGGATACACCCACAGTATAGTTTACCCCACACTGGCAGGCATGTGGGATAATTAACATGACATTATTCTAGTGTGTCATTATGGTGTCACTTTAGCTCTGACAGCACGGTGGCCTTGTGAGGGAACGGGTGGCGTGCAACGCAGTGTCTGATAGTAAAGCTAGACCAAACTAACCTTCTGATAATCTCATCTCTTCCAGCTGTTATCCCTCTGACTGACTCGGAGCACAAGCTGCTAGCCCTCCATTTTGCCGTGGACCCTGGCAGGGACTGGGAGTGGGGGAGGGACGACAATGATAATACCAAGCTAGCCAAGTAAGTCCTGAAAAGTATATCACAGGGTGTTGACGCGCATCAACAAAGCACACACAGAGGCGCTGGCTACCAAAGCAGCCCCGTGAAGAGAGAGCAGAAACTGCAGGCCAAGGCAGTTCTGTTAGTCTACCCGCAAGGCTGCATGTGGGGGATTTAACCGATTATGGGATCCGGGATCAGGTCACTTCAAAGAGTGAGCAGAGAGAGAACAAATTGTGAGCCATGTCAGTCATCTATAGGGTCTCCCAGGAATGGCCTCACTAAAGCAGCAACACCCTCTCTGAGTTTAGCAAAGAGTTTAAGTTGGGGTTTCTGTTTCACATTCCTGCCAGTCAGGGGGTTAACTTATCTTTAAACATGCTGCAGTATGAACAGTGCACATATGCAGAGAAAAGACGCTCAATTCATTTTGTAATACCACCTCATATATATCTATTACCCTTAATGCATAGCAGGCATGGTTTTAAATTCAGTAAGTTCTTAAAAACGGCTAAAAATATGCTAAACATGGCGTTATGTTTTATTATAAAGGTCACATGTCGGCTAAGTTACACCGCTGCTCGCTCCTAATTGTGCATGCATCTTCTCCCACAGTCTCATTTTGTCTCTGGAGGCCAAACTCAACCTGCTGCACAACTACATGAATGTAACATGGATCCGAATTCCATCTGAAACAAGGGTAACTTTTTGTTCTCACACATGTGTCTTGTTCGTCATGGTTAACTTGGCTCTGTGGTTTCAATAACATCTGGACGGGAGGAGTCTCTGCAGGGTTCAATCAATCAGTTTTATTTCCTGTCAGAGAGCAATAATCACAGGCATTCATGTGTTTGTACCGATTATGAATCATCAGCCCACCAAGTACTTTTTGAGTATTATTTTTGTTTTATTTTATTTTATTTTGTGGTTAATTCATGTGGAATACACTAGGAATCTTTTAAATCTTCTCCTCTAATAAATTAGATTTTGAATTATTGCTTTAACGTCATCCATGCTTGTGCTGTGTTTTCTTCATTGCTGCCTGTGCTTGTGTGTCTCTGCGCAGGCTCCCTTGGCTCAGCCAGAGTCTCCCACAGCCTCTGCAGGTGAGGATGTCCAGTCTCTTGCTGAGTCCATGGACTCTGACCGCGAGTCTGTCGGCAGCAACTCGAACGTCAACAGCGGCAAGCCCAGCAAGGAGAAGGACAAAGACAAGCAGCGCAAGGACAAAGACAAGAGCCGGGCTGATTCAGTAGCCAACAAACTAGGTAGCTTCAGCAAAACCTTGGGAATCAAGTTGAAGAAGAACATGGGAGGTCTGGGTGGCCTTGTGCACGGCAAAATGAACAAATCTAACTCTGGCTCAGGTCGTAGTGGGGAGAATGGAGGGGAAAAGGCGAAGAAGAAGGAGTCTAAGGCAACCAAGGGAAGTAAGGAGGAGTCGGGCCAGTCAGCCAGCTCCACCTCTTCTGAGAAGGCCACTAGTCCCTCCCCTACAGACAGAGACAGACCCTCCAGCTCCTCCCCCACCGAGAGACTGGACAGTGCAGGGAGAGTCTCAGGGGACAAGACTCTGGAAAACTGGAAATACAGCACCGATGTCAAGCTCAGCCTCAACATCCTGCGGGCTGCCATGCAGGGGGAACGCAAGTTCATTTTCGCAGGCCTCCTGCTCACCAGCCATCGACACCAGTTCCACGAGGAGATGATCAGCTACTACCTGACCAACGCTCAGGAGCGCTTCAGCCAGGAGCAGGAGCAGAAGAGGAAGGAGGCGGAGAAGAAGCCCCCTGCCCCCAGTGAAGTGGCCGTGAAGAAGCCCGAGCATGAGAGTGTCTTCCAGAGGGAGAGATCGGACAGCTCGCCTCCGGAGAGCTGCTCTCCCGTCCTGCCCCACCACACCCACACCTACAACCACAACTCACAGCCCCCGCTGGGTCTCAAGATGCAGGGCAGGAACAGTCCCACTCCCGCAGCCCCTCTTGTCTCTGTCCCAGTCCCTCCTCTCACGCCACCTACGGCCTCCCACCATGTCTCCCACCCAGCCCCAGCCCCTGCGCCTTACTCTTCCCCCAGTATTGGTGCTAAGAGACCTGGGCCCGTTCCTGTGTCCGCCCACTACAGCCATACACCGCCCATCCAGAGGCACAGCGTGATCCACTTACAAGATGTCAACATGCAATCCTCCATCTTCCAAGATGACCCCTATAAGCCTGTGGTGGGCACCCTAAAGACATGCGCCACTTACCCCCAGCAGAACCGCACACTCTCCTCCCAGAGTTACAGCCCTGCTCGTCTGTCAGGGGTCCGCACTGTTAACACAATAGAGACCCTGTCCTACAACATGCCTGGCGAACACAAGTCCCACACCTACACCAATGGATTCGATGCGGGAGACATTCAGGACTGCCTGGAGTTTGCTGATGAGGACAACTCGTCTCACACCTGGCTCAACCAAGACAAAACCAAAGGGCGGAGCTCTGGAAGCCCTTTGTACTGCTTTCAGCAGCGCCGCTGCAAGAGGGAGAACTGCTCCTTCTACGGCAGGCCAGAGACAGACAACTACTGCTCCTACTGCTACAGGGAGGAGCTGAAGCGCAGGGAGAGGGAGAGCAAAGTGCAGAGGCCTGCATAGCCATCACAGCCACTTCAGCCACTCGTCAGCAAGGCCGCGGGAGACTTGAGGGAACTACACCATCTGCACTCTGCATTTAGAATAACATGGTGGCAAACATTTTCCTATTTTGTTGAAGAATGCTCTTGTATTCCTGTCACCCTTCCCTTGTTAGTAAAGATTATTACTTTATGATGGGGGAAGCAGAACTTGAAACAGTGAGCAGCTTTGGCCAGAAATCGTGCTATTTTGTTTTGGGGTTTCATTTCTGTCTCATTGAACTTAGTCTTTTACTTGTTTTAGAGTAAAAGTCATCTCTCTCTCTCTCTGTGATGTAACTTTCTGTATGTGAGGGAAAGTTCTTTATTTTTCAAGGTACAAAAGATTTGCATCTCATCAGGAGGGAACATTTTAGCTCTTTTAATCAGTTTGAATGCAATACCTCTGCTTGTTTCTTCAAAATCTCTGTGGAAAATTTGTAGTTGTTTTGCAATCAAAAGAAATTTAACGGGAGATTAATATTAGACTTTAAAGCAATAAATTGGTGATTTTTGCTACACCCTCTCCCAATTTTGTCTATGCACCAATAATATAGTTACTGTAGGTTAACTGTGTCTTGTAAATTGTAAAGGATTGTCACGGTGTGCTTTTGTAAACAAATTTGAACTACAGGAATTAAAAACGTGTAAGCATTATAGATTGTAATGTTGGATTAGGATGAAATGTAAAACTATCTCATTTGTTAAGTGTACTTTTGTTCTTACCGCGGTGCAAAGGTTTGTGTCAGAATTGGACTCAAAATATTGTGTAAGATATCATTTCACACTTCTGCCCGTAGTTGACCTCCCGAAGACCACAAGCACTGCCAAACTGGCTTCTTAAAAAAAAGAAAAAAGAAAAGAAAAGAAAAAAAAATGCGATTCAGATTTTCAAAATGTTCTTTGTGGCAAACACCAAACAGTGTGCATAGGATGACTTGCTTCTCAAATATGCAGTGTTTATGGTGTGTTTCTCCGAGTCGCCTGTTAGCTACTCTATTCGGTCCGTGTGTTAGATGAGAAGAATTGTGGGTAGGGAGAGCAGGCCGACGCGTATTTGTCTGAAGTGTGATTTCGTGTCTGTTCCCCCCTTACACACACAACACGATGTGCAATCATGCTATTAGCACTATGTGGTGACCTGCAGCATAGATGTGTCACCGGTCCAGTGTGAGATTGTCTGTTCTTCTTCCATATCTAGAGGCCGTTAAAAGAAGCACCTGCTGCTAAGAGCACCTCAAGCCTTTGTGATCATCAGTGCTTTAACCAATCAGTGGGTTTGTGAAACCCCAGGCCTCCAAGTGCTTTCTGCTCATTCGACATGACTACTGTAAAGACGCAGTGTTTGTGGTGGCTGTTTGTTCTGGTGATGCTTGGATAATGTACCATGCTGTCCTTAACTAAGTGTGTCCTGGCCAAGGATGTCCACTGCTCCCTGGGTTCGCTTCTGTCTCTCTCCTGTACACACTGCAGTGTTGCTCCTCTTTGTTTCTATGTGACCAGTTCATGGACTCTCACCATGTTAGGACTGTAAGATATGATTTTGTATTCCTTTAAGAGTTTTACACTACTTTAAATTATTAATTTGCACATTAGGTACAGATGTAAATATGAAAAAAAAAAATAGTTTATTGTTACAAACGTGGTGTGTCTGTGTCATTTTTGCTTTTTCTTCAAGGAGGTAATCGTGAGAAATCTAGAGATTGCTATAGTATAGGACTATATTCTGATTGTTTTAATTATTTTTAAGAGATCATGTTGAAGTTTTTCTTCACTCTCGTTTTCTTTACAACACACTTTTTTGCTATTTGCTATCGTCCTCTTTTCTGTTGTCTAGTGAGGCTTAAAAGCAAATGACAGCAGATTGAATTTACTGCTACTGAACCAGATCATTCAAGATTTGTAATCATTTAATGTTGCACTTTTATAATTTTGAAAAGAGACAGATTTCAAAAGCAGAAAAATCAAAACTGATGCAGAGGAGACTGAAATATACAGATTTTTTTGTTGCAAATGTGGGTTAAGTGCCAAAAAAGGCTGGATCCTACGATTCCCATCATGCATAATGCAATAGTTCCTATTCTAAAATACTCCTGTCTGCTCTTTTACACTCTATGTCTCATGTTTGTAATGCAGACTTTCTCTTTTAAAAATTGAAACCTACAAGCTGAAGCTGAAATAATCCTGATGATATCACTATGACAAAACCAGGGTTCATTTTTTTAGACTTGACAAAGCGTCTCCAGAGCCTCAGAAGACGTAAAACTGTGTGCTACTCTGTGTGAGCACTAAGCTGATCTTCATGTGCAAAAAATCAGTGCAGTTCCCCTTTAAGAGGCTGTCAGAATTTTTAAGAAGAGGATGCTTTCGATGGTTATTTGTGAGGCTCAGCATTAGGAAAAAGCTAATCAATCTTGTGTCATCTTTTTCAATGAGTCAAACGAAACGGAACGAGGGGGAAATTTCCACCAAAATTCAGTCTGAGGTTACAGAGTTGAGATTCCGAGGAATGAACTTCCAAGTAAGGCAGCATTCCAGACTGAGAGCTGTAACTCTGGCTTATTCCTCCAGAGACACTCCTACACTGGCACGAGGTTTGACGCCACACAGCGAAACAGGCTTTGGAAAAGCAGCAGAAAATCTGCAAGTGCTTTCATGTGAAGTGTCCTCCATCCCTGCGACGGTTAAATCTGGTGAGGGCTTGCTTCATGTTAGCATAAGTCACACATCAAGACAAACGCTATCAAACACTACATAAAAATGACCAAAGGAAAAGCTTAATCATTTATTTGTCACTGTAGATGTGTAAGGATGAATTTGTTCATTAAACTTTTGCAGCTTGTGTGAATAACAGAGGATGAAGGGTTTCAAAAGCTGATACTAAAACCTTCCAGTCTTATTATCATCGTTAGTTTTACACACACGTTAGTCCAAACTTAAATATTTCCACTATTGGATGTAATTACATGGACCTTTGTACAGACGGTCATGCTCCCCAGAGGTTGAACCCTTGTGACTTTGGAGATCCGGTGAAATATCTCAACATCTGTCGGATAGATTGGCACAAAGTTTTTGCACAAACATTCACGGTTCACTGGCGTGTTGATCCCCTGACTTTTCCTCTTGCCATGTGGTTCACATTAGTGGTTTTTACTGAAACATCAGTTTCAAACAACAATTAGATGGATTTCCATAAAATTTGATACGGTTATTTCCCCCACAGGTTGAGTTGTAACTGTGGTGTTCACTTAATTTTTCCTCGACAACCATCATCAGGTTGAAATATTAATTAATCCAATGCTTTGGTTTCTGCCTCAGCTGTACTTGTGTAGGGCTAATTAGCAAATGTTAGCATGCTAACCTAAGATGATAAACAGGGGAAATATGCTAGCATGCTGATGTTAGTACTGAGCTCAAACCCACTCGTCAAGCTATGATGCACACACAGATCTTGAAAAGTGAGGACAGAGTGAAGGCCTGTCTCACTAAACAGAAGCATATACGGAATAAGAAATGAAATCAGAAACACAGAAACTCATGGGCTCTAAAAAGATTGCAATCTTTGAGGGTTTTTCGGTAGTCTCGGGTAAAATTAGCATTTGCTTTTTCAAGAGTCCACAGTCCGTACAGTAGCAGCTGACTGAGTTGGTGGAGTGAGAGTGAGGAGAAGGTTGCTCAGTGGGCAGCAGCCTGTTATGTGTGGGATGAATTGCATACTTCTGACTGAGCGTATAGTCTCGTGACTGGGCTGTGAGAGACGGCGATGTGGGCTGGACTCACTTCGCCCCATGCCTCGGGTCACGGTTGTGGACTGCGGCTGCCAATAATATGGAATGACTTGTTAAGTTTTGAGGATGAATTACATCTCCACGTGACGCCTACTGTTCGTTACACAATGGCACATGAGGGCCTCTTTCTCCAGAGCAATGTATCCCGAGCTCTTGTATCCTGCGTCTTCCATAACAAGCGCCGAATGAGACAGAGTGCATTGTCTTCCTTCTTGGATCCCCTTTTCTCAGAATTTCCTTTGAATTTGCATGAGGGACCTCCCTTTGCTTTTCAAGGCAACAAAGAGCCCTATCAGCGGCCGTTTGGCAGGCCTCTCATCCTCTCAAACAGCATAGCCTCCATGTTGTCAACTTCACTCAACTCATTTCAAACTAAGACTCATGCAAAAAAAAAAAGAAAAACAGAAAAAAGAAAAAAACACCAGGATACAGAAATTCTAAAGTGGCTTTTATTTCCCCTTCAGATGCATCTGTCTCCTCCCTCACATAATTAGAACCCATTAGAGGCCTTAACGCAACACAATAGTTCATAAATATTGATTTTTATGGTAAGCAGTTGTCTCATTAAGTCAGTGAAATTAAAACGTGGGACAATTACACATATCCATGGGTATATAAATTGAATATTTAGATCCTCTTTGCACAATTCTCATCATCAATTTTCATCAACTAGATTGTAAGCCACTCTACCTGACAGCGTTTACGGTGCTGTTGTGTTTTAAGCAGGTTGCTGGCTTTGATGCCTCTGCTGCAGTGAGTGGTAATGCCAAACTCCCCTCCCTCCCCACCTCCCATAGCTAAGCCTTGTTCTCAGCCAGTGCCAGCCTCCAATATCTGAGCTCATCCCACCCGCTCTGCAGGATCTCGCGCCAGCCCTGCCATGCACTGCACTCGAGAGTGGGTGGCATCACATGGCCCTTCAGCCTGCCTTCTGGGGCTTGGCATGGAGGAAGAGGGAAGTACACACACACACACACACACACACTGGCCCTGTGTGATTAGCACCACTGCTGCTGCTGCTGCTGCTGACCACATCTCTCCCTCGTTTTCTGAGGATTAATTCCACCGAGCCTTAAAGTTAGTGACGCCCACACACCTCAGTGGAGCAGAGACCCTTTCCAGCCCACCCAGCCTCCCACGCTCTAGGACTTTTGAGTGTGTCTAGGTTGGGTGCACCAATCAGCGCCTGGTAACACCACCCACCCACCGCCTCATCCTCGTCTTCCGTCTCTCTCACACACTGTACTGTACTTTCAGACAATGCATTCAAAATAACTTGGTTGAGGTTCTAGCCAAAATACTTGAGATTATTCTCCCTACAGAGCTCTATCTGGAGACTGGGTGCTCAGGAGTTGATAATCCAAAGACAAGGTGTGATTGAAGTGATAAATCAGTCAAAATGAAACCACCTCCTCCGCACCCACATCCTGTCTGCAAGGTGATACCAGCAGAGATGTGCTTTTACTACTCATATAGCTCTCTCTACTTTGCCCCGCATCTGCAGCAATATAACTCACTACAGAGGGGAAAATGTGTCATATTGAGAACAAACACGTGACTGAAAGGCATGCAAGCCAGAGAGAATATGTGCTTCACCCACACAACCATCAAAACCCGAGATCTTTCTTGTAATACGGCGAGATGCGTGAATCAGCTCAGTCAGTGGTCTGCAGAGGAACTCCAGTGAGACTCGACTGTTGCATGATCAGAGGCTCCACTATCCGCCAAGGAAAGATGCAGGATTTTTTCCTTGACAACAGCTCCCTGCCAACATTCAAAGCTTAAGACAATCAAAAAAATTAATATAAACACATTAAAACTAACTCTGCAGAAGTCCCTCATGTTGCCACACAAATATGAAAAACAGGCTCTGGGAACATGCCGGCTGTGATGGCACACCAAGTTGTGTGGCTGTGCCAGGGGTGGCAGCTTGTCTGTTTGTGTAGCGTGGTGTGCTGGGTAGCTCCAACCTGCCCGGAGACAGGAGGTGTGCAGATTGAGCAGGGAGAGCACCAGGCTCCTCATCAAGAATTTTAATGCCTTCGTTCTTTCTCTTCCTTCCTGTCTCACTCCACATCGTATGATTCATTGTGAGCAGGAAAGGCCACGCCTGTGATCTCTGCTGGTGTTGGTGGGCACACTCAGCTTAAGAGAAGGATAAGAGCATGCCGGCAGTGATTTTGCAGAGTGGCGAATGCAGATGGAGTGAGAAACTCTGCTTTTTTTGGTTTGTCACGTGGTGTTAAAAGTGCCCTTTGCACAGGAGGAGGCTGCAGTTTGTAGTGAATCATCCATTCTTCTGAAGTTGCAAGTGCAGCAGCTATGTGCAGGAAACTTCACATAATCTAACAGTCTATTTGGCCTGAAATGCAATAAGGAAGGAAGGAGTCCCCAGCATTTGGTGCCCCACCCATTGCTGATACCCCAGCAGTTACTGTAAATATTTGCATGGGTGAAGTAGGGGAACAAGGTGTACTTCCTGTTGCAAGAATAATACTGAAGCACATGGCAGGCTTGTGAGAAAAGGCTGTGTAACCACAGAGTATCACTGCACTCCTTCCCACAGGTTTATGCTGTTATTTTACATTGATGTCTCAAATATTTTGCAATTACAAATAAGGATCTTCTTCAGATGAAGACTGACATTGAAAAGAAAGTGTGTGCTTTAAAAAAAAAAATAAAAATCTGAATCTACAAGCAATAAAACATTGTTCAATTCAATGAGGTTTTCCCTTACAGCTTCACTTGATATGACCTTTAGCCTGTGGTGGCTAATATTAGCTAATGTAACTGACATTACTGAGTCAGTTCCTTGACTTGAAGGAATAGTTGGTAACTTTGTGAGTCACTGTTCTGCCGCAAGTTAGATGAGAAGCTTGATACCGCTCTCATATCTGCATGGTAAATGTAATGTTAAAGCCACAGAAAGCTGCTAGTTAGCTTAGCTTAGCAGAAACTCTGCCTCAGTGTTGCTTGCTTTAAGGACTCTCCTCTTCTTATGTTAGCCTACTAGCTTGTGTTTTAGCTACTGTCCAGCAACAACCACAAAGCTAACGGAGAGGGAAATGATGCACAAAACAAATTATAGCTGCTTATTTTATGAATTTATTTCCAAATGTAAACTTCACTATTTCATGCATACAAGTTATGACAACATACATTATTCAACAATCTGTTATTTTTCATATTTGCATAGGACATGGTCACAATATATTGTCTAACATGTAAAAAATAATGCCATAAAAAGGTACAGCAGAGCAGCTAAGACCAGCACATTAAATGTGTGTAGAATCCGAGGAACTGTACAACTGTAATACTTGAATGTAGTGATTTTGGTTTGCTGAGAAAATAAAATAAAATGACACCTGAAGGTTAGAGTGAGGTCATTGGAGAATGTACTGGCCATAGCTGAGTCAAGAGTTATTTACAGATTAGATTATATTGGCGCTGAGAGGGGAAACAGCACCATGGAGTCACTACAACAGGCAACTGATGGTGATGGGCAGAGGAGAAACGCACAGAGGTATCAAGAGAGCAACATTACACTGAGGAGGTACATTGAGGACAAACAGGTAGAGGAAACAGAACCAAAAGGCTGGTGAGAGGCTCTCTTTGTAATCAAAAGGAGGTCATTCACAGCACTGTGCTGCATAACCTGAAACAGACAAATCCTTTAAGGGCAAAAATATCCAACGCTTGAGCAAAACACTTTTTGTCAGCGTGCATTTCAGTGTCAGTTCAGGCAGTCAAGCAAGACCACATGGTCAGTGAAGGGTACAGACAGATATGGCCCGCTACGCTGCGAGTTCCTGCTCACTCCTTTGTCTCTCGTCTTTTTACTCATTCAAGATGCGTTTGCTCGTACGATTAAAAGGGTTTTGTTCATTCAAGTGATTTTTTTTTAAAAAAAACAACAAAGTTGCTTATTTGAGATGTAGAAAAAGGTCCATATTAAGCACAAGATCCACTGATCAACACTTACAGCATGTAAAGTTGAACTCAAGGGTCCAAAGTGGGTTGGGTTCAAAATTACTGCAACATTCATCTTTCCCTTCAAAGCCTTTGGTAACAACTTGTAAGTGCGGAGCCTCAGATGAGCTGCGAGAACTCCAAGCTCCTTCCCACCACTCTCTCCTGTCATGGCTGCCTCTTAGACACTAACCCCACCTTAAAAAGCCTCAGGCCTTTGTCATGAGGGAAGACATGCTCTGTATGTCCATCACTTTTAAAGAGTCTAATACTTTTAAATATTGCAAGTATGTTGTTCATTCAAATTGGCTTAGCCTACACAAAGAGCCTGAAGAGGAGAAAGGAGAGATTAAACCTGGGAAATGTTGACAATGACAAACGTACCTTGTGCACAACTCACGACGTGTAAAACCTCACAGTCAAGACACACTTCTATTCATAACCTACGAAAATGCAACGGGTTGATGTAAGCAGCACATTTATAGCAAATGCAATTTTCAATCCTTTGGAATGGTTGGGCGTTCTTTATCATTAAGATTGTTTATGTCAAAAATACCTGTAATAAGCCATTATACATTTGCTTGAGTATTGTACAGCGGAAAAAAAAAGAAGAAGAAAAATTAAATAACAAGAACCAAATGAAAACAAAGCTACACAATCAAAATGCTTACATAAAGCAGAAAAGAAATATTACTGTATATTACATAAAAACATGTCACACTGTATAAAACTGTACACATTTGTTAAATGTCTGATAGTAGCTAGTTTTTTTTTTTTTTGTTACCCACAACATTTGTATCATCTGTATGAAGTTACCATTATAGTTTTGGCACACAATTGCATCGATCATGCTTGTACGTCGAGATCAGCCATGAAGGTTTCAGTTGAGACGCTCTGATCAGTGATATATTCATGGAAATCAATATGAACTTCTTAAATAAGATTGTTAGTTCTTTACATACTAGGCAACAATCAGTCTGCTTTAATGCATTTTTTTTCATAATTAGCAGTAAAAGATATTAACTGGTACACTGTTAGCATCTTGCAGAAACCTTGCATTCTCGTTTTGTCACTGTTTAAAGTCCCTTCTCTCGAACAGATGTGGAAATCTGTAATCTTAGTGGGATTACAATTGTAAAGTTGGATTAAAAAAAAAATGCTGACATGGAGTTTCATAGTAATTTACAGCTGACATCATCCCTCACATAGACAGCGTTTAAACTAAGACGAATACGGAGCTCAGTAGGGATGTTTTAAATATTTTTGAACACAAATAATAAAAATAAAGGTTTTATTGTTTCCTGGAAAGATTACTATTTGAATCTACGAGGATGTGCAGGACCCTGACGACATGGGATGATTAAATGTAGCCCAGTGTTGTTGTTGTTTTTTTTTCCTTTTTTTTTTTTTTGTTTTCCAGAGAAAAAGTCTCTTTCTTCCTTTCCTTCTGCGTTCAAGTAGGGGCAAATAAAACCACCGATCATTTGTGCTACTCATCAAGCGAACATAAGCTACATGATGGATGTTCTGAAAAGATATGAAGGTACAACAAAAGTCAAATATTTCAAGAGGTATGATTTCTGAAAAATATACAAGCTTGAACACGTCATATGAGACAAAAACCAAAAGCAATTATAAAAACGATGACTACATTGCTAACTCACAATGCTGTGGTCTCTATTCTTATGGAAAACTTGCAAAAGAATCTACATAATAAAGAAAATTAGTCACTCCATCTGAAATTGTCGTACAAAGAGGTAAGGAAGTTTCCTTTTCTTATCGTCACCTCGAAAAATCCTTTCAGTTTGTGACTTGGAGGAATTTTTGGATAGCAGGTTAAACCGGAATAACCCGCATCCTGACATCAACAGAGCATTAACTGTTTCTGATTTAAAGGGGTGGGCCCCATCAGCGGGGCTAAAATTAGGTCTTTCTTTAACAAAGTACGGCGCCGTCGAACAGCCCGGCAAAAACAGTCAACCTTAATGCTGTGATAAATTCGAGATAGTCGCTGAAATGACCTGAAGACGATGGAAAAATCGAGAAAACGACAACAAAATAAATCAAACACGCTGTACACCTTTCTCCAGAGAGGTTAATAATTATTTGACAACAAAAGCAAGTACAGTAAAAATGGACAATGTACAAAACTGTGTTCAATGGCCTTTTGTGTTGAATTATTCAAGTAGATTTGGTACAGTGAGAGTAAAAGTTATGAGACACTCTGCCTGTGGAGGCCTACATGTCACCGGTGCAGTATGGATGGATGGATAGACTGGGCTGTTCACACTGTCACAGTCGGTTTGTTTTCAGATGGTAGGAGCTTCCTGCCACCTGCTGTAAGTCCACTGACACGAAGGGTCAAAGGTGTTTAAAGGGGCTTTTCACTGAAAACCGCTCCAGAGTGCCCAGTGCTTACTAAGGCTTATAGCAGGACCGCAGGATGTTACAAAGACATTATAGGCAGGAGCTGAGCCCGTATGGAGGCGTTCCTGTGTTTCCAGTGTGGTTGGACACTGACCAGCAGTGAGCACTAAGCACCCAGGAACACCGGTGGGGGTGGGGGGTGGGGGGGGGCTGGCAGACATTTCTGTGCAGCAACTTATGTTTAAAAAAAAATCCACAAACTGTCCCATATCTGCTTTGCGGATGTCGACCCTGAGGTAAATGTGCAGATTATGGGTTAAGAAGTGATCGAGGGTGAGCTACTCTCAAAAAAAAAGTTGTTTGTTTTTTGCAAGAGAAAGGTTCAAATCAAGTCAAAAAAAAAAAAAAAAACACAAAAAGCTGCTCAACAGCAATTTGAAGAATTTGTGGAAATCAAAGATTCTTTTTCAGAAATGGGGAAAGTAAAACCCTCTCAGCACCTCTTTCACTAAGACCTGCCGATCCGTGGCATTCAAAGTGTCATCTCGCAGCCTGAAAACTATTTTAACATCTTACAGAGGGTTGCTTTTTTTTTTTTTTTTCTTTTTTTCTTTTTAACGTGGTGTTTTGAGGAAACTACTGCATTCGATCTAAATAAGGGTTGTTTTCTTTCTGGAGGATGACAGAGCTGATTCTTCACAACTTTAAAGAGAGATGGCTGCTGTGGAGGACGAGGGACAAGGCCTACCATTCATGATCTTACACCTGCCAGACCGCCTCAAAAAACCCTCAGCGCTTCCAAGGCAAAGTTGTTAACATGCATATAGTGTGAAGCGCAGGACTGCGGTGCAAGAATCGGTCGGTAGGTTGAAGCTAGCACATGCAATTCACGATGGCAACAGTCTGGAGGGGTCTGACAGGACCAGATACATGGATGAAACTATTTCCAGCCGAAGCATTAAAAGAAAATGTAGGCATAACACAGACTGGCGGGGCTGCAGCAGTTTTGATAGTGGTGCCCGTGTCCATGGAAGGTTTACTGTGCCTTTTGCCTGACTTATTGAGGCATGTCTGTCTAGAAACACAAGTCAGCTTTCTCACGGGACATCTGAGCTTCACAGGCAGGACAACGTGAGGCTGGTGAGCGCTGCACTTTGCTGATATGTTCATTTTGGTTCAAATGTTTTTACAACAGTTTAAAAGCCCCCTTGTTTTGCGAGAGAGAAGTTTGAAAGCAGCTGTTTGAGAGCTCTGGTTGATCGGCGCGACCGCGGAGCGACATTTTTCCTTGGCATTGTGAAATTTGACTCTCCAGCAGTAGTAGAGGATTTCTCCCTGTGCTTAGGATGGAGTTGGGTACATCCCACCCACACTGCTAGCGGCGTCTAGGTAGTACTGTTGTTCATACGCTTTCTGCTCTTATCATACAGGTTGGATCAATCGCTAATTACAGCCATTTTTCCGCTCACAGTTTCTACAGTTGGAGGGAGGGAGGGAGTTGGGGAAGGTGGCTGCGACTGGGTGTCTCCTCCTCTGTGCTGCTCAGCTCATGATAAACCTCTCCTCTTTTATCAGGACCTGCCCTCTCTTGCCTGTCTGTTGCAGATAGCTGCTTTGTTCGCTGTGTTCTCCGCCACATCGCAGCCCAGCCCGGGCTCTGCCCAACACTCTCTGGCCTACATCTGACCCCCAAGTTAAGCAGCCTTGCACAATTTGGGAGTCTTGGAGCTTCACCACCTTCTAATAGGACAGGTAGAGCCAGATGGGTGAGGGAGGACTCCCGCAGAATGGCGTGTTAGCGCTCCTCCTGCGGGCTGTGAATAGCTTCTTGTGGGATGCAGCTGTTTCCTCCAGGGAGGCCACAAAAGGCAAAGGCAGGAGGAGGGAAGTGAGCAGGCCGTCTGGCTCTACCTGTGATACTGCCAAACACCAGCCCCGGGCCTCAATGAAGGGCGGCTTACAAGACTGAATAGAAAGCTTTCATTCACTCTTGTCTTTGGTACTTTTTCCTATGTGCTTGAGAGAGGGATA
Source organism: Chaetodon auriga (assembly GCF_051107435.1). Taxonomy (NCBI): domain Eukaryota; kingdom Metazoa; phylum Chordata; class Actinopteri; order Chaetodontiformes; family Chaetodontidae; genus Chaetodon; species Chaetodon auriga. The sequence continues at coordinate 11,931,289 of NC_135079.1, read as the reverse complement.
AACATTGTTTCAACTAAAGTCCCTTTGTGTCCATTTTGTGTGAAATAGCGGCTGATGATGCAGCGCTTTCTTTTTTAAGAAGAAGCATGAACAGCTGCTTTGAAACTTAACTGTCTCTATTTAAAGGGCCTAAAGTTTCTTCAACTGAGTGTATTTATAAAATCTGTCAACCCAATATAATCCCGATCCTCCCACAGTGCAGATTTACACAGTATATACTGCACACGCCGCTGTTTAATGACATAAATATTTAACCCAGTGTAACAGCAACTGAATATTAGCGTTGCAGTGGAGGAACAGATGTGTTTTGCTTGCTGAGGTGGGACACACGGCATTTTCATGACATATGCACCCCCTCCCCAGAACGCAAGGGAGAACAGGACAGGAGTCCCGTGAACGACTGAACGCTGGGCCAGTTTCCTCGAAACGTGAAAACCAACGAAAAACAAAGAGTGCAAATTGTGTTGAGTGTAAGGCTGCTATATATGTACTGTATGTTTCTCTTCACCATGTTCATTCTTTCAAGCTAACAAGGCCATCCCTGAGCAGGGCGTAAAATTCAACCCCTGTTGAATTTCAGAGTAAAGTGATGAGTATATTGTGCAGTCAATGTGAGTACTGTTAAGTACTGTGGTATTACAGAAAGAGCAACTGTCTTCAATCCTGAGGTGTGTGTGTGTTTGTGTTTGTGTGTGTGTGTGTGTGTGTGTGTGTACCCCATCTCCTCACCCGTTCAAAATAAAAAACTAAAACTAGGAAAAACAACCAAAAAAAGAGCCATTTTGATAAGACTTGTCAGGGTGTCTGTTTTTTTTCTTCTAAACCTTGTTTAGCTGACTGCAAACACACATTGGACAACTAGCCATGATCAGAAGCTAAAAAAATACAGACATATGGTACAGAATGTAAATATTGCCATCTGGGAAAGGCATTACCTTCTTTTAGGATCACACAAGTAATTGCACTACAATAAGCAGTTATGTACAGTATGGTACACCACATCAAGCGCAGGAATAGCAAAGGGGGGGGGTTGCTGACAACTGTGCAACACAAGTGTTATGACAAAAACACAGGCCTCCCAGGTCAGAGGCAGAAAGTGCGACAGGGTTTCAGTTTAAGGCGAGTTGGCTGGGCTGAGGGCGGGGCTGAGGGTGGGGCTGGAGGCGTCCGAGCGGCTGTAGTCGCTGAGGGAGCTGGGACGTGTGGTGACGCCGCCGCCGCTGCCGCCGCCGTGGGGCCTCTTCAGCATGCCGGGCTGGAAATCTGAGTGGCGCCGGGCGTGCTTCATCAGGTGATCGCTGCGCATGAAGCGCTTGTCACAGAGGGGGCACCCGAATTTCTTCTCCCCCGTGTGGGTGCGGTAGTGGCGGGCCAGCTCGTCGGAGCGGGCGAACTTCTTACTGCAGTCGGGCCAGGTGCATGGGAAAGGCCGTTCTCCTGTAACACACAGGGGGAAGGAGAGGGTCAGTGTTCAATCACAAGAAGATGGCAACATGGCACTAGGAACAACAACCCTTTCAATTAGCTTTTGTCATTTACACACTGCTGACCATTTCAGTTTTTGCACAACTTCCACCATGTTTCGCATGTTTTCAGGCCTTCAAGTTTCCAGCTGATGTTCATTTTGTGAAGCACTCTGTGAACATCATGCCTGCTATTATTCTTAAAGCTGATGATGTTTGTTGTGTGGTATTTGCAGGGCTGACTTTTCAAATCAATCCATGCTTTTGGCAATGGCATCAACACGCAACAGTACCAGTGCAGCTTTGACACAAATAAAAACAAATGATCTCAAACCAACTCCAAGTCTCTACAAGTTGATTTTAACTCCGTACTGAAGCGAATGGGAGCCGGTGGCTGCTGACAGATTGGAACAATGCAATCAAAGCGCAGTTTTCAAATCTAAAAATCTAAATCTTGGTTGAATGGTGGGCAGGAATGTAAAGCATGTGTCATTTGTACTAAATGGGCCAAAACATGTTAAATCCACCCTGAAGTGCTTTAGGTTCACAATCCCTTATATACAGTAAGCCTTTTCATAGGAAGAAACAAAACACATTGGAACATATGGAACTCAGGGATGTGCATATGTTCCTGCACTCTGATGAGAAAACTGCTGCACATCAAATAGTTCACCACAACAAGAGACGGTACTGATTGTCAGGTATGAGGTTAACAAGTCACGAAGGCTGCCGTGCACTCTAACAGACGTTTTTCAGAGAAGATCAGGCTTGCAGAACCAGACGGTGTTGTTTTTTCTGTACATAGTACACTCTGAGTCATCAAGGAATAATGATCACAAGGTTATTGCTGGGCCAAAACCACCCAAGACATTTTCATAATATTATAAAACGTCAGACAAAAAAAGAAGGATGTAGTGAGCCATGGGACTTGGGGGTAAATCACCTAAAAATTGGCGCTGTGCTGGAGGAGCAGACACAGTTTAATTATCTAAGCTCCAGATGCTAATCACACTCACAATGGTTACCCAGCCCATTTTCCAACACGCAACTATCTGTGACTCGGCACATGGGAAATTACACCCTTCCCCCCTCCATCAGGCAATAAAAGTGGGCTTTGACACAGATCTACTCAAAGCCAGATGGTACTATATATCTTGTGGTTTCCTTCCATTCTGATGTGGAAACAGTGTGCATGGAGCCTAAATGCAGCGCTCTGCATCCACTGCCCAATAGGTCTAATACTGTATTCCATTTACTTCCATTTCAGTGAGTTTCTGCCTGACAATAGCTACATCCAGCATCTAATTTTACCAGCGTGACATTGCAGCACTATCGTGAAGGACAGGACGGTTTCTTTTAATGTTATGGTTCTTTCCTGAGAATAAGAATAATCAATCATCATGTGCAAGCCCATACCGGGGATTGGAGGTATGAAAACGAATAGATGGGGAGATGTGTGCATGTTTATAGGTGGCATGACAAATGAGCACATAAGAACAGGCTTGCCAAATGCTTTCTTTGTTCTGTGGCTTCCCTCAGGGCCACAATGGAAACAGTGCCTGTTCAGCATCAAACACTCATATGCTACCTGATGCCAGTGAGTCTCAAAAACAAGAACTCAGTGCACTACTAGTCTTGGTCCCCCCCCCCCCCCATACTGCATGGTTACAAAACATGCAGACAGACAGAGCAAGTCTAGACAGCCCGGTCTGTGCTCCTGCCTCTGACGCCTCACCTCAGGTCCAGACAAAATCAGTCAACCCTGCCCACAACAGTTCATGCGGGCTCATACAGGGCTCAGTGTATGTAAACTCTGCAACTGACGTACAGACATTTGCATGTGCACGTCGCACACAGCCAAAATATCTTCACTGCTCTCACTCTGCTGCTATAGTTAACACACAAAGAAGCAATCCGCCTGCTCTGCATGAAGTTATTCATACAAACTGTGGTTGTTTGACCCCGTTACACATCCTGGATTACACCCTGAAGAAAAGGAGGCAGTTCGGCTTTTAAAGCACTAATCTCATTGAAGAGACTCATGATAGTCTGATTTCATACCTTATTAGCAAGAGAAGCAGCCTGTGCTGCCACCTGGCACTACAAAATGAGTTATTGGCTAAAAAGTGGAGCTAAGCTCTGCGGGCTGCTTAAGGCTCAATAACCAGTGCAACGGATCCAACAACATTAATATTTAACCAGACACCAGAGAGCTAGGCTGAGATATCCAGTCTAACTGCCCTGATACAGTAATGCAGTCATAGTAGAAGCATCAGGTATCCAACAGCAACTCACCGAGACGCGACAAATTATTTAGAGCTCCGTGACTTCTTAGAAACTGCAGAATAAACAGATAAACTGCACATTTTCACCTCCTGCTAAACTGCTTTTTGGCATTTAGGTCACCGATATGAATATGCATTCAAAACAATCCTGCCGCTTTAATGTCAGCCTTGGAAGATTCACTTACGTAAAGAAAAAACACGCAATGTCCCAATTAATTGTTGTGCTCGTTTCATAACATGAGGATTGGGATTTCCATGAGGCAGTAAATAACTATTTCTGGAAACAATGAGGAGCTTTAGGGAACAAACGCTGATCCTGAGAGGAAGTGATGATAGGGGCCATTACCCAGTGTGACAAGAGGATGTCACTGCCCAAGATATTTCAATCGACTGCAGCTATTACTCAGCATCGCTGCTGAAAGAAGAATGCTGCAAGCTACTCCCCGTCTCTGCTCTTACTCCCCACATACTACCAGTGCTGTCACAGCAGGGCGCTGTGGCGATTGTGACGCCAGACCCCACCGATTGGTTGTTGCATCTCTGGCAGCGTCCACATCCAGGGAGTGGTTTGTCTTTCTCAGAATGTGTCAGTTGCAGAGGGTGCGGGGGGGTGGGGGCTGCGTAATGAGGGAAGCTTTTCCCTAACGAACACAGTGACCCAGTTACCCGTTAAGTGAGTTACATCATGCACGCAAACTGTACCTCTACTAAGCACTAGTGTCCCCCCTCCAAGGAGATGCGATTATGTCACAGGTACCCTTGTTATATAACTGTTCTCTCAGAGGCCACTGGGTCAGTAAATAAACTGCTCATCTCTGCCCCTCTACCTCTACCCTTCTCTCATTCATATCAAAAAAAGTTTGGCTCCTTCGCTTCTCCAGAAATGGTTAAAAGAAATGGAATCTGAGTTCGCCTCCCTGGTGTAAGGGATGCTGTCTGCAGAGGCGAGATCAAATCTCTTTTTTGACGTGAGCAGCAGCGCAGGAACACAACTCGGTCACCTGCTCCAACGAGGGCTACCAGCATTTCAAACAAGAGCAGATAACATTCCTGGTGTGTCCTCAGGCATGGGCCAAATTCACACAGTGCACAGCTGAAACCTCCATGTGAGCCGACCATAAGAGAGCAAGAGTAAATAGCTCTGCAGGGTGAGGAGGGGGGAAAAGTAGAGTTCCTGTGGATACGTCAGAGATCACCTTGAAGTTAACTGTGCTCTGCCTGCACAGCGACAACCAGAACAGGAAATATCTTTCACAGAGCTCAGAACAAAAACAAGGTGCACACCAAACCTGCATGGACTTTTAAAGTAAAACAGCTTGAGAAAGTAAAGCTGGAGTCAGACTGTAGGTCACAGCTCATTAGAGTTTGGAGCTACCTCACTTCAGCGCTGGCTTAGTGGCACAGTCAGCTTGGCAACATGAAATGAGAGGGGCACCACTAACTCCAGTGGTAAGGCTCAGCACAATCCTGTAATTTGGTTGCATGTTTACAACAGACTATGACCTGTAACCAACCAGGAGCCAGCTACTCTGCCAGCAGACAACCATTCATGGGATTTTGGGTAATACCAAAATGACTGCTGAGTCCCTCATCAGCATAAACCACTGGAGCAGACAGGGTTAACCCAACCGTACCCAGCCGCTCCCTCTACACGCACCATCACATGCCAAGATGATATAAACACTAACGTGTGTGCATAACAATGCATATACGTTAAGGCGTTTGCAGCTCGTCTTTGTGTTGTTCACACAGCACTATATGCAGGCTGCGTTTGAGCAAAAATAACAACAAAGGCTTACAAAGTTCTGCGGTCTGTAGAAAGAGAAAAAAAACAGGCAGCACTGCTTGATTTGAAACACATCCGAGATCAGAACAACTGTTTACGTGGCTATTTGTCTATGAAAAATTAACTCAGTAGGAGAGGAGTCAAATTACCCCCAAAAAAATTACACAGTCAAAACATGTTTTCTCCGAGGCTCCTTTCAGAGTTTGTTAGAAAACAAGAACTAGTCATCTCTGCAGGGGCAATAATGGACCTTTGGGTGGGTCTGGTGCTCCTTATGAGGACTGGTTCAAGCCTGCCAGGAGACAGCTCCAAAAAACAGGCAGCATTTGATCTATTATCATCTTTTGTCTTTATTGAGAGGGACCTTGCTTGCAGTTGAATAGCCTACCTCCCCTTGTGGGCCTATAGCTGTCAGGTTGTGAACAATAGCAGCAGCCTCGCTCCCAGCAGGAGAGGCACTCCTGTAATGCATTTCAATCAGACAGGCTGTGCGTACTAACCGTAACTCACTCCCCTTGGTCTGCGCTGCGCAGGGCTATTGACATTCACCCAGAGACATGCAGCAGGGTCCAGTGTGACCGTCTGATTCCTGCACACACTTAACCATACGTTACTTCATCCCCTTAACTCTTTCAGGGAAAGGCGAGGATAGCATGTCCGCTTTGACCAGCTCATCACATTTGCTTCAATTAGCTAGAGTGGGCACTCTCTTTCGGCCTTGAGTGCATGTTAAAACAACCTGCAGCCTTGATGCGTTGCAGGCAGTCTCCTTATCTTAAAGCCTGGTTAACTGAGGACATGCAGACAGCTGCAGCCATTAGTGGGTGTTTACAGTTTGCAGAAGCAGGTGGGAGCAGGGATGCCCCATCATCCATGACTCTCACTCATACAGTACAATGCCAGCTCATTCCACTGATGGAGTCTGACACTATAGCTCATATGAGACAGACGTCCCTCGCTACCCAGCGCCAAACAAAGAGCCAATGCCCTGCGAGATCCTGAGAGGCCTCACTACACTGCGATAAGAGGAGATGCAGGCTGGAGATAGTGCCAGCTGTCCAGCGTTATACCTGCTACTCTGATGGCGAGTGGGAGAGAAATATTTTCACGTCTCACAGAAAATGATTATGCCCTCCTTCCCCCAAGACTCCACAAAACACTCCTCATCTCGTGCCGAGGGCCCCGCCCCCCATGTGTCGTGGTCCGCCACGGTCTGATTTATCACGCTGAGAGAGGAGACACACCTTACATACCGTGGGCAACATAAACAGCCCAGCCAGAGACACAACACTCCCTCTGACATTAGCTCCACAGCAATTTTCAGCCATTCCTCTCTTATTCCGGCTAAGCTGAAAACAACACAGTGGACACAGTCAGAGTCGAACTCCCAGACAGGACCCTGTGAGTGCCACGCTGACAGGGGTGTTCTCCACTGCAGAGGTCACAGCCCTTCAAACGTTAATCAGATTAGCTGCAGATGCAGCTGAATAAATGACCTACATCAATGGAGGGCATTGACAGTGAATATCCTGGTATCTAACCCCACCCCCACCCTGCCGCAATGTATATTCTCCGTCTTTCTGCTGCAGATCCCTCCCTTGCATGCGAGATGCAGTTGCTGTTTTTTCACATTGTGCCACAGGTCTGTATCCCTCTCTTCCTGCTGCTGGTAATCAACACCACACCACAAGCCGTGGCCGGGGCTCGGCCTTGCAACACAACACGCTCGAGCACCTATTTTGCTTTGCAAGCTGGAGGAGGGTGGGAGGGGCTGGGGGGGATAGACAGAGCAGCTTTTATAGAACTACTCCAGAGCAAACTAAAGAATACATGAGCCCTGTGGGCCACTGAAAGCAGCATGGCCATGGAACCATGGAACGGCTTGACAGGGGCCTTTCAGTGTGAACCATGCATGCTTGGCTGCTTAATCACAGTTAAATCAGGTTTATATACCAACATCGGCGAGGGGCCATCCTAGCTTTACATGGGCACATATAGCGTAGCATATGGACTGCATGTCCACCAGCACATGCTGGATGTCATCCATGGAGCAGCAACACTGCAGCAGAGGATTAGAACAGGCAAGATGGTGGCTCCACTTTGGTTTTATTTACAACCCGAGGATCAAGTAGATTTAACTAATACCTTGTCTCCATTCGACACATACAGCACTGCAACACGTGGCCTTCACGGGCCAACCAGATTTGATTCACGAGACCTGCTTTTGAGGAAAATGTTTCATCTCACAGCAGAACACTAGAATTTGTGCATCAGTAAAATTATAACAAGATGAAGAGTCTACAGCCAGGCTAGCAGCTCTGTGAGGCTGTACTTTGGCTCAGAGGCCTTTTGAATGCTAATGTTAGCATGCTAACATGCTCACAAGGACACTCTGATGTGAGTAGGTATTACTTATAATGTTAATCATCTTAGTTTAGTGTATTGCTAACACTGATAATTACCATTAAACAGTGGGGCTTGATGGGAATGTCATTTGTTTTAATGGAATTAATCATGAACCAAAGTACTGGACAAATTACAGATTCGATAATGCTGGCATTGAATGAAAAGTCAAGGGATCACCAAAATTATTATAATTCATCCAGAGGGCAGCATGTGCCGAAATACTGTATCAAATTTTACGGTAATCTGTCGAGACATTTCACTCAGAACCACAAACGTCAACCACATAGTCATGCAGAGTCATTAGGATTCATCATCTGGGAATCATGAATGTCTGTGCAAAATTTCATGGCAATCCATCACATAGCTGTTGAGATATTTCAACCTCAACCAAAGTGGTGAACCGACCGAAACAGTGCTAGCATGGCAAAAACATTTGTAATTCACCAGAATGGAGACAAATGGAAACTGTTGAGCATCTCCTGACTGAGGAGTCATCGATTCATCACATGTCAGGAGAAATGTGGCTCAGCTGGGTGGGATGGTGGAAATCCTGCTGTGTGGCAGGTAGACAGACTGACCTCTTGTGCCCCAGGAGGGTTTTTACCCACTGCTGTGCCAAGGTCAGGCTGAAGCAAGAGCAGGAAAACCCCATCTCCACCCTGCTACCTCATCATTGCCACCAGCCACACAGGAACACTGTGCAGTCTGTGCAGCAGTGCAGCCAAATATAAAACCACTGGCAGGGATGCAGTATACATAATCAGAGACTCCTGCTTCTTTTTTCCATGTGGACTTTGGGATAATTTCATGTTTAAAAAAGTGCCATTAACCACAGTTATTCGGCTGAAAATAGAAAGCATGCATGAATAACTGGGTCTATATGGCAGTGGAACTGTGCTGCCAGGTGGTGCCACTTATTTTTTTAGGGCAGGGATTTACAGCCAGCTCACAGTATTAGAGGTACCCCCCAGCAGAACACAAAAGAGGTGCACACAAAACATCAAACCAACTGTAAAATATGCCATTAGGCTCTTTGTCTTTGAGAAACACTGACCCTGTTCCCCGTGATTCCAATATTTTTCAAATAGGTCTTTGACACTGACAAGATGGCCTTTTGTGAGGGCCAGCTGTGGGGGGCACAGAAGGCCCGGGTTGTTCTTTCTGAAGAAGACATGACTTGTAATGAGCTTGTCAGGGGGTATCTCTCTTTGGAGATGGCAGTCTGCATGACATGACCAGAGCAGAGTAATGAGGCTTCACAGAGAACACCATGACCAAAAGACACCTCTTGGGAAAGTGGGTCTTCATCGTTAGAGTCGGTTATGCATCTTAAGACAAAGAATCTTTTTTGACTCCACGAGAGTGAAAAGAAACCAGCTGCTTAGAAAGAGTCACAGCCAGTTTCATTCATACGGCCTTCATTTGTTCTATTTAAAACTGAGTTTATCTCTACATCTATGTCACATGGCGGCATTTTCCATGCTGCAGGATAAGTGTATGTATTGGGAGAAAAACCCCACCTCCCACACCAGGAGATCAGACAAAAGCTGTCTGGTAACCTTAGACCCCTAAACTGCGGTGGATTCCTCGCCATCAAACTCAATGCAGGATAATGAGCAATTTAAATTCAGCATGTACGCTCATGTCTGCTACATCCTGGAGTCCGCATTACACTGTGTCAGAGCAGACAACTGTGGTTTGAGAAGGAACCTAAAATTAAACCACTTAGTCCCGACTAAGGGCACCAGGAACTTTTTAATACCATTAAAGAGAAAGAGTTCCCAGTTACTCGGGATAATCCACAGGCCTGGCTCTGGACAGTACATTGTTTCCTGATTTTTCAGTGGCCCACAGTTGTTTTTAATGCTTTGAGCACTGCAAATAAACTTTTATTCACCTCCATTGTAAAGCAAAAGTCTCATCAGAGGACTTCTAAAACCTAGACAAATGAAGCCGAAACTGTCTTCATGGCTAAGGGAATATGTAAATTAGGAGAACTGACACTTAACAGTGCTTCAGTAATTTGCAAAAACAATGCACAACACGCTGATACTAAAATTATTTACTTAGTTTTTCCAAAGTTGCTTAACTGTAATAATTCCTGCATGGCTTAAAAACGACGATGTCCCTCATAAGACACGACTACTGGGTGAAGTTCAGTCTGAGCTGGTAATGGGATTGATTTTTTTCATGTGCTGTAGACATCGCATAAGATAAACAGTGCAGCTCAGGTTTCAGATTCTCTGACGTGCTGACAAATCACACACAGGCATTGCAAAAGCTGGGATGATGAGGCTTTGGGCGTTACAGAAGTCAAATGAGGACGCCTCGTCCCTGGCTCTTTGTTTGGTGTTATAACAGTGTTCTCCCCCCCTCAATTAGATAGCGGTGCTTGGCTGGGACTGACTGGGCTGGAATCCATTCTCTCCTGACTCTGCTAGTATGGGCTGAGGGGAAGCACACTGCGAGAGTCTGGCTCTGTGAAAGCACTGCAAGGTTGGCTGAGGCAGCCCGCCTGAACTCAGATGACCCACATTCTGGGACTATCCAATCAAATAAGCAGAAAGAATCATTATTTTCAGGATTTATGGGACACAGACCAATCGTGAAGCCAGACGCGGGAGCATATCTAAACAGAGAGGCAGGCGAAAGGAAACGCTTAATAGGCATAGAGACAAGGGCAGGGCTAATATGGAGCAATAAAACTGCACTAAAAACACATGGTTGAGGCTGAAGGGAAGCACACAGAGAGGGCTGGGGGCTGGCTGCTGCAAGTCTGGGTTAGACGAGGCTGCTGAACTGAGATGACTCACGTTCTGTGACTACCCAATAAATACGCAGAAACCATCCTCATTATCAGAAATTATAGGACACAAACCAATCACAAAGCCAGACACAGGAGTGTGTCCCAAAAGACGGGAAAGACTTAATAGGCAAAGAGACAAGGGCAGGGCCGACAGACAGAAATAAACCTGCACTGAAAGGCACCGAGCAGATGATACAGGCATGTTGTTCCCTTTTGGAAGACATTTGACTAACGATACAGGAACAGTTTACCTTCATGTGCACACATAAAACAAATCAGTGCTCCATTCTCTTGCCTGTTCTTGACAAACACAGATTACACTCCACTGCAGCCAGCACCAAGCTGCAGCTGACTGACAGAAGGCGGTGCATAAGCAATCCTCAAGAAGAAGAATAGAAGAGAGGCATACCAGCACAGGAGTGTCCACCATCTACAAAGAAAATCACCATATTACAGCCTGACGGTGTTATTGTAGTGTGTACTTACAGATTCACAGTCACAGCACACTCTGTTATGCAACATATGGCATCCATGTGAAATTCTTCTATAGGATAATAAATCTAGTGATATAAGGACACAAACCCATCGCAAAGCCAGACAAGGAAGCTTATCCAAAGGAAGGAGAGCAGCTTAACAGGCAACAAGACAAGATTTCCCCCCTGTGAGGCTGGATCCCATTTTTAATATTGAGACAAATGAGGGATCACTGCAGGGAAAAAAAGAGAAAATGGCTCAATGCAAGGAGATAACTCACATATTTTGAATTCTGTGCAGATCTGCAGTTTCTCTTGCACACATCTCTGCAGAATGACACGTCTATACGACTGAAATATGGGTCAAGTTCACACGAGGTGTTTCTCAAGTGATCCAGAGATGTTTGTTGTCTGTGCACTCGGGCTGATGTGTGTTTTGTGTGTGTGAGGAATGGAGGAGGGAAGAGGGGGTTGCTGTGAGCTGCAGTCTACAGAGCACAGAGCAGAGGCTCCTCAGTCGAGGCTCAGCTAGCTGAGTCTGTTGCTGGCCAGATCAGCTGGCGGTCTATCTAGCGGGGGTGTGGCACATCACAACAAAGGGCTTTGGGCAGACAGGCGACTGCACAGCTCTTATCAACCCCCCAATTTGAGTCGATCTACATCTTTTCCCCCCTCTCTCTCTCACACAGTAGCCTATCCTGCGGAATGCAAAGCGCAAACACGGAGGTATGGTCCTTCAGGAAAGTCAAACGCATCATACAGCTGATCTGGAGCGCATGATAGCCGCTCACTCTGCAGTGTGACGGTACACTTCACTGGGTTGATCTTGAAAACTTTTTCTTTTTTTCTGTTTGCATGCCCATGTCAGCGCACACTTGGCTTATTCTGCGACGTGCACATGACACTTTTCTGGCTCGCGTCGCCGTGAAACCCAGCAAAGTTGACTTTAACGAACCCGCGCAGGAGGACGCGCTGGAAATAGGATCTGTGTAATTTTGTTGTGCGTTTGCACTGCAGTTTCGGTTTGTACACACTGGCCAATGCAGGGGGGTGGGTGGGAGGGGGGCCTGCATCGCAAGAGGAAAGCGGTGACAAAGCTCGGAGACTTGAGTGGGAGTGGCACTATTTTCGACTCCCTCCCTCTCCCGAAAATTAAAAGGACATTTCGCAAAGTTCACAGAACTTAAAAGGAACAATGCAATCATTAAACTGTGCGCCAGTGCCGCTTTTGACTCCACTGCATGTGCCGACTGTTACCTTTCCGGGCGGATCAGTGGACATTTACGCATATGGCTCGATGAAACACAGCAGTCAGTCACAATCCTCTGCACAAATATCGCTCTGACTGTCAGAGAAACCGCACTTCTCACCAGTATTCTCAGTTTTAATAATCCCGTCCGCTCTCACACAGGCGAGGGTGCTACAATAAGTCACGGTCACAGCAACAAACATTCGCATCCAATGACACTGACCTGTATGTGTCCTTAGGTGGGCTTTGAGGTGGGATGATTTGCCATAAACTTTTTCACAACCTGAATAGTGGCATTTGTGCTTTTTCTGAGGTGATTCTTGCTCAGTTCGACCTCGCGATCTTTTGCCTCTTTGTTTGAGCGAAGGATCGGAGATGGTGGTAGGTGTGGCAGAGTTTCCATCATCTATGAGGCTCGGCATGCTCTCATCCTTTATTTTTGCCTGCTCGGCAACATTGTTGGGAGTCTGCTGGTTAAAATCCGCCAGAATCCGCGCCACCACAAAAAGAGAGGAGTTATCTTTCACCAAAGGCTCTTTAATTTCCTCCCCGCTCTTGGAGGAGGACGGGATTTCTGGTTTAATCTCCCTATTCCCTTTAGGAGCGTGAACAATTGCACGACTGGACATTGAAACAAGGCACTCTGCTGCAAAGTGATCCATTTTGTCTTTGAAACAGCCCCCTCTGCTCCTTAATGACATTCAAAAAATAAAATGATGGCGTGTGGGGAGAAAAAAAAGTACTTGTTCCGTGGTTCCCTTTGTGTGGTGGTGGTGGTGGTGAGGAGGAAGAGGAGGAGGAGGAGGAGGAGGTCGTTCTCATCAGAGAGAACTGACTTTATGATCTTACCCGGCTTTCCAATATCATCAACATCCTGCGAGAGAAACGCCTCGGACAAAAATGCAGACAAGTCCACTCAGAGAGAGACAAAAGCGAGAAACCCACTGTCTTTTTCTTAGTGCAACGACGCTGGAACCAGGACCTCCACAAACTTAGATGTGTTAACTCCCATCGCGGCTACACACACTCTCCAGCATAGTGAGCGCGTCTCCTGAGCGCCTGTTCCTGCTGGTTGTATCCATGCTGGGGGCGTGTCGACCGGCAGCGCTCGGCAAGCATCGTCAGAGCAGCCGCTCATTCATTGGGCACTGCTTGTCCCCAAATGCACCGAACAAGACGAGTTACTTGGAAGTTTCACCTCAGGTTCCATCCATGCATTCAGATGATGTATCTCGACGGACGACACGGCCGTGCACTGCAGATGTCTTTACGTGGAATACACGGCAATGAAAATACTGATATTTTAGCGGGTGGGTGGGTGTTGTGGGGGGTGGATGAGTCTGCAGCATCCTGCCCGAGCTTGTACACCGAGATCTTTTGTAGCATTTGTTTTAAAAGGATAATGTTGGTTAAGCTTGGGACTGTTTGTTTGGTATTATGCTGCTGATTAGTCGATTAATCGCCCTAAAATAGTTTAAATACACTGGCACGAGGCCCAACTGATGTCCGCAACTTCTATTTATTCAGTTTGCAAAGATGTAAAACAAAGAAGAGTAACAATGGAGAAGCTGAAACCAGAAGCTGCGACCCACTAAGTGATGAATCGACTGATTGTTTCGGTCCAACTATGGGGGAAAATGAAATATATGTAAGCAAATTTGGTTTCTAAAGATATTAGCTGATGGGAAATTAGTGCTGAAGTATTAAATTAGAGCAACTTCCCCTTAATACACTGAATGTGCAACAGTAGGGGTCATTACAGTGGAGAAAACGTGATGCAGTGCAACATAGGCTGCTCTATACATGCTAGAAAATTTGTTGGCCTCTATTTCCCTTTAAATGGTTCAATAGTTAATACTTCTCTTTTTATTACAGAGTCATAGTAGTTGCACAAAGTAGTTAAAAAGTCTTTACACCCATTCCCCTCAGAGTCCACCCCTGTGATGAGGGCAATCTCAATAAAAGCCTTTATGCCAACTGTCTTCTCCACTTACATATAATCCAGCCACAAATGAGGAAGTAGTAAAGAAAAAGCGCACAAGTCAGAAAACAACTTTTCTCAGTCAAGTGAGTTGTCTGCTTTGCAAAATGGGCTGCAGCTCATCATCAACAGGACGTCCCTGATACTTTGAATATTATCGTGTCACCTTCTTGGAGCGAGCGGCACACTCTGGGGCCTCTGGCCAACGAGACAGCGCGCCAGCAGAGCGCTCGAACGCTGCAAACTGCCAAATTATTGGCTTCGCCTGCTGAGATTCCACACAGGAAAAATAATTCTTCTTCACAGCCTCTCAAAGGCTTTTAATTACATTCTAGTCAAAGACGGGATGGTGGTGTAAACACGACTACTGTGATAACTGATACACTTGTTCACATTCTTTTCCAGCTTGTCCGTTAAACCTACTTTTTAGAGACCAGAATGCACTGCTTTGTTTTGTAATGCACAATTATCTTGACTGTATAAATGCATATATGAAGACAGAAGCAGAACAGTTACATCATGTTTGCACTCTGGCCCTGATGATCCCAAAAAGGCATTCAGGAGTTGGTATATGTTGTGATTATGACCCATTTTCAAGTGAAATATTCTCAATGTAACATCAACAGTTTGCACATATTTTAGAGGATGGTAGCTTCCTTTCAGCAAACTTGCAATTTACCTCAAAACCCTGCTCAGAGCGACTCCGTGATCTCTGCCAATTGAAAACCAGCCAGCCACCACAGGCAGTGTCTTCTTCAATTTATCCTCCGGCAAGAGACAAGTGACACCATTGTGAGGAGGACAGAGTCAAAGCTGTGCCATATGAAGGTTTTGTCATTATTAGGCAACCATTTATTTCGTGGTGCTAGTTTTACAGCCAGTCGGTAGAAACCTGTTTCCAGACACCTGGAATCAAATCCATAAAACATCAACAATTCATTAGTTTTCAATTTCAAAATTTTCAGGCAGAGGCCAGCCTGGTGTGGGAAATAGCATGTCACCCGTCCTGACAGACAACAAACCAGCTGATGCTATTGATTAGCAGCAAGGTCACGCTTGAATGTTGCTGTTAACCCCATGCAGCCAAATTAACCCCACAGTTTTATATCAAAGAAGATTTCAGGATGCATTTGTCTCAGATTAGGAACACAAGAAAGTCTTATTTTGGCCTTAATGTTCTCTGATCATTTTTACAGCTTTTCATCTCTTATTTATCCATTTCGAAGCCCAATTAAGAGTCTATTTAGACACATTTATGAAGAATAAGAATAAACTTGCACTCTGCTGATACAGGATAAGACCTGCCTTCCTGCAGCAGCTTATGCTCTCCTGTGAGTATGAATGCACACTTTCAGCACTGTGCACAAAAGCCCACACTAGAAAGTTCCCAGTATTCAGTGTGAGCAAGGCAATGTGGCATTCAGAAGGCCATCTGGCTGTATTATTTTACATATTCTTTCACCACAAAAACGTGGTGTTCTTGTGTTTCATGTGGTGCTTTGGCGATCTTTTCTAACGAGAGCATGACAAGAGGGCATAGTTCCTCTTTCACAGGGTTATTTCCCAGAGCTGTGTAGAAACTGCAAGTGTTTATCAACTCCCACTGGGTGTCAAGCAGTAGAAGACCAAAAGAGACAGTGAGGAAATCAGCTGCAGCTTATACAGCTGAACTTCTCCAAAGGTAATAAGCAGCTGTAGAAGTGATCATTAAAAAAAAAAAAAAAATCTCACTCGGAGGGAAACGGTGAAACGTCTCTCTCTCTCTGTAGCTGCAGCAATGTGATGATTCAAGAGACCTTTTGTACGTTCCCAAATCCCAGCACCAACCCCCAGTGTCCAAACAGCACACTGTCTGGCACTGACATAAAGTTCTCAGGCAGGAACAGCATTTTGATTGGCCTCTTCACTTCTGTTTGTAATGGGAGAGATCCTCTTTAAGCACAGGACAGCCTGACCACTATAACAATCAGGCTGGGCTGTCATGTCAAGGCCAGGCTCTCAAGGCCGATAAAAAAAACAAAACAAAGAACTATAAAAGCATGAAACACCACAAGTGGATTTAGATTGTTGGCAGAGTTTTCTCTTCTCCGCAACGAGCGGTGATGTTCACTGGAGGGTGCTGACCTCTGGCTTATGACCTGAATTTGATCCCCACGTTTGGGTTGAACACTGAGTCAGACACCAAGCTGTCGTTGACTCTAGGCAGACTGTTGTTTTTCTCAATGTTACCCTAACGAATAGACCTGCATACCTGCTGCCAGGACTTGACTTTCTTTCTTATTCAAAACAAAATCCTTGTTTAAGTTGAGCAAAAGTAAAGACAAACAAACATAACAATAAAACCCAACCCAAAAATATTTTGTCTGTGTTTTTGCAAGACTGCAGGCATGCTAGCAGCTCTGTGCTAACATTAGCATGCTATCATGCTCGCAATGACAATGCTAACATGCTCCAATAAAATGTTTACCACGTTTTCATCTTAATTTCACGTCTTAGCACAAGAGTTACTAATTAGTGCTGAACATGTAAAAGTACACCTGAGTTTACTATGTTTTGCAGGTATTTTGGGTATTTGGTCAAATGAGCTATGTGAAATGTCCATCATCATCTCAGTTTAGCCTTTTAGCATGCAAATATTTGTTTATCAGTAACAAAGACAAAGCAGGCGTTTTAAAGTCATGTCATTAGTTCTGCAGGTGTTTCATCAGAGTCGGCCTGATCGTGGCTCTAGCTTCTGAAATGGGACGTATTTCCAAGTGAAACAGGATAGGCAGGTGGAAAGAATTTGATCTGAACATTCAAAAGTGGGGCATGTCATAACAAACATGCGTCATGTTCATGAGCAGGCAGACATACCCCTTGTCCATCCCGCGGAACAAGGTTTGAGGAGATAAACGCCTGAAGACACACCTATGTATCATACTAGTTGCTAGCGAGTTTGAATAGAAGATTGATGGATGGGTAGATGTTATGATATTACTGGCTGGTTCAAGCTTCAGTAAGCACACGCCATAGGAAGAAAACATTGGATTTTGATTTAATAAGACAACGAATTACATTTTAATTTATCAAAAAGGTGCACAACACGACCGGGGATGTGCTCTAAAAGGCATTATCACAGCTAGCATGGCTAAAACTGTCTTATGCTGTCTTCCTGTCAAATGCAACTTCACTCAGAAACTCAGGTCATTTATTGACTAAGAACTTCCTTCTGGGCTACCTTTAATCTAGGACATTCCATCTCATCAAACTTCACTGGAACTAAAGGAAACCAGCTCTTATCAGAACAGAACAAGTAATAAAGCACTTACGGGTATTTTAGTGCAGAGCCAGTCTTTCTGGAAAGGTCATGTATCTTATCTGTTATTGAATTTATGAGGATAGTACAAAATGACGTGTGGTTTCATGTAAATCGGAGTGAGTGGCAAGAACTGACACCGAATATAGGGTGCTATAGTGTGGTTTCTTATGAATAACCTACAATGCTGTCTGTCTTTTTTGTTGTTGTTCAGCAAAGCTTACTCATCCTAAGTCATGCAACAGTTGGGCCCCATGACTAATGATGACAAAACAGGCTGTAATTTCACCTGTACAAAAGAACCAAGGATTAGTCAGAGAGAAGACGTTGTACAGGTGTTAAAGAGGATACATGCTCACGGAAGTCAACAGTGAACACCCACGTTCTGAGCTTCTCTGTAACAATGTGCCTCACACGTGCTGCCGTTTCACTAGGCCACGGGTGAAATATTGTTCTTTGTTGCTTTGGCTGAGGAGGGAAAAGAACATCAGATCAGGTACAGCAGGAATGAACGCACCAATCACGTGAGGTCAAATGAGTCAGTCAGGCGTAGCCGAGACGAGTAAACAAGTCCAAACTACGTGTTATGGTAAGAAAGTGTGCCCTGGCTGCTGTCAAGCAGGATATACTTGTTACAGTTTTACAGAGTCTTTATCACCGAGACTCTCCTGTCACAACATTTCCTGTGCATACGTGAGACTTAACAAAGTGAAAGCCAAATAATTACCTGACATGAGATCACGTGTCCCTGCTATTCTTAAAGATCATCCAGTGTTGTTTAGTCAAGAGTCTTTATTTACTTATTTTGTCATAAAAGTCGTTGTTTTGCACATTTGGCTTTATTTGGGCTTTGTCCAAAAAGGACAGGCTGTTCTTTTTTAGTTAAGTGATACCATCTCTCGCAGAAAAGATCTACCACATGATGCCTTGGACATGAACTTTCCCATTTTAATTTGGTTCGTCTCAGCCAAATAATGCTGTTTTCTGATCACTTCATTCTTTAGTTTTTTATTTTGTAAAGTTCACCAGGGATATGCTGAGTGGAGGAAAACTTTGACATTTGGGGAACTACACTTTTTGCAATTGTTCCTGTGAGTTAGATGAGAAGATCCACACAGTTCTTATGTCTGTGTGGTAATATAAGGCTACAGCCAGCAACCAATTAGCCTATCATAGCATCAAGACTGAATGTTGTTTGTTTAATCTGTGGAAACCTGATAATTCATGGTTTAACTGGAAGTCATGTGACTATTTCTTGACTGGGCATGACCAGAAATTGCAGTGCCTGACTAAGAAATAGTCCAACACACAATCCCACGTGAAATCACACTTGTATTATGCAGTTTTTGTACAGATAACACAAACAATATGTAATGTATTAACTTGTGCTTTTAGGTGGATTCTGCTTCCTTTGAACAGAGCCAGGCTAGCTGTTTCCCCCTAATTCAAGTCAAGTTATGCTAAGCTAAGCTGACTGTCTCCTGGCTGTATGCTTATTTAGATGCATGAATCATATGTAAGGAAAAGTCTATGTGCAATGAGACAGCAGTGGCTGGCATATATACGTATGTGCAGTTAAAATAGCATGCAGATTAACCCACAAGCAGTGCAGGACCTCTTGTATACACTGCGTCATGCAGGTGTCTTTCTTCAGCATATACTGGTAGGTTGAAATGAGAAAGAAGACAAGGAAGCATTGTACAGTCTGATGGTACTAAAGAGCATGCAAAGGTGCTCCATGAGGCACCTTACCGGAAAGGGGGTGGAGATTGAAAGGGGGGCTCACTACATCAGTTCACAGAAGGGTGGGAGGTGTTGTTTAAGATGGAATTCAATTTGACCGTCATTCCTCCCTCTGCCTGTGCCTCCAGGCTGTCCATGTTCAGCTACACAACAGAGGCAGCCTTTTTCACCAGTATGTTAATCCTGCCTGCCTCCCCCGCCTTGGTGCTGCCTCCTCGGCACACCACCACAGAACAGAGTGCTGCCCAACACTCATTGATAGAACATGTTGAATTGTGTGTTGCATAACTTGAAAGAACAGCAGCCTCCTCAAGACAACCACTCTATCCGATGACGTGAAAGTGATGATTGCCATGCATGTAGAGCTGATTTCAGAATCACAAGATAAAACCTGACGTCACTCACTTGACCCTCGGCTGACGCTGAGCCATGATTCTGTACCACCATCATTGTTCCTTCACATCACAGCGTGGCGGCTTTGTCCTGCTCCACACAATACAGCTCAAAAGAGCAAAGTGAAGCGGACACAGTTTTGTTTTCGCACCCTTTTGCTGGCCAGTAGTGGCCCCATTCAGAATGCATTGATCAGTGCAGTGGCCGGGGAGGGATGTGCCTCGCAGGCACTGGTGAGGGGACCTGACTATGAAATACACCATTCAGCCGGGTGGTGAGTCCGCAGGCGCTGCATTAACTCTCCGTGCTGATGCTAAAGAGCTGAAGGTCTCTTTTCTAAGGCCATTCAACAGAAGCACTTAAATGGCAGGTCATTGACGAGGAACAAACCTGGACCCTGCTTGAGTCTGTGTGAGACTGCAGAGCGCTGCAACAACACACTGAAAATAGATTTTCTCATATCTATATCAACTTACAGTGGCAGCTGATGATTATTTTCTAGAGTAATTGTTTAATTTAGCGAGATATGCCCATTATCGCTTCCCAGAGCTCAAGCTAATGTTCAAAACTCATACATATTCAGCATACATCGATATAAAACGGAGAAAAGCAGCAAATCTTCAGAGTGGAGAAGCTGGAACCTGTCAAAAGGGCTGCTTCATTTTTCTACTGAAAAATGACTGAAACAGTAAATCAATTATAGTTGCCAATTAATTTACCTTGAGCCATTCATTGATCAAACCGTTAATTGTTAAAGCTCCATAAACAATGCCTTTGACGTTTAGTGTGATAGTAAAATGGTTTATGTGCACATATCAGTCAAATCCATACGGACAGTCTGTCCTCCTTAACTGTTTGCATCACATAAGAAAATATAAAAACTACTACAGCCGTGCAAAACGTCTTTCTTCATCAACTTCAGTCAAAAAGCTGCTTGGTCTTATAGGTCTTCTGGGAAAACGCTTTACTATGAGTCTGCCTGTACTTAAAGCCAGACTGCAATTACTGGGTGACATAAATAAACACGACTTTTTGTGTATGATTTGTCCTCACTCCAACTTTCAAGCCGCGTTTTTTCAGACTTGAAGATTTCCTAGTGTTTGAGGCAGTTCCTGGCATTTCCCCAGCTGTTCCTTTTACGTTGCTAGATTTCGATTTCCACTGCATTAATGAACAAACTCGCTCGCAGTTGCGCACGGTTCAGACGCATGACCATCGGCGTGTAATTTGGAGAGAGCAGATCGTGTGCGCTGCAGAGTTCTCTGCGGTGAGTTCAAAGCGAAAATAGCGAGGTTGAATTTCAAAACATATGATTTCCAAAGAGGCACTGTTACATCACATGACTGTTTTCACCGCTTCGACCAGAGTGCGCTCTGAAGTCACCGGGTTCACGACTGGGCGAGGCTCCACACAGACTGGAGCAGCGCACGCATGAACCAAGCTGGCCGCGGGGATGCGCCCCGGCGCGAGGAGGGGGTACGACACGAAATGTGAGAAGTTGCAGCGTCTCCCTTAAAACTTGTCGGCGCGCGTCGTTTTCGCCGCCACAACGCGTTTGCAAGGGACGCAGGTTGTTTATCCTCGAATGACCCCAATGCTGAAGCGAGAACATCCCGTTCCTGGGATATTAATAGCTCCCCTTGCGTCACCAAACTGTGGCGGACCGCTTTGCTAGACACGCAACGGAGCCACAAACTGTGCCAGCAACACATTTTCCTCCAAAGCAAACATGGTTATAAAACAGGTACTCATCATTCTCCACCAGCTGTCTGCGGGTGTTACAGCCAATGTGATTACCACTTGTAAGTGTTACGCACGTTGTTATTAAGGTGATGAGAGCTGAGACTCGATGACAATACCTCAGCCGGTGCACATTTGGGGAGTTCAGTGTCAAACTGAAGGACGGTTTATTTGCATTCATGCATAAGCAGAATATGAGCCAGTCTTTCAGAAAAGAAATGCTGCAAGAGACGTCTACAGTGCTGTTTTCCAGCCTGACAACCCAACACAGCTCTGCACCAGGAGGAGGGCCAGTGTTGTTGATGAGCTGAAAGCATAGCCTACAATGTACAATGTGCCATATGTTAACTCAGTCCCTTCCCCCAATCCTGGGGCCAAGTGAGGCTGGAGCTACAGAGCCTGGCCTGCATAGCTCCAGAGGGAGGGAGGGAGGGGAGAGAGAGGTGGGAGGAGAGTTTCTGTTGCTATGTTCTCTGGGAGTCTCCTGTCTGGAGTATCTATGGGCAGGCTGATTTTGAGGGCTGACATGGCAATGTTGTATGTAGGTCAGCAAACAGTGTAACAACTCAGGTGGCCCCAAAAGCACGCAGAAGGAAAAGTGTTCTCATGCAAAGCCTATACTGTACTGGAAATCTTTGCATATTACTGGTGTGCAAAAAAAAAAAAAAAAAAGAAGCAGTGACTGGATGGCACAAATGGGTGGTGCTCGTGTTAAACCTGACGTTTTCTTTCTTTCCATACTGTGGCTGCAGCTCCTCGACACCTGCACCCCTGAGCACAAACTGAGGCGTTTGGATGATGCATGTTTTCAGATGCCAAACAAAACATCTTGTGGAATCACTTGCTTTCTCTGGAGCTTTTGACTTATCACAGAGTTGTCATGAGAGGAATGAGTTTCCTTAGTTTCCATTAAAATGCAGATGTTCAAACTTTGCATGGTGTTTTTCCACATAGACTCAGAGGTTGAGCTTGATGGTTCATTCTTGACCTCAAAAGCAAAAGCAAACTTACTCTGCTGATTGCAGTAAATAAAGTAAACTGAAGTTGGGGCAAGATTGTTTTGTCACCTGCTGTTTCTAAGGTCAAGAATCAGCTGAGTTGGAAACTTAATTGAACCTAGTTTCTCCTTTATAACTGGGATCTGCTGATTTTGTGTGACTATCATCAATCTGTTTTATGAAGTTTTAGGTGCTTCATCAAGGCACGCACTTTGCTGCAGGGTGTTTCTGTATTATGTCAGCTCTGCCTCTACCAAACCCTACTTCCTGTGAGTGTGAGGACACAGGTTGTTTTTAAGGGAAATGATGTTGATTTGCGCAGATGTCAAGACCTCAGCAGAACCATACAGACGAGAGGGCTCAAGCGACACCTCTTGCATGAGACACCCGCACATGCAGCTCAAGATGGGAGTTAGCAGAAAGGCACTTACATTCAACACTTAAAGTAACTTTGTCATCCTTATAATAGCTAATCATAATAGCTTTGGAATGATACCTGAATGCACAACGTGTGCTTGAATGATGGCTTTGTCTCAATGACCTTATTCGATAAACTGCACTTCATATCCTTGAATTTCATTTCAATTCCGTCAGACTACGTTCACATCTCTAACTGTAACACAGCTGAAGAGATTTTCTTGACAATGCGTCTCCAGAGTGAGGACAGACTGGGTAGTCTGGACTAGATTCAATGATTCAAGTGTTTAGCCTTGTTCAGCTCCAGCCTTTAAAAGATTTGTCTGCTCCTGCAGCCCCAACCGATTACTTTACTGCCGTGTGCTTAGTCTCCCACCACCATCTGTGTTTCAGATCATCCAAGGCAGTTGTAATTACAGTCACAGGCAAGAACCCATAGATAATGACAATGCTGCTATGATCAGCAGGATTAGACAGGTGCTTGTCGACTTGGGCTTTTATGGTCTGTAACACACCCCGGACAATCAATGAGGAGATGAGATCCTCGCTGACTCTTTGTCTCCTGTTCCGATGCTACACTAACGATGCAATTTCCTTTAATAAACAGGTTTTCTTTTCCATGTCACGGGTGTAGAGCTTTGTCTTGACACATAAACACAATGATTAGTGTTGCAATTTAATCATATTTGGTGATCATGGTTTGCACGTCACACACTTCATGCAGGTGGTCTGTTAACCTCACACAATCTACAAGGTTTCATTATTAAATTCAAATTATTTGCTAGATTAATGAGACCAATTTCAACAGCTGAACAGTGCGTTTCAGCGTGGGGCATCTACATAACTGGTTATTTTTCTCATTTTGATTGAAAATAAAATTCTGATTCAGTATTTATAAAAATACAGTTTTACGCAGATAATGTCCAAGTTTACTTTCCTAGTTGCATGTTCGTCTCGCGACTTCCGTCTAAAGCAAGATAGACAGCTAATGGTCATAACCATTAATTTGACATGGATCTTCAAGAGGGTGGTTCCTAATGAGTTTGGGAATCCCAAAATTTGTCTAGCACAGATGCAAATGAAAACTTCCTCCTAACGAATGCTAAATTATCTTTCCATGAACTTTCTTGTGGGTATTCTTACTCCCCAGGAGATGAAACCTACAGTCATATATTTATATTTGGTGTCCTGACCCCTCCTCTAGTGGCACTATCAAAATTTCCACTTCATAAGAAAGTATCATAAGTTCATAAGAAATATCAAAATATAAAGGCCAGTTTGCCAAAAGACATTCCTGTTCTTCAGAGGATGAACCCTGGACATTATTGATAGCTTATTATGATACTGAGCTTACTCCCATTAAGGTCAAAGGGTATACAAAACCCCCCTGACCTTGTGCCACTCTCAGGACAAATTTTGAATGTTTAGTCCATTCATTAGTAAAACTCTAAGAAGAACTAAAGTGATGGTGTGATGTTCGTGTCATCCAACTCTTTTGTAATGCTTATTAAAAAGCTTTAGACTTTCAGTTATTCTTCTTATGAGTGTTCAACTACAGCCTTAAACCACCGTCATTTGTGGCCATGTGATGAATGGTCATCTACAGCTTTTGGTTTGGTCTTATCAAAACAGCTTTTTATGAATCACACATAAAGTTTATTTCATAATTTGCTCAGATGAATAATTCATTTCCAAAATAATGATTGTGCTCTATACTTTTACGCCGATTTAGCAAGATAACCCACATCCATTTGTTCTGTTGATTCCAGGTATTTAGCATATAAATGTGTGCACTGCTTTAGATTCGTTGAGACTGGAACAGAATAGTCAGAGTTCATGGCTTTCTCATGCCAGATAATACTATGTTTTATGTATGACCCAGTCATAGAAACGTCTCTCTGGATTATACAGAGCTAGCATGCATTAACAGCAGCCTGTGGCTCAGACAAAGCACTGAAAATATTGACTGTTTTTGGCTCGTAATGTTCAGTAATCCCACTCACAGCAGCTCTTTGGCCACAGAGGTAATCAACAAGCACAGCAATGACTATTGATTCTGCTTGTTTACATCCAAATCTGACATTCATTTACATCTATTAAACTGTGGTCGTGGTTTGACACATAGACAACTGTATCATGTGGCTTCAGTTCCCGGTGAAAAAGTGTTGATCAGCAGTTCTGTACTTTTTGTCTGTCTAGTTGTCTGTTCCCGTCTGGGATCTCCAGAGTGTTACTGGAGGGCAGCTCAGATCCATCTTTGATCCGATTCGTGGCGGTCCCTTAGAATAGTCAGGAAAAGTGTGGTGGGAAATAAGGCTTTTTAAATGTGAATCCCACATCTGGTTGTTTGGTTGTTGGACGATGAGTGGATTCTGGAAGTTTACGCAGCTGAGCGCAGTACTCAACACCCCCTCCTCCAGTGAGAAAGATCTGCTTCACTGCTCCCTGGGAAAGGCTTATGTGCCCCCACCCTGCAAGCACAGACACTGCAATCACAAACATGGAGGTTTATGAAAGGATCTGGTCAAAGGAAGGAGCCACTGTTCAGTTCAGTATAACATATTGTGAAATGGAGTCAGGGGTTGGAGTAACTTCCTGCAGGTCAAGAGAGCTGCTGTTTTACAGGCCCACTGCAGCATATGGATTCCCTGTTAACCTTTGTGTGGGCCCCAGGTCAGTCTTGGAAATGATTTACACCAGCATGCACTCGTCGAGGAGCCGAATAGAGATATGTACTTGGTCAGCCATTTAGCTGCACCGAGCAGGATATTCATGGAATGCGTCTGTCCCTTGGGACGGGTTTCCAGGAACAGTTTTGCTCTGCTGGTGTGCAATGAACCAGTCCGCCAGCAGAAGCAGACAGCTGGGTGTGCACAAGTCTGCCCTGGTGTTCAACAGAGAAGTTGTTAGCCACAAGCAGACCTGTAGTCTGCCGCGCCTTCTTCCCGTCTACTTCCTTAAAATCCATTTTGTGCTGACAGCAGAGTGCAGAGGGACCACTCCTATAAACACAGAAACAAATTGAAGCATCAGTGTTACCGTAAGCTTCAGGAAGACCCGTGGCTCAACACCACTGCTTATGCAATTTTTACCCATCACCACATTCTGGCCCCTCTTGAGCCCGAGACATTGTAAACATCCTTTTCTGACATGGGTGGACTCCACTGAGACTCCACCCCCCCTGCAGGAGGGACTCCTTCTTTATCTATATAATAACACCCTACATCATTTCCACATGTACCGCTAACATTACCTGCTCCAAAAAATGGGTTTAAAGAGCAAAGTTTTGCCAGGCCATTTTTAC
Source organism: Chaetodon auriga (assembly GCF_051107435.1). Classification (NCBI taxonomy): domain Eukaryota; kingdom Metazoa; phylum Chordata; class Actinopteri; order Chaetodontiformes; family Chaetodontidae; genus Chaetodon; species Chaetodon auriga. Next base: position 11,904,947 of record NC_135079.1, on the reverse strand, counting down.
ACTTCCCAGAATCAGCTATGAGCTTTTATCTTTACATCTTCAGTACAGAGGTTAGCTTCTGCTGTCATGTGATTAGATTTTATTGTCATTGCATGCAAAATGCATCTAACCTGACTGTGCAAACAGCAGCAAAAGTGCATACATATAATCGGAAATGCACAGAATTGATATATATAGAGTGACCAAAAAACAAATGTGTAGTTTCCTTTACTTAAGTACCAGCACAACAATCAAAAAATAACATAATAATCAATTACAAATAAAAATCTTGCTTTCAAAGTCTGACTCGAGTAAAAGTAAAACAGTGTAATCAGAAAAATGTACTTAAGGTATCAAATATAAAAGCACCTGTGGCTGATATGTAATTCAATATTCCATATTAGACTGTTAATGATGCCATTAATTTATTAAGGATTTCACTGTTGTGTGTGGTCAAGGCTGAGCTAGTTTCAGCTACTTTATACACAGTTTGGCACTTAAGCACTGTCATGTTTTTTATGTAAAGTCTTAATCTGAACAGTAACTAGTAGCCATAGTTGTTACATAAATAGTGGAGTAAAAAGTGCACTTTCCTCTGAAATGTAGTGGAGTAAGAGTAAAATGGAAAATACTCAAGTAAAGTATAATCACCTCAGAATTGTAGTTAAGTATAATACTTGAGTAAATGTACTTTCCACCATTGTCAGTATGTGTAGTTAAATATGAACACAAGCAGTTAAAAACCAAATCAAACACAGTAAATACTGCTTGCAGAAATGTGGATACTTTATGGCGTAAATCCCTTTTTTAAAAAACTGATTTCATATGTCTCCCACCAGTACTGTGTATATAAAGCAGAGGCTTGTACACTTGCATTAATTTTCAATCTTATTTTATATTCTCAACAACCACATATTTGTGGTTATTCCACACCTCTTTAATATATCCTTTTGTTGGATTTATGACATACAAATCAAGTTTTGACTGTCACGCCTAATAAGTGCTTATTATGTGGGGAGCTCAAGGTGCGTCCATGGACATGCAGAGGGAACATGTCTCAACACGAGCCACTCACAACAAACCACTAAAGACCATTTCCTGCCCTTAAGTTCAGGCAGCGTGCTCAGTCTGTGGAGAGAGATGAAATGTCAGCACTACACGTCGCCTTTGTGTTGTGTTATCTCCTTCCACACATGTTATGTTGTGTTTTTTTTTAAAAATCCTTTTCTCCAACTGTGTGCATGTTATTATCAGCTGAGTGTGTTTGCCCTCCTCTGCAGCACTGAGGGACTTAACACACCTGGAGCACCAAGGTCTCAGGTGAGGGTGTAGAGTCTTATTTCCTTAGCAACCAGGAGAAACACTGGCTGAGTCAAAAACACACAACTTTTATTGTTTTGTTACTGTAGGTCACTGCAGATCACCTTGATAAAGAACAGCAACGCACACGCAAACAAAAGCAGGCGCAGATGCCTTTGTTTGGTGTTTTTCACCCGCAGGTTTCTGCAGTTCTCGTGTTCCGTACATTTAAATGTTTGGGTTTCCTTGCCAGGGGTGGTGCCTCCAACCACTTTACAGGAACAAAGAAGGGCTTCCACAACACAGTGGATGTGCACAAAGTGAAACATGTCCGCTTCCATGATCGGTGTCTCCTTCCAGAGTATCACATGTGGAAGTCGTTTAGGCCTAACCTGCTTTCCAGCTGTTGGCTTTATCCCATCTGGCTTAACTGATGACATTAGACACACAAGGCATTTACAAATTATTAGGTAAAACAACTCAAGGTAAATTGAGCTTGATGCAAAGCAGGGGTCTCAAATAAAAAGTGGAGTCAAAGAAACCAGAGCAGCCTCTCTGTTTGCGTTAAGCATGCAGATTTCTGCTCGTGGTTCTGGCTGTGCTGATGGAAATGGCACACTGATAACCTCTGAAACAGCCTGATGGAATTAAAGCACACAGCGTTTCTTGTAACCACTCTGTGACCCCCATGGTCAGAGATAGGTGTAAAATCACTGACCATTCAAGATGTCAGAGCACCCTCTTGTGGCCAAAGTTGGAAACTCTCTGATCTCAGAGCAGCTGCGCCCACAGTGAAAGCAGTCAGTGGTTTGTGGAGCATTGAGTGCTGCGACTGTTACAATAATCCTGGCAGAGATTTTATTTGAATTACATAAAGCTGTCACATTGTTTCGACTCATGAACTAAACACAAGCTGAGTATTTGAATGAAACAACTCAAAATGAACTTTTTAAGGCATAATTTAGGCAACGCAAGGTGTCCACCTTCTCCCCCAACAGCATCCTGTTGTCGGGTTTACTTTAAATATGACCTGATGCATGTGGGAAAAGATCCTTTTTTTGTGGGGTCCAGTTTTTCCTGGCATGTGCTACAAATATAATGTACTTGAAATGTGCATTGTATTCTTCAAATTAAGATATGCTTACTGACTACGCATCTTTTAGCCAAGCCAATGTTCATACATGCAACCATAAAGCCAACAGACAAGTAACAGTTAAAGTAGTACAACCAGTAACAGCTGTACAACTGGGATATTGCACATAAGTATTTGTTTGTGCAATGCAATTAATTTTTATTGGAAAATACAGTTTTTGACACACTTTAAATGAATTATATCGAGAGTCATCCAGTTATTTTGCTTCTTACATTTTGTCAAAGTAGCACGTGGAGTATGTTATGCATGTCTGCATGAGTCAAAGAGACTAAATCTGAATCTGAAAATCCATTTAAAATCCTGTTAAATGCATTTAAGCTTTTTGAAGCACTTGTGGATTAATGTCCAGTATAATTCATTTTCAGGGCTAAATTTCCTGGTCATTTTTTTTCTTTCATAGCAACATTCCTCCTCTCTTCTGCTCCATTCAGTGCTCTACCGCCTTCTGGAGACAAATAATCTCCTCCACTGATACATGCAAAGCCACTAACAGATGATAAAGCTCATTTGTGTCTGCTTACTAGGAGAAATTACGCATTATCCGTTCTTAGAGGCAGGCAACGCCGAGGCCGGGGTAGAAAAGTCCATCAATCACTCATGGACTTGTTTATTGTTTGTTGTTTTCAAGGCTCTCTGTCAAGTTTGAGGTGAAGACCAATCGAGATTATCCGCCTTTCTTCACTGATTAAACCGGTAAGGCTGTAACTTGATGCTACAGTTGAAAACAGCAGCGCATACTTGTTGAGTTCACCGCGGATTAGCAGAATCGTTATCTCTTTGCTGCACTTACACATGGTTCCGCTGCAGTTTCATTTGTTACAGTGTGTCTCTGTGAGCCTCCATTTGAGAACAGAAGGATTTTGTTTATCCTCATAAACCCCACTGTCCCACTGGTGGATCAGTCATTAAAAACTCCAACCTCTGTTCACACCCACAGAGCTATACTCTCCACTCTAGTGGATCTCCAAAAGCTTATAAAGATATGAAGCATGCCACTCTAAATTTCGGGTGAATATAAAACAGGAAAAGGACATATAGAGTATTGGCATTTGATGGAAATGTGCATCTAGAAATAAGAGTCGTAGGTTTTAATATTTGACTCAAACATCGTATAATGTATCTTTAATGAGGAGCTGGAATAAGAAAGCTACTTAAGGGGCAATGCAAGGGAAAACTGGATGTTAAAGGGTTTTATCTGATCATCTTGTTTGATTGTAAAGCAAATATCCATTGAACAGGCTGCTCCCTGCAATACCCTGTAACCATTCCACTTAGTGTCCAGTAGAGGGAGATGCTGGATATTTAATTTCTCTGTCTGAACTGGACTAAATCTTGAATATTTTTCCATCTGTAGTTCAGACATGTTTGATTTGATAAAAAGAAGAAGGCAAACCTATATAAAAACTTAAGTACTATGTTTCTTTCATGTAAGCAACATCCTGTAATTAACCTGCCATAAAGCAGCAGGTCGCTTCAGTTCTGAGATTTAAAAGTTTTGGCACTCAAACGTCAGATTTCCTGCTCAGCTAAACATTCATTAGAAATAGCAAAGTCATAATGGTATTGCATAACAGGTTTCAGTTGGTCTGGAAGTGATAAATTCAGCATTAAAGTAATACAATTCATTAGTGCTAATGTTTCCCTTTTAAATATTCCAAACTCTGTTAATGAATAGCAAAATATTTGCTCACATGGGCCAAAAGCAATGTGGCATTAAGCCTTAATAGTTTTACTTTCCATCATTTTTGTTGGTATTATGTAACAGGTTGAACTCTTAACAATACTTAACATGAAGCTGCTCTAAATCTGTGTTGGGAGACTACTTTATGTGGAACAAAACTGCATTTAAAATGTCCCCATCAGATGGAAATGGGAGATTAAATCCACCATGCATTACATTCTGCTATACTCTAATGGTAACAAAATTCTAAAGAGCACAGGACAACAAAGATCAAGGTTCATTCTGAATGAGTGTAACATGGTGAACAGGAGGTGTGCGGTTTGCCTCTGCATCACCCTGCATGTATGTGTGCATACCTTTCTGTTTGCACCCTGATGGGACACTCCTGTCTTCCCTGTCAGACACACTGAGCCTCATCTGGTGGGACAACCTTTGGCTTTCCGCCGGCTAACTTTAGCTTCACAGCTTGCATGGTCTCTCTAAGCCTTTTTTGGGGTTGTGGTGTGCCAAAGTAGATTTACCTTCAATAACCATTTATTAAATCTCTATCCATTAGACTCTGAGGCTTCGTAAGAGCCGGCTGCATTAAGCCTGATTATGGGATGCCCGGCAGAGGAAAAGGGTCTATGTGTCAAGTGTGTCATCGAGTGATTTATATCCCTGGCTGGGATCTCTGTCTTGTCAGTCGGGAGTAAGCCTCAGAGAGGAGAGAGAAGCGCTGAAACCTTTAATGATGTGATCATTTTTCTAAGTGTGAATCCAGAGGTTGCTGCCATGCCTTGGTTCTGTAGTGGGTATCGAGGGTTTCTGTCTGTTTCTAATGTCGATGCTGCTGCTGAACCCTGACCTGCCGCCAGTCTCTGAGGATCCCTTTCTGAGTTAGTTTGTCTTAAATTCTGAGTCTTCAACATGGACACCAAGGGCCCGGGTACCACCATGAAACGGTCCTCCCTTAAACGCTCAGCATCCGGCTCGCAGAAGGTAAGATGAAGCCAGTTCTGGCACATTCAACAGGTGATTACTGAATTGGCTCTAATGGAGTGTTTTTCACTTGTCTTGAAAACTAAAAACTGTTATGATATTTTGATGTTCCTCTTGAAATGCATCTCATTTTTGAAAGTATTTGGTGTTGTTCTCAAAAAAAGTTATCTGTGACTGAATGACAACTGCACTTTATCTTAGTTTTTGGTCTTTGTTAACTTTTTTGCATCCAGGAACCATATTGCTGTGATAATGACTTGTGTTGCACTGCACGTCACATGGAACCTTTACTATGAGCTGCACACATTATTTCCTAACCAATCGTTTCAGAGCCCCTTTGTCCGGCATAATGACACGCACCATTCAGGACTGCTGCCTGTATATCAGTGAGCACATGGCCTTAACTCCAAGCCCTGCAAACTTACTGCTAAGTGGTGTTTGAAGCTGAGCGGGCTTCAAGAGCCGCTCAGTCCAGTACTGCAGTTTAATCCTTCATAATGGCCCAGTATGGACGACCACTGCCCTGACAGATTAAGGACTTTCATATCTTTCTAAAGTCTGCTTTCATGTGATTAACACACTCCTGTTAACGTGTCCTTGAAAGCAAGAAAGATGCGTGTTTTTTTTTTTTTTTTTTTAAATACATGCATATTTGAATACATTTGCTTCTGCTCCCAATCCAACCGGCAGTGTATGCCGGGATTAGAGCACACACACTATGAGCTAACTCAGTCTGTGTTGCTTTTGTAAACTCATGTAAGCACAGAATGTCAGTGGGATTTTGAAGGGGATATAGAACAAAAAAAGTTTCTTATTTAAATAGTTAAAAAAAAAAGAAGTAAATATAAATATTTCCAAAAGCTTCTGGAAAAGAAACAGTGACTTGAATCATTTTAAGTTCATCTTTTGTAGATTACATACAGTCCATATCCATAATCACCATGAAAACATTCCAGTAAATATGAGCTTTTCAAACACATTGCTCATTATATGGCTAAATCAGCCAGAGCTCCTGATGTATATATCAACAGTATATCTGACACTGACATCATTAAAAGAATTCAGTGTGATGGGTTTCTATAAATTAGAGCGGGCATTATTTGGTGAGATTAATATTCTTTGCATAATCCACAGCCTTTTTCTATGAGGTTTTACTCCATAAAGCAATCACCAATGTCATGGCTCTGAGCTGAATACGGCTGCACTTTTAATGAGATCGGATATGTTGCTAAATATAAACTCATTGGCTGCACAGACCAGACTGCAGAGATAACGTTCTGAACACGCATTTTTGTCATGTTGTTATGATTTTTTTCTTTGATCACCCATCTGCTTTACTCAAACGATATACTTCCATTTACAGTGGGTCTCGGTATGAAAAGGGATTTATGTTTCATCCACGGTCCAGTAAATCAGACATAGACTAAAGGCGATATCTCTTTGAAAACATTATAACAAACGATTAGAAATGAGGGTAAACGTCTGGCTTGTTTGGAACCTTAAGTTCGATTAACAAAGAGCGCATTCACTTAAATATGTTCACATGATATTACCTTGCCGCCATAAACGAACTTAGTAAAGAATTTCTGTTCATCTGTGGTGTTCTGTCTACAGAGGTCACCAGCAAATAAGCTGACCTTTAACCTCTTTTACTGAGAGTTAGTAGCCTATGGCTCAACAGTTAAAGAAAAGGCCTGAAAGCATCTGTAGCCTGCTGAGTTTGAATAACTACAGATGAGCTTTGGCTTCGCACCCTTAAAGCCAAATTCTCTGTAGCAATACAAACTGCTAAGGCAACAAAATCAGTTCAAATGTGATTAACAAATCCTGCAATTTTCACTGTGGGTTTGCAAGATCATATGACTGTGTGATGTAAGCATCAGGCTTCGGGTCAGGTGAGAGCCAAAAATCCTCACAAGCTTTAAGGCTCAGGCCAGGATGGAGCATAAAGCTGCAGGGTCACAGGCTGCGTGAAGCTCTGAGTTTGTGAAAAGATAAAAGTGAAACAAGTAAGATCTGCAAATGCTGCAGCAGTCTGTCGTAAAATCAAGAGAAATGGGTGTCTTGTTGCCTAAGTACACCCTTAATTTGGTTGTTGTGTCTAAAATCTGAATTTTAAAGGAGATGGTTTTTAATAAGAGGTGGTCAAAGCGAAGGGAAGTTGCCTTGAAGTTTTAATTCTGCTATGGAGATGGAAAACTCTGATATACATACAATTACATGTCAAAACAAGGTGATATATTTGCCACTGATGGGCCGTTAGCTGTCACACTCATGCTGAGCGTGTTGCAAAGTGTTGCAGTGGTAGCCCTAGTCTTTTTTTAAACATAATATGGAATATAAGGCTAACATTTGCATAAAACCATGGGGCTGTTGTCATGAACCTGTGAGATTTACAATGATTAGGTCATGATCTAACTTTCACTACAAAAAAGATCTGATAGTTGTTGCTAGTTTATTCTGATTCCCTGACTTTATGTAGAATTTCATTTGGTCTCTTATCAGTCAGACTTTCCTTTGGGCGGAAAACACAGAAAAACAGCAGCTTTAAAACATGTCTCATGACTCCCTCAACTCTTGGGCATAATCAGTGACATGTTGGACTCATGTGATGGCTAACTGGATTTTCAAACCCAGCAGGACAATGAGTGCATTTACAAACGGGGCTGAGGGGAAACAGTTAGCTTCACAGTTAATGCAAATTTGCCAATCCAGAGCCTATGACTCGGGCGTGTCGCTTTGTCCAAATATCTTTCGCCTCAAGTGAAAATGTGTAAAAGGCAGCTTTTTCTTCAGTCCACGTGGGATCGACCATGAGTCTGGAATATTTTTTTAGACAGTGAAGGAGTCTACGTGGGTTTCCTTCCTGTCACACTGCATCAAGCTCTAACCACATCGCCATTCAATACCAAACCCGAGCAATTAGTTGCTTTTATCTTCAACCCTGGTGACATCACATTCCATTAGGACCCCAAATCCTTTCTGATCCATTTCACTTGAGGCTTTTGTTGTGTGAAGTCCATCGTTACTACAATATTCAGAACGACACGTATAGTTTTTACTCAGCTTTAAAAAAGTCGCAGACCGTAAACAATGAGGTGTTCAGAATGCGCTGACATTGGCCAGGTCAGATGTCAGTGTACGCATACAGCCCCATGGCTTTGGAGCTGAACGTTCTATGTAATTGTAGCTGGAACAAATTTCTTGTGATCTAGTTGCTCACTAGGCTGTGAGTCAGAAGACCAGGACCATGTGATTCCAGGGCAAAAAGGCATGAATGTATGGCAGACAGTGTGTGTGGACTGTCTTAGCCAGAGCAATGCAAAACTCAGAGAAAAAGCACCACTGCACCACATCTGTATACCTAATATAAAAAGAGGTGATAAACATCTTTTCTACCTTTCTGCGATTCTAATTTCTACTTCACACAATTGCCTTTTGTTTGGACCGATCATTTCCTCAGAAATTGCTGCACGTTGGATTGAATGTTGTTTATTGTTCAGAGGCTTAAGTCTCACTAATTTGCTTGGTGTGACACAATCTGATCCTGCAGTATCCAGTTCTTCAAGGTTTTTGTTGTTTAAGTGCTCAAAGGCAGCTCGTAACAAGGCAGCTGCTTGCTGACTGGATTTTGGTTTTAATTGCAGTGGTTAATGAGTTTAAGTACGCTGAAATAACTGCGTCATACTCACCAAACCCTCCTGGAAATGCACTTTGTTTTCTTCGGCTATAATTAACAGCAGCTTTTTTCTTTTTTCTTTTTTAGCCGAAATGGGGAAGCTGGCAGGGGTGTTACGCTTCTCTCTCTCTGTGTCTTTCTGAGTCATCAACCACCAACCTCCCTTGTCTTTTTCACTGTGAGTTACAGTCAGGCTCAAACTGCTCACTTCAACCATAAAAGGAGTGCTTATCATACCATTTCACATGAGGAAGGTTTTAAATGGATGTCTACAACTTTGTGCTTGTTAACTCCATCTCAGCCTCTGGCTCACCTAATGCCTCTGTCTTGCTATTAAAGCATGCACCTGAAAGCCCTTAATAACATTAAGTCCAGCATGTACAATAAACAGGATTCATTTAAAATGTATCTAAATTGGTTAGATTTGACTTTGCTCTTTAATATCTAAATGATCTGTTTTAAACTGTTATGATATTAGACTGCAGCCAGGAAACTAAATGGGATTTTTTCAACAGTATCATCTGTTTTCCAGCCTGCTGCAGGGCTATTTATTAAATCGCTTAAGTTTTTGAATGCAAATCCACTTAACATGACCAAAATTGAAAAGCAACACTGAGAAACTACTGAATAGCTGGTGTGGTGAGTTTTCTTTTCCTCCACAAAAACATGGTGGGTGGAAATAGAGATTAACTGCAATTAGCATTGACTGACCTTGCCCCCAACTGGAGACCAGTCATGTCTTAACAAGGCGCCTTCCAAAAGAATGCCTGCATCCAATTCTCTCAATTATGCAAATTGGGTTGAAATCAAAGTAGTTGGAGGGGGTGAAAATTTTCTAATGAAAAGTTGGGGAGCCTCTGAACGAGACCGCAGTGCTTTTAGGTTAGCCAGCCTGCTCCTCACACAAGCTGAGATCTTCCACACTGTGAAGTGAACACAAAGAAAGGAGTTTTCAACAAATTGGGAGATTAGGGGCCGGTTATCAAAGTAGATTTATTGTGCCTTGTTCAAGCGAAGGATGAAAATACCCTGTGGGCATGGAGAAGGGGTCATGGGACTCCCAAAAGGATTACCTTGAACTGGAGTCATGAGACTTGGGCGAACAAAGACCCTGCTCACATGCTCATCATATTAACTGGCCCTCATAAAGTGAAGAAGTTTCATGTCTTGTGGGATTCAATGAGAGCACTCGACTGGGAGCGCAGCACCAGGAGAAGGCTCCGGTAGAGGAGCAGCAGACTGTAGACGTCCTCTCTGCTCCCTAGGCTTAATCTCCAGCAGCACTAGAGACAGGACCCTGCAGCTCGGACAGACGACTGTGCGTAAGTGTATGCACATTTTGTAACTGCAGCTCTATTCAAACTCCATTTCAGCTTTCGCTTTTATGGCAGAATTTGGAGGCTCGCACGGCGTGGCGAGCGGTAGAGAGTGAATTCAGATGTGGTGAATGTGAAGAGGCAGCACAGTATGAGTTCTGGGTGCTTAATGATGCATGATAACACTGAGATGGAAAACTGCTGAGACAAGACAGACAGCAACAACCACACGGTGCCTTGGAAGATACAACAAGATGGTAATATTTGAGCAAAACCCTACCTGAGTAAAAGTATTTGTATTTTATATATCCTATTCATAGCTGATTTGTATTTTAGCGTTTTGAACAGGAAAATGCAAAAATGCAAATATATAGTTTGAAACAGGAGCACTGTGTATTTTTACAACACGTTGTGTCCACTGATTTAGAAAAACATCATTAGTCATTATCAGAAGACAGTTTTGGATTAAGATCAAATGAGATGATTCTTTAATGAGTCTGGGGGGGAAAAGCAGGTTGGTGCAAGAGCAAACAATGAAGGGATGCAGAAAAGAAAAAGTTTCAGTTGTAAATGACAGGAAGAACAAAAAATGTTGATTCAAATAACATAATTCAAGTATGACAAAATAGTAAGTAATAAGCTAAATGTAATGAACACAGTGTCTGCATATATTTACATAACAGACACATTAACGAGTCATGCATTTGTATTCATAGTGTGCACACAGGTTTAAAAAACCCTATAGACCTCATTAAATAATAACATGTTAGCAGGTAATATTGAAGCCATCATATAAACCAAATATGAAATGATCTCTTTTGTCATTATTACTAATATAATCATAATATTTGTGTGGATGGAGAACATACACAGTGCACGCACAGAAAGGTGCTTTTTTCTTTATGGAGAACGGTCCAGGACAGTTTGTGGATTTGCAGCTGCCCGCTGCTGCTGCTGCTCCTGGCTAGCTGAGGCTATTTGTGCAGATAAAGAGAGAGAATAGTAACTGTAATGTGTTATGGGCACTTATGATTACAGTCAAAAGGACTAGAATTTATTGATGGTCTTTCATTTATACTCATGTGATTTCAGACTCATATTTAAAGCAAAGAGATTGTTTTTGTATGTTTTTAACCATTAACTCTGCTAAATAATATGATGATTTTTTTTTTCCAGTTAACTTCTGAGTGTTTTCTTGGAAAGATTTGCTTCCAATGCTTCAGTTTTAATTGGGCCTCCGCCGTCAACAATGGCCCTCAGAGAAACATTGCTTTGAACTCAGGTCATTTTTGCTCAGCACTGGAAAAAAAAACAGACAGCAATCAGAGCAGGATTTGACAAAGTGTGTGGGCACAGTGCTTTTCACTGGCTGCTTATGAAGCTCCAGCAGACAGTGAAAGGTGTCTAATTCTGCAGAGTTGGTCTAATAACCTCAGGGGTGGTCAAACATGCTAAGCCTCGCTGTGTACAAATGTTTCTGCCCGCAATCTAACCTGTATTTCAAAGTTCCCCTGAAACATTTTCACTTTGATTACATTTCCTCTTCTCTCACATGCTTTCTTTGCAGGACGCAAATGGTCTTCATCTTTTAGCCAGGATTACCACTAAGAGGATTTTGATAGTGAAACTTACATTCAGATATCGGCAGTCCCTGTGACCGCGGCATGACGCTGTGTGAGCTAACTTTTTTTCCTCTCTTCAATTTTCTCTCTACAGGCACAAAAAGCTTGGATTGAGAGGAACTTTCTGAAAAGAGAATGCATTCACATATTTCCCACCAAGGACCCGACCAGGTAATTCAAATGACCATTTAAATGGTTCTTTATTACTTGTGGTAAACATGTGGCCTTAGCTTATAACAGCAGATAAGTCTTTATTGTTTGTTATGAGAGATAAGAGGCAGAACATGACTCTGAAACTCCTCCAAGCCAAGTCTCACTGGCAGTGCTGCTCGTTTTTACTTCTTGAGACAACTTACTATAAGCAATTTTCAATTCACTTGATTACTTTAAAATGTGAATGCTGTGTAAGTCTACAAAAAACTGATATAAACTTCATCGTGATGCATTAAGACAGTGTTAATTATGTAAATGAATACACAAATAAGGATTCAGCTCCATATTCACTATGAGTCATTTTTTAAATGTATTCAAATTATTTCTCTCTACTTATTCATCAATTTACTAAATCGTGACACCTATGACTACAGATTATCAGACATTTATCGGGATTAAAAGTGATTTTTCAGAGCGTATTGTAGGACACGGTTACTATCCTGGGCTCCGAGAGCAGCCAGGCAGTGCAGCCCTTTGTTCGCTGAGGCACACGTTTCCCAGAAATGGGCACAGCCATGAAAGAGTCTGTGCGACGTGTGTTTCAAGGAAAAAACACAGCCTTCATGAGCAGACTAAACAGCCTTTGACTCGGCTCATTCGCTTCTGCTCATGGTTCAAACCCTCGGCAGCTATGGATAGCTCGCTGCTCAGGGATTTCTATGAATAATCAACACAGACCAGGTCACACAGCCACGCAGAGCCCCAGACTGACATGTTATCACTAAAGCGATGTTTCTTCTGTCTAGATGTGCCTGTGGTCAGCTGACAACGCAGCACGCGGCCATCCCTCCTGGTGCCAACTCAGTAGAGGAAGCGAACCAGTTGGTGCAGATTGACACCCCAAAGGATAAATGGAGCATGATCAAGCACACCAGGACCTACCCGACAGACGCCTATGGCTTAATCGAATTCCAGGGCGGAGGATTCATCAACAAGGCCATGGTGAGTCTCCACAGAAAAATGACTCCTGTGTTTACATAGCTGGTCTTGTCAGGAGTTACATCAGCATGAGAGAAGTGAGTGGATGTGATGTGGCCTTAAAACATGTAGGATTTAAAGCAGGCAGAGTGGTTTGAATTAAAATAAGTCACGTGACTCTACTTTCCCCTTCTTTTCTTTCCTAGTTTATTCGAGTCTCCTATGACAGCAAGCCTGACAACCTCCTGCATTTGATGGTGAAAGAATGGCAGTTGGAGCTGCCCACCTTGCTCATCTCCGTACACGGGGGTCTCCAGAACTTCGACCTCCAGCCCAAACTCAAGCAAGTGTTTGGCAAGGGCCTGATCAAAGCGGCCGTCACCACCGGAGCTTGGATCTTCACGGGCGGAGTCAACACGGGTAGGACGCTGACAGTTCGGGATAACGCTTTTAATGTCCACTTAACAAATAACCGTTTGTGACATTAGAAGATTACCTTTGCTCTAAATTGTCATTACGTAATACCTATTCTGCAATTTCCTGGGGGAGATTTGACCTACCCATTGTCACAGGTTTAAGCACTGCAATTAGAGCTTTTGTGGGAAAATTCATCACAAATGACAATCTGTGTGGATTGTGCGTGCAGTAACCACAGTGTGTCCCATGATGCAGCCCCATTAGGCAGCTGAAAGAGTCATTATTCATGCTGCTATGTTTTGCTCTTTACACCTCAGGGGTGATCCGTCATGTTGGAGATGCCTTAAAGGACCATTCCTCCAAGTCACGAGGGAAGGTGTGCGCAATAGGAATTGCTCCATGGGGGATCCTTGAGAACAAAGAGGACCTCATCGGAAAAGATGTGAGGACATTTGCAGCCACATTCAGTTTCCTTTAAGGAAAAACATTTTCCTTCTTCTAAAAACATTTCAAATTAATTCCATCTTCTTTTTCCAGGTAACCAGACCCTATCAGACAATGGCAAACCCACTGAGCAAGCTGGCTGTGCTCAACAGCAGCCACTCGCACTTCATCCTGACCGACAACGGCACCTGTGGGAAGTACGGCTCTGAGGTGAAGCTGCGTCGGCTGCTGGAGAAGCACATCTCCCTACAGAAGATCAACACCCGTAAGTCAAACAGTGCTCCACAGACAATGTTGACCCCAGTCCATCGTCCGTGGTGTGTGAGTGTGAGTCAAAGTCTTGTTGGCCATGTGGATGGAGAGCTCCTCTGTGACCTGTGGGCTTCCCTTTGTCATCCTATGCCTGGAGCTCGGATAAGGCAGGGACAGCAAAGGGATGCTCAGCTGTCACCACTGACTTCACTCCCTCCCTCCTCTGGTTTGTCCGTCCGCACATCACATCGACATGTTCTGCTTCAGCACTCTCAAAGTTTGGTGATTATAAGGTGACACGTTGGTGATAAACGGACGGATGGAAGGCCTGACTTATTTTTGCTTGTATGTTCCAGGTTTGGGTCAGGGGGTTCCTCTAGTGTGTCTGATAGTAGAGGGAGGTCCAAACGTGATCTCCATTGCACTGGAGAGTCTGAGAGATGAGCCTCCCATCCCTGTGGTGGTGTGTGACGGCAGCGGCCGAGCTTCTGACATCATTTCCTTTGCACACAAGTTCTCAGAGGACGGAGGGTGAGATTTTAAATCAGTTTCTCCTTTGCTAATATTACTCATCTAGTAAAAAGCTGAAATGTCATCTTTACATCTCCTCTTCCAGCCTGGTTAATGATGATGTGAGAGAGCAGCTTTTGGTGACTATTCAGAAGACTTTTAACTACAGCAAAAGCCAATCACAGCAGATCCTGCTCATGGTTATGGAGTGCATGAAGAAAAGGGAACTGGTGAGTAGAGATATAAAAGTGAAAAATACGGTTTTAATATCTGCAAGCTCCAGGTATTTCATGATTATCTTGTATTTGAATGTAACATGTCTGTGTCAATCAATAAACATTTCTGAGTTGTGAAACATCTGGTCTCCATCGTCATTCATCCATTCCACTCATCTGTGTGTTTCCATTAACATATTGAATAAACATAATCCCCTCAACGTGCTTGTCATTCCTCCTTCTTGTTACGGTCATGTGTGGCATGTCATGTAATCTGGGGCATTCGCAGCTTCGCTGTGGGTCATCATCCATCCTCAAGTATAAGCACACGGCCGTAAAGTGGTGGCGGGTGTCTGATCCTGCGGTGTTTAAACTGTTTACTTCAATGTAAACAATACATCTCATGGCTCTAGGATGAAGCACACAAGATAGCGGATTAATCCCTGAGCTGAGAGTGTTTCTCCAAAGTGTTGCTGGAGACTGCGGTGCACAAGTAGTGACAGCGTTTGTGCATCTCCAGCAGATGTCCGCAGGCGCAAGTGATGTGATTAGTAGTTTGTAATACCCAATGCATATAATCTCCAGACTCCATACATTTGGGTGGGAAAGATCAGCGCATACGACCACCTGCTTAGCAGAGGCTCTTACTTCATCCATTCACAGTAGACATGCAGCACACAGATGGAGGAGAGGATCCATCTCCCTAATCCTCAGCCAGGTTCCTCTCTCTCTCCATTCGCCAGGCTTTTTTCAGCCCGCAGAGTGCTATCACTTCATCAGGGACTCTGCATCCTCTATCCCCAATGTATTAGACCGGCTAATGCTCCAACACACTCAGATAAGCAACTTAAACTGCTTTTTTAAAGATCATGCTGCTGCGGGCTTTTTTTACGTACCATTTACTTTTCACTGATACCCGACGCAGACATTGTGATAGAACCAGAAGTTGTTTGAGCTCTTTATACGCAACTAAGAGGCCACACTATTGCCTGCTCTTAATCTAAAGTGCCATGACTAACCTACAGGTGAATCAGTGTCACCGTCTAGTCCCTGCATAATCCTTTCATCCTAAGTGCATCCCATGTGAACAGCTGGGTTAGACAAATAAAACACTGATTTAGAGGCAGAAATTTGCTGTTATGTAACACCAGAATACAATGTTTGACCAAATTAGGAGTTCACCAATTTAAAGGTCTCCCTTTTTGCAGAAAAGCACCCCATAACTGTCTGAAAGAGCAAGTTTTCAGTCATGATGCAGGCTGCTCATTACTAACGCATCCCGAGACCAGTTCTGGCACCGTGCCATACATTCATGCCAACCAAATCCCATTCATCATGGTCGCACATGTGACAGGCCCGTCAGCGTAATTTCATTTGATATAGTCGAGTCTATAACAAGGAAGGCACTATCAGACCGTCTAACAAGTAAATTAGCTGTTGCCGCTCAGGTCAGCCAGAGAGCGTTGCAATGAGAGCAGTGAACAACACGCATGTTTACAGCTACAGCGATGGTGGGAATACATTCCTGGTACAAATTCATTCATTCGTGTGTGTGTGTGTGTGTGTGTGTGTGTGTGTGTGTGTGTGTGTGTGTGTGTTATTAACTTATCAACCATCGCTGTGCGTGATTGTACATCTGCAACCATTTTGTCTCTTTTCATTTTTTTTTCTTCCCCTATGTAGATCACAGTGTTTCGAATGGGCTCTGAGGGACAACAAGATATTGAAATGGCCATTCTTACTGCCTTGCTAAAAGGTATTATCTCAACAGTATGTGTACTTTTACATAAGAACAATAGTTTTCTTGTGATGTACTACATGCCACTTGCTCTGCCTCTGCCTCTCTGTTTCTTCTGCATCAGGCACGAATGCTTCAGCAGCCGACCAGCTCAGTTTGGCTCTAGCCTGGAACAGAGTGGATATCGCTCGCAATCACATTTTTGTTTATGGACACAATTTACCAGTGAGTGGTGCTCATATCTAAATAGTGCAAATTAATCATTCCACATGAGTGCAGCTGCAAAGTTGGCAAGGTTGTATTCAGTACCGAAGGCCAAAATTCAGTTTTGAAAATCAAAAAGGCATTTGAAATACAGTTGGTTAGAATTACCCTTCTCTCAAAAATGTGTTTTTCTTCTAAAGAAGTGTGATGTGGAAAGTTGAAACCTTCAGCTTACATACACTGAGAATGGACCCTTCAGTGAGGTGGGCGATGTATTGAGTCTAGTCAAAATACTTCTGAAATGAAAAGATTCTGGATAAGAGGGAGATGGAGGAGATGCAATGTTAAGAATTCTAACAAGCTGCAGGAACTAAGCTTTCTTTGTGTGGAAAAACCAATCAGACATGAAATCAGCTTATGAATTATTCAAAGCAAAGTGTTTTTATATGCATTCAAACATGTCTGCAGGGGACAGAGTATGTTCTCAATATACAGCAGAAGGACAGAAAAGTCTTGTTGCCACTGTGTTGTGTTTATCAGACACACAAAATTCCAAAGATTCAGTGTAATAAAGTAATGCCTGAGAAAAGAGACTGCTGTGTTGATGCTTATTTATTTACCTTATTAGCCTGCCGGTGCTATCGCCAACACTGTGGCCCCGGTTCAGGAGAAGCAAAAGAGTCCTGCCAGTGCTCCTCGAAACAAAACCCGAGGAAAGAAGGGAAAGGGGAAAGGAAAGGCAAAGCCTGAACCTCCAGAGGAAACAGACCCGAGGAAGCTGGAGTTGATTCGTTGGGTAAGAGCAGGGTTTATGACCAAGACTATGGCTTTATTTTAAAATACGAGAATATAGTGATGGCTGTAATGTGTAAATAATCATTGTCTTATGTCTTACTCTGTCTTAGGTGAACTCACTGGAGCAAGCTATGATGGATGCACTGGTGCTGGACAGAGTGGATTTTGTCAAACTCCTCCTTGAGAATGGGGTCAATATTCACCACTTCCTCACCATTCCCAGACTGGAGGAGTTGTACAACACGGTGGGCCTGGCACACTGCAGTAAATGAAAATGACCAATCCCGAATCTCTCGAAATACAGAACTGACAAATATATATGTAAAAAAGGTTGACACTTGTGTATGTCCATGTTCTTCCTCTCCTCTCAGAAACTTGGCCCTGCTAATACACTGAATGCTGTGGTTCGAGACGTCAAAAAGGTAAAAATGATCTTTCCCATCAAATGTTCTTGCTCCACAATGTCTAACCTTTCAGACAATTTCAGGGTATATACTTGCTATATCATATATTTCTGTGGTGGCTTTGCAGGGAAACCTTCCTCCAGATTATCAGATCACTTTGATTGATATTGGACTGGTGCTAGAGTGCTTCATGGGTGGAGCTTACAGGAGCAATTACACCAGGAAGGCTTTCCGCAACCTCTACAATAATTTGTACGGACTAAAAAGGGTACGCATGGCTGAAAGAAAATAATTGATATTGGTGTGTGTTCATCATATTAAGTAACATTTGATATTAATGCTCATGTTTTGTTCTCTTCTTGCAGCCAAAGGCTCTAAAGCTTCTAGGAATGGAGGTGGGCTCTCCTTTCTACAACAAAATACTATCAGGTAACAACACAATCCACACACAGCAGAATAATCTATTGCCTTTTTTTTCATTTTGTTAGGATGATGAACCTCGAACAAAAGGCAAGAAAAAACCCAAGAAGAAGAAAGAGGAAGAGGTGGAAATAGATGTGGATGACCCTGAGGTCTGTCGATTCAAGTACCCCTTCCACGAGCTGATGCTGTGGGCAGTGCTGATGAAGCGCCAGAAGATGGCGCTGTTCCTCTGGCAGCGTGGAGAAGAAGCCATGGCGAAGGCCCTGGTGGCCTGTAAACTGTACAAAGCAATGGCCCATGAGTGCTCAGAGAGTGAACTGGTGGATGACATCTCCCAAGACCTGGAGAACAACTCCAAGTCAGTACATGTTTTTGCTTTATTAGGTCCTGTGTGACCTCAAACTCTTCTGAAGTGCTGCTTATAAATTGCCATTATTGTTTTACAGAGAATTTGGCCAGCTGGCCTATGAGTTGTTGGACCAGTCCTACAAGCATGATGAACAGGTGGCCATGAAACTCTTAACATATGAGCTGGTTAACTGGAGCAACTCCACCTGCCTGAAGCTGGCCGTGGCTGCTAAGCAACGTGACTTCATTGCCCACACCTGCAGCCAGATGTTGCTCACAGACATGTGGATGGGCTGCTTAAGGATTGGCAAAAATCCTGGTCTCAAGGTTGACATCATAAAATATTTTTCCCTTTAGGCATCCATAAAAATATTTCACAATAATAATAATAATAATAATAAGGTCACTGCCAATGAACATCTAACTCAGTGAGTCTTTTAAAAAAATAATAATTTTTTCACCTAGGTTATCCTGGGAATCATCTTTCCTCCTCTGATTCTGCTATTGGATTTCCGTCTTGGAGATGATCATGCAGCTGGAGGCAAGGAAGATGGAAAAGACAAGGATGATGACACAAAATCCAGCAAGGTTCACACTGACTGCCTGATTCATTTGTTACGAATGCTGTTTGTAAAAGGATAAGCTGAAACAGAGTTTGATGTTTTGTCGTAGGACCCAAATGCTGACGCAACTTCCCGAAAGGGGGACGAAGAGGAGGGCAGCGCTAATGTCCACAAAATCCCCATCGGCAAGAGGTTCTTTGAGTTTTACGATGCACCATTCACCAAATTCTGGTTCAACACCGTAAGTTTCTTTCATGTAAAGAAGAAGAATTGAATGCAGAATTTTTGCTTGAGTTGAACTTGAGAGTGTAGTTATTTAAGTGGGCCGACATTTTGGTATTTTTGTCCTTTCGACAGATTTCCTATCTGGGCTATCTGATGTTGTACAACTACATAATCCTGGTGAAAATGGAGCGATGGCCGTCTATACAAGAGTGGACTGTCATTGCATATATCCTCACACTTGGAACTGAAAAAGTCAGACAGGTACAGACTTTAAATCCAACGAAGTCAAGTCAAGTCATTATACTGTGTGTGTTAAAGATATTTTGTGGTCTCTGTGTGACCTTCAAACCCTGGTGTCTAGATTCTGATGTCAGAGCCGGGGAAGCTGAAACAGAAGATAAGCGTGTGGCTGGAGGAGTACTGGAACATCACAGACCTGGTGGCCATTTCCACCTTCCTTCTTGGGTTAATGCTGCGGCTGCAGCATGAACCTTATATGGGCTATGGCAGAGTCATCTACTGTATAGACATCATCTTCTGGTACATTCGCGTGTTGGACATCTTTGGAGTAAACAAATACCTGGGACCCTATGTGATGATGATAGGGAAGATGGTAATGACATTTAGTGTTTCAGTCTGAACTGAACAAATCACGTGAACCTTGACAGATGTGACATGCATTTGAGCAGAAAGAGTTCACACTGAGTTCAAATTTATGTTTACTTCTTGTCTTTCAGATGATAGATATGATGTACTTTGTGGTGATCATGCTTGTGGTGCTTATGAGTTTCGGGGTGGCTCGGCAAGCCATCCTTCACCCTGATGAAGAGCCAACATGGCGCCTGGCCAGGAACATTTTCTACATGCCCTACTGGATGATCTATGGAGAGGTTTTTGCGGACTCGATAGACCGTAAGACTAGAATTCATAGTAAGATTCTGTTTCCTGATTCTGGGCAGATGATCAGTGGCACATTAATTTCTTTGCTTTAAATTCTGTGATGTTTAGTAGATGTTACGCTGTGAGCCCCCTCAATACTTTGTCTCCCTCTGCTGGCACGTTTATCTTACTTCAGTGGTAGTTTTGCATTGAGGAAAAGCAAGATAGGTATTATTATCCCATCTCCTCAATCGTGATCATCTGCCTCCAAGTTTTTTTTCTGTCTGTCGGTGTTTCTTCTGTCAGGGTGAAGGCAAGAAGCAGCTATTGAAAAAGTGTAAATTAGGAGTGTTATAACTGCTATTTCGTGAAGAAGTTGCTAATACATCTGTTTTATTATTGATAATGAAAGCTGCATGTTTGATTCCCTCAGTCTTTATAACAAATGCTCACAGTCTTGATATAGCTTAACCAAGCTGTAAACTAATTTTAAAAATTGGTTTGACCACAAAGAAGTATAACAAGAGGCTTGAGGCAAGAAGTACACCAATTATTTCTAGTGTCTGATCGCCAGCCATTTGGAGAAACAGTTTGATCACAGTCGACTTGACCTTGACAGAAGTATGATGTAAAAATCCTACGTTTATTGATTTTAACGCTCTCTCCATGTTTCTGCATGACTGCGCCTCTCTGGGATTTCTCTAAGTCTATGCAATGGAGATCAACCGTGAGTAGCCCTCAAGTCAAGAATGCAGTTCCAATCAGTTAGTTTAGGATTTCAGAATAAATTCTGTATCTGTAACTTTCCCCACAGCTCCATGTGGTGAACATTTATATGACGAGGATGGGAAAAAACTGCCTCCCTGTATCCCTGGCGCCTGGCTCACACCCGCTATAATGGCCTGTTACCTTCTCGTGGCAAACATTCTTCTGGTCAACTTGCTCATTGCAGTGTTCAAGTAAGTATAAGCTCCAGTGTCTACTCTGCTCTATTATTTTCCAACACACATCCGCTATTATTGTGTGTACCCACTGCTCTTGGTCTCTTGTTCCACAGCAACACTTTCTTTGAAGTCAAGTCCATTTCCAACCAGGTGTGGAAGTTCCAGCGATATCAGCTGATCATGACATTCCATGACCGACCCATCCTGCCGCCACCTCTCATCATCTTCAGCCACCTCTACATCCTCTTCAACAGGCTGTTTCGACGATGTGCCAAGAAGAGACAAGAGGGCGAGCTGGATGAGAAGGACCGCGGACTCAGTTAGTCACGTCTAATGATACAAAACAATCCACACCAAATAACATGATAGACTTTGAAGTCTTTAAAATTAGGACCTAAGAAGAAACTCTTACCATACTGTGGCCCATAAATATACATTTACACAACAGTATTGGTCCTGACTGAAACACACTGACTGACATCATATTATCATTTGTTTCTACCAGAGCTGAGGCTGAATCCAGAGGAGCTAAAAAGTCTGTACGAGTTTGAAGAGCAGTGTGTGGAGGAATATTTCCGTGAGAAAGAGGACGAGCAGCAGTCCTCCAGCGATGAACGCATCAAGGTGACCTCAGAAAGGTGAAGCCCCTTTTCAAGTAGCTTACATATCAACAAGCATGCTGACTACATTTACACTTAAATAAACCTTGGTTTCTCTGGTGTTCTTGGCAGAGTTGAGAATATGTCCATGCGTCTGGAGGAGGTAAATGAGAGGGAGAACACTATGAAGGCCTCCCTGCAGACTGTGGATCTGCGCCTGGCCCAACTGGAGGAGATCCACGGACGAATGGCCGTTGCCCTGGAAAAGCTTGCAGGGGTGGATAGGCTGGAGCTGACCAGAACTTATTCACGAAACTCCTCTGTGTGCGACCCCTCCTCCCTACTTCGCCAGGGCAGTATTAACAGCGCTGATGGGTACAGTCTTTACCGCTTCCACATGGACATGGAGGAGTTTGCAGCGAAGCAGAAGGACACAGATGAGACGACTAAAACTGGTGTAGAAAGACAGAGGAGTCTGCGGCAAGCCTCCAGTAGTTGTACTCTCAACACAAAGGAAGGTGGGCAGACCTTAGAGGTTGGTGGTTTGGAGAGGTCGCGGCCAAGTTCGTGCGTGGACATCCTCATATCTCCATGTGAACAAAAACCTGCTTCTGTAGCATCAAGTCAAGAGACCCTAAGCAACATAAAACAAGGCAGCACAATGCTACTAGATAGACTAACGGATACCAATAGACTAAGGCCTTCTTCCCCTCCAAAAAGGACTAAATCCTTGAAATGCTACCCAGTGGAAGATCAACCCACCTCTCCTTTGACAAAGCGGAGGGCTATGAGCACCATCATTGTCAGCCCGCCTGATGAACCAGAGGCAGCAGCTGAACCCACACAGAAGGCTGAACTCCCACCGCCAAACCCCTCTTCCCCAAAGAGGACTAAATCATTGAGATATATTCCCAATGAAAGCCAAAGCCAGACATCCCCTATTACAAAGAAAAGAGCTATGAGCAGCATCATCTACAACCCAGCCGAAGCAGGTGATGAGGTGCTGCAACCTGCAGACTACAAATCAGTGGTGGAGCAGATCACTAAAACACCAAATCAGTGGCCAGCAAACTTGGAGTACCAGGTGGAACCCAGCCCCTTTGGTCGCATCCCTAAAGTCTCAACAGTCAGAGCTCTTGCCCAACAGTTTCAAACTAGCGTTACACCTACGGATCTTAAAAAAGAGGTGACCCAGACTGATCATATTCCTTTAGAAAGAAAGGAGGCTCTTCCAGCAACAGCGCCCGTGGAGGGCCAAACAAAGACGAAGGCCAAGAGGAACCTCTCAGACTCGGCTGAGTATCTGACTGTAGCTGATCAAAAGTATATGCCGTCTCACAGGTCACAGAGCTGGAATGAAAGCGAGAGGAAAGCAAAGTTCTCGACGGTCAGCAAGGAGCCGAGAGCCTCCAGCAGTGAGAGAGACCTTGCAGAAGCCTGCAGGGTGGATGAAGTGGGAAAGAAGATGGAGGCAGAGAAGAGAGAAGATGACGCACAGGAGACGAAATAGGAGCCACAAAAGAGGGGATTGATGAAAGCAGCAAGAGTAGACAATATAACAGAATGAAAAAAAAACATATAAGGAAGATGAACTGAATGCTACCAGTGAGGCAGAAAACTGGGAGGAGAAAGAGAACGTTTGGGGAGCCCACCATGGACTAGAGATCATTACTGAATTGATGAAACTGTTTTCACAACAATGATAAAAAAAAAAAAAATAGAAGGACAAGAAATCATTACCAAACTCTTTGAGATTTTCAATCAATGTTAGTTGACTCAACAAAGTTCTCTCTTAAAGATCCACTTTCTTTACTGTCTTTACTTTTCATTGGTGTAACATACAGTAGCTCACAATCTTTAACATTACAGCTTTTCCCATCACGTCTTTTAAAGTTGGATACGTCAAGGGAACCAGTTCGATTTCTACAGTTTGAGGTGAAACTAAAGTACGCACACAACAGTTAGTTGTGCAAAAACATGAACTTCCTATATACGAATGACACTTTCAAATACTGTCTGTAAACATTTTCTTTTCAGATACTGTAAAATGTGCTTAATAATGATCCACTCAGAGGTATCCCTACAGCTTTCATGCAAATACTGACGATCGCACAACAATATGTAGTAAGTACAGCTCCCAGGCAACAAATAACCTTTCTTTTCTTTTCATTTTGACACAGAAACCTGTATAAATAAAGGTTTCATTAAAAAGAATAAAAACTGATTATATTTATACATATTTTTGTCTTTCTATCACAATTCTGTGACTCCTTATAGGCACATGAACAAATACAAATGATGCCAGTGTAACAGGAGACAAGAGGCATATTACTATACATGAATTTACACAGACAAATACAATCAATGCTGAGACTTGATATGTCTATGTGGCAGCATCACAGTAGTAAATATGACAATAGGTAGTTTGTATAAAACAATGCTACAATTTATGAAAGTTTTCATTTTTTCCCCCCCAGTCATAAGACAACTACATGTAACTTATATATTCTCAAGAGATCCAACAGAGGTATCATATATGCCAGCAGACTCAGTGCCTCCTGTGAGCAGGCGCTGCAGGGCCAGCTACAAACCAATGCTGTCGTTCACGCACGAGTCTTTTGCATGATATACAGTATCAGGCCTCATTCCTCACTGGTCCTCTTCTGGTCAGTGGATCAGGGCGGCATGTCAAGCACTCATGAACCTGTGAGCTTCAGCTGGCAGTAAGGCCCTCTGAATGTGACCGCCGCTGCTGCAAGGACGTCCGGGAGGCAGGAAGGAACCCTCCAGAACAGCAAAGTCAAGCTAGAGCCGTGAACAGTTGAGATGAGCATCCTAGAGGAGCGAGCACTTCAACAGCTTTATTTTCTTGGACTTTTTCTCTGTGATCTTGACTGGTTTGCCTGACCCTCCGGCATTGTTGTCAGTCTGGGAAGGAGAGATATGACAGTAGAGAAAGGTAATGTAAATGTAACTACAGTGTTAAACAAGTAGGGCTTCTAGCAAGCACGTAGGTTTAGTTTCACAAGTGAGGGGCAGATTAAGTCAGAGGATAAACAAACAAACAAAGTAAAAATCTGAATGCAAACTTTCCAACATTAGAAATGCTATGTTCATCACAGTACTATTAAGTGCACGGGAGTGTGGAGAGTTTCTGCTGTCAGCAGTCGTTTGAGGCTCGAGGCGAAACACCGATTCTGATTCCACTGCTGGCAAAGCTTGATTGCTGTGAGTGCAGGAGCAAGCGAAAGCAACCTAGATGAGCCTATCAACATTTTTATCAGCTCCTCAGAGAGTAAGAGGACTGTTTCAAGAGATTTCAGTGATTAAATCAAATGGAACCTATAAATGACATGTGGACATTACGCCCCTGGCATCTATTATAAGATTGTCTTAACCACTTACTGTCTTTGAACTCAGATTATGTAAGATGTCTCTTCCCATGGTATAAAACGCCTAGAATGACAGGGAAACACAATGTTAACATACATATTCATCACTCATGTCATGGTACTTTCAGGGTTCATATCTTTTTGCTTACCTCTTCCACATTTAAGCTAGACTTTGCACTGGTTTCCAAGAACTTAACTCCATAATCAATAGCAAGCTAAGTGAGAAACAAACACAACGTCAGTGCCACACATTTGAATTTGTTTGACGCTGCCTTTTCGTCATGACTGGCTGCAGACACTTACCTTTTCACCTCTGTCTTTGGACACCTGTCTCCTGTCAGTCATGTCACATTTGTTACCCAGGACCATCTTCTCAACATCAGACGAGGCATGCTGGGAGAAGTTAAGCCACTCATTATGATAGGTTGTGAGTATTCTACTCTCAGTACACAGTAACACTATCAAACAGCAATTTCTACCAAATACAAATTAACTGTGGGTTTGATTCAGAACTCACCTCTTCAATATTTCTAATCCAGTTTTTTATGTTTTCGAAGGACTTCTCATTGCAGATGTCATACACCAGCATGATGCCCTGTGAAGACAAACAGTCATCCTCACTAACAATATCTCAGATCCTGTGATATGTGAGATAAACCCAAAGTGTAGGATGACGCACATACTTACCATTGCTCCTCTGTAGTAAGCTGTAGTGATGGTGCGAAACCTCTCCTGGCCTGCAGTGTCCCTGAAAGCATCAAATCGGCCTCAGTGGTAAATTGACAGAATGGGGTCACGCTCAGATTTTTGTAAGAGAAAAAGGCCCACAAGTGACACTCACCAAATTTGAAGTTTGACTCTCTTTCCGTCCAGCTCTATTGTTCTGATTTTGAAGTCTATTCCTGCATTTGAATACACGAACAGAGACAGAGATGGAGGCTTACTGCACTGATTAGTTACATATAACACAATTTTCACTTCTGCAATAAGCAGCTGCCCTTTGTAAACTAACCGAACTCTTAAGGCTCTTAATCCGTCAAGTTGTAGGAGGACATCATTCAATGTCACAGCTGCACTAACAGCTGTAGTTGCTTTATGGAGGATACAACAATCCTGAATGGAAGAAAAAAGGCTTCACATCTCAAAGGTTTCCTAAGGTAGTCAAACATTATGACTATGGTTTTGACCTCATTCTATATTTAACCTTACTGGTAGCGATGAGCCATCAAGGACAGGATATCATTCTAATTTGTCTCTCAGTCCCATTGTCTTGCTCTGATGCAGTGACTGCTCCTTTACACACCATAGGTCTGTGCAATATAATAAAAATTACAAGCCTATAGGTTTTACTCAAACAACATATTGATCGCCGCGGGCAAAGCGCAATAAATAAATATGTTCCGCTTATATGTGCATGTCAGATCGAGCCTCAGGGGCGGCTGCGGGGTACTCACCTATTGTGGATATGAAGGTGGTATTGAAGGAGTCCTCGCTGAATCTGAACAGCAGACATGTCTTCCCGACACCGCTGTCTCCGATGAGCAACAGCTTGAAGAGATAATCGTACGTTTTCGCCATTTAAACACAATGTAGACTCAAACGTCTCGAAAATATAAGGCCACACTGAGCCGGGATCCCCCGTCTGGAAGCGCTCAGCTGTCGTTTGCTGTCTGGCTGCAGCCCGGTGCCGAGATGAGTGACGTCACGTTTTGCTATGCATCATGGGGCATGTAGTTTAAAGGGATAAGTCGCCAGCCAGGTTCCGCGTGCTGGTTATTATTTCCTATCAAATGTAATTAATTATGAGGTGACTACAGCTTAACATATATTTATGGGTCTCTTAGTGGCCTATACCTCAAGTTATGATCATCTGAAATCATAAAAGCAAAGATAAGGAAAAATCTGTTTTTCCTTCTCCTTTTTCATAAATATGCCCTCATGTACACACAATGCATAATGTTGTCAAATATTGTTTGCCCAGGCTTGATGCTCAAAACCGAAAAAGCGCTAGAGCTCAGAGGCAGACTATAGAAAGTGTGCTATGATGTTGAAAAATGTGAAAATGCCATGAAAATAAAATCTCTGTATCTGCAACAAAATCCAGATTTTTTTCATGTTTTCATGTGAATCGTCCATGGACATCCATAATTCCTCTCTATACTGGATTTTTTTTTTTTTTCGTTACATATGTATGTATAAAAATATTGCAGTTGGATCCTCACCAGGACTTTCTCGAGCTTCTTGGCCTAAGACCTAACTTTTAATAAAGTTTCCTGGAGGCAGAGTTTTCATGCATCCTGTGGACAGTGCTCAGGGATATCTCGGCCCCGCAGTTCCTGCCGCCGCACAGCTTCTGTTCCTGCTCAACGAGCCCACGTATGCGCAGCAAAGCGAGCCTAGCACGCTGAAAATGCCTGTAAGTTACGATGTTTGTGCTCATTTGTTCACTTTGAGTTCATATTCAGTGTTGTCAGCTGTCTGTTCTTTTTATAATCGAGTCCTCACCGTCGTGCGGTGCAGCTGTGCTCGCTGTGTCAAACCTCGAAGTTGTGTTGTTGGTATGTGTTAGCGCCACATGGAGTCAAAGTTAGCTAACGTAGCTCTGACGCCACGGGCGACGACTACTTGCTGAAATGCGACTGTATCAAGCGAGTATGCGGTGCGACCTGTAGCGGAGTAACTTCGGTCCAGGAAACAGTCTGTGCCTGTATATATTTTATTTTGACACCAGGCCCTCTTTACGGTTTCTTTCACCGGATGGAGTTTACAAACACAAAGCCAATGTAACGAACATTACTTAGAAGAAAAACTAAAGGATGTGTATTTATTGATTTCCATCGCTTATGTTGTTGCTAAAACGTTAGCGAATATCTGGACGTGTTGAGTGTATATCAGAAAAGACAACAGACTGCTACTTATCTGGTTCATCACAGGGTGAAAGTAATGGCGAGTTCAGAAAAAAGATGTACTTTGATTAGCTTACACCGCTGTCTGTCTAACTAAATATCACCTCTTTTTTCCATTTATTTTAGCTGGCTAAAGATCTCCTCCACCCAACCATTGACCATGAGAGAAGGCAACATAAAAAGAAAAGACTTGTTCAGACTCCCAACTCTTACTTTATGGATGTGAAGTGCCCAGGTATATCAGTAAAGTATATATGTAATACATGCAGTACTTGAGTTAAATACATTGATAACACAATATGTTAGGCGTGTTGTTTACTGTGAGATACTGTTTGCAGGCTGCTACAAGATCACCACTGTGTTCAGCCATGCACAGACCGTGGTTCTGTGTGTGGGATGCTCAACTGTGCTGTGCCAGCCAAAAGGAGGAAAGGCCAGACTGACAGAGGGTAAAAACATCCACAAAATACTTCATTATTGCTACTGCTGTATAGTTTAAGAGTATAAAGTACCACTACCTTAGAGGACTGTCTAACTCGTTTTAATCTTTGCTTTACAGGTTGTTCTTTCAGGAGGAAGCAACATTAAAAAGAGACTACACTTAATCATGTCTGTAATTAAGCCATGCTGTTGATAAATCCCTTAATTTTCCATTGATTACAATGTAGTTGTGCATTAACTAACAACAGGTCTCTGTACAGATGTTCAACTTTTATGATACTTTTATAAAAATTGACATTTTTTAATATGCAACTTACTAAAAATGAAATCTGAATAAGTCAATAAAGAAAGCTGATATAAAAGTTCGGGCTTTCTGGGACTTTTATTGAGAAATAAGCAAAACATTTTGTCATGACTGCAATTACCTTCACAGAAAGCATAGGAGTCTGATGAAATGAAAGCATTTCTTAGGAAAACATCCATATAAAGACCTTAAATAGAGAACAGAAGAGACACAACACCAACATACAGTTTTGACAGATTGAGGTCCACTTGCATATTTGCGTCCCTGGAGAGTCCAAAATCCAAATCAACAACAAAAAACCCCTCACATGCTCTATAACATATTTTCTACCACATCACACATTTTGATCACTGTGTCTGACATTGCACTCCGCCTCTGGGACCCTCCTCATCTTCCTCATAAGCTTCCCTACTGTGGCTTCTCTGTTGTGCCTGCACGTCAACCTCACAGAGATCCACCTCCTCCATGTCATCGGTTATCATCACATCCTCCCTGGGAGGAAGCAGTCTTTCCAGCTGGAACATGAGATGCTCTGGGAGCCAATCTTTCTCTGGGAATTCCACCTGTGGGATAAATTACAATTAAGAGACTGATGAGATTTAAATCCAGAGAGTTGTGTCACACCAGTGAAATATTTTGCATTCATGTTCTTACCTGGAATTGAACAGTAAGCTGTCCCTTTTCATAAGGATACCTGTACTTTGGCATGCCCTCATTCTGAACACATTTGATGTCACCATGCTTTATGACTTCACCTGTTGATAAAAGACAGACGTTCATAAAATCTGAATTACAAATATTTTTTAAAAAACAAGCACACAAGACTAGCTGATCCCAGTCAGTTACCTGGCTGTGAGGTGATGATGAGCATTCTGCCGTCTAATGTTTGAATGGTCTTCTTGAAACCACACAGGGCCTCAACAAGTTTGATGTGCATCTTCGTCGACAAATTATCGTCTCGTCTCTGGAAAACGGGGTGATCCTTCTGATCCAGCACAATGATTACATCCCCGGGCTCCAGTCCAGGTTCCTGGTCACCTTCTCCATTGAATGTAATTCTCTGACCATCTTTCATACCTGCACAACAAATTTATCTTGAGTTTGCAAAACACATTTACACAAGTAACTTTTTTTTTTGTTTTAAATATGGGGAGGTAAACTCAACAAACATACCTTTGTCAATGTTAACTTCTAGAATTTTCTTCTTGCGCTCCACTTTGTGTCCATTGCAGTTCTTGCAGCGGTCTTTTGAGTTAAATTTCTCGCCCTGTCCCTGGCAGTCTGCACACATGCTTTGAGTCTGCTGGATCATGCCTGGACCAATCTGCTGTACTCTGATTTGTACTCCTTTACCTTTGCAATTTGAGCACTTCTCCAAGGCACCTTTCTTGCCACCATAGCCTGTAACAAACAAGATAATGTCATTTACTGAACTTCTGAAACACTTTCATTGTATATAGGATTAAAATAATAATGTAACAGTACATACCATCACATTTTTCACAAATGACATTCTTCTGAAGTCCAAGCTTCCTGGTGGTGCCGTTGTACATCTCCTCCAGTGTAACACTAAGCTGGTGGACAACATTCTTCCCTACAGGAAAAGCAGATGCATGTCAGTTGGAAAGTTACTAAGGTATAGGTACAGGAGCCTGCCGCTCGATTACTTGAACTGTGATAAAACACATCTTACCTTTCCTCTCTCTCTGCATCCTTCCTCCACCTCCAAAGAACATGTTGAAAATGTCCATTGGGGAAGACCTTCCACCCATGCCTCCCTCTTTGATTGCTTGTTCTCCTCCTTGATCATACAAGTCTCTCTTCTCTGGATTCGACAACACCTCAT
Organism: Chaetodon auriga; assembly: GCF_051107435.1. Taxonomy (NCBI): domain Eukaryota; kingdom Metazoa; phylum Chordata; class Actinopteri; order Chaetodontiformes; family Chaetodontidae; genus Chaetodon; species Chaetodon auriga. Next base: position 11,874,257 of record NC_135079.1, on the reverse strand, counting down.
ATGCTTGAGATATGAGCTTGAACTGTGGAAATCAAACAAAACACATTATTTGACATGATCTCAAAAGTAGCTATACCACACTGTGAAAATAACAGACTACAACTAAGAGTCCCACAGTCAGAACCTCACTCAAATGAAAGTATGCAAGATCGTGTCAGCAAAATTTAAGTGCATATGTATATGCACTTTTGGATTATACTGCATTAATGTGTATGTTGTGAAACGCTGAGCCAATTTTTACTGCTTTAAATGCTGCTGGGTAGTGTTATCTACAGAAATGCATCATATTCTTTAGGATCCTCATATATTGTAGTGTCACTGTCCTGTGACAACCACGCATCTCCAAAAAGTCAAGCAAAATAGTCCCATTTGCTTTGTGTGAATGAATTCCAGCTAATCAAATGAGATTTTTAAATAATTTGGCTAAAGGAATAGGACAATTTTCCCAAGCCATAAAAGGAACACCTGCTCATTCAATTCATTAGAAAAATGCAAATTCAAAATCACCAAATTTGTGGATACATGGTTCTCCCAAAACTGGAAGTGTATGAAACTGTTATCTGAAAAATAACTAGTAACTTAAGTAATGAGTGCAGTATTTGCCTCTGAGATGGAGCAGAAATGTGAAGTAGCACGTAACGAAAATACTCATGGATTTGGGTATATGTACTTTCCAAAACTGCCAGCAAGTGTTTGAAGACTGATGTAAATTTAATCTTTTCTGACCTATAATCTACATTAGAATCAGTGGATGTACATTTTAGGCGCATTTTATGATAATGATGCTGAATGAGAGGAGCCCAGTGAGGCTATAACAGTTGAGATATATCTTAATCTACAAGGACAGTGAATGGCCGCTTGATTAAATTAATTTCAAACACTACAATTTCACAACTTCCTGCCCTTTGACAGAGAATCATTTCAGCACAGTGAGGGCTAATCTTCCTGTACTTCAGCTCAGGAGCCGTGACTAGATCTTTCCAGAAGGTTCGCGCTGTCAATTCAACGAAGCGTGCGGTTTAAAATTAGACAGGGCATTTCCACCAGCCCATAAACAGCCGCAGGGCCAGCACAGAGATCCCTAACGCCATACGGAGCTAACTCACCTTCTCTCCTTCATTGGGGTTCTTGTCGGGGTGATATTTTAAGGCGAGTTTCCTGTAGGCTTTCTTGAGTTCCTCCGGTGAGGCTTTGGGGTCAACACCCAGGAGATCGTAGTAGCCGGTTTCGTGAACCATGGTGACGATCTAGCGAAAACATTAGTATGTTACATAAAGCTGTCACTTACTATTTTGTCCAAGAGGTTAGCGTTTAGAAGCCAATGCTGCAGTTAGCTTGGCAACCACATAACTCAAACATTAACGTTAGCAACCATAACCAACAACAAAGTTCACATTAGCGAGAGCGTCAAATAAACCTGACCTGAAAATGATATAAAACATGTTAACACATGGCTGGAATAAAGTGGCATAACTGTGCCTCAAACGCATCACCGACACCACGTGTGGACGTTAAACAACTCTATCAACCACAGGCTAAAACGTTACCGGCTGATCTCACGTTAAGCTTGAATGAAACCGCTTGCATTTAAGTTCCGCATCGCTAAATATTCCTTCAAATTCCAGAATAATGTACTAACTTACCTGGTGCTACTACTGGCCTGGCTTATACTCGACTATCTCCGAGACTGGCGAAGGAAGATGGCTGGTTCTTATGGCCGCTTCACAGTACAGAACTTTCTGGAGGGCTCTGGGAAGAAGGGGCCGGAAGTTTCGTTGGCTGGACAAGGCACGAGGAGGGAAGAGGGAGGAGCTGGGAGAGGAGGAGCTGTATGGATTTCCTGTGTATCTTCACCTGTTATTAGTCAAAATTACCTTGGTTTGGTGTATTATTGATTAAAGTGTAGTGGATCTAGCAATGGTGGGATATCTTTGATTTCCCCCCCCCCTTTTTTTTGAGCGTTTTATATGCTGCTGGGTAGCTTCATCTACAATAATACATCACAGTTTATTTGTGGTCTAAATCTGGTATTAATAATTCCAAAATAAGTAACTGAAGCAAATCAAATAAATGAAGTGGAGTAAAAAATAAATAAATAAATACAATATTACCATCTGTATGTAAGTGTATAGTTGCATAAAATGGAAGTACTAAAGTACCTCAAATTTTTACTTTGGTAGAGATCAGAAGGCTTTAAACTTTGACAGAATGAGCTTCCTGAGTTGATATAATGACCTAATTTATTTTTATGCCCATTTGGAAGTTCACTTGATAAGTATGTGCCACTTGTCACAATTTAAATAACACTAAGAATATGTACTTTGTTTTGGCTCTGCTATTTGTTTATTATCTAGTACTTCTTGGATACATTCGGCTAAAGGGACAGAACTGGAAATAACCAACAATTGCAATGATGATTGCACAAGTCCAAAATATAACTGCTGAAGATGTTGCTTTTACCGGCTAAAGACCACAGGAAGCTGAGATCATCTGCAGTGTAGGAGCCATATAAACACAACAGGTCAACGTTTGGAGTACTAAACTCAAATCTCATCCTGTTATAATCCCCATCAGATGTATAACCTTAGTCAAAGGTGAAAGTGTAGTATTGTTATGATCTGGGTTTTACCTTTCTGTGTAAGATGTAAGGGAAGATTATAATCACACTGTTTTACATATGAAAAGATTGAGCTAATTTAAATTCTGGACATGGTCATGAGCGATCGGTCCAATGCAATCCACACGTGGACTTTCTGACTTGTTTCGCAATCATTGCCGACTCCATGCAGTTCAACACTGCATGTCTTTTTAGTTTCCTAGTTCCTGAAAAATACATACTATTAAAGGGTGCATTTGTCCAGCAGGAAAAATACTGAAAAGCGTCTCCTTTCAGCAAATCCAGAGGCTTGGTCTTATAAAACCTGAAGCCACACGACCAGGACTACCACACAGGCAGTATGGATTTTCCTGATGAAGAGAAGGGAGATGATCAACTTGAAAAAGGGTAAGAAAAAAATCAGAAAAAAAATAACATTTTTGTTTTGTTCCATCTAGAGAACGAGGACATGCTGTAGTCTCATCAGACTAATACTCGTAAACAGAACTTAACAATTCATCTTACGTAGCTCTTGCATAAGTTTGAGTGTCTAAAAATGGCGCTCTGCCACCATTATATGAATATAAAGATAATGAATGGGAGCTAAAAGTCAGTGCACTCCCACTTAGCAGTTTGCTGAGTATTTTGTGATGTAGGTTTGCAACCTTTACTTCCAAATGCTTTGGTTAAATCAAACAAAATATGTGGATATAAAAGCTTTAATAGCTGAGAGTGAACTGTCTTTTCAGCTTTCATTGAATATATTCTGTCAAACAAAGCAAGGGGGCTTTAGCTGAGCCAAAAGCCCGACATTGTGTTGGATAAACAATGCGGCTGGAAATTAGACCCATGTGATGAAATGAGAACAGCAGCCCACAGTGTGAGGGTGGAGTGTATTTATGAACTGTTTGGAGCCCATGTTTCCTCTGTGTGTTTCAGTGTTCAGGAGTCTATGGCACACGAGCAGACAGATAGTGAAGAACATGCCTCTGTAGGTGAGTTTTGAGCACATGGGTCTGCTGAATGAGAGGACGTCCATTGTGGTGCTGGGATCGTGGTGGAAATCCTTCATCCGTACACCCTCCGGGTTCTGAATAATACTAATATGGCCACAGACATGGTTTTTACACCTCTGAGGGAAGAACTAGATTTGTTTTTCAGGTTTTGCTTTCTCTCTCGTCTTAGGAAAGAAAAACATAGAAGAGGAGCTCGCTGGCACACCTCTTGCTCCGGCTCATTCTCTTTGGACCACGGATGCTAAAGGCTCAGTAAGACTGAGAACAGAAGAGGGATGTCCGGAGGAACCTGTTACAGTTCACCAAATGTTCAAAGCGTCAGTTGAAAAATATGGAAACATGTACGCACTTGCCAGCAAGAAGAACAACAAATGGGAAAAGATAACCTTCTTAGAGTACTATCAGTTCTGCCGAAGAGCAGCCAAGAGCTTTATGAAGGTATATTATGCTAAAAGAGAACGTATTGTCTGTAGTGCATACTAACTGACAACTACTGAGTACTATTAATTGTCAGATTTGCAAAAAAGAAAAGACAAAAAGGTTTGTTAATGTGTGCAGCTTGGTTTAGAGCAATTCCACGGAGTGGCAATACTAGGATTCAATTCAGCAGAATGGTTCTTCTCTGCAGTCGGTGCCATCATGGCAGGGTGAGAAAGACACATGCTACAGCAACAACAACCAGACTTGCATCACACTAAATACTGGCCTGAGTCAGCCTTATATGTGCACTGTGCAGTTGTTGCTCTTGCTGTTCTATAATGATCTGTATTCTTCCTGCAGGGGCATAATGACAGGAATTTATGCCACAAACTCGCCCGAAGCTTGCCAGTATGTGGCTAGTGACTCCAAAGCCAACATTATTGTGGTGGAAAACCAAAAGCAACTGGATAAAATCCTGCAGGTACTTTTAAATTCAAATATATAAAGGTCTTTACACACATGCAAAACATACTGTGGTAAATTTCTCACTCTTGATACCTCAGATTCGTGACAGACTACCCCATTTGAAAGCCATGGTGCAGTACACTGGACTGCCCCAACAGAAGATCTCCAATCTTTACTCCGTAAGTTCTTGTGACAGCACATGAAATGATACAGATCACAGTGCCTGCAGAGCTCGGGCTATGACGGTGCATGTTGCTGTTTTGGGACAGTGGGAGGAGTTCATGGAGCAGGGTCTCGATGTTTCTGAGAAAGCACTGGATGACATCATCAGCAGCCAGAGAGCCAACCAATGCTGCGTCCTGATCTACACCTCTGGCACCACAGGCAAGCCGAAGGGAGTCATGCTCAGTCATGACAATGTAAGCGTTCGTGTGACTACTGTTAAGCTTCACTAATTATACCTATATGCAAGCAGTTGCAAAAACACAAAAAAGAACACAAAAAAGTAACCGAGGCTTCTGTCTAAATCTGTGATGAATATTCAGATCACATGGACTGCCTATCACGCCAGCAGGGCCGGGGACATGCAGCCGGCCGACACTAAACAGGAGTCGCTCGTGAGCTACCTGCCTCTCAGCCACATTGCTGCTCAGATCTATGATCTCTGGACAGCCATCCAGTGGGGTGAGCTGGTATACTTTGCACAGCCAGATGCCTTAAAGGTAAATGGAGAGGCCTGGATGTCACAAAGCAGTTTTTCATCAAACAGACTTTTACTTAATGAAATGAAAAGCAATTGTTGCTCCAGACATCCCAGAAAACTTAAGAAGTATTTGCTCCAAATGTTTGGGACAGTGTCTTCAAGCTCTTTCTGTACTTCACTGGTTGTAGGGAAGCCTGGTAACAACACTGCGAGAAGTTTGTCCCACATCCCACATGGGCGTCCCACGGGTATGGGAGAAGATGATGGAGAAGATAAAACAGGGAATTAGTGAGTGTGGATATGTGAAAAAGAAACTGGTGACATGGGCAATGTCAGTCAGTCTGAGAGCCAATCAAAAGTGTATGCAAAAGTAAGAGCTGCTGAAGGAGTATAAATGACGCTCAAAACAACCTACATGAATGCACTTTTGCAGAGAGATGATTCAAATGTATGTTGATGTTTTCAGGGATGAGGAGAAACCGTTTCTCTTCTCCCTGGCCGACAGCCTTGTGCTGAAGAGGCTCCGGGCTGAGCTGGGCCTGTCCTGCTGTCAGAAGTTCTTCTCTGGAGCTGCACCAATCAGCAGTGAAACAGTGCAGTTTTTCCTGGGTTTGAATATCTGGTTGTATGAGGCATACGGCATGAGTGAGAGCACGGGACCTCACTTCATGTCAGGACCCAAAGCTTACAAACTACCGAGGTAAAAAGTCGACAATCGTAGCATTTAAAATTTGTTATGCTTAAGTTCTGTGAGTATTAAATAATATGAAAAAATCTTTTCTCTGACCAAGCTGCGGTAAGGTGGTGCCCGGCTGTCGATACAAAATGGCCAACATAGACTCCGAGGGGACAGGGGAAATCTGCTTTTGGGGACGCAATATTTTCATGGGTTTCCTCAATATGGAAGACAAAACGAGAGAAGCTTTGGATGAAGACGGATGGCTGCATTCTGGAGACCTGGGGAGGATCGACGAAGAGGGTTTCTTGTACATCACGGGGAGAATAAAAGGTAGAGCTATCTGAGAAAATTGCTTGTCTTAGGTCACCACGGACTCACACCTGAGTGCTTGTAGAAAGAAGATCCATTATCCTTGTCATAAATCACAAACAGCCCTAATGTCAAGGTGCTCCCTCTCTCTCCATCCAGAGTTGATCATTACAGCTGGAGGGGAGAATGTCCCCCCTGTTCCCATAGAGGAAGCAGTGAAGAAGGAGCTACCCATCATCAGCAATGCCATGCTCATAGGGGACAAGAAGAAATTCTTGTCAATGCTTTTGACCTTAAAGGTAACTTTATTTTATTTATATAGAGTTTATAAAAAATAGCTACTGTCTTGACATATCCTATACAAAGTCCCTTTATGTAACTGTGTCTGCAAATAAACCTGTGCTTGATGAACTATTCACATACATGACAAAATGAACATTACGCGGCAGCAGTGTGCACATAAAGAGCAGTATACCTGCAGTACACAGTGCCTTTATGTTTAATTAATTCTTTAAAATACTGTTTTTCATGCTGAAAATTCAACTGTTGTATTCTAGCCCTGTGTTCATGTGTTGTACTTCCTGTCAAACTCCCTAGATAGATGTGTCACAAACCAGGAAGTGTAAACGAGGCGAAACTTTCATTTTCACAATTAGTCATGATTTATGAAGAAATATACAAGATTCCAGGAATTCAAATTCTTCGTTCCAGTGTTGCAGCGACACGGAAACCACGGAGCCAACAGAGGAGCTCAGTACGGAGGCGGTGGAGTTTTGCAAACAGCTCGGCAGCCAGGCAACCAAAGTGTCTGACATCATTGGAGGAAAAGACAAAGAAGTGTACCGCGTGATTCAAGAAGGAATCAACAGAGTCAACTCTGCAGCCATCTCCAATGCCCAGCGCATACAGAAGTGGACTATTCTCAGAAAGGACTTTTCTGTGTCTGGAGGAGAGCTGGGTAAATTTAACACGTTGATTATACTCCATGTTAAATAAACTTTCCGTTTTGTATTAAAAAGCCATGCAATTTTGAGGATGCATGGAGCTACTGCTCATCATATTTTCTCATTTCAGGTCCCACAATGAAGCTTCGTCGCCCCGTCGTGTTGGAGATGTACCGCAAGGTCATAGAGAGCCTCTATCAGGAATAGTGCTGCGCTCCTAGAGAAATGACCGCGTAACTGTTAGCATGAAATCATGTGGCACTTGCTTATCTCATCATTGTTGTGGGTATGAGCTGAATTTAATTATATCTGTGTCTTGTGTATAGAATGCATAAATAATAGAGGCATCAGATTTAATTTTATTATATTTCAGATGAAGCCAAGAGTAAGTTTTAAATAGTGGCTCATATGACAATACTGAGAATTTCACAAAGTCACACCAATATGATGCATCTTGTAATGAGTGAAGTATTTGTTTCTAATTTATATGTCTCTTGACAAGCATTCATTTTCACCGCAGTTTCTTGCATGGCAGGATCTGACCCCATATTTTGTGCAAATATTTGGTGGTGTTCAGTAACTTTGACCAGGAGTCTAATCACAGGGGTCATCATCATAGCAGCTGACGTGACATCTGACACTCACAAGAGTAATTTGCTTAACACTGGATGAAAAGTCTGACTCACTGTAATATTCATTTTTCTTCATACATTCGCCATAGTTGCAGAAAGAAAAACAGTACGACATGACAATAAAGACTTCATACAAAACATCTTTCCTGTCACAGAGGCCTGATTATATTTAAAGCCCAAATCTGTATTTTTAGCCACATAAATGTGAAATATATCAACACACAGTACATGCAGTAATTGAAGAGTTTGACCTGTTGACAAATGTACTGAGTGTTTCTCCAGTGATCATGGGGGTACAGATTCTCTCTTTAATGTCAAAATAACTGTGTCAAATACATTAGACAAGAGGCCAAATTCAGCCAATAAATAAGACAATATCTACCACAGATTTAACAGATTTGGAATAAAATGCATATCACATCCAGTATACAGTGACTGTTGGTCAAGAGTTTTAAGACGTGCGCTGGAGTATGCAAAGAGAAAAATAAAACATTCAGGATCTCAAACTCCTGAGTCTTTTTTAAATACATATTTTGGTTTAAAATGTGCAGATACAATACGACATGATGAAATAAAGTGATCCATAGCCTAACAATTAACTCGTGGCCCCATCAGCCTCCTTTTAGTTCATATCCTGCACTCTTTGACAGATTGCGTCGGTGAATTCTGAGCACTTTGAGTTTCCTCCCAGGTCTTTTGTTAGAACCTTGAACACAGAAAGCATTATGAATCAGGATGGGGAGATATTACTAGAAATGCATGTCTTCATTTCTTGAGAAGGTGATTACCTTTTTGTCTCGAATGGTGTCAAAGCAGGCAGTTTCAATCTTCTTGGCATGGCCATGCAGGCCCATGTGCCGCAGCATCATGACAGCACTGAGCAGCAAGGCGGTGGGGTTGGCCATGTCTTTTCCTGCTATATCTGGGGCAGTTCCATGAACCTGACAGGAAGAATTAATCACAATCCATCATCGTGGCTGACATTTCTCAAAACTCTAATTTCCGTAAAGATAAGAAATACAAACAGGTTATAGTTTGACATGAGAGTAACTGTGAAACCTGTGAAGAAAAAGACGAGTCTGACAAATAAAAAGAACATACCGACTCAAATATGGCAACACCATTGGCGCCAATGTTTCCACTAGGAGTGACTCCAAGACCTCCAATTAGTCCAGCACAAAGATCACTGTAACAGTAAACAAATAGAGTTACCTTTAGATGTATTCATGTGTTTACACTTTGGTAATTAGATTTAATTTACATGGGCACATATTTTTTAACTGATAAATACAATGCTTGTGCTATTTGCATTGTGCATCCTCACCACATATTTGCCATAACATATTGGGTTAAGTTTTTATGCACCTTTTCTTTGGAGGTTAGTAACGTTTTCATCATCGTTGTGCATCATTATTTTCTGCTAATACACTGCCTATTTGAATCCACTACTGTCCTGGTTTTAACATATTTCTACATGTACACTGAAACACATTCACGCAAGGCACAACTGTGTGTACATGCATGTACAAATATGCAGGATTTGCTGTATGACCAATGGCAAAGTAAATATGTTGCTATTTGGTGCAATTCAATGATGCACAAAAACAGGGAAAATGAGAACATGCCTCTATCTTACCTCAAGATGTCTCCATACAAATTTGGCATCACTAACACATCAAACTGTGTGGGATCCTGTACCATCTATAAAAACAAGTATAAGAATGCTACTATTAATTAAGAAATGTCAAAATTTTCAACAAAACACTGCTTCTTATCCAACTAAAAATGTATACACATGAATCAAATTCATGACAAAAGATACTTGGGACTTACATTAAGGCACACAGTATCCAAGTACATCTCAGTGAATTTTACATTTCTGTGCTTTTCGGCAGCCTCTCTGCATTTTCGGAGGAAAAGCCCATCTGACATGCGCCTATGAAACAAATGAGGATGACCATTTAATTCTGGCAAATACCTTCAAAATGACAAATGACATAATTTGAATACTGAATACAACTTACATAATATTGGCCTTGTGAACAGCAGTAACACTGGCCCTCTGATTATTTCTGGCATATTCAAAAGCATACTCTGCGATGCGCTCGCTGGCTTGCTCTGTAATGAGCTTAATACTCTGTACAACTCCATCAACAATCTGAAAATACACAAATCCAAGACGGATTCAGGTAAAACCTGTCAGCTATAAATAGTGTTTGAATAATTTCAAGAACAAAATGACTCAGTTCCTAAAATATAAAACAGTGTCTCTGCTGGAGAAACAAAAAAAGACCATGAGATACAAAGTTCTGCTCTAAGAAAAAAGAAATAGGCCTTCATGTTGACTCAGTGAAGAGATAATCAAAAGGTCAAAAGAGCAAAACTGCAATCAATAAAATGCAATAACTAGACATAAAGTGTGCTGTTAAAGCATCTTACCACATGTTCAATCCCACTGTACTCTCCCTCAGTGTTCTCTCTGATGGTGACCAGGTTCACATCAGTGTACGGGGTCTTGTAGCCCTCAATGGACACACAGGGGCGCACATTGGCATAAAGGTCAAAGGTTTTCCTCAGCAGCAGGTTCATAGATGGATGGCCAGCAGCTATTGGCGTCTTCAGAGGACCTGTAGAGAGTAATTCAAAATGATCCACTAGCTCACATGCCCACACAAAAAGAAAGCACATTATTCAAGTGGTACGATCTAAATCAATGTTTGTAGTAGACAAACCCTCTTTCCAACACAAAAGATACAATTATTTTATTGGTCTTGTAGTCTGGCAAGCATAATTCAGATCTCTAAAACTGTTTACGGAGGTTAACCTTTCAGTCCAATTTTGTTCCGGTCCATCGATTCTTTGGCATCAGGAGGGATCATCCACTTGCCACCTGGTCCTTGGATGGCTGTAACATTTCTCTCCTCCCACTGAATGGGTGCCTAGATCAAAAGTGTATGTACAGCAAAATCACTAGATTAGATTTTAAAGACTTTAATTGTGTTTCTGATTTGATCAGATTTTGTTTGTTGACTATCAGTGCTGGAGTGTTTCTAAGTGCTTCCAAAGTACTTGAGTGACTTAAGTGTTATCTGTTGCTGCTTAATGTTTCTGGTGAACAATGATGTTATTTTTCTGCTTCTCCAGAACTAACTTCAGCTGCTTCAAAGATCTTCATAACAGCATTGGAGATTTCCGGACCAATTCCATCCCCAGGGATTAAAGTCACAGTCTGAATCTGTGAGGAGCAACAAAGACACACAATGTTCATTGACACAACATTCAGTAAGACAATAAGTTAGATCAAAATTGTTGTAGCTCTAGAGAAAATATACACACCCCACGGGTGAACGTCCTGGGTCGTGGAGTCTCTTTCTTCAAAGCTCCAACCACCAAGGACACCTGATAGTCAAAAAAGGTCCAGGTTTTTACAGGCACAGAATAGCATTACAAACAGCTAGGATGTAATGTGAATTGAGCAGAGCGTACTGGAGTAATGCACATACTAGGAACAAAATGATTCAAGAATTGTGCCTCTCATGTTTTGTCAGTGCTTGATCTGGATAACTGTTGACCTGGAATGTACTGTTTTTTACCAAGATAGTACACAACTACTGTTGTACAAATCCTTGGTCACTCCATAAACCTCCTATCTGAACATGAGAAGCAGTACAATTACACGAAACACACAAGGGACTAATATCTAGTTGAACACAAAAGATATATATGTATGATTTTGGGAGCAATCTGCAAAGGACATTCTAGAAAAGGAGACTCCAGATGGAGTTGTCAGTCCTTAAATAGCATGTTAGCTGTGGTGAAAAGGCAATTTTCTGTTGCCTTTTTGGTACAAATGACAGTCAAATGATAAATTAGCCTTGGCTTAATGTATGGCTGGGGGTGAAGGCCCACCTCAAAATGCAAAAAGCCTGCAATAAGGGGAATGGCAACTAATATGGCAAATTAAATGTTGGAATGTAGATGACCAATCGGAAAAGTGAGGCAAGGGGTCACCTTTACTTCTGAAGCACAACTGACTACTTACAGTACATAAGCTACTTCAGCTCAGCTGAACTGCAGACACTGCAGACGTGCAACAGCGAAGGCGCTCTGATTTAGAAAAGAGGGCAAAAGAAAATGCCCATTCCAGATTTGGATAGCATTACTACTGAGGGAGTTTGTTAGCAAGCATTTTTCCTAAGGAAGCAAGGACAGTCAGTGTTGTAATACGTGGCTTAACTTACATCCTGTCCCTTGATTTTATCCTTGCCACTGAGCGATAAACCCCACTTTCTTAGTAGATTAAGAATCTGTAACGTTAGATGAGGAACATTTTATCGACATGTTGCCATTCTGGAACTAACAGAGAGATGTTCGACTTGAGCAATAAGCTATAAACTAACTATTACAACAATGTTTGATAAAAGAAAACATGTAGCTAATGCTACCTCTTTATGTTAAATGCTAGCTAATTAGCTAGCAGTCCACAGTCAGGTTGCTATAGTAACTATAAGCAAGTAGCCTATGCGTTAGCGCCTAGCTAGTTAGCTGGGCTGGGACTGTCTCTGGTTTTCTTCCTATCTTTGAATGTGTGAACGACAGTCAACGAGCCGAACGTCAGTCGATAAATGAAAACACAATGCCACGCGTTTGCTGAAATACTTATGAACGGTCAACATGTTTTTCCCGTACATACCGCTGACCTCCACGCCTTCCCAGCCATCCTGCACCAGCCAAGGTCGATGCAGCAGCAGAAGAAGAAGCACTTGTGAAGTTAACGACTATACAAAACGGATTTCCGTTCTGAACATTTTTCGAAATAAATCCGTCTTAAACAAATTTAGGCATTAGATACCGTCGTGATTTATGAGAAATTCAATTATTTTGTAGTAGCAACATTCAATTATGCACTCTTCTATTTTCTTCTATACTATTGACCAATTTTACACCCGTTGCAACGTTTGGCAGGATTCCCACCACTCTTACTCTGCATGTCTTCCGGGATTAGGGCTGGGAGTTAGGGAAGTGATTTTACATTTAGACTCGAGTAACACGACACAACGCAAACACTACACTAAATGCAAACTTTGCCGACGAAAAAAGGATATATTTGACCTTTCACGGGCTATTTTGTTGGTTGGAAGTATAGATGTCCTGCCTCACACGTGCATATCATCCATCATTGTCAAATAAATCCTGCAGGCTACACATAATGTATAGAGATGTATACATATATGCTGTACATAACCACCCACTTTATCTATATGAAGTAGTCCATTACACTACCCATTGGATATATATTCATTTGCACTACTCGCTTGACTGTGTATTAATGCACTGTTTGCACCTACTTGTACATAATAGCTGCTTATTTTTACTCATCTTTGCAGTCCTTGTTTCTGGAGTATGTCTATCTTCTTGTGAAATGCCCCTGTGTGCCAGTACACTAAAAGTAACCTGGGATTGAATTCCTTGCGTGTGTTCGCATACTTGGACAATAAAGCAGATTTTGATTGACAAATTTGAAGGATGACTACCACCAGCAGGTGGCGCCAGTGAGCTGCTTCTAAAATTGCACAAATTCCACCATTAGCGACTTTTAGAGATTGCTTATGTCTCCTTAAACCACATAATTAATGCAAGTTCTTTGGCTTTGGATCTACAAGCTGTGTACAGTACGTATCGCTCAGTTGTCCAAAAGTAGACTTTATAAAATCAAAGATGTGAAGTGCACCTTCATAAGCATATTATTTCCCACGAATTGATAGTACACATAATAAACTTTATGGTATAAAACAAGTAGAAACAGCTGAAACAATCATTCAATCACTTTTTGCAAAAGTTCACCTTACAAAGAAAGCATACAGCATGGGACACATTAACTCCCAAAATTATCCAGCAATGCAAAATGGAAAAAAGCTCTTAATTACTTTAACCTATAGAAATTCTTAAGCAGCATAGCTCTCAGCATAAACGCAGGGCAGGCTACAACATGGTACAAAATGCACACTGTGCAAGTAAAGACATCTTTGAACCAAACTGAGGGGTGTCAGCATGGATAAAGGTTTTCAAACCACTTACATGTATCGTCACTGAGCTAATGCATAGGATGTAAATTCAACAAATGCCCCACACAACGTGCGTCTGGCAATGATACTTATCAAGCATTTGGATGCAGCTTAGGAATTTGAAAAACCTACAGTACATTAGCCATGGTTTATCATACAACAAGAAGTTGCTAAATGTTGCACACATATGTGTCCGAAAATAGCCCAGCTCAGATGGCGTACTGCTTTGGCTGCTTCTTCAGGCTCATAGATCTTTCAGTTTGTGAAATTACATGAGTGGCTCTGTTGTTGAGGAGTCTGCATTCATGAAGAACATCTGCAGAAAAAGAAATGTAGGAAAAGGATTATACAGGATACCACACTGCAAACACAATGTATTTGAGATGACAATTGGTTAGATAACATGCAACACTTCTCTTACCGTTAAACTGTTTGTAAGCTTCTTCAATAATGGCATTGTTTGATCTCTTTATCTCCCAGTAACTATCCTCAACCCATGGTTTGCAGTCAGGGTGCTCAACGAGCTGTCCATTCTTGTATAAACCAGCTGAACATTTACAGAAAGCAAAACAGTTTGATCATCGTTTATATGAACAAGAAGACATCTATTCAAGCAGGGACAAACACAACAACTGCATCACAGGCATGTCAGTAATACTACATCAGACTAACTAATTATCACTCATAATACAATAACACACTAGTTACCTTTGATGGTATCATCAATGTCTTTGCATAATTGGTATAAGTCACTCCCACGTCCGACCACTCTTTCACCTAAAAATGAAAGCAAATAATAATAAAAAAAAGCCCTCCAAAATCCAGGGACGCAGTTAAAGAGTTAATGTTACATGAAAGACGACATGACCAGAAAACATAATATCTTACCATCCAGCACCTTTATGTTGGGGAACATCTCGAGAACTGTGGTTCTATATGATGCGTTCCTGCAAACTGACAGAGAGAAAAGTCACCATGAGTTCACGCATCAGGATTTTCCATCCGCTGGACTGATTTCAAATAAAGTCCCAGAAAATTACCAGGATTAGTGTAATTGTAAGTGTTGTCTTTCAAACGTATATTTTCTAGCTTTCTCAAAGCTTGAAGGCAGTGTAGGCTCTCAGTGCTGTCGAAAAAAAACAAAACAGACGAGAGATGATAGCAAAATATTTTTATGTTCAACATCAATGACATATTTAATTGTGTGTCTAATATGTAATGTAATTTAGGTTGAGTGGTGATACCTGGATACGATATTACCAGCCAAGTTTAGGTTCTGGATACTCTCACAACTGCGCAGGGGCTCTGAAATTACAAAAGCAACAATATTACATGGACGAATCTTCAGAGACTTCCATGATAAGTGAATACACAGCATGGAGGTAAGAACAAATCGTTCCTGACATCTTACCTAAATTGGAAATCCTGTTGGCAGACAAATTGAGTACAGACAGATGCCGCAGAGATGCTAGAGGAGCTAAATTTGAGATACTATTCCCAGACAGGTCTAGTCTCTCCAAATTCATACACTCCCCGATGCATCCAAGATCATGTGTTCCTGTGAGACATTCGATAAACAATTACAAACATTATGAACATTTTGAAGGCTTAAATAATGGTGCATTGATTAAAACTTACCAAGACCTCTCAATTTAAGGAACAGTATTGACTCCAAATCAAATTCTCCAGTATGGGACTTGAGCAGCACAGCAGTTATCTTGTCAACATCTGCATCTGGAAGAATCAGAGGAATGAGTCTGCAGCGTAACAAAGCACAGTCACTATGTGTACTCAAATACTGAACAAAATCACAGAGTCCTTAGTTGTGAGTCAGCGCTGCAAAAGCAGAGTGCTGGAAGCACTGTGTCCGTTCTGCTTAGGGTGGAACAATCACATAACCCATGCCATCATCTCGACATAGGAAAACACCAATTCAGGCAGATCATGAATTTCATATCTGGCAGCAGGCTGAGCGTTTCCTCTGCCAGCTCACAGGTCACAAACAGGGAGATTCGCTCTCTGTGATGTTATTAGCTTGAAAGCTGCATGCATGAATAACAACTGAGGAAGTTATATTTGGTTTAATTTCCTAAGGCAGAATCAGTCTCCAACTCTTACTCCACATGAATACTCTTTCATGAGTCCACACAGATGAAACAGTGATTCCCAGATGAGAACAGCGTCCCCGTAAGAACAGACTCATCAGTTTAACCACGGATAATGATGCTGGGGACTCTTTTTTTCCCGTTTCATCCGATTATATTTTCAGATTTACATCAACTATCTATTTAATTCAAATGTGAATTATGTAAGGACCTACAGTCAGGGTACTGCAACACTACTACAAACTGAGGAAAACGGTGGGTGGGTTAATTGGGGCCATCAAACACACATCTTGCATATGTGAACACCTGCAGAAATAAAGGTGACGGTATTTAGCTTAGCTTAGCTTGACAATCCAGTAAATGTTTTTAGCTAACGTATGTAGCTACCTGTACCTCAACTATAAACGTCGTGAAGCAGCCGCCTCGTGATTTCATGAGGATGACTCAGCCGGATGAAAGTGGGTGGGTGATTTAATGAAATAGTAATGTTAGTTCTTTTCTCTCATGATGATAAATTGTTGTCCAACGAGCGACTACGTCGTTCGCTACAGCTAGCTAGCGCAAGCTGCTACTGGCTAGCATAGCGACGTAGCAACAAGCTATCCATCACAACTTACCTTGATCTTTATCTCGCTTAGAGTCCATCGTGGGCAACTTTGCTACTTAAAAAGCTGCCTATCGCAATAAAAGGCGATGTTTTTAGCCACTGGAAAGGCAAGACAGTGGTTATTTTGAGTAAATGTGAAATTGGCATCTGTCCTGGGGTGCAGTCAGGACACGCTCACTGTACTGCTGTGCTGCTACAGCACGCAGGTGGATGAGACGGACTTCAGTCTCTGCAGTCCAGCACAGCATCAGCTAAAACAGAGGGAGGCAATGCACAGTGCGGCAGGGCCCTGCACGATGCAGACGTGGCTAGAAAAAAAAAAGGTCCAGGATTTCTGTGTAGCCTCCGAGCAACAGGTTCAGTGTCAATTAAAAGTTTTCTTCTTGGTGCATCACTGACCTGGAAATGATTCCTCTATGGGTTGTAATGGATCTGCACTAGTCAACTCTGAATGAACTGTAACATTAAGTAGTAATTACATAAAAACGGATAATAAATAAATAAACATGTGAAGTCTAATCCAATCAGGGGGTGAAATAAGCCGCAAAAATGTGCAACTGAAATAGAAGTTAATTTGTTATGACAAGACAAATTTGGAAAATGGATGAAAGGGAAGTGCCAGAATCACACATCTGCCAGCAAAGAGACTAAAAATGTCCCTAAGTGAAAATCCTGGAGTAGAAGTACTAATACCACACTTTGAAAATACTTCACTACATGTGGGCTAAATGTACTGCATTTAAAGCCTTGTATTAAGTAAATATTGGTGTAAGCATGATCAGTAAAATGGACTTAAAGTAGCAAAAGTACTAATTAGTGAAATCTGTCAGTGTTTAACTGTTATTGGATTAATGTACAGCTGCATTAATGAGTATGCTGCATTTTACTACTATAGATGTTTAAGGTTGAGCTAATTTTAACCACTTTGTATACTGTGGCATAGTCTAATCTACAGAAATGCATCATTTTCTATAAGACCATCATATGTTTGTCGCTGTTCTGAGAGCAGCATATTTCTAAACAGTTAACACTTAATCCTTCAGTTCAGCAGAAACATTCAAAATCACACATTTGGAGATATGTGGTTTTCACTGGACAGGAAGGGTGTGAAAAAATGTAATGAGGAGAGTAACTAATAACTTAAGATATCAGATAACAAATAGTGGAGTAAAACGTACAATGTTTGCCTCTGAGACGTGGTGGTGTAAAAGTGTAAAGAAGCATAAAATTGACATACTCACATAAAGTATGAGCAGTGCAATTTTGTACTGAAGTACAGCACTTGTGTAATTGTACTTAGTTACATTCTACCATTGACTACTACTGCTACTACTAAAACTACTACTACCACCACTACAATACAAACCATACAGTATGATCAGGTTATAACCCTAACCCCAACCCTATGTGCATTATAGATTAAATACACAAAGTCACCTTTTGACGGAATATTACAATACTAATTACATGTTAATGCATCAACAACAACAACAACAACAATAATAATAATAAACACACCCGGCATACACAAATAACAACTGTCGCATTAAATTACATGTCATGTTAGGGAGAGTCAGTTTTGTCTACATCAAGCAGCCCCACAATCTATTTAAACCAGCTTCTTTATTCCCTGCAGGTTGTAGTTCTTATTTATTAATTTATTTATTTGCCTGACCTCCCATTGGTCTGTCCAGCCTCCGGTGGACAGCAGCTGGGTGCATAAAGAGAACCAGATCAGTTTGCAGCTCTGGGACTCTGCAGAAAACCTCCACCGGCTCCGACACAACTGGACACTGACGAGCAAACTCTACTTTGCATTTTTTGCGTTTTTTCCTGCATCCGCTGTGTTTTGCGGTCATGGCGAACACCTCCTGTGAGGACGGCATCAAGAACCCTTTTTAAGAGTTTGCAGCGTCGTCGACCCTTCCTGCTCGGGGACTTTGTCTCCGCGGACCACCTAAATGCCTCACACTCAGACAAGGCTGCGGACGTTCAGCGTAGCGAATGTGTGCAAGCAACAAATGATTTGATTAAGATGGGGAATAAGCAAACTATATTCACCGACGAGCAACTCGATGCCTACCAGGTAAGCTCGCACGTCTGTGTCTATCTGCATCATATTGGAGAATGTGTCCAACTCCAATGACAGAAAAATCACGTCAAAGCGTAAAAAAGTCTTTGTATGCAAATGATGATCTGCAGTATAGACCTGAAGTTTAGGTAAGTTAATAAAAAAGATTAAGAGAAAACGTGTTTGTGAAGGAAAGCACTGAAAGGCAGAGTATATATGAAGAAGTATGCTTGTGCAGCATTATAGTGAATGCATTTCCCCATGACTTTTAATTACTATTGCACGACTATCATTATCATACATCAGTATGATATTGACCTCTTGACAGAATCACCCCCTGCCTGCCTGCCTGTCTTGGATTTAATGGGCAAAGAAGAAAAATTGATCACTTCACCTCAGTCTAAGGCACACAGGTGGTCCCGGGTCCCATCAATTCATAACAGCCAATAATCAATTTCCTCCCAGACTCCGGCCGGTTATGACTCTACTCTTTAAATATTTACAGTCTTGATAGGCGAGAGGAGCAGAGGGTTTTGATTTCATTGCGAAGTGGAGGATCTTGTGTTCACTGTGCCGCCGTCCGAGAAGATCTGACCCTCTGCTTCCTGTGATAAAAATCCAGGTTTGCCTGTGAAGAAACGCATCTTCATGTGCAGCACAGGTTTATCATCTGATCAGGCGGGGGCTTAATAATTGATGCCAAGCCAGTGCGATATGCTGTGAAACTCTACTCTCAGGAGACAGTTTAGTTCTCAAGAGCCTCTCTGGTTACTCCTGCTACTCCTTAAAATCCCTTATTAGAATACTGCTGCTTTCTGTTTGCCTTGGTAGTTCTTCTCCCCTCTGGGCATCAGTATGTTTAATATCTTATTTGTTTATTTTTAAGACCACTTCACTACCTTTTCTTCATGTAGGCATTACTTATAGTGTATTCTGACATTGTTGACATATTGCTTTATATATATAAGCCACATATCTTCAGTAGGTTGTGGGTGGGTGTAACGGTGAAGAGGGCTCCCAGGAGAGGTTTTTTTTTCTCTTCTTATTGTTAATCGCATTGTCTCTGGAGCTCAGCTGGCTGCGCTCTGCTTCTCACACTCAGGAGCACAGCTCAGACAGAAGGGATACAAGGGAAAATGTAAATTGAGGTGCCTCCAGTGGGGCTGTTGGATAATGTGTGCGCCAACACATGCATGTCAGACAACAGCAGATCATGTTCCCCCGCCGAATCGTTCCTATTGCAAGTGGCAGGTGACAGCACTCACACACACACACACACCATCATCTGAGAGACACCAGACACCTCGACAAGCGTTCACAGTAACGGGTTGCTCATCCCCCCTTCAGAGGAACGGTAATGTTACTATGTGTGACTCACAGATGTGTCATTGCGAGTGTTTTTTGGGCTTCTATAGAAGAGGCGGACATTCATTCCTCCATGAACAATTTGTCATGCCCGACAGACCTTTATGACACTTGGGTATTTTTCAAATTTGTGTTTTCACATGCTGTTTTTCTCTCATTGCAGGACTGCACATTCTTCACCCGCAAAGAAATTCTGCGGTAAGAGTTTCCTCAAGTGTCCACCTTGATTCTGATGCATTGCATCAGTTTCCAACCATTAGAACATTCACACCATGTTATACACATAAGACTTTCTTTTATTTCCCCGTGTTCCCACCTTGCTGTATGCACTGCTCTTAAGATGTGATTTAAGCGGATGCTGATTTGCATGACATGTAACACTGTATGTGAAATCACAAACCATACTTTCATTACAAGCTACTGTACACCACATCAGGCTGCGTTTGGCTCCTGTTGCAGGAATCGGATGTGTCCCACATGTGCGATCCATGCCAAGTCCTCCACACAAGCTCCTTCCCACTTTGGAAGATTAATGCTGAAGTTGAGTTCATTGGCAGCTTCAGTGTGTAATGTTTCAATGCTGTTCATTAAGGGGAAGATTAAAAAAATGTTGTGCATTGTGATAATATCTGACTTACAGCCTTAAGATGATAGTGAAATTATCAAATTCGTGAATTTTCATATAAGAAACACTATATTAGTAGTCACTTTGTCATAATTGGAGTATAAGACAATAACATGCATGTGCACAGTTTGTCTGCAGCAGATTAGAATAATTTCAACCTTGAATTCAAATGTAGTATAATACAGTAATCCATTATGGAGCACGAACCTGGCTTTTTAGGTGGTGCATGCGCTGTTGCAACTGTATAGAAGAAATAATGCATTCTGGCATGAAGTCTCAACTAATATAAAGTGAAGCATATGAAGCAGAAGAGAGCAAAATTAAGGAAAACAGCCATTTTTTAAAATACAGAATGAGTATAACGCCAGTTATGATTTAGTGGCTATTAAATTTCCTTGCGCAGACTAAATTACCCTCTTAACCAACCCATTAATAATCTTCTTGTATCTTCCCATCAGCTAACCACCCCAGCAAATACAAACAGGCTGCAGCACACCAACCAGTCCAGACACATGTTACAGCACAGTATGAGCGTTTGTTCATAGAGATTCCTGGTATATGTGACAAGTAAAAATGTCCACGTGATTGTCGTTGACGATCTGAAGGTTCTGCCCTGTAGCAGCATCAGTTTGTTAACTAAACCTTTGAAAGTCACACTGACCTTTTGGCTGCGGTGTTGTATTCAGTGCCACCCAGTGAGGTCTCACATTTCTCCCTGCTCGGACATGTGCAACGTAAAAAATGAAATAAATATCAATCTACTCTGAGTGATTGCACGACGTATCATGACTCACTGAGTGGCATCATATCTTCCTGTCACTCACCCCCTTGATCACAGGCATACATTAAACAAATCAGGTGCTTTTTCACCACTTTCCTCTGTGACTCTGGACGCTGGAAGATAAATTGCTGCTTTTAAATTAAATGCTGCTTCTGAAGGATGTTACTCAAGTGATATGCAGAAGTTTTGGGTCTGATTTGCCCTGACCCTGCATGTGCAGCAAAGGTTGTTTTTGAAATCCCAAACAGACCAACTGTCTTAAGATTTAATTAAGGATTCAAACTCAACAGAAAACACAACATGCTTGTTTCATCCAACATAATTAAAATCAGTTTTCAGGTGTAACTCCATTAAAATCACAGCAGTACCTGTGTAACTTCTTGTTTTTGATTTTCTCGTTGTAGCATTTAAGACAAAAATGGTGCATTTTTCTCAATGATGCCACTTTTTTCTCTCTCTGTGTGCATGTACCTCCTCTGTGATATTGGATTAACTCTGATTCCAAAGCCATCAGTGGACTGAAGACTGAAAATTGACAATCAGCAGAGGGCGTAATTGGTTCCTACACTTTATGACCTTCATAAAACACTCCTTGTTTCTGTCCCCAGCTGCAAAGGTTACAGCACAGTTATGTAACAGGCCATCACCGATAGTCATAAGGCCACTCATTTTGACCCTTTAGCCTTATGTCGTATCTTTGCATTAACACTACTTTGTAAAACATTTTAGTGTTTTGTTTTTTTTTTGTTTATCTTTAAATGTGCAGTTGTTTTGGAAATGAAACCAAACGTCAAGATGCAGCTGAATGTCATGAAATTTACGGAAGCTGTGCGGTCCAAACACTTTCCAGGGTCATGGTACATTAGAAGTGCAGCTTTACCCGTTCATTTGCTGCAGTGCACCAATGAAACTCCATCATTTTGACAGGTTTATCTTTTTTAATTGTAGTGAGTTTGCCCTGTAAGACCAATGTCCCTGCTGATAAAGTGCTCTGCTGTGGCAACAGAGGTACGCCGTGACAGGATTAGTCAAGGGACAGAGTGAGAGGGAGGCTGCGGCAGATAAGCACCGACTTTCTATCATGTGTTTGTCATTCATACCGTCTCCTTGAAGCTTGTTGACATCATCCTCAGTAATGAACGGCATGAAATTAAAGGTTTTCACCGTGCAAGACAAGAGAAGGACAGGAGAGATAAATCTTAAAAAGAGGAATAATAGTGTTTAAAATGATTTGATTGTCCTGCTGCAGTGTGTTTTCACACTCTTTATTAGTCACTCTGACCTTTCTCAGTGTTTTACAGTAGAGGACATGCATATACGCATAATATGTATATTGTTGTTTACATTATTTTCCCATTGCAGCTTGTTGCAGTGCTCAATAATTTTTATTCTGTGTTTTTGTCAACCATCTCATGTTTTTATTTATGTGCAGTGTCAGTTATGCTGCAGTTTTCTCTAAGTTTCAGATTCAGAGTAAAAATCACGGCTTGTGTTTTTTTCATAGTCTGTGTATTGAAAGTGTTTTGACCTTTTGTTCTAGGCTGCACGGCAGATACCATGAGTTGGCTCCACACCTCGTACCAATGGACTACACCAATGATCCTGATTGCAAACTGCCTTTAGCCTTAATAGTCAACATGCCAGAGTTAAAGGTAAAACAATCCTTCTTCACAGAATCAGAATACTTTAATGATCCCCTGGCTCAGTTGCCTCCGACAGCAATAAAAGTAGGAAAATAAATAAACCATAAATAGTAAACAGCATGAAATATGTAAATGCGGCTATGCAAACTATGTGCAATATGCAGCATTAAATAGCAGCTATCTGTATAGAATATAACTGCTGTGCAACTTTCTTGTTTCTCGCCGGCAGTGTGCACCGCTGTCATGTTGTCTTATTTTGGATTGTGCTGTAAGGACACTTTTAAAACAAACGCAGCGCCCACTCCTCATGTGGGCGGACGCCTAATCGATACGCACTCTCTCTCAGAGACAGAATTGATTTTTAACCACCACCGTCATCCCTGATCTGATTGTATGACGCCGCATTCTGTCAGCTTCTGAGAGTTAATGTGCCATGAAACGCTCAGCCTCTCTATCCTGACTGATGCATTCCCTCCTATTTTTAAGCACCTGTCATTTGAAGAGAGCATCCAGAAATTTCAGAAATGGCATGTTACATAACATCACTGTCAACGAGTACCGAACGATTTTATGTGGGCTCCTTATCCACTGAGGGTTTGGCACAGAGACTCTTAATGTGTCCTTCCTCTGAGCATAATTGGCCATTGCCTGTAAAACTGTCACATGATTGCAGGGCCTGTAAGGTTGGCAGGAAGAGGATGGAGACCACCAAAGGCAGGATTTATGAGGCCCAGATAATATACAGTCACACAAAGTATTCAGAAATATATTCCCTACTCTGTTATGATGAGCTGTGTTGTGTCGACTGCACTGATTAATGGCCTCGCTTTCATTATCTTACATTAAATGTGAATGTTCATCTGTAGGAAAACCCATTCCGCAACAGGATCGTCGAGTCTTTCTCAGAGGACGGGATGGGCAACCTCAGCTTCAATGAGTTTGTGGACATGTTCTCAGTCCTCAGCGAAATGGCTCCTCGAGAACTCAAGGCCATATACGCCTTCAAAATATACGGTAATGACCAATTTCTAAGACGTGCATCCTGATTTTTCGAATTAAATGAAAATGTGTGATCATTTGCTCTGAAACCTCGCTACCCTCAGATTTCAATGTGGATAATTACCTGTGCAAAGAAGACCTGGAAAAGACTCTAAATAGGCTGACGAAGGAGGAGTTGACTCCTGAGGAGGTGGAGCTGGTGTGCGAGAAGGCCATCGAGGAGGCGGATTTGGACGGAGACAACAAACTCTCCTTTGCTGACTTCGAAAACATGATATCTAGGGCCCCTGACTTTTTAAGGTAAGTAAATGCACCTCACTTTAGACAGATACTGTTGTGGTTTGATGTTTATGTAAAAGCATTCTACATGAAAAGCAGTGGCACTTTAAAATCGGGCGATGCAGGCGTTTCCCCTCAGGCTGCAGCGCTGCGAGCTGTGTCCCTGGTTACTTACAATTTCATTACCCAGATGGCTGGTAATCATTTTCATCATTTAACTGTCAGCCTTACATCGTCACTTTAATCCTGAGCCGCCACTGTGCCCATTCATTTATATGCAAATAGCCTCACCACTATCTGCCGCCACTGAAATGATGAACACATCTATTCCTGATTCCTGTGTGTTTATACTCGCGTAGTTCAGTAAGTCGGCGTGTTTGCATGCACAATGACTGCCACTGCTTCAATGCCAGTCCCTCTTTTGTCCCTCCAGTACCTTCCATATACGAATCTGAGGGAAAGTTCCTGAGGTGGGCAGCATGGTGGACTTCAGGACTCTACCTGCACCCTGTCCAGGCCACAGCACAGTGCCTGTCTCCCACTCCCATCACTAAAAAACAGTCCTTTCTGGCCTCAGTGAAGTCTGCTGAGGGACAATACTGGATAAGCTGAATTCCCAGGACCCTACATTTCTTTACTGTGGATGAAAATGTACTTTCCTTTCATCTGGAAAAGGGCTTGACCTGAATTGATCTCTCATTGGGAGAAAAGTTTATTCTTTCCATAACTGAAGAGTGAAAAATGGTCTGAAATGAGCCAAATGTTGCATTGCTGCTTATTGAGTGCATCCAAGTACACGTAAATTGCTTATCTACCTGTATTGCACATGAGATTCCCCCATGAAGTCTTCCTACAGTGACACACCAGATATGTAGTATTTAAAAGGACAAAGGACAAAGCTTGAAGTGAAAGAGAGCAGCAGTGGCATTAAGGGCATCCAGATATTTTAAATGAGCTATGCAATATTTGTACGTGCAGTGTATTGATTTTTGTCATTTTAGGTTGTGTTTTGCTCGTGGAACTGGAACACGATGACAATCATATCTTACTGTTCTCCAGTGAAATGAAGGGCTCTGTCATCTGAACTCATTTTGGTAGCTTTTATCTCCTGCCTCAGCCATTATCGTGAGATATTACACACAGCCATCTTTTGGATACACGTTACAGTATTTTATGTGACTTCAGGTACTTTGAATAAATGTTTTTTTGTCTGCGTCTGAGTGAATTACTTGGTGTGAATGCATTTGTGAGGTTTATGTTTATCACTGGAAAAGCACAAAATAATCCTTAAATGTCAACCAAGGATTTGTTCCATCATTAGTTTCCTGTCTGTATAACCAGTTAACCTCAACCCACCCACCCAATATCAGGAAACGGCTGTGCTTCTGCCGAGCCCATCACATGAGCTGTAATAACTTGTTAAGCAGGATGTGCCCATTAGGAGCGAGCTGCCTCAGCATTCACAAGCCTGATTACATCCTGCACACCCAGTTCATCTCTGGTGGAAATGGCTGTGCTCATGTTGTTTGATGATTAACGGGTCCTGGTTTCTAGGCTAATTTGCATCACGGCGTACAGTCCTCTGCGTTGTTTTCGTACAGTTTATGCTCTCAGCTCAGGTTGTGGTCGTGAGTCATATTGTGCCAGTATGTGTTGGGTAGCCAGACATGCAGAACATTTGTTATCAGTCACTGAGACGCTCAGGCCATGCAAGTCACATACGAGTCGTCTTTACGTCTTTGCTGCGAAGCGCAATGGCTGCAAAATAAATCTGACCTGGTTAATTGGTGCTGAGTCTGACAAATGCAGAACGGTTACAAAAGTGGAAAATGGGACAGTAGCTGCAGGCTAAAGCAACATAACAAACAAGCCAGCATAGACCATTTCATTAGGTCCTTTCCTGTTAGTGGTAACAAAAACAGCAGCAATTTTAGTGTGTCACTGTGATGATCTGTTGTTCAGGCTGGACCTTTTTGACAAAAAATAAGATAAAATAAACATACATACAGATCACCAGCAAAATATGAGCAGTGATGTGGCACTGCCAGCTATGAAAAATGAGGAAAAGTAGATATTGGGTGTCTTATTTGGCCTGAAAGAGGAGGATGTTGAAGTCAGTTAAACAGTGTGCAGTCGTCAGAGCAGCCATTTAATTCTTCACTCCATTATCTCCAGTTCCCTTTATGAGGGCAGTATCAAATATTCAGGGCAATACAGCGCAGATTGCGTGGCTTCATTAATTACTGGTCTCGCGGAGAACAATCTGTTAATTATGATTCCAGCAGAGAAGCTTCTGGTGCAATGCGATACTGAGGCTGTAAAGCAGCCATTACTGTAAGCAACCCTTTCTGAGGCAGAGAGCAGCCAAACAGTGTGTGACACTCACACTGACTTCACTCCACGGGACCTTGTTGTGTTTTAATTTGATCTGATTTAAGATGGGGCCTGAAGCTTTCACAGCCTGACGACAGCGGAGGTCTTACAAACTGCTCGATGGCACGTAAAGATCGTCGAGAAGAAAAGTCAGTGCAGCTGTGTGCTGTGTCAAAATCTCCTGCACATTCACATTTTATTAAGATTGATGAATTGTTTATTAAAAATGGTGATACTTTATTTTAGCACTTCCCTAGATAGCATTTCTAAGACGCATATAAACAGTGAAAAACTGGTTTATAACACACTGTGACGAGTTACAGTATAGAGTGACAATATAACACAGTTGCCATGAAATATACAATAAATATGTCTTCCCAGTCTTTATGAATATGAAACATAAAGTATTTATTTTGCTGTAATTATTTTTTATTGTTAGTAATTAGTTATTTATTTAAGTATATAGGTAAAGGCTATGAGATATCACTGAAAGCTGCAGGAGAAATTTGTTTTGTAAATAAAAACTGTTTATGAGAATTAACATGCCCCTCCTGCATGAAACCCACCTGTGAATGACTTGTTCATGTGTATAAAGAGTTGAGGTCTTAAAATACACTGTTAAAATTTGTTGTACGGCGATATCAATCATTCATTGGAGTGTGTTATACATAATTTGTCTTTATATAGTGCTTAAAATGCTAAATAGGGAGTTAAAGTAAAGTGTTACCATTAAGGGAAAGGCTTGTGCTGATATGATATTAAAATGAGGATGTTCCTGATTATATTAGTGTAATCTCATGATTGCGTTTTGTCAGTGTTGCTCACAGTTGCAGAAACCATCCGGCACTTGCGACATCTTGTTTATCTGTGAGTGACACACACTTGCTTCTGTTTTCCAGTGACACCTTATCATCTGTATCTCGAGTTGCCAAAGAGATAATGACAGAAATGTCATGAAGTATTGTCGATTTTCTAAGTATTGCTATTTCAGGAAGTTAATATATCCTGGTTTTCCTCATTTCTGCCACCCAACTTCTGCATTAAGTCGCACTGCAGCTGCTCCTGTATTTATATTTATATCTGTGATAGCTATGACCACAGAAAGCATTCAAGTCCACAGAAAGGCATTTGACGTATTAGTTATACTGTGGTTTTAGTGACTACAACTAGAACTATAATTAGAGAGTAAAGGAGCAGCAGATGGTAAAAGATAATAAATGACATTTCAGCGTCTTTGACCCATTTCCCCGTTGCTGTCATATATAGACATTTGAAATCTATGCAAATAAAGCTTCCTGTGAATGAAGCGCAGCATTGATGGCAGCAGCCTGCAGATCAAATATTTTCTAAAGATCGGCAGTAAACACAGTACACAGTGCTTCTCTGACGCTGAGCTGATAGAATGGATTTGTGTTTAATGACATGGTTTGTAAAATTTCAGCATACAGCTTGGCTTACTGCACATGTGGAGAATAAAATGTAATTCATATTAAATAAATATATTTAAAGGTAAAAACACAGCAGATGTCATTTGAATAGTTAGAAACATGAAAACCCACGTTGAATATGTAAAAGCTTCCACAGAGCGTGTATTAGGCAGGACTGTTGTAGTGTCAGAGTTAAATTAGTGAGTATTGTCTTCAGTAGCGGGTAACCTCGTCACCATTTCTTCTTGACCTCCGGGAACAGCCATTTCCATTTATCATTCTGCAGGAGGTAAAAAAGTCATTAAATAAATAGGATGAGCATTAAATACAACTTTTGGAGCATTAGGTATTTAAATATTTTCACTACTTCACTCACCTTTAACCCCCAGGACTGGGAATGTTTGGGTCTGATGTCCTCCAGAGGCTCATAGGTGTTGCTGGTGGGTTTGGGTGAGGCCGTGTCCTCGTGGCCAGGAATCGGCTCGTATGTGTTGACATGAGGGACGCGGCCACCGAGGGCTTCAGAGTTGACCTCAGCATACACTGCATCCGTGTGCTGCTCTGATCTCATCTCAGACGATGTAGTGTGTGCGCTACTGGGCCGGCCAGCCAGGTGATAGACAGCACTCTCGCTCGTGTATTCCGGGCTGTGGATGCTGCTCGGTCTGCTGCACGAGCCCGTCTTCTCTGGGCCACAGCAAGTGGCTTGTTTGACGGCCTTTGGGGAAAGTCTCGGTGGCGTGCTGGGGGGTGCGCTCAGCCTGTAAGACTGCTCCGCATCAGAGCCGTTGTCTAGAAGCGGGAGAGACCTGCTCTTGTTGTCCAGCGGGCTGAGCTCAGAGTAAACTCTGGAGTCTGGTCTGGATGGAGGACTACACCTCCTCATGTTCTGATCCTGGGTTGTGGATCTCTCAGCTCTCCCTGGATTATCTCCAGGTAAATTGTCCTGACACATGTGTTGGAATCTCGGTACCTCCCTGGGTGATTGCTTCCTGAGCTGAGCGTACAAAACCCTCTCCTGGCCATTCAGGGGAACACTGTCAATGTTCCTGCTCCTCCGAGGCAAAGGTGGCGCGTCCTGTTGTAGAAAACAAGCCAGGTTCTTAAAGTCAGCTTGGACACAGTCAAAATGTCATTGTAACACAGAGTTAAAATAACCTCATTGTTATTTATAGACTTGCCTTCGGTGTTCTGCTGCTCTTTGGTGGCCGTGTAGGCGGCTGCTCCGAGGCCAAATTAGTCTGTGGCTTTCGCATGCACTGCACAGCTCCAGCAGTGGCCGCAAGCTTTTCTTTAGAGCTAACCTGGATGATATCGTACAGCTCTTCATTCAGGTCCTGAGGAACAAAACACCAGTTAGACCTTCATTCCTGATCAATGTCACTTAAAGAAAGTGAGTAAGGAGTTTCATCGCACCTCAAAGCATGAGGATGTCAGAAACTCTCCAAACGGCTGGATGGGGCTTGTCTTGTAGTATTCGATGAGATCAGAGACCGTGTTGTGCCCTTCATTGTCTCCGCAGACTACAAACTGCCCTGATTTGGTTTGGTTTATCACAAAGTGTCGACACCGATCCCTGCCTCTGCAACAGGAGAATAATTGTTTGTTAAAGCCTCTGCACAACACATTCATGTCGGCCCCACGTTGCCACTGGAGCGGACTGAATCCAAAAATCAGATTAGACTTGAAGAACACAGAACAACGACTTTCCTTTGGCTGGAAAGTGATAACAGTTCGAATGGGGGGTGTTTGGTTAAAATGACTGAAATAAAATTTGTGGTTAAGACAGTATGATGTTTGGAGACTTCTGACTGAAGCGATACTCACTTATAAGACAGTATGTATCCAATGGCCTTATCACTGAGCCGGATCAGGAAACAGCCCAGCTCCTTTTCTCTCAGTATTTCTTCAGCGTCCCTGTAGATGGACCATAAAGAACTTTAGTACAAGTGTTTCCCAAAAGCCCACTGGGCCGGCGTTTACAGGAACAGTGGGCAGATTTTGAGAGAAGTGAAGTGGATCACGTAATTCACGTTGGAAATAACATCGCATCAAAGGAAAATCCACCTGGTTACATGTCTTTTCCAGAAACCTGTCATTTACTAACACACAGACTCTGACGAAAACATATCTTCTGCTGTTTATGTGGGTGTCTGTGTCTGCCAGCGGAGAGGACAGTAGGTGAGAGTGGGCGTGTTGTCAAGTGGACACTTTCCATCAGAAAAAGTTAGTTGATTCCACAATCCTCCAGACGTGACAATGACGTACTTTAGTGGCCTAAATGTCTGCTTTACTAGAATATCGCTTAAGTTCCACTTTAATAAATTAATTAATGAGTAAGATTTATTTTCCTGACCAAAAAAATAACACCTTTGATATCAAAAATACAGCAGGTTATTTATTACTACCCTTGATCCAGAAGTTAAATATAAAGAAAAGACACAGCAGCACCTCAGGACATCGGATAACTTTGTCGTCACAGACAAATTATGGCATTGATAAGCATTAAAATTAATTTTTGACCATTCTAATGTATACTGTGATGTTTCCTCAACACTTACTTTCTTGTGATGAAGCCCAGGAACCATGTGGGGAAGAAGCCGTTGCGGACCATAAGCGGCACTTGAGTATCTATGAACCACTTTGAAGCCAGTTCCCTGAGTCTTCCTTCAGTCACTACAGCGTGAGAATCCACCGGTGGTTCCCTTTGCTCCATCCTCGCCCGATCCTAATCAAAGCCACACAGGCAGCCGATGAAGAGTAATTTCCCAACGTAAGCACTGAGGCTGTGTTTTAACAGTCTAATTTGCTTATTTTCCAGGAGGCGTCAACCAGAGGCTAAAAGCAGCTCAATGTTCTCATTGTTAGAGGTTAACGATGGTGCTGTGAGAAAAAGAAACTATTATTCATCTACTTGAATTCACTTTTTAACATTATTCTATATACAATAGTTTTTCACTGTATCTATCACAATATCTAATGTCCCAATGTCCAAAGTGCTCTAAAAATACTCCAACAAGACTTGTATTTGCATTGACTTCCTCTGCTGTGAGGCCACACTGCCCTTAGGCAAACTTTTATTTGGCATGCAGATGAGTGATTAGTAAGTTAGTCATTAAAGCAGGAACCAGCTCTGGTGACAGCGCTTACCTTGAAGCAAAATGTGAGACAGGTCGTGAGGTTGGGTGATTTTGTGTGTTTTAGATCCTTTGTCCTTGACCCTGAA
This sequence comes from Chaetodon auriga, assembly GCF_051107435.1. Lineage (NCBI taxonomy): Eukaryota > Metazoa > Chordata > Actinopteri > Chaetodontiformes > Chaetodontidae > Chaetodon > Chaetodon auriga. The sequence goes on along the minus strand of NC_135079.1, from coordinate 11,842,927 downwards.
AAGTGGCAGATCTTCTCAGATCTGGGCTTCTGTTGTCTGTACAGTGGGCAACAATTCCTTTCAGTCCCTGGAAAGAGAATAAAAGTGGAGTTCAATGAAAAGCTCAGATAATGCTGCAATAAGGTGAGCTGTTTTTTAGTTGAGACGGCGTACATACCTTTCCTTGAGATTGCCAGTGTGTGATTTGAACCTGGTGTCATTTCAGCAAACATTAAAGTGCTTCCTCGACTTCTGAACAGTCAGTAACTGAGGGAGTATGACCCTACACGGGAGATATAGACACATGACATTTACAATTACACACTTTTTTCCACCGGCTTGGAAAGCAGCAGTGTTGAGGCAACGGCACACACACACACACACACTGTTCATGCAGCTCATTTGCATGACAGAGACGGCTGAAGGGCTGCTGAACAGAGCAAGAGCTTCCTGAAGAGAAACGGAAAGTAAGCTGTACAGAAACTGTGGTTTGTGTGCGCACAAGAGCGCCGGCTCTGCAAGAGGAGATGTTTTACCCACAGACTGTCAGATTACTGTAGTAATGGGAGATAAGTTGCGTCAGCAGTTGATCTTCTGTGTTTTCTGACCTAGGTGGGCCAAGTGTGTGAACGGATGGAGAGATTTGGGAAGATTCACAGTGTGTGCAGAGATTTCTGAGGGCATAAACAAAACTCTAGTGAGATGAGATATTTCCTGGCCTTGTTTTTAAGGTTGTCATAAATAATGGCTTAACTCATTCCCCCCATGGCTGAGGCAGTCGTCGTGAATCACCTCCTTTTGCTTTGTGCTCGGCGGTGAGCAGTAGGAACTCCCATGTGGGGGACAAACAATAACCAGAAACCGTCTGTGTCATACTGAGCGGGATGAGACGGCATTTCAGCATTCCCCAGTCTTAGCATGGCTCCCACTTTGATCTCAAATGCAGAGGTGGAATGCAGCTACTAGTACAATCACTCTGTACTTCAGAGGAAGGTACAACTTCGAAGTACTTGTATTTGTGTCACCTTTATGCAACTTTAAACTTCCACTCCACCACATTTTACTCCACTACATTTGTCTGCCAGCTTTTGTTACTGGTTACTTTTCAGATTATAATTTTTCCTACCCTTCCTGTCCAGTGAAAACCATGTATCTCCAAATGTGGTGATTTTGAATTTAAATTTTTCTGTTAAACTGAAGACTTACGTGTTCCTTCGTGTGTTAAGAAAATCCCCCTACTTCTTCAGAGAAACTATTAAAAACTTTTTGGATCGGTTGCAAAATGTGTCATCACAAAGATGAAAATAGGCTGTTTTTCCTTCTAGAGATACGAGGTTCTCACAGGACAGCGATTGAATTATGTAGATTAAACTACCATACAGTATATAAAGTAGTTATAATTAGCTTAACCATAAACACCTACGGCAATCAAGTGCAAGACACACATAAATGCGACACTAATATTAATCCAAACACATCATATATAATAACAAAACACAGGGAGCATTTTACTTTAACTTTTGACTTTAACTACAATTAATGTTACTTAAATCAGGTTTTAAATGCATTACTTTAACTTGCAGTGGAGTATTTTCACAGTGTGGTATCAGTACTTTTACTTCAGCAAAGGATCTGAATACTTCGTCCACCGTGGCTCAGACGACAGCCTGCTGCTTTTCCCTCTCTGCAGCTGATCGAACCTGCCCCTGAAGGTGAGCTCAGTGTGGCCGTGGCTGTCTACAAAGTCTGCTTTCCCTCCACTTGTCTTGAAGTTGAATTTCTAGCCCTGTTGTCCATGTTCCATGTATGACTAAGTGTTGCTACAGTACCACGGCCCAGAATTTCAACATCATCTTAGCAGTGCAGTCGGTTTTAAATGTCTTTGTGAGTCATTATGTGCTCCTGTGGGGGCGTGCAGAGGTTTGGTGTCAAATGTTATCACTGGTTCCATGTTTGTAACATTCAATATTATGTGCACTGTATCTTACGATGCACGTAATGAAGTGTTAACAGCGCGTGAACGACACAGAAATGCATTTTATCTACAGCAACTGTGAGGTAAACGGATCTATGAAAGGAAGCTGTTATCAGACAGTTACCAGACAAAAGGCTCTTTAAGATCTTTTTTTCAGTCTTGTGGTGACACACGAATGGGGGGATGTGGGTCTTTAAAAGGTCGCAAGTCTATAAAATGTCATTACAATAAAATCATTTTTGCTTACACTTAAATCTTCAACAGTGCATCTAAATGAATTCTCCCAAAAGTAAGCCAAAGTTCAGTTATCACAGGTGGTTTTACTGTATTATAATTACTGAAAAAACAGCATGAGACCACTCATCTACTGTTTGTCTTCCGGGGCCCACACGCATCATGTCACAGCATGTTCAGGTCTGAAACCATCAACCACCCAAAGCATCCTGAACAACTTGTTCAGTAGGAGCAGCTAAAATCGGCTCTGTTACAGGCCTTTGTTTTACTGTACGAGTCACGCCGTGATAACATATAATTAAGTGCATGTCGACATCACAAATTATACACTGGTGATAAAACAGCTGTAGATTCGATTAAGCAATATCCTGTAGCTCCTACCAAGAGCAGAATATAACAATAATAATCTAATCATCTAATTTAATTTTCTTAAGTGCTGCACTGTAATCAAATGTTTTCTGTTTTCTATTTCAGTATTTCTACTTTGTCAATGTCCTACTTCATGTAGACATTGTAGATTTTATAGTTTTTGTTTGTTTTTCTTTTCATTTTTGCCTTTATTGGATATAATGACAGTAACCATAGCACACATGAGGAAACAAAGAAGGCTACGGTATGCAACAAAGGTCAGCCGGCCAAAATCCAATCAGGGATACTGCGGTTATGCGTCTTAACCACTCGACCACCAGAAAGCCCAATATTGCATATATAAATATTTTCACTTGCATTTTTCCGTGGTTGCGTAGTTACTTTGCAGATTACTATTTTAGATTTCATACAGGCTGGGATTATAAAGTTTCATAATTGTTGTTTGCTAAAGAGTTTATGTCTCCAAAATGGAAATGTTTCAAGAAGTCTGCACAACAGCCCTGTTTCAGCTCGGTGACACAAACCTGAAGAGGAGACTTTAAACCTTCGGCTGATGCGAAAATCCCCAAAAGACACAAACTGCACAAAGGGGGGGCCCCAGAGGCCTTAGGCCCACTACAAGTTATTGGATTTTGGTGGTTTGGTTAAAGTAGAACATCTAAAGCAGGCCCTGCAGTGTTATCTTGTGGTGTTGTGTTTTAAATGGGCTTTATGTTGAGTCCAATTTTAAGACCTTAAACATCTTAGTTTATATTGTGGTTGGCAGCAGTGGAAATGGAAATGTACACAATTACTGCACTAAAACACAAATAGATTAGATTAGATTCAACTCCACAAATGCATGACAAGCAGTTGAAACTAGATTCACATCAACCAGCTTCAGCACTGAAGTTAACCTTACGTGTTAATGCATCAATAATTAGAGTCCAATGAAAGTAAATAAAACAAAGTCCTGGTTAGGCAGAATGGGTATTATTCTGCCTAACCAGGACTTTTACTTTTGATACATTAAGTACATTTTGCTGATAATAGTTCAGTATTTTTACTTACACTACTTTACTTACTTTACTCTATTTTGAATGTAAGAATTTTACCTGTGACTTGAGTATTTTTTTATTTTTATTTTTTTAGAGTGGAATTGCAATTTTTACCAAAGTAAATGATCATCATACCTCTTCCACTGGGCCTCTGAACATACATTGAAGCTGCCATGTAGACCTGCATAGGGTTGTGGTGGAACATACGCAGGGTGGTAGAAACAGGGGCCCAGCTGCAAAAATTTTATTAAGGGATCCCTAATCTAGCTGTTCACCTCACGATTTTAGCTATTTGTATTCTGTGTTAGATCTCTTATTTTGCACCTTTTAATTGTCTCTAATTATGGGGATTTTAATTAGACCATGACAGCGATGTAATACTTTTTAAATCTAACATCGAATCGGGAACCATTTTCCCTCTCTGGCCTTTTGCTTGTGTCATTCTTTCACCATTTGTTGCAGCTGCAGCCCTTCAGGGTGCGCACCTGGGCCAACACCGCCACCCAGCGGTGCCGCGGCGCGACGCGCGCGTCGTCCACCACGTCAGCGCTGAGACGCACTACATCTCCCATGCTCCCCCTCCCGAGGAGGCAGCCAGTCATGCGGATGAAAACAGGAGTGGGCATCCGCTGCGCTGCACGAAGAAGAAAGTTCGAGGAAAGATGCACGAAGAGGAGGATGGCAGCGACGCGCACTCCTGCACAGCCTCGCGGATCGTGGCCTCCCGGTCCGTGGATGTGGCCGAGGTCGAGGGAGCGAAGGAGCAGGCCTCCAAGCTGTGCGGATACTTGAACAAACTGTCCGGCAAGGGGCCTCTGAGGGGGTACAAGCCGAGGTGGTTCGTGTATGATCCAAGGAAGTGTTATTTGTATTACTTCAAGAGTCCCCAAGATGCCTTGCCGCTCGGCCACATCGAAATAGGCGATGCGTCCTTCAGCTACGACGTGGAGGGGGAAGAGGGTCAGTTTGAGATCCGCACGGCCGGGAAGGAGTTCCTCCTTAAGGTACAAACTTTTTCTGCATGTGTAGCTCAAGGCTGATCGCGTTTTGCTGTCATTTGTCTCTTCCTTTCTCACTGTGGAAAGGCAGACACACCCATTCTGACTTGACAGATGTGTCCTCGGCTTTGCTTTTCGTCGGACATGCAAATGTTTCTGCTGACAGGGATGTGGTTGGACAACTCTCTCAGAAAATCTGGCTTAAAAAAAAGAAAATCAGTTCCACATGTGGCTCATGTTTGCCGGACAAGATCTTAATCAGCACGTGATTCATCTGATTGCATCAAACGCAGCCCACTGTTGACATGCAGAGGCACTTTGAGGCTGATTGACATGAGCTCATCAGCCCTCATGACACCTCTGCTTTTGAAATGGTCACAGCATCTCATGTGATGGTCTTCCACGCTGTCACATGACTGTGAAGTCAGTGCCAAGACAGGTGCCTCTGCTGTGAGCCAGCCTGGCTGAAGTCTGCATCACTTTCAGCAGATGGTGGGAATAGTTAATACCAAACAGCTTGCACTGCCCCGAGGCTGGAACTGAGACTGAAACCAGCGTCTGCGCTCATTCACATGACCCATCTCAATAGTAACCTGCTATTTAAAGCGCTCTTTCATATGTTTTATGTAGTCCAACAGCCCAGGTGTCATATATAAATTATGATATATGAGCTTTCTTTTAACCGATGACCTTTGAAAGCTGACTGATAATGTGTGCGTTTGTGTTTCCAGGCCCCCAGCAGGCAGGTGATGCATTACTGGCTGCAGCAGTTACAGCAGAAACGTTGGGAGCACAGCAACACACGGGGTCAGAGAGACAGCTGGAGCTCCCCGACCCTGGCCTACCCTCCCACCGGCCTCGTGGGCAAAGACAACGGTAGGCAGACACGGGCCTTTTCACCGCTCTGCTCCACAGCTTCCAGCCAGGCACCAGCTGAAAGTAAACACCCGCGTCCGACGGATTAATATTTACACAGGTCGAGTTGTTTGAGCACGCGGGCGAGGCTGTGTCAAGCGTGCGTTACGTGAGGAATCAGTTCAAAGAAACAGAAATCTGACTGTGTCCACAAGCATCTGCTGCTGTAACACGGCAGAGTGAATGCAGCTCAGCAGCACCTACAGCACAGACATGAGGATAGATGTGTTTGTATCAGTCCTCCGGCGTAATATAAGTGTTCCATTTACCAGCTTTACACACCAGCTTAATGCTGTTCACAATCTAGATGTTGACCCTCGACCCTGATGGAGTCAGGCAGGTTAGTCACGTGGTTTGACCAGAAGAAAAGTTAGTGTTTGTTGTTGTTCTTGGACATGAGGCCAGAAACCTCACAGATGTCTTTCGTCATTTGGGTCGTTGTTCAGTAAAGAGCTGCCGCTGTCAGACGCCCTCACAACTGTCTCTTGAGCAGAATAAATTCAGGCGAACCTAATTTCCCCACAGATATGATCTTATATCCTGAATGCAACACACAGTAAATGTTTCATCATTTTCAAAACACTTGTGGTTATGCTGAATAGAGGAAGTGTAATATATCTACGTTTAAAGCTTCAGAGGAGATTTTTGAAGAAGTTTGTCATTGTGTTGTTTACAAGTCTGCTTACACTTGTTTGACAGGTGTTGCAGAGTGAAATGAGGTGTGAATGTCTCTTCCTTTTCCTGCCACCACATACACATGACTTTTCCTTTTTTAAAATGTCTCTGTCCATCTCAGTAAGGCACAAATACACACGTTATCACTGTGTATCAATACTGATTTTTGTTTTTTGTCTGCTCCATAAAAGACAAATCGTCTCGAATCACAGATCCTACAAACCGCAGCCGTCCCTGTAAAGAGATATAGAATACAAACTTGCTTTAAAGTACTAGTATTTTGTTATTCCACATTGTTTTTTTCATATCCTGTGTTAGTTCTGCCCCAGAAGGCCGTGACCTTTTGTCACTGAGCTGTGATGAAATGCAGGAAAAAATCAGCCAGCTGGGCTTCCAGTAATTTCTCCTTGACTGGATTTTTCCCTCCAGCCGTGAAGAGGACATTTAATGTTTTAAGTTGCTCTTTTTGCTCGTGAAAGATTAACTTAACTTCACGGTGAAGCAAAGCTAAACACTGATGACTGGAAAGGCCTCGATGCATCACAGAGAAACAAAGCCTGGACAGCCGTTACCCTGCCACCACCAGCTGATCTGCTGTGTAAATGAAAGCTTTAAAAAGGGTTAAATCATTTGTTTTTCCTTGACCGAATATGAATTCAAAGGTTGTATCAGAGTCTGATCATTGTCATGTTTGAATCGCACTGTAACACCAGCTGTGTGTCGATGACCACAGGTTTCCGCTCTGGGTGCGACAGCATAATTGTGGAGCTGCTCGGCCCTTTACGAAAAAGCTCCCTCACTCTCCCAGCTTATTTCCCACGAAGAGGAACGTTTATATTTAGCCTGCTGGGCTCAGAAATGCTACATGCTGTATTTTTCTGTTGGGGAGAGAGTCGCTCATGAACCCGCAGACATCCACCCTGCTGTAAATAGCATTCTGGGTAACTCAAGATATTGCTTCACTTCACTCTGGAATCCATTCAGGGTTGTTACGATCTCATTTCCTCTACAAGCAATGGTTACAGCTGAGGTCCTGCGAAACAGAAGTGGTCATACGAGTCATGCAATGTTATTATTATTATTATTATCATGATGCTATTCTGATGTTCTGCTTTCATTCTCAGATGCGTTTCCCTTTGAGAAGGTATGTGACAGCATGGAGAAGGTGCGCAGCGACTTTGCCATGGAGGCGGAAACAGATGGCGGGGGAATGGTGGGGCTCCAGTCAGCCAGAGGGCCTTCTGCTGCGTCCACAAACCCCCTCAACTTCTCCCTCAGAAACTTTGGGACAGAACTCAGGTACGCCTTAATTTTGTGTTTGTTTGGAGGCCCTGTCAAACAGGCACGACTAGTTTCTCCTCTGTGCCCCGGTAGAGCCGCGTTGAGGAAACAGAATACCTCTTCGCTTCTTCCTGAGGTTGACTGCGGCAGGGGAAATGGCTACATCCACACTTTGCTAGTTGCTCTAGTGTGCAGCCATCAACAGTTCCCCTTCTGGGCCACACAACACATCTATTCAAAGGAGGCAACATGCTGAAATGCTAAAAATGTGGCATGGTTTGGAATCTGCTTTGTGTCTGAGATGGGAGGAGAGTTCACTGATAAAGGTGAACGGGACGAGCTGCTAAGAGCATGTGTCCTTACCAGTGTGTTCTTCACAGCTCATATTTTATAATGCGACATGTGTTTCCAGGGATAAAACACACACAGCAACTAGACGTTTGCATGCAATCGCAAAATGATTCCTAGTGACTGAAACCTGTTATCTGTTACTAACTTATCTTAACTGTGTAACAAGCAGTACGTAACTCATGATCAGAGCAGAAGATCAGGAATGTTCACACCAGATATGTGATGTGAAAAGAGGGTTTGGGTCATAAAATGTGAGTGAATCCTTAATGATGCTGCTGCGGACAGATGCGTCGATTAAAGTGCGTCTGTTCTGTCACGAGCTGAAAAACATGGCTGAAACACGTCCAGTGCAGACGAGGTGCGAGGAAGTCGTGAGCTTCATTCTGCTGCACAGATGTAGTCGTGTATTTGCATTGAGCTCACGATCAAAAGCGTGAAAAACACAAGTCTGTATCGCCTTATATTTAGACCCGAGCCTGTTAATTTTACGTTCAAGAATGCACTGATGATTAGGCCTGCATGCTTCATTGATGTTATTTTTTATTTGGCGTGGACTCTGTATTTGTAAGCTCTGCTCTCAGGTTCATGTTATTATTTAGCACGAGGCTTCCCTCGTGTTTGACCTCGATGCCTGTGGCTTTGAAAAGCTCTAACAGAGTCTCAGTCCAGCTCAACACTGCAGCTCCACTGTCTCGCTCTTACTCGCCCTCTTGTCTTGTTTCTGTTCTGTCAGGAACTCCATGTCTTATCTGCGGCCGGGGAGAGGAGGCGAGAACAGGCGCAGTGTGTTTTACACTGGCAACAGCAGCTCAGAGGAGTGGGAGCTGGTGGACGCTCCACCCAAGGACTTCCCTGAACAGAAACAGCATCCAGACACACAACACAGACGTACGTCCACTCCCTGCTGCCTTATTCACCCTGTGGCCAGGGTTTCACACTTATTCTCTTCTATTTTTCCACTCATTTGCGCAACACTGTGACGAATGGACAAACAATGCATTTTTCTGCCTGCTTCAGCACCCTGAGTCATTTTTTATTACTTCTTTGTTGTTCTATTACCTTCAAGTGGAATTGGAAACAATAGGCGGGGCTCACAAGGCGATTAAAAATGAAAGCAGCAAAAAGTAACGCAGCCCTCTTCTCTCTCAGATTCCTTTGGATCAGCGTTTACTTTCGACTTTGTGCGCAACTCATCGCGGCCCCGGAGGCCTTTGCTCCACATGATGGGCTCCGGGAGGTTCGGGCGCACCGCTGAGACGCGCAGTGCCGAGAACTCCCCAGTGGAGTGTAACGGCAGCAAACCTCTGGAGATGCAGCTTCGCATCCAGAGCCAACAGGAAGAACTGAGCCGCATGCAGCAGGAGCAGGTCAAACTCAGAGAAGAGCTGGCCAGTCAGAAGGTACAGTTACCTCGCTCTCGTTATTTCAGGGGATTTTGAAAAAGAGTGTACTACACATATGCGCCCTGCCCCACACTCCCTTCTGGGTGAAAGCAGCCTCTGTAATTTGACTGGTGGTAGATGCAAATTCTGAGGTTTTTGCTAATTTAATAGCATAAGATAAGAATACTGTATTTCTTTTAAGCTATCAGGAGCTCAAATCATATGGCCAGTGAGCCAAACTGTTATTTCAGGGTAATGCATTTCTCACATCTGTCACTTTTTTGGCACTTAAACACTTAATTTTCCTGTTTTCTTAGTCCCCCCACTGTGATGTAAGTGTAAGCTAATTACATCACTGTGGTGAAGCGGAAACGTCTGTTTTGCCAGCTGTTTGTGCTTGTTACAGGCAGAGAGAAGCAGAAAACAGGTTGGTTTTAGCTCGTCTTCCCAAATTACTTTATGCTGTTTTACAAGGTTCATCGTGAGAAGTTAGGTCAGCTCAATTTATGTGACTTGTTAACATTAAATTACCCTCTGCTCCCTGCGGACCTTTGAGTGAACATACTCTTAAACCAAACTCCATTCTAAAAGCAGGTGTTTTATGAGACAGTCATAATTTTTTCACTGTGGAAATTATGATTACACCATCACCAAGACTGTTTCTGATCCACTTTGATCTACAGGCACAATCAGCACACGCTTCGTTTACTCAGTGATGCGATGTGATGAAATGTTTGCCACAGACATACACAGTTCCCACAGTTCAGCATTTTCATCCCCTCTGCAGATGGCCCGAAGCCACAGATTTCTGCTTTTTCTGTCCTTCACTCTTTGGGGAAGTAAAGGAAATTGTAACCAGTTCTTTTTTCCCCTTAACATGCAAAGCGTGATGCAGCAGCTTTTAAGCACTGTGCCATTAGCCTCAGCTATACTTTGCATTTAGCCCTCATTACAATCGTTAGCGCAGTACACAACTTTTTATTTTTATCATGAGTGAATTAGGCCAACATATTTCCTCCTTTGCATTTCATTCAGAGCTGCAATAATAAGCTGATTAATCGAGTAATTAATTGAAAGGAAACTGATTGCCAGCCAAGCTCTGCTCTGGTCTGGTTTGGAGTCATCGTCATATCTCAAAGTGAATGCAGCAAAGACTTGACGGTTCTCGCAGTGAACTGTAAAGCTCCAGACTTCATGATGTGTGAATTGTCCACATTTGCGGAAATACAAAGCTGGCTGGAGTGACTCTTGTTTCAGTTCATTCAGCACAAGCCTGGGGTTGTGGTGTCTGACTGAACGGCTCGGTATAATCCCGATGCTCTCGCTAACACAGGAAGACAGCGAGTGATTAGTCATGCTTAAGCAAGAAACAAGGAAACAGCAGTTCTCTGAGCAACAATCACAGATGCGTCGTTCCTTCCCATTACTCTCTGTTCTTGTTTTAGTGCTTTGTGAGCAGCCGATCACAGTGATCCTGGTCACAGTGGCTGCACCGTGAGCCAGATGAACGTATAAAGTACTGTATGTGAATTATCTGTTAAATTATCTGAGTTTCTTGAAGGAAACTCTGTTCGACCACATACATGCACACGGTCACACACACACATCAAATGTGTATTTGCACATTGGCTGCATTTTCTCAGAGCAGCACCTTAATGTTATACAGCTACGGTAAACTTCTGTTATTGGATGTCATGCTCTGTAAAACTGGTTATCTGGGCATAATGGTGGCTGTGTCGCTCGTTGCTGCTGAGGTCAGCGTGACTGTGGCCTCAGTCAGACAGTGTGAATGAGCAGTTTAGCGACCCAGACCCTGACACATCCTGATGAATGCTAGTTAACATAACAGACTCCACAACAGCCACACTAAATATCACAGCTTTTTTTAAAGGTGATCATTTCGTAAAGGTTTTTTATGGTGTTTTCTGTGAACCTGGCGACTGTATTTCAAGTTGTGATCCCGTCCCTGCAAGACAATATGTCAACCAAAAAAACCCCTCTTTCCTCACCCAGGAGCTGGTGAGACTTCTGCAGCAGACTCTGAGGACCTCCCAGTGCGACAGGCAGCCAGTACACCGTCCAGCCCCGGCCCCAGATTCAACTGCGACTTCAGACCAGACTGAAGGTTCAGCAGAAGCCCAGGGAGAGATCGCCCAGTTGGAGGCCCTGCTGCAGGAAAGAGATGGTCAGATCCAGTCCCTGTGTGGCCACATGGAGCGCCTGGCCTTGGAGAAGGACAGTCTGCAACAAGAGCTGAAGGGCCTGAAAATAAAGGTGGGGGAGATAAACGACCAGCTGGGGATGCTGATGGAGACCATCCAGGCTAAGGATGAAGTCATCATAAAGCTGTCACAGCAGAGCACCGAGCAGAGAGGCAGCGCAAACGATGCCGGTTCACCGACCCCCAACAAAGACCAGCAGGAGCTGGACATCCTCAAGGTACAGAGAAACTCAAACCAGATGATAAAGCTGCAGATTATGACAGCTGGAAACACTTACTGTGTTTCAGTTTGTACTCAGATTAACTTAACACATTTCTCCAATTTCAGGACGGTCTTCAAGGCTACAAGTCCCAGAACAAGTTCCTGAACAAAGAGATCCTGGAGCTGACAGTATTACGCAGAAATGCGGAGTGTAGAGAAAAGGCTTTAGAAGCAAAGGTACTGTCCTGTGTTTGTCGGCTAATGGTGCATCACTCTGTTATTAGAAACAGGAAGTCTGAGTAACTTTTAGGGGAAGTCCAGTGTTGACCTCAGCTGGTGCCCCCTAAGCCTAAAAATGCCAAGTTGGAACAATGAATAAGAAGCTTTAATGTTGCTGTTGACAACAAAGACAAACGTGTTTCTGTTTTCATCTTCGCTGCAGTATACGGCCCTGGAGGCCAAGCTGTGTCAGGTGGAGAGCAAGTATCTGGTGCTGCTTCAAGAGGTGAAGACCCCGGTGTGTTCGTCTTCAGAGCAGAGTCCAGCCCGCGAGGTCATTTCCAGATTATTAGAGGATGCACTGCAGGCAGAGAGCCCCGACCAGCAGGAGCACCCCATCTTCAAACCAAATACTGTCAGGTATGGACCAAGCCAACACGCCGGTGTGAAGAGGTGTTTTGCTCATGTTTAAGCATGTTGTCTCTGATATGATATTGTGTCTCAATGAGACATTGTCAGCCCTTCAGTATCAAAGCCCTGCAGTTCTTTGCAGACAAAGCTTTTTTTATCAACAGGGAAGGAAAAATCCATTGCAGGAGAGAAGGAGTCACTGCTGCCGCCTCAATAACCTTAATAGACCTAAAAGCGATGGAGTCACCGGACTGGTTTTACTTTGATTCACTCATTTTTTCTTGACTGGAAAAACTAGTTCTGCTAATTGGCATCTCAGCTGCTTTTGTTCTGACTCCTCTGCGAGCTCAGGCATGTCCTCTGCGGCTTGTCAAAATATGTTATTAGAAATTCAGGCAATCCCCAAGTGATGTGGAGCTAAGGGGAAGGTTTAGCTAATGTGGTTCACCTTAAAATGTTCATTTGGAGTCAGGAGTTTGAGTCACTGATTGGTTGATCGTTTTTCTCCGTTTTCTCTTTGCCTTGATTTAATGTCAGTGAGTATGACGTGTTCGGCTTCAAGACCGTCCCTGAGGAGGAGGAAGAGGAGGAGAAGCTGGTCGCGAAGGTGCGAGCTCTGGAGCTGAAGTCTCTCTCCATGACCGATCAGGAGGTGTCCGTCGGGGTGAAGTGGGAGAACTATCTGGCCGGCACCATGAACAGAGACCTGGTGCGCTCCCCTGAGCTCAAAGCCCTGATTCGCTGCGGCGTTCCCCATGAGCACCGCTCCCAGGTGTGGCGCTGGTGCGTCTCCTTCCACGTCAAGAAGTTTCGGGACCACTTGGCGCCCGACTACTATGAGACCTTACTAAACGTGGCCCGGGACAAGCCCAACCCGGCCTCCAAGCAGATCGAGCTGGACTTGCTGCGTACTTTGCCCAACAACAAGCACTACGCCTCCCCGAGCGCAGGCGGCATCCAGAAACTCAGGAACGTCCTGATGGCTTTCTCCTGGAGGAATCCAGATATCGGCTACTGCCAGGGACTAAACAGGTACAGGAAGGGTTCAGGTTTCTCTCCTTTTCCTTTCTCCTCTTTTATGCCTTTTATAACCATTTTTATTGCTTGTCATTTGCTCAGGCTGGCAGCTATTGCCCTGCTCTATCTGGACCAAGAAGATGCCTTCTGGAGCCTCATAGCCATTGTGGAGGTCTTCATGCCAAGAGACTATTACACCAAGACTCTGCTTGGCTCACAGGTAAACAAGCTCAAAGGTCCTTATCTAGGAGTGGAAGACACGGGACAAGTCGCTCCTCCTCACAGGGTTTCTCTGAGGTCACTGATGTCACACTCATGTGATTAGAATCAGCACTGTTTGCTTTCTGGATTTCAGCGCACGTTTTCTCCTGCTGTGAAAATAAAAATATATGATTGGGGCTGCTCAATTATGGCAAAAAAAAAACCTTTTAACAGCCCAGCCCCCGTACATGACATATTAATCTCTGGCGGCTGTGTCTGTGCAGGTTGATCAGCGTGTGTTCAAGGACCTGATGAGTGAGAAGCTGCCCAGGCTTCATGCCCACTTCGAGCTGTACAAGGTAGACTTCTCCCTCATCACCTTCAACTGGTTCCTGGTGGTGTTTGTGGACAGCGTGGTGAGCGACATCCTCTTCAAGATCTGGGATGCCTTTCTGTATGAGGGTCCAAAGGTAAGAGGCAGAGGAGAATTCAAAGCTGTGATCCCTCTCATCTCACGTTTCTGTCCGGACATGCTCACAGAGTTCTGACGAAAACCAAAATATTAGATAAGGAAGCATTCGAAAATTGTGATCTGCCATTCAGTCGGCTTAGTTGGAATTTCACTGCAGCTACAGATGGTGTGTCTGATTAATTTTCCGGATGCGAGTTCCCACAAGTACCCACTGTCTTAACCTCCAGCCTTATCTAACCAGCATTTGTGTGTGGATTTCTCCAGACCCCTGACATGGTGGAGTTAAGGCTGTACAAAGTAAGCTAAGCTGCTAAGCATTAAACCTGCAGTCATTGACTGTTGTCCACTTGGGGGCAGTGGAAACAAGCTCTCAACAACAATGACAAACCAGATTTTAAAATTGTCACCGTGAACTTGTCAGCAAACTGTTTGCTGTTTAAATCCAGCAGATACGATCATTAGCATCATCTTTGTTATCCTGAGTTGTATTTGTGCCACCTGATGAATGTAAGTCTAATCTTCGCTCTCCTTTTTAGTTGTGTTTCTGGTGTCCTCTGTCTCCAGAGGCAAACAGCTGGCTTTCTGGCTTCTAAATGCTCCACTTTGCTCACCAGCTGGTCGCTGACTTTGCCCGTCTGCTGTTTTGTTGCCGGGCAGGTGGCATGCCGTGGGTTTTTTAGAGCTTTTTCATAGAAAAGCAGCAGGCCACTGTGGCTGAAAACAACACAATAAGAGCAGAGAGTGAACCAGAAAACTCATGTGATAAAGCTTGTTGAACTGAGGGAAACTGCAGAGACGGGCGATACTTCCTGTGGGTTCATCACTGTGAGCAGCTGCGTTCACAGTATCATGTGATCCATCGTTGAGTATTGATTATAGCCACTGTAATCCTTTAGGTAATTAATGTGTCCTTGGTCCTCTACAGTGGCGCTGCATGTCAGATTGATGATGAGTGCCATGCGGTACGTTTGGTAAACGGTCACATGGGGGACGTCGCCAGGCAGATTTCAAAGCTTTGATCATTTTTCTCCACAGATCATCTTTCGCTTCGCCCTCGCGCTCTTCAAGTACAAAGAGGAGGAGTTTTTGAAGCTGCAGGACTCCACAGCCATCTTCAAATATCTTCGATACTTCACGCGCACAATCCTGGATTCAAGGTACAGTAACTGCAATCTGGTTAGGTACTTGTGATCACAATCACAGTCTCTGAGTGTGCAGTAATAAGGAGCAAGATAATGAACCTTGGAGTAGCTGATCATATCATCTATACAAACAAACATCTGAAGTCTTGCACTGGTAGATATTACAACGAGCATTAAAGCTGATCGGTCTTACATCAGAAGAGGTCAGGATCAGTTCATTCATAGTCAGAAAAGCTGCGTTTCTACCTAAAGCACCCAGAACTTCTAGTCCCAGGAGCTACTTTTCTAAAAGGGGGAGGTCTAAAGAAGGACATTAGGCAAATTAGTCTGCTGACATTTAACAAAAGCACGGCTGTTTTTGGTCATTTTTGTGTGACTAGACAATAACGAGGCCTGGACTTTTGTTGTTTGTCCATTTGTCTATGCTTTATTCTCCATGCTGATGTACAGATTGAGGCTGTGGACTTTCAACAATGGTGGCAAATAAAATGCTGCAAGTGCTCGACTAATCAGAAATGTTCACCGTGCAAGTCCCATCCCCAAAGTTCCTGTACTTTTGGAAAGTGCAACCCATCCTGAGCAGGGACTTTTTACGGGGTAAAACAGTGTCCCTGGAGCTTGAATTAGACCCTGATCCTTGAGGAGGAAACACACTGAGTTCCTCCAAAGGTTTCTAGTTCCTGGGGAAAGTTCCTGCTCTGGAAACGTGGCTGTAATAGTCATGATAGATGTATAGAGGAATATGTATAGTAACTTAAAACAAATGTACAAAACAGGGATAACAGGATGTATTCAGTAGATGCAGAGGAGTAGAAAACCATCCCAGACTGACAGAACTGTGCCTTTTTGTTCCAGGAAGCTGATGAACATCGCTTTTGTGGACATGAACCCCTTCCCCATGCGCCAGATCCAGAACCGCCGCTCCTTCCACCTGGAGAAAGTCCGTCTCGAGCTGACCGAGCTGGAGGCGATCAGACAGACCTTCCTCAGGGAGAGAGAGACGAGTCAGGACGGACGGAGCTTCGTCAGCGACGACGAGGAGGATAACTGAGCTGATGCTCGTCACATTTCTCGGCCTCGAGGCTGAAGTATGAAGGCAAAGAGGTCATCACCACCACGCCAGCGATGTGCTGCAGCTGTAAAGGGATTTTTTTTTATGAAAGAGTTGTCGGAGTTGGTCTCCAAATCAGAGCTGGAACAATCAACTTTGCAGACGTTTTGAGTGAGATGGCCTCAAAAGACCAGAACACGACAGGCCGCATGGGCCTTCCATCAGTATTCCTGCCATTTTTGTTCTACACGCCTTGTTTGTTGGATGCCTGTGTGTTTATATGACAGTATGCTTTGACCGTGGCTCTTCAACCTTCATTGCCAAGCTACACTCTTGCAGTCCGAATCAGTATTTTGAAAAACATGGCTGTGATCTTTTAATACCCGGCGATTTTATGCCTTTTGAAGGAGTGATTGTATTTTTTTTTTTTATTCTTGTTTTCATGAGGATTAAGATTCAGAAATGTCTTAAAATTGTTTACCTAAATCTTTTTTTTTTTTTTTTATTTCCACATTGCCACTCAGCCACACATCTTCCTGTGCTTGATCTCTGTGTCTCTTGATGCACGTGAATCACTTTTGCTGAAATTCAAATTCTGCTGAAACTGAAAAATTTTAGTCTTACATCCCTCTGATCACGAGCTCGCTCCCAAACTGAACACGTCATTCCAGCCTCCAGCTCTTATTGAGGGTTAAAAGAATAAACTCAAGGATTTCCCATCAAACTAGGGATCATAAACTAAATCTTCCTCTGTGTTATCACTTGCATAAACAGCATGTGGAACATTTTTTTTAAAAAATAATGTTGGATATCCCAGTTTATTTGTCCATATTTGTGATTTTATATTCAAGAACCACTTAATAACTTGAATTTTCTCAATGACACAAGTCTGTTTTGCACCAACATTTTGTACTTAAACTAAAACAATAGTGTATAAAGACCACCGGGTTTAGTTGGAAGAATGTTTGAATTTGGCAGCGACCAACATGGATCCTTACAAATCACCTCATTATCTGTTTTATTATAACCATTCTAAAATCTGTGTATTAAGATATTTTAACTTACCTTGGAAATCCCCCTGCTGAGCAGCACTGCACTTTTGTTTGCGTTTTCTTTCACCAATGGTCTTAATTCTTTGTATTTGGCGTTTAAAAGATTCATTTTCCCCAGACTAAAGCCTGCTGTGACAGACTCACAGTACATCTGTAATGCTGGGATCATGTTTCTGAGCCCTGTCTGAAAATGCTGATGTGTTTGCATTCATTGTCCTCAGTGTGGCAGTATTTGTCCATACAGTGTTTGCACCAGTTCACAGGTACCCTCCACACTTCATTATACTGTAGCTCAGCTTTGGTTGAAATGACTGTAGATTCAGTCTGTCAGCATGATTTTTTTTTGTGTGTGTGTGTGAAATGGAAAAATGATTTGTAATCAATGAGGGAAGTCTGTCAGGAGATCGCTGGACATAGCAGCACCTCTCCGTCTTCCACATCCAGGTACTTACAGATGACAGTTTACTCTTCAGCATTGTGATCATATTCTCTATTATGCCTGTTTTCTACAGTTTAACACACCAGAACAGTTAAAGTTATTATCCCCCTCATCAGAACTTGCTGAGAAAGAAGCATGTTTAGGTCTGCTTAGTCAGCTGTGTAAAATTGTTGTTTTAAATCTACAATGTTTTTTCTCACTTCGCCGCTTCTGTTGTGTCCTGATATGTTGTTTACAGTTAAACTTTTTATTTCCTTCATTGTGGTTTAACCGTGAGCTGTTTACGGGGATTACGTCATCCTGTTGGACCTGAACTCCGTGAACGAACGGCAGGACTGTGGTTGTTTCGATGATGGGAATGTGAATGAAAAATGGAAGTAGAAATGAGTTTGTCGTGATGAGAGCGGGCCTCTCTGCACATCCAAATTCTCAACCTCGGTTTAAGATAAGAGGTCCTTTTGGGTCCGCTCATTTTGTCAAATGGCTCATACAGTAGGCTTTCAGTGTTTCAACACACGACTTCAGTTTGCTGTCACTTTGAATAAGCTACATTTAATGTTATCATTTTCTTTCTTTCCTTTGCTTTTCCTAGCAGTGTATTGCACAAGTGTAACGACAAGATGACTTCAGAATATTATAGGGCACTTCACTTTTTTTTGTATGTAAACCTCCTTGGTATCTCGTTCAATGTTAATCGCTATCATTTAATGATGAAAAGTGCAAAGCCTTTGTTACAGCATAAAGCACGCACCACTGTATGTTTCTGGATTACCAGTCAAAAGACAAATTCAATAAACGACGGCTGACTCAGTGTCTTGTCTGCAGGTGTTCATAAGAAGCAGAAACAAAGCAGCTGGCTGTAGTGATCCTCAGTTCCTGAAATACACGTTCAGAATAAACACCAGACATGCCGGTCGTCTTTACTGACCGCCTGCCTCTCTCATGCTGCAGTTGCATAATAGAGCCATCAGGGGGTGGGACTTCTGCAGACACAAAAGCCTGATGGTGCTGCCACAAGTGACAGAACACAACAGAGAGGCCACAGGAGCAGATTTTGCATCTGAGCAGCAGCCATGAGGAGCGCAGAGCAGCTGTAGGAGAAGTGTATCATCAGCGTACGTGACTGGAGGTAAGACTTTAGGTTTGGTTGCAGTGAGTGTGTGGAGCCACTTTGAGTGTGACAGGAACTTACCAGATGGGAAGTTTGTGGTACTTCAGCTTGTCATCTTCTCACTTTGTGTATGTATGTTCACTCTTATAGTGTGCAATTAACTACTGCTCTGTTTTAAAATTCAGATTCATGGCAGTAAAAAACGGTTATTTGTAATGTTGGCAAAGCTTGTGCTGCTGTCGGCCTCTTTACCCAACAAAATGTTTCACAACAGGAGCAAATTTCACTGATACCCTGCCCTAATTACCCAAAATGCTCTTTTCTTTTCCTTTGTAATCCTGTTCTAATCACACAAACTAGACACTCTTATACTGGCCGGCTTGGAACAGCTGGTGTACTTATGAAACTTGTTAAAATTTAAAGCCAGTAATCAGTGTTCAGGACATACTACTGTAACTGTGCTGTTTGTTTCCTTTGCTGTCAAGTTGCAGTGTTTAGTCTTAGCAGTGAAAGTAGGTACAACTGTGAGATGGAATGCTTCACAGCGAGCTGGAACATGTAGTCAGCATGTTCATGGCTCCAGTCAGAAATCAACAGCGCCTCTTTGTATCAGCAGGGTTGGACTTGTGGAGGGAAGTCTTAAGTGTTGCACATCAAGGAGATAAACTACATCAATGAAGACACCTGGCATGGCGGTATTCAAGCAACAAAATGTGGATGATTTCTATGAAATTGGAGAAGAACTCGGGAGGTGAGTATGTTTCAAAGCTGCTTAATGAAGCGTGCATGCAGATGTTTCATTACCAGCTCACAGAAGATGATCCTCCTCACTTTGTGTGAATCACAGTGTGATTCAGCTCCCCCCTGCATGCCTCTCGGCACAGTGGTCCCCATGTGTACGTAGGTATGCAAACAGCTGGCCTGTTTAAGCTTGAAACGGGGAGTGTCGCCGCCTTCAAGTGGGTTGAAGTTTACAGAGAGTTAAAGTTTCAAAAGTAAACGCACTCTAAGAAAACAAGCCTTGTTTGCCCATGATGCACTCAATCCAGGAAAGAGACTCAGATGTAATTTGGTGCCTTTGCATGAGCCGGTTCTGGGTGGCGGGTCGGTGTGTTGAGGCTGAATGTTGAGGAGGAGCGGTGATCAAGCCTGTACAGGGCAGACATCAAGGAAAGCGTGTCCCATGGGGAAATACATTAAAGGAAGTTGGCAGGCTGCAATATGGATTTGAGGAAGCTGCAAATTGTGCACGGAAGGCCAGCTTGGGCATGTGCAGCACCTGCTAACAGACGTAGAGGGTGTGAAAGGAAAAGAGTCTGACCTCTAACTTTTCACTACTAGTCAAAATGTACATGATGTCCTGGTGTTTGCTCTTCATCTACTGCACGGCCTCTTTGACACACCCTGACAAGACAAACCCAGACCTGCTGCTGACAGCTGCATTAAAACGCCTGGAGAGGCAGGATGTCCAGCCGCCACGCTTTCTTTCTATTTTACATTGAGATTCCTCATACATTTGTGTCATTAAATACTCAGGCGAAAAGACTAAATATTGTTAGAATAAACACTCAATTCACTTAAAAGATATTTGCTTTTCAAACAGGGTAGCCTTTGTCAGTTGCAATTAATAATTTATTAATGGTTAAGAAATTATGCACTAATGCTTTATAGATCCGTATTAAGCCACCATGAAGCACTATAGTCTTCCACTTCTACTTGGAAAAACAGGCATAAAATGTAGAAACTTTATGTATTATTGAAAGAAACTTTTATTTATGACTTAGACAAGTTTTTTACTATCATATTTTGCAATATGGCAGGTGCCTTCCTGATTAATTGAAGAGCTAAAGAGCAAACGTAAGTGTCTTTCTGGTCACTGTTGATGGCTTCTAAGTGATCTTTAAAGGATTAGTGAATGATTTCTTAACTTAATAAAGCAGTTAGTTCCAACTGTCAAACCCTTTTAATAACAAGTTGCTTCTGAAGCATTTTTAAACTTCATCAACCATTTGTAAAGAGCACCTTATTGAAGAATAATGGTAGTGAATAATGGTGTGACTGACAATATCACTGAGCTGTGGTTTTAAATGTGTTCCTTGAAAAAACAGCTACGTACGTACGTGTTAAGCAGCACCATCATGAGAAACGCTAAAAGCTGCTGTGGTTAAAAGCCGCAAGTTGAAACTGAAACCCAGAGAGTCCTTTTCAGTCACAGAAGGTCTCTGAGAATTTTATTGCCCGTTCGGCAGCTGGACTTTGTGCTTGTGGGGTTTGTAGGTCTTATTGTGACAGCTTTGTAGTGAGTGTTGGAGGATGCGGCCCACCCCGCCCACCGTTTGTGAGAGCCTCGTGGGTTCAGCCCTCTCCTCCGCATGCCGCAGTGGAACTGTTACTCAACAATCCTCTTAAGAGGGTGGGGAAATTTGATGAGGGGGCCAAAGACTGATGAGATGTTCTGTGTGTCTCTCTGGAACTATTGAGCCATTTGCTACAGGAAAGTCCATTCATCATACTATCCCCCCATTGACAGATGTTAATGTCACAGGGCCCCACGCAGTTGTACTCAATGTTTCTTTCCACTAGTGATGGGGCGTTTTTGGTAAATCTATCTGTAAAACAATCCTTTGCTTGAGGTGTGACTGACAGCTGGATCTGTCCTACCATCTGAGTGATGACACTGATGATGACATACAGTAGGATCTGCCACAGTGGGAGCCCACAGCTGCCACCGCCCCCCCCCCCAGGAGACCGCTGAGACCGTGATGAGCGGTTACACAAGTGACCATCAAGGCAAAACAGAAAAAGACGTGCTTTTGTGCAGATGGTAGACGATGTGAACGCAACCTGTCAACAAGAAATTCATTTATGTCTAAGTTCGGTCATCACACTGGCGGTGTGGTCGAATACTTTTACCACCACTTTTGCTAGATGCTGATGGAAAAAACAAGATCTCTGTTAGTCATGATCAAGCAATGTCAAAGAGTCACAGGATACAGCGTTGGATGGGAAGTGCTATTGTCTTTGCATGCCTGTACAACAATAAAAGGCTCGTAAACTTCCTCCTGATTTTGAAATTTGTAAACACCGTCCTTACATCATCGTGGATATGACTCCTTCACAGGCTTGACACTGGTTAGTACAGAAAGCTGTGGGTCTGTGGTGTTTGTAGCCTTGCTAACAGCATGGCTCTAGAGATGGAAAAGGTCGGCCAGTCCACCACTTGGTCCAGACTCACAGTAAATGCCTTGACAGCTATTGGATGGATTGCAGGGAAATTTCATACAGACATTCATGGTCCCCAGAGGATGAATCCTGCTAGCTGCAGGAACTCTGAAAGGGTTAAACTTGCTTGTTTCCCAATTTGTCATCGCTAGAGATACTCTGCAACTTCATGCAGAAGGAAATGATTTAGAGAAATGTTTTCAGCTCGTCTTTGGAGAGGAAGCAGGGAGGGCAGCGATGCGCACTTCAGGCCACAGCCTTCACACTTTGGATGTGTTGAAGTGAAAAGAGCTGACAGTCGCGAGGCAGACAGGTGCTGCTCATGAGCGCAGTAAAGTGCTAGAATTTCTCCAAAGGGCTTTACTGTACATGATGTATCTATAGCACGGACAGCAGGCATGCGCGCACAAGGTGCAGGATGGGACTGCGTGTAGTCAGCTCTGAGGAACAGACGTTCCTGCGGGCGGTGAGCGAGAAATGTGTTTATTCAGTGCAGCCTGACAGAGGGAACTCCATGTTGACCTGAACATTCCCCGAGTTCCCATTTCACAGAGGTTGACATTGGAGCGATCAAAACAAGTGGGAATCTAGAGTATCCTGAACACTTTGTGGGCATATATGCAGAGAGACAGATGTTGAATTTACACAGTGACGTGAAGTTTGAGCCGTTTATCCTCACAGTCAGTGTTACAGATGGAAAGGGTGTGAAGGGACAGGGCTTGGTCAATTATGAATCTGGCTGTCTTTGTCACGCCGGCCCAGAGGTTGTTTAGTGCAGAAATGTGTTTAAATATTGGGCCGGCGCCACTTGTCCGAGCATTCCTCCAACCTTGGCTGTGGATAATGACCTTCAGCTGTTGGAAGTGGAAACTCTGCGGGGAGATGGTACTTTCAGCCCCACTGGCCGGCTTAGAGCTAAGACGGCCGGCACGCCTGGCCCGTTGTGGAATACCACTCCCAGCATCACTGCTCTCTCCACACCAAAGCAAAGACCTTACACTGACATTTGCGGTGTGCACTTTCCTGCATTTGGGCTTCAACAATCTGGACGAGGTGTAATTCTGTTCAGTCTTGCTTTAACAGGCAAATCAAGGACACTGTTGCTGCTCTCCTTGCCATGTGACAGCTCATCCCCTCTGGGTGCGTGATGCCTGTTTTTGCAAGTGGAATTCACTGAGTGACTTACCCTCCTTTTCAGTTCACACATTATCGTAGTCATCTCTAGCAGGGTCAGCCTTTCAGGGATGTCTCAGGGGTGGAAATGTCCTGTGAATAGAACAGATAGAGGGAGCATTTGAGATTCCAGCCTGCTGCTCTGCTTCAGCACCCAACCCGCCCTGTTTTTGTGTGTCTATTGCAGCATGTGTGAGACTCTTTGGAGACCATTGTTAAGATGTATATACCCCACCCTGACCCCTGCTCTCTGCGTTTTCTGTTGTGACATGTTCACGCTGAAATGTGTTTTTGTTGCCCTCTCATTTCAGACTGTGTCAAGAGAAATGTTGATTAAATATTTGAGGCCATAGTTTGGATAGTGTTGCTGCACTCGATTGCCTAACATCAGAAGCTCTAGTAAACATTTTATCCCTTCAGTGTGACACTCACTGAAGATCTGCACTTGCGTGGTGAAAGTTCACCCCCGCCGCTGTTGTTTTTGAGTGAGGTAAAAGAAAACAAAAAATCCAAGCTAAATGTGTTCAGTGGAGCTGCTCCCTTATGTGATGTGTAAGGGCAGGACAGGGAGTGCCTCGAAACAGTCCCATACTAATGCAATTAAGGAGTCAGCAGGGTTGTATTTAATCCATTTACTTGTTTTGTGATGAGCTGGTGGATGTCTCTGGATAAGCGCTCCTTGAAAGTACAAGTGTTAAACCGCTGTGTGAAATGAGTGTGGCACGAGCACAGGCAAATTGTTTGGGACTGTTTTTATCAGGCAGCTCCTCCAGCTCTCCTCCCCTCAGCTCCTCCGGCTCACCAGGCTTCGTCCCTCGCCCCAGCTGCAGCAGAGAGGTGGCAGGTGGAGAATGAGCCTGTGGGCCGGGCTATTCTTAGCCCACTAGACACCACGATGATAATGGACACAGACTGGACAGCGTCTCACAGCCACCCTGGAATCTCTGTGTGGACAGTTATGTCCAAAAAATATGAAAAGCCTGAGAGTTATTATCTGTTTCCACTCCCTGTGTACTCTTTCACAACGTCTAAAAATACACACGCTGAATATTTTGCAATGAGGGGCAATGGCTCGACAGGCTTTTATGTGTTTTGTCCACACTACTCTGTATGCATACTTGACTGAATGTTCCTCTTCTGTCTAGTGTTCATCTTCCCCACTCAGAAGCTCGTTGCCAGCTCTGCCACCACACTCGCCCTCGTACTGCTTGTTTTCACAGTCTGAATGCATAGGGTAGGGCAGGTCAGCTCACAGCAGCAGGAAGCGTGTGAAGTAGCAAGAGTGGCAGCAGGCTTAGTCAGGGCTGAGATTACAAGTGCTGGTCTGATAATAAAGCCATGGAGACTCATAACATATATTTAACTGGGTGACAGCGCTGGAATATGTTCTTACACTTCTTATTCAGGCTGTCAGTGGGTCAATTATGAGTGGAATGACGTATTGTTGTTATGTTAAAGGACAGCGACAAGTGTCCTGGAGGAGTCATCCATGTCTTGGAATATGAAATCCCCTTATTGGGTTAATATAGCTCAGGATCTAACCTCATTAACTAGACGCCATAACCACATGTCTGCAAGCTGTGGCATGCAATAAAAGAGCACAGCGAAAAGTGAAACAATAATCCACTGAGAGATGGTCTCTAAGCCACACCTCTGTTGTGAAATAGTCAGAGTTTTTGGGATTTTTTCAGTGGACTGATCTCTTGAGGATGGCTAGAAATTTGGCAGGAAGTTTGCTGGAGTGGGAGGACAGCAGCTCTGTCCGCACTGCCGGCCCATCTGATTGTTCTCTGTCTGGCTGGGAAACGGGAAGTGATGGACTATACCTCGATATTTCAGCTGGTTTTGACACACAGCTTCCTCCCTGACATCTATCTTCACCCGCTGCTATATCCTGTTGTTAATTGTTAAATGTTTCATGAGGAACTGTGCTCTATCTTGAAAAAGGATGCCTATAGTACACTCAACACGTGAGAGGGGGGACAAAACTTTACACAAATAATGCTGAAATCTGTCATGATGATAAGCTGGCAGATCTTAATCACATTAAAAAGAGTAAGTTAACATAAGGTAATGCCAGTGTCTTCTTCCTCTTTTGTGTCTGCAGTGGGCAGTTTGCAATTGTCAGACGCTGTAAAGAGAAGAGCACAGGCGTTGAGTATGCAGCCAAGTTCATCAAGAAGCGCCAGAGTCGGGCCAGCAGGCGCGGAGTGAGGCGAGAGGAGATCGAGAGGGAAGTGAACATCCTGCAGCAGATCCAGCACCCCAACATCGTAGAACTGCATGATGTGTACGAGAACCGCACAGATGTGGTGCTCATCCTCGAGCTGTGAGTCACTGCACGATTTTACAATACATTTGTTCGAAGAATGGAGTTTGGTCATGTTTGCACAATTACACCAGTGTCAGTCACAGCGTCAGTGTAGCTTCGATGTTTCAGACCAGTGTCAGTAAAGCTGTGTCCATGTTCTGATCTGTGAGCCAGTTTCTGTGTATATAGGTTGTTTGTTGAATCTGTGTTTGCTGAAAACCTTTTGCCTTGATCACCAGAAAGAACCGAACAGTGTCAATAAGGCTTGTGTTGAAAAGGGGCCTCAGAGGTCGTCTGGGTCCAGCGAGTAATCGGGAACATGGAGGGTACAATTAGGACTAAATCAAGGCTCAGTGCAATCAAAGCAGGGGTGAGCTGACGGAGACAGGGTGACACACTGTGTGTCATTCGGCCGATTGTGTTTTCTTTGGATGAATATGAAAAGAACATCGTGTTCATGAGCCACCAGCTGGTCAAAGGTCGTCTTATGCCGCTTTTCTGCAGCTTTTCAGGATTTTCATTATGAAAAGATTGAGAGTGATTCATAAGTAGAGCAGACTGACTCAGAGCACACCCAAATAGTTACCACAAACAAACATATCTAAGGCATCCTGAACCGCTGCATCCAAAGCCTGAGAACTCACTTCAGATAAGGTTCAAGAGAGCGCTTGCTGCAGATTACCGGAGCGCACAGGACAAATCTTTGAATGTGTGTGCGTTTTGCAGGGTGTCTGGAGGAGAGCTGTTCGATTTCTTGGCTCAGAAGGAGTCTCTCAGCGAAGAGGAGGCCACGCAGTTTATCAAACAGATCCTAGATGGAGTCCAGTACCTCCACTCCAAGAGGATCTCACACTTTGATCTGAAGGTACAAAATGCTCCGTCCGTGCATCGCATGTGAATCTATATTTGCCTCGTGATGAAGGTGAGATTCTTCTGAACTTGTGCTTGTATGCTAGGTCGAGCCAGACTTAATGTCAAATATATATAGCAGGTGTCTAATGGATGTGCTGGTAGAGTTTCGCTGTTTTGCATCACACATCCTTCCTGTTTTCTGTGGCTGAGGTCCAGGTTCTCAGATACAGACACCACAAGGTTATCGCTTCACTTTCAGAGAGCAGTGCCTCCCACGCTGCTCTCTGATAGTCACTGCCCTGCGTTCCTGCAGCTGTGGCTGTTGTCTTCACTCCTGATGCTTTTTGTTTGGCAAAATTAAGGAAAAGGGACACAAACCTGCCTGAGGCCTTGACCTTCAGTTCACAGATTCTTGCACTCACTTTTTCTGTGAACCAGATCAATATGTTAAAGTCTGAAATTCTTAATGTCTGCAAAAATGATGCTTAATGGAGGGAAAAGTTGGGCATTTCTGGAAAATTGCTACTCACTTTCTTGCCATCTGTGTGCTAAATATGAAACTCCTGCTATCAACCACCTTACTTGAAACTGTAGCTTAGCTCAAAGAGTGGAAATAGCGAGCATGGCTCTGTCCAAAAGTGACAAAATCCACCTTCCAGCACCTCTAAAACTCATGGATTAACAAGTTGTGTCTCGCTTGTTCCATCCATTCAAAAACTCAAGTATAAGAACTTGTTTTTAAAAGAGGTTATTTGCTGGTCCAAGTGACATTCAGATCCAATCAGGATGGAGGCGTTGCAGTGAATATCATCTCTATCATCGAAATACATCACTTCTGGCTCTAAAAAACACTTAATGGGAACATGACAAAAGGTCCATTGTTCAAGGGTGCTATGCTCCCAGGGTTAGGGTTTTGACCTGAGCACAACTGGAGGGTGAATGCGTGTTCAAAGAATATTGAGCATAAGACCCTCGGACCTAGATGCACTCCCATCCCGACCAAGAAGTAGTCCAGAAAATAATGCCTGTAAAACGGTGATTTGTCGTTTTTCCACTCTGGCTTTTGTGGGGCCTGAATTAACAGGACACATTATGTTAATTAATGAGCTTAGCGTAGCTTTAGAGGTGCTTAAGATTTTGCTGCTTTTGACAGAGCCATGCTAGCTGTTTCCTACTGTTTCCAGTTTTTTTTATTCTAAGCTAAAGTAAGTTAGCTGGCTGCAAGCAGGAGCTTCATATTTAGTGGACAGACATGAGAGTGGTATCAATCTTCTCATCAAACTACGAATACGAAAAAGTGTAGAGCTCCTCCTTTAATATTTCACACTAACACAGATGACTGTAACCGTTGCCATGTTTTTCTTTAATGCTTACACAACAGGCAGCTTTAACCAGGTAACTTGTTTTACTCACCGTTGTTTATGTATCACCCTGTCCTGGTGTTAGCAGAAATCTGCTGACCAAAACGCCTTTCTGTTTTGTTGTCTTTGCGCTTCAGCCTGAAAATATCATGCTGCTGGACAGGAATGTTCCTCTACCCCGCATTAAACTCATAGACTTTGGACTGGCACACAAAATAGAAGCTGGGGCAGATTTCAAAAACATTTTTGGAACCCCTGAGTTTGTTGGTAAGTGTTTTTATTTGAGATACTTTTGCAGTGTGGCACATTTTCTGAAGAGGCTCGGTGTTTGGCCTGGATGTTTGTGATGCAGGAGTGTGTGCATCTATTTTCAGCTCCAGAGATAGTCAACTATGAGCCACTAGGATTGGAGGCAGACATGTGGTAAGAGCCTTTAATTACCTCTGACTCTGTTGCCTTCCATGCAACAGGCTGCAGTGCATAACTCTGGATTAACCTTGTGCTGTTTTTCACAGGAGCATTGGAGTCATCACATATATACTGTAAGTTGGAATGATTCGTGATTATTAATGGGAATCTTAATGCACCTAAAGAGATTATCGAGGGCAGCCCAAGTGAGCGTGTGGATGTTGTTTCAGTTTGAGCGGCGCGTCACCTTTCCTCGGCGACACGAAGCAGGAAACGCTGGGAAACATCTCGGCTATGAACTACGAGTTCGACGAGGACCTCTTCAGAAACACGAGTGAGCTGGCCAAGAGCTTCATCAGACAGCTCCTGGAGAAGGACACGAGGTAAAAGAACTGACAAGCAGCTGAAGGCCGAAGGTCAAGTCTGACAATTCCAATACAAAGCCTAGTATTAGAGGTTCACTGCATAAAGCCTAAGCGTATTAAATTCCCAGACCTGATCCAAATGAGAATGAAAGACCAGCCAGTCCACAGAAATCTGGAGCAAGGATTTAGGCACATTTGTTTTTGGGACACCATGTGACACTAAATAAAATCAGCTAAATAAACATTATTTATATCTGAAACTAAATACAGCAGGCAAAGCACTGTTTGTTTGTACCTTTATTCCTTTTCTTGTTGCTTCACATGTGTTTCCATTTAAATGCTCCTCCAGGAAACCGAATATTCCTGTGAAAGTTATCCCGGCCTGGACGTATTCCTGAGAGATTCGCATCCCAAAGCAATGACCGCTCACAACGCCGTGCGTCTGATGGAGTTGTTCGGGTGTATTTACTCAGCTGCATTTTCTTTCTCATTTTAGAAAACGGATGACAATACAAGACGCCCTCAGCCATCATTGGATTAAGGTATGATTTATGTGTGTTGCAGCATGTTCTTTGTATTCTCAGTAACTGCTGTCAGCACATGCTACATGTGAAACGACTATTAACAGTTCATTTCAAAGACGGGTAACAGGTTTCTTTGTTATTACAGAGGAAATTCTATCTTTAAATGTGCCAAAAAAAAAACACCCACTAACTTTTTATGTATGTTCTGGCTTGTTGAAAACATACTTTATCACAGTTTCTGTATATTGTTTCCATCACTGCACCACACCCCTCCCTCTGGGAACAGCCATCACCTATGAACACACTTAGCTCCACACTTGTACAGCTGTCCTCTGCAGTCTGAAAGTTCGTCTTGAAATTCAAGTGACCGAACTTGAAATCTCACTAATTGTTGGTTTTAACGGCACGGATATTTAATAACCTGTAATGCTGAAGACGTCTGCTCCAACATTTGCTGCTGAGGTGCATGTGAATGGCGTTTTGCTGTGGAGTCTTCGTCCTGTTTGGAAACAAGCATGAAGCCAGGAAACGTAGGAATGTTTTTTGTTGTTTTTTTTGACGCTCTTACCTGCCATGGCTTTCGCTGCAGGGTCACACACTAATCCTACAGTGCCACTACAGTCACCACCATGTGTGTTTTCAAGATGCAACAATGTGACAGCCTCTCACTCAGTGTCCCCCCTCCACCCTTCTATCTGAAGTCCTGTGACCTCACAGAGGAGGATAGCGCTGCCCCTGAGGCGGAGAAGAAAGCGGAGCAGCTGAAGACGAAGCGTCTAAAGGAGTACACCATCCAGTCCCACTCCAGCATGACCCAGAACAACACGTATGCCAACTTTGAGCGTTTCGCGCATGTGGTGGAGGACGTCAGTCTGATGGAGACGGGTGTGTCGGAGGTGGCAGGAGCCCACCACACTCTGCAGGGTGATTTAGAAGCTCTGCTCTCCATCTATAATGAGAAGGAGGCCTGGTACAAGGAGGAGAGCGAGACTGCGAGGAAGCAGCTGTCTCAAATCCGCTACGAGTTCCGCAAAGTGGAGGCCACAAGGAGACTGCTGCAGGAGGACATGAAGGCTATAGATGCCAGTCTGGAGAGCATCAGTGGGAAGTACAGCCAGAGGCAGAGTCAGCTGGACGCTCTGAGGCAGGAGCTGAACTCCGAGCTGCACTGGCTGCAGGAGGTGATGACCTCTCTGCATCAGGAAGGAGCCAACGGCAGCATCCTCAGCAGCAGTCTGAATACAGATGTGAAGCGGGCGCTGATGGAGCTGCTGCATCAGTCCTGCAGGAGGGAACTGTGTCCAGAGGCCTCACAGCCGCTCACAGAGTCTGGCTAACGTGCACAGCAAATAAAAGAAAACACACTTTTCTTGACCTTAGAAAGCTCGAGAGGAGGTTTGATTTCAACATATAGATTTTTTTCAGCAGCACAGACTTTTGAATGTACAGCTGCGTAGTCTTTACATTTTCTTGATTTCATTGTTTTTTCTTGCGCGAACTCTGCGGTACGATACTTTCAGTTTGAGTAAAAGTAGGAATAGGAGTAATTTAGGAAAATATGCTTATTTACATTCTCGCGGGGAGATGAGACTGGCACCACTTTCTGGCTGCAGATTAACTGACAAATGTGACAGCGGTGTTGGTCTTTTCCTCTAAATCAGGGAAAGAAATAAGCATATTTCCCAAATGTTGAACAGTTCCTTTAAATAGCACAATGATGGCACATTTAGGGATTTTTTGTAAAATTAAGGTCATTTAACTAGATTTATTTCTGCTCTTCCCTTGTTTGATTAATCAGGTCCGGTAGCTCTTAATGAGATAAATATTATGAATGTTTTACTGTGTTACAGCCAGCAGAAGACACAGAACTTACTTTTGATGGAATGTATCAGAAATTGACATTTGTTGATTGATTTATTTTCTCATTCCATTCAATTGTTTTGACTGTATATTGATTTTTTATGTATTTTTTTATGTATATTTTATGTTTTTTTTACGTTCATGTGTAATCATGAATGATTTTTTTTCTTCACATTATTTTCGATGGATTCAACTATGCACTTTCACTAGACGTTAAATTTATTTATTTATTTTTAAAACCTTGTTTTTAATGTCTTTTCTGCAAGATGTTCTATGAGCCAACAGGAAAAGCATCATCAGTGATAAGATCACATGTTTGAAAATGCATCACCTCGTTATCTGTGGTTTGTAGCGTCTCAACAGACGAACACACCGACACACATTTTGATGTGCACACTGACATTTTTTCACTGTTGTCTAAACAACAAAATAAATGTTCATCCTTTATCATACATCTCACTGTGTTTTGTCATCTAGATTTCAGTATATTTCCAGGTGTACTTCAGATTAAAGTGTAAAAATTAGACCAGTAACTGCACAATGTTTTTGAACTTGCTTTAACAGTTGACATTAACATAAAAGACACTTGCTCTGCTGTCCCACCCCTCATTGTGTCTCCACAGCCTCTGAATCCCAGGCAGGCCATGGTGAAGAGATTGTCAGTGGTCAACTTGGAAAACTTCAGGAGACAGTACGCCAGACGCAGGTGGAAGGTAAAGTCCAGTTCGGTTATTTCCTGACAGCAATCAGGGATGTATATAAAAAAAATGCTCTTGATTGATTCTGGGACTCATTCTCTTTGCTTTTACCTGTTCAACAGCTGTCATTCAGGATTGTTGCTCTCTGCAACCACTTAACACGGATCATGAAGAAAGGCCACAAGCTGCCTGAGCAGGATGGGGTAAGAGGAGCTAACAGCAGAGGCTCAGTCTGGACTTAAAGCAACAGATCATCATTTTAGGAATTCTGCATGTTTGCTTTCATGACTGCAGCCGGTTTGCTTATCTAAGCACGGCATAAAGACTGGAGACGGGGGAAACAGCTAGCCTGGCTCTGTCCAAAGGTCATGCAGTTCACCTACCAGCACCTCCAAAGCCCACTAATTAACACGCCATATCTCCATTGTTTAATCCGTCCAAAAACCGAGGTGTAAAAATGAAAAGTTGTGGGTTTATGAGGGATTATGTGCCAGATGATTTCCAGTGGCTGAGACTTCCTGGGGTGTTGTTGTCACCACAAGTTTGCAGGGCGACCAATGGCAACTTCAGGAAATGACTCTTCCCAGCCAAGAAATAGTCCAGCATATAATCCCCTGTAAAAAAAAATACTTCAGTTTTTGTTTTTACACTTCAGTTTTTGTACAGATGAAACAAAGAAGTAATGCTTGTAGCTTCATATTAACTGTACTGTACAAACATGGTATCAGTCCTCAGTAAAAAGCAGAAAGAGAGCAAATAAGTGTACTCCCAAAAATGTCCAACTATTTGTTGGCAGTAATAACGCAGTAGCTGCTGTGTGACCTGTGCTGCTCTGGACTCACATGTTCAAACTGGTATTCTGGGGTGCTGCTAGTAACTCTGGACCCTGCTCTTCAAACACAATAACATAACCCCACAACCTTTTGATTATTTCAGAGGGACTGTGAAAGTGATCAAGAAGAAGAAATCCTGAAGAGGAGACCGAGGACCAGAAAGAGGAGCAGCACTTCCTGAGAGCAACAACCAGCTTCAAGTGTGTCAGGCAACAATGCTCCGGTTGCAAAACAGTGACGCTGCAGCTCTTTGACGCACACGACGCAGCTGTTAACTCGTCATAAAGAATCAGCTACAGAGTTTTTTTTTTTTGACTGCTGTAAATGAAGCGTTTTCATTGGTCAAGCTGACTTTGTTTGTCTCGGTGACCCACAAAACCAGCAGATCATCTGCTGTGTGTTAGATAGCGTCCGGCGATTCCTAAATTTGAGCTACCGTTTTCTGGCATGAGGAGATATAACTGGACTATTGTTGACAGGAACTGAGAAGCCAGTGTTAGCACATACAGAAGAATGTAGGCAGCTTCCTCTAATAACTGCAGTCTTAAAGGTCTCTCAGCTGTTGTTTAACGTCCGAGTATAGACATGGAGCCAGATTCTTTTACTTTTATTGTGCAGGCTGCATGTGGACATTTATAAGAGGCTGACTGTCCAAAATATTAAGGTTTAGCTGTGCAGGATGTCAAGTTGGTAGCAGATCTTCATTACCAAATGTTTACATGTTGTTCTGCTTAACATACACTGTTTACCGTTAACCTCTTCATTTGCCACATCAGAATTATTTACCTGAAGCTTTTACATTATGCAGAGCTGTGCGTTTAGGATGTTTTATAATTACCGTAAATTACTCACGCCCAGTGGGACAATAATTGCATTTCATCGTATGCATACTTAAAGACAGTATATGAATGGTTTCTATACTGTCTACACATATCTTAAATTTTGCAGTTCAATATTCTAAAACAATTGTTAGATCATGATATATGTTGATGTATTTATGGTGTAAATATACATGCATGTCAGCCAAATGTCTTAATTTCAGTTGTACTTATATCTTAGCTCATTAAAAGGAGCATTCACTTCTTTTCAACACACGTGTTTTTTTTTTCTGTGCACTTGTATGTATTGTAAATTCAAATGTTGTTTAATAAATTAATGAACATGATTGTTTTCATTGAGTTTCTATAGAGTAAAACAATCAGGGACAAGTAAAAATGACAAGGTCTCATGATTCCTGGATATAACTCAGCACTATTAAACCTTTTCTATTTTCTTTTGAGGGAGTTGTATTCTATAAAATTGGGCTTTTAACAATGTGATGCCCTGAGCCAGTGTCTCTGTCAAACCAAAATGAGACTATAAAAGCCCACAACAATAAATGCATTATTAATTCTGTCAACATCAGTGAGCACTTTGTGATGGTGCACTTCTACTGATTTTTCATCCGGCCATTAGTCAGTCATTTAGCCTCACAACAGTAATGTTGTTTGGACCCAGCTGGGCTGAAAGAGAGTGGAGGGATCATTTGACCTGGACTGAATAACATTTTGGCTGTGACACAATGTAGGCCATTTCCACACCGATGGTAAGA
Source organism: Chaetodon auriga (assembly GCF_051107435.1). NCBI lineage: Eukaryota > Metazoa > Chordata > Actinopteri > Chaetodontiformes > Chaetodontidae > Chaetodon > Chaetodon auriga. The sequence continues at coordinate 11,808,995 of NC_135079.1, read as the reverse complement.
AAGGATTCATAATCAACAAGTGGGTCAGTCTAAAATCTGTAAGCCTGTTTGTGCTTCAGTACTTCACCACTACAGAATTACTTCATCTTCTGCACAAGGACACAAGCCATTTCATACACGGTATTACATATTACAATACAAGAGCTTTACAGGGGCACCTCCATAAATCATCCAATGGCTGATTTACAAGAGACTCATTACAAAATCAATGGTCAAAATAAAGGCTGAGAGATCCTGATTTTTAATCTCCAGTGTGGGCCAAGCTCCAGGACTACTGGATCTTACATTTCCCATCATGCAACCAATAACATCAGTTCATTTGACCCTCCCTGCCTGATAAAAACCCACGTCTTTCTAACTCCATGCCATGCAGGCTACAAGCCCAACCAGAGACGACCCTAACGACACCACTGGGTTGAAAAACAGGATATAAGATACTCAGTGCAGACATGTGTGGACCCTGAGTGGGGGAAGTTACCTTTAATCTACATGAAGAATGGCATTTGAGTGAAGGAAAACACAAAAACAGCTGGGTACATGTCATGTAATACTCTGCTAGATGTGCTAGGGAAAAGTCAGCTACTGTTCCCCTCTTATACACTGCATATTTAAATCTGCCATGTACTGCTACTGTACGTCTACTTTCAATATTATTCTCACATTAAGTTGAAATTTTAAAAGCATTTATTGATTGATATGTTTTCTTCTACAGTGATTCTACAGTAGATGTTTCATGACAACCTTTGAGTTACGGGCATGAGATGAATTCAGAGAAAACATCTACAGCACGCTCAGGTCGTCTATCTCCAGGCCGGTGACTGTAAATATTTCAGCCATGTCTCACTGAAATATGATCACTGAGTCCTTTGTAGCTTTGTCATTGGTACAGAGTGAAACGACATGCCTTCCAGTCAGCCGTTTCAGTTCGGTCTTAAGCATCTCATGTAACAGAGTCACAGCTAGTATGTCGGGATCAATTCTGTGGTCGACCTGCGGCAGAGTTATGGGATCATGGGATTCCAGCAGACTTATGGTGGGATGATCTGATGGATGGAGCCGTTCAGGGAGACAAATAAGGAGAGCCGTCAGAAATCGTATGGTGCATGTGTGTAACACAAAACCCCCGTCCTTCATTGAAAGAGATACCGATGGCTTTTGGAGCGGCTCTTGACTCAGTGATGTGTCAGGAGGCCATACTGTAATATGTAATGCGATGTGCATAGAGAGGGCTTAATCCAATGACTCCCCTCAGTAAAAATGTTACTGTAAATTACCTGCAGGTAAATCTGAAGTGTGAGACACCGCAGGGACATGTGACCCCAAAAGCCAGTCTGATGCCATTCACAATTCATATGTCCATGTTCAAACTTGAAGCATTATTGTTTTTATGCAGTGCTGGGCCTCTGCTGAGAGTCATATCTAATCGGTATACATACCCACCCTTCTGAGACATTGACATCATTGACATCAGTTACATGTGACCGTACTGTTGAAGAATTAGGTCACAGAAGTCTCTTTTCAGAAGTCTTCTTTTTAGTTTTTCTTTTGCAATGGCGCCACCTAGTGGGCATAACAAAGATCTGGCGTAAGCTCACTAGTAAGATATGATATGTTAGCAGAAAATAATGCAGAGAAAAAAAACTGTGGAACAAGATGCAAAAGTAGAGGTATGCAAAATGATCATTCAGCATGTTCATGGAGCAAGGACAAGCAAGAGCTTATATTATTGTGTGCAAATTAACCACCGTCTCCAGAGATACAAAACAAATATTTGAAAAGCATGCAAACAGAAGGAGCGACGACAACAGAACCTCATATTTACATATCAGGTACATTCAAATTGTGCACCTTCAACATGAAATATACAGTATGAATACAGGTAGTCTTGTTTACACATGTGAAAAACAAAATATTTGTTTTAAGTATGATTCTCTCCTGCAAATGCAAAAATGCTGAGGTGTGATGAAAGAGATTACTCCATTTTGTTCTGAATGAATTTTATATTATATTATATTATATTATATTATATTATATTATATTATATTATATTATATTATATTATATTATATTATATTATATTCATTATCATTACTAGGATTATATTGCAGCTGTGTGCACAGTGACAAATGCCAACAACGCGTCTCGTAACTCCAGTGACTCATAGCGCATCTTATTTTCCTTGAGCACGTGACGCTTTATGCTCAGTGAACAAAGCCATGAGAAGTTCTGACAGCGGAGGCTGTGTAACTCTGGAGACAGACCTGAGGGCATTAATCATGAATGCCAGCCTCTCACTTTATCTGTGTGATCATTAGGCCATACTCGAGCATGATGATCACTCCCTGGAAATGAGCTCCAGGAGGCTGCTTCCATTATTCATACCTACAAGAGCACAGTCTGCCCTCTATTCCTGGAAATGAGACTAAATGAAGGGTGGCCATATTTAGGCTCTGTGCTCTTGATATGTCACTGAGTGGCATGTCTTTGTTAGTGCTTTCTCCCCCCTCCCCCAATGCTTCCTCCTAAGCAAACTGCTTCCCCACTACCTGAGTGTTTTCACCCACGGGAGATGACAGGTGTTGCTCATTAGGATGCTCAGGATGACTAGCATGCCCTTTTAAGGCAAAGCCTGTCATTTGATTGATTGACCTTTTCATCAATGTTGTGTTTCACAGCTATAAGAGCAACTGCACGTCTGACAAAGCTTCACATTGAGCCACTGATTTATGTGGCAGACAGTCATTGCCTCAGGCCTGTATTATCAAAGCAGTATTATTCTTCTTAATTAATACGGATAGGCAGTGCCGCATGATCCGTTTTCATACATGTGCCTTTCATAATATTTATCCTAAACTCACAGTTTCAACAGGCCTATTGAAGCTTCTTGTCATGAAAGAATCTGATTGTTTACAGTAGCTGTTGAAAGTTTTGTTGTCCACTGATCCAAATATAAATATGTGGTATAATGCAATAATCTCCATTTTCTCCTCTGTCACAAGTAGGTATAAATTTTGGAAGACTCTCAGGTCCACGTAGCGTATATATACACCCAAAATGGGGGTGGTAATTCCAAATGCACTTGGCTAAAATCCATCTTGTTTGTTCTTTTACAGCATAGTTTGCATCTCCCAGGAATATCAAAAGCCCACAAGAATCAGTTCTGCTCCTCTGCCATGACACTAAGTGCAGATAATTAGCTGGCAATATGTGGACAGTTGTGGTGTGAGTTCCTGAAGATGCCTTGCTCACATAATTGGTCTCTGAGGCCCTGACAGTCCACATCTTCAAAAACCCCGCACAAATTAAACCGTGGAAAACTGAGCTTGCCTGAGACAGTCTGTGGCGATGTTAAATCGGTGACAGCTGACCACATTGTGAGAGGGTAACTGAGCACATGAATCTTGTCATTTAAAAGTCCCTGCCAACGTATTCCTGAATGCCTATCATTCATGAATTCATTATGGGTTAAATGTTTAATCATCTCATTAATGATTCCCTCATCATTTGGGCTTTGAACATACTCCGTGAAGCGTTTGTCACCCCTTTAAAGTAGTCTCTTCAACAACTGACCATGTATGTGTTAGCTTTTGCATCACGTTCAGAGCTTTCATTCACGACACTTTGCTGTGCACGTGTCATTCACCGTTTGCTATTTGCTGTTTGAAATATCACCTGCTATCTGAAGAAATACTGAAAATCAATGCTGCTGGTAAAACCCATGCAGAACATTGCTCTTTGAACATTGTTCTTCCTCTTTAAAAGGCCGAGGATAACCTATTGGAGACGGCAAAATCAATTGCATGCTGAATTGTGCAGGCCACTGCCGGTGGTCACAGGGCTCTGGAGACCAGAATACCCCCCCCCCCAACTATCCCCACAATAGCAGGAGAAACAGCAGCCTCCTTTAGAGAGCACTGATTTATCAATATACAGTGAAATTAAAGTATAAATAATAAATAACAAGCTATAAAGATCCATTTCTTTTGTCCTATTTGTTTCAGTGATGAGCCAAAGCTGACATAATGACTGACCAGACCTCCCCCAGTGTTTATGTGAACGCCTCAGAGTTTGGAGTGGCAAACGGAGAATCTCCCCGGTGAAAAGCAGCTGCGGCTGTTTCATCATTTGTGTAACCTGCTCTTCTAATAATTGAGCAGGGGATATTTTGGGTTCACAGGTCTCTTAATTAAAGGTGCTCAGTCCTCTGACAGATGAGACCATTATCTCTGTAGGGTGTGAATGAGTCTGCTGTACAGTTCAGGATAACATAATGAGTCTGTTCCTTGCATTGCAGGGATCAGATCAAAATGTGCGACAATCTCACACAGAAAGCTCTGAAACACGCTGTTCCTCTTCCCCGGCAACTCCTGCTGCTCTAACAGCCTGTAAATTATAAATCAGCGTTATTCTTTTTCCATTTTCATGCTCTCCTCAGCAAGGAGGCACATGTAACGGATCTGATTTTTCAAGCGAATCAATCGGCCTTAATTTCATGTACGAAAGCCTGAGTGACCATTTAGGTTTAGACCTTCACTCCAGTATCTGACATTTGAGCCATGGGAGGGTCCGAGATGCTAGCAGGTTACAATATGATGAGAGTAAATCAGTGTTGGTCACAGCATACAATTATGTAATATTTGTGATGACTGTGCTCATGACTGCCTTTTAAAGATCCCCTGCAGACATGCTTTAAGATGTATAAAACACATATAATGTGTTTCTGATATTTGTTCCACAAAAAAGTTCTAGTAACTTTTAAATCACATATATTCCTTCTCCCTCTTTAAAAAAAATCCTTAATCTATGATTATGCAAATATGTCATTTCAACTGCATCACAAGAGATGTCTCCTACTTTACTGTGAAGTCCGTTCTCAGTGTTGGTGCAAACTGTATTTTCAACATCTAGTGTCAAACATATAAAAAAAAAAAAACATATTTGATTGAAGGGGGACCTTTAGATGAATACAGCAGGCTTAGAGACACGGTGAGCATCAACACAAACTGCATGTGCTGCATTACAGAAGGATGTAGTTGGTAATTTGAATTGCACAGCTTGAGGAAAATTTGCAGAGGAGGTGCTGCAATTATCTGCCCCTTATTCTCTACCTGCAATGATGTCATTAGCCCTTTTTATAGCACCAAGGGTTTTTTTTTTCTTCACTTCATGCTACTTCTCCAGTATTCTTTTTTTATTTATTAACTGATTGGGTAGTCAACTGTCAGACGGTGACTTCGCAGCTGCCTCGCTCTGTCTGTGAACACTTGAAAAATTAAATACATAGATACAGCATACATAAATAACTGCAGCGGAGTGAAGCACCGCCACCTTGGCTCTGATTCAACACCACACCGCCTTGTCATTTCACACTCAGCTGGAGCTCAAATCAACGGCAATTTACAATGAAAGGGTAGCTGGAGAGAATGAAGGTCTATTTATTATTCCTTCCGGCTTTTTGCAACTGGAACCATAGACCTGTCCTCCTCCCTTTTTTCCTCTCCCACTCGCCTTTCAGTGCTTGCAACAAAGGGCTCCCATCTCTGCTTCTCCAGTAATGATTGGTCTTTGTAGTTTTGCCCACACATAGCCTGGACAAAAAAACCCAGACATCAATCAATCTAGTAATGCATAACCTCTGTGAACCTTTAAAATGGAGAGCAATATGGTTTCTTGTCCATGCCAATATTGGTCCATAATGTTAGAAGGCAATTCTGGCACAGTTTAGACAGTTGAATACACAATTGAGTAAATTAACATCTAATTCATGATCATTTATGGGGTATTCTGGTGCTTGCTGGTTTTTCTGTGCTCTTGTGAATTGCCTTTTTTAGGTTCACCAGCTGGCAGTAACACATAACATTCCCTAAGTATTAAAAAAAAAAAAAAACACATCAAATATGAGAAGCGTCCTTCAACAAACATTTTTGTTATTTTTAGATCGGGTCCTTGTCCCTTCATGGCCTCAGATTTTTGTTTTGAACCCAAATAAAGTATCTTAATCTTTCTTTTCTGTGCAATTTCCCAGCACATCACATGTTCCCCATTGGCAGCCTTATCACTGCACAATGTGATGTGGCCAACTCCCTCGGAGAGCTCGATGAGAAAGGTGCCTTTCTGTTGATGCAGCTCTTCCTTACATTCATAACAACTTCCCTTTTCAGGGCCAGCGCGAGGCAGATCTGTGCCAGCTGTCTTTGGACATGGATGCTGTCAGGTCCTCGGTGCACGTGAGTCCAGATCATTAGCCTTGCCATGGGAGATGGAATCTGGGGCGGCAACTCTGAAACAATGCAGTCTGGGTAATTGACCCCTCTAACTCCTGCAAATCACCCCTTTTAATCTGGAAAAAGAGACATGTGACTATACCGTGTCAATGAGAGAAAGACTAATCAAAAATAATGGAGACTCAACTATTTTTAATCTCCTTAATTTCCTGACAGATTGTTTTCCAGGCTGCATTACTCCCACAAACTGTTTTCACCCTCTGTGAATACACCACGTTCTTCCTGAAACAGAACAAAATGGGTCTGGCATAAGATGACTGAAACACAATCCACAGTTGGGGCATCAGAGTGGTTTCACAAAAATGTTCAAACTCACCAAGGCTGGCTTGAACAAATAAATGTGACTCAAGAGCATGACTATAACGCTGTTTTCAAGAATGTGTATTTTCCAAATGAGAGTAAGGAGAAGAAGAAAACTGCCTTCATGGTGTGCTGTGTTAACCGCAGTGCTAATGCGTAACATAATCGAGTCCATGAAGGGTAAAACTTAAGAGATTCTGTTTGCAGAGCAACCGAGGATGAATGCAGGGTGTTCACCTGTTCGCCTATAGATGGCAGTATTCAGTTTTAGATTTGGTGACAGGTTGTATTTAACTAGTTGGCAGAAAAGCGGCGCGTCTATTGGCAGTGTAGGTTTACAGTGTACAGGGTGCAGCTCCAAGCAGTAGGAAAAGAAAATTGGGTCTAATATCACTGAGAACTTTAAAAAGTACATTTAACCACCACTGGAAGGTAATGTGGCACAATCCAAATGTTTTCACTGTCTGCGGCAGCCTGCTCATCGTCTTTTTCGTGAGTTTGTCACCGTCTGTGCCGTAAAGGCAGGTCTCACAGCTTTAACCCTGCTGTCTGTTTTTTCTGCAGGTATGTGAAAGCAGATCAGCGAATGTACGTCAAAAAAAACTAAAACCAAAACTAAACCATCCCTTCCCACAACGCTTTCTGAGAAACATGAAGTGATACTGAGCTGGTACATTTCACTGCACCACTGTGAAAGCAGAACATTCACTTTGTCTGTACAGCAGGACTGAAGTGCTGAAAATTACATCCTGCCTTACAGACAATAAATCTTATTATTCCGTCAGGAAGTGAGCTCCCTTTGAGTGTTCCCGGTTGACGCACCCTCTAATTGGTCTAACTGTGATATAAATCAGATAACAATCTTTCTTTGGCTTCTTTGATGCTTAATTGAGCTTGGTTGAGACTTAAAAAGGGTTATTTCACAGATTCCTTTTGCTGACACGTGGGCTTTCCCCTTGTGTCTCACCCTTTAATATAAGCCTTTTTGTTTTACTGCAAAGTGGTTCTGAATATTACACCAGGAATAAAGGTGAACAACAGAAGAAAGAGATTCAAGATGGAAAATGCTTCGAACATTAAAGCTCCTTTTGGGGAGACTTAAGAAAAACAACAAGAAGAATGAACCTCTTTGAGCAATTGCTGAGTCTCTGCATTTAAGGTGACTTCTACCAGCCTGCATTAAGAAAGTTCACAATAAAACAATCTGAAGCCATTTTGCATCAAACAAAGATAACCACATTTATTTTGAAAGTATAAAATTTCACACTATAAAGGCCACTTTTTCAGGGTAAATTGACAACCTTTCTGTAAGATTTACACAGAGAAATACCTTGTCCCTCTCTGCTGGTCTAACACACTGTCCAGTTCTGTGGCAAAATAACAGAATTGTTCTACTCCACCACAGAAAGTAGTTGGCAAGATCTGAATAATTTACTCGATACAGGAAAATGGCAGGAGAGTGAGAATTCCTGATTTGTACATCCCACAGAGGAGCAGGTATTCTGAACGGTTCTCTCTCTTTATCAAACCGGCGTACAGGCACAGCTTGATGATACAGGCACTGTTTGCCTTCTACTGGGAGACTCAAAAAAAGAAATCTGCAGTTGACATTCTTTACAATGGCACCAGTCAGGCCACGAGAGCGTCCCCATGGAGAGAGCATCCTCTGTTTGTACAAGCAGAACGACTCGTACTGCAGACCTCGCTGTCAGAGGCCGTTTGGCTCACTGCAGATCTGGTGAGGTGTCCAGACTCAAGAGCGTAGCGTTCACATTCCTACTCACTAACTGTGACGTGGTGCCCACTGAGGTAGAACAGTTGTACCAAAAGACTTATTTATAAAGTATACAAATGAGTAACAGTCACATCAATAAACTTAAGAGTGGAGTCATGAGGGGACTGGGGGCGGGGGGGGTCGGGGGGAGAAAAAAAAACATCACATTTCACCCACATTTTCAGCACAACAATATGTAGACCACTGACATGTCTGGATATCTGAAATACTCCCTTCCAGCACAGACTGCTCCTGCAATTCTTTCCCTTTCAGGCATAATGGCAGTTTCACAGATACTCAAACTGTATTATTGCATCTACAAGCCAGTGGGAACCATTCAGTTGTGAAATCACTCGCTCCGGTGACCTCGGCATGTGAAATCGTCCCACTCTCACACACGCTATTCAAGAGTGCAACCAAAAAAAACAAAAAAAAAACAAAGATAAGTCAACAAAAGGGAACTAAAGCAGACACTTGTCATGTCAGAGAGGGCACATTCCCCACGTAGAGCGTACAGCATGTCCGTCGACACTCCTTCCACGTTAAAGAGGAATCTGTGATGTCCCTTATGAAGGCTCCCGTCTCCCCTGAAGGCTGGAATGGGCTAAGCGAGCTGACTGGCTCCTGGCAGGGTGGGCAAGGCTAAGCTGGGCTGTGCAGTGCTTACAGCTGGACACCCAGCCCTCTGTGTGGACTAGGACCAGCTGCTGTCCATCAAACCGCCCGTCCCCTTGCGGGTGATGATGCTTTCTGTTGACTTTAAGAGCCTCTCTAGACAGGGCGCGTTGATTTTACCCGGCGGAGGGCCTCTGGGCACAGAGTCTGTCTTAGTGTGGCTGTCTGTGCTGGAGGACACAGCGTTGTCCTGCGTTAGGTCTCTGACTCTGGGGGACAGCAAGTGCCGGGGGCCAGTCTGGGGCTGCTCTGCTGTAGGGGAGCAGATGGGTGAAGTGTGGAGCCATTTCAGGTTACTAGCAGAGTAGGCTCCAGGAGGAGTGAGGTCGGTGACTCTCAGGGCTTTGACGCCGGCTGGAGGATCACTGATGGTGACGGGGCTCATGGCTGCAGCGGTGGTCACTGGAGATAGCTGTTTGGAAATAAAGACACACATTTTAATTTCACGTATTTAGTAGTTTATTATTCATTGATCAATAAAAACTGTACCACCATGAGATGGGTTTGAAAATGTCTATATTTGGCGCCCCCCAGAGTTAATGTCTGACCTGCGAACATTAAGACGAACAGGCAAAAAGCAAGAGCATATAACCTGCACCAGTTTACAGTGAGTATGCCATCAGAATAAGATGAAATATATAACATAAGATTGTACACATTCTGGTTTTAAACCTTTAACCTTTAAACACAACACCGGTATATTTTCACCATTTAAAAAGGCTAATTTGTTAGCAAACAGCTAGCCTATTTATGCAGTCCACAGACAGAGCAGAACAGAACATTAGCAATTATTGGAAATGTGTTTTTTGGCCAACCAGGGAATTTAAAGAGGTCATATTGTGTTTTTTTTCTACACTGCTCCTGAACTGACTTGTCGGTACACCAGCCTTTTCCTCCATTACTTGTCTACGTCATGACGTAAAACAGCGTGACCTCCAGCTTGGTGACCATCCTCCACCTAAAGTGACCGTCCTGCCCATCTTACTGTCTGCCTTTGCTATACAAAATGTGGAGGGTAACGTTATGAGCAAAGCAGCCAATTTCTCTGTTGCTGGCTGCAAGAACCAACTTGAGAAACCATCTGCTCCCACCATCAGACGGTGTCAAGACCCAGTGGATTAACTGTATTTTTGATGTTCACCAGCTAGTCGCTGACATAACCTGTCTGCTGTTTGGTGCTGGGCAGGAAGTGCACACTAGTTTTTTCGGAGCTCGATCACTGAAAACAGCTGCCTGCTGTGTTTAAATCACAGTTGGGAATGGCAACCGGGTGATAATTCTCCACTATAAGTGACCCCATTCACATTATAAACACTCATTTCATCCATTGCTAATATAAACATATTGATTATAGCAGCTTTAAAGTTACTGTGAAGCTTTAACTCACAGTTTAACCTGTTAGGTTAAACTCATCCACTCGTCCACTCATCTTTTTTGAGTGGTGACTGAAAAATGGTACATGAAATTCGAGTTTATCAGAGGGTGTGTCAAGATTAGCCACAGAAATAAATCTGCGCTAATTAAATGCAAAGGAATGTACCACAGTATTCTAACCTTTCTTATCCCCTTAGGGACACCCCTCCAAAATTACCTTTTCTCCTCTGTCATTGTTCTTAGTGAACCTGAGACTGCAGTAATACCTCAGTAAAAATAGCTTTTAATCCTCCCTTCCACAGTCCCAGACCTGTGATTAAATAATAATAGATATTTTAGTCCCTCTGTCACTGCGTCGTCACCATTTGTTCTTGGCAGCAGGCCTTGTCTAACTCTTACACAACAGTTCTGCTTTTCTTCTTTTTTTTTTTTTCAACTTTACCTTCGGTTTCTTGGTAGGAACGGCTTCCTCTGTCTGGGTGACAGCAAGTTGGTTTTGGAGTTTTACATTGGGGAACCAGCTCTTCAGCATGTCCTCCATTTTAAGAATGATATTAATGTATTTCTCCCTGGAAAAGGGAAAGAAAGAAAGGTGGAGAGAAAAGAAAGATGGAGAGAGAAAGAGAGCCTGTTAGACATGAATCTGAGTAATCAACCAAAAATCTCACCAACCTCTTTTTTTGAAGTCTTATCTCTCCATCAAGCTCACACAGGAAATACACAAAACCAAGTGAACACTTAGACTCACTTAGCAAAGCCTGTAGCCCATGTGTGAGGGAGGAAAATTATCTTAAGCACATTTGTCACATGTTTCCAGCTCACACGTGGCCTGATGTATAATAGTTCTGCTCGCCTCTAAATATAAACACCAAAGCCGCAGCGATCTCCAACATCGTCATAGTGAAAATAAACTAGTCGTCGTGACGCAGTTCTCGTTGGAGGTGGGCAGCAGAGAGCGGCGTCCCAGCAACTCCTACCCGTCAAAACCAGATGGTGGGTAGGGATTAGCCCGTGTCATATGATCAGCACCTTCCTGCTATACTCCATTCAGAGCATGTTAAATTCATGTGAAAGATTATCCGCAACAGTGACTGCTAAAAAAGTCACTTTGATCCTATCTACCATTGTGTTGCTGCAGGGGCTGCCAGCTGGCAACACAGAGCAGGCACAGGGAGTGACGGAGTAGTGTGTGTGTGTGGGGGGGGTGTTTAGTCCACCTTCCAGCCTCTGCCCCGGCTGTCTGTGGGGAGGCTGCCACACCCACTCTTTGTCTCCCACATGAAGGCAGCAGCTGGTGGGTGAGGGCTCCAATTAGTCTGTGCCAAGCTCAGCAGCACTTAATCTTATATCAGTGTACCTTGATGCAAAGCTGCCCAGCGAGGCGAGCTTGAAAATGATACACAAAGCGGCCTTTTCATGTGCAGACTTTCAGTGTGATCATATCGTTTTGATATAATCCGAATGAGCGATAATTCTATAAGCTTGTGTTAAAATGATTTTTATTGTTTGGTTAGACATTGTATGGACTAAATTAATGAATTCCCAGAGATTAATCATTAAAGGACATTGTTAGTTGCACAACTAGTCCAAATCTAAAGGAGACGAAAATCAAAACTAGCTAGCTAGCCAAGTGGTTATGGATGTTTTTGCTTTACAAAATGTCAATTTATATGTAATGTTTCATAAATTTTAGACATTGCAGAACACATTTTTATCAGAAAATGTTCTTCTTGATATCGTGATGTTGATTTCAACCACGTTTAAGCCTTCTGCTTAAATACTGAAAATCAGATGCTTAACAGCCAGTGAATGGCAGGCAATTTAATGCCATGTCAAGGTATTCAGTAATGTAAAACAAATGTAACATCAAGGCATTTAGAAATGATCGTATATCAGGAACCGAGCCTTTCAGCTTAAAAGGGGTGATATCATACTCCATTATACCGTCTGGCCAGTGGAGAGCTAATCAAGCAGACACAAGTGTGCTGCTCCCACAGTGGAGCCTGATACATTTTTAACAAGATGCCCAGCGACAGTGAGGGCCAGCCGTCCCTGCAGTAAATTTATCCTGAATGTGTGGGGGTAGCAGCTCTTTGCAGGACAACCTGCTGTGAGCCATGTGTCACAGACAGGTTGGAGACCACTTCTTGACCCACAGACAGCAAAGCACCATTTCTAGCTCTTTTAATTCTATGCTAGGGTTTGAATGTATTGTTGTGATTCTGGCCAGATTGGAGGAAGCTCTGAAGCAACAGAGGTTTTCGATTTCAGTACAAGTCAACAAAGGCTGGAATAATGCATACTGTGCATATGCCTCAAAATACGTTTGGAGCTACACTGAATATTATAAGATGGTTGAGCCCATTGCTCCATGTATAACAGTATGTGGGCCACATTGAGGACACTCACCCCATGCAGGGGTTCTGCAGGACACCCATGATCCTCTGGATCCTGTCCATGGCCACGCTCTCCTGGAAACTGCTGAGTCCTGGAAAAGAAGAAAATTGTACCATGAGCCGTATGAACTGAGCTGACTGCAGGGCTGAGTCGGTGCAGCATACGGGTTGTGTGAAATGTGAACGGACTCCCTGCCTCTGTGGCCAGGAAGTGTTGGGTCACACAAGGTCTGGGTTTGACAAAGATTCCAAATTAAGCAGTTTTCAGAGCCTGTCTGAACACGATGCGACCTTCCAGAGACCCTTATAATGCCTATCAGACGACTCACAGCTGCTTTAGCAGACACTGTGGTACAGTATGTTCTCATTCACCTCTGCCAAGCTGCTAACTTACAAGGAAGTGTGACATTGCTTGTTCGCAACTCTCAAAAAAAAGCATTCAAATGTGCTTTTTAACTCTTAAAAAGGTACATTTTTGAACCGTATCATTCCTAATCGAACCTTTATCCAAAATGAGCTCCATTATAAAAGATACATGCACACACACACACACAGGAAATTCTTGTGGTTACTTGACAGTTCTACAATAATACATGTCTCAAACATCTCGCTCTCAAATCTCAGGGACACATATTCCATAAAGGGTAGCATGCTGTCTACAAAGTCTATTGTTTGTCTCTGAGACAGAAGACAGAAAGAAGACAGAAGCAGAAAGAGAGAGACAGACAAGCACTCTAACCGTATAGACATCACCGTGTAGAGCTGCATGTGACAATGCAAACGTCCAGATGGACCATGCATTAAGCAAGACTTTAGCATGCTAGCTCCCTAGCATGAAGTCAGTGTATAGAGACAGAGGTGCAGAAATAAATAAGACTTGGTCGTGTTAAACTGTATGAATCTACTAAGATTTTTAAAAGATATCAAATGACTGACTTACGTTCTCTGTATCTCCCTGAACGAAGGCCATTCAAGATAGATGACAGCGGATGAATGTAGCATTGGAGCTCCATGCACTGAAAATGAGAAAAGATAAATTTGTATGTGGCAACATGTGTTCAAAACCCCTTTTGAAAAGATGATATCAAACTGGCTTCCTCACATCGCTGTTCCCTTTCATATAAGATAAGATAAGATAAGATAAGATAAGATAAGACATTCCTTTATTAGTCCCACAGTGGGGAAATTTCCAGAATTACAGCAGCAAAGTGGATCGCAAAGCTGCTCAACGTGATTTAGATAACCTGTCAACTCCCCCTACTGTTGCGTTGATTCACCGAGTTTGATTTATGATAGACTGACGAGCTCCTTAGAAAACATGACTAATTGTGCTTACAGAGGATCATCTTTACTGGAAGTGCCATGCATGAGACACCCTGTAAAACCAGCAGGGGAATCGATCTCGGTGATATAGGGCGCGTTCTAGTTTTGCTGACGTTGGTAACCGCCTGGTGTGGGAAACAGACATAAGTCACGGAGGTGCTCACCTTACGGCTGAGATTTTGGTTTTTCTCCGACGCGTTGGAAATGAGCTGCCATTCCCTGCACTCCTCCTCCGTGGAGCTGCGAGGTCTCTTCAGTGCTTGCTGACTGTCTTTGCCATTCGTTTTTTCTCCTTGTTGCCTTTTATACAGTCCAATGGTGCTGTCCCATGTCTCTGTGCAGACGGGGGGAGATCCCCGACTGGAGGTCTCCCTGACCTCGCTCCAGTTACTGTCGCCCTCCTTCACCTCGCTGCTCCGGCGGCAGCTGCTGTCAGACGGGCCCAGGTGTGGCGGGGTGTTGGGGGAAGCCGGAGCCTCTGTCTGGCTCTGCTTTCTGGTACAGTCAAACTCCTGTTCGCTCTCATTGTCCTCATAGTCACTTGCCAGCCAGTCAATGGAGTTGTCCGAATCTGTAGCAGACATCCTCGGCTGCAGGCTCTAACTAGCACTGACCATCACTGACCTGACAGACAGAGAGTCGAGGTTACTAAAATCCAACAACACACAAAGGGCATAACAGCAGCACAGTGATGGAAATGAGAAACAGTAGTTAGAAATGACAAGCTTATATGCAGCAGCAGAGAAATTTCCCTATTGAAGTGTCCTTGAGCAAACACTGCAGGTTAGTCTGGATTAAAAAAAAAAACAACTGCACCTCCAACCGGGCAGGAGTGAATAAATGCAGAGACACAACAGAGCACTCTGAGCAGATGGTGGCAGCGAGACCACAGTTGCTGAGACCACAATGACCTGTTTGTTTTGCAGAAGCAACACCTGAGCCAGTAAACACCATCAAAAGCAAACACCAAACAGCCCGGTGTCCACAGTGACCCTGCGAGGCCCTGAAACCTTTGTCTCCCGCAGCCATTGTAAATCTCCACATCGTGACGTCACACAAGGGCAAATTTCTTACATTTTGCAGTCGCCAGCTTGGCTAATTTTCCCCATTCAGGCTCTATCAGCTGGCCTGCCAGCTGCTACCGCCACAGTCATTCATAAACATTGTTAGCTTGTTTATTCAAAGGGGGCTGGGGTCTGCCACCATGGCGACCTGCACCTCAGTCTGCAGACCTCCCATCAACACAAGTGACACTTGTGGAGAGCAAAAAAAAAGGGATTTTACAAAACAAGGGACTGGCACCATTTGTTCACAACATGCCTCGTGAATAAAAACTCCTCTGGCCAAATGCTCTGCACGGATGCTTAATTGCTTGTGGGATCTTTGCATCTCTCCAACATGGTTCCTCTGTGATTAGTAGATAAAAGGAAGTGAGAGCAGCAATTTGGGCATAGGGATTATTTTTGGCGTTTTTTTGAGTGGTTAACGCCTGGCATGTCTCTTGTCTCCTGTGAAATTTGAGGCTGGAAGAGTTAATTGCCCCCTAGCTCTTTGTCTCAGGGTGACCACCTTCTGATCTTATTGTTACAAACAAGGGTGGAGCAGGGATTCACTGATTTTACAAGCTCGAACATAACACAAACAAAACAAACAAAAATAAATACACACTTGGATATTTCTGATTACAGGTTATATTATGGCTCCTGGGTTGCAGAGGCCACAGCTGACCAGTTTCAGTCAAAACAAAATGATTTGCATGGATAATGTTTGCGCAGTGGCCAGGCAATCACACAACGGAGGAACAGCTGTGATAAAATGTAGTTTACATCCAAAGGGAGGCGGGAATTGTACAATATCGAAATTCAAGATGTCTGGCCACGAAGATTTAATTAAACTAATGTGTACCTGCTGTTTTAATATTCAATGCCAGATGGTCATTTAAATACACAATTATAGCATAACACAAAAAAGTTAAATATGCGTAATATGTAACTGTATAACTCCCTTTGATATACATATATATTTAGATATATTTTAAATAAGAGGTCTTCCTGTGACTATGATCCTTATGATATTCAATACAGCTTAAAAGATGCAAAGATCTGGTATATAAAGTGGGAGCCATGACTTCTTATTAGCATTAGTTTGACTTAATTCTGCCATAAAACAAGTGAACACTTGCTCAAATGTTCACTTGTCCCGGGCCCTTGAACACACCGCATACAGTAGGCCTCCAGTCTTTCAGCGTTTCAGACAGATATTCAAAGTCGTGCTGTGCTGCTGATAACAGCCTCTAGTTACACGTTTTTACCTGACACACATTTCTTTGATAAAACACACTCCAACCAGACAGCCTTTATGATCTCCATGTCTCCATCTACCTGTGTAGGTGGGGCACATGAATAGAAGATGCCCTCCACTTCACACACTCTCGTTTTTAAAAAAAATAGATTTTTTTTATGAATTATATGAGAATAATTCCCTCATCCAGAGATCAGACATCCCAAGAGGAAATAAGAAAGTATACATTGAATGATCCGATCTGTCTTTCTAATGCCAGGTCGGCTAACAGACACAATAGACTTCCTCATCAGTCATAGTAAATTTGGCAGCATACACTCTTACATTATATAAAACCATAAGACAGACAGAATAATGATCACGCCTTTATCTGTCAGGTCATATCAATCCACCTTTCACCACTTATAACTGCTTATTTGCGATCACCAGGTCTGCGTCAAATTCCTCTGGACGATTTTTTAAAAATAAAATCATCTCAGACACACACACACAAACAAACACAAACACACACACATACACGATGGGTGAATTTCATGTGGCAGCGGTGGTTCAGCTGTTGAGGGTACGTACCTTCCCAGGATGGAGCTGCTGGTTTAAAGTCGTTGCTGAGCGGTAAATCCGGCAGGACTGTCGGCGGGGTGCAGCTGATGTGCTGGACGTGCGGCGTGTGAGCGGGGAGACGGTACAGCCAGCGATCGGCCCGTGTTGCTTCTCCCAAGGCAACGTGTCTGGGAGGGCGGGATTAGCGAGGACCGCCTCTCCCATTCGCTCCTCAGACGGCCGCGACTGACAAATCAGCTTCCTCTCACCGAGCAGCTGCGGAGCGATAGGCGAGGCCGGTTTACATATGCAAATGATATGGAAATGACACAAACACGTGGACACGCGGATCGGTTTCATTTCAACAGCTGGGCGAAAAGTCAATCCGGGGCTAGTTTTGGTCATTCTGCAGGCATTCTTCCTCATTATATCATCCGGATGATGATGCCTGACTTGTGGCATGTCAGTAAGCGGAGCTGCCTGGTACAGTCAGCAGTTTTTCAGGAACAACTGCGATAATTCATGTTGGCCTGAGAGTTTGCTCAAGGACACTTATGTTTGTCTGGCGAGCTGGTCATTCTCCCAAGTATAAATTACACTGAGCAGTGGTGGGAGAAGTTTTCAAATCACCTATTTAAGTAAAAGTATGAATACATGACTATAGAAATACTCCACAAACAACAAAATGTATTGTAAGTATGAAAAGAAAAAAAAACTGACTTGGAAGGCTGTGATATAACATGTCAGTGTTATATCATCATGTAATTTTTGGTACATTAATATGAGCAACAAGCTTATAGTTGCTTTACTTTTTGGTACTTTAATCTAATTTCTAGGTTGTGTGTTTTTGTAAGTAAAAATTTTCTCCAAAGTATCTACTAATTATAGCTTTTAGGGGGGAAATATATTGTTTATAAATTGAGTAAAAAGTACAATATTTCCCTTTGAAAATGTGGCATAAAATTGAAATCCTCTAGTGAAACGTCTCAAAATTGAATTCCAGGATATGTTGCTTTAATTAACCTCAATTTGCATGTTTATGAGTCATGAGAGGTCTTTTAGTTTGGAGTAAGTGATAAATTAAGCTGAATTATCATCAAACAAATTAGTCATTATTTCATATTATCTCATCTCATCTTTAAAAGCTCCAGCCTTTAAACCCAAATAAGTAAATCATCTCACAAACAACCCTGGCTGTAACTGAAGATGCATTTGACAAGCAGAGTGTGTTCAGTCTGCATCTTCTTCTTTTTTTTTTTTTTTTCTTTTTGGCCACACTGATGGTAAAGGCATGACTCACAGGACCTCTGTTTGACTGCCTGAGAGGGTGGGATTAAGGAGCACTCTGTCAGAGGCCAGTCGAGGATCCTGAGCCTGGAGCCAGTGAGTCATGAACCCTCTCGCAGGAAACGTGATCACGTGCGAGTGGGAGACACCCACTCCTCCGCTCCTCGTCTCTCTCAAGTGACAAAGAGGACAAACTGAATGTAAAACATCACATTTCCTTGTCTTCTACCTGCAGACGGCACAGGTCACATGTGGAGAAAGATAGTGGGAGATGTTTACAGAGCCAAAGACGCTGCACTGGTTTAATAGCTGGGTGCAAATCTGCCTGACTTATACTTCTTGGACTGTCTTCTGTGCTTTCTATATCGAGCCTGTGCCATGGTGACTCCATTCTAAGAGCACTCTGCGGTCAAGTGATCATAGAGGAGTGAATGTGGCTACTTTTTGTTTTATGTGCTGCTGTCAAAGTGAGGAGCGGGCAGGACAAGGGCACCGGCGGCCCACTGTCCTAATGGTGGGTTTACTCTTTGCTGCCGTGCCTTTAATCACATCCTGCTGTGAAGAATGCACGCTGCAGACACCAGAGCACCCATAAAGCCGGTCGAGGTGACACGCCTGCTGGCACAGGGAGCCGCTCGTGTTGAGTTTTAATTGTCCTGTAACTCGGCTGCAATCTTTTAAACATCCCATAAACAGTCTCCCGTCGTTCTGCTCCCCAGGCCCAGATCCTCTGGTGACCCCAGACTTTGTGACGACCGAGAGCTTCCTACAGATTCCCAGCGAACTCTCATTTCCCTTTTTTGTCTCCATGGCTTCCCAGTCACTGTGGAATACATCACATCCACTTCAAAGCACAGGAAACAGACATCTGTATGTTTTTTTGGATCAAAGCACATACAAGTACTGTAAACTGTAAACACAGTATGAAATGTATAGAAACCAGCGTCTGTATTTATGTAAGTGAGCGATTAGCACAGCTACTCAAATGTCTTCTGGTGAAAGAGTGTTTCCCTGTTAAACCGCACATTGTTCTGAATGTTTCAGTAAATCTTCTGTGTGATCTACATGAACGTTTATGTATTAACAATAATCCGGCTCCATTCACTTGCGCCGCAATTTGTCAGCCACATAAAAAAAAGAAAAAAAAAAAAACAGCAGCAAATCGCCTCACAAAGGGAAACTCTTTTATCTTTGCATTCTCCTGTCAGGATCCCAGATGAGTCACGCAACACAAACTGGCACTGTGATTTTCAATTTGTCAGAGAGGCTGGCTGATTCTGTATCCCACAGAGACTGGATGTCTCCCGCTCTCATTCATAAAAACATAAAAGCCAAATCAGAGCCTCACGCCTACTTTATTATAGGGCATACACTGAACATCTGCCTGAACCATCCATCTTAGCAAACGCAGCACGTGTGTGTGGGGGAGCGTCGGTGCCTCACCTCACCCCCCCCCCCCCCCATGGACGAGAAAGTTTGGCCTGCTGAGGGCTTCGTGCATGTGTGTACAATTTACAGATATTGTAGAATGTGTTTGTCATTTTCAGGTCAGGGTGACGTGTCTAATGCGATAGCTAGCCATTGAAAACATTCGCTGGAGTGTGGAGCTGATAGCCTCAGCTGACCCTCGTCTCACATGCGTGCTGCATAGTGACAGAACGTGTCCTTACCTGCAAGTATGTTGCAAGCTGATACGGGTGAAGAGTGTTTGGGTGCTGTTGGCAAGGGACCGTCTTACTGACTGTCTTACCAGCAGGTGTCCACTGCAGCGAGCTGTGCATATGACTCAGCTCGGCCTGCCCTGGCTTTGGGACATATGTTCATATGTCACAGGCTACGTTCTGGGACACATTTCAGACTCAAGAGGTCTGAGGCAACAGGTGCATTAGTGACAAAAGCAGTGTCCCCATTGAGAAAACAGCTGATTGGGTCATTGGTTAAGGTTGGGGTAAAGGTTAGGGCTAGGCAAGTGGTGGTTATGGTTGGGTTAAACTCCAGGAAATGAATGTAAGTCAATGTAATTTCCCCAAAAGTGAGCTAAGTATGTGTCTAGGCTGTACAGCTGCACACCATGCAGCGTGTCTCTAAATTGGGACACCAATCGGCAGGCTTTCCACAGCATTGTTCACATTATAACTGCTCACCACTAATAGCCGGAGTGTTACCAAAGCACAGGTTTTGGTTTGAGGTCAGAGGAAGCAGAAGACCGACTGGAATGTTCATAACTGTGTTAACAACAAGTAAAGCCACTGCAAGGCACACAAACGTAAACACAAACATGCGAGCCATGGCAGTGTGGATCAGACCTTAAAGACACACGCACTGGCTGGGCACAATTGATGCTGGTGCAGAATATTCAGCCCTTGCAGCAATTCGGAAAACCAAGATTACATCATTTTTCCTGTAAAGTTTAAGGCCTTGGACCAGCTGCTTGTCTTTTGAAATAAATTGAGCATGTCAGCCTCTACAAAGGATTGAAACCTTACTGCACTCATCAGTCTTGTTGAAACACAACTTTGTAGCTCTGTAGATCTAAAGGTTTTCAGCGAAGAAAGCAACTCAAATGCCAACCCAATCACCAGAATAACAGCTGGATTTGCACGCTGCTACAAACCAGGGATATGCTGAAATGTACCTTTCTTTACATTCAAAGTTTAGATTTCTTTAGGTTTCAGTTTTCCCTTCTGTGTTGTGACAATGCTGTGGTTAAAGCCTGGTTAACTATGGGTGCAACAAACATCATGATTTAACTTTAAATACCCAGCTGGTGTCACGGCTGGAAAATGACCCGACTTCTTGTTAAAAATACCCGTTTTATGGCTGCAAACGTGGCTGGAAAATGTCCAGAGATCTCATTAAAAATACCTGGTTTTGTCACCGCAAAGAGGGCTGAAACAGCAGTCTGCTGCTTGCACTTGTTTCATAACATTCCCCACATACGTTCCACATGACTGACAAAAAAAACCTGAAAGAACCTAAACGTGTGTTTCTTGCATAATTTGGGTAGAGCTTGACTGTGTCTGGCCACTGTAACGCTTGTTAATCTTGGTAAGAAAACGTGTCTTCCACTTCTCACTTAGTGCAGCTCACTCCTCCAGATATGTCATCCTGTTACAGTAAATGCTAGTTTTGGTGAGTTAACCCCTCCCACACAGCAGAAATGTGACTGCACGTAACGTGGGCACGCTGCAGCAGTGTGTGTGTGTGTGTGTGGGGGGGGGAGTGCCAGTTGTGTGTGCCAAGGCTCAGCCAATCGCATTTAGAGTTGGTGTTAGAGGTTATGTAGTCAGAGGAGAAGTGATACTGGGTGCATTTTTGTGACTTTAAAGGGCTGGACTTCCGGCACCCCGTCATGTACCCTCCCTCTCCCTTTGTGGCTTCTTCCCGGTCCAACTCCACTCAGTCACATGCGCTTCACTCAGAGAGAACGCACCCTGACTATTTTCCACACAAAGTTCACATGCAGGCAGTTGAGAATGTCTGGCAGCGAGTCACTGTCAAATCTTTTGTGGCTGTGTGTGTGTGTGTGTGTGTGCATGTGTGTGTGTGTGTTTTTACTCTCTCTAATGTCTGAACGGCTGCCAGAGCAGCTCAAGCGACAGTGGGATATCTATCTGCAGGGCTGAACGTTACATGTGACTGGGGTATATTTTAACTGGGTTATGTAAGTGCTCCAGCCTGCGCTCTCCTCACACAGATGAGGAGGTCTACGCATGATGCAGAGGACTGTGAGCTCACCACAAGCATTGCCTTCGCAGCACATTGAATAATTCCTTCACTCGGCTGGAACTTGGGCCAACACGTATTTCGCGGACTCTGGTTTTTCAGTATTGGTTTCCACTTCAAAAGGGCCTTTTAAGATTGGCTGAACTCTCTTGTGATTCATAGTTATTGCAGCTTTTTGCTGCTTTACCATCAGCAAATGTGTTAATATTGATTTCAGGTGATGTAACATTTCGAGCTAGTAGCAGTATAATGTAATCTTAATGTGAAGGTTAGGATTACATAAGAGGATTTCTGAGACTAAAAAAAACACAGGAGTCAAAAAAGTGAACCTCACGCAGGCACTGACTGCTCTATTCACACTTTTCTGTCATTTGAGATTCATCTGAGGGTTGTGATCATGTGGTGTGATAACAGATAATGGGGTAGTCATTACATGCAGACATGATACAGACAGTTCTTGTGAGGCTGATCAAGTCTTTACTTGATGCTTCCCATGGAGAGCTTTTGAGATTTCTGACAACAGGCTAGCCGCCAAATCTATGTCCAATGTAGAACTGCCCACGCTCCCTCTGCTAGCACTTTTATGGGATCATTATGTGGGTGTTTTAGTGTGAGATCCTATCTAGAAGTGATGCAATATGGGCTGATAATTTCTTAGTAGGCAACCATCCAACCTCACTTGGAGAGGAGCTGATGATCATTGCGCTTTCATTGCAGAGTTTTGACCCCAAACTTCATCACAAGTCTGCTCTGACAGCATCACAGACGTGTACATTCAGAGGATGTTTTTTTTTTTTTTTTTTTTTTTTTTTGGAAATGATAGAACCATTGCTTTCGGGCTATTGTACATCTCAAACACACAGGCTAGCCAAAGATGTCCTGGAAGGTTTTATTTATTCTGTCTATGTTACTTCAATCCGTCAGATCAGTTTCATGAATAATTGCCTCATGAATCACGATACCCCAAAATCATGCAAAGCCATGCAAAGTGCTTTGTTGTGTAATCTGGCAGTTTTTTCCCCCCACTTTTTCAGGCAGGGGCTTGTTAGTTTTGGAAATAAAGTCTAAAAAAGGAATGTGAGTAAAAGTCTCAAAAATCATCACATGATCAATTGTTGATGTTTTTTTATTCTCTGTTATTTTTGTCACCTCCTGGTTCCTCGTCATCTGCTTGAAAGGCCAGTGTGTAGGATTTAGTGGGACCTATCGACAGAAATGGAATATAATCTAATAAAATTCTGTTTTCGTTGTGTATAATCAACTTAAACTGAGAGTTGTTGTGTTTTTGTTACCTTAGGATCATGCCCTCACAACTACACTGGGACTGGACCCTCTTCCATGGGGTCACCATACTGCACTGATATATTTCTACAGTAGCCCAGACCAGACAGACCAGACTCTGGTTTTCAAGCAGGCCTGTCGAGTTTTTCATGTTTTTTGAGGTCATCATAGGGGAGGGTGAGGTGAGGGGTATTCGGGTGGTTGCAGTCTGCAGCGCTGATGCTAAAGCCACTAAATCATAAACAGTGGAACTTAAAGAGAAACTCTGCTACAGTTCAAAGCAATAAGCACTACAAACACACATAGAACAGCTGCTGTGCAGTGTAAACCGGTAATTTCGCAATCAGTTAATCTGCAGATTATTTCCTTGATTGATTGATTAGTCGTTTAGCCTATAAAACACCAGAAAACAGTAGAAAATGTTTTGACAGTGGCCATCCTAGAGTCCAAAGTGAAGTCATCAAATGTCTTGTTTTGTCCAACTAACTACCTAAACTCCAAAGATATTCAATTTGTTACACTGTTAAGACGAAGAAAACAGTACTGTGTTTCTAACAATAACAGACTTCTGTATATATATTTAAATTGTTATTTTTATGCTCTTATTTTAGTAGATGTGTCATATTTTAGTAGATGTGTCATGCACCAATTTCACCAGAAAAAATTCCTCGTATGTGTAAAAGCATTCTTGGCAATAACGCTTTTTCTGATTCTGATTGTGATTCTGATTCTGAAAAGCAGCGAACTCTCACACGAGAAGCAAACGTTTTCCTTAAAAGCAAAGTTGTGAAAAGCAATTTGTGAAAGCAAATTTCGCTGTTATTTTAAACTGAACATCATGTAATTCGGCAGAACAGAACTATACTGGAGCATCTGATCGTGTCATTTAAAATGAGATCTTCATCCGTACGTTATATTCTTTGTCATTAGTGGAACCACTAATGTTCAGTGCTATGCTGAATTTCACTAATGATGTTTGTCAGGGGCTGCTGTGCGCGCTGGCGGGGGGCACGGTGCCCTTGTCCAGGAGGCAGAATGTCAGAGTGCAGTTTCACCTTGACAAGCTTCATACAGTCACACCTCAGCGCTGTAGCTGAGTAGCACACACGCATTAGTCACCCATTCAGAGTTACTTTACAGTGCGGTTAAAGAGTCCTCAGAAATTTCCATCCAGAACCAATCTTTAATAGCGGGGGTTGTTTGTGGCTAGCACGTGTCCTTGGCCCTGCCCCAGGTGTGAGGTTTCTGCTTTCCTTACCAATAGGAACAGAAAAGCTTCAACGTGGGCTTTATTTTTTTTTTTTTATCATGCTGCTGCTGCTGCTGCAGTCATAGACTTGCATAACATTGTGAGGCCCACATTAGGACCACAGCTCTTTTGTTTGGATGTCATCCCAACCTTTCAAAGTGAAAAAAGTACCTGGCATCTCTCCAGCCTTCATCTGAGGAGCGGTGCTGGGATTCAGCCGAGGCCACAGAGAGGAGTTAGCTTCTCCTCCATCACTTCATTTAAAACAGAAAGACCGAGATGGCAGTTTAAGTGATGACTGAATAGTCAGCCAAAGGGCACCTACCGGGCCTGCTCTTCTGTGTGACCTGAAATTAGCCAGGTCATACATATAATGGTTTTCAAACATCGGCAACATACATTAACAGCAACGCTGCATAAGAGCATGCGCACTGAGTATGCAGAGGCAAAGTCAGTCCAAACCTTCAAATGTTTACCGGCGGAGTGGGAATAAGGCTGAACTATTACAATAAAATGGTTCTGATTTGTGCTGGGAGCTGGAGAGCGAGAGAAACGCCTGGGGGTGAGGTTAGATAAGGCGAGGGGGAGGACAGGTGTCAAAGTGTGGTTGCTACAGAAAGTACATGTGGAAGGAGCATGAGGGACCTGAGGGACTGAGGGTCTGACTTGCTGCTGCTACTGTGTCCAGAGATCGCCCCGGTGCAGCTCTGTGCTTATTCTGGCATACACGTGACACTCTCTCTCTCACTCCCCTGCCCCCAACTTTATCTCTCTCTCTCTCTCTCTCTCACACACACACACACACACACACACCTTCTATCACTCTACATACAGTGCACTAATCCTGTTCCTGCCCCCTCACTGCCCTTTCTCACATTTTTACACTGCCTTCCTTAATTCCTTTGGTGATCTTCCAGTCAGTCACCTCAGCCCGTTTGCCACCCCCCCCAATCTCTCTTCTTGTGTCATCCCATCTCGCCCACAAGTACACACGTGCAAACAGCCGCATCCTTCCTCCATATGATCTTTAGCATGATAACCTCAGAGAATAAAGCCCCTGCTCTATGTCTTTCATACGCATTTGATTCCAGCACGCAAAGGAAACCATGATTCACAGCCTTTTGCGCTGTAACCTCTTCCGGGTACATTTTGTACAACTTAACTTTAAAAATGCTGGGCAGTGTGAATCTTATGTTGTTAAATAAAGAAGCCACGAGGCCGATGAGGAGCCTGAATATGACGTGAGCGGCGGTGTGCAACAGGATTTCTTTTTCTGTCAATACAGTATGTGCTTCAAGAAGCAGCCGCAGTCAAGAAAAAGGCTGGCTGGATGAGTCAGAAAACACTTTCTGCTGCCATTGGCATCATGGCTAATGTGATAATAAAAAGACATTTTTTCTGCTATTTATACACATTTAAATTAGATAGATATTACATTTTTAGGCCAGTTTTCCCATATTTCGGACACAAAAGGTCTTGTGACTTCAGAAATGAGGTGTTTTAAGACATTAGACCAGTGAAGTGCTCAACAAAACCTCAGACGGATATAAAAAGATAATTAAAATTGCAATATGAGGAGAACCTGCACACAGGAATCACAGCTTCCTCTAATTTATTAGCGACATTTCATCCAACTACAGTCCTTCCTCAGGCAAATCCATTAATATTCATATTAATGTATCCCATTATAGATGCCATAATTGATGATTTATGTTTCCAAAATCTCAATTTACTGCTCATTATAGAGTCTTTTTCTGTGTATGAAGCAGTGAATGAGTAAATGAGAGGGTGATTTTAGACACAGAGACAGACTAACTCAAATGGACCTTTTACACAGAAGACCTTTTGACAAAAGCAAAGGTATAAATAATAAAACAAATGATGCTACCATTTGTTATAAGTAACACCTGTGCTTTTCCTACTATGACATTTCCTACTACAACAGTAACAGTGACTCCAATAAGTGTCATAGTCAGCCATGACCGTGTGACAGCATGCACAACATCAGGACCTTGGACCAACCACATCTTATGGGAATGCAGCCACCATTAATTTGATCAACTACACCAGTGCTTTTCCTGTCATGATGCATTGAAGCGCCTGTTCTCCGGCAACCAGCGGTAAAAATGCGTACTTTATTCAGAAAGAAGATAAAGGAAGGCACTAAAACAAGAGGACAGGATTTAACAACGCTTGAGTTCAGGGGAAAGTACGACAAAGCTAATGCTTATTTCAGACAGCAAATGATTTTGTGGATGTTTTACACCCATTCAGCCTCTTACTACACTGACCATTGCACACATAAACCACTAATACCACTTTTACACCACAGTTAGTGCATATACGCAGGTTTTTTCAACGCAGGAAAACCTGCTAAAAATAGTTTTTTTCTGCGTGTCACGTTCGACGTCATGAACAGGAAAACAGGAAGAACATCGCCGTCACGCATTGTTCACAAAGACTATTAAAAAACAATAAATAATGTTCGAGGCTATTTATCTGGCAATATCTGGAACTTCAACGCACATCATAGCATCGCGCTGGAAAAGGGGAGAAAATGAGCATTTCCCCCACAGGTGTCATGTTTCCATCACTGTCCATTGGAGCTGGAGACTACTGCAAAATCACTTGACCCGGAAACGAATGCTGATAGTGCCCTTTCCCTTTCCCAAAACCAATGTTGGTAGGTGTCAGTGGCTTTTTTGTCCGGTGTGAAAGGGGTTTAAGTTTTTATCTGCTTACAACCTGTTTATAGTACATCTTCAGACATGTATTAAAGGGAGTACCAGAAAGGGAGATCTCTGAAGAGTCATCTGGATTAAAACTTACTTCTTAAAACTTAATAGCACTTCATTTTGAGTGGATTTTGGTACAAAAAGGGAGGCCTTAAACAGTAAATGATGTACAGGAAACCACCAAGGACAAACCTGCAAGATTGGTTTAAATCAAATAAAATCTGAAATATCACCAGGACAGAACATCTGGAGGCCGGGGAGGTATTTAATCAAATAAAAGTGGTGACCTCACTACGATCTGGCCTGGTATAATGTTGAAGTTTTATCAAGCTGTATAAGCTGATTGTCTTCCAAAAATGCCCCCCCCCCCCCCCTTCCCCTTTGTGGACACTAGCCCGCCCTGTGAACTGGGTGTGTGAAGTGTGGAAAATTCCAGATTTTCTGCAGAGAAGCAGTTGCGTGTGTTTACTCCTCCATCTCTCCAGAGACATTAACTAGGTCAAGCGCAAATGAATCTGCCAACAGCCTAAAGAGCAGTGGTGACAGCGGGGGATGGAGGCGTTGGTGGAGGGGGTGTGGGGGATTCTGTGGACTTTGACAAATCTGGTAGTCAGGATGAAACTAAGTTACCTAATTTTAGCTCAAACCTCCCCCGTGGCCCATTAACTTTCCAAGGAGTCTGAATGCACGCAGCACTGGTTGGAGCTCAGCTCAGCAGGATCCTGGTTAAACAGTTTAATGGTCACACTGCTAATTATGCACGGCCACAAACTAAGCCAGTCAAGGACGCTCAACATTACAACCATTTATCCAGCACTAAATCCTCATTTGCTGTAAACTCTGGGACTTTTAAATGACATGTTGTCTGTACCCATAAAGCACTAAAATTTCCTTATATATTTTTTGCGCATGTGAATCTGCTTCTACTCATGATTTCATCCTGTGTTGGCTAAAGTTCACCACCGCTAAGCCCATCCTCTCTGTGGTATTTCATTTAGTCAATAAAACGTGACCGTGTAGTGAAACTGTGGGTTATTTTTTCCACATACAGTCTCTCAACTTCCCTTGAGATAAATATCCGTGTCTGCAATGGTGAAGTAACAATACACAGTTTAGTATGTGTAGTAAAAGTCATTTTAGCCATGGACAACAGCAGTATGTTGAATATTTAAATAATGGTCTACCAGCAGCAGACAGAAGAAAACATATAATTATGTAAGGAGGGTACATGATGTAATGGAAATGAGCATAAATTTTGCTTTTTACGTAATGGTGCATACCTCTCAGACACATGGCGGCTAATGGGCGTGAATGAAGGAGAAACAGCTTTAAAACACAGCCAAGCGCATTGAGTCTGACAACTGATCCTCAGGTTTCAGCCAAATGTTTTAGGCTAATTTAACAGGTCTACTTTTCCACAAGGTCAGTAGGTTCAGGGTGTCACAGATGGCTGAGCCCAGGAGCCGAGGAGCTGGTATTTCTTAGCAAAGAGAGAAAGAGAGCGGGGGATGGGCTTTCAGGAGGTCAGCGGGTTTCTGTACATTTGTGTGTGTGTGAGTGTGTGTGCGTGCTTGTAAAATGTATGTTTGGAGCCACGTGCAGAAGTGTGTTTGTATTAGCAACCCAAATATTTTTTAAGAGCAATGATTAGTGTGCATTTCTGAATGGAAATTTGGATTCAGAACTCACTGTTTCCACATAACAAAGACTAATAAACAAATCTAAAATGATCCAATCTTATTTTGATTTGAAGGCCTCTCATTTTTCAGATTTATGTCAAAGTGTAGTTTTAGGGTGACTGATTTAGGAGTAATGAGCGTCAGCACACCAAAGACGAATGCCAGAAATTATGTCGTCATGTCTTAACAACTTGTCTCTTGCACCTGATTAGGAAACACTTGAGCAGTAAAGTGAATGTGCACTTGCTGCCGCTTAACACACAGTGACCTCCCATTGTCCTTGGCCTCAGCAGAGCTTTTCTGTTCCTCTTATGAAAACATGAGCACTGAACTGCCTGTGGGCCGACTGACATTTCCTGCTTTGGCTGTGACTTAACTGACACACATACACATACAGATAAAGGTTCAGGTAATTGTTCGTCACATACTCAGTCACTGATTTACTGTATGTTGATGAGAAGATTGATGCCACTCTTGTGTGGATTGTAAATTTGTAAAGTTACTACTAGCAACCAGTTAGCATAGCTTAGCATAAAGACTGGAACAGGTGGAAAAAGCTAGCATGGCTCAGTGTGATGGTGACAAAATCTGCCTTCAAGTTGTATCTCAAACTATTTTCTCCCTTGGAGCTGTTGTCAGCTCTCTGTCTGAAAAACTAAGGATTTTTACACAGATTAAACAAATAAGATATATAATGTTTTGTTACCTTTGGACAGAGGCAGGCCCAGCAAACAGACAGAGCTGTTACCTGTTTCCAGTGTTTGTGCCAATCAAAGCTAGCCAGCTGACTTAAATCAGAAAGTGGTATCCATTCTTCTCATCTAACTCAACAAAAAGTGAAGAAACATACTTCCAAAAATGCCAAAGTACTACAAACTTAACTTTTTTAAGATGATAAAATGAATGAACATCTTATCAAGCATCTGCTAGAATCATAATATTCAACTTCACTAACAAACAGTTAGCTTATTAGCATACTGCAAGTAAAGTATTTAAGATGCTTGAACTCTCCAGAGAAATGTCCTCTAATATGGATGAAGTTGCAAACTTGTTATGAATGTTTCTGAATCCAAGGTCACTTTGTGGCCATAAATGAAAACAGTGTCTATTAGTATCCAGTTTAGTGGCTACAGTCAGGGCTGCAGCGTTGTTGAAAACTGATGTGTACCAGGGCTTCACGGCAGCCTGGGAGTCTACGGCACCATGTTAATGCAACGCTAGTAGTTCAGATTCGTCAGGGGGCTTTAATTACGTGTCAGCCCATTAATTAATCTTTGGCTTCAAGTTATAAACACCTGTCAGCATGACTAGCATAGCATGACATTTATTTATTGAACGTAATGTCTTAAATTTACCCAGTGAGTAACTCTATGCTAGAGGAACAACTGAATGTTGACACAAATGTCTACACAAATTTCAGTCAAGCCACAAGGGAATTTTAAGTGCCTTAAATTTTACCAGTTTTATTAACACGTGACTCCAATTTCCATCATGTCACTGGTGAACAATTATTGAAATATAATAGGCTGCTACAGAAATTGGGGCAAAACTAAGTCCCCATTCATTGAACTGAGCTTCTGCAGGAAGGTATTGACGACAGAGACCTCCTGGCTATTCTGACTGCACCTGACCTGACCTTTGGCATCACCTTTAGAGTATAATGTAACAAGACACAATGTGAAATGTGAGGTGCCGCATGACCTGTCAGAGACTTCTTTTTCTAAAACGTTGTCGGAGAGCCGGCTGAAATGTCACAGCTGAGCCATATATCATCCGGGAAATCACATGAATGAGGTCAGAGGGCCCAGAGTTCACTACAGAGATGTGTCAGGTTGCTCTGTTATTCAGTGATGATGACCAGTGGTGAAAAGTAACTGTACTTGAGTCCAGTGTTGAGGTATTTGTGCTTCACTTGAGTATTTCCATCTTATGCTGCTTCTTACTTCTACTCCTCGACAGTTCAGAGGGCAATCTTCATTTTCTTATAAATAGCAAACAAAGTGTAGTGTCTTCCAGTTTAGTTGGGATATTTCAGCCTGTAATCAATGTCAATGAACATTTTCATAATTAGAATAAAATGGTGCTTAAAAGCAGTTTGAAATATTCTGACTGCTCTGCAAAATAAGACTTTAGTAATGACAGAAATGGCTTCATAAGATTGAAGAGCTTGCAGGTTAATCTACCAGACACAATATAAAACAGTCCCAGTCAGCTCTACCTCACTGATAACTGCATGATTTTGATTGCAGGACTCCTGTTTTTGCATTATTATATTACTACTTGTGCTAAGTAAAGGCTCTGAATACTTCTTCCACCGCTAAGCGCGACCAGAGCCATGATAATGACTGTCTGATGGCATGATCTGGCTGAGCAGGGCTAAACCAAAGCTTGTTATAACAGTGGAGATTCCATCAGTTCACATCCAGGTTTAGAGGTCTGGACATTAATCGTAGTCAGACAGTCACCTTACAAGAACAAATAATTGTAAGCAGACTTTCACAGCTACTTCTGCTTAAAAGAAAAAAAAAAACAGCCTGATGCTGCTGTGCTCTCCAAGGTTAGAAACCCATTACTGCTCTCTGGGTTTCTAATCCTCTCCATCAATGTTCTCCCTGCAATTTGAGTGGTGACAGCAAAAGAGTGAACGCATGATGAATTCAAGTTGAAAGCTTGTCATTATAAGTAGTGCGCTCATGTGCCCATGCTGTGACTCACGAGCGTGCTTCATTCAGCCTCCCACTCCTATTTGCACATGTCATCTGCTGCTCTGTCCTCCATCCATGCAAACGTCAGAGGAGGCTGGCTGTCCTCCTACATCCCCTGCAGAGTGCGACCAGTTGGATAGGCAGCCTGGTCCAAGTACGCAGCCTCTCTGTAGATGCTGTGATCGACAGCCGACACAGAGGGCCTTCGTACTGCCTGTCTAATTACCAGGCCACATGGGGCACAAGCAAACAGCACACGGCGTACGATATCAGCTCAGTTTGCTCCTTCACATCTCTGCACTGCGTTTGATTCTGTCCTTGCCTGAAGCCCAGCCAAAGAGAATCACCAGTGTCTTCACTGTCTTCCCCTGTAGTGCTCCAGTTACTCCCTCACATGCGCTCTGGCCGGAGCTCGGCAGCCTTTGTGGATGCTCTGACAGACGGAAACAGAAATAGCTCCACAAATAGACCCATCCGCTGGCTCACAGGGGAGCAGTAGCCCCACTTCTGTGTGCTCTTGCCTCCTTTTCCGTGTGTGCCTCGGGCCAAAACAAGTTAGCTAAGAACCACAGGGAAATCAAATTTGGAATTATTAGATCGTACCGAAAGTATCGAGGGAGAAAGAGAAATGTGTGCATAAATATATATTGTCATGAAAATAGGTTCATTTCTGGAGCTTTCTGCTGCCTGTCAATAACATAATCTGGAACAGTTTGGTTTGAAATGACATAATAGCAGCTAAATGTAGCTGGATTCACCTCACATCGTGTTTTGTAACAAATTTCTAGAAGCCTGTAAGTCGGTTTTAATCTGCCGTGTAATAAATTGAGAGACAGACAAGCTCTGAATGCAGGCAATGAGAAAATGAAAGCCATTTATCTCTGGATGCCATTAATGTGGCGATTAGATTACTTAATTACTCCCTTTTTAGGCAGACATGTTACATGATGCTTTCTGGGTGACAGGAAGGAAGCAGCATTGAAAGAATATGTAGAAGCTGAGTCTGCACAATGCCAGCATGATGCGGAAGGAAGAAAAAACTGTATTGAATTTTGGATGTTCATTTCACTCTTTCACCGGCAAATGTTTCAAGTGAAACGTGAGGACAGAGTGTACGTTCAGTAAAACTCACGTTCTTGATGTGGTTTGACAGCGTGTGAAAGTGGGAGGTGAGAGACTGTAAACGACTGAGTCAAACCTCCGTCTGTGATGCACCTCCTGTGCCATTTTTTTCTTTCTTTCTTTCTATTTTTTTTTGGTCGTCACGTTGTGACAGACGTAAACATTGTCTCTTGCCTGTACTCCATGTGTCCTTGAGCCGGCCTTCCCCTACCCGCCTGTTAGGATTCTGCTCTGCATCATCCCTTTTCCCCTCTCTTTATCTCCTTCTCTGCTGCGTGACCCATCTCATTTCAACACCTTGCACAGCATCAGCATGTGTGCAGAGAAGAAGACAAATCTCAGGTTTAAGTAATTAAAGCAGCACTGATGCAGTATTGCCATAAAAAAATCTTACTTTTGCTGTCTTGAAATCTACATATAATCCTGTATGTATCCTGGATTTGTATCATCATAGCTAGGATTATGTAAGTCTACACATGTGTAGTTTCAAAAGATTACTGCTGCTACGAAGCAGAAGCCAGAGAGCCTCCTACTGTAAGGAGCCTTTGAGTTACCCCAGCAGGAAATATGTAGAATAAGCTATCCTAGGACAAGGGAGAGGCTTCAAAGCTCTGCTATGTTATCAAAATTGCCTTTCCATCTGCAGACAGGGCTCCAAGGACAGACTCACACCTACCACAACAGGTGCAAGATAGCATGTACGAGCGCTGAAGCACACAGATGAAACAAGCATGGCACCATAACGTCACCAGAAATGAGACGGTCTTTCTCAAACTCTGATAGGAAGTTGTGTGCAGACGTCTCAGGATCAGAGACGTCTACGTTCATCACGCCGTGCATCTGTTTTCCAGATAAGATTGACCTACATTCCATGTTCATGTGGGCTGAAGAATTTGCAACCTATTTACTCCCTGTCTCTTAAAAGAGAAGATGCATGCCTCCACTGTCTAGACTGCATTACTCACCCCCAGTGTCGAGGGCAGGGTTTTAAGTTACAGCCTATACTCGAGACTTTAACGATATACAGCTTTAGGTTGTAAAAGGGAGCACGGTTACTGATTAGTCACTGAAGCCAGATGACTCTGCATCTGATATCACAACAAGGCTGAGATGTTCCCCTAAAGAGGTGGAGGATCAACAGAGCCCCTCCCCGAGTCTGACCCTCGACGAGCTTGTGGTCACGGACTCGCAAACACACAAAGTGCTGAAAAAAAATTACAAAACCTCCCTCCTTCCCTTTTCCTTCCTCCCTTCTGCTGAAGACTCAACACCCCCCTCCTCCCCTCCGTGGGGGAGTAATCAGTGTTGGGTGGATACTGGAAATGACTCCCATTGCTGACCTTATAAGGCTGTCAGTAAACTGCTGATTTCAGGTTTCAGGGCTCAAATGGCCACCCCCTTCCCTTTTTACCTCCATTGCTTCAGTCCCCCTCCCTCTATTACCACCAGCATCCTGTCGTTATCAGCTCATATTTCACACAGGGGAAAGGCCCGTACTACTTGCTCCACAAAGAGCCCAGCCTGAATCCTTAAGACAACACCTTTTCCCTGCTGTCATCCGGAGATCATCCACTGAATATACCATACGGGGGATCTGCTCTGCTAATTACAGGTTGCTTCTCAAAAAGGCTTTAGTACAATTGTGTTTTTTGATTTGATTTGATTCTGATGCTTTGCTTACTCTTGACTATTCCAGGAGCAGAAGGAGGTGCAGCACAAGTTTAATAAAACCTGACAGACAGTGTGTTTGAGTGTGGTTTGCAGGAGAACATTCAAACGTACGTCAGGCTGTACTGAGAATTTAAAAAGCTCATTTGTGATGTGGCTCATTGGACCATATTTAAACCCATTCAGAGGCTGCAGCAGAATGTTCTTAAAGGTAGAGGTATTTGTTATTGTGGTCAACTACATCTTAATAAAGGGAATATTTACACAAAGTCTGTTTACAGGTTTTGGGGAGTACCACATGCATTTGTGGAAAAAGTTGAGGGAGCTCTGTGGAATCGGATGATTTGTGTCTGTTGGGGTTGAAGACTACAAGGTTGGAAATAAACAACCGTCCGGGGGTGTGGAGTTAGAAAGAAGTGACCTTAACAGACCTCTGAAGCCGCTCCACATCTATGCATGAGGCCAGCGGCTCAGGTTACAGTAGCCTCTACTAGTATAACAGACCAGAGTCTCTGAAGTGGCTCTAGTGGCCGAGTTGCATTATGGGTAGTAAAGGTGCCAGGTTTTGACCAGGAAGAAGAATGCATGGAATTAAAATGTCAATATCTTTGGTACAATGAACCTCTAATGAGACAGAGTTGTTTAAAGCTGCTAAAGACCACGTTCATTGTGCAGACTCATTTCCACCCGTTCAATATACTAAGTTAGAGCATCATTGTGTGACAGAGGAGTTCGGAGCGCAAACTTTCTAAATGGCTTCAGGGAAATACAAAAAAAAGTCTGTGTTAGTTTTGAGGAAGTTGGCACAGATTATTTTGCCTTTCATATGCTAATACTGTCACCTGTCAGGAACCTGGTTTAGCATAATACATTCTAAAATGCAAAATTATATTAACAAATGCATTATTAAAATATAGACTTATTTTTGTTGTCTTTTGTGATTCACATTAAAATGTAATAAGCGCGTGTCTTCCAAACTAAATGCAAAAAATGCCACATCATTAACATCGTAGTCTCTTGTCTCTCCACATGATGCCACTTGCGGAGAGCCAAGCAGCTAATTAAAATGATTAGAGGGTTAGCTGTTTCCTTCTGCTGAAAATTTCTAATGAAATTTGTTATTCTAATGGAGCACGAGTGACAAATTTAATCAATCCCTTGGAATTAGCCTTGTATTTGCTGTTCTTTTTGTTCAGATGTGTCCAACCATGTGGCAGTGAGGGCCCAGAGTCTGCAGAGGTGTGCATTACTCAAATATTGTACCAACATATAAATTTGAGGTACTTATACTGTACTTCAGCTTGTCCATTTTATTCTATTTCCTTCTTTTACTTCACTATTTTTCACAGACAAACATTGTTCTTTTCTTTTCCACGGTATGTATTTGACAGCTCAAGTTACTTTGCACAAACAAAACATGTGATGAGCTTATAAAACATGACACGTTTTCTCATATTATACTACCCAAACCCAATTTAGCTCTGCCTCAACCAGCTGCCCCATCAACATGATGGTAAACATAAAAACATCAGTAATCATAATAAGATAGTAAAATGATCGACTACTAAGTACTTCTATTTTTCGTACTTTTCATGCATTTTTTCACTCTTTTTTACTTCATTTAAAGATCTGAAGACCTCTTCCATCACTGATGCCCTTTCGGGAGGCTTGAGCCAGTTGGGTGAGTTATTCGGCTGAAGTGTTGTGGAGAACATATCAGCCAGGAAGTGGATTTAAAATCAAATAGTTTCATGTCATCAGTGCTAGATAATAGAAAATGAAAAGGAGAGAACTTGCAATGTGTCTTTTGAAGCAGGTCATAAAGATGAAATGTTTCATCTCCTCTGTTTCTTCAGCCAGAAATCTGTTGGCCCGAGATTCCGCTTATGCACTTTTAACCATGAACCGTCTGGCAGACTGTTCTCATAATACAGGGACGTAATTGAAAAGTGCGGTCTGTTTGAAGACATAGTTGGCCCCAACCCCCAAACTCAGTGTGTTTCACCTCAGGCAGGGTTGCTTAAACAAGTCTGAGCCCCTCGACAGTCCATGGTGGAGACAGACCCGTGTGTGCGGCCGCATTTGATCTTGGATGATTTATATTGCACCAGATTTCTCATGAACCGTCCTTTGTGCGGTGACATGAAGCTAACCGTGGCTGAGGAGAATAAAATAAACCCGACCGACATTTGTGTCTTGTGTAACGTTTGCAAACTGGACAGTGGATACAGTGAATTTCCCTGTTATGGTTCTGACAAAATGGTTGTTCAGCTCACAGCGGGGTTTTCTCTCCCAGTATAATGGGATGATGTTCAACATAGTAGACGCTCTTACTGGGCACAAACTGCCCTTTTGTTCAGGTGCAAACCACTGGATTCCAATGGAGTGAAGGCTGGACTTTACTTGCAATTCACGTGGTCTGAAGAAGCTGCGTAAGCGAGGATGTTAGTCACATCAGTATTGGTGAGCAAACAAAAATGACTCCGACCAAATAGCTTGCACAGCAAAAGGCAATGCTTTCAAGGACACGCATATGGGCAACAGGTCTTTCAAGACTGTCTTCTTTAGAAAACGTACAACCATAAAAAAAAACTTGCCTCTGTGGAAACAAGCGGAGGAGTGAAGCTTTGATACAGTCGTGTCGTTACATGTCCACAGCTGAGGCCTGTTATTGTGTGGAGTGCTGAAAGGCAGCCGGATGTGCCTCAGTGTCCCCACCTGGAACTCGTAACTCTTAACGGTCCATCCTGATGTACACGTATACACAAATAAAACAGCATTTATTGTCTCGCCTTTAACCTCTTTAAGAGCAGAGTTATATTTATCCAATTAGTTTGGGGCTTTCGATGTTGGAAAACAACACGTTAATGTATATTAAAACAGAACATATTGTACTATCCTCACCCACATGTGGGGGTCGTCATTCCTCACCAGTGTGTGTTACAATGCTTTGTTCAGTAAGCCCGGTACATATATAAACAATGCATGGATCCTTCTCACCTATAATCATAAATATTACAATATATTCCTCATATTCACGCCTGGACAGATCTTTTAATATGATTTCAGACACCCCTGAAGTGGACCATACCATTTCTTAAACTTAACGTTAGTTGAAAGTCTTGTCTGCCTACCTCATCCCATTATTGCAGTCGTACACATCCTCATTAAAAACTATGCTCGTGTACGTCATGAAAGCCAGTGCAGACGCAGTAGGTTAATAATAGGTTACGTGAAGAGTTTTTGTTTAAGTGTGAGAGAGATTGTGTCAAGTGTCTACAGATGAACGTAGATGTTAGTTGGTTTCTGACTTTTTCCATAACAATTTTAGACATGTTGTTTAATTCCAGCTCCTACTGTGTGAGTAGATTGCCTGTGATGTAAAGCCAAAGCTCACTATTTATGTGTTCACCACTAGCTTCATGAGCTGGTGTGATGGATTTGGTTTTTCATCAGCTACAGACTGCAGACATTATTTGAAACAAGCAAGATACTGAAAGGATTGAAGGACTTCAGTTCACCGATGGCCGTGGTTGCATTGTACTGCACCCCCCCCCCCCAAAAAAAGTTACTGTTTTACTTTTCGCACTCTGAAAGTAGTATATCATGTGTCTACAGAGCAGCCAGCAGCATAATTACAATGTGCTCTCACTCATATCAAGTCAATGATGCAAAACTTTGGTTCCACTGAAATGACACAATTACTCTTGAATATACACTTGATGCTTTTTAATGACTTAAAAGCCAAAATGGAATTTTTGAAATTGACCCGGTAGCCCAAACCACTCAAACCAGCTCATTCTGTTGTGAGTAACCAAACACCCGCTTGTAGGGTTTGTGGAGCAACAAATGGAGTTCAAATACAAATTCTGCTCTTTTTTTATTTCATTAGATATCACAAATCAGATCAACTAGCAACGGATTAGGGTTAGTCAAAAACTCACTTCACCAGTGCTATAATTCTGTAGTACTGGATCAATACAAACCTGTTAACGTCTCACTGAGTTTCATGATCATATATACATGTTTATGTTTGAATGGCAGCACCAAAAAGGTGTTTTCCTAATAATATTTAAGCTGCTACTTAATCCATTATAGGACAATGTATACATCTAATATTGCAACAGATCTAATTAACAGGAGTCCTCGTTATTAAGATCCAGATTTACATTCAGAAAAACTTGACTGTCTTTGATGCATTTAATGAATAAGTAAAACAAACAAACAAACCAACAAAACACATAACACACTGCGTTAAAAAAAAAAACAGTAGAAACACACACAGTACAGTGACCTTTCAAAGGGAAACTGAAAAGCATATATGAATATCTGATTGGTGCTGGTAGGATTGACAGAAGCTCGGTGGCCTTGTGTGAAAAGATTTGGTCATTCTTCAGAGCTGCAGTCACGGGACTGAGAGCACCCTGCAGCAACAGCCTGCATTAAGTTTGTCACATGGCATTTACACACAGACCCACTCCCTTGATCAACCTACTTTCGTATGTCTCACAGTGTTATATAACGTGATTCTGATCACAGCTCAGGCACACTTTACCCTCAGAGATCCCTTCCCCTGAGCTCTGACATGTCATACCATAACAGAGCACACAGAGCGACCACGCGCCTTCTGTCCAACCGTGCAGGTTCACATGACTGCTCCCGTGTGAGAGATTTTATTCAAGCTACCGAATGGTATTACAGGAACAGTGTGACATGATGGGAAATATGCTTAT
Source organism: Chaetodon auriga (assembly GCF_051107435.1). Lineage (NCBI taxonomy): Eukaryota > Metazoa > Chordata > Actinopteri > Chaetodontiformes > Chaetodontidae > Chaetodon > Chaetodon auriga. The sequence continues at coordinate 11,769,843 of NC_135079.1, read as the reverse complement.
TCGCTTTCTTGTCGAGCATATTTTGCGGCGTTTTTATCCCAAACTATGTTTTGACCAAGAAACATTTTGGCATATAACTCCTGCAAAATGTTAAATTGTTGTTTTTACTACCTTTAATATCTTTTATTTATCGCTGGAATTGTATGATTGCATGACGTCAGTGTTTATTGATTAAGAGTTACTAATAAGGCCACCTGTGCACACACTAAGACTTCATTGTGAGTGTCTCTGGAATTCCCCCTGGTCAGGACAACATGGAAATCATATGGATTAAAAGCAAACATCTTTGTAAGACTTGTACACTTGTAAAAAAAATGGTGCAAAGACTAATAAATACAGACACTGTACAAATCAGAGCAAAAGCATCACAGTCATGTCCAAAGTTACAGAACTGCTCTTCCTTGAGGTGCATATGTAAGGATGTGAAAGCATTTCCATCAGGAGAACAGCAAGAGCTTCTGCAGGGTCTTCCTGATGGGCTCGCTCTCCTCAGGCTTGCTGTCTGGGATCATATCAGCGCTCCTCTCTGCACTCAGCTGGATGCCCGGTCTCTTCTCCCTGACAGCCTGCAGCCCTGCCTGAGTGATGTTCCTGCAGAAGTCTACCTTTACCTCCTCCAGGTTGACTCCATGAGCTGCCACACCTTCCAGACTGCTGTCAGTGATGCGGACGCAATTCTCCAGGTGGAGGCGGCGCAGCTTCCTGCAGCTCTGCAGCAGGGAGATCACATCCTGGTCTGTGATGTGTCCACAGCCAGACAGGGTGAGCGAGAGCAGGTTGGGACATCTGCGGCACAGACAGCATTCAGTAACCTCATTAAACAAAGACAAGTTTCCAAGCACACGTTGAAGTGCAACCAGTATAAAGACCTTTACTCATCATGCTGTAGGACATATTGTATAGCAGAGAGGGATTAGTTTGTTTGGAGAAGGACTAGCCTTAAGTAAGCGAAGCTGTTTGGCGTGTGTGCCTAGTTTCAGATGAATACTCTCCAGGTCTCTTGAATAGAATCAGATAACAGCGGGGAGCATATAGATCGGGAGCCTGATCTGAGCAATATGTGAAAGAGATGTAAACAACACCACCGAGGGGCAGCAACATGATCTGTTTAACGATAGAGCGGTTTAATGCCAAGACCAAGCTATCTTTTCTTTCCACGCTGTCCCACTGGGCTCATGTGTTTCCGTTCCTCTAAAAAGCTGTTGTGAATAAATGGAGTATGGCGCTATTGCACAGAACAATTACAGGATGCTTGATGAATTATAGCATGACAAAAATGCATTTTCTCATGCTTAATTTTCCTTCGAAAACTGAATGTGAATTGTTGCTGTTGAAATGCATGCATTCACTGCATGTTTCCACCCTGCAGTGCACTGCAATCTACCGGCAGGCCGGCGAGCAGGCAGGCAGACAGACACTCTGATGGCAACGGATGGAGGATGTCATTCACGTTCACTGATGCAGATTACATAAAGACTTACATAATCTTACCACTTTGCCACATGTGAGCCAAACATATTCCAGTCGCCTGCAAGTGTTGAGGGCATTGTCCCAGTAACCTCTGAACATGGGGCAGCACAGTCAATCCACGTGCCCCGTTGCATTGTTGCATGGGGCCAATGTGGGGCTTTATCAGCGGATGTGACTGCACAGTATTGACATTAACCAAAAAAAAAAAAAAAAAAAAAAAAGCGGGGGCGGGGCAGTGGAATGACAAGAGCTCCAAGTATTTCGGGATTCAGTCTCTAATGACTGCAGTTAGTGTGCCTCAGCGGAGTCAGTACAGTACATGAGGGAAGGGAAACATGACAGCAATAAAAACTTCATCAACCTTTGTTACATAATCCACCCTCTCATGGCACCTCCCCTCACTTTGTGCAGATATTTGCGTGTGTGTGTGTTTGTGTGCAGTTGTTGTGTTTTCTACCAAACCATATATGCACGCCACCTTGCCTTAATCTGTCCTCATTAAGAATTGCTTTCTTACTGTCTCACATGCACACACACAGTAATGCTTCATTTTAGGCACGTCACAGAACTGGCTCATAGCACCTCTTGTGGTGGTAAACCAAGTCTACTTTTCTGTCTTTGTTTGCCTGTAGATAATCTTTCATTTCCAAGATAGTTTTCCATCAACTACAGAAATGCAGCAGCTGATTGGAGGTTAAAACAAAGTAAAAATGACATTTTGAGTGCAAGTTGGTAATCAGAGAACTGTAAGTAGAACAAATTTTTCATCTGGCCTGTTTTTGTTGGTGTGCGGCCATGTTTATTGTCTTCCAAGGTACTAATGTTCTTGCCCCGCAGCAAGTTTACTCCACTGATGTCTCCTCTGCTTTTGTGTGTTGAGCACAGTTGCAGCTCTTTGGAATGTGACATGAAAGAAAACAAATCACGATGTGGCGTTTACAAGACGAGAATAATCGAGTGAGCTGTTCACTGCAACATAAAAGGGAAATGCAAGAGATGCCATCCAATTTGCCTTCAGGTTATTTACCACATGTGTGTTGTGTCTCATATCAAACTATCTATCTATCTATCTATCTATCTATCTATCTATCTATCTATCTATCTATCTATCTATCTATGTCTGTACTGTACGCTGCAAACATGTCTGCACTGTTGCCTTCTTTGCATTCAGGTTTGAGACATGATGTAGCTCACATTAAAGCAAACAGCATGGAGGCCAGTCTGGTCTGAGCTGAGCACAAGCAGAACCCCACACCGCTAACCTGTAATCATCTCTCTAATGAGATGTTTGGTTTGCTAACGGTTATTTTGTCTGGTTAAATTATCCAGTGAACTCAAAAAGGAACGAAGACGTACATTTAACATTCAGCTGCTTTGGTCTCTGAAGTGGAAGGGTTTTCTTCAAACCAGTGACTGTAAATTGTTTCAAACATGATTTCGGACATCTTTTGCTCTCTAAATTTAGTCGCGAATGTTTCCCAAAGCAGCTGTCAGCTGAAACTGTACCTTGTGTGCAGAGGTCTTATAACTGAAGCAGTATCTGAAGATGCGCTTGTTTTGAGAGAGAAAGCATCAATTTTTTCACATGGTGCATATCAAATATTGGAATGAAGCCACTATTTAGCCATGGAGGCCTCATGCCAAAGCTCTTTGTGCCACCCACCGTGCAACCCACACATGGCATGTTGAGCATTTTAATTCATGCTGCAGCTGTAATCCTAATACAGTGAAATATATAGTCAAAATGAAATAGCCGTGTTCTTGACAACTGATTTAATGTAGTCATGTGGCATCAGAGGAGCATTACACTGGAAACTACACTACGAACAAGCCCAAAGACAAGCTATGTTTTATGGTGTTTTTCCATGAAGATCAAAAAAAAAAAAAAAAAAAAAAAAAGGACAGACATGAGCTTGGCGTCAGAGTTTGCGTGGAGTCTTATCCAGGAAGAGGCAGGCAGAGACAGACGCACATGTTCATTCCTCTGACAGCAACAAAGAGCCAATTGTAAGCTCCACCTGCCTGAGTAAACCTCTAGTCTGCAGCTGACTGGGAGGGTCAAATCACTCTTTATCACCCTTACAGCTTCCTTGCGTCCCCTCCCACTTTGTCACGTGCGCTTAGCTTTCTTCTCCCTGAGGCAGTTTGGGAGGGTTTATCAGTATGCAATGAGAGTGCCTTAAAGGCGTTGAGATACAGGACCCAGACAAAGCAGGGGGTTCTAGTTTTCTCTTGATCTCGCCACTCTCATGTTTTGCGTCAAATTTCACAATACAGGAAATCCTCACAGGGTCATACGCTGAGCCAATGAACCAGCCCCTCTTCCCTCCTCTTGTCTCGGCCAGCTGCGGTGGCCAGGCTCCCTCACATCAACGGTTATTACTGGCTGCCTTGGAGAAATTATCCAGAGACCTCATTATGCCTCTCCAGGCTGATTCCTGCATGCAGTCAGCCACGCACACAAGGCCAAAAGCCAATAGAGCTACATTTCAGTGACCTATCAAATCCAACTGTCACATCATTCAATAAATATAATTTGATATCTGACCACAGTTATGTTAGTTAATAGAATCAGTCTTATGTCCCACAGATGTGTCATTTTTCTGTCTCTACAGCCAGATACACCATCTGTTTCTGATGATTTTCTTCCCTGCTGCCTTTAGCTAAACATGGCAGTTTCAGTAAGCCATGTGCCTCTAAATGAAAACAGTTTTGCTCCCCGTGGCGGGTGTGAATGACCAAAAACTGTGATCATCCTCAAAACGCATCTGACCAGAAGTAGCACTTTTTTGAGACAAAAGTTTGAATGTTCATGTGTGACACAAAGCTGTGAAATCTCAGGCTCCCGTAAGATATTTTAGAGTCATCTTGCGAAAAGGCGCTACAGGGTTGGACAAAATTACAGGAACACCTTCACATACAAGGCACTCAAAATAACTTGAAGCTACTCATGCTCAGTTTTAATTGAGGATGCGTTAGAGTGGTGTGAAATCAGCTTTATGGCCCAATTTGAGGATGTGGTTTGTACTGTTGTCAACCTCAGGGTTGAGACATCCATGAGGGGTCACAGACTACATCTGAGGCGTCATAAGAGAACTAATAAGAGAGTGAAGCAGGAAAAACTCCCACTTTTTATCCCATTTTTGTGACTTACAGGATAATTTTCCAAGAAAAGTCATTTAAATACAACAAGGTAAGTCACCTCTTTGGCTGAAGTGGTCACAAGAAGTATTCTTTACGGGGCAATAAGCCAAACAGCTGCTGCTTTAGATCATATTACAGAGCAGTGTGAAGTGCTACTGCTGCTGGTCTGTTTCATCGCTGACCATTATAGTAAAAAACCTTTCGTCATTGTAAAGCACGCAGCAAAGCAGGTGAGAACCACACACAAACACTCACATGTGGCAGACCTGGGCCAGGAAAGTGCTGACCAGGCTTTCATGTTTACTGCAGATGTCCCTCTGAAACGAGCTCTTCAGCCAGTCCTCAATGTTGCACACTTTCAGGACCCTGCTGGAGTACCAGCAAACAGTCAAGTAGCGCAGTGAGGGTCCCAGCACGAAGTTGTCCCTCCTCAGCTCACAAGGGGAGCTGAAGTGGAGTAGATTCCACAGGCGGGGGTCCAGGAACACCTCGTGCAGCTGATGACAGGTAAGGGACAAACTCCTCCGGCTGTCCTTGTCCAGGAAGGAGAAAAGGTGCAGGAGGCATTCGCGGTTGAGCTGGGTGAGATGCATGGTGAGCCGTCCCAAGACAGAAAGACAGGCCTCGTCCCCGGGGTGGTGATAGGCCTGCTGGTAAGCAGCAACAATGAGCCTGTAGCCCGTATTGTGTGGCCTAGATACATGATGCCTCCTCAGGCACATGCTGGAGGCCTGCACATATAAGGCCGGGGAGCGTGGGCTATTTTGGGAAGACAACTGCCGGTACGGTCAAAGATGGAAGTGTTTGAGGCATACGCTCCCTTTCCATCTGTCATGGCTCTCAACAGGCAGCGAGCACTGGACTGAGCCAGATGTTTACACTGCCCTGGCCTAGTTCTCAGATACACAGTGAGTGACACACAAAAAGAGAAACACCTCCACAATGTACTGCAATACAGCAGCCCTGCAGCACAAACTCCCCGACTTAAAATGTTCAGTTGTTGTCGAGACTTAAAGACGCCCCTTCACTCCAAAATGTGTTTTGCATTATTGTTTCTTCGCTTGGCTGTTTGAGCTCCACAGAGTGAGCTTGTGGAGAACGATGTAGCCGCTGTTTGACAAGAGGAGGCTGTTTTCACATTCATTATTTCTCAATGCAGACTCGATGATGCTAATTATTGTGTGAAAGAGAGTATTTTTAAATTCTTATAACACGTCTGCGGGGGATCTTTAACTGGTTGTTTGTGTGGGCTCTTAATTCTTGATCATTAAAGATAGAGGTGGTGCCGCAAAGCAGGGGCGCTAATATTTTGTCATTTCATAAAGAGAGGAGCAAGAATATTAGGATCAACTTCAAACAAAGCAACCCAGTACACCACCACTGAAAACACTACATACAATGAGCCGAATTAACCTCTTGGCACAGTGCCAACAACAGTTAACTTACATTTCAACAAAGGGGGTGTTTACAATAGAAGGCACTGGATTAAATGAAGGCCGACAACAACTTTAATGACACATTTAAAACCTTAATGTATTATGTTAAAGATCATAACAGAGCCTAAGTACAAACAGCATTACGTAGGACTTTGTGTAAAAAGAACACAGTGAACTATGACTCACTGTGTGTTTGAACTTGCACAATTGGAGCGCAGAGGACATACTGAGATGGCAAAGAGGCAAAATACCATTATATCTATGTCATCACTCTACAGTGCATCACCAGCTATGTCCTGTTCCACTTGTTATCACCAACCTCGAAAAAGAATGCAGGACATTGGGAAACGCCACCGTTGGGAGGCTGATTACAGTTTGTCCTGTGACTCATTGTGTCACGATGTCCTTAACCAGAACCTCAGCGCTAACGCACACAATGCAATGTGAGCTTATTATTAGCAATCGCGATCGAGCCTTCAAGAGAAAAAGAAAAGGCGCGGTGGGGGGTGGGGGAGACTTGTGTCATTAATGGAGAGTAGCGAGCCCACAGAGCCACCTGCGAGCAGGCGAGGAAGAGCAGCTGTTCCTCATCATACAGGAGTGCTTGTTCCTGCCTGAGCGAGAGGGCTGACTGGCTGGCACGTGTCCCGAGGGGAGCGCTTACGTCTGACTGTGTGGGTGGAGATGTTCGCCAAAGGGGAGTGAAAAACAACAATTAAAAAAAAAAAAAAAAAGGCTTGCTCAAAAATTGGTTCTGTTCTCAAAGGTCGTACTTGGACACATCAATGGCTGTTTAGTGTCGCAAGCCATAATTAGGGAGCTGGGATAATTAAATTGGGCTTATAAACACAATGTACCGTCTGGTGTGCATGTGTTCAGGTTACAGACTCGAAACACAAAAGAAACAACAGATCCAAACACCAATTGTGCACCTGTGATGTAGAATTTTCTAGTGAGGATGCTCAAATGACAAAGACTATCAGTGACAGGATGGGCTGAAAGAATTACAGGCGAGCACTGAAAGATTTGGCTTTCATTTAGAGCTGCTGCTCATGATTGTATTCATTTGTCTCCTAAGGAAAAAACTCTAAAATCCGAGTGGATTTGACGTGTGATACAAAGTCTTTGAACTCGGTCGTGTGACACGTTGCTACAGAGGGAGCGGGTTCAGAAAAGGATGAAATTCAAGAGTTTTTTTTCCCACAAATACAATAAAAAAAGAAACATCGAACATATGATAAAAGATTCTCCATTGTATTTTATCACTTTGCCTGATACATGTTTGAAAAGAGCATTTCATCAGGGCCTGTTTCCAAGCCCATTTCAGATCAACATCAAACGTTAAATTACACTCCAGCGTCAATACAGACAAAACAATTTGAGAATGATCAGTTCTTTCACATTGGTTCTGCTCAAGAAGTTAAAACAACTTTCTAAAGCCCTAACGAGCACTTGTCAGTCAATAAAATGCATTGCATTCTTTTTACTAAAATCTTCCCTAATAACTGGAAAACAGAACTACGAGGTTTTTAAAGGCAGAAATTACAAAATTAGAAACTTTACAAACAATAGAAACTCCAAATATTGTTACAATGACACAGTGTCCTGACACAATCGGTCTCATCAGTCTAGACTTAACATTGAACCGACTTGAGGTTTTTCTTTACTTCATTATCTTAAACAATCACCTTCGGAATCTAATACATACGGAGACGTCTACCTCGACTGAGGAACACACCATCAAGGAAAGAAATGCAAAGTCATACTAAAGAAAACACAAGCAGCAAATTATACATGATGCCGTCATGCAGGTCATTAAAAAAAAAAAAAAAATAGTAGCACATACATTAAAAGGTGAAAATTAACTATTTAAATCAAGCACTGTGACAAATGTGATTGAGGTGAGGCCAGAGTGGAGTGACGAGCTGCTCTGACAGAATCATTGTGCAACAGCTTGTACAGCCTGGCTGGCTTCCTGTGTTGCAGCCTTGTCTGAGGTGTCCCTATCTGTTGCAGCCTCCATTGTAGCTGTGTCAGCGTTAGCCAGTCCAGGCATGTCCTCACCCTCATTGTACAATGCTGCATTACCTGGGGCCGTCACATCCAGGGTATTCATGTGTGAGGCCGCCACGTCCATCAAAACCATGTCTGTGGCAACTGTGTCTGCAGCAACCTTGTCCTGAGCAACTGCTTCTGAGGAAACACCGTCCGTGGCTGCAGTGTCCACGGCAGGCTTGTTCGAGGCAGTGCTGTGTGTGGTGCTCTTGTCTGAGGCCACCTGTTCAGTCCTCTCCACGTAGAAGAGGATGTAGGCCTTGGCCTTCCTCACTGCGTCCTCATTGGTCAGAGTCACCGTGCTGTCATTGAAGTGGTACCAGCGGCCCTCGTGGCTGCCATACGCTGTGTAATGCCCTGATCCAACCCTGTGAACAGACACATACATCACATTCTGCTGTCTGGCTTCTTCCAAGACTTCATTTGCTGCTGCTGAAGTGAGAGGGACAAGTTCAACACGCCGCCACCACCGCCGCAGCAGAACAACATCGCCACCTAGAGGCCAAAAATAAAACTGCAGCGCTTTGACAGACAGTTCATTTTGGCATATCAGAACACATTTTCAAGGACTTTCAGCCTCATGCCTTTCAGCATTTAGTGGCCACATGAATTTTTAAACTGCAGCTGTCCACAAGGCTTTTCAGCTCGATTGGATCTGAATTGCTTATACGGCGATTGGGTGGCTGACAGCCAGTCAGCAGAGCTGGTCAGTAGATGTATAGGTGACGTGTTTTGTTTATGTAATAACCCAGCTGTCCATTTTGCTACCATGGCGACAGAGCACATCTTGCATGCATCTGAACACGTGATCATCCGATACTTCACCTACTCACCCTGATCCATGATGCACTACGACAGCAACGAGGTCATAGAGGCAGCTTTCTGGTAATGAATTCTCTGGCTGTAAACATAAAAAAAAAAACAAAAAAAAACAATGATTTCCATCCTGAGCTCTCAATTCTACCCACAACTTCATGCCTCAACGATTTACAGTGGCATGCAGAAGTTTGGGTACCCTTTAGCCAAAATTTCTATTCCTGCGAGTAGAGAGTGAAAGATGACCCGATTTCCAGACAGCATAAAATGAAAGATGCCATTTTCTTTAATGTATTAAGCATTTGCGTTTTCATTTCTGTCTTTTACAGTTTCAAAATAGCAAAAAAGGAAAAAGGCCAGAAGCAAACGCTTGGCCACCCTGCATGAACAGAACTTAGTAACACCCCCTTTGGCAAGTAGCAGCTCTTGTAAAGGCTTTTTATAACCAGCTAAGAGACTTTCAATTCTTGTTTGGGGGTTTTTCGCCCATTCTTCCTCGTAAAAGGCTTCTAACTCTGTGAGAACTTGGGCTGCCTCTAATGTTCAGCTCTTTTGAGGTCTGACCACAGATTTTCGATGATGTCTACGTCAGGGGACCGTGAGGGCCATGGCAGCTTGAGCCTCTTCAGGTAGTCCATTGTGGATTTTGAGGTGTGTTTAGGATCATTACCCTGTCGTAGAGCTTTTTTTTTTTCTTTTTTTTCTTTTTTTTTTTTTACAGAATTTGCTGGTATTTAATTGAATCCATTCTTCCCAGTGAAATGCTCCCCGTGTCCAAAGCGTGATCGATCCACCCTTTGGTCAAATTTTCAGAGGGCAAACGTTTTCTGAAAGCTCAAAGCTCTTGGGCGTACCTACACTTTTGTATGGCGCTCCTTTCCTTTTCCCTCTAAAATTGTACAAAACAAAAATAATGCACTAATCTTGCATGTTGAAGAGGATGTTTCATCTTTAACTTCATGACTTTTGGAGACACATAAAAGTAAGTTTTACCTAAAATTATGGTACTCTCAAATTCCAAAAAACCTTGGTGGTTACAGAGTCGGCATGATAGAAGACTGACTGGCATTTTGTACAAGAACGAGAGGCTTTGACAAATCAAAAATGATACCATCTAAAGAATGACGATGAAAAAGGAATCAGTTACATTTGTTTTTCTCTTTATAACCATTGAGCCTAAAGATTATTTTAATCATTGATTGTCAATTATTTTTTTTAGTTTAGTTTGTAAAACATTAGAAAATCCAAAGCCCAAGCTGACATCTTCAAAATGTCCCAAAAATAATCAGTTTACACAGAAAACTAAGAAAAGTAGCTAATCCTCACATTTGACAGGATGAAGAGAAATGAAAATCAGCAATAGCTGCTGATTAATTTTAATGTCAATCAACGATTTGATTGATTTGTTTCAGCTCTATCAGTGTGAGCAAGTTGCGATTTTAAGACAATTTCTTCCTTTTTCAGATGTGGAGTTTTTCTGGTCAGCCAGCAGAGGCCGACAGGGATCTCTCTGCTTGACAACTAGCAAAACATTTTTTTCACAGTGGATATAAACCCATCATCTTCTGACTGTCAAAAAGAAAAAAAAACAGTTAGACTAAAACACCAGTTTGGCAGAAGAGCTATTGTAATTTTTGCAAATAAAAAATCCCCTATATCTCCATTTCAAATGGTCTATTCTTTATGCTGTCTGCGGCTGCTCGCTTTGTGCCCAACTTACAATGCAGCTGTTACAGTTCATCATCATATTTCACATGCTTTAACAAGTCAGATGTCTCGTCACATCATGGAAAGATCTAAAACGAAATGCCAGTGTTTTGACTCCTTTTTTAAGTTACCAAAGCATACCCCTTCATTATAAAGGTTCAAATTTGGCAGAAGTGCGCCAAGTCATTGTGGTATTGTGATGCTTCCTATAAGTATGACTGAAGTAATAATAAAATTTCCACAATGACGACTTAAGCAAACTTGTTTTTCTCTTGGAATCTTATGTAACAGTGGACAAAGAGAAAAGCAGCTTATGGCTTATGAATACAAGTATCTGTGAGGATGTTTGTTTATGTTGAACACTGTGCTATGGGTTCCACAGAGGCGAGACCTGTCACGGTTCTTACTGTGGTCTACAAGCTACGATCTTTTCCTGACTAAACTGCAGCATTTCTGTTTTCATAAATGTATTATTCCATGTTTTGTCATCACTTTTATACTTATTTTAATAGACAGTAAAACTCCCTGCATTACCACATGCCTTAAAATCTATACTGTGGAATTCTATGACAAGCATTTCTTCTGTTATGCGCTCACCTCAAGTAGGTAGCCCCTCATGTCCAGGCCTCTGAGTGGAAATTCCACATAGGTATCCACCTTGTTTCTCAAAAAGGCTGTCCAGTGGAACCTTTTTAGGTGCAGACACAAAACCTACGATTGGAAATGAAACCCCCAATTACACCAAAACACACCATTTCCCCCACTGCTTCACTCTCCAAGAACAGACAGACAAATTGGCTGATTGTAATGAAAGAATTGAGAATTTCTGTACCTTTGGCAGCTTCTGGATCCAGAACTTCTTGGTGGATTTCTGTCGCTTTTTACATTTGTGGCAATAGTACAGCTCTGTTTCATCAAGTTCTTCCAGGTCAGTGAAGCTACATAAGCAGTCTGAAACAAAGCCAATCAAATAGAAAATACTGTCAATGATTTCAGAAGTGCACAATTTGAAACTGACACCCTAAAAGAAAAGAAAAAAGGCTGAGGTAATGACACCTCTGAACCTCTGACGGTGGGAAACTTACCACGTAAGGTGCATATTGGCCCTGGTTCCTGGTCCTTACTTCTCTTTTGCCTGAACTGGCTGGGAATGTCCAAAGACAGATCTGAGAGAAACATACAGGAAAAAAGGCGTGAACATGCTTTAATTATACCTCTAAGTGAACGTCTTTACACTCTTTTAGAGAGCTTGCAGGGGAAATGGTTTTGCCTTCGACGTGCTTACCAAGAAATGGATCAAACTTCCGAGATTCTGTCCCACATATCAGGCAGTTGACTTCATTTTGAAGAATGCCACCAAAAATGGACGTGACAACACTGGCAGTCCCATTTCTGTAAAGCATCAAAAGGTAAGCATAAAGCCATTTTAATCAATAAATGCACATTTCAATCTTCTCATCATATTCTGCATGTGGGCCAGTGAATGTTTACCAACAACGTTAAAAACAAGCATTTTATGAAAATGTCCTCAAGTGGCTCATTGCTGGATGTGACCATTACAATATCTAAAGGCCAAGAAAACAAAGTTCAAAATGGACTGCTTTCAATGAGCAAATAAGAAGAAAAAAGGAATAGTGTGGTAAAATGGGCTTAAAGAAAAACTTCCATAAGCCACATTTGCCAGCATGTCTGCAATGATAAATGTGTCTGTTTTGTCAACAGAAAAATAAAGAACATAAAAACATTCCCAAAGTGGGAAAAACAAAATGACTGTAAAGTTAGATGGGCTTACATGCAGCATCTGCCCTCCGCCGTGGAGAGTCTGACCCCATCTTGAGGTGAGACTGGGTGAGACGCCCCGTTGCGACTGTACTGGAGCTCCCTGTGGAGGTGGTCCAGCAGGTAACGCATGAACTCATGGGCATCCTGCTGCTGATAGCCCCTGGATAAACAAGCACAGTTTTAAATGACATTATGGTAATAACTCACAATAGACTGTTCCAGTCTGTGATGCATGTTGCATCTTTAACAATATCTTGTTACACTTGCACACACTGACAGAAAACAGCTGCTCAACCACAGGAACTTAACTCAATGCTTGCATACCTAAAACTTGGCATGATTTTCCATATAGCATAAAATAAGGAGTCTGGACTGAAGGCGGTCTGGCTTCCTTGCCACAGAGAACAAAGGGTTTTCCTGAACTCCTCCACCAAAGACCTGTTCAACATAAAGAAACCCTGTCACCACGCAGCACAGCCGGGGCAAATTACAATCAAAAGCCTGTCTAATGCTCTTCTGGGCCAATTTAAAAAAAAAAAAAAAAAAAAAACAGTACACAGAAGACACGAAGAGTTATTGATAATTGACGCACAAAGACAACACCAAACTTGTGTCAGATTGCATTACAATATGCAATGATTTTATTTTCTGGTCAGTCGTCACACAACACCATTTCTGTACTACTTGGTGTGCAAATCTCCCCTTGATCTAAGATTTCTGGGAAGGCTGTCTTCCATGATCACTCTCAATAAATAATTTTGTCACGTTTACACTTGCTGACATTCACATCAAATAAATGCACTCGCACATAAATCCCCCCTCCCCCAGAAGAGGACCTTACACACTGTTGTCCCCTTGGCTGCGGGTGTGGTACATCCTTCTTCCTGCCGTCTTACCACTGCGAAGAGCCACTGCAGGCAACTCCTTGAAATAACAGCTGAACTGCTCGATGTTGCTGTCAAAGAAACAGATGTTTTGTGGTAACATGTTTCACACCTGAGATCTGCAAAGCTTGCAAAAAAAAAAAAAAAAAAAAGGTTTACACATCTTGCGTTTCAAAGGAACAGAATGCATTAAAACCACTATCGGACGATGCTAGTTGATGAAGCCTTGCATTAATCTCTAGATTTTGAACATGTTCCAAGCTTCCAGGCAGACATTAGCTAGCATCTGGTTAGCCATGTTAATCGTCATCACAGGAGGTTTTCATTTCACTTTCATACGTATGTTGTGATGATGAGCATCCAAGCTTTAGACTTTAAAGGCAAGAGTTGTTTTGTAAAACTTTAAATAAAAAATATGTATACGCTGCAGCCTGCCTAAGCTTTTAAGCTGCGTTTTTATACAGGCACTGACATGATGACTACAGTTCACACTTATAATCTGAATTACTTAGTCAGTCTAAGGGGGAAGCTGAGGTTGTCATTCAGTGTCTGCAAACTGATTTTGACACCATAGTGAATGGAAACTAACAGCTGCCTGGAAATGAGGAAAACAGGTCAAATTTCTTCCACAACTCTACAGCATGCTTTGGTAAATGATCAGCAGTAATATAAAACATACTTGGTATAAAGTAACTGTGAAAACACACCAGTATAATCCTTTAGGAACCAAGCAAAATATGTGTTAGCTGGGAAATTTGGCCTTTGACTGTGTCTTGTTTCCAAGCAGCCTGTGTAATTCCCCTGACTGTGCCCCAGACTGTATTAATAAAGGATGACTGGTCATGGGGCCCTGGGTCTACAGGGGCAGAGCTACTGAACCGTGCTGCAAACCCACTGCACCACCCATATACTTCATCTTCAGAGCAGAGCCTTACCTGAGGGACTGCAGGATGGCGTTCATGAAGCATGTGTTGCCTAAGTTCCGCAGGCCTGTAGCACCTAACGCTACCCCATCCTGACAGAGAAGAAGCGAGATGCAGAAAGACACACATTTTTTTAAATGCCTTGGGAAAAATCATGACTAAAAAGCAAGTTTTAAGCTAACTTTTAAAGATATCTTGATGGCAGCTTAGGGCAGAGCTCTATAAAGGCTGCCGTGAGTCCTTTAATTGGGGTCCTGTCCCACAGTGTGAATAAAGACTTGTAAAAGGAAAATGTGACCAAAGTTTGAGTGGTTAAACAGTCTCTGTGCTAGGACACAGTTGTGGAGCAGCTGTAGCTTTGCTTTTTCTTACAAAAGAAAACAATCAGAGTATCTTCAGGCACTTACACTGTCCTTTAGCAACTTGCTGTCTGGAGCCGGGCTTTCCTGAAGTTTCCTTTTCCTCTGCCTGTCACTCATCAGCGCTGAGCTGTAAGAGGGAAAAACTCTTTATCTGGACACTGATCCTGAGCATGCTTTGAAACATCTTTTGTGTGTGTGTATCTTCCTGATTAGGCTGATTTTATGGGAGATACGTCTTAATTTGGTATATTTTGTGTCAAACTATCAAAACTAATGCCACATTTTAATCAGCAATGTTTACATAATTTGGCAAGTGTAATGACAACAGCGGAAAAGAATGAAACAAAAACAACATACCTAACGACTTCCTTCCTGAGATTAGTACTTACTTTTCTAAACTCTGAAGATGTTCCCTCACCTTCTGCACCTGCCCGAGTTTGGTGTCATTGACAACAAAGTCATCACATCTGTAACTATAAAATCCACATTAGTCAGGTCACACACCCATTCGAAAAACCAATAAACTTATTGAGACTTTAAGCCATTAGAAATGTTCATGCATTTCACTGTGATGGCATGTAACATTTTACGACAGGTATAAATGTAGCAGGAATGATTTTCATCGAATAAATCTGAATACACTTATTGTAGTTAGTGTTGCAATTAGGACGTGATCATTAGAATTTTGGATCACTTGCAAAATAATTTATACACTTCAACAAATGAATCATGATAAGACATCTGGTCCCTGTTCCAACGATCCTTTGACTGTTAAATGTTTTCATAAGTGTACTTTTGCAGGGCCCCACAGTGAGTCACAGACAGTAGACATAGATAGGTTGGTCATGACAGACACTCACCAGAATACACTGTAGTTGCTGCAGTCCATGCAGACAGAATGATGTGATTTCTCTTTCTCCTGTTTCTCACTCTTCTTTAGACTAACGCCAGTGACTTGGCTCTCTTCAAAGTGTTTCTTTGCATGTCCATTGACATATCTACACAGGAAGAGATTACTTTATAAACACACAACATCTGGACTTCCTGAAAAAAATCTAATAAACACTGACAGATGTTGGCCTATGGTATGGCACACACAAAGCAAAACAAGCAAATCTACCATCTTAGAGTTCAAACACATGGAGTGGACAAAATATTTTCGATCCTCGAGATTAGACAAATCTTTGAGGATTTTGGAAATATTTCCGAAACAGTGCTGCCCTTCTATGTTTTTCCAGAAATCATCAAAGAAAAGAGAAAGGGATGCTTAGCTCTGTGACTTGGATGTAAGTATAATACATAAGCTGAAACTGTGGTGAGTCTGTCTCACCCTAATACAATCACAGCTCTGGAAAAACAGTTTGGCCAAATACTTAAACATGTATTTTTGTAAACCTCAGTTTTTGAGGCCCATATTTACACAAAGCCATCCATGTGACCACTAACAGAGTTCTATAGACTTAAAAACCTTAATCTATGTATAGCAGGCTGTATAATTGACTTGTCAGATCCAAAGTGAAAATGGTCACCCAAAGCAAAAGGACTGAGACACACCAGAGTATTACTTAAGTTACTTATGTGCCTTGCTTGCTAGTCACACCAACTCACCGTCCACAATGGACCATCAGACAGGTAAGGCAAATCCATGGACTTTTATTGGACCTACAAACTGGAGATAAAAGATGAAGGTGTCTTAATTCAGGAGTATTCAGTGTAACAAGATCAAGCATTGCTGTTATTTGCTTTTGAATGGACCATCCTTTCTTGTGTCACAGGGACACGCTGCGTATTTTGTGTGAACTGTGATCTGCCCTTGTGATAGCTGTTGTGTTGACTTGTAGCTACATTATCTATCTGCCTGACACAAACGTGGTACGATCAGTGCCGGCAGATGCTGGTATCCAAAATATCGCATGGACACCTGTAATTTACTTTCCCATTAACGTCAATTTCGGTAATGCTGAAAAAAGGGCGATAAACACTTTTCTTACCGTTGCAACACCAGGAGGACGGAGTACCGTTAGGGAACCTGGAGGAATCGATAGGACAGCTCACGTTTGAGTTCAGATGAGGGCACTCCATCAGTGCACAACTGGACGTCAACTAATGTTAGCCAACACTACAACACCAACTGTACCAGGAGCCGGGCAGCTAACAATAGTTAGCCAATTAACCTAAACTAGCTAGCTAACGTTAGCTGACCAAGTACTTCTGCTCGCGGACGCACGTTTTCCTGTCTTTGCTAACGCTAACACGTTTAATAGCCACTATGTTTCTTGCATAATTTAAGGGTATAACAATTTAAAAAAAATAAAGGCTCTGCTGTTTCCACCCTGACATACTGTAATATAAAAAAGTAACGTTATCTTTGGTGTATAAGGTACTAGATAACTGCTGGCGTTTGCCACAAACAAATGGAAATAACTTGAGGAAGTGACGTTATGTCTGCCGGCTCGGCGGTTTGCCAACTGCAAAACAAAGATGAAAAAGCTTCTGGGAGGACGCGGGACTACTTCCTTCTTCGCTTACATTGCCCAGGCCGCTTAGAGATGCAGCTGGTGCCTCATATTTGGGTGGCCAATCTTTTTCATTGTATTTATACCCACTGACATTTGGCAGATTTATTGTTTAACCTAATTAAGCCATATTGCAAGAGCGAGTTTGTATCACCGTGGCACGCATGCGCAGTAGCGAGCCACATCCGCGCTTCCGACAACGTACAGACGGTGAATTGTCCCACAAAGTGCGTTAAGTTAAACTGGTGGGCGTGTTTTACCGTAAATATACATTATAATTATAATTTCACAAGCCAAAGGCCATAATTCGCAATGTTTCAGAAATAAAATTGACCTAAACGAGATGGTTCACCACCACCAAAACTTAATTTTCCTATCCGCACTTAATGTCATTATCAACTTTCTCCGTTTAGAAATAGCATGACTTGAATTAATACCAAACTGGACAAGAAGTAATTGCTCAAATAAAAAGCTTCTTTTGCCAACATGACAATGTCAGACTACTGAAATTAGTATTTTTATTTGTTTGTCTACAAGTTATGATGGTTGACGTAAATACTTTGCATTTAGGGATTTGAACAATGTATGCCATTTTATTAGAATTAACCTTTATTTTCTTCACATGTGATGACTTATGAAATGCTTGTTCATGGTCAGTTATTATTATATTGAACAGATGATCTGGACTTCAAGGATAACAAAATCAGATTTTTATTTACTGAAAAAGAACCTTTTACAGAGTGGTTGGAGATTGTTTTAACTAACAAATCAATTCACTGTGAATGCAATACGTGCCAAATGAATATTGTTTCCCAAATACCTATTTTTAAATTAATATTTTTTTCTATCCAGATTTGTACACAATTCTAAAAAGGGGACATACTTCAAATTCTTTTCCCATTCAATTAACAGTCTTCACACATGGCTTGATGGGTTGCAAATAAAATTTACATTTCATCCATAATTGTGGGAAACTTAACATTAAAATGAATGCAAACGTATTTTATTGAACTAATCAAACAATCTAACTCTGGAAAATCCTGTAGCAACTTAAAGGAGTAAAGCACCTTGAAAACAAGCCTCTGCGATGTATCCAAAAAAAAAAAAAATACTGTCTAAGAATATTTTCAACACTAAAACATATTAGCCAAGATCACAATCAATCAATCAATTACACTACCTTCAGTATACGTAAAACAAGGCATTCCAGTGATTAATCTGCAAAACTTTGTCATCAGTGATTTTTTTCTCATTAATGCAGGGCATTAACAATACAGTCATACATTTAAGATAAATGCAAGAAAGACAGTTTTTAACACTTTTATGTAAAAACCTCTACAGCCTAAAACAAAAGATTCACAAATGCTGAGCAGGGAAACATAATAAGAGAGAGTGTGCAGTGGGCATCACGGTACAAAAACAACTCTAAATATATGTGTTGTGTTTTGAATTGGCACGTGCCTTCAGGAGACTTCAGACATTTTTCAGCAAATTTTTCAGCCGGGCGATGATGCAGTTATATTTTGGAAACACTGAAATGATTATGATACCACACTGTCACAAGCATGTCAGCTAATTCTGTGCAAGCAGGTGAGTGTCTGAACTTGAAATGATGCAGTTCTGCTGCTCCTCGCTTGCATATTTGTCTAAAATACTGACTTGCTTCAAATGAAAATGAGTGTTTGTGTGTCTGTTTTGTCTGGAATTAACAATCAACCCCATTTATAATTCATGTGCAGTTGTACAGCTCTCTCTCATCTATCACCTGGTCTGTACAATGTCTGAAGTTCATGAGAAAAGGATCCCAAATTGCCTGTTTTCTCCACCCAACAGTCTAAAGCCCAAAGTTATTCAGTTTAGTCTCACATAAGCAAAAGCAGGAAAACCTCACAAATGAAAAGCTGGAACAAAAGACACTTCAGTGATTAATCCTTGTCAAAAAGGTTTCTGATGAGCTTTCTGTATATCAGCTAGCTGATTAATTGTTTTGGATCTGGTCTCTTTTGATTACACTTTACCAAATCAGATTTATTTTGGATTTGCTGAATCAAAGTAAAGGGTAGGAAGAGAAAAGGGAGTTAAAAAAACAGCTTCAGAGACATCATCTTGCACATATTAAAAGAAAAATGCACAGACTTGCAATGGCTCTTACACATGTCAGTAAAACATTGAATTTGAACTTAAATGTTATAATCATGCGATATGTTCGTTGTCAAGACTAGTAGAGCTGCAATACAAAACCGAGCAGGTTAAGACTCCACATTTTGTTATCCAGGTGACATGATTTTCTATGTCATTTCAATCGTCTGCTCGCGAAGAGGTGTGTCAGTCTTGGGGTCTTTCTTTTTCCCTCCTGCCTTCCCCGATTTCTTTTTCCTGAGGAAGTACATTGAATATAAAGACAATTAAAGGAGAGTAGTTTTCAAGTCATGTTATTGCTTTTTAGTTGTAGTCATTATCATTCTTTATGTGAAACTAAAGAAAAAATGGTCTTACTTTGACTTAACGGTCAACACAATCACAGCTATGAGGCCACCGACAAGAGTGACAGCAAGCAGAACTCCCAAGATGATTGCTGTTAAAGAGGACAGGTGTAACAGATGATTAAGGTTCATGTATACAGATTAAATATATGTATTTTCTGTATCCAGTATAGTGAGGAAACCTAGCGTGTAATGTGCTAAAACCAGTTTGAAACAAAACTCAGATCTGTTCTGCTTACATCATCAGTGTTAGAATAAGAAATAATTCACAGTATATTGTCAAATAAGACCATGTGTAGTTTGTCATGGTTCCTTGAGTTCATTGGGTGTCTACTGACCAACAGGTGTGTCTGGCTCCTCCTCCTCCGTTTTATCACCATCATCTTCAAACCAAAACAATCAACATGTTAAAAAACATGATATCATTGTATCATATTTTAGCATCATTACTGACTCCCAGTTCAAAACATGAATTGACATTTTGATACATTAACATATATAATTGTCAATGGCAGTCTACAAACAAGGGAAATTTGCACTCACTGTGGATGCCAGTACAGATGGCAAGGCAGCTGTCTCTGTTGGGAAATCTGTTTCCGTTTCCATTGCATCCAGACCAATAGAATTTTATGCATTTGTCATTAACTGAATCATAGTAGAATCTCAAAAGGCGATTTTTACATTTGCCGGCACCTACGGCCTTTTCTAAGCTGCAAGCTTTCGTTACTGTGAAGAGAAAACATAATCCTCATTATCACCATCATCATAATTAGAAGCAGTCATCAATATCAATAATACTAATATAAAAAGCACAAATGTGGTTGTGTGTAAACTGCTCAGCTATTGAGACAGCGGAGATGATTATGTTGATGATCGATGCGGTTAACCTGTTTTTATCCTTATCTGATGCCTGGTGTTTAAAACGATCAAAATTAGAGTTTAAACTTGCTTTATTTCCACTGCATATATATATGTCTTTATGCTTGTATGTGTATATCTGTGCATGCGTGTATGTGTTTGTGAGGTAAAACCTGTTTGCTTTGTAAAGTGCAATATGCATGAATAAACTTAAACTTCATTAAATCTTAATCAAGCAGTTTGTTAAAGACTCGAGCACGTTCAACCTCTTTCATTTGTCACGAGTAGTCCTGCTCTTTCACCACTTGGTGGCGTATTGCTAATACTCAATGCTAAGACAACTGTGCTGCAGCCTCTGAAGAAATAAATACATGTGAAAAAAATTCTGAAAGAAGTAAAACTCAATGTTATTTCAGTCTATCGAAAACACACATAATATCATTGACATCATGTACATTTTGTGGACACATAATGAGCATGCTCCTCCATAGACCTAATGCACTCCTGCACTACATGTTCAGTCTTTATTTTTTGTCTTTTTGTCCTCATTGAGCTATATGTTTTTTTTCCCTATGAAAGTACATTGAGAACAGTGTTTAAACCAGAATCAAAGCCACTAAAGCTGATTCTGAAATGCAGGGACCCCTGCTTAAAGTCAGGTTGAGGCTGATCTCAAGTTGCGATCAAAGAGCCTTCATGATGACGTAGGGTTTCCTTTCATGGTCCTTTAGGCCATAAAACTCTACCTCATTGGCCAGTTCATGTTCCAAAGTCCTCAGAAGCCCGGAAGAACTGTTTTTTTTCCCCCTTTATATGGGTTCATCTACTTTTAGGCGGTCTTTGAAGTTACACTACACATTTTGCATTACTACACTATGAATTCATAAATCTTACCATTCATGGGGTAGATGTCCTCTGCCATGGTAGAACAGTTTCTTATGCATGCCATTTCAGTGTGAAAACGGTTAGCATTTCCTCCCTCGCCTTTGTAAATGAAAGGATAGCACTGGTCATCGTTGGAGTCATAATATACGACGTACTGGATGTCTCCGCCAGAACCTTCATCATATTGCAGTTGACAAAATCCTGTTGGATGAGAAAAACAAACTGTTAGTCTTATTTTCAAAAGGTGATGCTCAGGTTTTTAAACAACTAATAGTTATACTGGCAATACTGGTTACTGTACTGAGGTGTTTCTGTAGTCTGTGATCACACAGCTAATGTTTAACTAACCTCATCACCAGAGACCCACTCCCTCTCTTTATGACAGCAATAAAAAGTATCGTTTATGGTACACTGTCTGTCCTCCCGCCCTTCATAGATTTCACAGAAAGGAAGCGGTTTCCAACGGTTCTTTTTAGATCAAACTTTCAACCAAAATCCACTTGATTTTTGGAGGGACATCTAACTAACTGACTGACCATTCCTGGATGCTCCACACTCATTTGCTCAGTTGTGAGGTGACATGGAGTTGCAGGTTGACATAGTTTTAGCTCATCGTGCTCAGCCTCAGACAGAAATGATCTCAGTGTTTGAAAAGGTTGGAATTATAGAGGAAGGAAATGTCCAGTCAGCTTAGCATGATTGTTAGCAGTGTGTAAATAACATTTCCAGGGGAGTCAATGAACAGTAAATACCATCTTGTCTTTTTTTGGTGATGGCTAAAGACAATCATTGTTTGCTCCAGGTGCAGGTTACAGCATGAGCATAAAGTCAGTGAATTACAATTTCATCCTGCTGAGAGATGCAGTCTACACTTGTATAATAAAGTGTAACATTTTGTTCCATCAAGTCTATTGATTTTTGAATAATCACCCCTGAATAATAAGCAGGCATTACTCTTATACTGATTCAACCGGCAGTTTATCAAGTTCCCCGCCAATGAAACCGCCATGTTGCTCTGAAAGAACTACAGGTGAAGCTTTATCTTCATGATTCATCGCATGTAAGTGAAAGACATTGGCAATCATTAGATTCAAGATACGTCAAGCACAATATTTTTGCATTTATGTTTAAAAACAATAAACAATTCATAATTTTTCATTGAAACTTAGCCCACGTGCTAATAGCCTGGTCTGTTCTGAAAATTAAACCTCAGGTCTATAAAGTGATCATTGGCTACGGTATTAAAAGAACTTCAATTTAAGAAGAAGAAAGTCTGACGTACCTGGAATAGTCGAATGGCTTACGTGGAGTGTAACGAAAGCGATCACCAAAAGCAACAGGTGCTTCATCTTGCTGCTTGTCTTCGTGCTGTCTCTCCTGGACTGAGCGAGGGTTGTAAACTACAGTGGGAGTGGGTTGCCATTGCAGACCTTTGGACCGACATTTCCCTAATGGTGACTACTGCAATCGAAACAAAAGTTAACGGCAGGGACGGACATCTTCCTCTTTTTACGATGTTTGCTAGTAACAGGTCACTGTGTTTATTATATTAGGGTGTAACCAGATATAAGCAGCTCCATATACAGTGATCACTACGCAGTAGAGTGTGGTAATATTACCATGTTGGATGTTATGTTTGAAACATCATAACATCTGTGTGTTAGTCGCTCTATATATTTAATGGTGTTTTCCAAGACTCATTCAGGGAACGTTCAGGCTTCACTTAAACATGATATCAGCTACACAACAGCAGCATACACGAGTAGATTGAGGGATGGGTCAACACACTGACTGACAGTTATACTGATTCGTTATTTTTGTCATTTTCTGCAGCACTTTAAGAGCTCATACATCAAAACTCAGATTATCTGACGCAATGTAAATGACTGCAAAGGCAATCTAACCTTTTACGGATTGCTTGATTAGAGAGCATTTTTAGAAAGTTCAAATCCCCCCGTCATAGAGTTAACCTCAGGGAGTTACTCTATCCTCTTATTTTGTCATTTTGGCTGAAATACTCATTTCAGCTTTCCATTCTCACAGCGGAGGGTTAGGGTTAGTGTGTGATGATTCTCCTCATCAGCTCAGGTAAAAGAAAAAACAGAACTCATGAACAATGTGTAGCTATGTCTTCAATGGGCATGAAGATAGATTTTCCAAAATGTGAATGGAAAATAAAGGAGGAAAACTAGAATTGTTTAGAGATCCATAGACATATAATAATGCTCTACATGGTGTATTAATGTGTGTCTGAATTTTAACTGTCCATTCTCAGTGTACCCTATATCCACCGGAGGTTTAAAGTCTCCACATCATACTTGTGTGAGTTATCTATTAGACTACAACAGGCTTCCAGCCTTGAGGTGTGCTGTCAGAACATGGTGCTCGCATGCACACGTCTTAAAGGTGAGCACAGAGAAACTCTCCCCTCCAGCTGATGAAGGTGAAAACAGCTTTCTGGAGGAAGACTCTACATCATTCTGCACAGTGAAGCTCAAAAATCCAAGTGAAGTCACAACAAGCAAAGCACATGTTTGAGTGGAGGTGGGCTTTAAAAGAAGCTCTAGGACTAAATGTATCATGTGACAGCAAGGCTAAGAGTTCAAGTATTTATTTGCAACTGGACTGTTTATGTATAGCATGTACGCTGTTGTGGCATCCTTTTTTTATTCTGTGAGTCCCATAATCACCATGCCTGGACACCAGAGCGGTTAAACAGCCTGCAGTTTGCAGACAGGTGGGGCAAAGGGAAAACCCATTTAACACATATTACTTCCAGCAGTCTCTGTGTGAAGAACCCCTGAAGTTTCACCTGTCAGCATTTGGACAGCCCGTCACTCTTCTAAACCTCCACTTTCACGGAGTCTCGCGGATTAGCGTGGGGCGCACGTGCATTTTCCGCATCCTTCGTCCGCCGGCAGCTCGAGCCCCAAATGAGGGACTGCGCTTGGATGCGGTCGCCGCTGTTGAGCTGTCACTCTCCGGTGACCAGATGACTCTGGAGGCTGGTTTTGTTGTTGCTCTGACGTCAGTGCGAGCTACAATGAAGCTGGCAACATGGGTATAAAAGCCGGTTTGAGGGCTCGCGCTCCGGTGCTCCAAGCTCCTGCTCTTCACCGGGTCGACACCAGGCTCGCCACACGAAGGGAGGGCTGAGGCGATCAAGATGCGCTTTCTGAGCTTCACACCCATCGCGCTGCTGCAGGTGACTTTCTGCGCCGTGCTGCACGGTAAGATCTTTGAGGAGTGCAAAAAAAAAAAAAAAAAAGTAGCCTGTCAGGATGTAAGATCTAAGAGCTTGGAACCTCCAAGCTCTCAGATTTGTGTGGAGTAGAAGAAGAAGAAGAAGAAGATAGGCTGCTCTACAGCAGAATACATTGACTTGTAGCAGGAATGCAGAAATGACTCTTCATGGCAGGTGTCTCCATCCACCTGCACATACTCTTTCTGAGGAATCAGGGTGACATGAAATGTGGCTCCTTGTCTCTGAGATTAATACTTTGGAAGTCTGTTAGTTAAATTGTTTTCTATTTGCCTTCATTTTATTTATAAAATATACACAATATATAGCTGGACAGTACCTTTTAATAAACAGTGGGAAAAAATGCTTTGGCTTTTTTTTTTTTGTCTGTTTCAGGTGCCAAATGGACATACAGTGGTAAGTCTGATAATATTTTCTTCACAGTTTGTCAACAGTAGGTCATTTATATTCCAGTCCAAGTGCACGTGTATATCTTGAGCACTCACAGTGGTGCTCTACCCTTAAACCAGCATTAATCAATTGAGTGTTAGCATTTAATTTGATGCAACTGTCTGATAGACAATAACTGAGTCAGAGAAGATGCCATTGTTGTCCCCCCACAGCAGTGCTTATAATAAGACAAGACTGAGCATGAGGAAAAAACCTTCTTTGACCCGTCTTTGACCTCCAAAGACAGCCAGCACTGACATCCCCCTGTCACCTCATGTAATGTAATTGCAGAGGTCACTACAGACTCTGCAATTACAACATTTCATAAGTGGCTGACTGCCTTTGTCTTGTGCCTTAAGGACTATGGGCAGCAGCTTCTTGAACCATGACTATCTGTTACGTAAACTGTGCTCAGACCATGGCCTCTTGTCATTGTGTCACTGCTTTGCAAAAATCTGTTGCGTTCGAGGACTAAATGTTAAAACCAATAATTAGGCAGGTGAAGCAATTCATTGTGATGTCATTTTTCTTAATGCTTTCTGTGGACTAATATTAAACACAGTTTAGACAACAAGAATATCTGTTCAAACCTAATGTCCTCCTTTAAGGTAATGTGATAGTGTTCTAATTATTTTAGCCAAATGAATAAGAAAAATGTGACTTCTCTGCACAGTAATTTATAGTCAAACAATTATAGATGGAGGAAATTATACTTGCTTAATTTGGACCGCTATGAGAGGCTGATCTCTGTTTTTAATTATAGCATTGGCTTGGCATTAATGGGAGCAAATGGCCCTGTTTATACAGCTATTTGTCTCCTAGGGCTAGATAGGAACATTTCTAAATTATATCAATAAGGGGAATACTTTAATGTGCCAAAATAAATGATTATTTAAAGTCACGTACATGTAAACACTTCCAAAAATACATATAGGGCTCTATACTTAACACATACAATAATTAAACCTGTGCTATTTAATGATAAAGTTAACAAGGAGTCAGAGTGGAAAGATTTGTGATGACTACTGAGGAAAGATGTAACAAAAAAAAAAAAAAAGCCTGAGGCCTCCTAAGTGTAGCGTGGTGGATTTCATCCTCAGTTACAGTCAAACCCTGAAGAGGCCTTGTCATAGTAGTGAGTTGTCTGGAGGGCTGGTAGCGCTTTCTGTTGACGGGGGCACAGCTGAGTCATACGATTTATCTCCACCTCAACACTCCACCCTCTGGCAGAGGACAAAACAGTAAACCTTACCATGGGAATAAAGTAAATGATGTCCATGAATGTTGTTTTCTCACCCTGCTATTACTTTTTTCTACTCTGACCCTTGATGTGATGTTGAGCACTTTGATCTACAGAAAGCCTTATATAAATGATATATGTATATACAAATTCTCTATTATTACTTAGTATTTGCATTACAGAGGAAAGGCCCCATATTTTAAATTACTCACAGTCATGTATGTTCTAAGGACTGCCAAGAGGCCACCAAAGGTCACTGAAGGCCAATATTAAAGGGCAGACTGGGTCCAATTAAAACAGCAAATGAAGTGGACACTGAGTAATTATAGCCATAAGAGTAACTTCTTTTTTTACGATAGGGAGGGTTTGCCTTGATTGAACTTTGAGTTTTGCTTCAAACGAGTTTTCAGTGATTTCACAGCTTCACTGGATGCCTTTTGGCACGTCTTGTACAATCAATCCACATTTGTCTGGGAAGTGACAGTCAGGGTCGGGGCAGACTTCATGCTGCGTCATTCATATTTAATCATCTGGCATGTGGTGAATGTTGGACTTTTAGATGAATTCGGGACAGATAATGAATTAGTGGCAAGTATGCAAAAGTGATGAGAGCGCTGGTATGGCGTTCTCTATTCTGCCGCAGTTATGTTACTTCAGATTTGATAGGATCCATTCACTTTATACGGTGCGTCATGTTTGAAAAGCTCAGCATGGATCCTCACACTTCAGTCAATATACTGAATGAAAATGTCAGATATCAAGAGCTTCTTTACATGTCTTCTTCTTCTGTATTATATCCGAGGCCAGTGTGCCTCGTTGCCACTGCAGACACCCTCATGCAGCTGAGCTAGCTTTGTAAACTGCATGACTTGATCTGCAAATGTGGCCGTTTTCAGTGTCTTGTGCTTTATAGAAACCTCTCATTTGGAGAGAGACAGGGTTCTCACTGGCTCTCCCCGCAAACAACAGCCTGGTTCTCACTCTTGCTGGTTTAGAAAGGGCCAAGGGCGAAGCCACGGGCCTCTCCCTTGCCGCCTTGTGCATAGATAATAATACTTAACTTTGATTACACATAAAGTGTTCAGTAGGCCAAGACAAGCCCTGGCCCTGTTTGGAGCCACCCCCTATTCAACTTCACACTGGGGCATGATTTTCTCTTTTGCCCCTTAAAATGGAACAGCTTAAGACATTCTTAGGATAATACACACTTTCTGGATGTCTGAGAATATATGTAATGCCACTGTACGACATATTAAAGGTGCAGATACCTCCCAGAGGTGTAATAATTTACACTGATGCGGTTGCAGGGCCAGAGGGAGAGCACCACTGGCCCAAGCATTATCCATATTGTGGTGGAGCTTTCCAGTCTCCAATAAACATCAAGACGGAGCTGCTGAGGTTCGACCCAACTTTACGCCCAATTGAGGTGCAAAACTACGACCTGTCACCCAGTGAGCAGCTCACTCTTGGAAATAATGGACATTCCGGTGAGTGTGAAACACAATATTATCGACAAATTCATATTAAGGTACAGTATGTAGAGTGAAATGTGTATTTTAAGCTTATTTCATCACAGGTAACAAAGCTGTGTATCAGGCTAAGCATTTAAGAACAGCTCGAGAGCACAGTATGTTTTGTTTGTCTTGGGATCTGCAAGTCTCTTCACATTAAAGTGATGCACTAGTCTGTGTATTCATTAGAAATGGTAACACATAAACATGGAGGAGTCTGTTCTTGCTGTAGAGACCTAATTTCTGGGTCAAGCTAAAGAAAATGATACGTGGATCTTCTGCCACAGCAATTTTCCAGAATCACTCTCTTATTATCTTAGCTGTCCTTTCACTGAGAGAAAGAGCTCGATGTTTAGTCTGGGAAACTGTGAGCAGAGATTAGTCGTCTGCGCTGCCTCCACCGGGTCTGATGCGTCTTAACAAAAGCAACCAGCTGCTGTTTAATGTTCGATATCCATTTACAACATAGTCTTAAATTTAATTGCTAAATATAGTAATCAGAGGATAAACAACCGCCCATGTGCCACAGGATAAGAATATTCTGATGACTTCGGCACTAGAACGTGATTATTCCACAAAATTATAGTTTGTTCGACAACTCTGCTTTGTTTGAAGATTCAAGAGACAGTTTCAGTCAGAGAAAAGTGAGGTGAACTGTGGTACTAAACCATATGCTGCAGGACGGCGTTCATTTCACTGTCAAACTCTGTATAGGCAAACATGCATGTAATGTCTGCCCTGTGTTGGCCACAATTCGGTCGCTGTAACATCGATGTAAGTAAACTGTTAGCCACTGACAGAGTGCAAAGACCAAACAAGTGCTTGTGTGTGCGTGCCTGATGGGCCTCAACCCCACAAGCTGAGTGGCATCATCAGCGTGACGTGTGTCTGAAATAAGCTGACAGAGGTCTTTCACTTGTAAACATTCATCATACAGCGATGGCGCGCTTCTGCGTCACTCCATCATGAAGTATCTTAAAGGTATCTACACAGCGTTTGCAAAAAAAACTTCCTCAGTTAAGATGATGCTTCTTGATCTGTTGATGTCATGTGAGGTAATCCCCGCCCCGCTCTGTTCTGTGTGGTGGGGTTTCATGTCTCTTGATCCACAGTGCAAATATCACTGCCCTCCAAGATGTACATCTCCAGCCTGCCTCATCGTTACACTGCAGCTCAGCTCCACTTCCACTGGGGCTCCTCTGGCAGACCAGCAGGGTCTGAGCACACGGTGAACAGTAAGCAGTATGCAGCAGAGGTAAACACAGCAAACAGCCCTTCTTACTCCCCACTGTTGATGTAAAAGACACTGGTGCAAAGTAAATAAATGTATTTACAATTTCGAGGTACTTCAATCTTATTACTTACATTTCATTTCATTTTTACTGCACTACAGTATGTTTATCAGATGGTTGTATTTAAAACACCAATAAATACCAAAAAATATATATATAACATATATGGTTTGATACATAGAATACATGGAAAGAGGCCATATTCCATGTGTACTTTTACTTTTGATACTTTGAGTACATTGTGCTTAGAGCACTTTATGTACTTATGTTTGAATGCAGGACTAACACATGAAATGGAGTATCTTTATATTGTAGTATCGCAACTTTTGCTTATGTCAATATTTCAGTAGAAGGTCAATGAATAAATACTAATCAGGTCAGCTCAGTTCATTGACTTGAACAGTTATTTGCTTATCTGCAGTGTCAGGCGACAGCATCTCTGGCACCAGCTGAATGATTTAATACTTTATGACTTAAACATGTGACATTTGACCGACAGAGGAATCAGAGCCGCTAACACCCTTCAAGGCGTACAGCTGCTGCTCACACTGAAGAAACTCCACATCTGTA
Organism: Chaetodon auriga; assembly: GCF_051107435.1. Taxonomy (NCBI): domain Eukaryota; kingdom Metazoa; phylum Chordata; class Actinopteri; order Chaetodontiformes; family Chaetodontidae; genus Chaetodon; species Chaetodon auriga. The sequence continues at coordinate 11,740,218 of NC_135079.1, read as the reverse complement.
CATTACAGTTCCAGTGTCTTGACACTGTGGCAGACACTCAGTTGACGTTTACTCACCAGTCAGACAGTTTCAGAAAAAGCTTATTGTGCATCTTCTACTTTTATTGCATAAGTGACTGTAAAGTACAACTGAGTGCTTTTATAAAACAATGCAATTAAAGAGACTTAGAAGGCTTTACCAATAAAGAAGTTGTGAGTCTTTAAAATCTTGACTACTCAGCTTATAAAAGGAGGAAAGTTAAGTTCATAGTTGTTGTTGTTGTTGTTGTTGTTGTTGTTGTTGTTGTTTTTTCAAAATAAATCATCCCTTTACCAATCAAATCAGAGTATTTTATCACTTTGTTGCTCATACTAAAAGGCAAAGAGACAATTTCAGTCAGCCTTGGTATGCACAGTATGACAGCATGTCTTATTTCTGCAGGGTTTAAGGGGATTAGAGTACCAGGCTATTATGTGCTTTGGTTTTCAACCACCTCTGGAGAGGAGTGGCTGTCTGCGCTATTTAATGTGTCAAGCCCTGAGAGCAGTTTTCACACAGTAGTTTGCTCTATTTACTGCTATACTTGAAGTACAGCGGACAGTAAAGTTTAAAAGTAAGAGTCTACTTTAGGAAATAAACAAAAATAGGAGACTTTTTTTTTTTTTTTTTTTAATACGATTCGGTGTCATTTGAATTATAGTGAGTGGAAGCTGAAATGGTTTCAACCTGTGTGCTTTGATGTGACCGTGCCCCAGCTGCAGCACAGCCACATGTGAGGTGCTGTGGTTTGACCTGGGTTTCAGAGTGGACACGTTGAGCACATGCATCTTTTCAAGTCCCTCCAGACTCTGGAACCACAGCTCCTTGATGACATGTTGTTTCGGAGGGGTGGAATGATGGAAAATTGAACATTTCCCAGAAATAGTGCAAATGTCCACCTAGATTCCCAAGACAGAACAAAGCCTGTAAATACAATTTCGTCATATTTGGACAGAATGACTAACATGACTTTGTTTTGGACCGAACACACAGCACAATACTGCCATCAAAACAACGACAGTCTGGTATTTATTTATGTGCTATAATAGACCAGCTACTGTAACGCATCTCCAGTGTTTCTCTCTTTTGACTCCTTGCAACTACGTACTGTTTGTTTGGTTTGCTCCTCAGAGTCTTGACTTCTTTTCTCTCACAGATGCATGTTGTACACTTCAATTCAGACAAGTATCCCAACATGTCCTCGGCTGTTGACAAATCCGACGGTCTGGCTGTGCTGGGTGTCCTGATTGAGGTGAGACAGTTATGGGCAGAGTTGTGTGAATTCCTTCCAGTCAGCAGAACTCATTAACTGTGTTTGTTGTACAGATTGGAGAGTTCAATCCAGCCTTTGAACAGTTTCTGAAGTTCATCAATGGTATCAAATACAGGGGTGAGTCCAAAGTGACCATTGTCTTTAACGGAATTTCTTTTGTAGTTTTCCTACATAATGTCATTATGGGTAGTCAATAATATCATTTAAAACAAATGTGGCAATGAGCTTTGGTTCATTTTTTCTGGGTTTGGGGTCAGAAATTCTTCATCATTACGTTATCTGTTCTTGTGTCACCGGACAGATCAGAGAGTGCAAGTGCCCGGTTTTAACATCAGAGCACTGCTGCCCGCACGTTTGGATGAGTATTATCGCTACGACGGGTCCCTGACGACTCCTCCGTGCTATCCCAGCGTCCTGTGGACAGTGTTCAGGAATCATGTCACAATATCTCGCAAACAGGTGCTCCGTCGGTGTTCAGTTCATGAGCAGATTTGATATTCGGATAAATAAGACAATGCTCAACTAATGTTAGATTGAATTTTCAGACATTTAACCTCAATTGGTAGTAAAAAATCTCCCCTGTGCGTGACCTGCTTTTGTTTTGCTGTGTCTTCGTAGTTTGTGGCCCTGGCAACGGCCCTCTACTCCTCCCATGCCCAGGACTCAGCTCCCGTGCCCCTGAATGGCAACTACAGAAAACCGCAGCTCATCGACAGCCGAGTTGTGCTGGTATCATTCAAGGACGGTAAGTATGGTCTTCAGAATGAGCTTGCTTTATTGTTGGAGCATGGTCACCTAGGTCACCTAAATGACATGGCTGCTGTGTTGCTTTAAAAATGGCAAATGGACAGGTTCGAATGATGGATGGGCATTTTTTTCCTCTGCAAAGCACAGGGCTGTCACACTTTGTATGGTATCACCTGCTTGTGGTTGAGCTTTCACGCTGATGTCTTTCTTAATGATCTTTCAGGTTGATTGACTTAGATGAGCTTCTTGGAAAGTAGGCCATTTTTTAAGACACAACAAATTAACCGTCCCTCTGACATACTGCGAAAGTCTGCAGCCCTTAAATTTGTCTTTAAAGGCTTACTTTTATGTGGTTGACTGGTTTACCACACTGTATGGTATTTAGGTCCATATAGTGTGGTATGAATGTGCATGTTTTCCTCATTCGCAAAGCTTCCCTCTCAGAGCTATGCTTCTCTAATGGCACATGTGTCTTGACATGGCAGTGTGGATTCCACAGCCATTAGCTTTCATGAGCGGCATTTAGCAAGCGATGGCTTGTGCTTTTAGTTTATCACTACAGGCAGAGCTGTTGCATGTTGGCTGTGAAGGCCCGTAGTCATTCCAAGGAATATCCCACAGGCTGGGATGTTTAACAAGCTGTGATTGGCTGTGTGTCTGATGCAGGCAGAGGACTGCATGGTATTCCCACAGTCACATCTCCACTCACGAGGAAGCGAATCGTTCAGCAGCTGCTGGTTGGCGACCTAGCAGACCTGGCTGATGAAGGGCTCTATCAGCTGCTACCGAGCGGCTTAGAGAAGTCCCACGCTGGCAAGAAGAAAGACCTCAAGAACCAGCAGAGTGAGACTCTGGCCAAATCCAAACAACAAACGCTGAATCCATCCCTGTGGAAGAAAAGCCAGACCAACCGCTTTGTGGGAAAGTTAGGGCTGGCTGAAGAAGCGCTGTGCTACGTCTCGCTGGAGCAGACAGTTTTCCATCAACTCAAGCACTCTCACGCTGAGACCCAGCTGGTTCAGGCTCTCAGGGACGCAGTTTTCCCTGAGCTCAACATCAAGAGCTACCTGAACTGCAAGTCAGACTTAGCCCTCCCCGCGGTCAGACATATCCTCCGTGGACGACCACCAACAGATGAGGCTTTCGAGTTAGATCGCTCTCTGACAAAAGCCTTGACGAATCAGAAGACTTCGCCTGCAATCAAGCAAAGTGTGCCAGTGACAAAGATTGGTGGTGTCGCCCCTGCTTCTGTTCCCAAGAAACCACCCAGCCAGGGTTATCCACATCCTTGGCTTTTGCCAATGGAGTGGGAAGACTAGAGAGATTCCTGACATAGTTGAGACTCACATTATGTCACTTCATGTAGCAGACATCAGTTGTGTATCTCACAATGAAAGACTAATTTTCAGCCACGCCCTACATTCCTTTGACTAATCTTTCTTACAAATATATTTAAGATTAAATTATTTTTTCCAGTATGTGCACATAATTCTAATATAGTTTCTATCAGTAGACTGTAGTATGAGTTCATTTACTGTAGTTGTTGTTTTTGCAGCATATGCCTATGCATAACCAGTCATCAGCAGTGGCTGCACTCAGTACTGTACACAGATTCTCAAACATTGAGCTAAGCTTAATGTGTAGATTTCTGTCATAAAAATATGCAAAAAGAAGAAACGTTTACTTTTTCTAAAGGACTTTTCAGCCTGTTTGCATAATTTTGCCTATCCATACAGTTCTTCAAAATAAACCGCTACAAAACACATATTTCATGCTTGGAAATCTATAGTGTACATCAAACTACATGTTTTTTTCGAGGAGTATTGTACACAAGGTTCAGTTCTATAGTATGGGAACTGTGGAGCTATACTTGTAATTACTGTCTGGCACTATATAGAGATGCATCTAAACCAAAAGAATTTGCAAGAGCTTAAGCGCTTCACATCACTCCCTGTGTTCTGTCACAATTTGTTCTTGCCATTTCCAATAAGTACGCAGACACTGTACTGTACATAGGGAACTATTTTCAATAAAAGCATTTTACATGAAGCATAAGATTTCTTCCCTACTGCATTTGCACCTTTCACTGTGAACTTACATAACTAGCATTATATAAAATTCAGTCTTTTTAAAGTAGCTCTGCCAGCGTACACTGTGAAAAACTGCCTGGAAATATTCTCACTGTCTCATGGAAACAGATAAGCTGCACAGTTTGCATTCTGTCCTGTGTGGCCAGGAGGAAAAGGGGGAAACGCACTGTGTTGTTTCTTATATTTAAAGCTGTGCAGGTACAGAACTCTGGTGGAGCTTAGAAGGTTTTTCAAAAAAAAATTCAACTCCAGCAATCTGATGAGTAAAGCAAGTATACATGCAATCAAAATGTTGGGAAAACAATGACTCTTGGTTGAAAATCTCTATCTTGCATAAATGCATTGCAAGGTTTTTTTTTTTTAATTGGGTTTTATTCATGTAAAGCCTCCATTACCACATGCGGTGCCTTACATATGACATGATTTGTGCTGCAATTTTATTCATTAAAGACTTTAAACTCATTGTTAGAAGGCTCGGCTTAAGAGACATTGGTTAAAATCAGCTGGGAGGGAGCGCGTGTGTGTGTGTGCATGTGTGTGCATGAGGACTTGGGTTAAGGTTAGGATAAGCTTAGGTTGTGGTTATGGTTACGGTAAGTTTCCAGGAAATGAAAGTAAATCCATGTAATATCCCCAAGGGTGTTGAAAACATGATTCATCAGAACGCTGACATTAAATTAGGTTAAAACGTTTCTGCAACACCAAGAGCATCATGTCTGAATGAGTCTGCACGACTGGGTTGTGTCATGTTTCTGATACGAAAGTTATGATTTGTTTGATCTCTCATGAAACCTCTTAACTCATGGTACCATATCTGAGGCGTCTCTTCCTCTATGAATGTCATTTTCACCTTTTCTTCTCTCTTTTTCTCTGTTACTCAGCCGACAAATCTTGGATAAACACTGGTATGTTGCTTTTCTATATTCTTTCTTCTTGTTGTGTGTGGTCTTCAGTTTCATACGCAGCATCGAGGGATTCTCCCTTTGTAGGCCACTAAGGACTCATGTGAGGTTTTAACAGACAAGCAACACGAGAGTTCAAATGACATTTTCTCTGTGTGAATTTAACTCATATTCTGCTCCAAACTGAGCTAATGAATCACCAAACTAAACCAGAGTAGAATAAATGTGTATATCACATAGTAGTAGTTTATGATGCATTAGTGCAGCAATCTAACTTTTCTTATACCACTAAAACACTTTAACTGCACTTTAACAAGTAAAAGGGTTAAATGTGCTGCATTTTTTGTTTTCATTTGCAATAACTGATTTCCACTTTAAATTTTTTAATTCACACACACATATTAGCCTACAAACCAAGTGAAGACATGGAGAAAAAGAGTACAAGACCCCAATTATCACATAATCCTTTGTGCTTCTGTTGCTCCATGCTCTGCAGGTTTACTGGTTCCCATACTGGTGGGCTCTGCAGTGGGACTTGTTCTCATTGTCTCTTTAATGTGCTGTCTATTAAGGCAAAAAAGGTAAGCTGAGGGCAAAAACAACTAAACAAGACCACAGTACATTTCATACTGCATTAAAAATCCTGAGAATAGTTTGTTAGAGGGATCGAACCTGGTGTGTATCACACTCTTTGAAGACATCTGTGTGCAGGAATCTCCCCAAAACGCTGTTAATGTTTGGTGAACAAATTCAGAGGTGATTTATTTCAGATGGTGATATATACTGTGGAAATAAAGTGGATGATTTGCGGAGTGTATTTCAGAAGAACGGTCAACCTTAATTGACCCTAACATCCGGGGTCAGAGTTTTAAAAAAAGAACTTTATAGGGGTCGTGTCCTCATTAGTTGGGATTTTTGGGAATGTACACCCACTCGTGCTGCTCTCAGTTACCCTCAACAGTGTGACGCCTCATAAATTATGACCCTATTTTGTATAATTTTGGTTTTTCTATAAAAAAAACTAGTGCCCTGGAGAATATTTTCTTGGGTTTACATTACTATATGATTTGCAGAGATTTCTTTGTGGTACATAGCTGAGAATACATGTGGGAATTAACTTTGACTTTTAACCAATTTGAGAAAACTGGCTTAGGAAGAAAGTGTAATCGTGAGTCAGACAACACTTAGAACATTTGTTAGAAAAACCTGTTCATAGCGACAAACAGGAGATGAATGACAGCTTTTTTCATGACTGTTTTACGACTGAGTAACCGAGCTGACACACCTGCTAATCTGCTCAGGTGTTAGTAGGAAGCGAGAAACTGAATCCACAGAGGAACCTTCAGGTTTAGTGCTATGCTATAAAACCTTAATAACTTCTACATTCAGGGAGAAACAAATGTGGAGAGGACTGAGTTATAGTTATGTTGTGTAAACCTTTAGTTTTACACAACATAAAAGTCATCTGTATCATAACTGCTGATTTTAAAGTAGAATATAAAATATAAGATGGAAGAAAACATGACTTTCTCTCCACATGTGGAAAAAATGAAAATAATAATGGAATATTTAAAAGAGACTGAAAAATAAAACAGGAGCCGTTTAAATTGTTGATGGTCTCCAGATTTAAAATCTGAATGGCAGATTTCAAATAGGTGTTTTTTTGTTGTTGTTGTTGGGATTTTAATGATGAAATGACCAAATCTCATGCACGTTATGTTAAACCCATCTATGAGGCATCATAAATCACTCATCTCAACAAGTCCTCCTGCTTTCAAAACTATACATGGAGAGAAGGAAAATGTCTTTGAGATAAAATATGTAAATAAGAGGCACTCCAGAGGTAAAATGTGCTTTGAAGCTGTCTCTTCATCAGCACATATACTTTCATTTCTTTATGCTAATTATGCGCAATCCGCTTTTAGAGGTGTGAGGCTAAGTGACAGGCCCGTCACAGATGGGTTGGTGGCAGGCTTTGTGCATTAAACAGTGTCAAATGTTCCTCCAGTCTTCACATGTTCCTCTTTCTTCCACCCTCCAAAGCAATGATGTTTACTTCCACCAAAAAAATCAGCAGCAGCAATTCTGCGTTTGCATGTGGCTAACGTTTTGAGGGAAAGAGAAACAGGGAATGAAAAGTGTGGATAAATTAAAAGAGCTGTGGTTCACACGACACTTTCACATCTTGCTCATATATCATGGAAGTAAAACGTTTCCTTGAGTGCAAAACAAACCTCAGCGAGAGACACTTGCTGGCCATGAAATAAATCTACAGCTTAAGGGGAGAACGCTTCATCCAAGACTGCAAAAATTGCATGTGTTTAGCGATATAATCAAATTCTGAATGCATTTTGGTTCTTTTATTCCTTAGAGCTGGTGCTCCACAGGACAAAAGCAAAGGTGTCGGATACGACATTGGGGAGAGCGACGAGTATGGCTCAAGAGTATAACTCATCTCGCTTCAAATGGAACTTCAACAACACCACGAGACCGTTGTCCTCTTGCATCACTCGTTCTGTATTTGTGAAATTGCCCCATGGGTCAGTTTAGACCGTTGTGGAAGCATGAAAGGTTTAAATAGATCACATGATAATGTTTGCATGTGGCTCTGGGGTTTTGGGAAGCACTTTTTTCTCAAGCCACAGTCTGGTCCGTTGCTGTGTTGTGGCAGGCAGAACATGGTAGGCCTCCGTGCTGGATGTTTAAAAGAGTGTTTTATGCTGTATGACTACTTCCTTAGAGCAAGAGGAGCAGCTGCCCTCTCTAATCCCCCTTTATTTATCCAACGTGATGTGGTGAGTTTCTTAAGGAGAGCCCCGCACAGAAGCATCCAGGCAAACAATGAGAATCGCAGGTCAAGTCCGACCATGGCACCCGTTCCCTTGGGCCGTCCTGGCATGGAAGGAAGCCCAGCCACAGTCCAAACAACAGGGGGATAGGAGTCGACAGACATCCCTGATGGTAGCGTGGCCTGAGAGGGATGGGCTACACCACAATTCCACCAAGCCTGTACTTAGAGCTGCTCTATGGATTTTATAATAAAAGGGTTCTTGGCTTTGCACAAACACAGAAACACACAGTCCCTTCCCTGCGAATAATGCTGAGAAAAAAAAGGCTTTTGTGTTTTTCTGGCTGCACGTGGGCTGACCCCTAACCCCTGTCCGCCAGCTTGATCACAAGACTAACTCCCCAGCACTCCTGAGAGCCTCTCAGTTAGACTGCAGCCGGTACAGTTAACCACAGGATCACTGAAGAGTTACTATGTCGTCATCCTCACAGGGTTTCCCTTGGCCATTGTGTCATCACCTCTGTCTTTATTACATTCAGATCATTTAGATGCGACTGAGTTTGTGCTCCATGTGCAGTATTTGCATGCTTTAGATACTTTAGACTGACTGAACAAGCTCTCTGTTGATGGGGAGCTGAGGAAAGAGAAGCACAAGGCGACTGACATCTGTCAGTCGTCCAGCAGAAGATTACTTTGCCTGTTAGATGTTGGTCGTGCCCTCATTACACTGCTGACATCCTATTGCCATATTTCAATACAATGTGCCACTCCTTGTGTTAAACTCTAGCTGTTCAATTTATGAGCTAGTCAGGATTTATTTGTGCTACAGTGTTTTTCAGGTGTTACATTGTGCATAATAAAGTGTACATAACTGCTGTGTCAGAATAAAAAATAAAAATATTTATGTGTTTTTAAGCAAAATGTCATTTTCATTGCCTTTTCCAAAATTCTATTGGAAACCTACCCTTCAAGATCATATTTTAACCAAATCCAAGTAAAGTAATTTGGTCTAATTTCACCAGTTTGACCTGTTAAAACCATAAATATATCCACTGGTGATACCGCAGGGTTCACCTACCCCTCATGAAGCCAAAGAGTCAAAGCCTTGTCACGTTACTTCCACGTGTTGAACAGGGCTGCCATCTAGTGGCTTCCTGCTTTAACTACAATCACAATAACTCTTTTACTTCCGGATCGTCTGAGGACTTTGAGTTTATCTTCCGCAGTCGTGGAGACCAGCTGGTGATTTGTACGTCTTGTCCGTCATGTATCAGCAGCCTGTGCTGAAAAATAGGCGCAGTCTCCTCGAGAGAGCAGAGAAGTTTATCTCTGATATTTATTTCACAGACTGCAACCTGAGAGGACGGTAAGGCTTCTTCCGATCAGCTGCACAGACCCGCACTTCTGACTGGACGGTGCACACAGCGTGCAGCTGTCTGATCGGTTCTACAGAGGGGTGTTTGACGTAAATCACAGTAATGGTGCATTATTCTGCACAAAGTGTTTCTTTGTAGATTATTAGCAGTTGGACAACAGTCTGCACGTGAGTTTCAATGAAAAACAAAACAAAAATAACACTCAATCACTGCAATCCCTGCAGCGAGTCCTTAAGTTATTACTGACCTCAACATACTTTTGCATGCAATTTTTTAGGATTTTTTCTCCCTGGTTTGTCTTTTAGGATAAAATTGCATTGAGGTCTAGGTCTGCTCTATTCTAAAACTGATCAGCTTGCAGACTGCTTCAAAGGAAAGTCCACATGCTGCCCACATTCGCTCATCTGCTGTTTAGTTAATGTGTAATGTTATTGCAAACTGCCCATTTATCAGACCTGGTCAGAGCATCATCGACAGTGTGAATGTGTTTTAGAGTTTAAAGTTATTGTAAAAGCCCACTGAGGCAAACTGAGATTGCAATATTCAGCGATATGAATAAGTGTGACTTTTCAGTGATTACTCCTTGCAGACTGTATGGAGACTCTTGCCCGCTGGAGTCCCTCTCCTCCTTCTTGTCCTCTAAACGGATCCCATTCACCGAAGCTTCCAAGCAGCACTTTGCACCTCATAAAGTGGGTGATACCTTTGGACCGACGTAAGTAATACTGTCAGATCTTGGCATGCATCCCAGCTTGATGTTCGAGGTTTATTTGCCACATACTCACCATTACTGTGCACTGTGAAGTGAAATGCTTTGCTGTCCCCTTCAGTGCTGTGCATGGCATAATAAACATGCAAAATATTCAGACATACAATATATATAATATAAAAATATGTTCAACAAAAATAGGCTAATGTGCAGAATAAATATGAAACACGGTACAAATAATAAGGTGCAAATATTATTGAAGGTGGTGGACTTGCTGGTTCAAAGTGACCCTGAAAATCCCCGAATCCTGGAGAGGGAAAGAGGTTCATCTGCTGTGGGAAAGTGATGGAGAAGCGATGGTTTGGAGAGATGAACAGCCAGTTCAGGTGACGAAGCAGCAGTTTTATTGAAGTCAGATTAGGTTAAAGTGTCTAAATTCTGCTCTAAACCCATAACTAGGTTTCATTTGACGTGTTGATTGCAGGGTTTGACTAAAGAGGGTGAGAAGACGAGCTACATCCTGTCTGACTGTCTGAAAGATGAGGAGCCACACAGGTCAGTCAGGCAAAACACGAGTTCATTGCCGCTTCTGTTACCAACTTTGCTTCCTGAGCTTTTGTGCATCTCTCAGCTAAAGAGTTTATATGTTCTCTTGTTTTTCAGTGTCACCCTTTATGTAGAGGTGGCCTGTAATGGGCTGTTTGGAGCCGGTCAAGGGTCCATGATTGCAGCTCCAGATCCAAACAGGAATTTTTCTCTACAAAGGGCGGAGCTGGTGGTGTTTAACCGGGATGTACAGGAGCTGCTGACTGATTTTGAGATGCTGATTGACATCGTGAAGGTGCGGTCACGCAGAACAGCACAAGCTGTGTTGGTTTTTGTTGAAGTGTAGTGAAAACGAACCTAAACTTCCCAAGTTTCTTTTCTTTTCCTTCACAGGAACTCGGAGAGGAAGAGCAACGAGGCTACCAGGCGCTCTTCACCGTCAACGAGATGGTGAACCTGTGCGACCCCGCTGATCCCAGCTCTTTCTCCAAAGCACGCAGTCTGGCTCACAAGTTCTTCAGCCAGCGGAACGGACAGAGCCAGCACACCACTCATGCCATGGGTCACTGCCACATAGACTCAGGTCTCAGTTCAACTTCTGTGAAGGATTTTATTTTTATTACGTGAATGTTGAAAACTGAAAAAAGATGGTGTTGAATGCCTGATATCTAGTCTTCTTCCCTTGTTCATTAAGTAGATATTTACTGATTTAAATCAGAATTTTGCCAATGTTTGACCACGGTATCATATTTTTCTAGTAGAAAATGCATGTAAATATCTTGCAATATCACAGTTTTTGTTAATGTGCTAATATTTATGACTCACTCTTTCTGCAGCTTGGCTCTGGCCTTATGAAGAGACCATCCGCAAATGTGGCCGAAGCTGGGTGACAGTGATCCGTTTAATGGAGAAGAACCCAGAGTTTGTTTTCACTTGCTCTCAGGTAATTCCCTGCTACTACAGTTTTGTGCGAGCCGTAACTGTTCTACAAGTCTGAGCAGTCCTCTCCAGTTTGCTGCTTTTTGTGCAGGCTCAGCAGTTCCAGTGGGTGAAGAGCTGGTACCCAGGACTCTTCTCCCAGATTAAGCATTACATCAAGAAAGGCCAGTTCATTCCAGTTGGAGGAGCATGGGTGGAAATGGTAAACCTGATCTTTCTGCCATTCAGCCCTTTTAATGAACATGATGTCCCACGTTAAGATGCACTAATTACACGTTTGCCTGTCAGGACGGCAATCTGCCTTCAGGTGAGTCCATGGTGCGGCAGTTCCTGGAGGGTCAGCGCTTCTTTAGCCACGAGTTTGGGATCCATTGCAAAGAGGTGGAAATTCATCAGAAATCTCTGCATAGTCTGAGTTGACCTCCATGTTTAATGTCTGCTGCTGTATATTTGTGGCTATTTTTTCCATCATGAATGCATAAAATAGGAATCTTTTCTGTAGTTCTGGCTTCCGGATACGTTTGGCTACTCAGCCCAGCTTCCTCAAATAATGCAGGGCTGTGGCATTTCCAGTTTCTTGACACAGAAGCTCAGTTGGAACCTGGTCAACAGCTTCCCTGTAAGTAAAGCAGCAAGGCACAAAGTTAAAAAAAAAAAAGGTTTCCTTTGAAAAGAACTTCAATTTTGGTTTCTGTTTCCGACAGCACAACACATTTTTCTGGGAAGGTCTAGACGGCTCCAAGGTTTTAACTCACTTCCCACCTGGAAATTCCTATGGAATGATGGCCAAGGTTGAAGACGTGAGTTTATAGGACGCTAACATGGTGAATGTTGAGACTGTGAAGAGAATGTTTACAAGCCTCTCAAAGCTGACTCTCGCCTGGGTTTTCTCTACCTACAGCTGCTGAAAACTGTGAAGAATAACAAAGATAAAGGCAGAGCCAACCACAGTGCGGTGCTGTTTGGTTTTGGTGACGGTGGCGGTGGACCCACACAGCTCATGCTGGACAGACTGCAGCGGGTCCAGGACACAGATGGACTTCCCAAGTCAGTTCCTGTCCCACACTCAACGCTCATCAGTGACGATGACTGAACCTTAACTGAGGCAGAAACACTACCCCAAATAAATGAGTCATGACGTTTTATATTCAGCTCTCCGGCACTGTGGGATTCTTGTAATGGGATTCTCAGTGAGGTGTGTCAGTATGTAGGCAGTAGGCAGACTCCAAGGGTTGTAAAAGCAGGATATTAGTGATCCCTGCTGATGTCAGTGTGGTGTTCTTACAATGCTAGTCAGTACGGTCATGTTTTAGTCAGTGTTAAATACAAAGGTGTAACCAGAGACGTCATTGGTCACTTCCTTCTCCAATTCTTGTGCGTTTCTCAGGGTCCGGATGACCAGTCCTGACAAGTTTTTCTCCCAGCTGTGGGCTGACTCAGCTCTGCTTTGCACGTGGACCGGAGAGCTCTTCCTTGAGCTGCACAACGGCTCCTACACCACACAGGCACAGGTCAAAGTCCTCATAATGAGAGGAAATGAAACTCCACAATAACAGTCTGATAGCTTTTCCAGTTTGTAGCTTCTTTGCAGCCACATCCATATTTGAAGCATTGTACCACAAGCTCATTGGTTCTGCTGATATTGACCTTTGGGTGATTGTCATTGCATCATGTGATGAAGCTCTCTATCAGTCCTCTGTGAAAATAGTCTCTAAGTGAAGACAGCATGTTTCTCACAGGAAGTCATTCACTGGAGTCATACAAGTCAATATTTCACCAAAAAAGGGTTACATGCTTTTTATTAAATTAACAGTTAAAGATGTTGCTGCTGTTAGAGAAAGTGCAGTTATTGTAACACTTGCTTTGCTGTTTCCAGATCAAACGAGGGAACCGCCAGTGTGAGACGCTGCTGCATGACGTTGAGATAGCGAGCAGCTTGGCGCTGTCTCTGGACAGGTCATTTCAGTATCCTGTGGAAAAACTGCAGGAGCTCTGGAGGTCCAGAAACACATATCCTATCATAGTTTGACAGTGAGGATAAATAAATAAATGGTGCCTGTTATTAAAGTGGTGTCTTTGTTTTTCCCCATACAGGCTGCTGCTTCTAAACCAATTCCATGACGTGATTCCCGGCAGCTGCATAGAGATGGTTGTGGAGGATGCACTCAGATATTATGAAGGTACAGTTTGTCGCAGCGTTGCAATTAGAGCCATGTTGTTGTGTTGTTTTCCAAAATAATAAGTACATTAAACTGTGTTTTAGACATCCGCAGTGATGGCACTAGACTGCTGCGTCATGCCTGTGGAGCCTTGGGGTCAAAGGGCACCTCTGCTGGTGTGTTCAACTCTCTGCCATGGGAGCGCCAGGAAGTCATCCAGATTGAAGATGGTGTCGGTAAACCTGGTCTGGGTATGTTTGTTGTTTAAATATATATTTACAATTTTTATGTGGTGGCCTTCCAAGCTGCAACTGCACATCTGATGCTCTGTGGCATCCATTGTTCTGCAGCTCTGGTGAGAGTTCCCAGCCTCGGTTTGTCTCCTGTCGAAGACACACAGCCTGTGACTCAAGTCTCTGTCACTGTTCAAGTATGTACTATACAACTCATTACATCCCACTTCCAGTTATGGTTAAGTCTCACTAAATCATGATGAGCTCAGCTGTGGCTTCTGCACAGGGCTGCGGTGGTCTCGAGGGGGCGGGCAGGGCAGGGCAGGGCAGGGCAAAGACAGGCTTCACTGGATTGAAAACACACTTGACAAAAACCTCTTGATCCCAGTAGAGCCACCACCCTCCTACGGGTTTGGGCACAGACAAAGCAGATTAGCCCAGAACAGTTGAGCGACTAGCAGATATTATCTGGAAACGATAAGATTTGGCACACCCTTAATCAGTTAGAAATACACACACACATACACATGTGTGCCCTGCATAATATTACTTGCTTTTCGTTCTCCCTTGTTCCCTCTGTTTGAATGCATGTATCATAGACTCATGTTGCTTGTAAACCTTTTCCTCCATCTTTTTCTCTGTATTTTATGCCTCTACCTGTGTGTATTGTCCCTCTGCACCCACGTAAAAAAACAAACATGTGTGCTGTATATAGAGAGAACATTTAATTAATTTAGCTTAGCTGTAATTTCATTTGGCTAACTAAGACGTTGTGGAACGTTACAGGCTGACGGCACCGTCCTCATGGAGAACGGGATTTTACAGACTGTCATAAACAAAGATGGCACTTTGATGTCACTGAATTTGATCAGTGCTAACAGGTACTGTACTGTGTAGTGTGTATTTTCTACCACAGCATCAACATTAATGAACTAACATCTGTCTCGCCACTCTTTGTGTTTCAGGGAAGCCATCTGTGACAGCTGTCATGGGAACCAGTTTGTCATGTTTGATGATGTCCCTCTGTACTGGGATGCTTGGGATGTAATGGACTACCATCTGCAGACAAGGTGCCAGTCACTACTGTTATTACATATACACAAAATGCTATTTTGAGGTGTTGTGGATTTGAATATCAAAGCCTGACTGCAGAAATGATCCTATAGGAAGCCGGTGCTGGAGGTGGTGCAGCCTGTTAGTGTGGTGTCCACAGGTGGGCTCCGAGGCCGTGTCTGCTTCACCCTTAGGATCAGTGATAAGAGCACTATCACGCAGGAGATTGTCATGGACGCCATGTGTCCTTACATCAAGTTCAACACAGAGGTAACATTTAAGATACCTGAAGAAACCTGAAGAGTCGCTGATCCGATAGCTGATAACTTCTTTAATACCCAAAAAATGCACAATGTTGCATCCTCCAATTTCAGGTGAAGTGGGCAGAGTCTCACAAGTTTCTCAAGGTGGAATTCCCTGTGCGAGTACACAGCCCCAATGCTACATATGAGATCCAGTTTGGCCATCTGCAGAGACCCACACACAGGAACACGTCATGGGACTGGGCTAGGTTTGAGGTACAGTGTCCTGTTTTGGCCCCTGCACAGCTAAACTGTAGGCCAGCCAATGTCAGTGGTGCTGTCCCAACAGAAGTAATGCTGCTGAAATGCTTTGTGTTTTCCATCATGGTGTCCACCGCAGGTTTGGGGTCACAAATGGGCCGATCTGTCAGAGCACAACTTTGGAGTTGCACTGCTGAATGACTGCAAATACGGCTATTCAGTCTACAAGAACACCATGACACTGTCACTGTGAGGCTGCCCGCTGTTCTTACACGACAGTAAAACAAGCAATTCATGCTAAATTTAAATAATTCATGCCTCTAACAGCTGGTGTCTGTGTCTCAGACTAAGAGCGCCAAAGTCCCCAGATGCCAATGCTGATATGGGGACGCATCATTTCACCTATGCAATCATGCCACACACAGGTAGGATTTGACTGATTTGTGCTCATTAAACCTAAAACTCTGACCGTGAACTCACAAGTTCATCACCAGGTTTCTCTGTCGTAATGTAGGATCATTCCAGGATGCGTCCATCATCCAGTGCGCATATAACCTCAACTTCCCTTTGAGGTCAATCCAGTGCACTCCTGATACCGTCCCTTGGAGTGCTTTTTCCGTCAGCAGCCCAGCGGTCGTTCTTGAGACCATTAAACAGGTATCCCATTACACTCTGAGCTTGACCTGGCTTGACTTAATCCACTTAGCCCGTTTAATGGCCATTTACTATATTTACCATAACACTCTTATTCTGTGCTTGATTGTCTTTGCTGTACTTTATGTCTCCAGGCTTGTTTCACTGCTGATTACCTGATTTGAACTTGTGTTTGATTTTTACTTGCCTGATTTGACCTTCGTGTTGCTCACTGTGAGGCTGCCTTTTGACCACCCTGTACCTCCACTTGTATCTGGAGTGTGCACTTGAGTCCATTCTTCTTATCCACTTTTTGTAACCACTGCACAGAAGAGGTGGTGACGTTCCTCCACTGTGTTTATTCTGACTTTGCGAGAATAAGGTATGATATGCCCACACAAAACCGCATAAGAGAGGGAGCCTTTCTGCTTGCCCTGTGCTTTGCTTCCTTTCTTTTGCTGACATCCTCGTTTTTTCTGCCAAAAGCCACAGAGAAGAGAGCTACAGAGTGGATCCTGGATAATTATAAATCACTGGGACTTTAATCTAAAAAAGACACAGAAGGCTACCACCATACTTTTTTTTATCACTTTTAGTACTCCTACAGTATTGTGCAAGCATGAGCTCAAAACAACACAAGCCTTTTTGCTGAAACCTGGGATCAGGACGGAGACAACAAAACCCGTGAGCTGTATGGAGTGTGAGCAACTGGCTGAGAGAGTTGCACAGATTCAAAAGAAGATTGAAATACTGCATCAAATACACGAGAATGAGTAAAACCCTGACTCTGTAGCAGCTACTGTACAAGGTGCTGACATCAGACGGATTTTTATACACAGGATTACATCAGCTGTAGAGCGTCCTGTCACGGATTTGGCTGACACGCTGCCCTGGATGTGTCGTAACGCCACTGGATCAGCTGTTGAGGCTCCAAAACCAGCCTTCTTTGATGAGGCCTCTTACTGGCACAGCAGCAGCACCAGACCACAAGCATCAGCTCCAGCCAAGAGCTGGTCTGACGTCGTTGGCCGCAAAAGCAAATCCAGCAAGGCACTAAATTAGAGGGCACCAACACTCAATCCACCACCTGAACTCTCAGTGCAAAACAGGTACAAGTCAGTGACTCTGAACAATGAAAGGTGTGCTGATTCTATGCATGTTGAACACAGGGAAACCAATCACTAACATTAAGGCTGCACTAATTCCAAGAAATAGCCTAAAAAGCACTGCTAGGCCGAACACTAGAAGAAGTACTGGTACCTCCACACCTGATGGGCTGAGGGCCAGAAGAAAGACCAGACACCATCTGATTGGGGACTCTAAGCATGTAATGATGGCGAAGACTGAAAATCTAAGTAACAGATCTGTCAGGGAGCTAACAGAGCTGTTGACGTATATTCTCTCTACACATCCAAATAACAGGAAGATTATATCTCAGGCTGGGTCTGTTGACATTCTGTGAAGTAAAACAGGCTCTGAGGTCCTGAAAAAAGACTTTTGCTACTGGAGAAGCTGAACATCTGTCAGTCACAACATGTATTCATTTCAGGCCCCATTCCAACTACGGGGAAATTAATCAAATCTTTCAGCAGACTCTTATCCCGGAATACATGTTTGACATTAGTGTGCCTCGCCCATGCAATCTTTTGGAACTGTGAAGATCACTTTCAGCCTGATGGGATGCATCCAAATATCACTGTTTGCAGGCTGCTCGGTGCCAACCTGCGTCAGGCTCCTGGCATGCTGCACCAAAACAAGAATGCACCGATAAGCATGAAGGCCAGTGTACAGAGGCAAACAGCCTGAATCTGTCCACTCTCATCCAGCCCTCTGCTCCACTTTACTCGAGGCATTCAGACGATGTCGCTGTCCTAGTCAAGGATTCAGTGCCTCCCTTCCCTCCCTCCATCACTTTCACCAGGGAGCAGACATCGCTCCACCTCACCTCCACCACAATCACCAATCAAGCATGGCCAAACACATTGTAGCGATGAAATGAGCTCTTTTAACGTCAGATCATTGGCTAACAGATCCTTTTTTGGTTTATGATCCGATAATTGAAAAGTATTAGCATTTAATAATAGCATTTCTTATTATACATTTACTTAATATCCCAGTTTTTTTGTTTGCTCTTCTTGTCTTTTCTTGACACCTGTAATCAGCTCGCTGCATTTCTCATATGAAAGGTGGCGTACAAATAAAGTTTATTGTTATGTTATTATTAATAGGCCGAGGATAGGAAGGGGGCACTTGTAGTCCGGCTCTATGAGTCACATGGGAGCAGCGTGACAGCAACTGTCTGCACCACCCTTCCAGTCAGGGAAGTCTGGCAGTGAGTATTTCTATTTTTATCATGTTAGCTGCTGTCTGGCATCTTTAATGGTGTATTGTCTTCTAAGAATAAAACTTTTTATTCTCCATGCTTTCAGTTGCGATCTGTTGGAGAGGCAAGACACCAGCCAGCCAGCACACATGACATCTGAAGGGATCACTGTGAACTTCAACCCCTTTCAAATTGTGTCTCTTCTCCTCGTCTTGTGACACTTATGGCATTTTATGAGGCGTCTGTGTGGTCACAAGTGGAGTAATAATACTAACTAACTACTAGTAATAATATTTTGTCTCAAAGGATAGAAAACAGAAATGCACTAAAATGCACCATGTGCTGTTCTATTGACAGTTTAGTGGAGGGCATCTTTTTGAAGTAGATGACTAATGTGATTACTTTGCACCAAATCAATAAAGAGTTGCAGAACTTTTGCAGAAATATGTTTTATTTTAAAACGTGTATAAAAACGTAAAAACAATACAACGGTCCCTCCCTTTTAGTTTTTATTTGCCGCTCTGTCTGGTCACTCTCCCGCTCCGCCTCTGTGGACCTGCAACAATGATGACAGCAAGGTCAAAATTCCTTCAGTTCTGCCCCCTGTAGAAAGAAAAAGTTTCATTTTGACTCATTATCATGTCTCACATGTAGCTGTTGGCTCCGCACTGCTGCTCTTCCTCTTACGTGCAGCTGATTTCTTTTCATGCTTAGACGTGTTTACTTCTGTCTTTCTTCTCTTGGATCCGGCTTCCTTCGGACGTGCATCCTTGTTTTTCTTTGGTGTTTTGGCCACAGTTTCCTGTTTGACCACACTTTTCTTTGTATTGCCTGCTGAGCGACTTCTGGCCACCTAATGAAATCAGACTGATGTTAAGAATTACGTCTTTTCACTGTTTTGTCGAGCAAAAACGCTACCATTCATACCTTTTTCTTGTCTGTGTAATCATGGTCATCTTCTTTCTTTACCCTCTTTTTTGACTTGGGTGACTTCAAATCTATTTTTTGAAAATGGAGAAAGATGAGACATGATTTTAGGCAGATACAGCAGCTATTTTCACATATGTTCCTGCTGATGTTCTCAGTTTCATGTATACAAAGTATTATGTACCTTTCGGGACCATGGGGCCTGGATCTCCCTGAAATTAGAGGAGTGGGTTTTAGTATCTGTGATGTACACGATCCTGTGCAAAAAGACTAAAACATAAGATTTTCCTTGGTCTCACTTTGAACCACATAGTTCTGCCATTGTGGTCCCGGATAGATTTCATTCCATCCACGTAGTAACACTGCAGCCATGCCTCAAAGCCAGAGTAGTCTGCCTTCTCAGGATCGTAGCCCTTTCCACCTAAGTCAGGTGTCAGAAACAGGCGGCAGGAAAATCAAATTATTTTCCACTTAAAAGCGAACAGAATCTTCGAGTTTGAGTTTCACAGAAGACCAGACAGTAAACAGATGATAGCCCACCTAGGCTCACCACCTCCAGAGGTACTTTATTACACAGCCTCAGCAGGTCATCCGTCTCCCCTTTCAGCCTCTTCTGTGAAGCTCTGTCTGTGGTCTTAATAAAGAAAGGCACTGTTAGAAAATTCAAAGTGGTTATGGTTGAGTGTCTGATGACCTGAAAAATGTGCATCTCTCTCCGGGTTCTTTTACCTTTGTGCCCGCAACCTCATTTTTCACAGGCTTGTCATTTTGACATAAATCTTCCGACTCAAGGCCTTCCAGTACGGCCCTGGCAGGCACAAAGGGTGGAATGTTCAACCTAAAAAAGATTCACGACTTTAGGCTCATTCTTCTGTACGGTAAGAAAGCTCTTTTGTTGTACGAGTCTGAATCATTACGCCTCCCCACGGGCAGCGAGAAACCAAGAAGTGAAAGAAAGTCATTCATGTCATATCAGAGGGAAACAGACCTTCAAAACACATGAGAGTTGGAATTGTGTTTTGGTCTTTTTCTTCCAATCAGAACAGGAAAAGGAAAATCTGGTTTAGTTTCTTTCTGAACTGTGTACAGGCTGACTGTTGACCAAGGTGTATCAGCAGCAGGCGGTCTGCCCTGTGTGCATGCCTGTGTTCTTTCACTTTTTGTTCTTTGTTACCACTAGTTACCTCCAGCAAGGTACTGCAGATGCAAACTAGCCATTACAGTTGCAAGGGTGTGATTTTCATGGTATCATGCAATGCAACTGGAACTCATTGGGGTGGTTTTTAGGAAAGAAAGCATTGCAAAATGAACATTTTTAGGGTTTTATAATCTTGGTTGTATTTTAGGACTTTCTATAGACTAAACAATAAAGCAATGCAAGAAAAAAGGAGATTAATCCATAATTAAAATAAGCATCTTTGATGATGCGCTATTTCTCATGCAGATCATCACAGCTGATACCTAATCCCCTTCCAGTCAGGTCAGTATCTGTGCATCCCCACCATGTAATTGTATAATGTGTCATTTGACTAGTTCTGAGGGTTGTGCATGTTTGTCACCTGAAAAGGATTTCAGCCCTCAGGTAGTTCCCGATACCGTTGAAGTACTTCTGATTGAGCAGGGCTTCACAGATGGGCCTGTCGAAGGCGCGGTCGGACAGGTGCGACACCACGTTCTTCCTGCAAAGTGATTAACTGGTCAGCGTGACAGCGGTGGTTTGGTTGAGCAGACAACACAAGTGACGCTCTCAGCATTACTAACCTGAAGCTCTCGTACTCAAACATGATGCAGGGCCCTCTGCCAGGCTGCCACGTCCCATTGGGATGCCAGCTGCCAAACCTGCGTGCATCCACAAAGCTCAGCACTCTGCAGGGCTTCTCTTTGGAATAAAAACGCAGGTGGGCATGTTTGGGCAGCTCGTCCTCTGGGGTGAAGCGGAAATAACCCGACATCCCGAAGCGAAAGACGACATCCATGGGCTGGTCTGCCTGTCCTGCCCTCGCTCTCCGTTTTGGATCATCACTCTTCATGGGCGTCAGTGTGAGCATCACTTCCTTCCCTCTGGATGTGGCTGTGATGCGATACGCCTCACAGGTGAAGGGCACATCTGGACTTTTGCTGACCTCAGATTTTCTGACCGGCCCAGTAAACACCACTCCATTACACATTTTGTTCACGTAAAGGCTTGCCAGGTGGAGCTCTGGTCCCTCAGGCATTTTGTTGGAAGAATGAAGCTGTGCTGCAACTGCAGAGGACAAAATGAATGTTACATCACTTACACATGCTGGGTATTTTTGGCAAATTATTCCAGTATTTCAACATTCAATGTATTTAAATTCTAAAAGTAAACACAACTTTATTTTTAGATTAAGTGTAACTGAACAGTAAACCGAGTGATTACAGACAACACAAAAGATCTTGATTTATGTTCATGTTTTTCCAAGAGTGATGAAGTTTGTTTCGGGTGGACTTCTGACCTCAGTATGTCTGAAAACATCATCTACTACTGCACAGCTTCAGACACACAACAAAGCATGCACAGTCTACCACACAATGCACTCTCATACCTTTGGACCTTTGGCAGTGCATTGCAGTCATTCGTAGACCACACAACATGATGCACACCGATGCTTGACATCAAACTACACACATCCAGCCAGACTACATAATATGACACGTGGCCTTTGATCTACCCACACCATGCGTGTCCTGAGTGTATCGTTTAAACCATCTCCGCAAGACTGAACAAAACATTGTGTTTTGCATTGTGCACAGATCATAAAAAGGAAGTAGTAGACAGGTACACTTCTGAATGCAAATGGACACTGAGGGTCGAACAACTTACCCAAACTAGGAAATAGGCCTCACCGGTGATAAACTAGTTATTTCACCTGCGCAGTTTAACGTGTTCCTCTGCGGTCTGCAGGGCTGCCACAGTGACCAGGCATGGCACATACCACACGGCTCTTACAACACGCATGTTATCAAACATGTTGTGTAACGTTCGTTTAGTCACACGGAAATGTCGCGAGATCTGCATTATCTCCACGCTCGTTGTTTAAAGTCAAGTATTAATCACGTATTCCGGATCTAAGCGAGTGTTTTTGTCTCCAACAACTCACTGATAACGAGACAAAAATTAACCGGGCTTTTCAAGCAAACACTGAACACATAAGCCAACAATCCAGCACAGTGCATGCTGGGATATGTAGGCCTTAAAGGAATAGGCACAGAGATGAGTATCTCAGCGTGTCACATTTTATTTTGTTATTTATGGGCACGTGAAGGTAAAAACAGTCATCAATTAGCAACAATTATCAACAGCATTGAAAATGTGTGAATTAATATACAATATTTTACAAAAAGGGTCCATTCAGTATTCATATTTCAGCGATGAATCACTCAGTCCGGAAACACTTCCACCAATTATTGCAGATGCATTCACAAGACAATGACGTGACTAAATTCCTACAAAAATACTACACTGTACACTGTACAAGCTGTAAGTATGGCACTTTTGGCAGCCGATCATGGGACACTGAGGTCCGACGTCACTGTCCTCTCTTCACTGCAGTGCATTCATCATAGTCTGGGCCTGTTTGAGCTCTGCAGAAAGACACAGAGGAAAAGAACTATCACAATATCATTCTGGCTCATACAATTGTGTGAAAAGGCAAAACTGTGAGAAAAGAAGTGTGGTGTTGACAACGTGCAGAACTAACCTGCAAGCAAGACTCGGAACTTGTCAGCAGAAACAGAAACAACAGTGGTCTGTGAGGAGCCTGACTCTGCTCCTTGTGTCTGCAGTTTAAGCTGAATCACTGGTTCATTCACCTCCCTCAGCTCGCTGGAGCTCAGAGTGTAGTCGACGCGCCAGGCCACGCTGTCCAGGCGTCCCACTGAAATTCATTGCAGAGCAGAATGGACGCCTTGGTCAGTGCTGAGTCAGCCACATCACAGAAGACAGCTCTCATCATCAGTTACATTTGTCTTCGACTTTGAAAAGGGCAAGACAGACTGAAGTACTTACGCCTCAGGCTCGTCTCTCTGAGTTTGTCTTGCAACGCGGAGTGCTTGTCTTCATATGATTTGCAGAGTCCCGTTGTGTGTTCTAAAGAATGCATGTGTGTGTAATTAACAGTCAAGCAGAGATTTATTTCAAGGGGATAATCGCACGAAAGTGTTTCAACACAGGCTATTAGCTGAAGACATTAATGCAGCATTAACCGATCAATAAGAGAAAAAAGAAATGGCCACAAAGTAACTGAAAAGTAGTTAACATCAATCAAATAAAGTGGATATCTTCACAACACCGAAAAAGAAAATACAGTCTTAAGCTGGCTGAGAGTCAGCTGTGACTGTTTTATACCAAAGTCACAATGCACCACCACTGCATTTCCTCTTTGCACATTGTGTACATATTGTGTCCCATTCAAGTGCCAGCTGAGTTTTATGATACTTAAGTTACATAATTGACAATGATACAATGCAGTAAGCTCCAATATTAACACAATAGGCTGTGATTTGGGGCCTGTGCATTTCTGGAAACGAGGCCATTGTCTAAATTGTGAATTTAGATTTTATCTGCTTGGGCTTAGATTATGTAACAATAATCATCAGTTTCTTATTAAACACGGGGAACCAGCGGACTAACCTTTAGGCAGACCGAGCTGCTGCAGCTCGCTGGACAGAGATTCACTGTCGACATCATGCTTTGCTGCACTGGACAAAATGAAGCTGAGCACGGCCACACTAGCTTTGATGTCTCCACTCTCTGCAAAATGGATTAATGTCATGAATGCATGTTATATAACAGAGCAAGTTTAACAGTGTTAAAAGGCTTTTTTGATTATGAGCAGGATTGCAGTACCAACAGACAGCTATAGTTACTAGTTACTCTGCAGATTAAGGTTTTACACGCAAAACATGTTGATCTTATAAAACATGATTTAACTCCCCAAACAGAATTTAAAGTCGATTCCCCTTTACCAACTAGAGCAGTAAAATGCTGCTTAAATAACATCATTATATAACAATCATTATTATACTCACAGTGGCCATTTTTCTGAACAGCCAGTGCTTTTACTTTGATTCTTTGAGTACGTCTTTCTTGCAATACTTCTGCACTTGCACAAAATATTTTCTCTATCTGTAATGGAGTACTACCATGAGTATAAGAAGTGAGGGAGACTTACCAAACTTTGCATCTGCAGTAAGCTTTGAAACCTTGTCGTACTAAAAATAAATAAATAAATAAATAACACAGCACTAATCAGTGTTATTGCATTGTGCATATGACGAGCGATTATGCTTAATTATGTTAAAGTCTTACATCAATGCCTTCCCCAAGCAAGTCCTTCAGCACTTGAGCACAGAGGAGTTTCATTTTCACGCTTGACTGTTACATCAGTGAGGCAGAGGACAGACGCATTAGTAGAAAATATTCAAAAACATATTATTTTAAGTGTTGGACGTCTGTGATTACTTACGATCTTTGCTAATGTGCTAATTTCGGCAAGTACCCAATCAGGGCAGTCCAAATCTCCACAGAAACGGAACCGCTACGACAGACAAGACACCACAAGTGTTGTTAAGTGTAACGTTACTATAACAAAATAGCGCAACCCCAAACACTGTAACGCTAGCATTCACATTAGCTATCCATCATTCAAAGCTACTAGCTAAGCATGCTAGCTAGCTTCCGGAAAGCCGGAGTAAACATCGAGTGAATAATTACCTAAAACATTTATAAATCACGCAGCTAAATTGTTCCATAGAAAGACTGGCTTCTAACTGAGCAAACTACTGTTAAATTATACATTTATTAAATGTGTTTACCATGGCTGTATGTCAGCTGAGCAGCTGCACGGGGAAAAAGGCTTCCCAGGCGGAAGTTTCGGCTTCATCACACCTGATTGGCCGATGGAAAGGGGGAGAGGGGCGGGGCGCTCCTCCCATGGCAGAATTCATGGTGCTGATGTTGCTTGACATCGTTGATAACTTCTGTTTGTACCGTATGTGCTTCACAACAGACACAAATATTAAAAGTCAGTGAGGCCGAAAACATAAGATATAACACAGTATTAGATAACTAGTAGTAGTCACAGCAAATACCATCATTTAAGAAAAGTCATACAACAGTAAATCTTAAGAGGAGATTTAAACCATGACACTTGGTTTTGCCTGCATAGGGAGTTCCACAGCTGACAGCAAAGACTGAGTCACCTTTGGTAACAGGTTGAAACCTTGATACCATTAGTAGGATCTCAATGAGCTGTCAGGGTCATAGGGAATTAGCAGATCACATATACTGTATATGCATGATGTGGTCTCTGAGTAGGAGTTAAGAATTGAGCAGCAGTGTTTTGTATAAGGTGCAGTCTTTGGATGTTTTGTCTGCTGATACCTGAATTAATTGCCCTGCCATATAGTTCAGTCTGGAGGAGGTAAAAGCACAGCCAACCTTTTCTAAATCCACAGAGGAAAGGAATAAGCTGATCTTGGTGAAGTGTCTCAGTTGGTCAAAGCGGGACTGCAGCACTTTAGGTACCTGCACCAAAAGACAACTGTTAGTCACAAATAGCACCTTGTTTTCAGGCCTCTTTTCTTCTTCTTTAAAAAAAAAAAAAAGTTTAATAAGACACCCAAACCAGAAGAGGGATTGTTACAAATAATACATTAGTTCTGTTTGGGGTCCCAGCTGTAAAACATGGTTAAGTACAATAGATTTCACATGATATATGGAGAAGTTAAAGTTTAATTTATGCATTGACGTTAGCCTGAGAGGCCTTTTCAGAGTCCTTCACACTTGGCATTCTTCATTTTATTTTGGGTACAAGGTTTAGATAAGATGAAGACCTTGTACATGCCAGACTCCCCTGATAATACTGAATAAGGAACAATGCTGACCGAGAGTAGCCCACACGGTCTCCTGCCTCCTCTGCAGTGGCGTGATGATTTGTGATTCTTTATGGCGTGGGACATACTGTGTAAAGCTTTGGTATTTGACTGTGTCCAAGTACAGATGTCAAGATCTTTTCTGATATCAGAGTTGTGTTATAATAAACTTCTATACCTATTTAGATAAAGACAGCTGGGATTCATGTTTATTCTTTAACTCATCAAAGTGAAGACTGACCAGAAGTGTTTCCACATCATGTAAGTGTGATGTTGACAGTACAACACTGTCTCTCCTACATCTCACATAGGTCCATTGACCCCTATAATGTGTAACATTACACAATATATTAGATAAGACATTTCTTTGTCTGTAAATGACTTTTTGCAAACAAAAAGAATAAATAACTATTTACTCACTGCCTATAAAACACAATACAAACCATCAAACGCAACCCCAGTGTGTCAAAGGGAAGGGTTGCCTCTCCAACACTCTTCTGTATAATGGAAACAATTTGTCTGAACAGCTTTGCTGGAAACAAAAGGACCCATAGCATCTGAAACTTTGTGATAATGTTCATATATCTATAAATAAATGAGGAAGTAATGTTGAGAACAGTGGAGAAGGAAATATAGCAGTCAGTCTGAGTATGATTCAAATCAGATGAGTCAGTGGACTGACTGTGATTTCCAAATCAGAGAAGCTCCATTTGTGCTATAAAATCTGTGGGGAAAAAGTACTTCAGGTTGTGCGTTAGGCTGTCTGTTCCTATCAGAGCTTATGCTGTGGGCTTTTTGTAGGATCGGGCAGGCAGAGCCAATATAAATCGCTCAGACTGCAAATGTACCGCTTCTCCTCTTTAAATCAAGCGAGCCGTGAGATTGTTAATGTAGTTTCGCCCTCCACATACCCATACAACACACATTTTTTCCTCACATTTCCCACTGCAATGCGCTATTTAAAGTAATAAACACTGCTGCTCTATGGTGCACAACCACGTAATGAGAGTCCCTGAACGTACCTACTGTATCACATTTACATGATATTTCATTACCTTCATTATTTTCCATTACATATTTTAACTTAGACTTAAGTCTGTGTCCTCTGTTTATTCGCTTGCATATTTGTTCTATTTCATGCATCTACACGGGTTTTGTTGTTAACCTCATCAAGTCGTGATTTAATGACATTGACAATCTTGCAGGGGCAGCCTGCTGCCAACCACCGAACAGACTGCAGGTGGAGGTCCCAGCTGACTGTGCCATGGAGACGCGCTGATCGGGAGAAATCTGCTGTGCGTATCGGGTACACCATTGAGGTGAGACGCTGATGGCGACAAATCACCTGTCTTCTCCTCTCCTGGGTCGTGGGTAGATTCCATACACAGAGGACACAGCACCTGTGTAATCTGATGGTTTTGTCATCGCCCTTAAAAGCCTGCGTCAACGCCGCCTTTTAATGGCACAGGTGGGTAAACGAGCATTACGATTTTTTTCCCACCATTTTCCCCGTTTACTCCTCGCCTATTCGAAAGGATGCAATATGTTTTTATTTCCAGAGTTTAATGCTTAAATAGATTAATATTCTGCACCGGTCTAATTTGACATTTAATCCCTTGAGACCGTGGAGGAGGAGGAGTCTGGATAAAAGCCTGGCGCTCGAGCGGCTGTTTTCAGACTGTGGATAGACGGTGTTTGAGTACAGTGCACACGAACGGAATTAACAGAAATACTCACAAACTAAGGGACAATATGAGGCGATTTGTTTCCATGTGTATTTGTCTTGCAAGCGATTTTCTACTAGTCCTTAGCGTTGGCTGGGAGGACACACCGACTCTTGGATCTAAAGATAATCCCAGAGTGTTGAGCAAAGGTAGGTTCACTTGTCACTTCTTCACAGTTAGTTTTCTGCAGCGTTTTAGACTCGTTCAATGTGTAAAATCAGCGGAGGCGTTCAGAAACATCAGTTATAGAGTTAATCCTGTCTCCAAATCCTCCTTAAGCGTAGTTCAGTTTTGTGATGTTGATACACAATGCAGTCACTGACATGGTTGACCACTAACATCCTCGCAGGTTAAAAGTGTGACTCTTGATCTTCCCTCAGATATGACAAATGGTGTATTTGAATACCAAGTCTATCAGAACCACACTGTGCTCTTCTATCACGAGGACTCTAAGGAGATGTATGTTGGAGGGACAGATTTTGTGCTTAAACTTAATGCGGATGACTATCATATTATAGAGGTGAGTATTTTTCATCTAACAGATTTTGAACCACTCCTTTTGACCTTTTTGTTGTGCTGTTTCACCTACTCTTCCTCAAGTTGTCTAATGCTTTATTGATGGGCTCCCAGCTTGGTGACAGTGGGGTATGCAGCCTGGGTTATAATGAGATGCTGTACAGTAACAGATGGCTGTCACAGACGCCTGTCACAGACGCCTGTCACAGACCCTTTGTTACACAAGGAGCCTGTCTGGCAGCACTCACAGCACTGATACAGCCTTTCAAAGCCAGCTAATATGCAGCAAGTCAGTAGGCGCTGCTGATTAACTACTGGGGGTGAACAAACAAACCCTGATGATGTCCATAAGATTCTATAATAAGCCACAAAATTCTTGCAAATTCTCTTATCATTGAATGAATAATGGTTTGATGTTTGCTGCTTGTTTTCCAATGAAATAGCAGAAATGTGGCCTCAGTTCTGGCCATAAGATAGACGTTTCTTCTTTTCACTAATGGATAGGAGCAGCTGAAGCCATCTGAGCAGAAGACATTATCTTGAGTGAAATAGATTTTGCTGAAGAGAGTAATTCTAAGACAGAAAACCTAAAATGGCTTTCAGATTGGCAGCCATGAGTTCATTTTCATCTCAAATGTTAAAGCTCTGCCTCACCAAGTTGTAGGCAGAGCTTTAACATTCTTCACTAGTTAGAAACTGATAAGGGCTGAAATGTTATTTTTCTATTCATGATGTCTCATTTGAAACTACCCTCAAGTGAAAACTTTAATTCATCTACCACTTCTTGCCCCCTGCAGAAATTTTCTCTGAACACAACAGGGCAACAACAGTGCAAAGAGGTTAGTAACTGGAGGGCGAGGATGTGTGTATCAGGAATGGCTGCTCAACAAGTTTGAACAATATGGAGGCTCATTCTGTGTGATGACTTGGTAATAACAGCTTCTGTGTTGCAGGGCCCCTGTGACAATGTCATTACAGTCATTGAGAAGTTTCAAGACAGCCTGTTTGTCTGTGGAACAAATGGACAAAAACCACAGTGTTGGAAGCTCGTGAGTGCTTGTGTACATCTCTTAATATGTGTTGCACTTTATGTCACATCTGTTTGACACACTGCAGTTTTTGTGGTTGGTTAATTACTGGCAACAGCCGGGCAAAGCTGATTAAAGCATAGTGCTGTTGGTGAAATGGCTAGGGTTGCAATTACTCTTTAATCAGCAACCTGTGTGTAATTTCAGATGGGTGTTCAGTGCTTTGTTATATTTCCATCGCTGTTGTCTTCAGCAATATTCTGTTGACCTTCTGTTCTACAGTTTCCTTCAGCGGAGAATCGGTCTCAAGAAATAGTGGAGAGCTATGAGGGGACAGGCATCTCTCCATTCACCTACACACATAACTACTTTTCTCTTACAGTAGGTATGTTAAATACAGCTTCCAGCACAAGCGCAAAATGTGACTCAGTGCTTATGTAACCATATCAGCAAATGTGTGAGTGCAGAGTTGGCGAGCTGGTGCATTTTCACAGAAATATACTCAATAACTGAACATCTTTCATCCGTTTCATGCAATGTCTCCATCTGCTAATTTTAGACCAGGATCTATATTCAGCAGCACCTTTGGACGCTGATGGAAGTTCATTACAATTCAGAAGGAAAGCCGGCAGCAGAACTAATGTCTGGATGTACGAGAGCTGGGTCTCAGGTGGGTAACTGACTGATGGCAATTCATAATGTATGATGAATGCTACACTGTAAGTCCCATTAGTACTGTGATGTGCCAGCGCACCAAATGAAATACAAAAACATAAACCCACAATCAGTGGGGATTAATAGTGCTGTTAAGGCTTTACCTCATACTGTTCAGTCCACTCCTCTGCACAGTTTCATTATCTTTTGTTTTGCTTTCGCATGCGAAGCTTTTTTCATCACATATTCTCTGCTGGCACTGTCAACAGTGAAACACTTGGGTAAACATGTCCTCCCCTCACAGACCCCACCTTCATCTCTGCGTCCTGGGTGAAGCAGGAGGAGCACCCTGATGACGAGAAAATTTACGTCTTTTTCCGTGAAAAGAACTCAGATCACAACCCGGAGGCTGACCCCTGGATATCGAGGGTTGCCAGAGTTTGTAAGGTACGCTGGACACTGGAGGAGGCTCAGCTTACATCAGTGAAGCTCTCATCTTACTGGATTGCTAAATTCCCGCAAATCTCTTCAGCTCAGCCTCGGTAATCAAGCTAACAGCCATCCAAATCTTGTTCAAGGTAGAGGCAGGTAGGAAGGTAGATGCCACTCGCATGGACTCAAGTACAGAAATTCTATGAAAAGTATTCTTAGTTTTGAAGATATTTACTTGAAATATCAAACTGTTTTTATTCTTGAGAAATAAACTGAAGCTTCATAATACTCATTTCAGCAAGTGGGAGGGCGTGGCCATGACTCAGTCTTTCTTTGACTGAGGGTGGGCTACACCACACGATTTGGATATGATCCCATATAAAGTAACAGCGGGACTGGAATCACTGTTATCAATACAGATGTGTTTTAGTCATTAAAGCATCATTTTATCGTGTAGGGTGAGTGATGAGCCATGATTTATCATCTGAGTAAATGATCTGATCTCTGATCTAAATACATTTGTAGGTTTATTGTGAGTTTATTTCCTTATCACAGAGAGATTTACCAAACATTTAGTATTTTTCAAGGTGATCACTGTTTGTGCACACATCTCCTGCAGAGAAGCACACATAGAGTCCTAATTTCATGTGAGACAGATGAATTCCCGGGTATCAGTCCTATTTATTTGCTAGTAATGGTATTCAAAGCAAGACTTATTGTTCATTAGTATCAATATTTGGTATCGATCCACCCCAACTGTTCAACCTTCTTTGGTCTGGTTGGATGAAAGGCCCAGCATGGCCACCGTGAGGAGGGCGGGGTGCTGGCTCTTTTGTTTTCTAGTGTCTATTAGAATAAAGAAAATCTGAATATTGGGACACTGACTTCAGCAGAGTTTAATTGTAATAGTCTATGGGCGAGTCTGCTGTGTCTCCTACAGCGACCCCCCCCCCCCCAAAGTTTCCAGACAAAGGAGATGAAACGCCATCTGTCCAACCACTTTGTTTGATGTTGACTCTAGCCTTCATTTATTCCAGGAACAATGTTTAAGTTCAGCTACTATTCACAGTTTTTCCAGTGGAGTGGCTCGTATTGATGTACTCATACTGAGCATGCAGGTTGTTGCCATGGGTAATATGACAGGATCGGAAATTAATTATTTATTTGCTCTGTGCTAAAAAAACAAAGGGTGATAGAAGATACAGAAGGCACAATGATATCCTGCAGCTCTGTGAATATAATGCCAGACTTTGACCAAGGCATAATTAAAGTCTTTAACCAGATTAATGTCCAGTGTACCAACAAAACAGGTTTCTTCTCCCTCGATTAACTCACCTGTAATACTGTTATTGTGGTGAAACACAGTCTTTTCAACATCCTTGTTATTTGACATCTGTACAAAACAAGACTTGCCCTAGAAGCGGTTTTGTCCCAAATGTCATGGTACATGTAAAAACAGTCCTATCAAGTAACCCTCGCACGAAAAGCGAAAGAGCGTCTTCCTCGTGTCATTCTTTGGTCTCATTTTGCAGGTAGATGAAGGTGGATCGAAAAGATTCTTCCAGAACATGTGGACATCTTTCCTCAAGGCCCGGCTTGTCTGTGGGTTTCCGGAGGAGTCACTCTATTTCAACCGTCTCCAAGATGTTCACGTGATGCACGCCAATGACTGGCGTGACACCAGAGTCTATGCCCTGTTCACGAGCAGCTGGTTAGACACTTTCCCTTCCTTAATGATCCGCAACTAAGCAACAACCCAAGCAACATGCTGACAGGGGGACACAGAATGGCACTCACTTAAAGTTGAAAGCTCAGCATTTTGAAATGTTTTTCGCCCATGGAGACAAAAATAACTCTGGCCTGTAGCTTTTGACCCACACAGCCGGTTGCAGAATAGGTTTTAATAGGAATAGCAAAGAGCAGCAGAGGCAGAGATATCCTGACTGTCAGTCCTTGGTATGGGCCAAGTTACATGGCCAAGGGAGCGGCCCTTTTACCCCTGAGTCCTATAAAACTGGCAGTACTGTTTGGTCTGAACTGGAAATGAAATATTTATTTGTATGTGTAATAAGGGTTTGCCATTCATTCTGTCAGTCTGATTGATTGGGTTGCATGAATTTGGTATGAGCCATTTTGTGAGTAGCACACCCTATTATCTGTTAGAAGTCACTCAGTGATCCAGTCACAGTTCACTTCAGGTATTTTGTTTGTCTTCTAGGAACTCCACAGCAGTGTGCGTCTATTCAGTGGGAATGATTGAAGACATATTTGAGAGCTCAGACTTTAAGGGCTACAACAAGGACATCCCCAATCCAAGGCCCGGATCAGTAAGGATCTGTTTTGTTGCTATGTTTTGTATCGTCACAACACTTCATTCACATTTATTGTGGTTTGTCTAGTGTATATCACATGTCCTTGCGTAGGACTGTAGGTTTTGAAAAAACATATTACGTAAATGGGTGGAGACATGGAAAGTGCGTGTCTGCTGTACCGAACCCCAGCACGTGTGCTTCAGTGTTTCCATGTGTTGATTTTGATTGTAGTTTTTTTTTTTTTTTTTTTTTAGTCTACTAGAGTTTTTTTTTTAGTCTACTAGAGTTCAGCTCTGTAGTTGAGGAACTAAAGAGGCCCCACAAACATTGTTTGCAGAATTTCCTCTTGTTGTAGTAAACAGTTTACTGACCCATTGAGTAATGACAGCTTTTCCACGAAGGACGTGGTCTTTGCAGCTGGCTTGTATAGAAAACCACCCCCTTCCTTCCATCTATCCAGCTTATAGCGCGATGAAATGTTTGTGTCTGACTTGTTTTCATACTTTGGATGCCTTCTGTTTTGTATAGCTGAGGTGTCCTACAAACATTTAGCTTATGTTCCCATTTCCTACAGTACACAGACCACTTTTGAATAAAAAAATGTTGTGTCCATGTATTTTTCAGTGTGTAAAAAACAGCAAAAGCCTGCCACTGACCACTGTCAATATAGTGAAGGAACACCCAGAAATGACTGACTGGGTTCACTCCATGCATTATAAAGCCCCATTTTATGTAAGCACCAACAACTACACCAAGATAGCTGTGGATCGAGTCCAGGCAGCAGACCAGCACACGTATAACGTCCTGCTTCTATCCACAGGTAGGTTCTGACTGCAAAAAAAAATTGACATTGTTCAACATATTGATAGTCTTCACTACTTTATGTGTTTCGCTGTTGGTCTGGCTTGTAATCATGCATTGTCTATGATCTCTCTTAGGAACAATGGGCTAAAAATATGCACACAGTGTCACTCCCAAAATAACAACAAACAAATTGTCCTTTGTCTGCTCTTTCCACAGATTCTGGCAAGATCCATAAAGTGTTAGAGGCTGGGTCCAAACCTTTCATCATCTCTGAAACACAACTCTCCAGCCGTTCGACCATACAATCAATGAAACTCGACTCCAAAAAGGTGCTGATCATTCATAATGCCATCTGAGTGTTAGGCATTGTGCATGGTCATTTTCTAACAAGCAGTCAAGTATAAAGAATAAATAATAAATATACTAGATCTCGTTAGTGACGTCCAATTAGACTTTCAAAATAATTGTGTTTCTGTCTCCCTCTGCTCAGAAAAAGTTAGTGGTGGGTTTTTCAGAGAAAATTTTTACTGTGGACCTCCAGAGGTGTCAGAAGTACAACAACTCCTGTGCAGATTGTGTTCTGGCCCGGGACCCGTACTGTGCCTGGACTGAGTATGGATGCACCCCGACTGTCCCGTAAGTGTGGACGGCAGAGTCTTGCTCTTAAGCAGACTTTTGATATTCTGTACACAGCCTTTTCATGTTACAACGTATTAAAGTCAACGATATAAAATAGCTGCTCTCTGCATGTCCTTTTGGAACTCAGTATCACGTCAAAGCTTGTAATAGAGCTACCGATTCACCTTGTCAGCGTCATGGTTTGCCTCGCTGTGGCGTGAAAACGTTAAGTTAGCAATAAGAAATAAGCTTTTAAAGCTTTTTCGGTGACGGTAGGTCTAGGTACCAAAACTGCTTGGTTAGGTTAGGATAAGATCATTGGTTGGCTTAAAGTAACCACTTCCTTAAAATCATCAACACTTACTATTGGCTGCACAGGGAGTCAAACCATGGTCTCCTATGTCAAAGTCCTTCTTTTGTGCTTCACTCCCTTCATTATCAGCCCCTGATGATACTGCACCTTCATGCACGAGTGCACTTCTCAAGCCTCGGGGAGGCATAGCATGACACTAACAAGCTATCCTCTGGTGGATCGGTGGTTCTGTTACATGCTTTAGTGTCACCTTTCTGCCAAAGACAGGAATAAATGTTGATGCAGGATCAGAAAAAAATGCTTTTTCCAAAATTAAAAAGGTCAGCAGGGCAATGTCAAAGTCAATCATCTCTCACAAAAACGTATCTGTTTTGTTTTTGTTCACAGTGGAGGCATTCAGAATATCATGGATGGGGAAATAAGTGTGTGCAGTACATTAGTTAAAGGTAAGTAATGCTGAGACTGTTATTCATAAAGCACACTTACTAAGAGCTCAAAACATTTTGATCACATCTCTATTTTATCTGTTCATGTTTTTTTTAGAACAAAAGGAAGTACACCGGGCCAAACGGGAGACAGTTTCACCTGCGGATCAGATGACCAGTCACTCTGTCCCCCTGGGTGTCCCTTTCTATCTGTCCTGTCCCATAGATTCTTACCATGCTGTTTACACCTGGGAGCATGGAAGCCAGAGCAGCCCTTGCCTACAAATGCAGTCTAACTGCCTGCACCTCATCCCTGCCATGACACGAGAGAGCTACGGCACCTACAAGTGTGTTTCCGAAGAGAAAAACTACACCAAAACGGTGAAAAATTATCATCTTACGGAGCAAAAGATCCAAGACACAAATACTGACAGAAGCAATATGCCTTTCAAAATGAATGATGCATCAGATGTTGGGCCACAGTCATGGATCATCCTTGGACTTGCTGTAGCAATGATGGAGATTTTCAGATAGAGTTTACACAAATTACGAGTTAATCTTTACACTCTCTCTTTACCTCATGCTTGAAAGTGTAGGCTCAATATTTTCAGGCCCTTTGTCTTTGCCTTTGCTAACCAGGCCAGGGCGCAGGCGGTACGAAAGGAAATCCGCCCAAACATCGGTTAGGCTTTCATCTCAACAGTTCAGGAACGTTCCCACTGTGAACCTAAAACCTCATTTGTGTGCATGGCCACATAGCTGTGTTTGAAAAAATGCTCAAGTTCACAGGAACAAGCTGTGGCCGAGTTTATTTTCAAAAGAGAACAGGAAGAGGTCGTTGTGTTGGAGGGAGAAAGGAGCACAGCTGGTCAGCAGTAGAGCACAGCGTGAATGAGCTGAAGAGCTCTGATGGCGTTCGTTGGGATCAGCTGATGGTCAGTCACTGATTTCAGCAAAGGTAATCTGAAGGAATTCCTTTTACAGTATCAAGGGATCAGGCTGATTGCAAACACTCAGACCAAAGCTCACCATTAAAACGTTGTGGTCATGAGTACAAAAGCTTCTGGTGGAGAGCCACAGACAGTGCAGCAGACAGTAAGGAGGCGTGGTGTAGCTGCAGTGTGGTGCGCACATGTTGAAGCCAGCTTAAAGCTTTGGTTCATTAGAGGTCAGGGAAATGTAAAGTTCCAGTGTGCATTTTCCCTGTGCCCCACTCCAGTGCACTGATGACAGATTATTTGTACCAGAGTGTTTAAGGAAGGGTGGAGGCAGCCAAGGACCGTCCAGAGTTCCCCGTTTTCCTTAACTCTCCCACTGTCATAACAGTCAGAGGTCAGGGAGGTGTTACTCTGAAAAATGATCTGCTGCAGAGCAGACAGCGTCAAATAATAAGCACCTTGTTTCATTTTCACTTCCATTTTGGCAATAAAATGCACATTTCTATGAATTTGTCATTTACATATTGAAACTTGGATTAGCTGCAGTGTGAACAATGGATATTGTGTGTAGTGCCACATCGCACTTTAGGTAGAATAGAGTTGAGATGGTTGTTGAAGGGGATAGTTTTGATCTCTGAATCTACACAGTGTGCACACATCGTCATTGAAGTTTAATATGAGCCACTTTTCTTGTCAGTTATTTATATTGAAGTGAGAGACTATGTAAAATTAGCCACTATTTTCATAAAGGACAAATGCGGGATAATGCTAAATGCTGCAGAATAGTGCAACAGCAACAACAGCAGAGAAAACTCAGAGACCTGGCTGAGTAGTGTCCATTACAGAGAAATATTTGGCTTCAGTTTGCTAACACTTAAAGCACTAAAAGTTACCCAAAGCTCATATCAGACCAACTAAAGCTGCAGTAGCAAATCCTGATTGTACTGAATTGAGCAGCAACTATTTCTTATTTCACAAGTTCTCACTTTAATCTACTACCAAGCTAAAACTATTTATTATTGAAATTGTTTTGGTACAGTCTCAG
Source organism: Chaetodon auriga (assembly GCF_051107435.1). Lineage (NCBI taxonomy): Eukaryota > Metazoa > Chordata > Actinopteri > Chaetodontiformes > Chaetodontidae > Chaetodon > Chaetodon auriga. The sequence continues at coordinate 11,703,293 of NC_135079.1, read as the reverse complement.
TTTTTATGTTAATACTTAATCTTTGCTTCATACTGGAGATTTTTATACATGCAAGCAATATGTGTCCTTACAATTTCAATAATCATATATTTTTGCATAACGATTGCTTGAAAATCCTTCCTGAAGACTGTGAGTGAATTGTATTGATTTCCTAATTATTTAAATAAATAAATAAAAAAAACTGAGCTGAAAATCCAAAACATGGTTCACGAGGAATCCATTCGTTGGTGGTTTCAAGACAGGAGTTTGTGCTCAGTAGGTCACGTTATCTTCAGACAGGGCACTCAGGAAACCAAGTGCAGTCTAATCAGAGTACAGACAACCCTGTAAGGATCTTTAGTTTAATCTGTCTTATTCCTGGATCTGATGACCAAGTGAGCACATCTTGTTTACACCAGGAGAGGAAGTCACAACAACTACACTGTGTATCTTAGCCAACACTGTACAACCGCTCAGGTGGAAATCCTGGATTCTCATCAGATTTGCTTTCCAGTGAAATAATTGTGGTTTGGAAGCTCCGTGAGAAACCTCCTGCTGTTTCATCTCCGATCCAAGATGAACGTTCAGATTACACAAGCACAGTGTACAGTCATCTCTGGATGTCTGTGACCAAACCTCTCCGTTGCTATGTTGGCTTATGGGGGTTGCCTGTTATCCTCATCTTTGGAAAGTATTCACTTTCAACACAGCAGTGGTACATACATATATATGAACTGAAATACCACAGACTGTGTCAGTTCTTTTCATCTGAGGTTACAACACAAACTCCTGACAGTTGAAACTGTTTGTTTTCCCAGCACTGCACGACACAGCAGAACACAGATGAGCCACCTACTGCGCACGTGTCTTGCTGTCAGGTCATTTTAATGAAGATCATGGATGTTCAGGTTTAAGCCGGAGCTGACACGACACCTGACCTTATATAGCTAAGTGGCTCCTGTGGTGAGGCGTGCACCTGGCCTGTAGACTTACTGCTGAGAAGCTTACTCATAGTCTAGGTGGAGATGTAAAATGTGTTTTCATACATCTGTGGTTAACATAATTTGTCTGTGGTGACTGCATGAGTCATGTTTGAGCCACCCTGCTAAAATATATCCAGACCCTCCCAGCTCAAGCTGCTTGATGTCAGCAAAACAATAGAAACACTGTATTTAAACAAGTACACATCATTATGATTTTCTGCCGACCTACTTTAAGAAGCACCTCTTCTTAAGTGTCAGCAGCTCTAAATTGGGATAGCGCCACACTACAATCTCTGTGTGATATGGTGACCATGAGCTCTGCTACACTCTGATATGACCATGAGCAGACCTTGATTCCCACAGGACTTGGGCCACAGTTAACATCTCAGCATTTTCCTGTTGTACTCCTCCAGGAGGAAGGTCTGCTGGAAGAAAGCCAAAGTACACTGAATTATGCAACATAATCGGACCAAAACGAACACAATTATTTTTTCTAAGTAAAGGAAGCAAAGGAACCCCACCCTGCAGATAAAAAAACTGATTGCACTTAAAACATATGAAACATGTAAATAACATAACACAGATATATTAACGTCATACAAAGTATTTGTATGAACGTACTGGGTAATTTACCTACAGGCCTGCAGGCAGAAGAACTATACACATTCTATCTGTAGTTGCAGTCTTTTGACAGCAGAGGGCAGTGTTGCACAACAGGACCCACATAGAGCCGACCTGGCCTGAACTGAACCTACACTTAAAACTTAAGATAGGCTCACATTTTTTCAAATCTGCCTTTAAACACTACTCACACGCCCAGTTATATCAATATGAAGCTCTAGCCGTTAATCAGATGTAATATTTTCCAAAATTATTGGTGATGGTGATGAGAATATATATTGTCACACTAAGAAGCGTATGTAAATGCCCAGTGACGATGAAAACTCACAGGTTTTAACAGAAAAATATCAGTTCAGTTAACCAAATCTTCAGTTTGGGTCTTTAGATTCATTAACTGCTTTCTTACTAATTTGATGGGATATATTTACATTTGTTATTTTTTGTTACGGCCAACTGGTGTATTGTTGGAACTGCCACAGGGACAGGTGGAGTTCATGCTGCAGTGACACCAGACGATGGCAGTATTTGCGCAGGAATCGAGTCTCTTCAAAAACTAACACTGATGCATGTGACAAAAAAAAAAATGAAGAACTATAATGACTAAAAATGTTGTTTTAAGAATAGGCTTTCTTTCGGTTTCTATTGGCTTCCTCTGCCACATCCGGTTTTAACACTTGCACTAAAGCTTAGAAATCGGCTCAGGCGTCACATAAACTGTTTCACTGAAATGCCATCAAATGATCTGCATCTGATGTGGCTCAAGATGCGGTCCTCTCTCTCACTGGACTCCTCTGAATCCAGCCTCTTGTCAGTCTGTTTGTTTGTTTGTTTTGTTTTGTGTGTTTGTTTGTTTAATTATTAAGGATCATTTGTAATGATGCTGCTGGTGGAATTTGCTTCCTGGCTCTCGCAGCACAACTTAACTCAAAATCTGTCCGTGCGTTTGGAAACTCTTGGCCTTTAATTCCAGACAAAAGGCTGCCCGCCAAGCCGAATGAGGTCAAAGATTAGGCTTGGGTCGAGGTTATAAATTAAACAACGGATCTTAAATTATGAATTTTCTATGGGGGTGGAGGAGCTTCTGTATCTTTAATAGTGAGGAGAGAGATGGGAGAGGCTGCGCGTTCACGATTCCTTTTCTCGCTCCGCGGCGGCGGGAACGCGCAGTGGAGCTGACGCTCGCTGGAGAGGAAAAAAGCGCCGTCGGACTGCAACAGCGACTCACCGGGAAAAATGTGCCCTCCACCGCCGTTCATCAACGCTGTCGACGTCTGCAAAAGTCATGTGAAAAGATCCACAACATATGAGGACTCGACTTTTTTCGACCATTAAACTTGTTTCGGAGGATTGTGAACTCCAGAGTGATTAACCAAAGCAAGGAATTGAAGTTAACGTTGGACAGGTAAGACGATGTAGTAGTTAATGAGACAGTTACTATGAGTGAGAAATGAAAAAAATACAGGCTTTGAGCTGAATCCAGATCAAGGTGGACAACATCGCCCTGCAGGTCAGTTACAACTGTGATGAATCACAAGGACATCTGTCCATGCAAAAAGCTGCACCTTTAAAGAAACTGATAGCGGATATGTGCAATTTATGTGCACTTTCTTAAAGCGTTTTTTTTTTAATTGTTATTATTCACTCCAAAAATCAAAGGTTTCAACATTGTAGACAGCGTCTGTTTGTCCGCACTGAGGAATCGCGCTCAGGGCAGGAGGGACCGACTGACCCTGAAATTGCTGCAAACATGACACACAGCCTATATGCTTTAATCCAGTGCAAAAGTCCTTTAAGAACAATGCTGTATCTGCGCACTGCATTGGTGCCATGCGAGACAAAAGGAAACTTTGCATGTGATGCTTTCAGATTGTGTGACAGCAGCAGCAGTTGTAGTATTCACCTTGCTTGTGCATTCAGTTTCTTTGTTATTGTGAGTTTGTAATACAGTTTTGAGTTGTGGTAAAAAGCCTTAATGCCCCTTAACTCGCTCAGTAAAACACGTTTGAATTAATAGGCAATGTAAAAGCTTCCACAGTACATTTCCGCTGGTGTAATGGGCATAATGGATGCTATTTGACGGACAGAGATTTTACCTTTGGCTGATGTCTGGTTATTGATACTTGCAGGTGCAGAAAATGGCGGGACGGCTCCTGCAGCTCTTCGCCTTGTGGACTACTGTGATTGGCATTGCGCAGTGCTGTCCAGAGCTCTGCAGCTGCCAGGATAAATTTGCCCACCAGTTTGCTGACTGTGCTTACAAAGACCTGCTGACGGTACCCGTGGGTCTCCCGTCCAATGTTACCACCGTGAGCCTTTCTGCCAATAAGATCAAATTACTGAAAAGTAAAAGCTTTGTCAATATCACACAGGTCACGTCTCTCTGGCTGGCCCACAATGAGATAGTTACAATAGAGACAGACACCTTGGCCCCCCTGATCCAGCTTCGCAACCTGGACATCAGCCACAACAAAATTGTGAACTTTCCATGGGAAGATTTGCACAACCTCACAGCCCTGCAGCTTCTGAAAATGAACAACAATGAGATGGTGAACCTTCCAAAGGATGCCTTTTCCACTCTCAAAGACTTGAGGTCGCTGCGCATCAACAACAACAAGTTTACCACCATTGTGGAGGATACCTTCAGCGCTCTCACCTCCATGTCCCACCTTCAGATTTTCCGCAACCCCTTCACATGCTCCTGCAACCTGGAGTGGCTGAGGGATTGGATCGCAAAAACTAAGATTTCGGTCCCCGAGCCAGAATCTATTTTATGCGAGGCCCCTGAACACCTGAAGGGTACGATGGTTACTAATATGCCCAAACTGGACTGTAAGGCCCCTACTGTGACAATAACATACGAACCCAACATTGAGAACACAGAGCTCTACGAGGGTTTCATGGTCATCTTAAATTGTGAGACAACAGGCAACCCCAAACCACAGGTCAGCTGGGAGGTGACTGCAGGAAATCAGAACTATCTGTTCCCCTTGCCCTTCACTGGAGAGATAAACGAGGTGCCAATTAATGATAAAACAACCAACAATCGATTCCTCGTCTTTAGGAACGGCACTCTCATCATCCCCCGTATGAGTAAAAAGGAGGATGGAAATTACAGCTGCTCTGCGGTGAATGATGTGGGTAAGGCGGAGAGCGGTGTTAAAGTGGTTATGGCAGGCACCCAAAAGCATGGGAGCGATGCAAAAATCGACTCCACGGTGGACAAGATCCGTCCCTCTGCCAAAAAGCCTGCAGAGCCCAAGATCTCCAAAAACAATGTGATCAACTGGAGCAAGTCGGAAGAAAAGACAAAGGGCAGTTCTGAAGGCGCGTCAGACAAAAATGACGACACCGGGCACGACGGTGGCGTTTCCAAGGACCCCACCTTTGCGAGCAAGTGCGGCGTGAGAGACAGCAGTGAATACATCTCCAACCATGCCTTCAACCTGAGCTTGGATGACCTGAAGCAGTACACTTTTGATTTTGGTGTTATTGCGTTAGAGGTGTCAGAGACGGAGGCCAAAGTGCAGCTGAATCCACTGCAGCTTCCCAGCAGCAAATCTACCCTTCATCTCAGTCAAGCTGAAAAACAGGAAACAGTAAACAAAGAGCCTCTGGGTCTGTTCCAGTCTTCGTCCAGTAAAGCCAGCCTCGACATGCTCTACCTCTGTGTAAATACAGGTAATGGACACTCTATGGTTCAGTGGTCCAACATAGAGGAGGGGGTTAATTCCTACCGCTTCCATGGTTTACAGCCTGGCACCAATTACACACTTTGTCTCACCTATGGGGGGCAGGACTGCCAAGTGCAAGTAGTCTTCACAACTCGGAAGAAGATCCCCTCCCTGCTTATCATTGTGGTTGTCAGCATTTTCCTACTGGGTCTGGCCACTGTTCCCCTACTGGGGGCCACCTGCTGCCATTTGCTATACAAGTACCAAGGGAAGACCTACAAGCTGATCATGAGGGCTCAGAATCCGGATCAGATGGAGAAACAAATGACAGGAGATTTTGATCCCAGGGCGTCTTTTGTGGAGTCAGAGAAAACCTTCAACCCTAGCGAGTTAGGCGAGGGGGAGGGAGAGGCCGAGGGAGAGGAGGGAGACGGAGAGGGAGAGGCTGAGGGGAGCGTGGTGACGGAGTCCATCCCCGGATCCTCGTCCAAAACCAACCAGGAGGAGTTTGAGGTGGGCTCGGAGTACAGTGACAGGTTACCGCTGGGAGCGGAGGCAGTCAACATCTCGGAGGAGATCAACGGCAACTACAAGCAGCCAAGCCGCTGAGCTCCGCTGCTGTCTGCGAGTATATTGTAAAATATTTTACTTTGAAGTAGGCCACATTCAAGCAGGTAACTCACCCATCATTTCTACACGTGAAAACTGACGGCTTCTGGTAACACAGGTGGATCTTTTCATTTTTTTTTTTTTTTTTTTTACCTCAGAAAGTACTCCGTCGATCACCCGAGATTGTGAATTGATTCATGTGACATTTGTAGTCTAACAGTTACTGTAAGGTTTAAATAAGCGACATACGTTTACGGAGCAGACAGAGCTGTCTACTGTTTATCGGACCTCAAAGCTGACAGGAAAGCAGCAAAATGCTCCCTTTTCTGCGGGACACACGGATGGGCATGGGCGCAAATCGTGCAAAAAGGCGAGGCGCGGAGCTCGCCAGAGTTTCGCGTAATTTAAAGCAAAAAACAAACAAACGAAGAAAAAACAAGATGTAATCATCGTTTCGGAGAGCACAAAATGTAAAACAACATCAAAGTGCCATATGTGTTAAAGCCATTAAAAAACTGACATCAGGGACCAGTAGTTCTTTCCAAACTGCGCGCGTTTGTGCAAAGACGCGCATGAGCCTCGTCTAAAACTGCCAATTGTCATCTTCTCAGGTGTCGGCACTCCGACTCCACTGTACTCGTCCACGGAACAGATATCGCAGATTTGGATGATGATATTTGATTAAATGAGAGGCTGCCAGATGCAGATATTTGGTTTCGGTGTAAATGCGCCTGACCCGCCCGTTGTCCTGCGAGTCAAAGAGGGGAAATTTCACTTTCTACTGTGTTGTGCTTGACGGGAAATCCCAGGTCTCTTCCCATCAAAATGTTGTTCAACGTAATATTAAGGCTTTAAAAATGTGCGACTTTAACCTCTTAATCAACGGGTGCTTGCTCTCGCTTTTTACAATGAACGTGTCCATGGCATGTCACACGTATTTCCTTGTGTGGTTTTTATTAGTGTAGTCTAGAGGACTTTAGATGTTACTGTCAGCCTGTGATGTAAAGCCATGTGAATTGAAATTATTCCCCCTTTTTTTTCCTTTTTTTACGACGGTAAGTTTCTATGAAGCCTCACCAAACAGGCGCATGAGAGTGTCTGGCGGCTTCACTGTCTTGTAATTTGATGCATATAGTGAGTTTTTGTGAACTGTTGTAAAACGAAACGGAAAAGCCGTGACCTTTCAAGATTTTTTGATATAATTTTATGTAAGTGGAATTAATAAAACCTATGAAACTATACAGACGATTTCCTGGATTTGTCATTGCGGAATGAGATGTTTCAGGAAGGGAAAAAAAAAACTCAGTTACATTGTTTTTTAAAATTGATTGAAATAATAAAATTATTCAGAATTAAGTAATGAAACTAACAAACAGTTTAGGTTTGAAATCGATTCAGATGAGGCTTCAAAAAATCCAGCATCACGTTATTTCTTAGCGCTTTTTATTATAGGAGCTTGATTCGAGTCTTTATCTTTTTTTTTTTTTTTAGGACGGAAAAATAGATGGGCTCTTTGGAGAGTGTTTCTGCAGAAGATTCAGGGGGAAAAAAAGAAATACTGCGTTTCAAAGCCTCCCGTTTGTCTTCATTTTCATGTTGAACCAGTTCAGTTCATTTCGCTCAACACAGCACAGCAGCATCACACCATGCATATATATCTGTGTATGTACATAAATTATATATGTATCCTAAAATTAACCTGCTGTAGAATGAATAATATAAATGTCCGAAAAAAGAAAATACTTTAGTTTCAGTTTTATTTTCACGGTAATCAGAAGGAAAATTCGGGTATTCATATTTTCACTTAAAAGTCGGCATTTTAAATGTAAATGCAGAAACAAAGGATGAAATGTTGATGAATATCAGAAACCAGGCAATAGTTTTGACAACAGTGAGAAAAGCAGCAAGTGTTTTTGGACTTAAAGATCTACAAATAAAACAGAAAATACAGACAGTTTCATTTGTCTGGTAGCTCATATCCCACAGGTTATTGTTAATTACACAAAATGTGTAGAAATTGAAAAATGTATTATCCAGCCTATGAAAACAGCTTATTCTGTGAATTAATAAATAATGAAATGCTCTACATATTAATAATACCCTCTTTAAAAGGATGCTTCAGTGGATTGCACATCCATGCGTTTAGTTTGGGTAACTACAAATTTGCATTATCTGCACATTGTGCTAATAACAACATATTGGAAAACATGTGATTAACCTACAGGTCGAAACGTACAGCAAATGAGTGCGATCCCAAAATAAGCACATAAACGCCTTGAAAATTACACATAATGAGTGTGTTCGGATGGAAGGTCAGTGCCACACACAAGCTTTCCCAACGGACTGGAGGTTGTGGCCCTCACCTATAAACAACCAGGGGGACCATGAAGAGCACAAAGGGGACACACGGGGTCCAGACAGGAAAGGCTTGGTGAATATCTCTACATGTGGCACCAAACTTTAAGTGCACTTATTTCACCAAATGCAGACACATCTACAGTAGGTGTGGGCAAATAATATGACCGTAGAATTTCCCCAAAACCAAAAGAGACCGTGCAGCCGATCCTTCATCGCGGTGACGTTCATGCTCAGTTGCTGGCGGCGGCCTCGGCCTCCTTGGTCGCCGCCTCCTTTGTGCTCCCCTCCTTGGCGCTGCGGTTGAGGCTTCCATTCAGAAAGCTCTCTGCGGTCTGACGCTGGAAGTGCTTCCTGGTGCCCACCAGGGAGGGGTTGTTGACCAGGGTGTAGAGGAGCTGCCAGTGCCTGCGAGCCCTCTTGGCACTGGATACTTTGTGCTGTTTCTTCTCCTGCTGGACCAGCTGGATCCCTGAGGACATTCAGACATCATGATAGCACCGACGGTATGTCATGTACACAAGTCCTACGGTCACATTCATAGATAGATTTTTTTTTTTAAATCTTAACTGGAATGGGAAAAGACTCTTTTGAGGGCCACCCGGGACCAGCTACATACTATAGACAGAGTAATAATAGAAAGCAATCATATTCTAATCCTCTAAGCATAGTCGGAGCATACTGGGCTTGCCATTAACACGCTGAAAGCTTAAACCCCTTGGGCTACATGAATATGAAACAGGCAATTAGCGTATAGCTCATCTGTGTAATCAGCTACTCGGGAACTAATCTTTGCAATACAATAGCTTATTCCTGATAACGCATTGTCCTCTAGACGCAAACAAGCAACATCTCTACTGCACATTTGTAATTGGACTCAGCTGTGATACCAGACAGAGTTGGATTCCGCAACAACCGATGAAGCCTGATGCATTTTCCTGCTAATTTCTCACTCTGATGTATGTCCTCTGTGGGCCAGCACCACTCACATCCCCTTTGAATCAATACCATCAGCCTGCCAACCAGCCTTAAAGCAGCTGTTCACCTTTTGTGTAAAATACATAAGTGATACATTGGCTTCATTTGAATTAAATAATACAAATACGATGGCGACTTATAGGACGACATTGACAGAGGCTGAGGGCTCAGGCGAGTGTGGGCAAGCTGATTAGTTTATGACAGATTTGATTGAGGTCAGCAGCAGGACTGTAAATTATTCCACAGTGAGACTCAATTTGCTCTTGACATATTAAATCAGAAGCGCTAAGCTTTCATTTCTTCCACGCGTGCACGACAGTGGTATGATCTGATTATGTGTTACAGTGACCTGCTACTGAATTCTGAACCTCCCTGGAGTCACACTGACTTTAATGTAGATATGAATCCGCTGTTTATCTTGAAATGATAAAGCTGGTGATATGTTCTCTTGCTGCCATGAAAACATGAAAACATCAAGTCACACTGCTGCACTGTGGAACATGTTCTTTCATTAACATAAACATGGACATTGCAGTTTATTTTGAATCACTTCCACGTACACCATCCTGCTGCTGTAAATACTCACTAGAGCACAAAATGTGCATTAATCTGAAAATGTTCTCAGCAAATGTTTGAGTAATGTTTGCCAAAAACTACAGAACCTACAGGTTTAAGGAAATTAAGAAAATAAAGTATATATTGTTTTTAAAGATTTACACGATTCTTCACATGAAAGTGTTTGGGTTTAGGTGCCACAGACAGGATAGAGAAGTCAGAAAGTATTAGTATTAAGACTAACATAATGTTGGTTTTGGTCTTTTCATGGGATTTGTTGACAGTAAGAACAACGTAGAAACACAAGCTTTATCTTTTAAATGTATGACGATACTGAACCTACAGCACCAAGTCACTGAACATTTGTGTGAGCTCAATCATTAGCTCTTGGGAAATGAGCTGAGTGGGACTGTGGTGTGAGTTTTCTGCTACAGACCCTCTTCGGCGTCCCGTGACCTCTGTGCAGTGCTGCTGTCCTGGCCCATGGACTGCAGCAGCATCCCGCAGAAGGCCTTCATCACAGGGTGAGACTGGCTCACCTCAATCTTCAGATAATGAGCATAGCAGCGGTAGGCTGCAGACAGACACAGGGAGGGGGGATCACTCTGACTGGGCAAAAGCAATAAACACATAGGACTACACCCCATGTTGGCTTTGAGGCAATCACACATAATGGCCATACAATCACACCTCTTTTTTTTTTTTTTTTTAAACCACCTGCTTTTCCTGACAACAGATGTCTTAAATCTGCAGCCATTTCAGAGATCGGTACGCAATTACAGCCCCGTGCACTGCGCAGAATACAGATATCATACGAGCTGCAGTGAGCCGCTGGCAGGTTAAAGTGGATAGGATACACGTTTCTGGCCTCTAAGTGGGATCAGTAAAAGTGCATTTGCTCATAGAAAATTGCTTCTCTTTAAGCCTACACAGTGAGAGTGAAAAAAACCCCACTGGCATCTACAAAGGTAAAAGCATGATGTTAATACCAATGAATATGTTAACATTTTGTGTCTGAGACTAAAAAGGGAAAAAAAAAAATTGGAGGAAAATGTAAAATATAATGAGCAGTGAAGTCTAAGGCATTAAATTCCCTTGCAATGCCTTGTTGTTGTTTTTATTTGAACACATATAACTGACCCACAGCTAATTTTGCAGATGAGGCAGAAAAAATCCAAGCTATCCATTATGTAAAGATATATTTTCAAAGCAGATGACAATGACCTGATGCTTTGGCCTGGCCAATAAATCAGACAGTGACATTATGGCTGTGTTGATCTGTACAGAGAATATCTGGCTCACCTGGGTCAAATGCCTCCACAGTGCGGTTAAGAAGACTGATATCCATGCGTCCCATGTGGACAATGTTGAACAGGGCTGTGATGATCATGCGCCACACTGCCAGCAGCACCCCGATCAGAACGTTGACTGGGAACAGCAGGTAAGTCAGCAGGAACAGATTACCCCTGTAAGATAAGACAGAATACATCAAACATGCAGAACTGACAATAAAACACACAGAAAACATGGCATTACAACAACACGGCAAATCACCTGTTGTCTAAGTCTCGTGTGCCCGCCGTTTTTTTGATGAAGCAAAACCTGCCGGTGATGTGTTGAATCAACACCGCCAAGAGAATCATCAGCCAGAAGGGCCTGAAAGGTCAAAATCAACAATCAGATACTCCTGCAGTGGAACAAGAAGTACAGAAAGCACAAAAAACATTTGGTAATGACAAGATATGGCCTAAATCCATTACTGTGCAGCATGCATGTAGCATGATGATGCTGCTGCTGACTGAAAACCATTCCAGGTGTCAAGTTTACAGGAACTACATTTCTACACGGAATGACTTAAAGATTGTTTTAAAGGCAAACCATTATGAAAAGTTATCAGATTTTTGCACAAATCTGCACAGCATTGTTCCAGCGGGGAGCTATGCCTTAGTCATGCAGTCTGTGGACAGAGAAGTTAAATGAGTCAGAGGTGTGACGACGCTCACCACATGCTCCACAGGATCTGAAAGAGGATCAGATTCTGCCTGTGCAGGACGGGTATGATAATGAGGAAGACTGCGATCAGAAGGCAGAGGAAGAACACCATGGTCTGGACGATCATGCCTGCAGGGGAGAGATCAGAGCTTCAGGGCCTCACAGCTTACAGCGTGCCCAGCATCCGACACATCTACACAGCACACCCACTCCTCTCTCATATCACAAGAACAGAACTTGAGAAGGATCCTGTCATGAATCACAAGTAAAAACCTGACAAATCTGTATTCTAGTTAAGTTAATCAGGCAGTAGAAGGATGCATCTAGAAGCATGAACAGGAGTGGGAGCAGTACTGTTAATATGGCATATATGGAGGGGCTTTCTGATCCGTTTTTTTTGTCTGCCATTACTGAAGGGATGAAACAAAAAGAGATCCAAAATCAGCATTAAATGTGTAGCTGTACCGATGCAGATGTGGGCTGCTGTGAAGCTGGTGTATCCCATCCAGCAGACCAGTGCTGGCCGGGAAGCCCTGATACTTCTCTGGCAGTTGTAAACGTTGTAGATATCTCCTCTGTACAGCCCCTTCAAGTTGGACCTACAGAAGCAAAGACACAATTAAGGCAATGCAAAACATAATCAGATTCATCAGTAAATGTACAAATTACGTAGTTAATTGAGGAGGTCATTTGGCACGGGGATACGCCCGAAATGCAACTCAATACTCGACACAGAAAAGCATCGCTTTAATATGACGTAATTTATGGTAATGGCACAGCATTATGCTTCTTATCTTAATAGCCATTTTCAATTCTAGCAGCAGTTAACACAGAGTAAATTCTTTTCTGCCAGCCTGGGTGATTAGTACTCTATTATGTTATAATAACTCCTCTGTGAGCCATCTCATTATAATGAAAGAACCAGAATGCGAAGCACGCTCCTGATCCTCGGAACCTTCGGGGAGAGAGCAGAAAAATAAGAAAGAGACTAAAAGGCTATTATTCTGTTCTTTTCTCACACCTACCGATGCAGAACCATGGACCGCATGAGCATGGCCAGGTTAACCAAACCAGACAGGGTCATCGCTGAGATATAGCACACTGCAGGACAAAGAGCAAGCGACATTCAAGCTGTTTTGCTGAAGGGGGATTCATTGAGAGTTAGCAATGTTATATTACTTTCTGCAGATTTAAAACACACATGCAGCAAGCATAAGAGTAGAGCCATGTTAATGCTCTAAAAGTCTCAAGAGATGGAACTAAATAAACACATGCTTCCTGGTTTTACTCACCTTCTACACACCACATGTAGTAAACCACTATTCTGACCACTTCGTGTTTGTCTGGAGACAGCATAATCTTGAAACCGGCTAAAACATTGGCGATGTCTTCATCAACTCCTGAACGGGCGGTCTGGAGAAACGGCACAACTGCGGAAATCAGCAGGAGACCCACCTAAACAAAAACAAAAACAAAACAAACAAAGCGACATAAAAACTGGACTTTTATTCATCATTGGGGAAACTAACATGGCAATGCGATGGCTTTTACAGCTGTGCAGATGCCTGCGCTGTATTTGGATCATCCTCTGCTGATAATGAACAATCAGGTGATTGAGTGTGCAGCATTTAAAGTCCAAGAATATCCTGTTGATATTCAGAGTCTGGACTGAAGTTAAAAGGCTGAAGCCAGAGTTAGGATTGGTTCAGGTCAATAACGACCTGACAGATGTTTGAGTATCCTGGACTCTGCAGGAGGTTTTATCTAAAGCAGAGGCAGACATATCACATTCAGTGTGCCACTGCCACTTTGTCCTTATGCATTATGGATTTGCTCGGATTATAAAGTCTGATAGCAGATATGGTAGTTACCTGATACACGGTTATAAATGACACCACACCAGATATAGCCAACTTCAGTGGAAAACGGAAGGCTGTTTGAAAAAGACAAGAAGCATTAAAAATTTCAAAGGAGATGATACTTGAAGGCATGAACAGGCACAACACAAGACCCAGACCGCACATTTACCTTCCTCTGGTGTATAAATGTACGACTTCACGGCATCAATTATTCTTTGAGGGAGCTTGGGTGTCTCTGTGCTCGATGCGCTGAAGCAAAACGTAAACAGAGGCGCAAATTTAAAATGCCGCATTTTACACCAAAGAATTCATGAGATTATGGTTTGAACACTTGAGAATGAATGAGCCACTTTTCCCGTCATCGTTGAATACATCAAATCTGTGTAAGTAGAGTCAAACATTCTGTTCAAATGGAAAAAACATGCATTATTTCCTGGTGCTCACTGACCGTGACAACAATCTCCGCATGGCATGTTGGTCATTTGCATTGACTGCCATCTTCTGACCATTTTCCTCAGATAAAAGTTAATTATAAAGAGATACATGCCTTTTTAGAAAGAAGTAAAATAACTTGAAGACCGGCTGAAACAGCCTCTCCCCACAAATTTGCCTGTTAGAGGATAAATCTCTTTTGCTGCAGGGGCTGACTAAAGCAGAGTCTGGACCGGCAGTAACAGATAGCAGCCAGGATTATTTTACATAACTGAAAGAGCCCACATAGACCAGAGTGTACAGAGTGGCTTAAACTCATGTCAGAGCCTGCTTTGACTGCCAGGCTAAAGAATGTCCAAAGCAAAACTCCTACACTCACTGAGGGTGATTTTACAAACAGCCTCTTCCTGTAAGTCATAGGGCTATAGTTTAAAAGAGGGGCATCCTTTGTAGTTTAGGGTTTTAAGATGCAGACAGTGAATGCAACTGAGCCTGGACCCTGGCTGTATCTGTCGTCTCTCTAATGTTTATATTAAAGGCTTAAAATGCCCAAAAAAGTCCCTTAAAGAGTAGAACATCCATCAAAACAAGTTATGTAATAGTCCAAGTCTCTTATTTTGGAAGCTTTCCCTTCAGCTGTGTTCAAACGCAGAATTACACTCATAATTAAACAAGGCTCAAGTTGTCATTTGCATCATTGCATTTTGGCTAAAGAGTAGTCAAAAGACAAACATGCCTGATTTTTATACCTGATTTTGGTGGACTTCTTCTTCTTGAGCATTTTCTTCACATAGTCTTTATAGTAGCTGCTGCTCAGATCCTTATAGAAAAATGGACAGCATTCACGTAAGGAACCAAATGATAACAGCACATAGTAAACAGGCCAGGATGGTGTGGCAAAGCTCAATGAATTCATTAGATTTGTGGGGCCACAAATGCTTCAGCTGCACCTTCTTATTGCTAAACTCCTTTGGCAGGATGTGGCATTAGAATTTATTTTGAATTTATTTTGTAATTATTAACATGTGGGGAAAAAAAATAAGCCTCTTTCTAATAAGTTTCTGCATCTGTGCAGATTTATGGTGTCATATACTTTCCTGTGGGGTACAGGAGAGAAGGGGGGCTGAGTCAAACTCCAGGCAATCGCCTCACCCCAGCTTTGTCACACCCATGCTGAGATTAGCATCAAATAAATACAGCATTGTGTCTCCTCGGCGAAAAAACAAGGCAACCTTTTCATAATCTGATCAAGAACATAACGTAAACCAATTACGTCAAATCTACTTAAAATGATTAGGCAACTGGCACGCTGCGCTGGACTTCACATTTTCCCTCAGCCGAGACTGTATGAGCACGATAAGCCCCTTGATTAGCAGGAGGCTTATACAGGTTGCTCATATGCACAGATTCAGAAGAAATGTGCGTCTTAGTGAGATTTTTCTTTTTAATAGTTCAGGCTTACGTGACCGTAGACCGCTAATCAACACAGACACTTGCATCCTGTACAACCACCCTGAAGCAGACATGCCAGAGCAACTGCACTCAGATCAAAACTTACCTCTGTAGCATTATTCTTTTCAGTGCCCTTTAAGCCCTTGAATAAAAGAAGGGGATACTGGAAACTAAGGAACGCCAGGCAAGCTATCTGGGGCAAGCTGGAGAAGAGGGAGTAGTGTTTGTGTATCTGCAAAGGAATAAAAGAAGACTTTAAATCACCTAGCAACTTGTTCTGGGAGTTTTGAAGTGACAGACTCGGGATGCATGTTGAAACTGCATTGTACTGACACAAAAAGTGGACACAAATGGCTTTGTGTGTTGTGGTGGGAGTCTGCATATTGGCCAAATGGGATGTCCACCACAACACAGGAATCTCCACCGACCAAAATATTTATGATTTAATGGCAGAGAGAAACCTTTCAGCTGAAGTAAAACACCAAATAATGTGATTTAATGATGTGATTTTTTTTTCTTTTTTACTTGTTTAGACAGAAATACATCACCAAATATAAAGTTTATTCTAGTGTCTGTTCTGTGATTAAGCTCTTGCAGATCAGCTCAAATGCTCCCAGCGGCATTTGGTGTGTGCCAACTCATGGTGGGCTACAAAGACAGGCATCACCACTATTAAAAAAAAAACCACCCAAACCCTGGATGTCTCTCTCACACACACTAAACTGATTAACTGTGACAAAGCCTCTTGATTAAGACCAACAGACAGTGGAACTAATTATTTTGAGTTGTAGCCATTCAAACAACGTGGATATGGCGCAAACGTTTTGAAAGCTCCAACCTTGTGTCCATGAATAAAGCTGAAAAGCCTGATATTCATCTTTTCAAATCACGTCTCTTATATGCACGCTACAGACCTGCTTTGTTTGCTAATCAATGGGTTTTCAGACCAGAACAAATCAGCTTTGTTTTTAATCCTGAAAACTCAGACAGATGACACGTTACAAAGAAAGTGACAGTTAATCCAGTGACAATCGAGACAGTACAGAGAGCTGTATTCCTCATGGATCTACTGCTGTCTCATAAAAGCAGTTATAGATGCACTGGGACTCATAGCGGTATTGAAAGTCATCTGTGCTTACCAGAGGTGCTTTGGGACAGTCAATTTTCTGCCAGACCAGGACACCAAAGTGCGTCCATGACAAGAGGCTGCCAAGTACATAGCCAACTTTATTATGTAAAGTGCCACATGCCAGGAGAGGGTAGTATAGTGCGGGGTAGTAGAAGACGCCCAGAATCACCCAGTTCTCTGCAAATACAGCAAAAGTGTGTGAACATCCAGAGCATCCAAAGGAATATGCAGTGATTTGTTATTTACTGGACCATGTGACAGAAGATTGTAACTCTGACAACTGATAAAATGCTGGAAAATGATTTAGATTAAACTCTGCAGCATATATATATTTCCTCCTCTGCTGAACTTTGCACATACAGTTTGGGGATTGTGTAAAGTAGCAGGAAAAAAACTCCTTAGTCAATTCTTATGTAATTTTATTTGAGAAAAAAAAGCTTCTAGTAAAGCTCATCATCAAACTCCTGAGTCAAAAATAAGAGAGACACATGGAAACGAAGTATTCACATGCTTAGTAACACATTTAACGACAAAGATAAACGTTCAAAATCATTGTGTGTGAAAAGTGAAGGCAGACAGAGCGAAGATAACCTCCTCACGTTTATTCTCCGTGTCTGTTGTGAAGGGGAGGGGGTTTGACGATATGATCAGGCCCCATAGTTTGCACAAGAGCACTCCAAACACAGCCACTGCAAGACCCTTGTGTTGCGTATGGTCCAGGAAGTTGACCGGACTGTGAAATCAAGCAGCAGGTATTTAGAGCCCTCATGTTACCTGCCTCACATCTGGATCAAACATTTATTGGGCAGAAATGACACACTTCAAAAAGGACCATAGAAGAGTTTAAAATGTTTGAGATAAAGTATAGCAGACATTTTTTCGTTTTTTTTTTTTTTTTTTGGCGTTCCAAGCTGCCCTTTACTTCCACTCATGTCAGTACAGGATGAACATTAACTGGCTTGAAACTTGCTTGAAATAGGAAAATCCGTCAGTTTTCAAACTCTCTTAATCCAGGGAAGGTTCACTGAGCATGAAAGCTCTAATTAGTGCCCACCTCTGAAAACACACACATTCACACACAGATGTTAGCCTGTATGAGCACAGTTTTATCTGTTGGCTACTGAGCAGCTCCACTGGAGCAAATGTGGAGGTTAATTACTCAAGGGTACATCACCCAGTCAAAAGATGAAATTAGCACAATAAGATTTGCGGTATTATACATTACAAGTCCTTATCTCCACATGTATGTTTCCATCCGGTTTTGTCAATGTGGTGACAACTGAATGAGTAAATGCAATGTCTCTCTCCAGTATAATAGTCATGCTGAATGTTCACTGTGAATGATTTTTGAATCTCAACCAAAGTGAATATGGAGCACACCATACTGAAATGAAGTCAATAACAGCAAAGTAGATCAGAAATCAGTTTAAAAATATGCCGTAAGCTTTGGAAAATGATCAACAGTGATATAAACTATATGTAATTCAATGGGCTATGTCATGCAAAACTACTAATATGGTCATATCAACGCAAGCAGCGATGTGATTCCACATTTAACCACAGTGTTTATGTCATCCAAGAAAAGAGAGATAAAAGGGATAAAATACTACAGTCTCACCTGAGTAAACCTGGGAGGCCTTTCTGTCTGTCGCCCACCTTCGTGCGTCTGGCTAAGATTGCAAGGATCAGCATGACGACAAGCTGGGAGAAGAAGACACATCAGTCAGCCTAATCTGCAGAGGCGTGTGCAGGTGTGCATTCCCTGGGCTCCAGGCCTCACCCTGCTCCAGATTAATAATGAGTTGATGCCACAAAAGGCCAAACCCCAGTGTCTCATTAACGCTCCCCATGGATGTGGTATGAAAGAATTGTCATCAGTCAGGATCACTGACCAGTGAGAGTTCAGTGACCTGTCGTGACCTGTGACACATTTAGGAAACACAAGCCTGGGTCGACCGCCTTGCTCTAAAATGGGCCAGTATGGACAAACCACCAAGACCACCATGAGAAAAAAACATGTTAAAAATGCTCCATCTGGATCTGGATCTGGATCAAAACCACTAACTGATAGACAAACACACTACACATGTAAAAACATGCTTTATGTTTGACAACAAGGTGTGATATTGTCCACCCAGTGAATGACAGGACAGTGTAATGTTGTGTCACATTAATCCAATAACAGGGTGGACTTACAGATATCGCCGTGATGCATATATGGTAGAGCCTGTCATCAGCAGTGGGGTCACATGGAGGGATAATTCTAAAAAAAGGAACACAACATTCACACATGAGCAAAACAATCAAGGATTTGAGTCACCAAACAGACCGACACCTCACTAAACCTTTCACACGTCACCGTCAGGACCATTTGTGGCTGGAAACAGCAGCTGAAATCCTGCAGCAGAGATTTGCATTTAAACGGATTGGTATCAGCGTGACACAGGAACAACAACAAATGCCTATGATCACGTTCCCGTACACTGGAAGAACAGGAATGCCTGGTCATGGGGTAGATATTACAACTCTGATATTCAGAGAAGGCCTGTTACGTGAACTATTCTAGGTTGGGAGACTTACTACACTACTTAATGGTGTGTGAGCACAGAGATGGCAGCTTCCAGAATGGATGTTTTGATATTTTTCACAGCAGTCACTTACCTGTCAAACAATGTGTGAATTTGTAACTTGGCACTCAGAGAACAGACCATTTGTAGATTTAAGGCAGTGTCAAAATTCACATTTCAAGAGTGAGATCTTCAGCGGGACATTTTAGTGTTTAGAAATCAGCCAGCTAAAACTGATAGTGAGCTACAGCAGTGGCCAGATTAAAGCTATTGAGACCACAACTCAACACAGTCTATTAATTTACAAGATAGCCCGGCAGTTCATTAGCAAAACATGCTGACTGGTGATACAGTACACTGGCTCCATCCTATTTTGGTCATATTGTTCATCAAAGGCAATTATTAAATATTTTTTCTACTAATCTGTACCAATATATACATGGTGGTGTTCTACATGGAAAAGCAATTTAAATGCAAGAAAACATCCCGAAAAGAACCAACTGGAAATACTGCATGAGCCCTGTTGCATTGTGGGATGGGCCAGGAGTCAAAGATTGATGATTCAAGACTGTCAGGATCAGTTTTGGATCTTGTGTTGAACTTTGCATAGTACCATGTAGTACATCTTGAAAAACTTTCCAATAAAATCTTAAATTATTTTACACTGAATGTTTTGTTCACACTTTTTCTAACAAGATCTATGGAAAAAACCAGCTTTCACACAACCTGCATGCTCGAAGCATGAAAATGAGACGGCTTTTACAGCAAGATGACAAATGAACTGCACAGAAACAAGACCACACACTGACAATGGCACTGTAGAAGTGTGCCAAGTGTCATCTAATATCTTAATGAGAGCTGTATCTCACCACAAACTTGTTCAGACTAAAAAAAAGTTTGAAGAATTGCTGACATGTTAAACAATAGACAGGCGGATTTTTAGACAAACAATAAAATAATACATAAACTAAGCTAAAATGATGACATTTAAGGAATAAAGAAGTAATCTTAAGTTCTCAGAGAGACGAAGACACTTACTCTGCTTCAATTTTGGATGGCAAAGGATCCAGGTCCGGGTACTCATAGTCCAGCAGAGCATCCTTGTCCATTGTGCTGCCTCTTGTTCAAACAGATCCAAAGTCTTAGAAGGGAGCTGGAGCACTTTTAACCTCTGGTGATACACAGCTGTGCTCCCCTTGACTCAGGAGGAAAAAGTTTCTCCCAATTCCCAAGATGAACTGCTTTGCTGCTGCAGAGGCGTCCTTCTTTCCCTGTGTTTGGTCTACTCTCACTCACACTTTCTTACCCTCCCTCACAGCCTGTATTCAGGTGCCCTCGTCCCACTGTGGAGCTGAGAGTAATGTGACAGGTCCTGGCTGCAGCGTGCTGCCTCCACCCTGCAAAGGCCCTATTTCAGCTGAGGGTTACCACCACACTGGGAGCCTGGGGAGAGAGTGAGAAGGGGGCAGTGTGTGAAAGGAGGGAAAAATGTGGAGATCTGGGCAGCCAATCTGGAAGGCCACCTGCGGCTTACTGGGATTACATTTACTTTTTGGGTTGTGTTATTGGACCTCTTGCTGATGGTTGAAGGGGTTAGGTGTGCAGCATTATAAAACTCCAGCAGGGACTGTGTGGGTAGCTGGGAGCTCCTATCAGAGCAAAGTTCCACACAGATAACAGGGAAATTCTCACGTTGTTCCCTTCAGTCATGGTTCAGTTGCATTCGTGAAAGGTTAGCAAAACTAAACCCAGGTAAATCACCAGGACAACAACATGGAACCAAGAAGAGCTGGACGGAAGAAAGTGCATGTTTTCAGGACAGTCAGATTACACCTCACCTCTCTACGTAACTCTGCACCTTCAGCTTGATAAGGATCAAGGAAGGGTTCATTCAACCCAGTACTTTGTCTTCAGCAGATAAATTAAGATAACGATATCTAAGAGCATATTCACTCTAAACCTGATACCTGAAAAGATGTCTGCATCTTTAATTTGCCACACTGGTATCGAGCTATTTTAATTTGTTGTTTAAGAGATAATTCTTAGGAAAATACAGTGGAAATGTGACAACAGGTAATTTGCAAATAGTGATGAAAGTCATCCAGTAAACTGCTGATAACGATCAGATATTATGAGAGGGGAGTAAATCTATGTTTTCAACATGATACGAGTACGTGATATGTGAATGAAATGGATTTAACAAAAGGTACAGTCACACTGCCCCGAGGACATGGCAGCTTCTTTTCATACATTTTTCACGGCGTCTTTTGTCAGCTCATGGAGCGCAAACAGTATCCAACAATAAACAGGGACAACTCTCTCAAACTTTTACTATTTCCTGCCATTTTCTAGACCGCTTGATCGCTTCATTCATAAAATATTCACAGATTCATCGAGAGTCACAATAATTGTTTTGGTCTTATACTTCACAGTGTGACCTGCCTCATCACATCAGACCAGGCTGGATCTTGACTCCTGAGTCATGAAAAGTCTCTGTCACATTTTAAATCCTGTCAGGGTCTGGCAGGTTGTTCACAAACAAAAAAATAGTTTTCACACCAGATTTTTGGCTAACTTCCTTCACAGTTTGGACTATCTTTCTCTTGTCTTCCCTTTACCATGACCTGTAATGTTGTTTCTTATTTCGCCTGGAAGATAAGAAACCGGATTATGACTCTTGGGGGACAGAAAAGCAGATTTGGGCAGCAGCTTTTTCATACTGAAAATCAGAGAATTAATGACAACATCAAAAGTATAAATAGAGGAAAGTGATCACAAAGAGTCTCCAGCGTAAGTAAAGCACAAGCATGTGAGTGCTAGAAAGACAGGCTGAGGTCAAGGGTCATGCCAGCACCCTAGCTCCAATTATTTCCTTTCTGCAACAAGTTTACTGAAGCAACAGCCAAAGTGCTCACATTCTTATGTCTATGTGCACCAGCATATACACAAAAGGTTGTCTACACTGTATTTTGTGCATCATGTCTGCACTCAGCAGCTGCTGGCTGAGACTAAGTAAGTTTCGCAACACTACCTCCATGTCAGCATACACTCATTATGCCAGGATTACAGTCACACTTCTTTAAAAAGCAACTAAATTTCCCTGGTAACACTCCTGAGAAAACATGGTTTCTCAAGCATAGTAAGCCACCAAATCAAATGTGCTCCCGAAGAAAAGGCAGCCCAGCAAATAAAGGGGTCACTGAACAAAGAATGCTTTGAACGGTTATAATTACATCACAGAGTGGCAGTTTGATTGGGCCAGACAGTTTCAGGTTTAGGAAGTCGGCTCAAAAGCTCTTGGGTAGGAAATATATGAAGCAGGAGCCTCGTAAAACAAACACAATCGAGTGGCTGATTTGCTAATCCATTTTTAACAATCTACACAGAAACATCATGACAGGTGGCAAGCCAAGCGTTCACATACTAATTAAATGTGAAGGAGGCTGAGATGACAAATACCTCCAGTGCTTCAGAAGGATGTTTATATAGAACTTCAGACAAGACAAAAAATAATGCATGAATACAAGAAGTGTATGACCATTAATGCTGCTAAAACATGAGAAGATGCTGCTCTTAACTTTCATATATCACTCAGGGACTCTGAGGAAGCCAAAAGTTTGCAAGCTGCAACCAATAAACTGATTCGAAACTTAAGGAGGAATGAATCCTGTGTTAAACATGTAGTCATTCATCCGCTGGATGACCGAATTAAATGACACTTTATTTATTTAATTTTTTTTTTTGCACGGTTTTTTAACAACATTAGGGGTTGTTGTGCTCCTGCTTCCCACAGCTGAGCGTGCTTGTTCCCTGGATTCAGTTTCACAAAGGCAATCAGGGACAAATTTCATGCCTTTGAAGTTGAGCTTGATCTCCTGACAACAAAGAGACTTTCAGCCTGAGCGCCGCGACAGGTAGGCTAACCTGTGCTCCACACACACACACAAGCCTCTGCTCCTCACATGAAGACCCAAATGGGTTTTATGCGTACACGTTATTCGACCCAGGTGCGCTTGTCAGGGGAGACATTTATTATCAACTGGCAAGTTTCGCAACGTCGCCTAGTTAATATCAGCTACACTGGCTAATCAGTTAAGCTTGGAGATGCAAGGCTACTTACCGACCGGCTGCAGGTGTGCTGCAGCGCCAGGTAGGCGTGGAAGGTGGTCAAAGCAGGACTGCTGCTCATTTTGTCAAGCGCCAAAAATGCTTTTAGAATAGGCTGCATGGTGTGCATTACCTGCCCGTATTTGCTGCTTTAATTTCCCCTGACATGTACACTCTGCAGCCTCATAGCCTGCAAAACATATAGTTTGAAATGTGGATCTTACCTGGTGTTGTTCCTGAGCTGTCTGTCTTTTGGTTTGGAGAGCTTCAAATGGCTGGAGTTTTCATCAGCCCACTTCAATAATTACATTTACCAAGCAACAATCTGAGGAGCACCTTCTCTTTTTTTCTGGACACCTCACATGGAGTGTCTGCTTTGGGACTTTGACCTGTCTCTATCTTGTTGTGGTGAGAACATCATAAAAGTGCTGCTCATGCAAACCGTTGTTGTGAAACATATGGAGGTGATTAATGAGGTCAAGTTCAAGTCAAGACTGAAAAATAGTCATTAAATTACGAGTGAACATTGCTGAAGCCTGTATCTTTTATGTGTGTCCTTTTTGGATGAAATGCATATTTTAGGCTTCTAATCCCGGGTTTAAGTTTGTGTTTTAGCTTGAGGTTACGTATCTATACTCCGTGTCCTTTGTGAGATCCTGCTGGGCTTTTTGCTCTGTTGACATTTCAGGTCAAGCTGGGGATTCTTCCTGCCATAGTTGCGTCACATAAATCTGATGTTACAGCGGTGCTGTCACAATGCAGGGGAACCCCATACATGTGGAAGTGGAGTCATTTCATTAATTTCTGATAGTCTGTAACCCTGTGACTGAGGCTTCCTTCAGACCCACTCTGGATGCAGTGAATACCGCTGTGCAGACAAGCAAGGTTAAAGTGTGCGCCGACTCTACTGAAAGTCAGCCTGTACAGTTCAGAAGAGTTCAATGTGGCAAATTAGTTATTTCAAGACTCACAGTGTTTTCTTGTGTATGTCAAAGCTGTTGAGGGGGACTCTTTGCCATAAGTATCAGTTTTTCTTTTGATGGTCTTTCAATCGACAGTCACATTATGGCCTTGCTACGACTTTCTGTCGATGCACTGAGGGCGGCTGGTGTTCACCGCAGTCAGACCTTTTGTGAATAAGATCATTAACTTTTTTTGAGTGGAGGAGAGTGCTCAGTGACGACAAAAGGAGATGAATCAGGGGAGACATTCGTGTATTTAGGAGTTTTCTAAACCAGGAGGCAGAACATCTCAAATCCACCCCAACATGTAACTGGAGCAGTAATGATACGAAATGCCACTACTAAAATTAGCTTCTCATGACTTTGGCACCAGGAAAGCAGGATTGCATGCACAGAGATGCCCTTCACAACCTCATCTTACCCACAAGCCCCGGCTGCCTTTCACTGCACTGTCACTGACTCATTAGTGACAGTAGTGCAGAGACAAAGATTGTCTTTGTTGATCTCAGAAATTAGATTCTGGCATTTTATAGACATTCATGCTCTTAGGAGCAATGTCATTTGTATTTTTGGATTTTACCTTCAGGGCTCACATAGCTGGGAAATACATGGCCATTAATTTGAATGCAAGAACTGTTTGTTGTTCTTCTCTCATCTAGCTTCCTGTCACTAAGACTGAAGTGGAAATCTCAAGTGCAGGCTTTTTATGCATCCTAAAGAGTCCAGACTTGTTCCTCCACACACCAGGCAGAGATGACCTTCTGATGACCTTTCTATAAAAGCAAGGGAGTACATCTTTCCTCTGACTGCGGTTTCCCAGCAATTCAGCCTGTACTGTTAAAGCTGAACACTTACTCAGAATCTCTCTCATGGTAGCAAAGTAAGGATATCATGAGAAAATCACACCATCATAATTATTAACTAGCTGACTCCAGCTTTTCTCTTGAAAAACATGCATCTGAGTTAGCAACCTGCTGTCACAGCTGTCCTTAAACAGAGAATAAATTAGACTCTGTGATGGACATTATTTCAATTGAAAATGTTAATAGTATTGAAGTCATCAGAGTTTGCAGCAGTTTTTCAGGCCAGTCTTTGATTTAAGATTCCTCAGATGAATTAAAATCAAATTGCATCTGTCTTGAAATTGCTTATTCTTTCATTCTTTATTTTGTGCTCTATAAACATTAACATTTCATTGTTGGCAAAGTCAATTCAAATTGAGTAATATTGAGAAATATTGTCTCAGTATTAAATCATGCCTCCTGAAGGCCTCCAGGGTGCAGGGGGGCTAATTACTGGGGATATTTTTCTCTGGCTCAGTCTGCTGCACTGCCTCTGTCATAATCAATGAGCCTTGTAACACTCAATTAGAACATAATTGGATTTGTGTGTGTTCGAGGTGGAAAAAACATGTACATTCGAGCGGACATGAAAGAACTGCTTATCTCTGCTGACAGCTGTAATGAAGTTGAATTGGGGCGGCCAATTGTAAATTTCAGAAAAATTCAGTCAGCGTAAGCATATTCCAACACTCTCCATCTACGCCCAGATGCTTCATATTTGGCTTGGTTAAAAACAGCTTGGATTTACATTATAAGGTTTAATTAATGATTTAGATTTGGGCACACAGCCCCAGCTAGATATAATCAGAGCGTGCTGTATGTACTGTTCACTTTGTTGTGTACAGTCTGGTCGAGGTGTTGTGAAGTTGAACGGAAATTTTAATTCTTGTCACTTTTTTAAGTTTTTTACTCTAACTTACCATTGATTGCGCAACATAATGGCTATAGAATAATGACACCATCGTTTTGATTGTTTCCCTCTAAGAACTGCCTTCACTCCACCATCTTGTCTGCCACTGGTGCGACCATCGATGCAGACATATTTCCCTCTTTTCTCCCAAGTTTTCAACAAGCTCAGAAAGTGTTAGCTTTGCACTGTTGTTATGCTGATTTTATAACCGCTAGCCCTTTATGACAGTCAACGATTTGGAGCTATTCTTACCCTACCTCTAACCAATCATCACTCCTCATGTCTAAACCGAACCAACCCAACCCATGAAGGCAATGAATACCAGCCAATCAGAGGCAGAGTAGGGGAGATCAGCCTTTCGCCATAGTAGGATTTGCTATTTAGTGACCCGGAGTGCTTTGAAGTTTTCAATTCCACACTCAGAACATGTAAGCTAGTTAGCCTAGCTTGTGTCTCTCTTTGGGGTCCAGTTGCGGTGATGACAAATAAGCAGACTACTGAAAGTCACTCTTAACCTCAGCAGTACAAACGTTGTGATCCGGATCATGAGTTACTAACATACAGAATAAAGTAGGGAGGCCTCAAATCACAGAAGTAATCAGTGTGATTAAATCTGAAAAGCTGATCCAGAACACTGTGTGTTTTTCTAATGGATTTCAATAAACGTCTGCGGTAGATGAGCCTCCATATTACATTTTGAAATCTGAGGTTGATTGAATCTAAATGGCCAAGAGGAAAAAAAAAAAAATCAATTTCAGTCCTGCAGGTCGTTTCTGTTTTGATAAATCGCTGTTATTGTGGTCGGCTGGGAGTGAAAGATTTATTTCCCTGCTTATGAGCGCTGAGAATGGGATGTTATATCTAAGGAGCCTGTGACAAGTACAAATCTTCCTGATAGTTATTAAAGTGGTCATGATCACTTTGCCGCAGACACGCCGGTGTGCAGCGCTCAGTCTGTCACCTTCCTGCTGCGATTGCCTGACAAGCGCGTTGAATTTATGGCGAGGAGGCAGGGTCGTGTCTGAGTTGCTGTGCAATAATCCTCTTTATATAACCGCTTGGACAACACCTTGGCAAACACACTGCACACACTCAAGAACATGGTTTGATTTTCATGATCTGTTTATCTTAAATGACAGTTTACACTTGATGTTTCACTGAGGAAATACTCGTTACTATGCACACATCCACTTAAACTGGTTTACTACTTTATTAGGCACACCTTTACAAACTAACGGCACCCTCATGTGCATAAATGCGTGTGGATAAAATATTACCTTATCATATTCTGGAGTCGAATTAAATTATCGATGATTCAGCACTTATAATTGTAAGCGTCATAAAGGAGGGATTTATTGCATTTATTGCATGCTACCGCATTAGATAGTGCAGGTGTCTTTAATAAACTGTTAGTAGGTCCATATTACTGCATGTTGTTTTGCAGAAGAGGGCAGCTGTGGCTCAGGAGGTAGAGCGGTCATATGGTCGTCCACTAACTATGTGGTTGGTAGTTTGATCCCTGGACCCTTGGGCAAGATACTGAACTCCAAATTTCTCAAATTTCCCACCAGCATATATGCTTTTTTGTGTTGTAAAGGGCTTTGAATTGGAAAGTGCTGTATAAAAGCAGTCCATTTGGCATTTAGGAAGCTGACCCAGTGAGATAAAAAGGATGAAACATAGTTGGGAAAACAAACAGGAAGGATTCTTTCTGTTATTGATATCAAGTATTTATTACTCTCTCAGATGGTATATGTGTTTGTGTGTGTGCTGATGTCTGTTTTAGTTGTACGTGTCAGCGTGATAGATGATGTCCTTGGCACGGCCTCTATTTTGTCATTCTGTGTGTGTGTGTGAGCATAAATTTAAAGGCTTTGGCGATGTGTGCGCAGTAGATTATTGTTTTCTTGCTGAATTTTGGATGTTGCAGTCTAATCTTATCTACAAAACTGGAGGGTAGAAGTTCAATCATATTGATATGACCTTTATTTTTTTTCCCCCTGGAATCAGTAGCATGATTTGCTATTTGCATGATTTGATATTACGTGTTGGGAAAAGGCCCGTTAACTAGATTTAGCTTTTGAATCTGGCTTTTAAATGAGGGAAACGCAAGAAATGTCTCATGTAGGAAAAAGAAGATGTGAGGTAATGTCATCATTTTTCACCAAAATGATCCGCACACATGATTTATTGCAGAAAACGTGCTATGAATGTTAATTTCCCATTCAAAGCAACATGTCCTGTCTCAGTCTGATGGGAGATTTGCATTTCTCACATCTCAGAGTTTTTTAATTATGAAATTTCAGCCCTGCGTGCTTAACGTAATTGCTATCAAAATGAGAGATTTACCAAATTGTCCCAAAAGAGCTAATTGAGGGCAGAGAAATATTGATTAGTGTATTAGATTTTAGTCTCTGAGCACGCAAGATTTTGTATTGTATGTGTACTCTTTGTGATGTATAGTGTGTTTTTGGTGTTTGGATGAAAGTCTTCAGTATAAACTGGAAGACATTCAACCTTTATTTCAGTGTCCTGGTTGCTCTGATCATCACTGTGTTAAAAAGCAGAAACATCTAATATAATATTGGTGTGAAACTGCGTGTATTTTCCATTGCTAGAACAAAACCTTATATGAGTCTTCCATGGAGTTTCCAAATCCAGTGTCTGGTTATTCTGCATACCTTTCAGCAGAGCATCATTTGTACCACACAGCCTGAGTTTGACCAGTTTTCATGAGAGGCTGCCTCCCGGTCTGCAAGCGTTAGATTTTTTTCTGATGAATAATGTATTCATAGTCTGAAGCTGCAGACACAGTCTCACTGTGTGTTCAGAGATGCTTGACTTTCACACGTCTCTGCTGGAATGAGGCTGAATCAAGAGCTTGTCTCGGTTATCAACAGCTGAGGGGAATATCCTGCTATGTATAAAAGACACAGAGAGAGCGTTTCTGTGATGTTAAGGTGTTTCTAAGGCTACATTAGGAGGTGTATAATGGTGACGGTGGAAAAAAACACAGTTGTTTTTGTGTGTCTCCTTTCTGAAATGACAGTTTGTATGTCATAATTACAATGGGTCCCATTCATTTGCATTTTAATGGCATGATTAAAACCACAGGACATTATTAAACCTGTGCATAATAATAAACTATTTTGCTATATGTCCTACATTTTTGAAGCTTACAATCTTTCAATTTTGTTCAACTGTCTTAGAGAAATATTGAATTAACTCATTTTTAGGCCATATTTCATGTTGGGTTTTGGACTGTAGGTGATTAGACAGTAAAAAAAAAAAAATAATAATAGATTTTTTTCCCCCTCCACATACAGTATATACTTATATACTAGATATGAGTGGGTCTCAACAATGTCACAAGTATGACTGTATTCCTTAGTTAGGCAACATCAGAGCTTTTGTTTCACAATATGAGAGAAACTAACAGCATTTCTGTGGAGTTTGAGACCATAGAGCTGTAGCCGAACTGGATCAATATTAGGGATCACGTTGCCTCAATTGGGCTCAAAAGCAGTCAGATCTGTTTTCCTTTAATAACACAAATTATTGCAGCAGAGGAAAGGTGGTTTCTTATCAAACAAGGTGTTAGTTTCTGCCTGGTCTCCTGTCAGCGGAAGGATTTTGACCCGTGGTCATAAAACGTTTCTATTTTGAGGGGTTTTACTGAAGCTGTTGTTGTGTGAGATAAACACGCAGTTACTTCTGATCAAGTTGGACAAAATATGACAGACAAAAGATAAGCCAACAGTTTGATGTAACAACAGGTAATATTTCTACATGAGGTATGTTTATAACCTGTTTAACATAAGTTGTAAATAGCTATGCAGAAAGTCATAGATAATACACTGATTTGCACTGTAAAGATTTAGGTTCTGTTTGGAGTTTCTTAAACGTATCCAGTTACTCCTGTCACCATTTATGGATTGCATGGATTGCTTTGAAGACAGGGTGGTGGTCAGCATGGTGATTTGTAAAAGTCAGTTCAGCACAAATGGCCAGACGTCCGGGAAGCTGGATGTTCTCTGAAGCTGACGGTAAATCCCATTGAGACCATAGTGCCGTCGCACCGCGTAGGCCTCCTGCAAAGATCACTCACGCCAGAGTCCATTAGCAAAAGGCTGCTCTCCACATGTCACTGCCTGAACAAAGACGCATGTATTCATCCCACACTAAAGGAGGAATGCTAGCAGTCATAAATAAGGCTTCGGTAAACACGCTCTGACACAAGAAAAAGCTTGTGTAATTTATAAAATACAATGTTGTGTAATGCTTCAACTGGAGTATTTGAACAGACCTGCAATGAAGTGAAACTTCAAGATAATCTGAAGTGACGTGTTTCAAATTTCAGGATCAGATGATGAAAGAGAGCAGTGATTCTTCAAGATGGGAATTGATTGTCAAAGCAGCATTTGTGTCACCTCCTGCTGCTGTGTTTCTACATTATTTCTGCATATCAAACTAGCGCGCACTACTAAATTATCCACATAGAAGAAAAAATATTGCAATCGTTAAGCGACAGTGTTTCTATGCTTTTTGGGAACATCTGTCCGGTATTACGTTACTGAATTTGTGATTATGGTTTCCCTGATGCATTATCAGTATTGGTTTTGATCTCCACCTGCTGTCACAGTGACATCATGGTATCGATTCCCCAGATGACTGCCGTGGAGAAGTGAGTCATGTTTCCCGGAGAGGTTTGATGATAAGCCAGTGAGGAAACCCCTGTGGGCCTGGTATGGGCAGGGCAGAATACATCATACATGCTTTTTTTTCTAATCACAAGGTTCTGAAATGCTCCTTCAAAGATGATTTCTGACTCACTTCTCATAACATCACAGTCCTTACCTTCCCCGACAGGCTCCTCACAGTGTGATTGGATCATAAAAACGTCTCGTCGAGCTCGAGGAGTCACGCGGCTCTCTGTCACGTGACCCCGACCTTAATTAGTACGGCAACAGATTGTCATTTGCATTTACGTGCCCCAGTGACTGGATGGGAGGTGGCGTGCATATGGGGGAAGGATAGAGGCACTTCAGGGCCGGTTTGCTTAACAGACCCCCAAGGTACAGTCAGTTCAGAAGTGTTGTTATTGCAGCGAATTATAACAGCGTCTAATTCATTGTGCCTAATTTCCAGTTTGTGTGGTGCACAGGTGCCGCGGATTGTCTCTTGAAGCCATTTATACAACATTTTTCATAATTACTTAATGCATTTGCACTATTTGAGAGCAAGAAAAGTATAA
Organism: Chaetodon auriga; assembly: GCF_051107435.1. Taxonomy (NCBI): domain Eukaryota; kingdom Metazoa; phylum Chordata; class Actinopteri; order Chaetodontiformes; family Chaetodontidae; genus Chaetodon; species Chaetodon auriga. The sequence goes on along the minus strand of NC_135079.1, from coordinate 11,672,036 downwards.
TCATGAAAATAGAAAATACAATAATCTTTGAATTTCACCCTGTCCGCCAGCACTGTGCCATTTGGCAGCATTTGATATGCACACGAGATAAGGAAACGCCACAGAGCGTCATTATCTTTCAAAGTGTACCCTGATCCTGACAAAAGATCTGCCTTGTACCTGCTGGGAATTTCTGCCTCTGGAGAACAGAGCTGTGCAGCACTGAAAGACTCCTCCTTTTATTTAGCAGGCAGCAGCATTTAGACGTTACGTGCCTTTGGCTGTTTGCTTTAAAGTAGAAAAAGCCTTGTCTGCCACAGAGACGCCGCTTTGTTCTAACGTTGATAGAACATCTATTCTGCCGTATCAGGCTGTAATTTAGTTGGACCGTGTCGTGGAATGTGGGTACCATGTTTGTGTTTCTGCTGAATGCCGGATCATTGAGACATAATCTGCCTCGTAGAGGATTTCTCATTACATCTCAGCTTTGACTTTAAACAGGAAAAAAAACAAGATGCTCAGCAGCAGCAGCAGCAGATTTATTGACCTGCTTTCTTGTTTTCACCTGTGGTTCAATTAATATTCTTTCACTGTCTGTAATAACTAGAATTACACATGTTTTTCTATATAACTCAATCGATGTTTTCTTTTAATAAGAACAACCTTGTTCTTGTCCAATGTTTCAGTTTGCTTTAAGGCAAATCATCTGTCTGTATTTTTCTGTGTAGAATTTGTTTTAGTAGATCATTATCTCTGTCATTTGTCAGGCTGCTTGTCAGTTGTACACATGCTACTGGCCAGTTTAATATCTCTCACCATCACTCGCACTGTCATTAAGCTGCTAACACTGACTCATGCAAATATTCTCTGCAGTAATTTGCATTTGCGCTGCTGACACCGATGAATGCTCCGTCGTCTGTTGTCTCCTGTATACCTGCAGCAAACGGATTCCCGCACATATTCTCTCATGTAATGTGTATTTTTCTGATAAGGTGTTAGACCCAGAAAATGGAAGAAAAATGGCTCTTTTCCTGTACTCCATATTGACCATTCCCTGAGTGTCTTGTTGATTGACAGCGAGAATCCCTGAAATCCTCTGCTGACATGTTATTGCTCTGGGTCAGAATCAGGCAAACAGGAGTTAGCCTCCATACTCCCTCATATCTACTCGTTGCTCTTCCTCCCTGCTTTTTTTTTTATATTGTCCACTATCTTTCTGCCTCCTTATAAAATATCTCGCCTTGCTATGAATTATTGACTTTTCTAGGGTCCCGTGAGACTGAGCGAGCGGTGTGTTGTTGTCCATCAGTAGCAGCAGAGAGCTTTTTTTGTTGAATCCCCAAAATGAAAACATGGTCGGATTTATCATGTTCACAGTCTGAAGGGTAAGGGTAGCATTTCACTTGCCTTCATCTAATAACAGCTACATACTGTGTGGGCAGAAAATATTATATGAATAATAGTTATTGAACTGAACCGCTTCAGATGACTGAAGGTGATGGTACATACAGTAAGAAATGGTCCCATAAAATGTAATGAAATGCTCTCACACTTCAGTTTATCCTCAGCTCAGTAGACAGTAGACGCAGTCACAGTCATTTAAGTAATTAGTAACACATTCACTGCTATGAGGTACGTCAAAATGTTTTTCATGATAGAGCTCCAAACTCTGATTCTTGGTCGATATTGATTGACTTGTTTGTGGGTTAAAAATTTGCACTTTATCAAAAGTCAGTCCAATACAGGAAGTAGGTTTTTAACGGAATCAGATAAAATACTGAGAAATGTGACACTCTGCAGTATCATACAACTAAGTTTGAGGAGTCTGCACACACAGTATGATATTATCACACAGTCTGGCTTCATCGCTCAAAGCAGAGCATGAGGTTTTGCCTGAATGTTTGGATGAGTCTGAAAGCTGATGGGGATCTTGTGTCGGGTCAGTTTTCATCAGAAGCGTTTAAACTTGGCAACCTGAGCCTGCAGAAAATAAATGGGTCATTTCTGTCTGATTCTTGGTATGTATTGATTGGCTTGTTTGTGTGTCACATTTTGCACTTTACTGAGGTCAAGCCATTGCAGGAAGTCGAATTTTAAGATTATCAGCGGGTTCTGCAGATAAAATACTGAGAAATATGTATCTTCCTACCAGTGTATGTGCAGTGTTTTTTGATCTATGGCCCAGAAGGATAAGTTACATCAGCTGTTGGCTACACAGAAGGTACTGATCAGTAGGATTGATTGATTGTTGTTTTTTTTCTCTTTTCATGGGATTTCTTAATGATAAGAAAACTAGAGTATCAGCTGATTTGTTCTTTAACATAATTCCAAATTTAATTGCTAGTTCCTGTTGATATTAATGCAGATGTATTGAAAAATAATGATTCGGGCTTTACTACAGTGAAAACATCATTATGGACATTAGTGCAATGTGTTTTTCTGACATAACCTGATATTGGCATCACTCTAACACTAACTTTAAGTCGTCTACACACACATTGATATGACATTATGGTGTGATGTTATCACACAGCCTTGCTGAATCATTCAAACCTGAGCGTGAGGATTTGCCTGCATATTCTGATAAGTCAAAAAGCTGATGGGGATCTTGTGACGGCTCAGTGTTCATCACTACGCTTTAAACTCTGCAACCTGAGCCTGTGCCTGGAAACTGCAGGTCGCACAGGGGAATGTTGATTCATGTGGCGCTGGAGGAGACCTTACTGCTGAAGATGAATGCTGCTTCATTGTCCTGAACTAATTATTCCAGTGACAAGTGTGCTACCCCCCCAGCTTTGAACGGAGGTTTGAACAGTGCTGAGTGGCTCAAGGTTGCTGTCTGATGTGACTTTAGATTGACTTGAAACCCGCTATGAAAAGCTGCTGCTGCATGTACCGCCGTGTGTGTTGTGAAATTACCTGTTGCTTAGGAACCAGTGTGGCTTGATGCATGAGAGCAGGCTTTGCCAAGGTCTTTGAAGAATTCCTCTACAATCTTGTGCCAAGTCAAATCTAAATTATTGATATTTTCTATACACTGCACATGGCTCAAATTTAAAAGCAAACCAAACATTTTATGTTCTCATGTTTCTGAGGACTTCCTTATTTTTACTATTTGAAAACATGTGGAAACTGCCTTTGTGTAACTCTCCAGACGGGATAAATCTCTCCTTTTGCTCATATGTGTATGGTTGTGAATGATAATGCCATAATCAGCGTATATGGTATTACTCCTTCACTGTTTAGCATGTTGTTTTTATTGTTTCCTCTAATTGCACATTCGACAGCTGTTCAAAGGGACGTGTGAAAACATCTCTTTCAGGTGACTGAGGGATGGAGAGGCGTTGGGAAACAACGCCCACATGCTCGGCCCCAGAACAGGGGTTGTTACTGTCACTATGGTTATTAAAACACTGAATAAAAGACATGGTTCACAGCTATCTGAAATAGTGTGAGTATCATAGCAGAGGCGTTTCACAATACACACATTTGATGGTTAATTAACATCTGTCTGATGTCAGTCCCACCATGTTACTCCTCCTCCTGTGAACCAGAGTTCAGTTTCTTTTTGCAGCATTTTTGCGAAGTTTCAGCTGAAGTCTCTAAAATTTTATGTTTGAATGTTCTTGCAAAATTAGCAGCTTTGAGTACAAGAGGCTTGATCCTTTTGGAAAAGAAACAAAACAAAACTTGAACTGAAAAAATGTCTGTCTTGATTTTTCTTATGTTGTTTTTAAAGTGGAGACTGAGTATGTAGTAAAAAATCCTCCAATTTTTCGTCAGGCCTCCATGGCATTGTGGAAAAATGATGCTATTCACATGAGAATAGCCATCTTTCAGTGTTTGGCTTTTAATATAATGCATTACTGAGTGTAAAATAAATGCTTTCACTTCACTGATTTTACCACTTCAGCAATGAGCACATTTAACTGAGAATGTGGCAAAGGATGGTGATCCTCGATAAACGATAACAATAAGACAAAAAGCTTGAAAACAATGCAGACACACAGTAACTGTGTGTTAGGGGTGAGTTTACAGTGAGAGGCTTTTAAAAGCAGCTAATCAGTGTCTTGTTATTGCACACAGCCAAGAAAAATCGGTCCTTGATTAGCGAATACCAGTGAAGGAGTGTAAAGCCGCGGACACGCTCCCACCCTCTCTCCCTGATTTGCACTCCCACTGTGAGGAAAAGCGTTGGTCGAATGAAGGCGGCAGACGCAGTCGCCATCAGTGGGGGCAGCATCAGAGGAACAGCAGCACTTCAAATGGAATGTGAGGTTTTCAAGGCATACAGTCATAAATTTTTCATCTGCAACCGGCTTTGAGGCAGGAGAGGGGGCAGGCAGCCAGGCTCCTATTGAAGGCTTCTAACAACAAACCAGGGCTTTCAGAGACAAAAGGTAGACGGGGGAAGGGCACTAGAAATGAGAAACAACAAAAATCCTTTGTTTACAATAGAGGAACAAAGAGTTGTAAACAAAGTCAATGTTTAGCTGCCACAACTGAAAAATCTGCCCGCAGAGTGGCAAATATCTCAGCAGCAATAAAAAACATAATGGCAGAGCAACAACTGTGAATGCTGTAATAATGGCTGCCACAACAACAAACATGAATAGATTCATAAAATGAGAGCTGCAATTTGTTTTGCAGTCATCTTTTTTATAGTTTATTGAACTGCTTTTCTATGAGGGATTACATACAAAAATATTGTGAATATGTTTTTAAAATCTTATAAACTTCAGTTCATGTACACTCCATGGCCACTTTATTTATCAATACAAGAGCTCTGCCATCAATTCTGCCTTTCTCTTTCTTATATATGCATGTTTAGAAGTGTACATGTATGTAATATTAGAAACACCTCTCAATATAATGCGGTCCAGTATAGCACCACCATTATCTACAACCTCAAGACACCTCTATGACAGTGTTGAAGAAGACGCTGATTGTAGGCATTATAAAACAGTGTTATATTGGATTGTACATATGTATCCAATAAAGTGGCTGCTGACTTTCACACAGCAGTTCATTGATTTCTTGTAATGGCCTCATCTTTTATTTTGAAAAGCACATTTCAGACAAACAGTATTAAAGCCAAAAACCCTGATTCACCACTATAAAACAAATATATGAGAAAGGACAAAGCATGAACTGCAGGCAAATGTGTATTTTTAGCACAGTCCTTTTGGTAGCTGGTGTCTTATAAATATTCTGTAAATATTGAATGGGCACTTTCAAGACCCCACTGTGCAAAGATGGCACACTATCTCTTTTAAAATTCAGAAGTGAAAGAATACAGCTCATCTTTGCACAACTTCGCCAACAACCATCCAGGGCCTTTGTGTTACAGGCGACTCTTTATCTGTGGGCTGAATCAGAAATATGAACCAGTGCTGTGGTAAATGCATCCTGGCCATGAAACGCTGTCCATCATCCCATAAGCAGACAGTGGAGGTCTGCTGAGCGCCTGCAAATTTAATGACTGATTTTCCCGGCACCGCTGAATCCTCTGGGTGCAGGGTCTGTCTGGATGCTAATGCAGCCTGACATCTCCATCCTTGTTTAAACAACCCATGTTATCCTGAATGCGCTACTGCAACAGCAAATTAAAGGCAACTTTAATACAAAGATGCATCTGAACACTACTGCTCTACTTTTTCAGTGCGCTCAGATCCCAGCTGGGTCTGACTTGATCCTGAAAGGATATTCAGTTGGCCGTTTGTGGAAGATGACAACACTGTGCTCCTTTTTATACAAGATTGATTTAAACTTACTTCCTATTTTGAATCGTGTTTTCACATGTGTGCAGCTTTTGGATAATTTAACACGTCAAATACAATTCAGTACAGTTTGATGCTCATGCAAAATTTATTCTCATACATTTCACATATACGTCATCCTCTAAACTGAGAGTGATGACAAAAGCTCAGTGGAAATTCTGAGAAACTCTGCACATCATCACATGGATTCTCCTAAAAGGTTCATTTACCGTATATTTCAGATTCAGTGAACTTTGAATCAGTAGCACAGAGGACCCTTGATGACTGCAGTAGGCATCGGTTTGGGCTAGAACACATGTTGCGTTTGGAAAAGGTTTCATCCTCACTGTCACAGTCAGCTGTTAGTTTCCCCACATCTCTCTGCAGATATTGCATTTTATGAATTAGGAATTATAGATTTCTCACTGCTGACCTGTGCAGGTGACTCAAGGCAGACCGGCTTCATTCAGTTTCCTTTATACAACTGAAGGTTGACTGATAGGTTCATGTTTTTTGTCATGTGTGTCTCTCATCACTTACATTGGAAGCACAGATTTTCCTGAAAAAACAAACTCAAAAGAATCAAAAGGACAAAAATAGTCCCTCTCCATCACCACTTACAACCCATTACAAGTGTGTGATAGTGAATTTATCTACAGAGAGTCTGTCCTCTGCCTTCTTATTTTCTCCTGATTTTGTTGTGTTAGGGATATTTATGGGGTACAACCTCTGGGCCGTTGGTGTGAAGCCCCCAGCCAATAACAACATGTAGGTGAAGTTGGGATTTTATATAAACGTAACGACCAGGTGCCAAAACCATAAGCAGCATGTACCCAAGAGGAAGCTACAAAAATGGTGGACACAGCACCAGAAAATGTTTGTTTACAACCAGTAACCAGCAATTCTTGCCTAGTTTACCTTCAACAGAATACATTGTCTCGTAGGATAAGATTGCCTGATAAATGTGAACTGTTACTTCCCCTCACGCCCGTGTGGTTATTAATCTCTAATGGATAAAGTCCATTAATCCCAGCCCGCAAGCCAGTTCAAAGGGCTGTGATGTTTGGTGAGCTATGGTGGAAATATATACGTATGCTGTGGTGAGTCCAGATCCAGCATCCAGCAGTGGCATCTAGCTGAAGCTATGCATTCGTTCATGAGATTAAGGTGCAGCGTGGTGTCACAAGGGCAGTCAGGCCTCGAGCTGTATGACTGGAAGCAGGTGGCACGTTTCTTACATCCTTGCTAAGAGGGATTATGGCCTCTGAGGGGAGAGGGAGCATATTTGATTAGCCCGTTCAAAGGTTTTGGAGGATGGAGGGCTGTTCATGTGATTAGCCAGGCATTTTGAGCTGGGCTCCTGGTTTCTGTGGAAGTGTGTTTTATAACATCTTGCGAAAGACAGCAGTGTTATTTTAGTGGAAAGGACCGCTTTGCTCGTCGCCTCCTCTGGAATGTAAAAAAGCTGGTCAGACGCTGCAGCGCACAGTATGAAAACATCGTCAATTTGTACATACTGAAGAGTTGTTCAACAGATTTGATTTGCAGTTAGCCGAGGTCTTAATCTCTGTTTGTGAAGTTTAAAATCAGGTTATAGATTAAATGAGTTATGTCATAATGTATACTAGCCTATACTGTATCATATGGTGGCCCTGAAGAACAAAACGCAACATTTCAGAAAACACCATGACAACGTGAACCCCAGTTGTGTAACATGCAGTTTATGGAAAGAGTCTGACTGGCTTTATTAGAACAAAGACATTCCTATGAGTGTTATCTCCTCAGCGTATTGCATGTTTGCATTTCTGCATTTGCAGGCAGAGTGGAGTGGATGAGTCCCGTGGGCGGAGGAGTCAGGAGGTGACCGTTGCACCCACCAGCCCACACACACAACACACACACACACACACACACACACATACACACACACATACACACAGCTCCTCCAGGGAGGAGAGCCTCTCCATTCAGCTCCAGGAGCTGCAGGCCTACAGGGAGAGTGAGCAGCCAAAGAGTTCAACACCACCAAACAGGATGAAGTTATTGGGTAATGTTGTGTGGGCTCAGCTTCAGATTGTGCATTATAGTACCAAGAGCTAAGAACAGAGAACATCATCTGTTTGGGTCAAGTTTTATTAACTTTCTGTGGCTCATGTCATGACAATCCGACTCGATCTGATGCTGAAGAATAGATTGTCCTTTAATTGAATGTGGTGGAGAAGAAACAGTCAAAGATGCTTAAATCTGTTGCAGAGCTCTGGAGCGTAGGAACGTTAGCATCCCTGCATGTATGCTGTGCTTTGAAAGGAGAAACCAGCACAGGAGTAAGATGTCCAAATAGAGAAGATAGGACTGAAACTGACATGATATCGTGGTTGACTGAGATCACGGCTGGTTTATAGGCACTCGATCGTAAGATTATGAAGCTGTTTGTAGAGCTTTGGCCAGCTAATGCACATTATGCAAGCTCATGCTTACAGCGGGTGTTAATTTAATGCCATTAATGGTTTAGATGTATTTTTGGGGAGTTCATTTTCATTTTCACCCACACTGACTACTCACACTGAAGCACAGACTTTTATTAAAGTGTGGTAATGAAATGTGTCTTCAGATAGTTCTCAGAGTATTCTGGCACTGTGGATTCCTTATTAAAATCACCAATACAGCCTGTCATGAACTGACTGAACTCCAAACATCAAAGTGTATTGATATTGAGACACGTGTCTCTGAAATCTCCGAGGAAGAAAATTAATTTGAAAGGGAAACATTGGGCTTATGCTTCTGAGAATCTGTTGCACGTGACTGGCCCCTCTCTGAATGTTAATGCAACATATTTCCCTGTGTGGTTCATAGGAAATATTGGCAGCAAAAGGTGTATCTGTGTGATATAGCTTTGCCTTGAACCGCTCCCTGTGTCCAGGAAAAGAGTTCAGTGTTGATGATACTTGTCTGGCACGGGCCTGCTCATTCGCGTGATGTCTGCCTGTTACGTGACAGCATAATTACACACGAGGCTAAACAGGGCTCTCATTGAGTGTGGGGAGTGATAGCAGTGGATGTGGAGGGAATACTGATGGTCCAACAGAGGCAACGCAACGTTTCTGAAGCCTCCTCCCTTTGTTCGAGTCTTTGCTTTATTTGCCTATGGCTGCCTCCTCCCCTTTGCGGTGAAGCGAGCTCATTGGTGGACAGCGAAGTCACGGGTTAACGATCAGGTCCACAGCATGAAGGATTCTAACTGTTGCTAAGGTATTTTAAATGGTTTGTTGACCATTAGAGGGGTTCATCTGCTGTCCTCCATCTTCACCTGCTGAATGCTAGGGGATGGCGTGGAATGTGATGAAAGTGTGAAATCTCAGGATTACTCAGTTTCTCATATAGGCCAGACAGTCTGCACCATCACTTGCTGTCTGGGGCTGTGGATGGCTTCAGGCAACATTTGTTATTGAGAGTTGACCCGCATCGTGTTGGATTTCTTTATATTGAACGTCTTTCAAATCCTCTGCCAAGAGAAATTTGGCAAAGGCTCCTGCTGTGTATAGATAGGCTTCTTTTAAATAGAGGTAGAAAAAAGCTCAGGTTCACCCACAGTTCAGAGCTCATGTAGAGGGGAAACTATTTCAGCGCTGCAGACCGAGCACATCATTGAACGCAGGAGTCAGAGGAGCTTCCTTTAAAAGCCGCGTCTTCACTTAGATACTGTATTTCTGTAGTTTCAGTCTGAATCACTGTATTTCTAGGAACAAATGGGATGTTTTTTTTGTGTTTCTCCATTTCTTTTCTTTCTTTTCTTTACTTGTTTGCCATTAGAAAGTATTTCTCATGCATTAGATGTTTTACTGGAGATTAATTTGTGTTCCCTCACTTACCTTCTAAATCTCTTTTTCAGGACTTACAAACAATATAAGGCAGATGACACAAAATATGCCACAAATCAGAATAAACCACAAAAAAAAAAACCCAATTATATCTGTTTATCTGCAGCGATGGTGCTTATTGTGGCTGACAGTCGGAGCATCACCACCTTCCTGCGTTAACACCCCTGCAGCTTTTACACCGTTACCATTTGGAGCCAGTCCAGGTGAGCTCACTCATCTACACAAAGACACACACTCCACAGTCTCTTTCTGGATAACAAACTGGTGAAGAGAAACCTGTTCAGTGCATGTAACTGCACTTTACTGAAGGTGACAATGTTATGGCGTCCCTTTCACCACCTCTCTGCACCTCCACCTGTCATTTGATTGGTATGACAGACCCTTACTTCCTGTCCTTCAGCTGAACTAAAATAAGCTCAGTCAAACGCCGTCAGCACTTGTCTCCTGCTACCTCTCTGCTCTACTACCCTCCTCCTGATACTCCAGTTTAAATTTAGGTTCACCTCAGACCACACACCATCATTATGTCTTGACTATAGAGGAGAGATGAGAGCCGCTGGCCCTGTCTGTGATTCTGGGGGAGCTCATCATCGCGGCTGTGTGGAGCAGCGTGAAGCTGAGCTGCCTGGGACTGTTGGTATTGAGCAGGGAGGAGCGCCCCGGGCACAATCCATCAAAAGGAGCTGTTTGCACTGTGGGAATAGACATGAATAATCCATGCTTTCTTTACCCTTTCCTGTGTTACTATGCGTATCCCATTACATTCTCTGTTGCCTTTTCTTCAAATATCCAACTGCAGTATTTGTATTCAACATTTTTTTTTGTTAGCTAATAATGATTTTAGAATATTTTGGCTTTATCTTGACATTAAAAGTATGTAACAGAAAGAAACAGAGCTGATATGATGCATAGATTGATAGCTGAGCCTGTATTTAGTCTTACTGAGATCATTGAATGCATTCAGTAATTTTACCAACCTGTCCACAGCAGACTTTTTGTAGTGCCACATAAGATTTATATTTACTTCTTATTATACATGCAATCACACTATCTGACAATTTATAGCACTTGATGATAGCATGCGACCTGGACATACAGACAATACACTAGTGTATTATAACACAATACAAACAGCATGGAAAAAAGCAATAGAAAGCATCCTGTAAGCCTCTGCACCTGCTGGTTCACACAGGTTTGGCCCTCACTCCTCTGTACTCATGCTCCAAACAGTATTTGTTGTACATATCTTACGTTATTGTGCATTACTGAATCAAGGTCAGTATCGCTGTAGGTAATAGTTGCAGTACCTCATTGTTTGTGGTTTTTGTGACTGAACTGCAGCATCAGTTACAGCAGAGAGGTGAAGGACTAGTGGACTGGTTTCAGGTTAAATCGGCTAGACGCCAGCTGAATATGGTGTGTAAAGAACTGACTTTATGGATGAATCGGGCTTTGGGGGCTTTCTAGTTTGCAGTTTTTTTTTTATGATGGTCATAAACATTGATTTGTGCAGCCTTGATAATGGAGGACCCTCTTGAGAGCTTTGAGCCATAATCACTGTTTGTGAAGTCCTGTGGTTCTAGTTTTTTTTCCTAATTCCCCAATGACACATGCAAGCCTTACTAACCATCAACACTATTTCTTGCCAGGTGAATTATGCAGTGAATACTGCTGCTGAGGAGATTTCATACTACAGGATTGGATTGTAGTTTAATGGACTACTGCCCCACTGTGGCAGCAATATTGCTGTGCCACACTGTGCCTGTTTCCCTCCAGTCTGTTTCAGCTGTGGTCTCTTGTGATCAAGAAAGTCAGCAGCCTCAAACCTCCTTCACAGGGTTTCAGCGCACTTTTCCCCCTCCAACATCGAGCTAGTTTATATATGTATTGTCATCCCCACATTTCCCTCTGTTTGGCTCATAAATGGATGAAATCCTGTCGTGGTGATGAATATCCAGTGAGACAGCAAGGAGGGGTTTACGGACTCTAGATTCAAGCAATTATGATGTCGACGAATCATTTTGCTTTAATTAGATCTCAGAATATCTGATAAGATACCCGATCTCAATTTTCCTTTTTCACAGCTCTGTGCCAGCGAGATGAAAAAGATGCAAACTCAATCAAGCAAAGTGAGAATTTGATATTAACTGAATCTTTCCATTGATCTTCTGCCACCAGGTGGTATTGAATAGCATGGGTTTAAATGCCTGCATGTGATAATGCATAACTTAAACTGACCAGTACAGATGCGCTATGTTTGCTGATTGGACAGTGTGGGGGATTAGTGGCGTGCATGCTCTCTACCCCCTCTCACTTCTCCTGCTCAATAAATCATCCTTGCTTTATAGGCGCTCCTGCAGGCAATGGAAAAGCCCAATGAAGAACCATCTACAGTAGGTCTTCTGCCCACCGTGGCCAATATTGTCCCAACTAAGCAGGTCAATCAGAAAAAAACACCCTCCCCGCTTTTATTCTGCTTGCATGAGCAGTATAATCAATGTGCTCTGGCTGTATTGTGCAGCTGGTGGGCGAGGCCGGGTGCTTCTTGCAGAGAGGGCAAATGCACACCAGCATGGGCACATCCTGTAACGCACTAATGCACCTCAGATCTCTGAAATCAATTAAGAGAGACAATGGACAGCTGTTCTGTGCATTGCAGACTAAAAAGCTTGAATGTGCGAAGCAAATGAGGGCGTGTTTATGTGGTGAAAGGAACCGCAATCACTGATTAGACTTCTGTTGAAGCACCAAGGTGCACTTGTAGTTTGGGCTTTCATTTAAAGGAATAGTTTGACATTTTGGGAAATACCAGTATTTGCTTTCACAAAGAGTTAGATGAGAGGCTTCAAACAATCTTATGTCTGCATGATAAATATGATGCTACAGCTAGCAGCCATTAGCCTAGCTTAGCATAAAGACCAGAAATGGTATATGCCTATCTATCTGCATGTTTTTACGTTTAGTTTTTTACACATAATAAACAAACTTATAACGTATCAATTAATAGGTAGATTTTCTTACCATTGGACAAAGCTGGGCTAGCTGTTTTGCAGTCTTTGTGCTAGGCTAAGCTAAGACGCTGCTCACTGTAGCTTCATATTAAGCATACAAATGTATCTGTGGTATTGATATTCCCGTCTAACAGTTGGCAAAAAAAAGAAAATAAGAATTTCCTAAAATGTCTATCTATTTCTTTAAGGGTCATACTGTCTTTTCCACAGAGTCATCTCAAAAGGAAAAGGAAATTTGGTTTTCTTTCTTCAATATTCTGTACTAGATGTTTATTATTATTTCACATTGATAAATCTGTTTCATCTATCTTTTTGGATGAGTTGTAAAAATAGTTGTGAATGAGGTGTGAGCGCAGAGTCATGTGTAGAACCTCTGGCATCACCATACCTTTTTCAGACCGGGTTATGTGTGTGAGCCTGGCCTGTCTGGACACAGTTGGAGCTTTCCCAGCTGTGTCTTCCCTGCACCTACCTTCTTCTAATAATAGTAGCTGTTGCCAAGGTGCAAATGGTGCAACTTGATGTTTTATTTATTTTGTTCGCTCAAATGGATTTTCCAGCCGAGTGTCTGAACCTTAATTTGAAGCAGGGATGGCGGTCGACACCCACATCATGTTTTCATTTATGCCTTTTGTGAGTGGGGGCAGCCATTACAAATTCTTATTATTCTGGAAATCGGGGAGCAATCCTCTATTTCCACAGAGGCCATGTTTCCATCAGTCAGTTTAAGGTAAATGGTATGTTTATTTTGACAGATAGTGACAGCTGAACATTTTCTTTGTTATATTTTCTTGGAATGGAATATTTTTGGATGGTAAAATTCTTAAGAAATATATGTTTTTAGTCATAATAATGTAAAACCATTTTGATAAAAAAAAAAAATGTATGTGTCATTTGGTTATAAAAGTCATTACGAAGCTTTCCACTACACAAGCAGCATCACTGGCAGTGATCACAAAACATGCTCCTCCTGTCCTCACCTCGCTGCACAGGGCTGACTTCAGGTATGCTTGTCCTGCTCTTTTTGGCCCATTTTAATTGGGTTTCCCCCTGAAGTACATCCAGAAAGACGACGGGATGATGTATCAAAAAGCCTCCAGATCAAATCAAAAGCTTTGTGTTCGTCTTGACGGCTGTAACTGAGCGAGGATGGGCAGGGCATGGCTCACGTCCCAGAGTCATGGTGGGGAGCTGGAGTCTGGAGAACCAGTATGTCTTCCTCTCCTCTCTCAGAGAGCTCTGTTTGTCACTCGCTATCACCGTCTGTCACACCACAGAGCGCCGTGGCCACACACTCTCCTCTCTTTCCATCCTGGCCACGATGGCATAAACCTCCCTCACACACTCAGCACCTCAAAAGGTAAACATGTCATCCTCCTTTCCTCACACAGTGCTAAAAAGGCCCCACTCCTCCCGAGGGACCTCTACTCTTCCTCTGCCGATCGATCTGCTGAATCCTCGCCTTCATTCATCTACCTATCTATCCGTCTTCCTGTCTTAGCGCCTTGCCATTTGTCTCCAGTCTTTACCACTTGTCTTAATGCTCAATAAGGATATCTCAATAGCTTTTGTTAGTAATCAATATGTTGTGTACCACTCACTCCAGAATATAAATAATGAATATTAGTGGTTTTAATATGGATCCAAAAAGCAGGACAGTATGTACTTCTTACAAACAGTGAGTGTAATCCCTCCTGCTCATGTAAATGTCTCAATTTGCAATATATGCCGCCCATTTGGATTTTGCTTTCCCCTGCAATTCTCCTTCTACACTTCCACAGATTGCTTTTTCCTCTGCATTCAACCCCCACATGAGGAGTATTGATTGTTCCAGTGCACTAATTATCCTGCTTGGCCTTGGATGTCTCTGTGAACTGCAGTCAGCCGTTGATCGACATGTCTCGCATTGCTTTTTTGAAAAAAGAAAGAAACTGTTTTGATTATAGAATTACCAGTACGTCGGGTTTTGACTCCTGATCTTTGTAAAACAAGTGTGACATCTTCTTAAATGACCAGTCTGTCTGTCTGCAGCCACTTCCTGTGCCATAGAATGAGCTCTTAACTTGGCTGATCAACACCTATGTGTGGGTGTGTATGTATGAGGGCAGCATTTACATATGCATCCATGCATATGTGATTACCCTGTATGTATGAGTGTGTGTGTATGTGTGTGTGCACGCGCATGTGGGCAAAAGTACAGGTCGGTACATCCTGCTCTGCCACCATCTGTGCTCAGGCAGGCAACAGGCCACTTCATACACACTCACCCTCTCCATACAGCCACATAGCTGTGTTTTTGTTTGTTTGTTGCTTCTTTAAAATGTGGAAATGTCTTGAGTTCTAAATAACAAATATGTATGTTAACACTGTAATCAGGAACGTGAAAGGGAAGCCAGTCTGATGCGTTTAATGACATTGTGGTGTCAAAGTATTTGAAATATTGGCAGTTTACCTCAGCTTTCATCTGTGCTTTGCTTAGCTTCTGTTTGCCGTCAGAGCGACCGTGTGCTGAAGCGTTTTTCATCATAGGTGTTCTCCGGTGTTCCAGTGGGTGACAAAACGTGTCTTTATAACAGAAACAATAGAAAAAAATACAGCCATAATTATGATTTTTAGCTACATGCTGACTGTTTTCTTACACTATAACAAAACCTTTCTATATGTACTATAATTTAAAGCATTAATACTGAATTATACATATTGTAGGTAATTTTTTATGTATGTATTAGAAACTTTGTGCTTTATTTATTTTCCATGCTACTTTTATATAATTTATTCTATTTTATTGCCTATTTTATTGTTTATATTCTATTTAGACAGCCTGGGATGCATATCACCAACTCTTACATATAAAATTTGCCTTGAATTAAACTTGAATATTTTGTATTTTGACAGATGTCAGATATTTAATACTAACATTAAAAGTCTAAATATTATCATTAAATCACAACACGTGTTGATGCACCAGTGGGAAAATGCTCAAGTGCTCGCTAAGAGGAACCCCTGACCTTAGAGTGAATTACCATACATGTATTGGTACTACATTACAATTCCTAATGCACCCTCGCACTGAATGTATTTCCATGATTAGAATTTCCGTTCCATCTGTAATTGTCGGGAATAATGTGGTAGATTGGGAATCAATAAGGATCTCTGGAGCCGTTGTCACTGGTGACCTTTGTGTACGCTCTGAGGAGCCTCAGCCAATGACATTTGAAGCTCAAAGGTCCCCGTGGATAGGCACTCATCAGGCAGTGTGTAAATGACACTCTTGGCAGTCTCTGCGTGTTTCTAAACAGTGCTCGGCCTGGCAGAACATATAGACGCATCGAAGCAGGCTGAAATGTGTGTTCAGCACGAGCCGCACCTATACATAGTAGCATGGAGCC
Source organism: Chaetodon auriga (assembly GCF_051107435.1). NCBI lineage: Eukaryota > Metazoa > Chordata > Actinopteri > Chaetodontiformes > Chaetodontidae > Chaetodon > Chaetodon auriga. The sequence continues at coordinate 11,656,020 of NC_135079.1, read as the reverse complement.
AGAAAATACTGAAACAGGGTTGGAGACAGGTTACGGAAAGATGCAGACAATGCAGACATAAATAATTCAGTTGTTGCACAAAGTACACAGTCCTGCTTTATAAGCTCTAATGAGCAGAAACATCTGTCTGCCTGGGGCATATTGTGACCCTTCAAGCCCCTCTCCAGCCCAGTCCGTTGGAGTCCCTTTGCCCGACCCCCCCCTCTGTTTGGCAACACTTCCTGTCCTCCCTTGCAGGTACTCTCTTTCTTTGCGTTCTCTCCCAGGGAGTGCGGCTTATTCGTAGTCGGTATGAGGATGCACACCCCAGCGTCAATACCATCTGCCAGCTCCCCTCAGGGCACCAGCCAGGTGCTGGGCACGTTCTCACCCCAGCTATGCCACAACAGCACTGCCTGCTGGGATCAGCCTTGCTGTGCCAACTGTTGATCATCATGTCCTCCCATTCCCGCCCAGCGACTCATTATGAACCCAGGGACAAGCTGTGCTTAATATAGATTCACAGCAGACTAAAGATGGATTCAAAGTACGTTTTAATTTTTGATGAATGCAGATAATTTCCTGAAGCCACTTTGAGTCTTTGTTGTGTGTTGCTGTGATCCGCCTCTGTGTTTCCCAGGTCTCCCAGGTTGTTTCCCTCGAGATGCAGCCTGTGTGGAAGCTCAGCTTTCTTTTTCTGTAACGAGACTGTGCTGCCATGTTTACTGGAGCTGCTGCTCTGACGTTTGAGTACTGCTCCCCAGCTACTGGTAGCAAGGGGCCTAAAATCAAACAGGTACAGGGAGAAAATGCAAAACTAAACTGTTGCAAAATCAGGAATGTTTACACAGTTATTGATATGCCCTGAATCCTCCCAGCAGGGCCAAGTGGTTTACAGTGTTGTCTGCAGATGCACAAGGCTCTTCCACCAGGAGCTATACAGGAAGCTGACTTCAGAAACAGGGCAGAAAGGGATGAAGGTGGAGAAGCCCCCCTCAGGGTGAGTGGGGAGCTTAATTGCTCATGCTTCACTTGTTAATACTTACTTTTGCACAGCTTTATTTCACTATCTGATGTGATGTTATAACAAGATTGAAATGTGCCTTCATGACACAGCCAGCCTTTGTGTTTCTTATTGCATTCAGCTGAGTCCTGTCACAACCAGTCACAACACTGATATCGTCTTACCTCTGCAATGATATTTTGTTCTGTCAGAAATACCTGCAATATCTGACTGAAGATGTTTTGTTGACACTATGGTAGAGCTGTTGGTTAACTTACATGTTTTATATCATAGTTAGTGTTGGTGTTGTACTGGATTGCAATGTATTGAGAGATGTTTCTAATATTCTGCCTCCCTCATGTATGTAAAGGACAAATAAATTAGAAACACCTCTTGGCATACTGCAATTCAGTACAACACTGCCTCTAACTATGAGCTCATAAACATATAATTGATAATAAACATATCATTGAAATGACCTTGTTTGGCATACAGCAATCCCTGTTATCCTGTTATCCCTGTTTTCGGTTTGTCCTTGCTACAAACCACACTGCCTTTAAGCTCAGTCACCAACCTCGGATCCAATTAAAAAAACAAGATTTGCTTTCTGAAACAATAACAAAGCACACATTCATGTCTACTTTGCAGTAAGTCAATTTTCCTTTAATTTCTTTTCACATGGAGTCCCCAGATAGTTGACACTGGCCTCACTTCTCAGCTCAGTTACTAAAAAAATATGTGCACCTATTGCCCGGAGAGGGTACTAAACGTACTTTATTGCTCTTTAATAATTGCTTTTCAACATTTCTATCTTAGTGTAGCCCCTTTTATGGGATCTGAGAAAATACCATTCACTAGCTTTCAGGAGCAGAGTGGCAATCTTGGATGTGATGTGTCTCACCACCTATGTACCCGATCTGTCTTGGTCCTGCTGTTTGGCTCCTTTATAGCCTGATTCATTGGCAAGCTGTAGCCATATGATATTAATAGATCTCTTTACAGCCAGGATGGCTCTCTTGTGTGTTATGTTCATAAGCATTATGTTCCTGGACAATGATTCTCAAAAGGTATTACCATAGACTGTCACTTCAGCTTTATATTGCAAAGGATGGCAGATCTGTAGAGAACCTGTCACTGTTTGGCTGAGTTCCTTTATTCTCTGCTAAACTGTAGAAAATCAAGAGTTACAATCCAGACTTGGCCTTGTGCTCAAGGTCATAATGTATAGCTGTGTAGAGGGGGACTTCATGCATAATGTATACAATAGAGCATTCATTGCTAATTAGCACTAACAGGAAAGGATGCCCCCTGATTTCCCCTGATTTTAGTCGATTTGCATAAATATAATGGGGCACAAGAGAGTGTAAAGCCCAGCGTCTGTCCTCCCCCTAGGGGAGGAGGAGAGGTGTTACTGGGATCTGGGTGCACAAGTGATAATTGTTAGAGAGCTGTTATTCTGAAGCCCAGACCATAAACTAGACAGTGTGAAGTGAACAAAGAGACTATGGCAAGCAAACGATTGTACCATGAACCTGATACAGACTCCATGGGAAGATGAACCTCTTAGTGAAAATGTATAGATCAATCAATGTTGGGGTTTTTTTTTTTTTTTTTGGTGTGACAGATGGACATTTTCCGCTGTGTTTAATGGGGGAGACAGTGAATAAATGCTTGTTTTAGAGATATGTAAGAGTCATTCAAGATAAATGACAAAGCTGATGAGAACAAACTGAGATCAATCACCAGTGATTCATCTTTCTGTACAAATGTAAAAGGCTTTGATGGAAGACTCTTTAACAGTTGTGTTACCTAAAACTGGGAATCATAAAAAGAGGATGAATAATGGTGGTGATTTGGGGGTGGGGGCTGCGGTTTGAGGGAACGGTGATACATTATTCACAGGGGTGGGGGCCTTAAGTGCCAAATTAATTTGTTTTTTCTTTCCAGTTGGATGGCAGAATAAATGGGCGCTGTCAGTCATGCAGTAAAGTGCCGTGCATTCATTTAGACAAGTGTTATTGCTGCACTGGAGCAATACAGTTTTAGCGAAGCCGGCCAGCCTGGTGGGTGGAAGCTCTGTAATTATCTCGGGTTCCTATGATGGCAATGATTGCTGAAATAGCCAAGTGGTCCCAGAGCACAGCAGGTGTGACTGTCAGACTGCAGCTTGGTGGGCCTGTTTGTGGATGTGAGTGCACATGAGCATTCAGGGTGAGTGTGGCTGAACAGACCAGGGCCTGGATTTGGTTTTTGTTCATCTGTGATGACAATAGCACACTGGTAGTTTTAGAATTTGATTAAAAGAAAACAGCTTGAGTTGATTTGTTGCATGGTGGCTAATACAGTCATGAAAACCAAAAGTCTCCTGACAGATCAAACAGCAGATCACAGTGTGGTCCTATCTGAACACTTTGAGCTTCAACTTCAAACCATACCTTAAACAAAATAATTAACATTTTTTGCAGCTTGTCCCATTTTGCATCTCCATATAGTGACCTTGAAAATGTTTTTGAACAGATTGGAGTTGGCAGATACGGCGTGGCACTGATTAAAGCGGACCAACCAGATGTTTCCATTTTCGACTCTTTTCTCACCATTGCTTCTGAGCAACTCTGACAGCGTGCAAACGCAGAAACACAGACATCTGCTGTGTTTCAAAGGATCGGCAGAACGGAAAATGAATACTAATGTTGCTGCACCGTATTTATCTGTCTGACATTCAAACGAGCTAAATACTCTGCTTATACTCTCTGATACAGAGGAAACTTTGAAACATGCAGGACTTGCAGTGGCGTGAGTCAGATAGTGGATATGACAGATGTTTGCCAAGAGATATCCTTTCTATTGATGCTCACACACAGTTTGGACTGGCAGATATTTCTTCTGCTAGTTTATTTTCTCACTGCTGTGTCAATTTCTGTTTGTGTTGCAGTGGATCAACTACTATGGACAGGAAGAAACATATAATATTTTTAATATTTAAGTCATTGTAACTGGCTAACATAATTGCTAAACACACGATAAACAAATACAAATGTACAGTATACACAAAATGCACAAGAAAGGGGTTTAGTCCTCTTCAGTTTGTAAAGCTCTGGCGTGTAAATACTCACCAGCCCATCCTAACAAGGGTAAATGTTTTTAATCTGTCAGTCTTCAGCTCTCTCAAAGAGTCGGAGGAAGATCTTTCCCTCCTCGTGCCGCTGTGTGGCGAGGACACAGTTTGAGATGATCAACACTTACTCGGCTGACTAATGAGGTGGATTCAGTAGGGGCAAAGGGTTGGGCTGAACGTCTTTGTCAGACAGGCCTGCAGCCCCCTTCTTTGCAGCCTGCTCCCAGGGGAGGCCTCACAGACTGCCTAATTGAATCAAGTACACATGGTGCCTCCCTCTTCACAGCTCGGCCCCTCCCCTTACGAGAGGAGCGAGGAGGAGAGCTCCCGCTTTGATGCTTTTGTTCTCCTCAGCACCATGGACAGCGACGGGGGGCTTTGCTGCAACTAGTTGCCTGCTGCTGGAAGGAGAGGCACATCATCGCTGCAGCAGTCTGACAGCTGCTATCTCTGCAGCTGGTCTCACTACGGCCCTGTGCTGAGGCGGAAGATTGGTGTGTTAGAGGCTACAACACCATAAATTACTAGTCCATCCTTAGATGGAGCTGGCCTGACCAGAAAGATCGAAAGGTTCAATAGCCCATTTAATCAGTATTTGATAGAACACAGAGTAAAGCCCCCACAGCATTATTCAGGTGTCAGTGGGCAGGTGGCTCAGACAAGCCGAACAAACAGATGTTAAGAAGGCAGACAGGACTGTGTGACTACGCATAGCTTAGTGCCTTGTATTTCCTCAGTGACCCTCTCCCTTCTTTCTCAAACACGCCCAGGCACAGACTACATGTCCTCGGTGCTCATCGCAGTTCAGCACCCTCATTTCCGAGAGACAGATTGGAGCTGTGCTTCAAGGAAAAGTCTGCTTATTAGATGGCCTCCAGATGCCAGGTTAATGAATGAATCCATTTGTGAGCCAACATTCAAATTGCAAGATACAGAACAGAGTCTGGCTAGAGTCTGTCTCCGAGATGTTTGCAGCCTCATCCTGCTGCCATGGCTGATTTCTATAAATGTCATATACTATGTTTATTTACATAAATACGTCTCTTGTGCTCCAGTTTTTAAACTTTGATCTGACTCCCTTCAGAGGACATCTAATGCAGTGCATTATAATGGTATTTTTATGGTGTAATTGTATGTATGTTACCAGCTAAAAACAGGGAAAATAGTACAATTGCTCTAAAAAATCTTGACTCTTTTATAGCTATTACTGAGGATGTAAAGCAATTTCAGAGCTGTTGGTAATATGACAATAATGACTTGATAGATAATTAAAATAGGCTGACATGAGCTGTTATCCTAAATTGGGACTCTCTATTAAGAACACTATGGTCTTTAATTAAAGTAAGATAATTTGTAAAGCCTAATTTCATATGATTAAGGTTCATAAGTATTTTTACAAGACTCCCTTTCCCAGCCAGTAACTCAATCATTAAGTCATGCCCGGAAAGCACTATTGCAATGAACTTGGGTCAGATAGGTCTAAGAGGCTAAAATGTAATTGTGGGGAACAGCTGGATTAGTCCAGGCGATGTATATCCGCCCCTAATGATATTAGATAGGAGTCTGGAGAATACCTTCCAGCACACAGCTCTCATTTTGAGGAGCCACAGGAAGACTGGACAGAGATACTTTCAATCACACATGATAGAGGCTCTGCCTGCCAGACCGCCATGTTAGGTCAGGCATTATGAGTATTTCATTTCAAGCATATCAAAGGTACATGACCACTGAAACTAATATGGAATTATTTCTTAATCACATTAGAAATGTTTATTTCTCTGATATCTTATTGAAAATGCTGATAGCTCTAATATGAGGGTAATGCACTATGTGATGGTTTTAAATATCCAGAATCTCTACTGAGTGCTCCATGCCATGTTTTCTCCTCCAGACACACCAGGAGGAGGGGTCCCTCACTCATATTGACCCCCACAGGCAAGAGTACCATGCCCAGCCTGAGTCTCTGTGAGTCTATGTGCGCCCTTAACTTGATCTGGACAACATGAAAGTTATGGCACCTCTGCTTGGCACATCCAGCATAACACTATGATCAATTTATGTTATTCTAAATAGATTGATAGATGAACGGATTAATGTTGATGTTACTCACATGCATTCTCTTCACTGGTGTTAGGTTTGTAATAGTAGAGTTATGTGTTTTAAACTACATATCGATTGTAAATCTACATGGGCTTTCAGAAGTCTTTTGACTGAGACTGATCAATATCCGCTCTGAGTACAAATTTCAAATTCATCAGGCCTCCTTATATAGTATTGATTTTGTGCAATGGCTGCCCTGAAAAGAATCTGATTACTTTTTCCCCCATCAGTCAGAACAAACAGAAACTGGATAGCAGCGGTCAGGTGGATCTGCTGGGCATGAATATTTCCACCCTTTTTGTGTCGTGTGACTGAAAGGCGTAGATAAAAAGGAGGGGAGCAAAGAGAGGAACAGGATAAGGAGTATATCTATAAATATTCTCCTTTGTATGAGTGTTTTTCTTGTTTTTTTTTGGTTACCTGTGTTCTCTCTGCTTTAATTATCTATCACCCCATCTGTTGCTGGCTAAAATAACATCAACTTTGCACATCATGCCAGTCAGAATTGTATCATTGTCATGCATTTGATTGTCAAACTGGTCTCCGAGCAACATCACCGCTGCAATTATTTTAATAATAACAGTAAGAATGTGTGAAATCCTTTATGTATTTTTTATTGGCAGGCCTATGTACTCCCTGCAGGCAGGACCCCAGGGTCAGATGCAGCATAATGTATGCAGTCCTACTCCAGCAGAGCTGCAGCAGTACAGTAATTTCCGAGCCCCCTGCCGCCGGGCACTGTTGTGGTTTGAGAGTATTGCAGACAGAGGGACGGGAGTGGAAGTGTGGAACTGGTCCTGAATAGTAATAGGTTTACAGACACTTTCCACAAATTGCAGCTGTGCAGTTTAGACACAGCAGAGTGAGCATCGCGGTACAGAGGCAGTCTCTCAGCACTTCTCACACACAGAGGTTGCTCTCCATCCGTCAGCTGACAGGGGGATGAAATGGGGCCACAGTGACATCTAGTGGCTTTGTTTTGTCACTGTGAGGTTTGGATCGTTATCATCTGGTTTTATTTTGATTACTGTGTCCATTACAGATACATTGTCCAGAGATGATGATCTGTTTTCCAGATGCAGAACGCTAATACGTAACACAGTTTAGATTGAATTTGGCTAATTTAGTCGACATTAAGTTTTTCTTATGTGGAATATGTTCTTCTAAATATTATGACTCCACAACCTTGAATGTCTGGCTTCTGTCTTTTGTCATAAATGCTTTTCTCCCATGCTGTTGTGATTTTCCTTTTTTTTTTTTTTTTTTCCATTTTTCACAGAAATTGAAAACATTCTGTAGATAATGTAATCAACAAGGCCGACAGGCAATGGGCGCTGTCCAGTATACGTAAGTGTTGGACTGAAACCAGCGTGATAGAAGCTGGCCTTGACAGGCAAAAGCAGAAAGAAAGGCTGCGTGGGAGGGGGGACCATGAATGTGGGCGGTTCAGTCTGAGTCTTAATACAAGAGCTGAGAGCTTTAGAGACCTTGAACACTGAGGGTCATCATAAGCCAAGGTTCTGATAGCTGTTATATGGAAGAGCCCCAAGCACGTGTTCATTATTATCACTTGACGTGAGCAAGAAAACGCCACACTGAAACATCTTAATCAGTGTCTCTAATACAAAATCTGAAACCAAAATTCAAAAAGGAACCACATACGTCCTCACGGCCATTCATGGTTCTACATGTAAGACACTGCAGAGACATTAAAACTGCTCTTATTTACTGCTAATTCCTCAGCTGTTTACCTCGTTCTCCTGTTGTTCTCTGATAAAGGCGGAGTGGGGATGCAGGGAGCTCCTTGGCTCCTGTCTGGTATGCAGGATGGGCTGGGCTGCTCTGTTTGAAGTGCTGTGCAGGGGCCCGTATCTATATTGTGCAGCTGGAACAGACCGTGTAGAACAGATTTAAAGCTATTCTGTTATTCCCACCTCAGCTAAATGTCTAACCTCACGATCGCCTCTGAATACAGATGTGCTGCTGCTGTTGCTTCACAATGAAGCTGTTCCACTGGTGTCAGCTATTGTTTAGCTTGTCTTGTATCAGCTCAGCTCCAGCTAATGGTCCATCATCTGTTCATCTATACAAGGCTGGCCATCATGACATCCTGCTGATTCGCCCTCCCTGGCCATTTAAGATCAGAGCATTGTCCTGCACAAAAAAGGGTTGAAGGGTTAACCTCTCTATTCCGCATTCTTATCTGATTTTAGAAATTTAAATGAGCTACATAAAATGCACAATATCCCATCAACCCGCAGAGCCTTTGCTCGCCTCGGTCGATATGAAGCTAATGTAAGTCTTTAACCCTCTGATGGACCCCTGACTAATCCCATTAATTCCTTTCTACACATGATAAATGGTCTTATCCAAGGCTGCAAAGACACTATGACTGATGAACACATACCAAACAGCACTCCAAATAGCCATCTTCCCCACAGTAATGTACACACTGGAATGGGAACAATTTATGTGGTCATCATTTGGGTCCATTGACCCTTTTGCAGTGGCAGCTGACCTGTTCTCCCATACTGAGATAATCAAGATGCAGACCATGGGCTTTCAGGAACAAAGCATTCTCAAGATATCCATCTCCTGACAGGATTTGGGCTGGGAGTTGGTGTTTCCCTCTAAGCTTTGTAATCGCATCGGCTGACTTGTCTGACCTCAGACTGGCATTTTCAGGAAGAGGTGTGTGGCTGGGTGTTGACATCATTGCATCACTTGTCTGGCCTCTGATATAAATTCAATCCCATTGACAGTGCTGCCACAATAGGAATGATGCATTACAGAACAGGCACACCTACCACTCCCTCATCAATCTTCATGCCCTTTTCACTGCCTCAGACTCAATGTGGCATGCTTTAATTTTAAGCTAAGATACTTAATTCATTTGGATTTGCTTGGTTTTGCCAGACCATTGTTGTTCTAGCTACCCAGTATGACTTTTACATGACCAATTTAAAAGTTATAGTTTGTTTCATGCACAGTTGTTATGAGAAGTTTCATACATATCTCATACCTGTCACTCTTGTGGGTCCCTTTTGGGCACAAGCAATGTTAGCGTTTTGATGTTGCTCTGAACTATTCAGCAGCAAGCTGGCTTGGGTAAATGTCAACTGGTGTGTAAGTCATTAAGCTTCAGTTGTATAGCATTTTGGAAAGGTCATGTCGAGCCAGCGGGGAAAAGCAGTCACTGATACTCGCTGTGCTGTGGCTGACTGCGACATGGATACCAGCCTGCTGTTGGCAAAGCTTTAGGGCTGGTTTAGATTGCTTCCTTGTCCCCTGAGGCATAGTCATACTTCCCATGCATGTTTGATCATGTTCAGGGAATTCACATTAATTAGAATACAGTAAACATTAGAACTTCAGTGGCCTTCATAGGCTACAGACTTTTTTGTTTCCCCCAAAAGCTGTGATGTATTCAAAAATATGTTTGAAGCACAGGCTGCCTCAGTCTACCACATAAAAAAAACTCTAATCTCCAATTTGAACATCTTGCATTGGAATGCATAAGTTAATTTACTCCAGCACAAATATACAGTACTCGTACGTCAGCACAGGAGCAACAGGAAAACACAAAAACAAACAGGAACCAAACAGCCCTGAATTCCCATGGTGAGGAGAGACCAGCTGTGTAAACCACTACATCCTCTTTTCTCAGTTTTCTCTCTCCTTTCTGCTTCAGCTGGCACCAGTTTTCCAACACCCCTTGTAACTCTGTGTCCATTAGCACATTACAGATATTTCCAGTCAGTTTATCACGTGTGGATGGCGGCACAGGAGGGTTGAGGAGGGTGGTGTCTGAAAGAAGGACATGGAGGATACTGAGGTCAAATGTGGGAAAAGTGAAAAAGTTAAGTTTAGTACAAATGTACAGTGCTTGTACTTGAGTATTTTTATTTTATGCTACTTTATCCTTGTACTGCATAGATTTCAAAGGGAAACATTGTAGTCCACTACATTTATTTAACAGGTGCAGTAATTTGTCACTTTCCCTTTGACTTGTGACGACTTACAAAAAAACAAATGAAAATGTGTCGTCGTGTCTGTCATGTTTCAGATGTCTGGGAGTTGTTGGCAGTTTTATCAAAATGTCTCACACAGTTTGAATAAGTGTTTGAGCCCCAAAGAAAAATGAATTCAAGTTTGTGTACAAGAACTTTGTTATTTTTCCTCTGTGTCAAATCTATCATCTCACAATCTGTCAAAGTTAACTTGTGTGACTGGAATCACACATCAAGACCTCCATATATTGTAGAAATAAAGAATATATTACTATTTAGTTCCAAAAGTACGGTAAACCAGACAATTCTCTAAATTTCTATCCAGAATTTGGGGATTGGATTAGGTGTGCTTTGTTAAAATGTGGAGGTCATATTTTAATTTTATTTCCACCGCCCTCCGTCACTGAGCTGCATGTTTGGATGCACTCATTCGCCCACATTATTCATTGCGCTCAGGGCCGACCCTGCTTTTACGTGCGTGCCCTGTTTGTTTATGGAGCACTGCGGTTTCACAGCAGCATAGCCGTAATTGACAGACGTTGATTTACTGATAATCCTTGGCTTTGCTCTCACACTGGACCTCATAAGGAGCGGCATTGGCTGTCAGCCTCACACGTCCTTGAGCCAGAGCTGCATGATGCCCTTGACATACACCTCTCTCTCTCTCTCTCTCTCTCTCTCTCTCTCTCTCTCTCTCTCTCTCTCTCTCTCTCTCTCTCTCTCTCTCAATTGCCTTATTTAAAAAAAAACTTAATACTCGCAGAACGGCTCACTGCAGATGTGATTTTATTTTGCTGACAGGGCATAGATATGGCGTAGGGAGCAAAATGTCATTTTCTCAGGGGAGCCCTGTAATTACATTTTCTTGGTGGCACAAACACATTTCAGTCACAGCTGGTTAAAACAACAATTAGTTTAAAATCAATTTTGCATAATTCATTGTCACTACATGTAAAGCCCAAATGCAGGTCAATTATTATCAATTTGACTGAATAAGAATTTGAAAGGGAATTTCCCCAGACGTGATTTAGTTCTACAATTAATGAGGGCTTTTATCGTTTGGTTTGTAAATTGTATAACACAATATGTAGATCGGGTTAGTAGGACAAAAATGTAGCAGTTAAATGATTTGCATAATAAAAACTGTATTTAAAAATCTAGGCAGTTTGCTTACAAGGGGGGTGGCAACCCCCCATCATATTACCTATTGACTGTGTTAACATATTGGTATTAAGATGTTGGGAAACTAATTGTAAGTTACTCAGTTTAAAAGAGTTTCAGCTGGAGAGGTGTTCGACTTCTGTGTGTTTGTGGCTCTGTAAAAGAGGAAGTCTGTCAATGAAACTGCATGACTGCTGTTGATAAGGAGAGACAGAGACGTACATGAATCTGTTATCATTTGGAAATGACAAGAACAATGAATGCAGTGTCAGACGTTTATCCATCCTAACAAAAGGTTGTGCTTCCTGTTATTAAATGAGTTGATGGTATAACCTGAGGTGAACTAAAGCCCCTCATCAGTCATATTAGTGTAATGCTGATGACTGCTCTTAGACTTAGAGAGACTTTGAAAGTTCACATCTCCACCTTCAACCAGTAGATGACCACAGACTTTTCGTTAAACATCAGTAGAATTATGTAACTATGGTTCTTTCTTCTGATCCCATTATTTCTTCATTATGCAGCACTGCAGCAGCACAGACATAAAACAGGAACTGAACAGCCCTGAATTCCTGTGGTGAAGACCAGACCAGCTGTGCAAACGACTACATCCTCTTTTCTCAGGTCTCTTTCTCCTTTCTGCTTCGACTGGCGTCAGTTTTCCAACACCCCCCGTACCTCTGTGTCCATTAGCACATTACAAGTATTTCCACTCCGCTTGTCACATGTGGACGGCGGCACAGGAGGGTTGAGGAGGGTGGCGCCTGAAAGAAGGACATGGAGCATACTGAGGTCAAATGTGGGAAAAGTGAAAAAAGAGTGAAGTCTGGGTCAGATGGAGGATTGAAGGGAAAAAATAAAAGGTGGTGGACAGGAAAGGTGGAATAGGTGGATGAGGAGAAAGCTCCTGGGAGGCGCCTTGCTCTGGCAGGCTAATTGAAGCTCTGTGTGGCAGTGGACTCAGAGCTGTCACTCCAATGAAGAGCCCATTTGCTGGCTGTGTGCTGAATTCTGATGATGTTACAGAAAGCCCAGACCACAGATCACATCGACACTGTGTCACTTAGACCCCCTCCACACACACATATTGGGACACACATCCCATTCCCCTCCCCGCCTCTCCCCAGATTATATGTAACAGGGTCAGAGGCATTTTGAAAATGAGCAGCGACTGCAAAGCACAACATGTGAATATGAATGATTTTGTTCTGAGGATTTAGTAAATTTGTTGGGCGATCTCATACATGCTAACATGATATTAGACTCTGTCGGAAGTGTTTTCGTTAGTACAGGTTTTCCCTTGTTGGATTACAAGAGATTATGTCTTGTAGCAGAACACATAGCTGCAAGCAGCCAGTGAATTATTTATCATGAATTAAAGCAGTCAGTTATGAAAATATTTATCTAAAATTGAACAGAGGATTTTTTATATGCAAGGCTGTAGCTGAGATATTCATGCACATGATAGCTGGTAGTACTGAATTGAATTACCTGCAAATTATTTGGAAAAAAAGTTGTTTAGTATGTTTTTCTTATTTTTCTCAGAGTTGTTTTCCATTGCACTGATGCAAGATGATTTGTGTCCAACACAATTTACCGCTTGCTAAAAAGAAATCTGAAAAGGGCTGGACAGTTTGTTTAATGCACTGCATTACTGTCAGGTTTCAGGAGTTCACTGTTTCCCTCTCATGTGTATTCAACAGAACACAAATATGTAAACAACAGAACATGTTTTTACATTGTTTCCAGATGCAGATCAAGTTCTGTATGTATGGAGATTGTAAAAAGAGTGCCAGGTACAGATCACTGATGGCTGCTCCTCCCCGCCCCCACTTTAATCAGTTAGTCTCAGTCAGATCTTGTGCCATCAATGATTGTCTATTCCAGCCTCTTAATGAGCTACCCAGGCATGAGCGTTATTGATCCATGCTATTGAAGGTTCCACATACATTTGCACACAAGCAGGTGCACATAGACACTTAATGGAAGTTAGATTTTATCAACTATATACAGCACATTTCAGACACACACACAACAATCCAGTTAATTGAAGACTTTAAGATCATGTGACGTTCATTATGGCGCAGATGTCATTCTCTTACACTGACTGTGAACTTTTCATGAGTTTTTGATCTTTCATACACAGATAATGTGTTTTTTTTGACAATTTGTTTGTTCATGCTTTGTTTTGTTTTCACAAAAACATTTATTTTACAGTTTAATTCAGCTCCACTTGATCAAATGAAATGTTTATTTTGCACAGAATTAGTAATTTGACATCAGATATCTGAGTGAAGCTGGAAATAAATGCCCAGTGGGAGCCACAGGTGCTGCACAGCATGCCACCTAGAAGTCATTAGTCAGTCAGCATCAATGTGCTTATCCAGGCTATGACAGAAGTCATGTGGGGGCTGGTATTTACTGAGCAGGAACCTCCCTTTGATTCCATTGATTATTACACGCTGCTTTGGGGCATAAACACAAGATTTGATTTTGCTTTTCATAAGTGCAAAATACAAACGCACAATGGTAGGAAAAGTACTCAGATATTTCACTTCAGTAAAAATAGCAGCACCACACTGTAGAAATGCTCCATCATTCAGAATTTCACTTAATAATATTCTATTAGTGGATTATAATTATTGATGCATTAATGTGGAATCACTTTAACTCTCCAGCTGATAAAGGTGGGCTAACAACTTCATATACTGCTTAGTGGCTTAATTGCAGAAGACTAATTACTGTTAGTTGCAGCAATCATTGCTAATTTGACACTAAAAAATATTACATGATTTTCCTACATGGAGAAAGGAACCTGCAGTGTGTTTTGCTTATATTGTTAAAGTGAACGACAAGAACTGTACATTCATGTATTACATGGATCTGACTCTGCAGAGCACTTAGTGACTAAAGCTCTCAAATCGAGTAAAAGTAGTGGAGTTAAAAGTGGAAGATTAGGCTCCAAAATGTAGTAGAGGATAAAATGCAAATACTATATTTGCAAGTCCTTGAAAATTCCACTTTAATGCAGTAATTTATATAGTGCTTTTCTAGACTCCTTTACCACCTTACAAGACAGGCCACATTCACCCATTCACACACACCAGTGACACAGCATCGGCAGTGATTTGGGGTTCAGTATCTTGCCCAAGGACGCTATGACATGCAGACGAGAAGAGCTGGGGATCGACCCACCGACTTTCTGATTAGTCAACGACCCGCTCTACCTCCTGAGCCGCAGTCGGCCATTGTAAACGATGCCAGATGAATAGAGTTAGTGTGAGCTCTGCTGAATATGAAACCTGATACCACAGTATTTTGTACATAACAGGAGCCCCTGTTAGTACGAGTTGCTAAGGTCTGTGTTGTGGTTACAGGTCAATTGTTTTGAACTTGATGACGGCGCTCCATCTTTCACATCCGCCATCAGTTCTGTGTTGACCGTTCTGAGGAGGACTCTGCTGGATGAAGGCCTCAAAAAAGACAAAATCCCTCAGCAAGCCTGCAGATATAAAGGTAGGCTCTGAGAGTGTGGAGGTATTTGTGCTGGAGGGAGAGTCTGCAGGAAGATAATAGATAATGACTCTATTTCATGTCATTTCTTTGAATTTGTGCTGCCTGGCAACCGCAATCATTGACAGCGTACATTGTATATGAAGGGCTCATAAAAGGACTTTTATGGCTATTGACTAAGAGCTCTCTCGTTATAGAGTGGGTACTGTATGCATTGTGATGTAACGGCCTTTATCTTCAAGAGATGAGGAGGTAGAACAGGCCCCACACAAGCACAGTGAGTACTGAGAGGTCACAGCTACAATGTTTTTGAATAAAAGCTTTATTTTTTGTGAAACCACAGTAGATTTAAGGTTCCCATTGCAGATGCCGTTCACAGCAGTCCTCCCACATTGTTTTTTGGAGGACTGTTAAGCATTTTGCTTGTGCAACTAACAGCCAACTTGTGCCAAAATTAAGGTGTCTGTTGTGTATATAACCTCTGTGTGTTGTTGACATTGGCTTTACCTCCTTTGGAGAAAAGACCCCACTGCTGTATGTGTAATAGTATTGACAATAAGTGAAAATTCATTCAAGTTTATACACAATATGTAGGACAGTGAAGACTAATAGACTATTTTGGGATGCATAAGGTACAGTGCTGCATAAAAAAAAGCCGTCAACACCAATCACTGATATAAAGGAAACGAAAATCCATTGTATTTACAGCTGGGGTCTCCAAGACCCCAAACAGAAGTAATGCATCATTCTCTGTAGCAGACTTCTGAAGCATGTCATGAGTTCAAAAATCACATTTAAAGGCTTTTCTCATCATAACTCAGAAATGTATCAAGCTGATTGTTTGAGTGGTTGAAAAGGATTTGTCATAAACTATTTCTGAGAGTATCTGGCTCAGATTTTGTCAATAAAAAAAGGTCCTGTCAATTTCCAGCTTCAGGAGGATGGATATGACCTCCCATCCCGTGATGCCCTTGCCAAGATCCTACCAAACTACCACCATGTTTTCAAGGGAGCAACGACTGAGCTCCACACAGCATCCCAACGAGACCAGCGGAGACCAGCTGAGAGGCCAGAGGCTTCACAGACCAACAAGCCAAACATAAACCACACCTATCAAGTACACCACCCACATAAACGGTAAGACAGATGGGCGAGAAGCACGGATTTAATGTGATGATCATCAAATTAGATTTTTAGTAAGATTCATTTCACTAATCAGTTATTTTTATTATCTGTGTTCATACCTTAGACCCCCTCTGCATGACTGCATGGATGATCCCCACACTGCAGAGATCACTGACCATCAAACTAAGGTGATTAGACACAGTCGATACCTTAACTCTTGACTCGATCAGTGAGACAATCCCGACTGTCACGTTTGATTAGTGAACAGTGACACAAGAGGCCGTGAGATAGGACAGCATGCTGAAGCCGTCACACACGGTTGGGAGACAAAATAACAGATAGTTGAGTAGATTAATATTCCTCAGACTGATTGCTCTCAAGGAGGATTGAATTGATGAGGGTGAAACTTGTGTTGGGTCTGAGGGTGTTATTTATGCATATCTTGACATTTTCCTGCTGTCGGTTTTCTTCCTAATTTCATTATCTTATTTAAATTCACCGCTCAGATCTGTGGATTGACTGGAATTACATCCATGTAGATTTTATGTTAAGTTATGTAGATTTGATAAATTACAGGAAAGAAAGGCAGAGATCTGGGTGACGATTTCATAGTGACAGTGCACACATTTACTGCTACTGGACATACATTATCATAATGATAATTGTTTGGAAAAGCCTAATTAAATTTCACATCCTCACAGTCCAAACCAGCTCTTTTCTGGCTTTGATGCAATCATCCTTAAGTGACAGTATGCATGAGAGCAAGACCGCTCTGATGTCCTCAAATCATCAAGAGGCAGAGGCAGAGACTCCCCTTTTATATCTGACACATGATGGGGCCTTCCAGACTCATCATGGGGAGCCATCCTTCCCATCATGCCTCTGGGCCCCCCAGCAGAGACACCATCTCATCTACAGTCATGATTGTCACCTCGTCCCTGCCCTTCAAATTAGATGCTCAATTTCGCCCTCCTGTCCCACGGGAGTCACACCAACACCGTCCAAGATTGGAATCCCCTAATCGTCGCCCGCTCCTCATACATACAGCTGGACCCGTCTCTCAGTCTCCATTCAATTCTATCTCCTCGACGTGATAGAGGAGAATGCGACAGAACAGAGAACAATGAGCGGGGACGAGCTGCTAGATGACACATGTCCTGCACGGAGAAATGTCTTGATAACAGAGCGCTGCAACAATATGTTTCCAGGAAGCAGCTCCAATGGAAGCTAACGTCAGTGAGGAATTTGATATCAAGAATGTGAAAAGAAAAGAGAAAATATACAAGAAACTTTTGAAGGATTTTTGTAAAATTCAGTGTTTTGTTGTTTTTTTTTCTTGCTGAAATACTCTCATGAATTTGGCATGAGGTTTGCCTCTACAGTTCAACAAACAGGCTTTCGCAGGAGGGCAGCTCTGTGAATGCACAACTAGGATTTATCCAAAATCCCTGGTTAAAGCTCCCATGACAAAAGACCTTAACAGGATAGGGTGTTACTGTCCCTTTGGATTTGAGGAGCCAGAGTCATGAATTCATTGTACCCAAACCTTAGACAATCGATTACAGGAACATCACACTTTGTGGCGTAATATTGTCTTTTGGCTTGCAGTAACGTCCCATTTCTCATGTTATGTGTTTATCCGAAACCAAGAGAAATCATTCATCCTCTGAGTCACTGAGCCTCGTGACAAACCGTACATGCAGTGTGTATTTGCTGCAGGGATGTTTTAATTGTCTAAGGACACAGACGTGTCTTGTTGACCACATCCTGGGTTCAGCAGCTCTTCAAGATGGGACTGAGGAGACATCTAGTGGTGGTGATCTCATAGAACCATCAAATTTTGACTCATCAGGTTTCTGGGGCTGTTTTGTGCTTTTGTTTCTCTATGAGCTCATTACCATTAAAAGTTTTTAATACTTTATTTTTTTTTTAAACAAACTGTAACAAATATCCTCCTTCAAGCAACTAGCACGAGTCTGACCGCCCACATCTCTCCAGGAGGTGGAAAACTATCGTTCAGCCATGAGTAAGATGGCAGAGGACATCATATTGCTGAGGACGCAGGTGCTGAAGTTGGAGACAGAAAACAGCCAGCTCCGCACTGATCTGTCTCTGCACCGGGACCTTGGCCAAGACCTGCTGGACGACGCAGACATCGACGTCATGACCAAGGCTGAGATTGCTGACCGTATAGGTAAGAGCACTATGGGTAATTACTCATTATCCATTCATTAGCATGCCTTCTGAAAATGACCCTGAAGCAATCCTGTGCCCAAACAGTAACTGACAGTCTTTCTGCTCACCAAATGTTGACATCAGATGTGAAAAATGTCAGGAAGTTTACTATCCAGCCAGCAGCTGGCGAGCTCTCAGTCCATGTTGTTATGGGTTTAAGGGCATTTCACTGGCAGATGAAGCAGTGATGTGGAAGGTAGCTTGCTTGCTAATCCTTGTGAGTGTCTATTCCCAGGCAGACTGTGCCGTTCTATGATAAGGCAGCTCATTTAGGCCACAGACCATGATAAGCTCTGTGGGTAGTGCATCCCTTATCTCCTGAAGGACAGTTTGTGACCCTCGGTGAAAGGATGTTCCTGAAGGTCTCTCTGCTGGCATCAAAGCAAAGGGACAAGATTTAAGTCCCATCCAACAGAGACTCCATTAGATTTTCAAAAGCTGTATTGATGGGCATTTTGATCATTATTGTCTGAATGTCCAATCCTCAGAACTGGCATGTTTATCATTCTGAATTTGAAAAGCCACCGTGCATTTGATCTGTGCATTACAGATCAAATGCTAATTCTCATCTCAGATAAACTTAGCTGTCCTTTTCTGCTAAAAAAAAACCAAAAAAAAACAGCACATGCACAAATGACAGACACATATGCATCATTACCCATATTTATGCAGCTGTGTACAACTGTTCTTTTGAAGCCTCTCTGAAATTCAAGCTGGCCAGTGAGACCAGTAAAGCTGCCTCGCAAAGGGACAGAATCCAACAGCTGCAGAATGAACTGATCAAGGTTAGAAGACATGTTCGAGAAACTTAAGTAATTTGTGTCAAATGTACGTGTTGTGTTTAAACATCTGTCTTCCTTTCATGTGTGTTGTGCAGAAGAATGACAGCGAGAAGGAGCTACTACAACTTCAGAGAGTTCACCAGCAGCAGCAGGAGGATCTGCAGCACCACCAGACTCGCTTGGCAAAGATGGCAACTTTGGAGGCCACAGTGAAACAGCAGGAAAAGGTGAACAGATAGCTCTACACTTAGTGGCAGACCTATGTGATTTCACTTTCCTGTCCATGAAGAACAGAAACATGTGCTAGGATAATCCTCTGCACACTTGTGCCATCCCGACTTTTCAGATCATTGAGAAGATGGAGAAAGCGTTAGATAGCAAACTCCGAGAAAAGAATAAACAGAATGGTGACAAAAGGCTGGTGGTGAAAAAGCAAAGAGGTAGGTGGACTCAGACATTATGTGTTGACGCAAACATTTGCAGTGGCCAGACCATGTCTTTATGCTGTGTAGGTGAGACAGACCACAGAGAGGAGGCCATAGAGTCGGACCTGGCGGCAGAAAACACTCGTCTGAGAGAAGAGCTGGACAGGATTACACAGCACGCAGCACAGGTGCTCTCATCAGATTAAAGGGCTGAGGACTGTTGTACTACCCAGATTTTGCCTTGCAGTTACTGAAATCCCAAACTGCTGTGTGTCGTGTCCCCTTCAGACAAAAGACACACTGCCACTCAAGGAGAGACTCGGTTTACTGAACAAACTGGAAGCAGCTGAGACAAGAATCCAAACCCTGGAGGCTCAGGTGAGCATCCCCCCCCAAAAAAAGAAATACTTATTGAGTCACCGATCAGTTTTTCAGTCATCGTTAAGTGGATGCTTCGCCTTTGTTTGAGTGTATTACAGTTAGAGGAGAACTCGAAGTTATGGGGGAGACAGAAACAAGAAATGTTGACCAAACTGAGCGAGCACAGGCACGGCTTTGTCCGGACACCCACCACAATTCATCATGATGTTCCTTCGGTCAGTTTGAGTGCAGTTAGCCTTCATTTTACATAACATGTACTGTGCTGTGTGTAATTAATTTATAAAGTATGTGACATGGTTTCTGTTTCTTCCAGCAGTCTGTGTCAGAATCATTGTATCAGAGGAAGCAGAAGCCCACAAAATGACCTGCGAATGAACAAATGAAGGGTCGACTCAGACTAAACACATGCAGACACAAACACAGTTTTCTTTCATTTAATGTTTTCATATTTATTTTCACATTTCTCAATCCAATAAATAAATTCAGACGTTAAAATATGTGATAAAACTAAATGTTATACAGCAGATTTTTGAATCAGTTGTATTGTTTTATTTATCGCTGTTTATATAGATAGGAATTTTTAAATACTTTGGAATAAAGGTTCTGTACATTCCAGGTTTTTCAATATATTATACATATAGACTAAACATTTACACTGTATGTTCTTACTTTATTAACTAGTTCTGGAATTACTGAGGTAATGTGTTCATGCACATTTTTAGCTTTTTCTTTCCTAATATTTTTTTCTTGGTCTCCATCAGCATCTTATTTAGTGTTTATGTTGTGGTGCTTTGTGAAGCCCTTTATGATTAACTGTGAGAACAGGCTATAGAAATCAGCCTTGTGCTTATCATGCACAACAATTTTGCCTCAAACTCAGTGTTACCGACCAGTATTCAGAGGCTTCAAAGTCAGTATTATAGGCTTGTCTGGTAAGAGAATGAGCTCAAAGGTGCTCTGCACTTCCACATGGCGCTGTTTCTCCACTCTGAAGTTCTCAAGCATCTGCAAACACAGAGGATAATGCACACAGTTAATATGTCCTGTAAATGAGCCAGAGAACACAATGAAACTCCTCTTTATTCTCTGTATGGCTCACATGGATAAGGAAGATTTGCATCTCTGTCTCAGCTATCCTCCGTCCTAAACACTGACGGGGGCCGAAACCGAAGCCCAGGCTCCTGAAGTAGTGCGTCTCCGTCCTCAGCCAGCGGGTGGGCTGATACTGCTCGGGACGAAAAAACACTTTGGGGTCTCTGCCCATTGCATACAGCCCTAACTGGACCAGAGTCTGAAGACAAACACAGAAAAACACAGAGAAGGTGAGCTGTGCTAAACTGACTGCTCAGTTTATGACAATGCTCAGATACAACAGCATGATTACATGGATTGGATCATATTTTTAACTTACCCCAGCTGGGATGTGGTAGTTTTGAATAATGATATCTTCAGCTATGTATCTTTGCAAGCTGACTGCAACCGGGTGTAACCTGAGGGATAAGAGTCACAATTCTATATTAAAGAATAACTTAGCAGTGATTTTCAGAACAATTACACGTTAGTGGAGAAAGGACTGACACGGATCTGAAAGACTTAACAATAACACAGGAGATGATGCACATATATTCTGCTGTGTCATCAATAGCGTTATACCCGGCACTGCCACTTTTTTTTTCACCTCAATGTTTCCTTCAAAGCCCCTTTGACCAGTGGAATCCGCCTCAGCATCTCCAGCATGTCTCCCTGGCTTTCAGCCCGAGCTGCTGCCACCTCCGCCCTCAGCTCCTCCTGGAGGTTGGGGTGTCTCGCTAGTTCATACAGCGTCCACAGCAGTGTTATAGAGGTCTGAAACACACAACCAGAATGAAGCAGTCTTCAGAAAGCTGAAAAGAAGTAATATCCTGGAAAATTTTAGGAACTTTTTTTCCCTCACTGTATCAACTCCTCCGGCCATTAGCTCGGTGATGCTGGCCTTGATGTCTTCGATGGACAGCTTGTCCAGCATGAGCAGGCTAGCCAGCACTCCTGGGTATTTCTTTGGGGTGCCGGTCTCCTGACGTAACTGCCTGTAGATGTTATGGATGCAGCGGTCCGCTGATATGACAAAATGAACAAAATAAGAAACTGCACCATGGACAGTACAACAAATAACCCCATGATGCCAAATGCTCATCCTGGTTGTTCTGAATCCTACCTTGGTTGAAGATCCCATCCCAGGCCTGCACGTGGTCCCGCCACACCTTCGCTCCAATCTGTCTCAACAGACCAGGAGGTATGTACAGCATGGGGGAAGTAGTCTTGAACATCAGGGTGATGCAGTCAATGAAATGCTGTGCATCAGGGTCGATGTAGTCCAGCATCAAACCCAAACGCTCGCCATACAGCACTGAGCTCACCGCTGTGTAGGACAGAGTCCACATGAGACAAAGACGAGCAATATGTGGATCAAAAAAGGGCAATTGCCTACACAGGCAAGAAATAAATTATACTGGAATATCAAGAGTGATCTTAAAGGCAATCTTACACTCCAGTGCATATTTAAAGAGTTCTTGAGAAAGGTCAGTGGTCCATTTGTTCTGACCGCTCCTCTTTATCTTTTTGTGAACTCTGGCCACAAAATCCTCGCCCACTTCTTCCAGCAAAGGCACGAAATTTTCCAACACCTTCGGGGAAATCACCTCCTTGTTGAGAATCACACGGTTTGATCTCCAGTCTTCTCCATTCCTGCGGAAAGATTGAGTGAGTGGAAGACTGTAGTCTGACGGTCTCAGACAGAAAAGCAGACACATAATCAAGGTGCAAAAAGACATTATCAAGAGAAAATGAAACTATAAATGTATTCCATTTTCTTCTACAGACTTCAGCTTAAGCAAAGCAAAATGACAACAAGATAAAACTTTATTAATGCCCTGGAAGGGAAATCAGGGTACTTAATATAACACCCTTGGTTCCATCAGTGTCAAAATATAGGTAAGGTGGAATATATATAGGTAGAAGGGGATAATAATGGCACATACTTTAGTAAAACTCCATATTTGCGATTCCTGTAGTCTCTGTATGATGTCCAGGCTTCCACTTTAAGCCTTTTGGGATAATGGCCCTCGGCTTTGAACAGGATAGCAGCATCTTCAGGATTGATGATATTTACACTTTCATAATAACCTATTTTTTCTCTGAAATACAGAAAGTCAGAGGAGGAAAACAGGGTGACAACGCCAAACCAGCTGCTTGTTTTTAGAAAACACGACCTTGTGGATTGTCAGTCACAACTATATTTCATGACCAAGAAAGTTCATAGTTAGATCAGAAAATGGTTTCAAAGTAGTGACAAGCTTCAAAGTCATTTCTTTTGTCGGCTTGTGATTTTCTTTAAGACCGGCAGTAGACTATTAGAGTCATGCAGTAATCTTAACATTCTGAGATTCATGCAAACTGTCCGTCCATCCGTACCTGTAAATAGGTCCAAACGTGTTGAAGTTCTGCAGCATGATACGGTGAAGGTTTCTGAAGCCATCCAGTTTCCAGAAATTGTATAAGTTGGCCATGCCATTCTTCCACAGTCCAGGAATCTCACTGAAAGGCCTGACAATGCTGCCGCTCTCTGAGTACGCCTGTCTGACCACCGGTATACTGCTGCTGCAGCGCACGCCTGATGTTGTCAGCACTTCGACCCAGCACAGGGGCAGCATCGCAGGGCTGCGCCACACACTCCACTTGGCCATCCTGACAACATAAAAAGCTCACTCTGCTCTACCTTCAGCCACTACTCTGGCTCTCCCAGGGACATCTGGTGCAAAACAAGGAGGCTGGTCTAAATAGTCAGCCCCCCTTACTGTGCTGATCAAGGCTCTCCAGTTGAACTTTGTAGCCTAATGGATGCACCACAGCAGTTTGTTTAAGTTGAGCTCGTTAGTTACTGAATGTTTTATCTCATATCAACGTGCAGTGTGATCTTCTTTCGGTAAAAGCCTCTTTAAACTAAAGAGCTAAACTAAAACTATGAGACTAAAATTAGGCCTTAAGATCATCACAAAGTTTGTCTTTGCAAACAAGCATTTCCTTGGATGTGTGAAAAAAAGACAAGGCCGTAACAGAAATTCAGTTTATAACAAATGTTATCCATGCGTACATGAACACCGTTTACTTCACAGTTAAAAATCAAGGATTTAATAAATACCTATACAAATGTTACTGTGATCACTATTTTTTAAGTAGCTTTATGAGTTCTTCCAGCTTCATGGCAGTCTTAATATCTCCCTGGATTTTAAGTCTGCCACTGGTGTAAGCGGCAAATGGTCGTAGCTCGCCCTGGAACATGGCCAGAAGGTCGCTGTCACTCATACTCAGTGACACATCTGGCTCTCTGCACAAGGACCCTGCTCCAGCTGCACCGCTACCTACAGAGCACACACACAGCAGTGCAGATACTGATGAAACTGTGCAGTTGTTTCTGTTGACCTCGAACATTTGAGTATCATTAAACAGATTTAGCACAACTTCATTTGCTGGCCTGAATTAAAATGGTTTATAATTGTGACATATTTACAGCAAATATGAACCATCACCTTGGCTCAAATCCACGTAGTAACTGTGATGCTGTCCGTCTTCCGAGGTGATGTCAAACTGGAAGCAGGCCCCAACCTGGCGGACCAAAGTTTCAGAGAGCAGGAGCTTGACGCCACCGAGCAGCTCTTCAACAGAACCTGGTGTGGTGGGGGCACTGCTGAGCTCATCTGTAAAAGTGATGCTGTCCTCTGAGGAGTAAAAGCCACAGATGGATTAAACAACAGGATCATAATGGATAAACGTTGCACATAAACTGTTGCGTGTGTGCGGCGCCGTACCTCGTTGATGCTGTGAATTGCCACTGTGGCCCAGAAAGTGCATGGCCAACTGCTGAATGGGGCCAGTGAGACCCTCCAGTCCAGGCACAGAGGGAGGCATGATGAGGGGTCCAGAGGGGCCTTCATCTGGTGCTTTAAGTAATGAGCCCAGGGTGAGCTCTACCCTGTCCACCTCCAGCCCCCAGTGCCGAGTCAACTCGTTTATGTCCATCTGTACCGAGCAAGAAAGGATGTGAGTGTGACGTGACACAGTGAAAAGCCAGCAGAGAGTAGCTCCAGTGTAGTCTCACCGTGAGATATTCTCCCAGTTTCACTCTCTCAGTTTGGATCTCCCTGACAGTCTTCTTGACCAGGCTGTGAGTCAAAGTATTCTGTGCCGTCATCCTGGTTGAGGCGTTCAGGTCCTGGACTGATACTACTGACATGACAGGGTTCCAGATCCTGAACTGAATGTCTGCTCCGACTGACAACACACCGCCGTCCTGAGTAGTCACCTACAACGGGAGAATTACATTTCATTTGAGTGCTGTTAATTTAATGTTTGTCACAAAAAAAAATTCTATACAGAGATCTCCTCTTCATTCTTAAAGCTGGTGTTGACGCAGCAAAATTCACCGGGTGAGACTGAATGAATAGCTGACAAACGCTGACTGCTCACAAGGAGTGTCTTGGCTCCACTGAGGAACAAGTGACATGAGCTTGACACCTCTCCTCTCTCTGAAGTGTATGGGGGAGAAAGACTGAAAGGCTAACCAATGTAGACATGAGAGGGAAGACACAAGACTAAAAACAAAGCATTCAGCACACACAGTTCTCCCAGTATCTGTTTACTGTCTCCACTTTCACACTGAGCAACAGTGCACCAAGAGTGCCACCTGCAGGACAAAATAAATCACACACGACCAACAGAAATGCTGATTTAACCAGGTGCATGCTGGGACACCTCCTTCGACTGTCTAGGAAGACCTTCCTACCCCAACATGTCTTCATCACTGTCCTTATTATTGGAAACTGTCTGTCCTGCTGCCTGAAACTCACACACTGAGGTAGTTTGGCACCGCCTCCGGGAGTTGAACAAACTGTCCATCACAAGAGCAAAGTAATGACAAATGGGGTATAGCTTTTTACCTGGCAAGGAGGGATGTTGAAAGCACGGGTGCGTAGGTCAACTCTCTGCCACTGGTCAATGAGGGGCAGCACAAGGACAATACCAGGGCCCTTTGGTGGACACACTCGACCCAGACGAAACACTACTATCCTCTGGTAGTTTGGCACCGTCTACACACGACACAAATCACAGCTGTTTGTTTGTTATTCTGAAAAAGTGAGCAGGCATGCTGTGGGAGATACTGATGAGAGACAGTTTCAGCTTACTTTCAGTACAAACCACCCTGATATGGGAAATGTTACAAAGGTGCAGATGTAGACGAGGAAGATGACGACAAGGTTGCAAATCCAGGACAGCCATCCTTGGGAGGTATCTTAAAGAAAAGAAGCAAACAAACAAAAACAGAGTCTCGGTCTTCGAGGATATTTTCAGTGAACCAATCATGTGAGGACCTGTGCTACCTGTTAAAACTGCTGGATGGACTCACCTGAGTCACCTGAGTAATCTCAACAATTTTAACATAAAAGTGTGTATTACAAGGGGCTCAGGAAACACGCTACTGAACTGCATTATGGGAAATGTAGGATCCCGTGTTCTTGAAGCAATTTAAGGATATCTCATCCTCTGCAATTTTGTCCATTACGTGCTATAATATGTAGCATGGTGCATTTGGGCCCATGTAGTACATGTTTTATGTATTTTATTGAACTTTTTTCTGTGCGTGTGTATTGTGTTTCACCTGGCTGCTGGATAAATTTCGCCAGGGAACAATGAAGTTAAAGGTTATGTTAGCTAGTTACCTACCAGTGAAGCTGTTTCCAGACACATCGGGCATGTTGTCAAATGAGAGTCCTCTGTGGTGGCCGCGCTGTGTAAAGCCATCAGTGCCCACAAACAAGCCAGGAGTCCTCGGACTTGTGGAGTCCCTCTGCGGGAGCGGCTGATAGTATTTGTTAAACATTGTTCGGTAAAAATTGAACTGCTATTTCTTATTTAAGTTCATATTAGTCTCCGCTATAGATGCCTGCAAAATCCGCCTGGTTGACGTAAATAAAGCAGTTTTGACGACTAAAATGCAAGAAGCTTTAACTAATTATCCGAACTAGCTAGCATAACGTTCTTCCGTGTTTTGGTGCAGCTCTTCTTCCCGGTGTTTGACTTTACAAGCGGCTCGTTTTAATCATTAAATGTGCTCATTACCGCCACCTAACGTTACCGTAGTCCAACTGGAGTTTCTATTCCAGGACACATAGCCACAAGTTGATTAACCTTTCTCATTTATGGCGTCCTGTTTCAGATGTTTTGGCAGTCAAATGTTACTAGCCTGGCTGGTCAGTCAAATTACTTATTTTATGTTATTTATTTATTTATCTTTTTGGCCAAGGCCATGCAAAGTTCCCCAAGGATGCCTGACAGTATCCACAAACCCTGTCTCAAAAGAAAACTGCAGCTTGTGTCTTTTAGTGAGCTCTTTAGACATAATGAATGTTGTTCTGTTGTCCAGTAGATAAATCATATTACATCCCTAATAATTTTGGATTTTTGAGGCCAATTTTTTCTTTGAGGTTTTTTTTTATGGTAACATGTTGTTTCTCCTTTTTTGTGTCATGGCCTCCACATACCCTGCAGCCCCCCCTCTCTCTCCCTCTCGCTCCCTGTGTGAACAACACAGCACCGTTTCAACATTTGATGTGTTGTTTTGTGCCATTTTCAATTAAATGTGGGGTTTTGAATGTTTTGCAAATCATCACATTCTGTTTCTTTTTACATTTTACAGCATCCCGAGTTTTTTGGAAAGAAGGTTATATCTGTAAAATAAATGCTATTAATACAATTACCAGGGATATTCTGCATAGTGTCTGCTTTTAGCAGCATCTTTTTGTAATATGTCTTATGTGTTCTCTTCTGTTTCTGTACAACCAAATAAAAAAGACCAAAGACAAACATACTCATGAAATACAAGTACAAAATTTCCAAATTTATTTTGGACAACCACTTCAAACCACATTCAAAACACTTGTCCTCATTTTTATAGACTATAGCAAAAATGTTTTTCCTCCCATCTAAGTACCAACAATATAATTTGGTATTTCTGTGGTTCATTATAACAAACATTCAAATATTTACAAAGAAAATTGTGCAATAATAACTGAATTGCTGTATACTTATTTAATTAAAAAGCCATAAATATGAAATATACAACCAGAAAAATGTTCCTTGAGGGCAGGTTCATTGTGGTTTCTTAGCAGGAGTCCTCCGGCTTCCCTCAATGCTTGTTTAGTTTTTAAACATGTCACACAGCAGCTTCTCCATGGGTGTGCTGCCAATGGTCCTGTGAAAGTACAGCTGCTCTATTTTCTCAGAGCTCACGAAGTGGAGGGACGGCAGCAGAAGTAACAATCTCCCAAACCTTGATGGACAGGAGCAAAGAGGACTGAACTTCATGTTTCTACTCATGACTAACTTCAAACACACCAGATGCTCTTATATTTGAGGACCTTCTCAGGCTTACCTTGAACTTTGGCTGGGGTATACTGTATGGATGTGTTGACCTAGCAACACCTGTGACTGGTCCTGAAGATTCTCCACCTGCTCTGGGTCTTTGAGGCTGCGTGTCTCTGCGAGTCAAACAGCAGACATTACTTACAATGTCCATTTAATAACAATGCATATTGCTGAAGGAATTAAGACCTACCTGGCTTGAACAGCACAATAGCTTTCAGGCAGGCAAACTCAGTGGGGTCAACAGCCAGGGCCTTGAAGCGATTGAAGACCTCTTCCAGGATGCGCAGGTCACCTGTGGGGAGGCTGATCTTGGTCTGCTGTGTGGGAGAAAGTTCTGGTAAAGACAGAAGAGGACAGCTGCCCATAGGGAGGGACCACTGGATGGCACACAGGAGGAACATCTCACTCCAAGCTTCCTCCAGGAGAATCACCTGAGGATATCACAGAAATACATAAGTTTCACACATGATTTATGTACGAGTAAATCAGTTCAGTAAATATACAAAACACATGTCAATCAGTCTCACCTGGTCTCGAAATGGCAAGTGAGCAAAAACAGGCAAATTTTTTGCCCACTTGACGGACATGAAGAGGAGTCGTGCCGATGTCTCATAGATACTCTCTGAACAGCTGGAGGTGTTGGGGGACGTGCGGCAGTCAGAGGGGGTCCGATCTCTCTCTGAGTCATTGGTTGTCACGTCAATATTCTCCTCCGCTGTGTGTGAGAAAACAGAAGAATCGCACAAGTGTTTAGGCTACTGTCACGCTTATTGCATCACCTTTAAAGACAAACCCCACTTATCTAAGCAGGCACTTGCTATGTTGACCTTAGATAAACTTGCCATATGACCTCACCATCCTCAGGCTCCAGTTTTGCACAGGTCTCTGCAGTCAGCAGGCTGACCATGAAGCGGTGGCTGTTATTGGGGTTGCTGCAGGACTGTGTGGTGGCAGAGGTGGTGACAGAGGAAGTGACCAGAGGTCTGCAGATGACTGACGAGTAGGCGGCAGAGGAGGTGAGCTCCCGTGTGGTGGCTAGGTGCTCCTTATTCGTGTCCACACATATAGAGTCTAGGCTGACATGCGCTGTGCTTCGTGGCTGCCGCTCATTCTGCACAGCTGTCAAAGGGAAAGGTAAATAATGTATCATCTGAAAACAGGTGAGGCTTTAGATCGTCTGTGCCATGACAGGAACTTTTTCCCACCGTCTTTGTTCATGCCAGCTTGGAGACACTTCTTAAGCCGACAAGCTTGGCATTGGTTCCTATGAGCCTTGTCGACAGGACACCTGCCAGTTCCAGCCTGACACCTGTGATGTTGACAATAACAATGAATACTGTGCTAAAATACAAAGAATTCCATGTTATACTAGCTGCATTTCTCGCTTATGCACATGGCATAAGAATTCTGCTCACCTGTAGATGAGTCTCCGTCTCACACTGCGCTTGAAGAAGCCGCTGCAGCCGTTGCAGGCATAGATGCCGTAGTGTTTACCACTGCTTGAATCAGAGCACACTTTACAAAGCAGGCCTTGGCCAAGCGCTTTACCTGGGACCGAACTGTTTTCTGAAAAGAGCAGGCAGCAGAAATAAAGGCTTAGCATTGCTTCACACTCCTTTAAGGATCAACAGATCCTTTTTTTTTATCAAATAATTTATTTATTTGTTCTGTCTTTTTTCAAAAAAAAATATTGGACATTATCGTTGCAAATGTGGAAAACCTCAATGATTTTCAGGGTTCAAATAAATACATCTTTTTTATTTAATTACTTTGATGATGTAATTTGCTACAGAGAAAAAGATCTGAAAGTTTTCCTTTGTAATTGTTACAACATTTATACTGTACATGTATTCATGGCTCACCTGCTTCAGTTTGATCTGTGAAGTCACTGGAGTTGTCGGAGGAAAACATGTTGGCTTTGGTCATGTGGTCCTCCATTCTGACATGTGCTCTAATGTCGGAACAAATTTATTTTAGACAAATGTCAGATTACTCCCAGAAGTATTTCCTCTTCTGTACAAAGTGTTTTTGGGGTAGTTGCCTGCCTGGATCAAAGTATTTTTTCACATGAAGTCTTGACACATGACAATGCCCCCAAATCACAGAAGACGCAGAATTTGTAGTTATTTCTACTAAAGCTTGTAGTTATTTCTTCAGAGGTCATCAGCCAGTTAGTCCAGGAATGCTTGATGATATTGATCCAGCGCTGTTGGAGCCCTTCTCTGGTAATTTCTGATGCAACAGGGGGACAATACGGTTACTACTCCTCTTCTTCTGTCCTTCCCGCTGCCAGAATGGGAGTGCAAGCCTGAGTCGTCTGGGGGCTTTCTGGAGGAAGACAAGGAGATTAGCAACAGGCGCTGCGTAAGCAAATGCTGATTTGTCATCCTCTTAATCTTTACCGTCTATAGGGGTAAATCAATCAGTCACACCACTTACAGGCATAAGTGTATTCAACAAAAGTGAAGATATATTCTACCCCTCACCCACACTGCTGTTGGATGACTTAATAAATCTGGCAGCAGCATAGTAAGGTCACCAGTGATCCAGACTGTAGCTGGAATCAACATCATCATGTTTACCTTGTTTAATCTTTACCATATCTACGTCTATTTTGATTATTCATTGATATTACGAGAGTATAATATTACAAGAGAAGCTAAAGAAATATATGTGTACCTGCAAAGATGCTTCACATGTTCACCTATTCTAAATCTGGTGATGCTGGCCCACATAATCCTCATCAGCTACTGCCCATGTTTTAGAAGTTGTCTGCCAGTCAACAGGTTTGACCAGTCAACTAATCAACCAAAAGACCA
The DNA here is from genome assembly GCF_051107435.1 of Chaetodon auriga. NCBI lineage: Eukaryota > Metazoa > Chordata > Actinopteri > Chaetodontiformes > Chaetodontidae > Chaetodon > Chaetodon auriga. The sequence goes on along the minus strand of NC_135079.1, from coordinate 11,624,915 downwards.
TCACAAAACACTGCAATATGGATTATTTGTCCTACCCATATGTTCCTCACCATCAGGTAGTGGGGTTAACAGGGCAGTTAAGACGTTCCCTCTGTGCCATATTGATCCCGTCAGTGACACTAATGGCCTCAGGAGAATGCAGCCACCCCAAAGTAGCTTAACCTTCCATGAAATGTGGTCTCCTTCTTGGAGGGGGGTCTCGAAAGGGGGTGATGAGAAGAAAAACAATTAGTGCAGAGATTGAAAGAGCAGCAACAAGTTGACCCTTAATTCCACTCTTCTGCCATATGGTGACTGCTCTCTGGAGCCTCCGTCTGCCTAATTGGTGGACCAAGTCTACAACTACTGGAATCATGCTAGAGCAGTAACTGTATTATTGCATGTGGTTAATCAGCCATTTAATCAGATCAAAAGTAGCAAAGACACTAAAGATACTGATGTCCCGTGTCCACAGCACAGACTGTTTTCTGTGATGTCTGTTATCCTTCTTAAGTCACTTTTGATTGTAGGAAAACAACACAGCATTGAAACAGAGGTCTTTCTGTTAGCCTGAACTGGTGTATAAAAGGATTACCAATGAGGGTACACACACACACACACACACACACACACACACACACACACACACACACACACACACACACACACCTGTTGTCTGAACCAGTTTCACAATCCTGAAACGGAGATAAAGAAGTTTCGATGTGGAGTGTCAAAGGCTTCAATAGTTGCAAATGGGGAAGTACATACGACCCAGATTCTCAAGAAAGTTCAGACTCAACTGTGTTTGAAACATGTTGCTGGCATCAAAATCAGAATAAGCAGATATTTACAAAAATCAATGAAGCTGATGAGGTCAAACATTAAAGATACTGTCTTCGTCTATGTCAAAAAGGATCAGCAAATGATGACATTCTGTTTTATTTATGTTTTACAGTGTGTACACACTTTGCTGAAATTGGGGTTGTAGATATAATAATAGTGTGCATGTCACAACCCCTCCTCTGTGACCCCTGCCTGCTTGTTATGTGTTTTTGATATTTTCAACCTCTCTCTCTCTCTCTCTCTCTCTCTCTCTCTCTCTCTCTCTCTCTCTGTTCACCTGCCCATCATCAGGGATCAGCACACCTGCCTGCCATCAAGCCATTAACATCTCCCTACAAAACCTACATCCAGAGCCAGTCCCTGCTGCATTGTTGTGCTCTTCACAGTTTGTTGGTGTGCCATGCTGCAAGCTCTTATGCCAGTCAATTTGCCTGTCTGTCTGCTGGTTTGCCTCACTTGTTCCCCCTGTTTCCATGATTATCATCAGTCTACCAAAACCACCAGGCATTTTACATCCGAAGGATCTCTTTCTGCCAAGCCTCCTCCTGGATTATTCCCCCTCACCAACCAGCCACCATCTCACCATCCCTGCCTGTCTCACAATAATTATAATTATTAATAATTCTCTTCTCTTACCTGCTTGTTCAGTGTCTGTATTTGGGTTCAGCGTTGATTTGTGACTATGCAGTGAATTGACTTTGTATTATGCACCTCAGTAAGACAGTATGCTATCACCTGTGGAGAAACTGATCGCAGGTGTATTACAGTCATCTTTATACTGGCTTATAGTTAAAGTGCTGCTGATGGTAGTTCATAAATAGGTTTCTGATATGCTTGAGTTTGTTTAGTTTTACTTCAAGTAAGAACAATTCATTTGCATATAGATACAAACCAACCTCTGAAGGAACTCTAATCATTTTATTTCCTGCACCTTTCATTAAATCCCTGTACGGTACTTAATTTGCTGTATTAAATTAGGACAAACTCTTGTGTTTTGTTTTACTTGATTTTATTCTTATTGTGTTTGTTCATTTTGTTTGAAGCTGTAATGCATTTCATTGCTTTATGTAAAACACTTTAAACTGCTTTGCATAAAGTTTTTTGTAAATCACTGTGTGTTGAAGGCGCTAAACAAACTTACTTTGCTTTCCCTTGTGTACAACAATTTGACTAATTTGTCTGGCATACATGCCCGAGGCAAATGACCCTGTCACAGTTTGCACAGGGCAGCACGCCTGGCAGCTTGGCCTACAGCACTTTGTATCCAGACTGAATGTAAAACTATTTAAACCAGTTAAATAGATCAGACATCAGAATTTCTCAAATGAATCTTTAGTAACTATTTATGGTCTGATTTCACTTACCAGCTAATTCTGTCTGTGAAACTGTAAAAATCAGAATCAAAAAAGAAATGTTTGTGAAGAGGAATGTGACATTTGACATGACAAACACATGCCACATGCACACTAGCAATTGCTTTTATACAACGCTGCATGCTTGCAGTATAAATTACACCATCTAAACCAACTCTGTGGATAAGCCTGAAATATACATTTACACTGACCTAAGCAGTACTGAGAATGGTAATCTGGAGCCCCATATCAGATTACCTAACAAAGGTGTTACTCACATCAGGGGTGACCTGATTATCTTGTTCCTGAAACTATTAGACAAGAAATTTTCATGCTAGGTGCACGCAAAACAGTCATCTTTGAGAAAACTGATTGGTTGGATATTTCACACCATTTCAAATCTGAATCTGATCAGTGATAATACCTTTACACTGATATCATATGGATCGTCTAATTTAGTTACACATAAGTGACGCATAACTTTATGTACCAGTCCTTTTTTTGGACGCCTGACTCTTCAGTTGTTGGCATGGGTGAGATGCTGCTGCCATCAGCAAAGTGCTGCTTTGAGGTTTTGCCCGGCAGGGATAACTGTCACACTTCCTCACTCCTCAGCTCTGTGATTACTGTGCAGATGCATTCAATCTTTAGCAGCTCGCTGCCGCGAGCTAACTGGACGATTATGTATTTAGCGGAAACATTTATGATGACGGGGCCCTGCAGGTGATTGTACGCACGTCACTGGTAAAACCCTGGCCCAGTTGCTTGGCAGATCAGACAGATCAGCTCTTCATTAGTGCAAGAGTGACATTACTTTTCCACATATTTTCAAATATATTATATATATACTGTACACACATATATATATATACTATGGTGAGCAGCAAGCACAAATGTGCAAGGCATAATTTTATTGTCCTTCAGAGGATGCCCTTGAATGCTAGTTCACAAATATTTGTATCAGTCTAAGCAGCTTTTTGATATAATCTCCTTGAATGTCAGCTGTTGTCAAAGAGTGAAGTCAACTTTTAAAGTTGTTGCTGTCCTATTTATGTGCAGGTAGCAGGTGCTTTAAATTGTAAGGTAGAAAATGTGTCATGTAAGATGCATTTCTAATGAATTCATTTATTTTTTATTTGATTTTATTTAATCATGAGCTTTGAATTCATAACCCTCATGCAACTGACTTTTAGGACTATAATCAAACAAGTTATATAGTTAGACAGCTTTTAACATACAAAAGAATGGAAATCTAAATTCTCATTTAAATTTTGAAAAAAATAAATAAATAAATAAATAAATAAAACCTGAAAGCTAACCATTTTAAATGAATAAAGAGAGTAAAATGTCCCACCAGGATAATCTTATGCCTGCCTCTAACAGCATAAGCTTCTGTTTCACTGCACTTCACATGTCTACCTGATTCCATGTGGCTGCAGAGACTGGTTAAGCAAGCTTGTGTCCTTAAGCTTTGTGAGGTTCAGTTCAGCATTTCCTGTGGTTCCCCCCAAGTCAGATGAAGTAGAAGGATTGAGGTGTCAGCACTATGGCTCCCAGGGATTGCCCCGCCTTGCCATCTGCCGCCACTGTTGTAATCCACACAATGAGAAAATCAGTTGTCTCAATCCATATCAAAGTCATGTCCACTCAGTTCAACAGGTAAATTAACATCGCTGACACTGTAAAATCCATGTAATCGCAGACAAAGGAACAGAGAAGCTTATTTGGTCTTCGTTGGATGGATAAAATTCTAAATAAATACCAGAAACCTGAATGTAAATTAACACTGGCATGATTACATCGCTTCAAATGTGAAGTTATTTACCTTTCTAACTGATACTTTTGTCATACTATTATCCTTCTGCCCTGTTTTTGTAAGTATGAAAGTATTAAAAAGATCCCAACATGCTCTAAAGCTCTAATGGAGCAACATTTTAAAAAGTGATGTTTCATATTCAGTAACAGCAAAATAAATAAATTAAAACAACCGCAGAGGTCGTGTCAGTGCCTCCATCAAACGAAAAGTCAGCTATAAAATGTTTCTCTCTGCTCATTGACAGAGGTGACGGGACAGAAACAGGTTCTTCTGTTTGCTGTGGTTTCCAGGAGGCTTCATGTAGCCATTCACAAATTAAGATGAGTTAAAACAAGGACTTTCTGGCCATTGTGAGAATCACACTGTCACACCTTTCTAGATTAAGATGTCCTGGTTCGCTCCACTTGAAACTGGCCGAACAGTGGGGGGCGCTGTGAAGTTCAGTCTGTGTAACTTCAGCTTGAGGTTTGGCGTGACAGATCTTCTGTATCTGCGGGGAGTCGTGCTTCACCTGTAACTGCACAGATAATACTGAAATCTCGCAGCATCACAGCAACATTGTCGATCCTCCTCTAGAGGGAGACAGACGTCCTTTGACTGTGTCATAAAAGTGTGAACAGAGGACCCCAACCACCGGCCCTTCGGTGCCGGCCCGCACGAGAGACTGGACAAAAATATTTTATTGATCATCAGAGTTTGAAAGAAGCTTTATTTTGAAAATCAAGTGCATCCGCCTGTGTCTCAGTTTACATGTCAAAAACACACACACACACACACACACACACACACACACACACACTAATAATAATAATAATAATAATAATAATAATAATAATAATAATAATAAGAGTTACAGGAAGTCAGTGCAGAGCAGCTAAAAGAGGAAAAGGCCAAATGATGAGACAGAAGAAGAAGAGCGTATCTTCCAAGAAAAAGAAAGCTGCATTTTTCACTGCGGTCTTAAAATACGGGTTTATCGCTTCAGGTGATTCTCACGCAGCAGGCCCGCTCTGCGTGGCGACAGGCCCGCACATGAGGCGATGAAGCCTTCTCTTGAAGAGAAACAAGCGCAGGGCTCCCACTAATTACAACGACTACATTCAGGGTAACGGTGAGTTGTATTTTTAATCATTTGTTTTGTTCGTTTTTATGCGGCAAATCCGGCAAATTATTGCTTTACGTGCTGATAAGAGCTGAGTAAGGCCACAGCTGATGAGTCAGAGACGATGTGTGTGTGTGTGAGAGAGAGAGAGAGAGACTGGCGCATTTCTGGATTGACATATTACAGTGCAGTAACATCTTCTGGGACACGTTCATCCTAAAATTAGAACCACTTTGGTTTCCGTCCTGCTCAAAACAATGTCACGGAAAAATAACAAAGGATATTTTATTGATTGCGGAGGTAACTAGACAGTGATTGGTTGGGTTGAAAGGAGCTGGGAAGACACTTTGACTGAGAATCACAAAGATGATCGGGTAATATTTTTCAGGTGGGACATGGACTGGAGGAAAGAAATGGCCTCACAAAAGCAATTCCCCTGTCTTCAGGGGTTGTGAGAGTACCATGGGCAGTGTTAGGGGTTACTGAGTTAGTGAGTTACAAAAGTAACGTGTTATGTAATGCATTACTTTTTTTGCAATAGCATGTAATGTAACCTATTACTAACAAGATTTCAGTAATATTATTACAATTACTGTATCACATGTGTTACTGCTTACTATGAATTCCTGCACTCAGCTCCTATCAGCGATGTGAAGCCTTTAATGATATGTAACACAGTGGGGGTCATCGCTGCAGCACCAGCTTTCAGCAAACTCCGTGCAGAAGAGGTCATTGTGTGTGTGTGTGTGTGTGTGTGTGTGTGTGCGTGTGTGTGTGTGTGTGTGTGTGTGTGTGCGTGCGTGTGTGTGTGTGTGTGTGTGTGTGTGCGTGTGCGTGTGTAGAAGTATGCCTTTAATCCCATTCGAATTCTCTTTGATGTCATCATCGTTCTAGAATGTGCTCCTCTTATACATATATATATATAGGACTAACACCTTGGCAGACACACTGTGGACCTGATCAGTCTGTAAATACTTCTCCTCGTTAGTGATGGTTCTTCTCAACTTTGTGATACCCGTGGCTTATGAAGACATGGGGGGAATTTCCATCACTTGTGGACGTGGAGGAAGACTGCTTTTTTTTCTTTTTGCATTGTAACTGTAGTTTTATGACTGGCAGGCTTAACTTTCATCCATTGCTTTAGGTTTTATAGATGCAATATCCTAAGTACACCATCACCGTATTTTCCGGATTATACTTCGCTCCGGAGTAGCGAAGTTGCATTAGTCAAAAAATGCGTCATGAAGAGGGAAAAAAAAAAAAAACGTATATACCATATTTTAGTAGAAGTCGCACTTATTTTCATAGTTTGGCTGATCCTGCGACTTATAGTCAGGTGCGACTTATATATCAAAATATATATCATTTAACATGTTTTAAATGTTAGTTGAATACTGACTGACATGAACCAAGGAGTAAACATTACCGTTTACAGCCGCGAGAGGGCGCTCTAGGCTCGTAACAACTATATGCTGCTCCTGTACCACTGAAAAAATTCACTGAATGCTGAATGCCAAGTCTGACAGCCTCACAGAAGAGGAGACGGCGCTCATCTTCCCACGGAGTTGGCGGAGTTGTTCAGGAGCCACATTCAATGGACTCAGTGATGTGGAATGAGATCGGGAACTTGGTGAACTTGCTTACCGGTAACTTGCTTGTTGGACTTGCTGGTTTGTTCAGCCTCCCAGGTATGTTCTTCATGCTATTGTGTAGCTGAATAACAGTGCGACTTACATGTTTTTTCCCTCTTCATGACGCTTTTTTTGACTAATGCGACTTAGTCCGGAAAATACGCACTGGACTGTAAGTCGCATTTATTTAGAAATTTATTTCAAAAAATCCAAGACCAAGAATATGCATTTAATCTGAAAAAGTTAAGTTAACTATACAATGGTGCACAGAACAACAGGCTGAATAGGTGTCCGGTTTGTTAACGTAACACATTCAGTTGTTCAGCTACATAATAGCATAAAGAACATACCTGGCAGGCTGAACAAGCTAAATTAACATAACAAGCCAGCGAGCCCACCAGCAAGTTACCGATAAGCAAGTTCACCAAGTTCCCGATCTCATTCCACATCACTGAATCCACAGAATTCTTCCTCCCGGTGTCGCTTCTGAACAACTCCGTTAACCCCCGGAGGAAGATGAAGCGCCGTCTCTTCTTCCCAGCTTTCAGTTCAGTTTCAGTTTTTCAGTGGAACAGGAGCAGTATATAGTTGTCACAAGCCTAGAGCGCCCTCTCGCGGCTGTAGACGACAATGTTTACTCCTTGGTTCATGTCAGTCAGTATGAATTAACATTTAAAAACATGTTAAATTACATATGTTTTGATATATAAGTCGCACCTGACTATAAGTCGCAGGACCAGCCAAACTATGAAAAAAGTGTGACTTATAGTCCGGAAAATACGGTATGTGATATTTGGTGAGTATTGCAGATTGTAAAATTGTTCAGTGATGGTGTGTGTCCAAAAAGTGATTCGTGGGTTATTGCATTGTTACATCTGATATCATGATGGGAGCCAAATGGTTGTGTGCATCTTAAGCACCTTCACCTGGTCAAGCTCTGGACAGGGTGGAGCTCCCCAAACACCGGCAATCCAAATGAGATCTCAGGTCACTGTGCATCGTATGTGCTGGTAACCTCTCCACAGTGACGACCCTCTACGGTGTGTAAAGCACCTGGGTTGAAGAAAAGCTCCAGTAGACTGCAACATTTTTATCTTCACCACATGCTCTTTTTATTTTAAGCCATGTCCCCATGTCATTTCACATCAAATGCAAACATTGGATCATGTTTCAAATGAGATCTCAGGTCACTGTGCATCGTATGTGCTAGTAACCTCTCCACAGTGACGACCCTCTACGGTGCGTAAAGCACCTGGGTTGAAGAAAAGCTCCAGTAGACTGCAACATTTTTATTTTCAGCAATGTGCTCGTGTTATTTCAGGTCACTGTGCATTGAATGTGGGCTTTGTCCAGATGGATCAGAAGATGAACACTACTTTTGTGCCAGTTTGCTACTTCTGGAGACAGCAGTACAAGTCATTTGAAGATGGGGGAAGTTACTGGCACTCAAAACAGTGAAAACGTTTGTGAATAAAAATGTGGAACCATCTTACAGGATTTTTTTTCCACCTCATTTTCATTTCATACTTCTTAAATAGGCTAGTTTATGGAAGAGTAATAAAACAGAAGATTTGTTTTTCATTATTGTTGACCTTTTGTTATGACTATAAAAGCAACTATTGGTAAAGTGCATTTTTTGTTCCTTCTTATTTAGCCAAAAGGGCAAAATCATGACCCCCCTGACAAAAATTACATAGAAAGAATGAAAAACAAAATGTACTTGCTCAACAACCGTACTAAAATGGATTCATGACTGCTGACCCATCATGACAACAAATCATAGAAATTTGCCCCCAATTTGACAGAAAGACCTGCAGGTGGGACCCTGCCCATTTCAAACACAAGCCTTCAAACATTTACACGCGACTGTGGGGAAATACACACTCATTTACAAGCACAAGCATCAAACATCAATTTCACCACCTACATATCACTTACGTGTCCATATCTTACAAACAAGTGACAAATTTCTTAAAATGCTTATTCTTAAATTTAATTGTGGGAAAAAAAAACATTCTAAACATCTTACTTTATTTTTTTTACTTTATTTAACATCTTACAGAGTTTAAAACAAAACTTTAACTTTATCCAACTATGTACATGTGCGTCAGTTTCACAGACATTATTTGGATCCAAGAGGAGGTGAGTGCCACACAGCAGAGCTGGTGCGTTTAAAGTAGCGAGGCTTGCTCTTATAAAACATGTTCTCCAGTCTGGGTGGTTCAACGGGTCCGAAGAAAGAGTCTAAATCAGGAGGGTTGAAGTACTGCTTCATAATTATCTGCTGCAGATTGTGACCTGGAAGGGAGACAAATACAATGTTTTCATTCAAGATGACAACATGAGACTGACATCAAACTGAGATACCGCGCATACTGAGGAAAGTCACATTCACAATTATTTGTATGGGAGTCACAATATCACAGTTGACTGTTCACTAAGACCCTCGCCCCCTTGGTTACTGTCGCGATGCCTGTCAAGCTTTCTGTTCTCACTCAGCACATAAACAGTGTCAGATTTGACACTTGAAACTCTCAGTAGTTTTTAAGAAAACAATAGGTTCTTGATTTCAGACAATGGTAAACAAAGCAGCTTCTGGTTTCAAGCTAACCACTGTCAGTTTTGCCATCTGAAATGACAACTGTTGGCAGATTTTGGGATGCTAAAGCTACATGTTCCCAACAAAACGTCAGCATCCTCGCCATCTGAAAATCCATCCACAAGATTTGGAAATAAGGGAAGTGCTGTTCTTGTAGGGTAAATTCCCCAAATTCATTAAAGAGCAGGACAGAGCTGCTAATGTTAACCTAAAAACTGACAGCATCCTGGACCAGTTTTTACTCAGTGGGGAAATATTCATGGAGGTACGACGCTACACAGTGGATGTGCAAGTTCGAAATGGGGCTTTTTTTTTATGTAACCTGTTGTCAATGGTATGCTTTGTCATGGCCTTGGAAGTAGCCGGACACCAAACCACTGCAGCTTCAATTAGAGCAATTAAACAAAAGGTTTAATTCAATCTACAATTTCAGTCCTGTGCACACCACCTTGCACATTCAGACTACAACCATATACACATTGCTTCTGCATGTAGAGAAACCCAAACCTCCACACACCTGCTGTGCTTGCTTATGGTCGCTCAACAATGATTGGATGATCATTGTTCGAAGAGGAGTTTAACGAACACTCAGTTTCAACCTCTGTAATGTCATTATCAATGATAATTATACTAAATCATGCCTACCTTCTGCCCAGGATGGAATAGGTTTCCTCGGGGCAGACTCATCATCAGTAGAGTCGTCACTGTTTTGGTCCATCCCGTAATCTTCGGCACTTTTGGACAACAAAGGTTTGTTGCCGCCCTTTGGAGTGATGGAGTATGACTGTGGTGATTTCTGCTGAAAAGGATAAAACAAACATCATGAGGCTTTACTCTGATAGAAAATTATTTTAACGTGTTTTAAGACAGGAAAATGTACCTCAATATCGATGGTCACGTTGAGGCCACCACCTTTTCCTACAGGTGTGCTCATTACAGATGGCTGCAAAGATTAAGAAGAAAGGATGTAAATATGTCTGCCACTGCTCAGAGGTTCTCTTCTGTGAGGACGCACATGCATTATTGTGCCACAGGTGGCAGAAACATGCCAAGAAAGACTGCAAGTTAGTAAACATGGATGTAAATAACGCTGGATTTTATCCCACTGATAGTTTTTTTTTTTTTTACCAAAAGTAAAACTGATTTCCAGAGATATGAAGATTCTTACCTCGATATCCACAGTCTCATTCAGGGCAGCAGTGGTCTGGGGGAGGAGAGAGGTAGAGAGACATTTAGCTACTGGAAGTCAGCTGTGACAGCTTTACTAATTCCAGGAGTAAAGTTTATGTAGAGACTATTTGAAAGTTAAAGCTAAATCAACTAAACCTAAACTGTCTGCATGGAGAAAATATTTTTACTTTGTCAACTTTGTCTTGTGTTCAGCAGTGCAGGTGTACCTATCCCTGAAGCACCATTTTCCCTGCTGGTTTACCTGTTTAGCAGCAGCCTGTTTAGCAGCAGCTTCTCTCTGTTTAGCAGCTTCTCTCTCTTGTGCAGCTTTCTCCTCTGCAGCTAATCTCTGCTGCTCCTCCTAGTGGGAGTAAAAAACACATGATCAACCAGACGACTGAGCGGCCGAACGGACAAACCCAGAGCTGCTGACCACCCAAGTGTATAAATTTCTTGTTTTGGTTGCAGATGTTAGTTTCTCACCATTTTTCGTTTTTCCTCGAGAGCCTTTCTCCTCTCCTCCAGCTCTCTCCTCTCCTTCTCTCTCGCTGCTCTCTCCAGTTCCCGTTGCAGAGCAAGAGCTTTTTCCTTTTCCACTCGCTCTCTGAAATACAGACTTGAAGTCAGTCAAACAGATTCCGGAGCAAATTTCATATCTGTCGTCACTCATGCAAGTTTAAATTTAAGACACTGTTATCGAGTTGAAAAGATAATTGGGCCTCTTAGTTTAGAAAGTGGTCCTGACTGACCTTTCCGCAGCGAGTCGCTCTCTCTCCAGCTCTCTCTCCTTCTCACGCTCCTGCTCTCTCTTCAGCTCTAGAGCTCTGCGAGCTTCAGCCAGCTTACGAGCTTGCTCTTCCTCCTCCTCGGCCTTCTTCTGAGCCAGCAGCTCTTGCTGCCGCTTCTCCTCCTGCTTAAGTTGTCAAACACACACACACACAACAAGAGAAAAGGCTGATTGCAATACTGAATGACAAAGAAAATTAAGCTACAGAAAAAAACCCTGCTAGCTGACAAGAGATGAAAAATGCATAGACGAAACACAAGCATGACAACATACACCAAGAGTGGAGCAATTCTCAGTTGCTAGGGTTACTAACACAGGGGAAACCCTAAAAAAATATTGTTAATATATTATATTGTTGAGGAAAGGTGACAGGGCTTATCAGAGTTCCTGCACAGGATGAATGGGAGCCTGCTCTGTGAGAGTCTATAATCAGCAGCATAATTCTTTGCTGCTGCAGAGGATTGATACTTGATGAGCACCCCAGTGAGCACCAAACTATGTACAGGACCAGAAATGACTACATAGATCAATAAAAGAGCATCATCTTACTGCTTGCTGGATCTTTTTCTTTTTAGCCTCTTCTTCCAGCTTCTTCTTCAGCTCCAGCTCCTCTTGACGTTTAACAGCCAGCTTCTTCTTGGCCTTCTCCTCTGCCTGACGCTGCACGAAGAGACACAGTATCAAAGTTCAGACACGAGGGTTGAAATCTGTTTTTACATGAACACACAGGTTCAGGGTCATCCCATTTGTTGCATACCTTATCATTTTTCTCATCAATCTGAGCCATTTTCTGCTCAATCTTCTTTTTCTTTTCTTCCTCCCTCTGCTCCTCTTTCACTTTGGCCTCAAACACTCTCCTCAGCCTCTCATCTCTCTTCCTAGAAAACAAATTTTAAGAGTTAAAAAAGAAAGAATACATTACTGAACTGTCCAATCAGAGTGTGTAAAGAGGTAAAGTGTTAACCTTTTCAGTTCCTCCTGTTTCCTTTTCCTCTCGTCCTCCATTTTCTTCATTCTTTCCTCCTCGAGCTCCTGCTTCTTTTTCAGGGCTTCCAGTTTTTGACGCTCTTTTGTCTGAGAAGAGAGGAAACATGTTGTCAGAAATCAGCTAATTCTAACACACTGCAATACAAGGCAAATGTCAAAAACAAGTCAAGCAGCAGGTGGAGTGCATTCACGTGGAAACCAGCCACCACATCCTTGGAGCAGACAGACGAAGCAAAAATCCACCCTGACAGACTTTTGTTGAAAAGTCTGACATGGACCACACGTCCGTACTGCCCAAATTACACCATAGATCGGTCCCCCAATGGACTCAAAACACCACTAACTCTTTTTCCACCTATGCAAGAATCATGTCAAACATGCTTAATTGGAAATTTGGAATAAGGTCGTGAATAAATAAGTAACAAATAACAAAATATGAGTAAGAACCTTTTATTTGTCAAGAATATAATTCAAAATGTAATAATAAGAAAAAACAGAAAATGTGCTCAGGTGTGATATGTAGCCTGTCTGGATATGAAGTGACTTAGATCCAGATATGAGATTTTGGTCAAATCACACAGCTCTAGCATCTGATTAAGATGGATTTTCACTTCAATTTCTACTTCTGACCAAATCATGTGTCAAAAGCAACAAACAGTGAGGTCACCAAAGCCATTTTACGTGGTTTGAAGGATTGTTAGAGTAAAAGATGTCAAAGGATGAGTATTAGTGAGCCTTGGGATGAGAGACACAATTAACTAAGTGCAGTTTGGGCCTTTGTTAAAACACAGTTGCCCCTTTCACCAGTGGACCTGCAAAGTTTCGGGGATCAATTATCATGATGTGGTTTTGATCATTTACATGTACGTCCGTCTCTGTAATGGAGTCTATTCTACACAACATCTAACTTTGTGAGTGATTCATTCAGAAATGTCACCCCCCTGTTCTAGGTAGAGACCAAATGTACCAGAAATCTTTAAAAATCTTCAGACATCAAACTGTCAAGAGTCTGAATTTCAGCTCTGATACAGACAAATGCCTGAACATTTACGTTTAAATGTGGAAGTGTGAAAGGGGTTTGTCTAAAGTATGAGCATAAGGAGGCATTTAATCAAGGTGCACAGTAATAACTCAGAAACCACTGAATGCCCTCAAACAGCATACAGTGCTTTCAACTACATCACACTTACCACTACACCAATGTTCAACTGGGGAGAGAAAAAGAGCCAAATGAGAGGACCACATCATTCAACAGCTCAACCAAAATGTGAGCCACAATAATGTTTTAAATTTAAGAACATGCACTCTTCACTCTCAAAGTATTCTGGTTTTAGGGATGTGCACAATCAAAATGATATCTGAAAAGCAATAATTTCCATGGAGAGTTATGCTGACACAGATTCAGTTCACTGCAATACCACATGTCTGTTTTGGGCCAGTGGAGTTTCATTAGCAAGCCCACATGTCTTGTTTCATTTGTCATTTCGCAGCATGACAATGTTGTTGCTTTGCACTGATTAAGTGTATAACTTACTTTTGGATCAACCTTCAGAGGAGTGGTGTGTTTAATGAAGGACTTGATAACAGCATTGCGGCCTACGCTATTTGGAGTCATCATGAGCATCTGATTCTTCTGCACAGTGTGGAGGAAAGATCTCATGTTGGGTCTGATTGCCTGTGTATTCATAATAAAGAAGCTGGTTAAAAAAATCCATGAATTGTCTTTAATCCATTTCTCTTAATATTTTCTATTTGTTAACACTCTGCAAGATTTCTGCATCTTACACTTTGACTCTTCTTGGGAGGAGAGAACCTCTTTGTGGGACTTTCCTCAGCAGTATCTGGTGCTCTGCGTTTGGTACTCGGGCGCGACCTGAAGACATTGAAACAACATTTTGAAAAACACACAACACATTAGGGCTGTAAATGAACAATCTGAATTCAATACATACAATAGTGAAAATTAATATTCAATGTGTGTGGGGAATCAGCACCACCAGCACTGTATGACAGACAGGAGTCACAAAACCAGTTTCTATCGTTCTGCTTTTTTATTTATTTAGTTTTAACTGGGAAAATCTGTTTATGTAATATGTGACTTAAATTCTTCCCGTTTGTCCAGGACATGTGAACCGGCGCAACTGCGCACACGTAGCTTTCACTGATTATGTTGAAATAATATACAAGCAGTTTGTCTCTCGCTGTATTGTTTTTCTCTCTTATGGACATCATGTGCAAAAACAGACATTTGAATGATTTGAACCCATGTGGGTTTTTTTAGAGAGAATATTCGAATGTCATTTTTGGCCAATTTTGACAGCCCTATAACACGCAATTTATTTAGTATCCTCAATGAGTTAATATGTCCTTCAGTGTTACTGCAGGTATCATTAAGTGCAGTACCCTCTCACCTCATTCAAGGAAAAACACAGATGCAGCACTCACCTTGGACCTGACTTGGAAGTCTGTTGTCTCTCAGTGACAACTGAAACAGACACAAACAATGCATTAGTACATCTAAGTTTTGGTACAAAACTGGTTATATTCAAACACAACCAGTAACTAAATAAAATGGAAAGTTGACACACCTGTTGTCTTGCTGGGAGTGCTTATGGTTTGCTTACTGGTAAACAGTGAAGGGGGTGCCAGTGTGGGAGAGTTTGCAGCCACAGATCGAGTGATACGTCCAACAGACGGACGTGGGTGCTGGTTAAGGTGCGTCTACATTAATGTGAAACAAAAACATCAGCTGATCAATAATCAAAGGACACATTCAAATTTCATTTGGACAATTTTAATAGACAAAGACATATTCATACCTCTGGAGTTTCCTCTGATTCTTTACCTGAAGCATTATCCTCTTCCTCAGCAGTTACAGCTTCTAACACGCTGCAGCAGTAAATAAATATGGGTAAGAAACACAATAAAATACTGAACACTGAATTCATGTGTGACTCAGGTTAAGTTATGTCGACAAATCATGTTTACAAGTAGTTTATATTCTGTATCCAAACAATCTGGACTTTCAGTCAATACTCACGCCTCTCTATCCTCTTCCTGGGCACATTCCTCTATAACCAGGGGAAACAAACAAAAACAAACACATGAGATACATATATTAATGAAAATCAACGTGTGGAAGAATTTCCTAATGTTTTGTGTTTTATGTAATTATAAACCAAATATGGCTTATTTCTCACCATCAGTGTTGCTGCTACATGTGGAACTGGCCGTGTGAGCCACCTTCCTCTTCAGCATGGAGCGCCGTGATGCCCGGCGAACAGACTCCTGAATCATACTGTGCCGCAGACCAGCCAGCGAGTGACGGAGCTTGAGGGAGCACCGGACAGAGCTCCGTCGTGACCTCCGAGGTGCATCTGTACAGCCAGAAGAAGCATGCTCTGCAGACAAACGGTCTGCTGAGGAGATGCTGACAACAACCTCAGGTGACGGTATCTCAGGTGCAGACTGGGCAGTGCTACTTAAGCGCTCCAACTTGATCTCTGCGTTTGTCACCTCACTGTTTTTGTCCATCTCTTCCTCCTCTACCAGCTCTGGCTTCTTGTTCTCCACCTCCTGACTTTCACAGCTGCCATCAGGTAACTGGCTCTCATCCTCTACAACCTCAGACTTGGTCTGTTTGTTTTTACGGGTGGTGCGTTTAGGCTGTGTAGTGGTGGTGGCGTTGAAGTCAGAAGTGGAGGCCTCTGAAACGGTCGCTTCTTCAGCGATGAAGTCCAGTGATTTGACAGAGGAGCCATGAAGGTTGCTGCGCCTTCCCTTTGAAAATCTGGACAGGAAACAAAAATTTATTTCAGGGTTACAAAAAGACACAAAGAGTTTGAAGAAATGGGAAAATTTAGCCTTTACATAAACAGTAATGAAGGCAACAAACCTTCGTTTGGCCTGAGTTTCCTCCTGACGCCCCAAAGACACACGCTTCCTGCGACTGCTCTTTTTCTGTGATGGTGTTTTTGGCATCAATTCTGGTTCAGCATTAAAATCTCTGAAATCAAAACAAACAGCATCATTAGTAAAATCTTGAGGACAATTCCAAAGAAAAACAACAGATTTCTGAAAATGGAAACTTGTGAAAGGGACAAGAGATCTAAAACTTTATTCAGTCTGTGTTTATGACATTACTATAAGCTTACTCTGACAAGATGCGGTTGGCTTCTTGTTGGATCTCCTCAAGCCAAACCATATGGACATTATCAATGTCACTGATGAATTCATGTATTTTGCCATTGAACATCTGCATGAGCGATCGCACAGGTGATAATACGGAGTTCATGTTGACAGCCTGAGAGAAAGATCGCACAGTTAAATCAGGATATGCTGGAACAGACTTGAGATGGCACATAAAAAAAAAATCAACTGAAGCAACACCAAACAGGCCATAAAGCCCAGACTGACTGTTTATGTTTTAATGTCTATTCTGACTTGGTGTTTGTTTTGCTTTAAGCATGGCTATTAGAACCCCCTGAACAGCAACCAGGAAAAATCTTGTCAACAATAGCCACTTGGTTGCCACTGGTTGAGGTTAATTTATTATTTAGACGTTTTATCCAGGCCATATCTTACACACTGCATCATTAAGGTTAGCTAACGTTTCCCAGGTAGTACGTTAGCTTAGCTTCACTGCTATCGGCGACCATGCAACACCAAATAGTCAAAATTTACTAATTTACTGGGGCACACCATACGTTCACTCAGCTAAAATGTCGCTCACGGTCTTATTGTAATGCCTTAAAACGATGTTAGCTGGCCAACGTTAATGTTGTTTTGGACGTCAAAATAATTAGCGTTACCTTTAATATCCGAGTTTCTGAAAAGGGAATCCGATGCTCTTTGCTCCACTGATATTCAATGCTTAATCAGTCGCATATTGACGTCAAAACAATGTGTTAAAACTAAGGAGTTCTCACCTTCCTTGACAGTTCACATGTAAACTCTGCATTCAGTATGATCCTGGACGGAGACTACCGTCCTCCCCGCTGAAACGGTTAAATACGTTTTCAAAATCTTCACCAGCCAATCAGTGTTGCCAGCTCCTCAGTAAGGAAAGTAGCTATTGGCTGTCCTAAAAGTGGGTAGAAGTCGCTAAATGACGTCATCAACTATTTTGCTTAATGGACGCTGTAAGAGAGAAGGAAACGACAAAACACCCTAAATATGTTCAGAAGTACAAATGAACTTTCGTCTGTCGATTCTTGTTTTTTTTTTTTTTTTAATGTCGCAATTCCACGTCCACAGTTTCACTGAGTTACTTAGGTTTGTTTTGGTTTTTATTCATATATTTTTAGTTTAGTTTTCTTAAATTTGGTTATGGTCGTGCATGCGCGATTAATGCGTCGTTTTTTTGTTTTTTGTTTTTTTTTTTAGGAAAAACAGTCGCTAGAGGAAAAATACTCGCTAAATATAGCGACAAAGACAGTAAGTTGGCAACACTGCCTCTATGGTGTGTAAAGCACCTGGGTTGAAGAGAAGCTCCAGAAGACTGCGGCAATTGCTTTTTCACCACAGGCCCATGTTATTTTAAGCCATGTGCTTAGATCATGTTTGTATCACCATCACTTCAGTGTCTCCTCTTACCCTACATCAACACCATTCATTGCTATGTAGTTTTGAATTGTTTTATCGTCTTTGATTGTACTGAATGTTTAACAATCTGATTTTTAAAGAACTGAAAACCCTATCAGGCCACAGGCAGCGTGGAGCTCGTCAATCACCTGAAATTTGAATGAGATCTCAGGTCACTGTGCATCATATGTGATAGTAACCTCTCCACAGTGATGACGGTGTGTAAAGCACCTGGACTGAAGAGAAGCTCCAGAAGACTGCAACAATTGCATTTTCACAACAAATCCATTTAATTTTAAGCCACGTATGTTATTTCACCCCAAATACACATTGTTACACACGTTTGTATCATTCTTACAACAGTATGTGGGACAATGTGAAAAGTTAATTTCTTCTAGGTGAAAATTCTCCAGTTTAAAGTGTCACAGTAGCAGCTGTTCAGAAGGAAAAAAACAATGTCTGCACACTATCATTTTAATACATTTCATTGCAAGACTACAGGCTCCAGCATACTGGCAGTGTTAATATTTGAACTGAAAATCTCCACTGCATATTTTGCAGTCGTCATAGATCAAATACAATTCTGCGTGTCATAACAATGCAGCACTTTGGATTCCTCCAAGGAAGAATTTTGTTCACATTTCTATATTGTGACTGCTTCATATGCAAAATTTAAAATAAGCACAATACTCATTATTAAATACAAAATGTGAGAATGACATATTGGTGATCAGATAACTCCCTGAGAAACAATTGTAGTGTGTACATACTAAAGACAGGAAAAACAAGCTGTTTATTAAAGTTTTTCCATCACTTTAAATGCTCCACTCAAGATTTTTTTTCCAGAAGCAACAATAAACTTCATTAGTTCCAACATTCTCCAGAAAAATCGTGCGATGTTAATCCATCCAGCATCTTCAAATACCTTGGTACTCATGCTTGCAGTGTCCAACATACAGAGGCTCTGCTTGGATGCCACGCCTTGAGGAGAAAAGGAAGCAGAAATGTCCACATGTAATAAAGCAGACATTAAGAGGAAGAGCCCAGTATCCTGTTGAAGTATGCCAACAGTGAGTTCTTTAAAGGTCGTGAATAGAAAAGATAAAGTACCTCAGGAGCTTGCAGCGAAAGTCCTGCAAACGAGGAAACGCCCTTCCCACACTGGAGGTCTGCTTCTCATCACTCCACAGTCTCTCTGCTGCGGCACTTGCCCTTGGCCTGTGATTGTGGGTGCAGCCAATGATTATTTTGAATGATTCATGCAATTGTTGTTGCACTTACTACATTAGGTTGATTAGTTTGGTGATTTCAAAGGTGTCTTTAGTCTCTTACCAAAGGCGTGGAGTGAGATTGGTGGCATCAACATATTCCCCCCACATGCAGACCTCACCCCCTATCACCAGCTTCTTCTGTTCTTCAGTACCTGTGAAGCAAGAGTGAAAACATTCACACACTGGGTTTAACTGAAAATAGGCTAGTAATGAGTTTACTACCAAACAGAATCTTAACTCCAAATTTTTCACACCACATCAATTCAAAACTCAGCAAATTGATCTTTAAATTGGCCTCTATAAATTGGAGTTCCCATTGGCAGCCCCAATCACCAGACAAGTACCACCACCAGCACAACACTGACCCAGCTTATTATAGTATGTGATGTTACTTGGCCATGCACACACCCGGAAAGTTCTGTGGCTGCACAGTGTAGTAGTTGCGCCAGTCTTGGCCATAGGAAATATGATTGATGTACCATGGGGCAGCCAGCAGGACCCTCATGCCAGCTTTGGTGATGCTGCTGAGCTCTTCCTTATATTTAGCTGGGGTGCCCTTCCAGATGTGCAGCACTGTGTCCTTAGGAATCTGAGCAAGGTGACAAACAACATCCTGTCTTGTTCTTTTGTACTATATTGCTACTGAACTGTCTGCTTGCTGTATCTCTGTACTGATTCATTTAGTGTTTTATAGTTGTGAAAATAGACCCATTTAAAAAATCCTGAATGAGTTTTTTATCAGCAAGGGCAAGCTTTCACAGAGACATGGTTCACTGAATTTGCCTCCAATGAGGCAAAGCATCTGAACTCTGGAATCCTGAAATTGTTTATGCTGCAAAAGCATACTCTTCCCCTAAACTAGGCTGTTGATGAACTAAAAGCCTGGTCAGAATATCCTTTCTCTCAAATATCTTATATATATAAATATCTAATATCAAATCTTGGAGCATGCTGTGCACAATACATGAGGGAACTGATCAAGGAGAGTACAAGGGGAACTGAATTGTATAAATCTGTGCTAGCCAACAAGTCATCTCCCATGACAAACTGTGAAATGAATGCTTTTACAGCCATTTAATTTCCATACTGGAGAGAACATCAATATGATTTCGTACATCTCTGCAATTTTTTCTCACTGAAATCCCCAGTGTGTGACACTAACCAAAGGCAAAGTCTCAAAGCATATCAATATTTAAGTAATCTTAAACACAATCATTTCCTAATTCCTTCCCCTTGGCAGAAAACCAAGAACTGGATAGTGCAGAGATGCATGCTCTTATGCGAAAGTTAAGTTTTTGAGTGTCTTTGTAGAAAAAGCAGTCTGAACACCCTGTCTCAGAGGCAAGCATGCAAGACACTTTTATTTTTCTGCTACCTGGCTTGTCTGATGGCAGCAGCAGAGGAAATCTGTAAAAGGCCATCTGCAGGTTAGGCCAGGAGCATGCATGTGTGTATGAAAAGGCAGCAAAATGCCCTCATTCAGCACTACATACTCTTTTACTGGGCCTTTTCTTTCATTTGATGCAAGGAGCTTTGTTAAAAAAAAAAAAAAAAAAAAAAAAAAAACTGCCAATGGCGATATGTTCATTCTTGTGTGTTTAGGGGAAGAGTGTGCATGTTAGCTATTGGGCTAACACACCAGACAGAATTGTGAGGTCCATAGCAAACACACTTCTCTGCAGCTGTGTCCCAGTTCCACACTAGATGCTAATTCCGAGCTGAGCACTGTTTGTTCACACTGTGAAGTGCTTTAAAGAGTTAACTGATGTCCATGCTAGCAGCATTTGTGTACAGTACATTGTGTAGATAATTAGTATATGTTATCTAGCTTATGGAATTGGGAAACAGAGTATGTTTCTGCAAAACAGATGCATGGACATCACTGCCACCTAGTGGTATGACCACAAATAAAACATTTTTGACTTTTTGACAAGGCAAAAACGTTATGTGTGTATGCTACATTTTACAGAAAGCCAACTTTTACCTGTAAATTATCACAAGAGACAAAAAACACAGCACATTCAACCAGCCACAGCACACAGGTTCTTTTCTGACCCTTGAAGGCGAGGGGCCACACAGTGTAGTAGCGGGCCCAGTTGTGTGTGGGTCCTGGCTGGTCCAGATACCACGGAGAGGCCAGAATCACTCTGAGCCCTGCTTTAGCCACCCTGCGCACTTCACACAGGTAACAGCCCTCTCTCCATACCTCCACCACTGACAGAGAGGTACGCTGCAACACAATGCTGTAGACTATCAGACTTACATGAACTGGTCGAGTGATTTCCCTCTTTAAACATTACAAAAACGTGATGTAATTTGAGCCAACAGCAAGACAGTCAGCATCTTACAAGAAAACGTCAGTGATACACCTGCTGCAGGAAAAAATCAAGAACAACATAAATATGACAAATATTCTGACAAAATAAATACCACTTAAAGTGTAAATATCTCCTTCAGTGAATGCAGATTGAACATAGGATCAAATAGCTGAAATAATATTCAAAAAATAAAAAAGGACAGGTATTAATAAAGCAGTGCTTTTTTTTCATGTGTATGCATATCTGCATCAACAATGTAACACTTAAACTTCTGGTGCAGACTAAACACATAGTGATGCTCCAATAAAATGAAGAATGTTCAAATTCAAAATATTGATACTTGTGAATAATCAATAATTGTGAAATTACTCTCTTAAAATGTATATTATGTGCCCCTGTGCACTTGCAGAAAAAATATTTAGAATCATATATTAAAGGACCAGTGTGTATGATTTATGGAGATCTATTCTTTGTTTATCTACAAAGCGAGCAGGTCCTCTTCCACAGAAGCCATGTTGCTACAGTAGCCCAGAACGGACAAATCAAACACTGGCTTTACAGAGCACCTTTTGCATTTTTCATGAGTTCTAAGGCCACTGTAGGTTCTCTTACAAGCTTGGAAAGGGAGAGGTGACACAAGGGGTATTTAATTGCTTGCAATCTGCAACTTCGCCACAAAATCCTTCACACTGGTCCTTTAAACAATGTCAAAAAAGTATGTGAGCCTATATGAACATACAAAATACAGTTTTGCTTTATATCACAGAGATGTTATTTGTTGGGGTGTACTTACACGTTCATGGTAGTCAAACACATCCTGCCACACGATAGAGGTTTTGTTGAGGGCTGAAGTGATATTCACAATGCTGGACATACAGATATTACATTTGTGACATTAATACGTTGGTTGTTGTGTTTCCATGAGCCTTATATATTGTATATTTCTC
Organism: Chaetodon auriga; assembly: GCF_051107435.1. Taxonomy (NCBI): domain Eukaryota; kingdom Metazoa; phylum Chordata; class Actinopteri; order Chaetodontiformes; family Chaetodontidae; genus Chaetodon; species Chaetodon auriga. The sequence continues at coordinate 11,602,530 of NC_135079.1, read as the reverse complement.
TTTACAACCTACTTCTCTATGTAGTATGCTTCCAGTTTGGTGAAGTCTGCTCCAAATCCCATCTTGCTCATGAATGCTTTGACATCAGGGTTGGATCTCCTGTGGAAACAACCAGTGGGACTCATTTATCTATCTGCAATTTAAATACATGTACCTGCATAAATGACTTAAGACAAGATATATGCTTTTCTTTTCATTTTTTCATTTCTGAACAGACCAATACAAATGCACACATATGTGTGTACATCATGCTTTAGCATCTGTCAGTAAAGGCTCAAAACCAGGAAATCCTGGGCCCTGTTCTTCAAATGTGGTTTAACTACTTCAGGCTAACATGCTGTTATCGGGATGAACTACTCCTGTTTATTTCCATTCAGCTAATTTGGTTCTTTGCAGTTTGAGGTCTGATTTGTTAATCCTGGATGAAGTTATCTTGAATTACAGTGTGCTCTTATTTTGAAATAAAGGCCAAATGACTTGAGTTGGAAATCATGATTAGCATTCATATGATTGGCTGAGTGTTGATCATGCGATTGCAGTTATATGAGGTAGGTGTGCTAGGAAACCTCCACTATTGCACTGGGACAGTAGTGGACATTAGACCCATTTTATGTGTGTTCCTGTCACTTATACGGGTGTCAGTTTTTTTCTACATTGTGCTCCACAGTGTTTTTACTGTTTCCACACTTTCATTACTCTGAAATTATGGTAAGACTTCAAACAATGTTGGTGCCTGCTTAGTTGTGTTGTCCCCCATGGACACACAAGAGACTTTTCAGTGATAATCACGAGGCTGCAATTAAAGTGAAAACTCAATTCCATCTCATGAAAAGCAACTTTAATAGCATGAACAAATTTGAGGAAAGTGAGCTCAGCAGTTGCAGTTGAATAAGTTTCAGTGTTCAAATGACAAATTCTTATATTAGCGTAAAATTAAAGAGCGTATGTTCTGAAATGCTCTTTCACATTTGGTTTGGTTCATTTTAAGTGTACAAAACTTTAATTTTGTTGGATTTTACCATGCCTGCAGATAGGTGACTACCCATTACGAAATTATATTAATTGTAAATTGCAGTAGTTAAATCAAGAAATTACATTGATTTCTCAATAACCTGCATGTTTTCATCTAAAAGCATATTCATATAAACCCGCCTTCATCATAAATCTAAAAAAGAGAGTCATGTGTACATGAAAATTAGTACATGTATGGGGTTCACTCTTGGTAATGCTCCAGCTCACTGTCAATAATACTGCACTTCTGCAGGTGGGGTCTTAAGGACTTGCAACTGTGAAAACAGATTAGTCCAGATTAATTTTAAACCAGCATTGAAGAACCAAAAGATCAAGAGCGATGTCAAATCGTCTACACTCTAATCTTAATAACTGAGTTTTCCACGTATGAAGAATGAGGCCCAGGTCGTAATCGTTTACAGTCAGTAGGTATTTAAATGATCTGTCACATTTCATCTTACCAGCAAGTGAAGTCAACCTCATCCCCTCCTAAGTGGATATAGGTATCAGGAAACACTGATGACACTTCCTTAAATAGTCTCGCCATGAACTGGTAGGTGGAAGGTAACGCTGGATTAACAGGACCAAAAACACCTGAAGGGCTGTCCCCTTTGTAGCAGGGAGTCAACAGGTCAGACTGTCCTGGGGAATAAATGGTAATCAATCACATTTAGTTCAGCATTTTGTTTGAAAACATTTCTTGCGTCGTCTGCTGAGTTCAGGCATTTGTTGCCTCTGATGAAACCATAAGACTCCTCCAGACAAGAAGTGAGTCAAGCTTAAGATTCAGCACATTGCCATTTATAGTATTGGCTTGCAGGTTTAGCAGACAGGATTCCTGTTGGACAAAACCAGGCATTATGCCAAGAGCTTCATATGTTGAACATCAAGGGGCTGAGATCGTTTTGACAAAACAGTTGTTTTTGAGTACGTGTGGTTCATTTGGTTTGGGGATTTTACCTTTTCCCCAAGACTTGGTGTGGCCGGGTGAATCAAACTCAGGAAGGACCCTTATTCCCAACAGCCTGGCATATGAGATCACCCTTCTCACATCTGACTGTGTGTAGATGTGAGTCATCGGATGGAAAGCCCCCTGAAACAGAGCCAGAAGCCTTTGTTCAGGGTGGATGCAACTTTTCCTACCTCACGAATATAATGACCAACATAAAATGACCAAGTTTCATCTCCTGAAAAGGCAGATAAAACTGTTTACAAGGCACATCGGAATGAATGAGAAGAGTTGTGGTGCACATGACTCGAAGTGATTTATTCTTCCTTATTACTTAACTTACATACCTTACTGGAAAGGTCTGGAAAAGTGCTGCTCTGGTAAGGGAAGGAGGGGTCATCAACAATGTGCCAGTGAAACACATTGAACTTACTGTAGGCCATTGCATCCTACCAATGAAGATATAAGTTAATACCACTGAAAGCAAATGATCAGTAAAACAGAGGGCTTAAGTTCATATTGTGTTAGCTGATTATTACCAGAGTTTTTAAAATGGTCTGCACAGGTAAATAGTGACGTGAAGTGTCCAACAAAATTCCCCTGAACTGAAACCGGGGGAAGTCTTCAATCTCAGTCTTGTTCACGAAATACTAAATGAAGAAAACCAGAAAAAAATGTATTTAATTGATGAATCCCAAACATCAAAAAAGCTCAATATAAGATGAGGCCTTATGACTTTGAGAGTTTGAAAATTCCGACTTACTGAGCCAAAATCATCTTGATACACCAGCTGACTGAAGGTTTCCAGAGCTGTGCTTCATCAGGGGATATATAAAGTATAATCAGCAATCATTTTAGCTTGATAAAGAGGCTTTCATGGAGTCTAGGCTTTCCTTTGCTAACTGTACTGCTGCATTGTTCTGTATTGTTCACACATGATCTCATTTTGTTTATGCATGTTCTTCAAACATGTACAGGCTATAATCACCTCTTAGAGCGCCCCACACGGTTTCCGCATTCAGAGATGCTCGTCCTACAGAGACGCTCAGGTTGTCTGGAACACAAATAGGAGGAAGTTGGATAATGCACCAGTTGGGACAGTTGTTGCAGCTGTGGGCGGAATGTGTGGTGCTCCGGCTCATACTTACATCTCTCAGAAGAGTCCTCGTTTGGGTAACCCTCACAATCATCATGGTCAACACTGAGCTCAACGGTAAATGGTTTACTGTCACTGAATGGCAGAACACCATCTGCTGTAGGTCATAAAAGGGAAATTATAACAGTCACGAGTTGCTGTGTTAAAGGTTTGTAGAAGTGTGTGCAATGCCTTTGCAATTTCATTTTGACAATGTTACAGTCAAACCACATTTATTCTACATCCTATGGTATTTTTCGAGACACAAACATGAAGCTGTACTCTGGTCTATTGTCACTGTGGGGTTTTAGAGCAGGTAGGCCTACCTGACTGAAGAACTGCTGCCTCTACAAAGCCCATTGATCTACTTTAAAAGCCAACGTGACAAACAGAACATTCAAAACAGTGAGGCCTTTGCTCTATATTTTTGTACATCCATAATGCAGTCTTACACATGCAAATCACCAGATCATTTACTCTTAATGCTAGAATTTAAAAAGAAAGACCTTACATTTGTATTATATATGCTTTATACATTTTGTGATGGCCGCATACAAATAGCAAATTCTGGTCCGATGTAATTTTGTTTTTAACTTCAGCAAGGTTTAAAATCTTACTTTTGTCTTACCACAGCCTTAGTTCAACCTCATTTTATCACCTACCATAAGTATAGTCTGGAAAAATAAGAAGAAAATATCTGTTGAATGCAGCATCCAGAACAGAACAGCCCTGCTGTGCGGCTGATTGTCTTCCGTAAACAAAGTAAAAAGCCTGAGAGTTCAGGGAGTATCGTTCCGCCGAGGAGGTGAAAACCTGTGGTAATGGCCACACTCCAGCCACTGTGTGTGGGCCCGAGTGGAGAATCATTAATAATAGCAAAAACAAATTTGGACGACTGTATCGTCCAGAACTAACCACATACATGACGTCCATTTTACTCCGATGGCACTGTACTGTCAAACTGTACTAGGTGCTTCAAAGTATTCAGTCACGTGACTGGGGCCACGCGGGTGTGGGTGGTTTTTTATTTTTTCAAACCTAAAGGTGAAGTAAATGTTCTGTATATACATATTTAGCAAACGTATCATCCGGGTTTATGATATATTTTTGTATCGTTCATAGTTTTGCAGTTACATAGCTGAAATTTGAGTGATGAAGCGACTGAAGCAATGAAAACTGAAACTGTGGGGGATAAAAACTAGGTTACCATGAAGTATGCTACAAGGCTTGGGTGCACATACTGGCTGATAAAATATAGAAGCTTTACCTAGTCAAACACATCGTTATATTGAAATATAATAATGTGCAAACAGTGCAATATAAATGCAATTATTATTTTTACGTCAGGCACAAACGGGTACACATTGCAGGAGAGCTGAATAAAAATAAAAAAACAAGGAATTAAATGAAACGAAATTAATGCAATGAGAGACAAATAAATATTCTAGATAAGTTTAAAATAAATACAATTATTTTTTTGACATGTTCTTGTACAGCCCATCTGACGTAAGGCCGGCGTCAGATGGTGACGCTGTGTCTCTTTGTTGGCTTAGCAGCGGCGACGTTTTGTTGTTATTTTCGCTGCAGCTGAAAAACAGGCTCGGATAATTTGGGTTTTCGTATTGTTCCGCAATCAACATTTTACATACTGTAGACATTTAGGTGTGCTTGTCACAAGTTGATAACCACCCTAGGAATGGACTCAGACGAGGGTTATAACTATGAATACGACGACGAAGAGGAGGAATGTAGCGAGGACAGCGCCGAAGAGGAGCCCGAGGACGACACCCTGGAGCTCGGGGAGGTGGAGTTGGTCGATCCCGTGGTGGCCGCCGGAGAGCGAGATGAGTGCGGCGAGACTGGCGGAGGTGGCCACGGTCCCGGCGAGGATGAGGAGGAGGACTACCGATTCGAGGTTTTGACTGCCGAGCAGATCCTCCAGCATATGGTGGAGTGCATCAGGGAGGTCAACGAGGTCATCCAGGTAGGTATTTTGGTATGTCAGCGTCAGGAAAGACCGGGGTCCAGGCTTGGCTGAAGCATAAACAGGCCTTGGATGTTAGCTTAGCCGCTAGCGTTGTAGGAGTAGTTTACTTGCTGGAAGTTGGCAGTTTCACGACATTGATAAATGTACACTTTTCCCCCTTAGTTAAGCTTTCTTTTATATGTGTAGCATTTAAGATTAAGATACAGAACACGTCAAATGTGTACATTTAAGTAGCAATTTCCATACGAATTTTGTTCCAGGAAGTAGTCTAATCCCTATTGAGAAGTTGGCAGCAACGTTTGCTAAGATAATGTTAGCTTGCAAGTTAGCTACCTTGCTAACTAGCCAACTGTAACCGTTAACCTAACACCTCACCGGAAAAGCATTACGTCTCTAGTTTTTGGAATTAGTTAACTGCTACTGGACGACAGTTTGAGTGCATTAACCAAGCAGTTAAATCTTAATGTTACAAAATGTGTAAAATAACAGTAGCGTTGACGCTATTTTAATGTTGGATGAAAGGCTTGGTCATCGAGTTGGTTAACGTTAGCAAATTACATGCTAGGTCACTTACGTTAATATTAACAAGCTATTTTGTCATGACTTCCAAAAACCGTCCGGATGGATCATACGAACGAACGATATAATTTGACAAGAGCTATAGTTTAGATTAAATGTGAGGGGAAACTCGATGGAGCCCTTCGGCTTATCGTCAAGTTGGGCCTCCATTTCCTTTCACTTAACTACAGTTGGGTATAGAATAAAGTAGAAAGTGGTCTTGAATATACTTGTCACCATTCAAATCTCTAAGAAATAGTGTCGTATTTTAAACAAGGAAGTGTTTTTGAGTGTTATCGTTTCACTTTAACGAGCCATAAAACAAAAAATGGGTAAAATGTGCATACAGTACAGTGGCATGGCAGTTGTTTCCTCAGCAGAGACAACTGACATGGTGATTCTTCTAAAAATAGTATTTACTTCTACCTAACTTTGCTTGGTTTTCAAATTTTTGCAGCACCTGCAAATAACATGACAGTAGGGTAGTTAACTTCAGTTGACTTTTCTTGTGCTTCATTGTCTCCAATTCACTTGCCAAGAGTGACTGGTTTGCACTGCAAACTTCAGAAAGATGTACTATAACCAGCAAAACTTGCATCAAGTATTTTTAGTAATTGCCCTTCCGCAGTTGTATTTACACATTTCTAAAACATAAACACAGAATTTTAATGTTTTAACCTTCATATGAAGGAATGTTTTATTGCCATGCTGTCATATTAGACTATATTAGTATTAGCGAGGTGGACCTATTAAATGGGCAACTGAGTACACTATTGAGACATTGGTATCAGTGTCATGATTTGTGGTATATCCAGCTTTAATTGCAGATCGTTTTTATCCAGGAACTGGCAGCTCAGCCTGTTTAACATTTTGGTGACAGCATGTATGTGCATGTGGTTGTATGAATCTCTCACAAATGACTGTAAAAATGAAAGCCATACATAATGCTTGGAAAAAGTGGTATATAATTGATCACTAGGGCTGGGTACCAAACTTAGTTACTTTTATGGCACTGATCGAATCGCTACAATACTATGGAATATCAAAAAATGCCCTGTCATTTGGTACCAAATTTAGATACCCAAGGAGTAACTCTCATCGGCGTCAGTCAGCCTTATAAGATGCCTTTACCAAGATCAAACATTACTGGGGATTGGTTGTCTAATCATAGAGACATGCAGGAAAATCCTACATTATGTGCGGCTTGTTAGCAAGCCAGTGTAGCTAACCTGTACCTGCTCGTCAGTGAGTCAGTTCACCACATAGTCCAGCGGCTCATCGTCTCCTCACCACCACCGAGATGGATGACATGGAGCCAAGGCGGACGGTGTTTCTGGCGGCAAACACTGTGTTGCTTAGAGACCGACAGATAAAAGGAGAGAAATGCCCTGAAGTTGGATTAGGCAGACTCGACGTTACAAAGGCATATTGCTACCCTCTACTGTTTTGTAATTAATGCTTCTTTTGACAGATATTTCCGTTGTTTATATAGTCTATTACTGTATAGCTATTCCTTCAGGTTAAGAACTGTTCTCCCCTTCAGTTACACAAATAATGTGATATCTTCACATAACAGGTTCTCTGCTATCCTGATATACTCATTATCACAGACCACACCATTGAACACCGTATTGTGTCAGAATTTCACTGTGATTCCCACCCCTAATTACACCAGGATGGAGTGAAATAAACATTGCGTGTGCAAAGAGGTACATCGAGACAATTTGCTTATCCAATCTTGTGACTGCTGAGCGCAATTTCCAGTGCTTTGCTTTAACAGTGGAGCCTTACTGTATCACTGTACCAAAATGTACTATATTGTTGCGCTATCATTCTGATTTCACAATGGGATGTAAAATGCTTGTTCTCATGGAATTTTTAGCATGCAGTATACAAAATACGTTTTTACTGACCTGCTTTGAAATTGACATGCAATATCTTACCTAGGTAATCCAGGGAGACCTCTGAATGTTTATAAAAATAGTGACACTTGCCACACATCAATGTGGTGACTGCTAGACTAAATGATTTTTATCACAATTTTCTGTTCGTACAGTAAAAGATGAAAATTAGAGTTAGAGAGTTAGATACAAGATAACCCATCACCTTATGGTGCTTTTATTACAAGGATTAGTTTGTTAACGATGCAGAGTGGAGAGGGGGAGTTGATTCATGTGATTTCTGCTGGAATAGCTTTTTAAAAGTTAGAGTATCACTGTTCGTTTTCGTATTCCACCGTACTGCTTTCAAACACTGTGCAAAACAATTTTTTTGTCTTGTGCTGTTCAAGGGAATTTCACTGCTTGAGTGCAGTGAGCCTGTTGGCTACAGACAGCCAATGAATGTTTCCCCTGATATGGTATGAGTGGTTCTGTAATTATACACAGACGTGTTTGAGGGACTTGTACATATATAGGTGTGCATGACAATGTAGACTCAGACTGATTTTAAAATTGAGTCATGTATTTCAGTTCAGGTTAACCACAGTGGTTTTGCTTGTAATGAAACATTTTCAGCTTGTGTGGACACCACCTATGACTAATATGCATTTGTTTGCATCTTTCCATCGACTTTTCATGCCACGTCTAAATTTTGCTGCCCATGTTATAACTTAACTGTAGGGCATCATGAAAAATGGCAAACCGTGAACTGGAGCGAGGTTTCTCTCCACGTGAGCAGAGAACAAAGTGAGGCAGCAAATGGAAAACCTGGAGTGGCTCAAGAATGATGATTGAAAGCAGCAGGTCCACTCTGCTCAGATACTGTACTCACACACTGCATTTAAGAATTAAGTGTAGAGTGCAGTGTTTGGGTTGCTCGAAAGCACAAAACTGATGGAAGCAAGGCATCTTAGCTCATGTAGTAGAGCGTGCGTCATGTGTTAAGGCTGTGCCCTTACTGCTGTGGCCTGGGTTTGATTCCAGCTTGGACCTTTGCTGCATGTCAACCTCTCTCTCTCTCCCCTGCCTTCCCTGTCTCTCTTCAGCTGTCCATACTCCAATACAAAATAATAATTTTAAACATATTGATGGGAACAACATCTTACTGATACCTCTGCACATTACTCTATGGACTTATAGACATGTACTTGTAGAATTTATGCCAAGGTGCAACTTCAGCTGTAGGTAATAACTTTGTTTATTCAGTTTAGGGATGCACCAGTCCAACTTTTTCAGTTCCGATACCAATGCCTTGGCTTTGGGTATTGGCCAATACTGGTCCAGTACCAGTGTCATTCATTTGTTGCATGCCTTACTGTATGGAACATGCTGGGATCATTCTTTTATGTGTAACGACCACTGATACCCATTCCAGCTATTTGTCAGCATCAGAATGATATCTGATATCAGTATCAGTATTAGTGCATAGCAAATGCATCTTCATTCCACCATCATTAGTGACTTCACTCTGAATGGATAAATGATGATGTTGAATATGTAAAAACTTCCATACAGGCTGTATTTGGTACCTATCTGTATTTGACATATCATCACTCATATTGTAGTGCCATAAAGTATGGTGCACTTATATGGACCTGTCCTATCATATGAACATTCATGGCCACATGTTGCAAATAAAAATACCCACTGGAATAAGCTAGAAATGGGATGTTAAATGTTTTCGTGGATGGGTTTCTATTTGGTTTTGTTGCCCACTCACACTTCAGGATCGTCAGACAGTAATCAGTTCGGCTGACAGTACACGCTAAACAAAATGGAACTTAATGTGTTTGTATCAGTTAAATGGCAGGTTTTGTCACGAAAGTGAAGCACCACATTTGGTTTAAATGGTTGCAGTATGTGCGAGCTGGCCAGTTATACTTCCAGGCACAGGCAATGGTGCACTGGGATGTGTGTGGTGTTTTTTTTTTTTTTTTTTTAAACCATGTATTTAGAGTTCTGGTTTATTGTGTCATAAACAGCAGCCATTTTGCCTGTGAAATGTCCACAGACACAGCAGAATCAACAACTAGTATTTCATTTGGAATGTACTGCCGGCCTTAGTTGCCTAGTCTAAAACAACTACTGTGAACAGGGAAAAAAACCTCTTCAGTATATGCAATCCTGTAGAAGAGTCCTGCAGTGAATGCTACCTTTGTGACTCATTTTTCAACAAATTGCTTCAGATCGTGTCAGAGGAGTTGAAAAGAACTAGTAGAATAGTGGAAATACCAATAAATGGGCTTTTCATGTCAAATCTAATTGTGAGTTGTTGTAAGCTGGCAGTAAACTTTATTCCTGACCAACAATTTCTCTTTCCTCTAGAATCCTGCAACAATAACACGCATCCTTCTCAGTCACTTCAACTGGGATAAAGAAAAGCTTATGGAAAGGTAAGAATCTCTGGAGTACATTCTTTATTTGGCGCTTTATGTTTGCCAGTTAACAAGTATGTTAGCTGAGACTTTACCGGGAGAGCTCATGTGTTTGTCCTTTCAACCATTTTTTTGTCTCAATTTATTCAGGTATTTTGATGGTAACCTTGACAAGCTTTTCTCCGAGTGTCATGTCATTAACCCCAGCAAGAAGCCTCGGATCCGTCCTCCAATCAACACTAGATCATCGGCACAGGACATGCCATGTCAGATCTGCTATCTGAACTTCCCCAATTCTGTGAGTCCCATCATGGCACTGGCATTGTGCTGCACGAGCCACAATGGAGATTTAAGACGCATTCTGTTAGAAAGTATTAGGATTAATATTTTGTCATACCTTCTATAACCATCAATATAATTCCATGAATGTCACTTTAAAACATAAACACAACAAATTTACTTTCCAGGCTAAAAGTGACGGTCAAAATGCAGTTAAAGTTGTATGAGTTAGCAATGCTGTACCATTTTGGTAGAAAATGGAGAATGTGTGTCCTAAAGATGGTAGAGTTTGTGTCCCTTCTTGACCCAGCTCTCATCTAACAAGTGCCACTTGGTAGATATTGCTATATATTTAACATGCATTGACTTGGGTAAAAAAGTTCGATTCAAATCGAGGGTTTGATTTATGTGGATGTGGCCTAATCATGCAGGGCTACATACAGTGTTGTACTGTACGTATGAAGTGGTGGAGTCAGTGTAACTGATTAAGAGCCATTCTACCAGCCAGCCCCATTTCCATTAATACCTGCAGGCTGATGCCAAGATGCCAGTGCAAACCTTACATTGGGTTAGTTGTGTTGGCTATCGTGTAATGAAGGGCATGGTTATTTTAAATAATGCAATGCTTCCTGTGCTAGTGGTAGAATCAGCCAGGGAGCATTTGAAACTGCTATTGTACTCTGCCTACTGCACTTTGACCCTATTTCCCCAAGCACATGCATGCTTAAATCGCGTGATTAGAAGCGCCATATTTACAAGATGCTTCCTTCTCTTCCAGTATTTTACAGGCCTGGAGTGTGGACATAAGTTCTGCATGCAATGCTGGGGAGATTACCTGACCACCAAAATCATAGAGGAAGGAATGGGACAGGTATCCATTAAGATTTGTTTTAGTGTACAAGTCACTCTTCACTTTTAGTCTTTTAATAGCCATCTAACTCATGATTTGCCTTCTGTGTTGTCTTCTCAGACCATTTCTTGCCCTGCTCATAGTTGTGACATTTTGGTTGATGACAACACAGTCATGTGAGTATCTGTTTGTGTTTCTCTTTGTTTTGATGTGTCGTTGCACGTTGCCCGGCAGTGATCAGAATACTCAAATGTGACTGAACCATCCTGGTAATGAAAAGAGCCGGAAAGAAAAATGATTCCTCTTTTTTTTTTTTAATTTATTTTTTGTGACATGAAAAGTGTACAGAGATAGACAAGCTTCACTAACAAACTACTTGAGAAGGACATTTCTCTCACAACATAGTTACATCTGCAGCGTTAAAATTTTTACCTGAGCGTTCTTAGTCTAGGGTGAACTAGTTACACCACTACATTTCTGCTTTACAATGTTGATTTTCAGGCTGTTGTGCAATGATATATACCTCCACATTGAAAGCATGGACACTAATCTGTTACACTAGCTGTTAAGCTGACAGTAATTGTCTTAACCTACATTCTGATCAGACCAGCTAGCGAGGGACCCAGCCCTGATCAGTTTAGGGTGTAACACATGCAGAAACATGCTCCCTATGTCAGTATTTAATTTCATGAACTCTGAATTTTGTTATTATGAAATGTCTCATTGTAATGTCAACTTCCAATTTTACTTGACTGAGCTACTCTGGAAAATGTGTAATTGTGTGAAAACATTCAAACAAGCATTTGTTTTCTGCAGTGTTGCTTGAAGGTATGCACTGAATATGAAGGATGGAAGTTTATGCCAAAGTCACCTATTTTTATGTAATGAAAGCTAATAAATGATTTGACTTCTCCTATAGGCGCCTCATAACAGATTCAAAAGTGAAGTTGAAGTACCAGCATTTAATTACGAATAGTTTTGTAGAGGTAAGCTTTGAGATTTTCTTCTCCTTAACAGTTTGTTGAAATGGAATGTAAAGCTTTGGTTTATGATGTTGAGCTGTTAGGTTAACCTGTATGTACTACTTGGAAAAGCGGGGACCTTCTTTGTGCTGAAGCATACATGAAACATTGAGTTGATATGTGATCTCTCATTACTCCTTCAAGTGCAATCGACTGTTAAAGTGGTGCCCTGCACCAGACTGCCATCATGTCGTCAAAGTCCAGTATCCAGATGCCAAGCCGGTGAGGTGCAAGTGTGGCCGTCAGTTCTGGTAAGAGAGCCTGTTTAGAAAAGCACAGTGTGTTAGACTGTTGTGAACTGACAGTGACATTTCTTGAAAGTTTACTCTCAGTTTAATAGCAATCATTAAACATTATGTGATTTTGACTTGTGACACATCCTGTTGGTGCAGCTTCAACTGTGGAGAGAATTGGCATGATCCTGTCAAATGCAAGGTAAGACAATTGGGAATATTTTATCACCACACAGAAATATTAACCTGTTCCAGTATCACGAGTGAAATCCTGCTAATATTAGCCTTCATTTTCAACAAGACTATTTTGTACTCTTACTGAATTCTTTTCTTTTTTTTGTAGTGGCTGAGAAAATGGATTAAGAAATGTGATGATGACAGTGAAACTTCAAACTGGATTGCAGCAAATACCAAGGTATGGAATCAGGATGGTCTTAGTTTTGCCCTCTTGTCTGCTTCGTGTATGGAATTAATGTGATGATCTCAAAGACGTTTCAATTGTGGAAATAATGGTACTGTACAGTTATTTATTTAAGAAAAAAAGAAAAGGTCTACCTCATTTTTTTAACATATCTGTATGCCAACATGTTACAGGTGCGACAAGTGACAATCTTTTTAAATTGCTTCTTAAAACATCTACAGACTTTTAAATATCTTTTTTCTTACAAAAATCATTCCTCTCTTTTTCTGACAGGAGTGTCCAAAATGCCACGTCACCATTGAGAAAGATGGTGGCTGCAACCACATGGTTTGTCGGAACCAGAACTGCAAAGCTGAGTTCTGCTGGGTCTGCCTGGGTCCATGGGAACCCCATGGCTCAGCCTGGTAAGAGCTAAGTGCTTATAAAGTCATTTATGATGGTGTCACTTCTGGTCCCATGTGGCTGTTTTTTGACAGTTTTGTTTACACTTCAAATAAAAAATTGAATGTGAAAATCTAAATTTATCAATTCAAATATTAAGTGCAAATTTTCATGCCATTTTCTGTCTAAATACCATCCAGCATCTGCAATGTAAACATAAAATATTGTCAAACAGTCGTGATGTGTGTTATGGTATTCTCTTGTTGATGGTTCTGACCTGACTGTGACGTTTTAGGTACAACTGCAATCGCTACAATGAAGATGATGCCAAGGCAGCCAGAGATGCTCAAGAGGTAATGAATTATATCCCACTGATCCATTTTAAAAGCTTTGCATGCTACTTTATTCATACATTTGTTACATAAGACACCCTTCTTCAGTGTGCAACATTCAGCCGTGTTTGCCACAGGTGTAACTGGCATTTGTAATCACATAGAGGCAGAAGTGTGCCAAGTATTGTTTCCATCCCATGGCACTGGATGACACACAACATTCAGATAAGAAATCCTGAAAAAACGTATATAATTTGATAAATACCACAATAATTTTAAAGCCTGCAACAAAATTCTCAACAGAATTTTATGCCACTCCAAGTGACAGTCCGTCATGTTACCCAGCTGTACACTGTTAAGATGTTCATGCAAAAACAGTGGATTCACCGGGGTGCAAACACTACATGTGAACTACACCTCCGGTAAACACAGCTGACGGCTGCATGATGTAGAATGTCATCTATCCTGAAATGCCTGTAGAATACAGTTTCAGCATTTCATTGTGTGTTGCTGATGATCCATTTCTCAGAGAATTTTGAAGTTACACTAGAATGAGCTCAAGTCAGTTCCACGTTGTGTGTGTGCAGCGCTCCAGGGCCGCCTTGCAGAGGTACCTGTTCTACTGCAACCGCTACATGAACCACATGCAGAGCCTGCGCTTTGAGCACAAGCTCTATGCTCAGGTCAAGCAGAAGATGGAGGAGATGCAGCAGCACAACATGTCCTGGATTGAGGTGCAGTTTCTGAAGAAGGCCGTGGATGTGCTGTGCCAGTGCCGCTCCACACTTATGTTCACTTACGTCTTTGCCTTCTACCTCAAGAAGAACAACCAGTCCATTATTTTTGAGGTATGGCTGAAGGGAAGGTGTTGACTCGAATGTCAAAGTGTGAGAAGATGGCGATTGAATAACTAAAGCTATTTTAGTATTCATGTAATTTTAATAAACACAGTCGGCCACCATTAAATTGGGTATTTATTGTTGTTGTTGAATTATGTTTAGTACTGAATCCTTTGGCCAGACTTAGAGTAGAGGCATTTTTAGAAATTCTTAACAATTGTGAAACCGCATCCCATCACACCAAAGAAATATCTTAGTACGCAATATTAGATCATCTTGCCAGAGGGAGCTGTGCACCACCATTGCTTCTCTTTGACTGCGCAGATTGGATTTTTCTTGAAAGACAGATTATGCTACAAAATTCTGCCACATTTCCATCCATCGCTCCTCTCTCTGGCAGTAGAACTAGTTCACTGACAAAGGCCCATGACCAAATGAGTCACCTGATTGTTGGGAGGGACAGATGGGAGGAAATCAGCCCAAACTTTCCGTCTTATTAATCTGTTGCTGCTCTGGCATAAAATAATATTTGGTTTTGGTTCATCAGAACAACCAGGCAGACCTTGAAAATGCCACTGAGGTGCTCTCTGGCTACCTAGAGCGGGATATCTCCCAGGATTCCTTGCAGGACATCAAGCAGAAAGTACAAGATAAGTACAGGTCAGTAAAGGCAGAGTCATTATCACTCCCTGCCACTGTTGTATTTGTGTTTTCTCTAAAAGTGTTTTGTGTCTTTACAGATACTGTGAGAGCCGGCGAAGAGTGCTGCTACAGCACGTGCATGAAGGCTATGAGAAGGACCTGTGGGAGTACATTGAGGATTGAGGACACGTCCCAATGCAACGGACTCTTGAGTATCTTGACAAACTAGAGCGCTGATGCAATTTAACAGGGCAGCACGGGCCTTCTGCCGCCTTTCCTTTGGCAAACCAACCACTTTTGCATCATTTTTCCTGGATTTGTTTAACAAAATCTTCAAAGTAAATTATATTTAAATAAAAGGTAGAGTAATAAAAAGAAAGTGTACTACAGTATTGTTAGCAACAGAGTGGAGTCTTGAGAAAGCAGAAAATCCATCTTAAACAAGTACATCCTTTTGGCTCGTATTGTAACACCTCCCCTGAACTATCTTATTTTCCTATGTTTTTTGCTTGTGAATCTTTTCTGTTTTGATTTTGACTTTTGTTTTCCCATTAGTGTGAAAATGTTTTCAACACAGCTTTAATTGTCCTGACCATGTCTGCAATATGTGGTGAGATCCTTGTCCGGGTGGCTGAATGTTGATAGGCTGATTGCAACGGGGCAAAGACATTTCAGGGGGGAAAAGAAGAAAAAAAACTTCAAAAGAACAAAATAGCAAGTCTGTATTTTTCAATTTGTAAATAGTCCATATGCATGGAAGTTAAAGAGCAAGAGTGGCACGTGTTTGCATAATTTTGAATTTTTGAAATATTTATTCTTTACCAATATTGAAAAAGGGTGTACTTTTGCGATGTACTTTGAGTCTGTTTACTCCCTCCAAAGTGTGTGGGAGCTTGGAGGTCTTTGGCAATAAAGCATTCGCCCTATCATCCCCAGTCTCTTCAGAGCAGTGCACAAGTTACACTTTATCAGTAACTCTAAATGGGGATTGATAGAAAGAATTTCTCCTAGTTGCCAACTGATCAGATAAAGGACTCAGTGAAAGTGCTCAGCCGACTTAGAAAACCAAGAAAAAACGTTTTACAGTTTAAAGGTAAGGTAGAATGCTCCGGCCCCGTGTCCCTCTATTCTAACCTTTTGCCGTACCCTCTTAGTTTTTTTTTTTTGTTTTTTTTTTGTTTTTTTTTTTGTTTAGAGGTGTTTAACATTTAAAAACATTTACTAATTATTTGCAAGAGCCAAACTGAGTGACATTCACTCTTTTTTTTTTTTCTTTTTTTCTCTTTCCCAATGTGGCTTGAGGTAGCCCTCTTAAAGCTCAGCTTGCACCTTGGGGATTGAATGAGGGTAATAGAATGTACTGACAGCACAGCTTTGTAGTGCTGCTAATTGGGCTGGATCACTGTCAAACAGGGTCAGGCATTTGCATCACTCTTGGAGGGAATACTTGGAAGGCATGGGGCTGATAGTGGCCGTGCCTCTTTGAAGAGATCTCTTACCTTGCAGTGAGACTGAACATTGCTTTGAACCAAGCTACGCAGATGGCGTGATCCTTAGGCAGATGATGAATATAGGGCAAACTTCTAAAGGTTGTAGGACTGTTTTATAACGCTGTTATGCTTTTGCATTAAAGACTGTATTTTTCGCACATGGGTTGAGGATTTGACATTGAAATGTCAGTGCCCCTCCAGGTTTTGCATTGTTCAATGTGGTGGTTGCTCTGGTTGTCAAGCTCTCTGCTTGTAAATGCTCGTTCATGTCTCTGCAATTTGGCAGTCTTCGCAAGATTGACTGGAGGGGACATGAATATACAGGCACTGATGCAAGTCAGAAGATGACACCAAAGTGTCAGGTTTCGTTAAAACACATCCTTTAATCCAGTTTCAGATCTTTGGGGAACTCTCCCACATGCTTCTTATGTGTTCAAACTTATTATTTTATCCTAGCAAATTATAAACTGTATTGTTTATTTGAATAAATGTCATGAGAAATCTCATTTTTGGGAGTACTGTGTGAGTCATTAGAGTAGGTTTGGTCTCAATCATGAATTACCCAAACACCCATGATGCATTTCTGCGCTATGTATTTTGCGAAGTAGTGTACTACAGACCTTTGCAGAGTTGTGTCTTCCAGAATTGCGTGGAATTAATTTGGTAACTTTCATTGAATAATTTTGATTTTAGGCAAAATGTTAGCTTTTATGCACCACTTTTACTTGCAGACTGTATGATAAAGATCAGGTGGTTGTTTGTATGATGTCACTTTTGAATTAATTTTGTCTCAAGTCATAAACCAATGATGACACAAGTTGAATGGTTAGCAAAAGATGGGCTATTTTCTCTAAGTTGTCTTGCAGGTAACACACCAGCTGTAGCTGTGATCCTTAGGCTAATATGCTCTCCAGGGCTCACTCTGTTCTCATTGTGTCTGCTAGTAGTTCATGAACATTTCGACATAACGTTTGAAGTAAGAGAAGCAGCTACTGACATTAAATTGAGACATCCAAAAACTTTTAATACTTTTCTACATATCTTTTCTTTATGCTATCAAAGGTGTTTTATTTCCTATTAGTGTAAAAATGTGGGAAAAATTAGTTGTCTGTTTTGGAGAAAATATTAAAGTGCAAAATGTTGCAAACATCGTTCTGGCATGGGTGGTTGTTTGATAATGGACACTGTTTTTGTTGTAGCAGCAGACTTTTTCATTCCCCAAACTTTTCCCCACAATCAATAGCTGTGTTTTCAAACCGTGCCCTTCAGAAGACTGCTACAAGCTAAAGCCATCACTGGAGATACAGCTTCCAACTTCACACCTGTAACAGTTTAAAAGGGAACGTGCAACTACAGATTCTGCCACAGGATGGGGACAAAGACAGTGTTACTCCAATTTGAACTTTCATATTTTAGGTGCCTTTATCTTCCAAAGGCATTGTTTAGACTGTAGAGACTGCATGGTTAACTTTTTTTTTTTTAAATTCATTTAGTCCTCTACATGGTGAATTGAATGGTGTTGTGGTCAGTGGTACAGATTCATATGTGAAATTTAGCTTTAATAGTCAAGATATGTGAGTAAAAAAAGAAGAATTTACATAATGTAGTTCCAGTGTCAAAAATTCTGTATTTTTTTTCCAGGGGGAAAACATGGAATTATTACAAACATTTATTAAAGACAATGGTGGGAATAATGTTTGAACAGTTCCATCAGCAGAAGTCTGAAGAAATTATACAAAATTCAAATCAAACATGTTTGGAGGTGAAAGTCTTTGAACACTCAGATGGGCGTGTCACTAAAAGACCTCTTGAGCAGCTTCGTACAGAACTATATTAATGCCCGTCCTTCAGTTATACACAGTGAAACACCAACTACAATCATCAGGGTAAAAAAAATAAAAACACTATACTGACATACATACATGACTGGCACTATTAGTATAAACCTCTGTACATGTGGCTGGCACTGACATGAAAACCCTTTTTAAAATTGTCTTCACATCATTTGCTGGTTTCTGGGGGGGGAAAAAATACCAGTATCTTCCAGTCGCTCATTTTACTCAAAATGGCATTTTTATTACTTTAATAACATAAAAATGAAATGCCTAACTTCATAGTTGCTTCAGATTAAAGTTAAGGAAACCAAAGGGTTTTTCTTCTCTTTTGAAATTAAGCCAGGTTGTGACATTTCTTTCACATAACCACAATCTCATTTGGGAATAAACCAGAAAAGCCAGTTATAGATGTGTGAAAGATAAGAGCTTAAAAACATAATAAAAGTTATTCTATAGGATGCTGCACATCAGCTAAAGTCCCTAAAACAAGCACCCTGTAGCTCTCAAGTGACAGAATGTTTGCCCGACCTCAGTACAGAAAAAAAAAACCCAGTCCAACTTCATTCCTGAGGAATGAAGTTGGACTGAAGTTGGAATGAAGTTGAAGTTGGAATCCAGAGATATTTAAGGCTCATCATCTTGTTGCTGGAGGGAAAGTAATTAGAAACTGTCATTGCACGCAGTGATGTGACCAAAAACAAAAACCAGCACACAGATATTTGTGTGGGACACTAGTCTTCGATCTTGAGCCAGCCTTTTTTATAGTCTATCAGCAGCTCCAGGTAGTATTTCCACTCTGGCTCGCTGTCATACCTGACCTCAAATATAGTCTTTAGCGGGTTGGTGTGGGCCTCATGGATACGCACCACCTCTCCTCTGTACCACACTTCTGATTTGTCATCCTCTTCATACAGATGGCGAATCCTCTTTCCCACCAGGTCTGGGTAGTAAAACCTCATGGCCCTCTGAGCCCTCCGGACGGCCGAGCGCAGGACCCAGCGCCTCCTGTGCTCAGCACTGTGGCAGGCAGACAAATAGGGACAGTATTTGATCTTCAAGAGTGATCTGTGTTTTCTTTTTGAAGAGCTGCGAAGGGGTCTTAAGGCGTGAGAGAAGCTCCCTGTTCTCTGCCACCGGTGGGTTGCTTTGGGCTTCCTCCTGTGACGGTCCTTCTCGCTGCTCGCCGCTCCCTCCCCATCATCAGTCTGTGAAAGGGAAGGATCAGCAAACGTCCCTGAGTCTGAGATTGCTTGGTAGTGCGCCTTTTTTCTGTTCAGGCCTTCACTAAACATCCTCCTCAGTTTGAGGATCATGCCTGAACAACTGCTGGCTCCAGCCGGAGAGTTGGCCGGTCCAGAGGACTGACTCACAGGCCGCGGACTGAAGGATTCCTCCGTTTCTGGGTCACTGGGAGATGGAGAAAGCTCGTGCAGGGTCAAAGGACGCATCCATGAATTCTCAGAAGTTCTGTTTAGTGGAATGAGTGAAGAATCATGCTCTGCATCCATCTGGTCATTTCCTCCATTCTCAGTCCCTTCAGAGTGATGGTCACTCCATGTTTTACTGCTAAATGCATTCAGTGCTTCTCCATCTGCTGTGTTGTCTGCCCCTTCTTCCTCATCTGACAAACTGCTGTCAAGAAAAAGACGCCTTGAACTGCTCTTCACTCTGCTTTTTGTTCTGCTCCTGCTCAAACTCGATTCTGTTTCCTGGTCCGACGGACATCTCTGTGAGTGCGCTTCTGCAGGTGAGGCTGGTGACAAAGTGACGTCATAAAATACAGGAGTCCTGCGGCTGAGGGTCCCCTCGCAAGCTTCACCTTTTTCTCTGGCAGCAGGATCATCCATATCTACTCCTGTAACACAGGGAATACACCAATTAGGAGAGGTCAACATGAGTACAAAAAAATGAGGTTGCTGACAAAATTGGAAAGTGAGAGAGGATAGACTTTATTTAGTGATCAGGGAAATATTAGATACAAGCGGACGATCAGGATTTCTGACTCAAACACATAGAAAATAAATTCACTTTGTTCCCCAACAGATAATTCGCACAGTGCAAAAACTAGCGACCACAAAGTCCAACACCTCCATACACATTGGCAAATCAGTGCTCCCCGGGTGCGTATTCAGCACGCAAGAACCATGAGAAACTATTCTATTAATACCAGCAGACATGGTGGCCGGACAGCATGATCCTCCACCATGAAACATCCATTCAGCAGAGACAGAATAGAAGGCTGTGGGAGTAAACACGGCGGCTGGGAAAAAAGTCAGCTGCTGCAGGGTATTGGGCTATCAGTCAGGGATGAAACCACAGTTGGGCATGATTGAAACAAGGGAAATGTTCAGATACCAAAGTCAAGTGTCCTCAAACCACGTGAACTGTTAATGATGTCCGCAGTGACTGGAAATTAGATTAAGCCCAATTGGGTTAGCAAATGTATGTGCTGAATAAAATAATAATTGGGGAAGGACACAAAGTAAGACAGTGATTTAAAAGACAAGTCTGGCAATATTCTACATATCTGTTATTGTTATGGATGTCGGAAGGTACTGAGAGGGGCAGAAACACATCGTTGGTTTTGGTATTTTTATGGGATTTGTTGACAATGACAAAAATATGAAATATCGCCAGCCTTATTCTTCAAACCCACACGGAAAACAAACTGTTAACAAGACCAATCGTGATAAACCTTCTTCTGAAAACATGAACTCTCCAACCCAATGGGCTCAAACCGTGCCACTTAATCCCCCTGTGTGCAGCAGGTCGTCACTTCCTTCCTCTGGTAATGTGATACATTGGCCTGCCTCTCAGTGCGTCAGGCCCGCTAATACTATCAAACAGAATCATGAAGGAGAGTTGAATTGAATAGACCAGCTCAGCACCCGTACCTCCACCCACCCATAACAAGTATAATGCAATCATGCAACTTCTCGTGATTAGTCACTGAAAGTTAGCAGAAGTTTCCTGATTTCTAACCAGAAAAAGCAAAGAGTAGTGAGATTGAGGGACAACATAAGAAGTAAATATACCTGGACTCTCTTTTGGACATCAGGTGAGGTTGATTCTGTAAAAAATAAATGGATTTTATATTGAATATTTAGTGTTTATTGTGATTCTTTTGTTACAAAAAAGGGCCAATAATACAGAAAATAGGATTGCAAAAAGACTGTTTGAGGGAACATCATGATACAGTAATGCTATCATGCTTTTCCCTGGTTTTACATATATAACAGTCAAAATATGATGCTTTGTAATAAAATCCAGAGGAAACAGTAAATCACACTGTCTACCCCTCGGGGGATTTCCAGGAATCTGCAAGGAAAGGCAGGAAGCACTGTTGCTTTGGCAGTCATGTTGTACAAATCACAAAGTCAAATGATTAAACTGGAGGTATAAACTTTCAAGATATTTGTCAAAAATTTTCAGTGTATGGAACAAAAACTCTGCAAAACTTCTACCTGAAACGGCATCATATGAATTATTCAAGTGAGTCCTGTGATCTATCATAAATAAGAACAACTGACACCTAAACCTTACTCTTTACAAGCTGGTTCATACTTATCCCTCATAACTGAGGTGAAAAGCTGAATTCTTTACAGCCGTCTGACCAATAAACTCCACTAACTGACAATGTGAACTGCAGTCTTTGTGCTGAAGAGCTGCTGTTATTATTGAAATAAATGCCCAGTGAAATATTTAAAAAAGCATCAAGTTTATCGGTGCACAACCTTAAAATAAATGTCTGTTATTTGTTCACTTTCTGTCTCTTTCATGAATATTTGTTCCCTTCAGCGTTGGTCAAATAAGCAGCTATGTCCAGCATTTCCCCATGAGGGGTAATTAACACAATCGCTGCTTACTGCAGCACCTCTAATTTGTCTGGTTTGACAATACCAAAAGGGACAAAATACCATAATACCATCCCAGAGCATCATGCATTTGAAAAACAGATGGAAATGTTTTAAAGGACTAAAATAAGGTGTTGGCAACCAACATTACATCACTGCAATGCACATTTCCTTCCTTTCTTTACTAAAAAACATTCACTGTACTTGACATACGTATATCAAATTTTCTCATCAACTCTGACGTGGACGTGCATTTACCTAGATGTTTGCAGACACTGGTGTAATACAAAAGGTTGACCACGTCAGCGTAGATTTTGGGCAGGTGTTTGAGGGACATCAGTTTCCTGAGCCTGGAGGAGCACGCTCTTTTATGAAGCTGGATGAGGATCTTTTCTTCGGACAGTGTGGTTGGCCGCAGCTCCACCTTGTGCTCCTGCAGGACCTGGTCGATGAAGCTGCCCTGGACCATTGGAAACAGCAGCTCCTTCACCACCAGCATGGGGAGGAACACTGCCCCCGCCCGCATGACGTGTGGAAAGGGACAGCGTTCCTGGGAGGTGTACTCTCTCAGCCTCTCCAGCAGCTTATGGAGGGCTGACTTTGTGTCGTCATTGAGCCACATGTCTCTGGCTTTTACCCCCAACAGGCACGACACTTTCTGGACCTTGGTTGAAGGAGAAGCCGGATCAGTCAGGTCCAGCCGAGTCAGCCAGGTTCTGAGCTCCTGCTCTGAAGAGGCCAACACAGATTTGGATACTAACTTGTGGAGAGACTGGTGCAACTCAAAGAAGTGCTTGCGGACTGGCATTTGGAGCTCTGCTTTTGGTATAACTTCAGTTGTCAGCGGTACGGGGGGCTTCTCTGGGTATGTATGCTTTGTATCATGGAGAACAATGTTGTAGGTGGAAAGTTTCAGACACTGGGGAGGAATGTTTTTGAAATTTAGTCTGGGCTCAGGTGGCTGAGGTGGAGTAATGGATCTGGATTGAAGGGCGACCACCTGTTCATGCAGTGTGCATGTTTCACCCTGAGGAGATGAGTTCATCTGTGCAGTCACTTCACCAGGTTTGGACTCATCTGAAGCCTCATTTTCATCTGCTAATGAGGGTTTACTTTCAAGTTCATCAGGTTCGCATTTCGTTATCACCAACATGTGCCCACTGTTGGATGAGCCGCTCTCTTCAGGCTCTTTTTTGATTGTAGCTTTGCTGCAGTCCCTGTGACTAACAGTGGTCTCTTCAAAGTTATCTGTGTCTGACGGATCTTCCTTTTCCACTTTAATATTTTTGGGCCTAAAGATTTCTACAACAGGCTTCTCTGTTGGAGTATTTGCAGAGATTTCTTTGGAAGCTAGGCTGACAACAGGCAGTTGTTCATCTTGATCTTGCCTTTTCTCTTTGATGTCTGGTTTGGTTTTGACTTCACACTGCTCAGATGACTGGATGGGTCTCTGAGGTACCCTGCCTGGAAATAACACTCCAGAGGCCTGCAGGTACGCTTGGTAAGGTGCCAGACTGAAGACGTTGTCAATAATTGGCATAGGAGGAGAGTCGGTTTTATTTCCTACTTCTACATTCTCCATATCCACTTTTTGTCGTTTGGTAATGAGTTCCACTTCACATAAATCCCTGTCTTCTTCTTTTATTTTGATGGGTGAGGAGGAGTGAGAAATACTTCTCTTGAGGTTCTCTTTAAGAACATCGTTGCCTGAATTGGACACAGGGCCATTGTGTTTATTTCCTGGTGCAACGGCAGGGGAACAAATAATTTTTCTGACATTTGCAGGGTTAGGTACAGCTGTGTGAACTCGATCGGGTGATCGGGGCGGCCATGCTGCTGGGGAAACAGGAAGGCCTTTCGGCTGTTTCGGGCACCGAACTCGGGTTTCACCAGATGAATAGTCCAAGAGTCTGTCTGTGTTCAAGCCAGTTGGTGGAAGAACAGGTCGGTCTAAGTGCAGGCTGGTGAGCGGGGGGAAAAATCTGTTCATTTGTATGCTGGATGGTGAGACGCCAGGTTGGCTTGCACGTCTAGTAGGACTGGTTTGGTCCAAACGAAGGAATGGTGAATTGGTGCGTGATTGATCGACATGCAGTCTGGCATTGGATTGATGTAGGTTGGCTGCAGAGGCCATGGGGTGATCCACGGGGATGGATGGGGAAACATTTATGTGATTAGAGTGCAAGCTAGGTGATGCATGTTGCCTTTTTAGGGGGGATCGAATTTGTCTTGCATTTAAATTAAATCTAGGAACTGCATAACATGGGTAGTCAAATCCCCGCATTAAGGAATGATTTGGCAACGTTTCAGTGCTTTGCAAAGGAATTTCACCATGAAGCGACTGAGGCACTATGTAATGCTGCCGGGGGTTTGAGATTGTGTGTTTAAGAATAACGGGGACATCTTCTCTGTGCTTACTGCCAATATCATTACACTGTGTCCTGTTTTCTACCTCCACATTTTCCTGGGGGTAGTAAAACATCGGGTGCTGTGTTAGCTGGCCATATTTGGACATGGGAGAATGTTCCTGATAAACCTTTGAGGACACGTGCTCATATGTAGGGTGGGAGGGATATAAGCCTGGGTAGCCTCTGGGGGAAGTCTGTAAATGCTGGCTCTGCTCACTTAAAGAACCAAATATTGTGCGACTCAGGGTGCAGGGGTAACCGCTGTAGTTTGGCTCAATCATGGCAGGCAAAGCCCTCGCTCTACCTGGGCTGTATGTCTCCACAGGTATCCTCTTCAGTGGTTCTGTACTTGACTCAAACTGTAAACCTCTCTGTTGCAGCAGTGCGTCTTGTGCTTTCCTCTGGAGGGGCAGTCTTTCAGTGTAATGAGCATCGGTTTGCATCCAATCATGCTCATACACAGGGTTTGGTATCCTGGGAGAGCCGTGCTCCACACCGTACCGTTGTCCTATCACACAACCCAGTTCATTACAACAGGGGTTATGTCCATAAACTGGCTTCGGGACGGCTAAGTAAACTGAGTGTTCAGATGGGGAAGATGAATTGTCACCTCCGGTTTGTTGTTGTCTAACAGCTGCTGATGTCGTAGCTGCAGGACTCCTGACCCCAGGACTTTTAGTGTATAATGCAAAGCCCTGTTTCGCTGGAGCGTGAGGCAGAGAGGAAGAATGAGAATGGCCTTCCTCTGAAGAATTGCTGTCTTGCCTGTAAATGATGTGGTTTTGTCCCTCCATGCCAGAGAGGTGACTCACAGGACTTCTGCCATCCAGCAGAGAGGCCTTTGAGTTGCTCCAAGGAGGAGTGAAACGTGCTCTGTCTTTTCCTCTGGGGTCATAAGTAAAGTAGGCCCCACTGTACTGCAGCGTCTGCTTACCCAGGAAATCAGACATATTTTGTGATTTTGAAGGGCCTGTGGATGCAACGGTCCCGTCCAGTAACGGCATCTTGCGTCGAAACACCGGGCCAATGAGGGTCTGCAGTGACTGACTGCTCATCATGTAGTAACTTTGCTGTGATGGTGCAACGGTTTGGCTCCAGACCTGAAAATAAAAAAAACAATTAGACACTGATATTCATCATTCAATATCTTTGTTGAGTTGAGTTCAAGGGATTCA
Organism: Chaetodon auriga; assembly: GCF_051107435.1. Taxonomy (NCBI): domain Eukaryota; kingdom Metazoa; phylum Chordata; class Actinopteri; order Chaetodontiformes; family Chaetodontidae; genus Chaetodon; species Chaetodon auriga. Next base: position 11,576,814 of record NC_135079.1, on the reverse strand, counting down.
TGTTTTTAATTCTCTTGAATAAACTTCCACGGTTGACATCAGATAAGACAGCAGGATACAGGAAAATGAAACACTTTGACTACAATGGAGTCAATGTTAGAGAACAACTGGCTGGAGGCATTTTCTCAACCTGACGATCTTGTGGCTCATCACACGATTCATAACTTAACACTTACACAAGGGATGTTAGTGAATGACAAAGGCTAAGAATTAGAACTAAAAAGCATTTCCTACAGACACAGTGTGATAGCTGCCTCGTGCTGCAATAAACAAAGCAGCTCTCATGGGGTGGCCTTCAGCACTATCAGTTATGTTGTGGATATAATATAAATGTGTGACTGAAAGCAGTTTGATGTTAAGGGCATGTCTGCAAATATAAGCATTATACTGGAGCGGAGTAACTATAATGCTGTATTTGATATTCGATGTGTTATGGTCTTAGTATGGCTCATTTCAGATGTCACAAGGTGTCATCAGTGTTACATCGAAGAGCTTCGGCCTCACTTTTATCAAAGCAGAACTTATCACCTGATCTGACAGGCACTTTCCATCTTGTGTTGAAGGCCTGACAACCAACACTGTATGTTTCTATTCTGCATTTTATTGCCACAAACCCTCAGTCATACCAGAGTTCCTTTTCCATTCACTTCTCCAATGTTGAGCTGCAAGAAACGTATTATTTTCCTTTTCAATTAATCTGCTGATAATTAGTCATGGTTAGTTATTTTGTCAAAGGCAAAAAAAAATCCCATTCAGTTTAATATCATATATGACAAAAAAAAAAAAAAAAAAAAAGTCTGTAAATCACATTTGAGCAGCTGGAAACAGTGAATGCTTGAATAAGTTACTGAAAATTTAAACTAAACATACACCTGGTGTTGGTAAATCATTCCCCCAAAACAATCACTATTTGAGGATTGCACTGATCCCCCTTTTTTTTTTTTTTGGTTTTATTCTGTACCATAAACCCCCACAGGCACAATGAATTGCACCCTAAATTGCCGCCCTCATCCTGTTTCCCTCATCGAATGTCCTACTGTCCTCTCCCTCACCTTAGGGAGAAAGGGCCACAAAAACTTGTAGAATTCATAGACTGATTCCTGGATTAGTAAATCATCTAATTCCTACAGTATCAAGAAGTATGAGAATATGCACTATAAATAAAATGAACTTTACATTAACATCAAAGTAGCATCAAACAGCCTGTTTTTAGAGATGTCAGAAAACAGCAAAAATGCCCATTTTAATTTCATGGTGTCATCTTTAAATATCTTTCGCGGCCTATAAATCAAGATATTCAGTTTCTTAACATATAAGAGACAGAAAAGCAGCAACTGCTGACGCCTGAGAGCTGGAACCAATGGATGTTTGGCATTTCAGCTTGAGAAATCACCTAAATGATTCATCAGCTGCCAAATCGGGTGCTGATTCATTTTCTGCTGATCAACAGATTATTTCAGATCTAGTAGTACACATGCAGAAACATTTAGAACATCCACGCACATCTTATGGCAGCTGAGTGAAAATCATTAAGCCCTAATCTTAATATTTATCCGTGCTCAACTCTCGCTTCTGGCTTTTCCAGCAGGAACCTGAAGGTAGCATAATGCAACCACTAGTGCACAACACAACCCGTCAGGCGCTGTCAGCTCGGCATAGGAGGAGAAAGACAGATGACCTCATCACGTGATGCGTTCATGACTACCACACAAGCATCGGCGCGAACCGGCGAGGCCACGATCAAACGGTACAAGGTGCTTTCTTTGCTTTTTATTCACTTTCTAAATTTCTTCACAGTCCTTTCCACCCCCACCCCCCTAAAACTATCAGATCACATTCCTCGAGGCCAAATTTAGAGCAAAGCATCTGCTAATAAATGCTGAAACATTTGGATCAGATCACATATTTAAGACATCTAGCGAACAGTATGAAAAGATGAAATAATAATAATATCTGTGTGGGCTGAGATGAAGGTGGAAGCCGCACACAGACCCAAACAGATGTTATCAGTTCATCCTGTTGACACCTTTCAGTGAAGTACAGCGCGATGGCATCTGCATACAGCGTTGACAAATGTGGTTTATGTGCACAGAGGAAACTGCGCAGAGCTGTTTTCAGCGGACCGAAAGACGCGCGCGCTGTGAAGTGTGTGTGTGTGTATGTGTTTGGGGTGTCCGCACTCACAGGTCTGTAGGGCAAGGGTGATGAAGTGACTTCCGAAAGAAAACCGTCCAAACTGACAGGCTGAGCCTCAAACCGCGTGGGCAAAAATACGCACTTCTTTCCAGTGTGTCTAAAGTTCCTAAATGGTTTAGGCTATCTGATATCTAATGAGTCTGCCGGGTCGAGACAAGTTCACATGACACGGAGGAGAAAAAACAAAACAAAGAACAGTGGTTTTTCCGGAGAAACGCTCAAGGGAGCCAATAAAAACGACTCAGGTTCACGCACAAAAACGGAACTTCAAATCTGCGTAAAAGTGTCTTGTCAGTTTCTTTTGTTGTTGTTTAAGTTGTGGCCTTAAATGTGCTTATCAGGGGTTGCATGAACCCGCATGAGCTTTTTGTCCTGCCTGCATGAACAGCCTGCTCTAATTAATAGGACGCAAATGATATGAAAATCATGTACGCGCCGGAGCTCGAGCATAGTGCCAGTCATTTCCATACAGGCTGCGAAAGCGACAGAAACCACGGTAAAAGTAAAACCACACTGTGGAGGGGAAGAAAAAACACTGAACACTTTAGTTGCGTTGATTTGGTTACATGAATAGTTTCGTAATCTGTCATGCCTTCTTTAAGGATACACCCGTGTGTTTGTCAAGCCTGTTTGTCTCGCGGTCTGTATCACAATCTGCCGTTAATTTGGACATCTGGAGGACTGAGCAGTAAATATGTTTTCTTACCTCGCTGCTGCGCTGACAATAAATGATTTCCACAAAAACTCCATGAAACAATTTCTAAGAATAAAAGGGGAGGGGGAGGAGGGGGCGGGGGGGGGCGCCTCTTCTCTGCTTGTTGACCCGGATGCGCCCAAATCCCACCAAATTAAATAAAAGCCTGCCAAACGGTTGGAGCGGCTCGGCCGAAATCCACGCGGCTGTCGGAGAAGTTAACAAACTGCAGAAAAGACAAAAGGGAGGAGGATGGTCTTTGATCAATAGGCGGAGTCACACCCTCTGTCTATCCGTGTTTTCTCCACATGGAAGTTTTCCCGCTGGCCACTTTCTCACTTTTATTGGCTGCGTCCTAATGAGCGGCTGCCAGCTGGCAACTGATGCCACCTTAAGTGAACTTAGTCGTGTTTTTATTAGTGCATTGACAGATAACACAAGTGTGTGTGTGTTGTTTGATGCCTAATTCCTCACTCCACTTCAGAATACACCAGGGGGGGTCACCAAAAATAAAAATATCTGTTATTAATAGCTATTATGTCACCCCATGGAGCTTAATATAAGAGACCAGATTTTTGATTTCTTATTCACATAGCTATAAAAACAGTCTGGGAACCTCCGACCTAGATTAAGTTATCCCTCTGCTCTACACTACAACAGAGTGAATCAGACATCTTCACCACCACAGACTTTTGCGTGGGTTCACTCTCCAAAACTTCTGATAAGACCAAGTCAAGGATTTAAAGTACACCTCTGCAATGATGATCTGCAATAAGAAAATCAGTTTAACTGTATGTTGGTGGCAGCATAATATTCAAGTGCTTCCTATGAAAAACAGCATGGTTTCGACTGCCAAAGGTCCATTGCAGGTCATATCCAGACTGCCGTGGGTGCATGAGCGTCCTCAGAAAAGAAAAACCTAATGACAGAGCAAAAGAGTCAAGGATGAGGTGCTTAATTTAAGAAAATGACTAAAAGCATAATATAACTCATAGCTTGTATAGACAAAACACAGCTGCGGTAGAAGGCTCACGCACAGAATCAGCGTGTTTTGACCTGATCTTAATGTGGTTAATGGTTGACTTTAGTTGACCAAAGTTAAAATCAGGTCAGTCATTACCTCAGCCAGACTGTGTTTTACCTCTTTTCTAATAGTAGTACTAAAGTAATAGTAATGTTTGATTTTAGCAGCATGCCCGGTGCTTTAAAGAAGATGATTATGGTGAGATAGAGGCAATCCGACATTATTGTAAACCTAAATTCTTCCACTTACTTGTTTTACCCTCTGGATGAGTTCATTTCTTGCTGCACTTGCATCATACCAGTCCCTCTTCACCCGTGAACCGGAGTCTAATTTGTGTGTCTCGTGGGACTTCCACAGTTTAGTCTAGACAAGTTGGTGGCTTCCATCAGTCCCTGTGTGGCCTCGCAGGTAAAGAGACACTCTTCAGGGGGTTTGACTGAGGAGAGAAGACAGAGACCTTTTCCCACAGGGCGCTTTCACATCTTCCCCATTTCCAGTTACCATGGCATTACAGCTTAAGGCTAACCAACATAAAGCATCAAGGGGCTGACAGTGTGCCATATGGGCACAGCTACACAAATCTTCAAATATACAAGGAAAAAAATGATTAAACACACACACACACATACTGTACATACATACACACGCACATTGTAACCTGTTTTCACATTGCCAAGGCACATAGACTTAGATAGGCTTTGCAGGCAGCTGTGTCCGGGGTCAAAGGGTTGTCAAAAAGTCTCAAAAGCCCTCCAATTCCCCTAGTGGACCTGTTGATGGAAGCCAAGTCATTAAATTATTATACAGAACAAAGATAATATCTGATTTTCTTTTTTTCTTTTTTTAAAAAACAGAGACCTGCTGCCTCGTATTTCCTGACACTGAGCCAAACGTTCAGGGGCCGGATACATTACAGTACTGTGTTATTTTCCCATGTGACACCTCTGTTCAATATCTAAATACACATAATCATGTAATAATCCAAAGCACACATTTAGCAGATGGAGTTGTCTTTCTTCAGGGCTATTGACATCTGTAATGTTTTCTTGGTCAAAGGGTTCATATGCTGAATAGAAAGGAGTTACAATGTGATGTATCAAATCAAGTCAAATCAAATCAAATCAAATCAAATCAAATCAAATCAAATCAAATCAAATCAAATCAAACTTTATTTATATAGCACTTTCACACACGATAAAATGCAACACAAAGTGTTTTACAGCAGTAAAAAACATTATAAAGGAAAACATAAAAACAGAGAATACCCATCCCTCCCACCCTCCATATGTACATACGCATACCCATGACAACACCCACACATGCGCGCACACACACACACACACTCACACACACACATACACAGTAGTGATGTATTACTCTGTTTGCATGCATGTAGTGCATGCAAACATAGTAATAGCCTTTCACATGATTTTATGAAGCTAAGCTTTTATGCACTTGCTTTTGATTGTAAGACAGAGTGAAGAAGGTATCTAAAGTACCCATACCATAATAAATACATGACACACACTCCTGGATGAATCCACAAGGTGTTTACCACCTTTAAATGTCTATAAGGTGAGTTGTGGTGACACAGGGGGCAGAGCGAGGGATCTCTCAGGATGCAGCTTCTGATGAAACACTGCTGAACAGTCCCAGAGGCCAGAAGCTATGCTGAGCCGAGAGACTGCAGATGCAACAGACACACAAGACCCATGTGCACCTGAACATGCACACAAATTGACAGAGAGAGAGAGAGAGTAACATATCATACTGGTGCATTGGATACATATTGTATATTTGTTGCCCCACGTCTATAAAGTATAGATTGAACACACTATGAAAAGTATGTAGTGTGCGATGTGGATGGCAGACAATCCAAAGTCTTTTTTTTATTTATTTATTTTTTTGTATCACTTGCTGCTCAGTCAGTGATCGTGTACATTTCCACTGCAGCTTTTCATTAATCCACTAATAGTACACTGTATGGTTAAGCTGAAGCTAATACTTAATTGAACCTAGAGCAAGCTAAACTATAACCAATAATCTATCACACTGACACGTAGCGTGTGGTGTTTTTTTTTTTTTTTCTTTCTTTTTTTTTGCTAAATTAGGCAGATTCTGAGTCTGGTTCATTATAGCAAACAGTTTACTGTGATAAACAAAGTCCCTTTGTATTAAACTGGGGGTTGTTGCATTGAACTCTTCATTGAAAGCTGGATGTGGATCCTCAGTGTGATAACTGACTGTTGAACTTCAGTCATATTTCTACTGATGAAGTGACTCATTTCAACCTTGTAAGCACAGCACTCAATCCACTAATGACTGTACTTTGGATGACCCATATGAACATACTAACCTGGGCTGGTCTAGTTTCAAACAGAACGACCCCTCAATTCTGTCACAAAGGTGTGTCGTTCTTGTGCAGTGGTTGTAAGGTTGTTTGACTTGTTCTCAATGAGACTTATGAGACTGATAGTTGGAGGAAGCAAGTCTAAAGTAATGATTCATCCTTAGAATAATTAAAATAATTCGTTATAGATGAATAATTGAGGTAATTATTTTAATTCCTTTAAATTTCATGTATGACAGCAATGGATTAGTCTCTTGTCGTTGGTGCTTTATAATGTTTTATGTTTGGTTATAATAGCTTTCATTCACAACAGTATTTCTAGTAGAATTTGTGGGATTCAGAGTTTTGTCATGCATGTTTGTGCACGTCACAAAACACAGAGGTCTGATAGTGGTGAGAGTGTAATAATATTTTCGGGAGACTGTAGAGTAACTTGTTAAAGTAAACATCTTTTAATAAAAGTGGCAGAACAGAAATGTTTAGTCTGGAAAGTGTGATATTGATTGTTTCACATTACATCTGACTACTGCCTATGTGAAGTTTGGATGATTTGTCTGTAGTTGTGAGAACATGGTGTTATTTCCATTAGGCGCACCTGCAGACTGCACACTCCTCCACAGAGCTGTCAAGGCCTCGACGGCACTCCCCTCGTTGGTATGGCTGATGTAATGTTCCCCTGGCATCATTAACAGAATCACGCAACAGCCAATAGCAGCAGGACAAGTTATGGCTCAGGGAAGGATGTATTATATTTGGAGAGCCATTCACATGGCTCCATGTGCTGCAACCTCAACAGCTCAACGGTATTAATGCCCCTGACTAATTTGCAAACCAAATTTCCCCCGCCTTCCTTCGATTTGGTGGGAACGGAGATAAACTGAGATAAAAACATAATTATCTGGAGAGCATAGAAAAAAGCAAACATAAGCTGCACAAATGTCCACATGTTGGTTTTAAAAGAAGGCTTTTCTCTCTCGGGGAAGAGAAATTTCAATGCTTTGGAAATAAGTGCATGATTACAGTTTGATGGCAAGAAATATAATTAATGATTCACCAGAGATGCGAGCAATCAGGAAGACTTCTGTTCTTTTCTTCTGATTTGCACCTAAATTAAGGCGTTATGAGTGTTTCTTGTCTCTGGGTGACAATGTGTGAGTATTTATATCTTGACCTCTTATGAAGCAGGTTGCCTGAATAGCTGTGCAGTGTAGTACTCGCCCAACACAATAATATTGCAGAGGAGTTTGGGTAAGTAAGACCATTGTTACAGTCTGTTTCCACTCACTAATATAAACCAACCATTGCCTGGTTCGACACTCTCTCATCAGTCTCCTCTCGACACGATCCAGGCTGGTACATTTCACTTTGTTAGGAGATGGAGGGTTTTCACGAAGATAAACATGTCAAACACTATGTGAACCATGTGTTTCATCACTTTTGACCTTTGGAGCTTCAGAGTCACGGCACAAAGCTCTTTGTAAAAAAAACAACCACCTCTCCTCAGCATGTCTCTAAAGCATTTGATCGACATCATTCAAAGAACATTTTTTGAAGAACATATTTATGTTGGAGCATTGTTTAAAGCTTTTTTGTCGTTACGTACATTACAACTTGTGACTGAGATTTATTACTGGTTCTTGTATTTAAGGGCTGTTTTTGCAGTGATGTGCGAATATATACTAAAATAAGACACTGGTACCCAATAGTAAGTGAGGGTGGGGCATCCGTACTTCAGCTGACAGGTTTATGTTATGTGTCCTGCAGTAAGGCCAGTCTGTCAAAGTACCTTCTGGGAACAGAGATTCTGCTGCTTTATATCACATAATTAACCCCCCAGGACCCATGAGAGCTTCTACAGACTCGAATACGGAGAATGTTGTTGATGACTTTTTATTGCACAGCGACCAGTTTGCTGAAGCACACCTCTGTCGCTTTAAGCGCAGTGAGTATTGTTTGAAATTCCCCACATTGTGTCAACTATTGCTGATGAAACCTAATATTATAATTTAACACAAAACCACATTTTTTGACCCTCACTTTGCTATTAAGTAAAAATAAAATCAAGGCAATGAAACATTCACAAACATGTTTGAAATTTTAATTTGCAAACTGTTCATGATCCAGTCACGTTTACCTTTGTCACAAACTGTATTTATCCACTTCTGTTGTAAAACACACAACAGCAATTTAAGTGTGTCAGTGCTAACTGCTCACGAATAACCATCACCTGTTTATGCAGATAGAACATCTGACCCTCATTTGCTATTTTGGACTTACTTATAAAGTCATTTGATGAAGCACATTAATATGGTCCTACCTTGCACACTGTATCATGCATGAAGTCACCAAAGTCCTTGAACTAACAGAAGGGTAAAAGTGCATGTTGCCCTGCCCTAACAGGTGCAACAAAACTAACAGAGGAGTCAGGGAGATGCCATTCACTCATGGTGTGTACACATCCACACAATCCCAACAAGAGGACTAATTAGATAAAACAGATGGAAGCAATTGTGTTTATCTTGGGTGTGTAGGGCCCTGAGGGTTTGGACTCCAGCTACTTTTAAAGACAAGCCATCATGTTCATTTTCTATTTGTCTCTGGTGTCAGAGGTGTCAACAATACGATGTGATGTGCACTCATCTGGTTCCTGAAGATACTGTTTGACGACACTGACAATAGTCGATACCTCTGCCATGGCCCCTTTACCTGCGAAAAGTCAAGAATTGCAGAGTTACGCATACACGCGTTTGCACACTATCCAAACACATATTCATTCATTCATTCATATTTAAACACATTCTTTTATACACTTCCAGGGTTTGCATGTCAAAATCCACCGATTGGCTTCATGTTCAAAAAAATCCCCGAAACATGATGATAAAGTTCCCTCTCTAGCATGCCCTTCCAGTGGAGAAATATGATAAAGTGGTTCCCTTAAAATGGATAAATACTATTGGGTAGCTCAGTCTACAGCAATGCATCATATTCTATCATGTCTGTGGCGTCGCTGTCATGTGAGAACCACATATCTCTAACAGAGATCACAACTAGTAACTAAAGCTGACAAATGTCGTGGAGTAAAAAGAGCAATACTTACCTCTGATATTGTGGAGTAGCAGTATAAAGTTGGAAATACTTTGAATTTGCACTTAAGTACAGTGTTTCAGGTTTGTGATAGATTAACAGAGAAAAACTGAGAAAAAGTTGCATTTACAGCATCATTGTAAGAGTTCATTTACAGTAAACCACTGGCTTTTTGACAAAACAATCCTATGCTGCTTATGGATGCCGTCAGGAAAAAATTACCCAAACTACCCCTTGGGCCAACCTCATTTAAGCTTGTTAGAAACAAATTTAAGTAAATGACAGCAGCAGTTGACTCCTTACTGAAGTTGGATAACTGTAGAAACTAGTTCTTAGGGCTGATACTCCCTACTGATACTAGTGGATTGCATGTAAAAACACACGATCAAAAGTTAGTCTTGAGTTTTTAGCGTGTTCTAATCAAGCACAATTGAGAAACTAAAATGTGAAGTAGTTTTAGTCAATCATTAGATAAGAAGGTCGGGCAGATGCATCACTGCTATCAGAGCATCTACAGAAATAAGGCTGAAGTGTGTCAAGCTGAAAAAAATGACAAAGCTATTGCCAAATAGCAACACAGAACATACTGCAGCTCTTAAATTTACATTCACCAGGGTAGATGACTGGAATGAATGGAAGTTGTGAAGAAGCTGATGAGGCGTAATCTCCGGTTCTGTGTGCATGTCAGCTTGCAGGTCAGTTTGACCTTCGGTGTGCACAGACCATTAAACTCAAAAGCATCCTTTCCATGAGAAACCCTTATCTCTTTGCTCTCACACGTAAATTAGAGAGATAAGACCTGTTATGAGTGCTCGCTTTGGTCAGGCAGACAAAAGAAAGGACCTCTGTTATAACAGCTTTCACTTTGTTTTGTCACTGCTGGGAGGAGGATGAGACACGGATCTATCTATAAAAGTTGGAGTGGAACTTTATCTTTGTAATGAGGCCACAGTGTACAAATGCTCTGCCAGTGTGACGATCTTGGAGTCAGTGGCTGATCAGAAATATACTGAGCCATATGTCTATCACTTTCTCCTCATCCCGACACCAGAACCCATACTGGAGCCAGTCTCAGAAGTACCCAGCATCCTGAAAACCAGACAACTTCAGCTTCACCAAGAAGCCTGCATATAACCCCCCCACATTCCTTCAGGAGAGCTGGGGAGGAAAGACATTTCAACTACAAAGGGTTACCTATCAGTTAAACTGCTTTCATGGAGATGCTAATCCTTTCTTCCAGCTCCACACCAGATAAAGGCGTTAAAACCGTCAGGATTGACGATTAACAGGTCTCAAGAGGTCTCAAGAACCGGACAACACTGACAAGTTGTAAATCAGACATTCCTGTAGAAAACTGTTGTTTTGGTGCTTGTCTGTGTGCTTTCTTTTCTGCCACATCAGGATAAAACAAACGATATGTTTGATTCCACTGGATGTTCCCACAGCAGTAAACTCATAACTTGTATGGTATCAATGGTATGGTATCAAGAGCGCCGCTGGCACAGAAGTAGGCATCCTCCATGCTGCATTTGATAAGAATTGGTGTTGTAGGTTATAACAATCTCATTAATTCATTAAATCATTAATTGAGGAAATTAACACTTCATTCACGTCCTCATTCTCTTCAAAGCTTCTTCTCACTATCACCAAACTCATTCGTTTTACTATCCTGCTGTAGCTTCTTCATTCAGTTGTTTGTATTACATCATATAATCCATATCATTCATCACATCATTCATTACTCATATTATTCTCTATACATTATTATATATTCTCATTATTATGCCAAAAAAATAATACTTTTCACTTCAGTCGTTGTCAGACAGTATCCTTTAGAGTTGGAAATAGACGATCACTGTATCAAGAGCTTACGCTTCAGATGATGAGACTGATCTACTATTAATTGATTAATTATTATTAAATAAGCATTAAAAAGAAAAGAATAAATAAAATCCTTCCTATCTGATGAAGGCTGGTGCCTCTTTCTATTTTAACAAGTGCAACCATTACACACAATGACCTAATTTAATGACCTTATTCCCCTACACCACCAATTGTTTTCTGCAATCCAACCAAAGTTGTAACCCAAAGGCAAATCTATTAAAGTCAGGGGCACGTAATGACACCAACTATTTTGTTGTGTGACTGCTTCAGCAACACTATAACTTGTCTGACAGTGACTATCTAAACTGTCCACCCAATTAATCCCAGAAGAAAACATGAGTCATCCTTAGCCTTCCCAAAAACAGGATGTGGGAAGGTGCTCTGCTGATTCTATTCTTAAGTTTTCTCTCATGTTTCCCACAAACTGATTACCATTAGGTTTCAGCATGTTCTCACTGGGGTCAGCTGTTGTACGCTGTCTAGTCTCTAAAAGATACCACCCAGAATCCCATTTCCAGCTACTCATCCATGCCTCAGTGGTAGTAGGCCCAGATATCCTTCGGCCTAACCCAAATCAGATGGGATATATAATCCTGCCAATCTGTTCTGGGTCTGCCTCAAGTTCTCCTCATAGTTGAATGTGTCTGTTAGGCTGAAACCACCTCAACTGGCAACATTCAATGCAAAGGACCACTGGGTCTAATCCAAGCTCTATCCTACTTCTTCCTCCATGAATAGCCATCTGGCTAGGTCCCTGTGACCACTGTGTTGTCAAGGGCAATAGAGCCCGGAAGTGTCTCCCGAAGCAAATTGGTTCCATGCATGGGACCATAGTGAGAGCAAGTGAAGATGCTTTCTATTGTGCCATGATTAGGATTTTGTCAAGAACAGGAAAATCTGGGCTACATTCCGTAACCAGGCCTGTGAGGAGAGCTTGCAGGTGAACACCTAGCACCTGGAACTGCCCAAAGCTATCACAATGTGGACACCACTACTGTGTGGTCCCACCAGCCACAAGGAAGGATTTGGTATACTGCCAGCTGAGTAGCAGGTGAAGGCAGAGGCCTTGGTGTGCTGACCCTGGATAATGGAAACAGGATAGCATATATCTTGTAAAACACACATCTGTAGGTGGTACAACTTGAAAGGTGGATGGAAAAGTTTCCAAATAAGAAGGGCGGGCGTTCACAAGTTGTCTGTTTGCTTTTCTCTTTAGAAAACCAGACTGAAAAGCCATTTTTCACTAAACCTCTCTGGTTGAAAGTTTGAATTCTGTTGCACCTCTGACAACATCCAGCATCACTGCTGGTGAGGTCAGAAGTGTGCTCTGTTACATCTGTGACCACACCAAACAGAAACACTGCAGAAATTTGACAAATGAAACCCCTGAAGAGGAGGATTTTCAACTAGTGTCAAGTTGCTCTATAAACCAACAGCAACAACAAACTTACTCATATGGGTATTTTTGGGGAAGCCAAAGAAACTCGTCTCTGAAACCTGTTTTTTCATTCAGTAGTTGCTGCTACTCTAAAGTAATCAATTTTTGGGCAAAAGTATGAAAACATGAGGCATGTCTTCTTGTTATACAAGTTTGGCCTATGCCAATATGCTGAAAAGACTATAATGCAGCCAGAATCTGTAGAATGGAAGTTCTTCATGAATTGTTCAGGTCATTTTTTATTTTTCATGTTTCCAATGTAACTGTTTTGGTCAAAGCAACTTGGTCCCTCATTCTGAGATTTCATAAGGTGAATATAAATATTTGTAAATACTTGATATATTTCTGTTTGTTCTGGTATTAAAACCCACCTTCATCTCCACACACAAGCTTCTTAGCAATGCAGGGAATTTCCACGTATCCAAAGTCTGTCAGCCTGGATACCTGCTGAGCTGTAATGGGATGCTGCCACATAGCTGTATTCATTGCAGGGCAGAAGAGGAGTGGGCGACTGGTGTCCCATGCTCTTACCACACATGTCTGCCAACAACAAAGATGAATCAAGAGAAATAATTTCAGAGAAATTGTGTCATGAATTATTATTTGCGATAACATTTTGCAATTAGTCAGATAACAATTTCATGTTCTCACCAGCAGATTGTCACAAATGCCATTGGCAATCTTTCCAAGAGTGTTGGCATCAAGGGGGGCAACAACAAGGAGGTCTGCCCAGCGCCTTAGCTCAATATGTAGCACAGGGTCAGATCTCTGAGTCCACAGCTGGATCAGAGACATGCTGTTAGGCACATAACTAACAAACTGCTCACGCCCTCACTTCCTTTCTGGGTGATACTTTTACCAGGGTTTCTCAATCTTTTCTGGCCCATTACCATGTTTTTATGACTCAAAATTCTGACGACCTCAGCAACTGGAAAACTGCCAAGCAACAACTTACCAACTCATGCCACACATTAATTCACTCACGTGATTTTATTTGAATTTCAAGAGTATAAAGGCAGCTTCACATGTACTGTATGAACACTATGATACATTGCATACCTATGTCACTTATTACAAATACACAGATTGTTAAAAAAATGAATTATAAAAATCTTCCACAATGCAGTCATCTTAGTGGCACCAGGTTTGAGAAACTCTGCTATAGACGGTCAGTTAATAATGGCTAAATTAAGACATTTCATGAGTTCATTTTACCTCCCACTCATCCTTGTCACTGTAGATTTTTACTGAAACCTCTGCAGGATTGTAGAAATGTTTGGCATGCTCTGTGGTGACCACTCTTACATCAACCTAAAGCAGAAAACAAGACAGTGACAGCCACAGGGATTTTTAAAATCACTTTTTAGTATAGTTATAGTGGTGAAGAGGTGGAAAACTAAGAAGAGACACCTGCAAATGTCAAGCAATTCATCTATATCCTGGAGACCATTTTATCAGTCTTACAAGTAGTATAGGGCTACAACTAACACTTATGTTCATTATCGATTTATCTGACGATTATTCTCACGATTAACTGATTAAATGTTCAGTCTGAAAAAATGTAATAAAAAAAGTGAGAAAAAATTTAATCTCAATTTTCAAAAGCTCAAAATGTCACATCTTCAAATTGCCAACCAACAGTAAAACCCCCAATTATGACAAAGAAAAGCAGCAAATCCTCACATTTAAGAATGTGGAACCAGCAAATGTTTAACATTTTTGTTTGAACAACAAGTGAAATGATTAATCGATTATCAGAACAGCTGACATCTTTCGTTTCATGAACTAATCTACTAATCTTTGCAAGTCTGCTTTAGTTTAGCTTGGAAATTTTCACCGAACTGTGTCATCAGATGTACACAATAACAATGGACATGTAGGTTTGACTATTTGTCAGGACCTCTGCGTTTCTCTGGACCATATAATCTGTATGCAGAAGACACCTTGTAATTTTTCATTATACTCATCATCATAGTCAGACATATTTGTGTAATTACCACAGTTTGAGATTCTCTCTTTTTTGAATGTTCCCTCCAAACATGAATAAAAGGACCATGACAACAACATTATACCGTTGTGCAGCTATGCTTTATATACAGCTGCCAAACAGCTGCAAACAGCTACATCTCCACCTTGCGGTAAAGGTGAGTTCACGCGCGCTCTGTCAGGTAGAGGAGCAGTGTGTGCAGCTGCATGGCCATAAACTTGGTGTTTAACCAACAGAGACTGGCAGAAGGCAATTACAAGCAGGCTGAGATAATATAAAAGTAATAAACAAGAAGCAGCTCACCCCAGGGAGCTGAAGAAGCTGGGACACCAAAAGAGGCAGTTTCAAGGCTGCAACGCTTCCCGTCACGCCAACAAGAACACAAAATGTCCCGTCAGCTTTCAACAAATCATTCTGCAGACAAGAAACGTGATTACCTGTCTGCATTTCACCAAGAAGAGGTCGACAAGGAGCAGCGCCGCTCCTGTAACCGCACCGCTTCCACTTTCCGAACTACTTCCGTAAATATTCACCGCGAGCCAATCAAAAGAGAGCACACCCAACGTCTCTGTCTCCTGCACGAGCACGCTGATACGGTGACAGATGGCGAGCGCGCGCTTCCGCAGAATATTCTGGGTATTTTTCAGTAGCTGTCCAGGACAGTTAGCATGAAGCGAGGAGGCTTCATTCATTCTCCGCCAAGCCTGATATTTATTTGAAACAAAACTCTAGAAGAAACGGAACAATGGCGCTGACGCCGTTGGTTTACTGGGCTCAACGCCATGAAGAAATTTACCTACGAGTGGAGCTGACAGACGCTCAGGTGAGCACACGAGACAGTTCTGGCCAGGACGCTCCGGCGTTAAGCAAAACACCCGCACTCACTTTTCAGCAGGAAGTCGCTTCAGTGTAGCACTTGACCCTCTGGTGCACTGTTTATGCCTGTATGGGAAACCTTTAATAATGCAAATGAAGGGTGCGGGTTCCTGTAAATGCCGCATGGATGGTTGACGCTAGCTGTACACTTTGCATATTGGATGGTGAACAGAGAGATTATTGTAGATGATAGGTGGTATTTACAGCGTCCCCCCGCCCCCCATCCCACCATACCTTTGAAATGATACGATCCTGGTTTTAAGACCACGTGCTTGGTACAGTCAGTTCATGGGTTTATAACCTTTAGATACCCCCCTCCACTACCTGTTGGCGCAGAGCGTAGCGTCATCACGTCGCCCCACAGGTGAGATTAGAAGGGGCGAGGGACAGATGTTTCGTCACTAAAAGATGTCACTTTGGCCAAGACTTCAGGCTGCTGGAAGGACTATTTATCATAGAGAAACACGTACAAGAGCTGATTCATGATGGAGATCGTGTGAAAAGGCTAAGTTCCTTGTTCGAGGCTGTCAAATGTTTCATCATTGTTTCTGTTGTGCACAAGTAGTAATGTCATGCATGAATTATGACTATGTAGGACTTATCATGTGCCTCTCTCTTTCTTTTTGCAGAATATTGATGTCCATGTCCATGAAAAAGTGCTTCAGTTTCGAGGTAGCATACATTTCACATCCATTTGACCATGAACATGTTTTAATGTTAATGATTTGTGGCATAATTTATGGTATTGTGTGTGTAGCCCGGGGCCATGGAGCAAAAGGACAAAATGAATACGGGTTCAGCTTGGAGTTTCTTTTGCCAGTAAAGGCAGAGGTTTGTGTTCATGTTAAAATCAGCTGCTCTTTCTTGCCTACTTATACCTACTGTTTTTGCTGACTGTGCTCATTCAGTTTACCTGTGCATCCAGGTGAGCAACAAGTCCACGCAGCGGCAGGTGAATATTACCCTGCGGAAGGAGCAGCGAGGCTGGTGGGAAAGACTGGTAGTACAGGAGCGCAAACCAGTCTTCCTGGCACCTGACTTTGACCGCTGGCTGGACGAGTCAGACGCTGAGATGGAGATCAGGGAAAAGGTGAGAGTTCAGTTTCAGTGAAGCGTTTCCATCTGCAACCCTGCAGGTTTGACAGCAAGCTCATTCTCAGTACTGATGATGTCATCATCCAAATATCAGAACTAAGATTGTATTGTTGTAACCAGAGGCAAAGATTTAACAAATATGTATTATGTGTCTGTTTTTTCACTTTGAAAAGGAGGAGAAAAAGAACAGGCTGAAGGCTTCAAGGCATAAAGAGCAAGGTGGGTCCAGATCTGTCTGGATGCATGCCTGTTTTAAGGTTTCTTTAAAGTCCAAAGGGTTTTTTTGGCTGTAGTTTTTTCTCATGTCTTTGTTAAAGCAGGTTGTCTGTATCAGTTGCCCCAGTGATTTCTTTTTCTTTCAAATGTTTCAGGGTTTGTCAGCCTGAAAACTGGCTTTCTCTTTGTGTATAACCTGGTACAGTTTCTTGGTTTTTCATGGATCTTTTTCAACATGACTGTTCGGCTCTTCATCTTTGGCAAAGGTGAGAAAATGTAAGACTGCTCTGCCTTAAAGTTCCTCGTTTTTCCTTCATTTCCTTCAGTTTCTTCACAAAAACCTGGTAAAACCTGACTCTCCCTTCAGATTCTCTCTACGACACGTTTCACACCATATCGGACGTGATGTTCTTCTGCCAGATCTTGGCAGCAGTGGAGGTCCTCAACGCTGCTTTTGGTGTCGTCCGGACAGGTGTTATCCCAGCTCTTATACAGGTGTGGGATGCTCATTTGCCAGAGTTTGAATTTAATGATGTAGATGGCACGCCTATACATTTCAAATGTTAGGTACTTATTTAGCATTAATTGCTTTTGTGGGTTTTGTTCTTCTGCTAGGTGGTTGGAAGGAATTTTATCCTCTTCATCATTTTTGGTAGTTTGGAGGAAATGCACAACCAGCCCATTGTGTTCTTTGTTTTCTATCTGTGGAGCGCCATTGAGATTTTTAGGTAAGTATGCATTGGCCTTGTTGTTCATGGTGAACAGTCATTCTTACGAGGATGGACTGTTATCGATGCGACCGTGTGTCAGTTGGTTAATGGCAACACGCTTTGTTTCCTCCCTAAAACTCGATGCTCCAATTTCAGGTATCCATTTTACATGCTGGACAGTTTCAACACAGAGTGGAAGACACTCACGTGGCTGCAACACACAGTTTGGATACCGCTGTACCCATTAGGTGTTATAGCTGAAGGTGAGCTTGTTTACGTCCCTCACAATCAATAATTATTCTTCACACAGACGTATTGAAATCAGTCTCATCTCCCAACCTCACGCAGCGGTTGCTGTGATACAATCCATACCCATCTTTGACGAGACCAAACTCTTCAGCATTCCTCTGCCAAAAGCCGTCGGTACCTCTATCAGCTTCTCTTACGTCCTGCACGTCTATCTAGTTCTTATGTTTCTTGGTAAGTATCCAGATTAAACATTAGTCACATACAGTTCATCTTTGAGCAAATCTTGTGTCCTAATGTAAGCATTAACCTTTTGCTCACCCCCCCCCCAGGACTTTTTATCAACTTCCGTCATCTTTACAAGCAGAGGAAGAGGCGTTTCCGTACCAAGAAGAGGAAAGCAAACTGAGATCCAACACTGACAGCACTCCTCCAACACCTTTACTGCCTGCTTATTTCTTCTTTTGAAATGATCCTCATAATCCACCCTCCAGTCAAATGAGCTCTAGTTACTGTTATGAAGGTTTTCTCCCCCCCCACAGCCTGTTTGTTGATCAGTAATGAGCTATACTAAGCCCAATAACTTGATATCCCGTGTGATACTGTTTCTTTTTCCTTTAAATCTTGGTTGATAATTTGTGTATGAATGAAGAAAGCAATAACATTCCAACAAGTACTGTATTAGTTACCCCTAGATATCTGAACTGCCCCACAATCCTCAGGGAAAATTATGCTGGCGACTGATAAAGCAGAGAGAATTTTGTGTCCCTTATGCTCAATAACACAGTAACCAGCTATGAAGACTTTTTATTTATATCCCTCGCTACGCTACTTCATGATTTTGACAGTCACCTGAATTTTCAATGCCGACAGCAACGGTAATTTCCCAGGTCTCCAGTGACGGTGGGTTATTAACAATGAAAAAAACAAAATGTTGCTACTCTGTGAAAAAGATCCTACGACGGAGCATGTAAAAAAAATATGTACACATGAACACCTTACAAACACCTCACGTACGTTTTGCCATGTTTCAGCAGTGTCAGAGAAGGAGCGTAAGTTAGCGGTTTCATTTGGGTTCCACATTAAGGTTCTTGAAGCGGCCCTTTTCACGAGTTCCTTAAACAACATTAGGCACACACAGGTCCTGTCTCCACCTTGGTCCACACAGGCTGAGGCTGCGAAATTTCAGTCCACTTTTACCAATTCAGACATGGCTCAGCTTGAGAAGTCCGTGTGCATGGGAACGATGTTTTGCTCAAAAGCAGCATACTGGGAGTCGCCAGTGCTGGCCAGTTTGAGTTGCTTCGCGGCGTGGGAGAGCTGGAAAGCAGCATCCGGATGGGCCGAGTCCGGGAGCAGGGTGCACTCTCTCTCTAGCAGATCAGCCACTCCCTTCAGGAGCTCCCAGAAACCAAAAGCCAAGGCGGCCTTCCTCAGACGGTTCAGCTCCTGACAGGTTCAACAACAAAATAGCAACTTGTATAGCAATTTTGAAAAAGATTTATCGCTCAGAGCCATTTTCAGAGAAATGTACCTTATAGAAGGTTTGAGTTTTATCTGGCAGTTTCCTTGCATTCCTCAGGATCTTCTGCACATCCGTCTGTGGAACATCATAAACAACTGGAGTCATTGATGACCAGAAACAAGTCTCAGATGTTTTGTAAAACTATGTATTCAAAACATAACACCATATCCGTTAAGAACAGGCCAGTTAGATGTTGATGTGAACACTATTTACAAGTCAGTAGGGGTTTACATTTGCTCATCTACGGTGTTCAGCCATATTAGTGTTATTTCAAAAAAATCAAGTTTATATCAAATTTCATATCTGTCAGGACAATATTTTGTGAAATTATAATAAAGAATTTGTTCAACAAAAACATGTTTTTGTTCTCATAAGTGTCATTGAAACTGATAATAATAGCCCTTTTGTGCTCAAAGGAGGAAGTAGCTTAAAGGCCACAAGGAGCAATGCACAGGTTTCAGGCTTCAGAACGGGGAGCAAAGTCACTTCAGACACTTAAATTCTGTTTTACCAAGAAGAGAGACCAATCTCACACTTCATCTTCACAAAGCCTGCAGCAAAGATCCACCATCTGTCCCCCCTTTGTTGGATTTGAATGAAATGTGGTGGGAAAGTTCAGAAGTAAGTGCAGGATGTCTCCACTGACTTTAATTAATAATTAATTTAACACTTCAGGTTTTGGTTAATACTCGCCCCCAGAGCAGGCACTCCAAAATTGTGAAATTCTGCGAACTGAGGTACACAGTTTTGCTATCTGTGATGCCCCCCGATCAACTGGGCTCAGATTGCTTCGGTAGGCCTGTTCCCAAAAGCCTGAAGATACGAACCCAGATTTACGATCACTGGAGAAACCATTAATGAGTTACGGCCGTTTTCCCGCTGAACTCCATCCTGAACCTTTTCAGTTGATGGTAGCCATGAGGTCAAGTTCTATTCACATTACTGTTCTTCAAAATATTTAAAAAGGCAGAAAATCCATCATGGCAGACCGTTATGGTCCAAGATGCTTTTTGTAAAGCCCACTGAGCTGAACTTGTGTTTCCAATTTCAAGCCAATCAGTCCTGCAGTGTGGGGTGCCCGGCCTTTCCAAAACTGTATTTCTGGGCCATAGTTACAGCGCCGCCACCTGGCCAACTGGGCTCATATTACTTAATAATAATAATAAAGTCTGAAGCACCTTGTAAAAATGACTTCAACCAACTGAAACGGTCATTTCTCCACAGGCTTCAACAAACAACAGTGCTTTCAAACAGGGGGTTTTACTGTACCTGTAGTCCACTGGCCTTAATCCACACAGTGACATTTTGGGCATAGCTTCGTTTGGCCTGGGGCTGCACAGGGAAAGGACTTTTACTGTCATCCTCTCCATAGGGATTTTCAGCAGCCTCTGAAATACCAGAAAGGTATGAAACAGCAAAGTGAAGTCGATACAGTTTCACTCTGTAATAAAAACAGTTAATTATTAACTGCTTGATTATGTACAATACACATACGGAGAGGCCTTTGCTCTTCAGGAATGTGTTTACCCGTACATGGGTTAGTGTGTCAGAGGTTATAGTGCAGAGTTTTGAAATGATGCCCCCAGGGATAAGGAACTGGTAAAGACTTGAATGAACAGTATGCTAAAGAGATCCAATAGATGTTGGAAAAATGTAGAAACTTGCTGTTTGCTTGTTTGACACACTGAAGGGGTAAGCTGTTACCTGATATTGGTCCCAAATGTGAGATCTTGCCCAGCCAAGGCAGAGGCTCTGGACCAGGCTCAAACAGAGACATCATTAAGTTTGATTTCTTCTTGCTGTCTGCTTGGGAGTACAGCATGCCAAACCACTCCGGTCTGTGAGAAAGCAAGCTCAATTTAGATCATTTCTTCATAAAATCACTCAGCAGGTGCCTCAGTATCTAAAGGCACAAAAAACTTTGTGCATAACAAAAATCAAAGATGTTAAATATAAACAGCTCTGCTGCATCTCACCCCAGCTGGACCAGTGCCACCATGCCCTCAACTTTAAGACTGCCATGTAAAAGCACACAAAAATTTGGGCTTTTGCCTGCCATTTGACTGGCAGAGGGTTCCTCCTCAAGCTCCTCTGGGGCTCCTGTGCCAACTTCATCCACCTCTGAAATCAAGTACAAATAAAACAGATTGTTAATAACATAATCTAACAGATGCCACACTGAGGGCTCATTGATTTAGGTTTTTTGTATTTCAAAGGGAGAATGAGTAGGAATTTCTTAAAAAAATAATGCTGCTAAAATAAGCATCCAGTCAGCTTGAAATCCAGCATTTGTATTGCTGAAAACACAATCTGAGCTATCCATGTTGCAAAATGATGTGGCTGAAACTGCAGTGAACTTTCTAAGTTTGGGGACAAGCAGGACAGTGCAGGTGAAAATCAGTTTAAAACGATCCACTGTTTTTCAGAAAATCTAACAAAAGCAATGAGCCCTCAGCATGCTGTACAGCTGATTTGTCTATGAATGTTTAGTTTTTCTTTAAAACAACACAACAAATTTTGAACACTTACCTTTATTTACAGCAATGGGCAGTACCAAGTGTCTGGATAAAACAGGAGGGCTGGAAATGTCAGCAATTTCAATGAATCCTACGATTTCCAAATCTGAAATATGTATAACAGAATCATGATGTGATGAAGGGGAAAAAAGCTTCAAACTTTACTTTAAATCATGAAATCTGAAGCCAGCTGGTTACCTGTACTGACTGCTCGGGGCATGGGCTCCACCTCTTCATCCATCACGACAGGTTCAGGTCGAGGGAACACCTGGACATCTGAGGACAGGTTTCCACAGTGCAGGACAGCATGGAAGGGAGAGTACGCGTGATCAATCAGCTTCCTGAAGGCAAACAAAAACCATGATTCCTTAGTAAACACATAACACACGGAAAAGTACTTTACTTTCTGGATTATTTCTCAAGCAAGAGTCATACCCAAACATGGCCTGCACGCTCTTCATGCAAAGTGGTCCCTCCGTAGTGAAGATCTGTCCATCACCTCCACTGAGACGAAGCAGCTCCTCCAAGTTGTCCATGGCATCGGTCATCTGCAACTGAAATTACACAAGACAGGGGGGGTGCATTTGTTGCAGCTACCAAATCTATTGCAAGCACCAACTTCATAAGCTTAAGTTTTACACAGATGTAAAAGAAGACTTCCTGGGCACACGAGAGAAAACTGTTGATATAAGAGACGAAAAAATAATGAGCACATTGTCTCCCCAGGTTAAATTAAACAGTAAAACAGATGGTCCATGAACACTAAAGTGTCTCGGAGTTGTAACATCACAGTCACATAGTTATGAATATTCATTACTATGTATCTCTAGGCTCAGAAATACACGTTGCAATAACTGTCAAATAGCAATTCTCTCATTCTAAGATCTCTTTAACGTATATTTAAGATACAAAGGCCCTGCAGAGGTCAGCACCTCAGATCTTGTTTATGCTCAGCTGTGTCTGGTTGCATGGTACCTGATCATGTTTTCTCCATGATTTTCTAGTAAATAAATACAAATTAAATAGAAATTAGTTGTTGAACAGTCAGCCCAAAAAAAGTGACTCAGTACCTCCTCTGCATTGGCTACACACATGATGAACATTTTGGTGGGGAAAGGGAAAGGGAGTGGGAACTTCTTGTCATCCCCGCGCTGCTTCAGTGTTTGCAAGGAGTGACGAAGGGAACCCTTTCCAATACCCAGAGATCCATCAGTGACCAGCACCACCTATAGGACAAAGGAAGGAGGTACATAAACATAAACCTACGTTACCATACATGGGCACAGATAGCTAAAAATCACAATGGAAAAATCATTTGACAGCACACCAGCTTTATCTAATAAATACAAAATTCAGAGGTGTGATGATATTGTATGAAGGACTCAACACACCTGACAGGGACAGGCACTGCCCCACTCCTGCTGTACCACGTTACTAACTCCTTGAAGAGCTGATTCAACACACGTCTTGTCATAGTCTTCCAGGTTGCTCAGAGCCTCCTGCATGGAGAAAGACTTTACTAAGACAATCCCCAACACTTCTCCAAAGGCATACTCGTTTTCTCTGAGGTCAAACTAAAGCAGTGAAGAAATTTTGCTCTGACTGTTTAGACTGACTACTCATATCAGGCACACTTTACCTGCAATGCGTTGTAATCCCTGGTGAAGGGCACCAAAAGCTCCCAGAGAGATGAAAATGCCATCAGTGTTGTGAACTCCAGGCGGTAGTTTGAGGCCATGTGTTCAAACAACATATTTAGTCCGTGGACGGCCAGATTCTTCCTCTGAAACTCCTCGCTGCCATCCTGAGACACTGGCCGTGTCATGGACAGCGACACGTCCATTAAGACCACGGTAGGCATGGCTGATTGCTAATATAGCTTCCCAAGGAATACAGTCAATTACAGTACCCTGAAACGTGCTCCCCCTGAAGAAAAGCAAGAAAAAGATTATATGTGTGAGGACAACACCGCAAAACTACGAAGTTAGCTAACTTTGCGTTAAATAGCGTCTCTTCCTGTCTCTGCAAGGCATACAAACAAGATCATTCGTTAAATATGTAGCTTTTTTGCTATAAGTGTTCATGTCAGCGACACTGCTTTTTAGAGGAACATAGTGAGGTTAGTGTAGATCAAACAGAGACTATTAACGCCGTTAAAAGCTAAAAAAAAAAAAAAAGAAAGAGCATGTCACAGCAGAGGAGTGTTAGCTAATGTTGGCTAGTTGTTCGGCTAACTAACGCTAGCATTCTGTAAAGTAACGCTAAACGACCCAACAGAAGAAACATTCTGGTTACTATTTAACAAATGTGAGGATATAACAGCCGATACGATGAAATATAAAGTGAATAATTGATAAAATACACACTAAATGTATACGTGCCATTCAACGTTTCGCTCGCCATCCAGTGTTTGTATTGTAATGTGCACGACTACTTCCGTCCGGGTGACAACAGCGTACTTGAGAATAAATAGTTCCCATGTGATTTTGCCGGGGGGTTTACACAGAAATCAACAGGAAATTTACTCATTAAAACATGAATATGTTTGGCTTATGTTTATGATACATTTCAGGCTAGAGTTTTGATGTCGGAACTATTACTGCTGAATTTAGTTATTCCAGTGCAAATTTTGTGCTGTTAAATCCGCGCAGATGTGGGAGGAGAAGAAAGTTCAGCATGTGAAAGTCATTCGTGAAAAATGCTCGATGTCTCAAAACAAGAATCATCGGTCAGTACCCACAGTGCACAATTAGTTTGTGGCATGCAGCGATCCGGTCAGAGGCCTGGCTTTGAATAATAATAATTCCCTGGATAATTTTGCAGAGAAACTGGTGAGGAGGAGTCGTCTGTTTTTAAGGTAAGACAGCTCGCTCTGTTGCTCTGTGTTTACAGCTGTAAAAGGAGCATTACTGAAAGCTGACAGGCTCCATGTTTTGGTGATCAGTTTGATCGTGAAAATGAGACACTGCACATAGCACATAATCCTCTTATAACTTCAGATTTTAAAGCATCCACCCCCACTGAATCTCCACAATCACCAACTACAAACCGGACTGTTGTGCACTGCATCTATGGCCCCTGAGCCTCCACAAGAGACACCCACACCAGCTCCAGCTCCTCCAGTAACCACCATCACCCCAGCTTCTCCTGGTGAAGCTCCACATATGAAGGGCAAATACCCTGAAGATGTTTTTTCTGTTGAAGACCGCAGGCGAGGCTGGGTGATCCTCCACATCATAGGGATGATGTACATGTTAATTTCACTTGCAGTTGTGTGTGATGAATTCTTTGTTCCTGCGCTGGGGGTGATCACAGACAAGTTAGCCATCTCTGATGATGTGGCTGGAGCCACATTCATGGCTGCTGGAGGCTCTGCTCCTAAACTTTTTGCCTACTTGATTGGAGTCTTCATCGCCCACAGCAATGTGGGTTTTGGCACAATTGCTGGTTCAGCGGTTTTTAACATTTTGTTTGTGATTGGAATGTGTGCTTTGTTTTCGTGGGAGGTTCTTCATCTAACCTGGTGGCCACTTTTCAGAGATGTGTCCTTCTACATATTTGACCTCATCTTACTCATCATCTTCTTCTTGGATAATGTCATAATGTGGTGGGAGAGCCTTTTGCTGGTGACCAGTTACTCTCTGTATGTGACTTTCATGAAGTTCAATGTGCAAATAGAGCAGGCCTTCAAGACCCAACTCCACAAACACAAGAACATTGTCAGAATTATTGCTGTGGAGGAACCCGAGAAGGTAAGCCCTCCTGTGACAGAACATCAATCTAAAATCAGTTAGTTTAGTTTTGCTGTTCAATCTTGGTAACACTGTCACATAATATGACACTGCAGGCGTTTGAACAACTTTGTCTTACTGCATCTTAGCATATAGTATTTGCATACATCTATGTTACAAAAACTGAGCAACTCATCTATTATTACCACCGTGAAGCTGTTCCATGAAGCAAAACATATGCAGGTGTTCACTCATAAATCATTTTGTCTCATTCTGTCATGCTCATCACAGAAAGCCTGTGAAGAATGCAACAGAAACCCACATTACTCATCCCTCATGACATCTCTGCTCTCATCCTACCGTGCGTTTATGTGCTAATCGTGTCAAAACAGTGAAATGTTACTGCCAAAGGCGTTCGGGAGTGAAAGCCAAGAGCAAACTAATCCTTTATGTGAGGGAATTTTCTATCACAGGCCTTCTGTACAGTTAGGCGCCCAAAGGTCTCAAGGTTGGATATCAGACAGAGACACATTAACATAATATTTAGAGGCCATTCTAGCAGACATCAGACAGGAATTCTCTTCTCCTGATCTTACTACAGAGGTAGCCGAGGTCTCATAGATAAACTGTACAGACAGATACCGGACCAATTCAAGGAAGAATGCTCGAGGTCTCATTTTAAAGGAATTAGGTCAAAAGTGTCCTCGGTTAGAGGGTTGGTTGTCAGGGCATATGTAGGTATGGGTATTTATACACCCCATTAGAAAGGACATCTTCAGAATTTGGTGTGGCACTACCTTGGTTCACATGTGGACATTGTGTTGCTCATCAACTTCTCCTTGATGCATCAAGCCTGCAATAAATACTTCTGCCTAAGACATCTGAAGTCTCCTGGTGAACTCCCTCCTTCAGCTCACAAGAATTTCCACCACAATTTAAGGAGCTACAGCGCTGTACAAACTGTGGCATCAAAGGATGAAAGGGAGCAGCTAGAGGAGAAGAAAGTACTCTCTCACCAAAATCTCAAAAGTCAATCATTGAAAACTGTAAGGATTCAAAGAGTCAGTGCACAGAGTTACAAACAGGGTTCTAAATTAACACCCGCCAACCCGCCAAATGCGGGTTAAAATTCATATTGGCGGGTGTAAATAAAAACTTACTAGCCAATTTGGCCGGTAATGCATTAGGCAATCATGTCAGTCAGAGCCGCTCTACAGTTCTTGGTCATTTGTCCCCCGGACAGTCCGTCCTACATTTCCCATGAACACTGTCGTAATGCTACGTGATGACGTAAATGGCTGACAGGTCGTGAATGGCTTGTGTTTGATCACGAAAATGCCGTCATGTTTTGTAAGGATTGCCGCATGTACACGAAATAAAAAAACAAGACGAATAATTTTGTGGTGGGGACTAATAATTTTAAAGTCGAGGCAGTAAAGGACCATGAGAGTGCCCGAAGTCATCAGGAGAGCTAAGGAGTCTGCAATACTGACTGCTGCACTATTTGTGTTTTCTAGTTGTACATACATAATTCAATTTATTACCAATGCAATTTTTTGCAAGTGTTTAAGTCATGGCTGTTACTTATATATATTTCTTATTAAAGAAGGAAAGCAGAAACACTTTAAGTTGAAAGGAAAAATACATTTTATTAGGAATGTAATGATACTAAATACTTACTGGAAAAATGTCTTTTAGAAAATAATAAATCTGACAGCATTTTTTGTTTGTATAAATTAAATGTTTGCACTTTCTGTGTATATTTTGTTTCATGTGTTGTACTTTCTGTGCATTTTTCATGCCAACAATGTAAGTAAAATGATCAAATGTATTCAGTGGCACTCATAATCTCTCTTATTTTCACCGGGAAAAAATTTGGCTAGTGGAAATTCTGATTGGCTGGTAACTTTAGAAGATCACCAGCCACATTGGCTGGTGATCAAAAAAGTTAATTTAGAACCCTGGTTACAAATGGCCTCTGTAAGCTTCTTTGGTATTTACGTTTGTCTTTCATGTGCTTTAACCATATCTCAGCATGATCAATACACCAACATGCCTGTTCCCCAGAGGACATGCATGCAGGTGAGGATGGGTCAGGATGCTCTGAAGAGGCTGAAAGTGATGACAATGATAAAGACAGCGATGGCTCCTGTAAAAATGAACATAACGTGATTGAACAGGAAGAAACAGAAAAAGAAGATGACCCTCTGACGTTAGAGTGGCCAGACACACCCCGTAAACAGGCCACCTACCTCTTCCTGCTGCCCATAACCTTCCCTCTTTGGCTCACAGTTCCAGACGTTCGCAGCCAGGTAAAGATCCACACACATTTCTGAGGTCAGCTCCGGTATCTTAAATACCTCAACTACGTGTTTTTGCTTTTGTTTCACAGAAATCCAGAAAATTCTTTGCGGTCACCTTCCTGGGCTCTATTCTATGGATTGCTGTCTTCTCCTACTTCACTGTGTGGTGGGCCCATCAGGTCAGTCACTGTTTGGATTTGAAATGTGTTGCCTTGTTTTCTCAGTGTGCACACACAATTCTTCTCAAAACAATGATTGTGTATTGGAAGTTAGTTTGAGAAAAACATGAGAGTTTTTTGGTTTTTTTTTTTTTTTTTGCTTCTGTTCAGTCTGAGCACTGTTTAAACTTGTAGGTGGGTGAGACCATCGGCATCTCGGATCACATTATGACCATTCTGGCTGCAGAGACGTCCATCCCTGACCTCATTACCAGTGTGATTGTGGCTCGTAAAGGCCTCGGGGACATGGCTGTGTCCAGCTCCGTGGGCAGTAACATCTTTGTCATCACTGTGGGGTGAGCTGCGATAGCCTGATGCGTCACGATTGAAAAAGAAATGCTGATTAACGTACAGTTGATGGGTTTGTTTGTCTCTCTGTCTTTTTCTATATACAAGTCTTCCAGTCCCGTGGCTCCTGTACTCAACCATCCACGGTTCGGCTCCTGTGGCCGTCAGCACCAATGGGCTCTTCTGTGCAATCATGCTGCTCTTCATCATGCTCCTCTTTGTCATCATCTCCATTGCATCCTGTAAGTGGATGCTCAAAAAAGTGCTTGGTTTGACCATGTTACTGCTCTACTGTATCTTCCTGGTGCTTAGTGTGATGCTGCACTATCACATCATTATCTGCCCTGTTATTGTGAATGAAAGGCCTTAAAATTATTGTACATGTTATTGCTAATGAAATTTGTAATGTTTTTTTTATACGTGTATATATGCTTTCTCATTTTTAGCAATTACTCCTTGATTTGTGTTCTGTTAACTGATCTGCAGGGCACATTCACAGACCAAAGTAAAACAGTTTGAACTCCTACATTTACCGTAATGATGTGACTCAGTGTCGCAAGGCTGCAAAAATCTTTGTCGCACCAGTGAAAAGAAGATAACTTCCTGGGTCTGAACACAGAGCTGTTATCCCTCTTGCAGCACTACCTGGTCCCAAGAACTGTGATGTGAGCTTGGTTGAAATGTAGTAATTATCTGTAAGGAGTTTAAATGAGTCATATTTGATCATTTTCACCCAACTGCTTTTTATGATGTTGATGTCTCTGTAAGGGAAAAGGCTTTTTCTTTTTATTTGAAATGGCCTGTTTCTCCGAAAGTAAAGGACTCACTCTGGAAGATTTTATGTAACATTCATCTGGTGAACATTAAGAGGACTAACAAACACTAAGATTTTTTTAAGTCTGAAATTTGTGCTTTAAATGCTGAAGATGTATGAAATAAACTGTACACTGACATGTCAAAAGATGTATTTTATAATATCGATTTTCTCATATAGAAATATTTTTTCCGTTTTCATTAATATATGCTCATATCCCGTGTCTAAGTTGTCAGTCTTAATTGTTATTCCCTGAAATGTTTTTGTACTTGTTCTATTATTAAATGAGAACAGAGATAACTGTTTGACTAATGGTCTGTGTATAAAATTCTCTAAAAAAAAAATCATTCTATAAACACTTGACATACTTGAAATTGGGGTAAATTTAATTTAATTTTTTCTTTGTCTTGAAATGAAAACTGCAACAATAGAGGTGGGGGTGTATGGGTTAGGCACCTCCTGAAGCTCCTCTCACTGTAAGAACTCTGTTGTGACTAATCAGTTACCAGCACCACCTAGAGGACAAAAAGGAGAGCTACATAAATTTGACCCCATACAACAGCACGCACGAGTACCTAAAATCACAATGTAAAGTATTTGCTTTATGTTTCTTTTTACTCTCCATTTTAATTATTTATCTAACAGTATTATTGTTGATATATTTAGTTATATTTTTTACTTATTGGACAAGATATGTAGAAAAGTTTTTGGAGTACATTTTTCTCAATCTTAATAAACCATAACAAAGGCCAAGCTTTCTATTGATTCTATTGATTGATTGAAACCATCTTGAGCTGCAAGGTGTAATAGTTTATTCTCCTCTTTAGTTAATCCATGCATGACTTTGTGCTGATATGTGCACTGCTACTTCTGTCCGGGTGAGAGCAGTGTGCCTTGGAATCAATAGTTCCTATTTGATACACACTTTAAATTTCATATTCCTGTGCTGAAAAAGTAAGCCCAGAAACTCAGCATGGAGCGCCATAATGTCAGTAATAATGCTGCTGGACATGATGTATTTTGGACTGGAGTTTAAAGTCGGCTGTTCCAGTTTAAATAGTTTTGTCATTATAGAAAGTATTTTCAAATGTGTCAGTCTGATGTTTCATTAGGATTTTATGCTGTAGTTATGCAACATAATAGAATTCAACTAAAGCACCACTTTTATTTAGCATTAAATTAAATATTACTATGACAAGCTCATGATAAAGTGAGAGTGAGACAATGCACATAATCCTCTTAGAAGACTTCAGGTATTATGCTGATCCATTGTGAAGACTTGTCCTGTCCTACATAACCCTTTGGCCATTGGCAACAGTTTGGACTTTAGCTGGTGCCACAATACCCACCTGTGGAAATCTTTAGAGATTTTTGCACCCCTGACTTTGCAAGATATTCGTTCTGTGGTGAGTCTCCCACCTGTTTTCTTTCTATGTGTATTGATGTTTTGCTTGTGTTTGTCTGTTGTGTTAGTCTGTGGCTCATTTTGTTCAGTCTGTTTCTCGGACACCACCAGCATGCAGGGAAAGTAGTCATAACAGCTTCTTAACAATAATGTTATGACAGATGATTATTTATGAGGTGCATTCTCTGGACAGTTCAAATGCATTCAAACGTACTCTATTGTTGTGCGTCCTGTCTTTTACAATAGGCTTGGTTTTCCAAGGATACGGGGATATGACATGAATCACGCAGCAGAAGTTTTGGATTCTGTCACCCCAGGGTCTGCTGGGGAGAGAGCCGGACTTGACCTCTACCAAAGCCCATTCATGCATCTTAATTCTCCATAGCCACTAGCATCACTGCTTTGGAGGAAAATGTATTGTACAAGAAAGAAGCGACTCCAGCTGAGCAGAGTCCTGTTTCTCCTCTCTGGAGTTTTCCTGTGCACCCTTTACCAGCTGACCATCAGTGCCAGACTGTACGAGCCTTTGCCGATGCCTCAGATTGGAGAGGACTTTGGAGAAGGTTCAACAGAGGGGGTGGAGGAGGCTACAGTAGAGACTCAGGGACTGGAGGAACCTCTCACTGCAACACATGAATTAGAGCCCACAGATCAAACAACACCAGAGATGCATGTGGTACACCATCCAGATACAACTTCAGATTTTAAAGCATCCACCCCCACTGAATCTCCACAATCGCCAACCACAAACCGGACTGTTGTGCACTGCATCTATGTGGCCCCGGAGCCTCCACAGGAGACACCCACACCAGCTCCAGCTCCTCCAGTAACCACCATCACCCCAGCTTCTCCTGGTGAAGCTCCACATATGAAGGGTGAATACCCTGTAGATTATTTTTCTGTTGAAGACCGCAGGCGAGGCTGGGTGATCCTCCACATCATAGGGATGATGTACATGTTCATTTCACTTGCCATTGTGTGCGATGAGTTCTTTGTTCCTGCACTGGGAGTGATCACAGACAAGTTAGCCATCTCTGATGATGTGGCTGGAGCCACATTCATGGCTGCTGGAGGCTCTGCTCCTGAGCTTTTCACCTCATTGATTGGAGTCTTCATCGCCCACAGCAATGTGGGTATTGGCACAATCGTTGGTTCAGCAGTTTTTAACATTTTGTTTGTGATTGGAATGTGTGCTTTGTTTTCACGGGAGGTTCTTCATCTAACCTGGTGGCCACTTTTCAGAGATGTGTCCTTCTACATATTTGACCTCATCTTACTCATCATCTTCTTCTTGGATAATGTCATAATGTGGTGGGAGAGCCTGATGCTGGTGACCAGTTACTCTCTGTATGTGACTTTCATGAAGTTCAATGTGCAAATAGAGCAGGCCTTCAAGACCCAACTCCACAAACACAAGAACATTGTCAGAGTTATTGCTGTGGAGGAACCTGAGAAGGTAAGCCCTCCTGTGACAGAACATCAATCTAAAATCTGGTTTTTCATGTCCTCAAGTGACACAACAATGAGTCTGTTATTATGTATTTATATCATAAAGAGTTTTCTCAAGCATGGAAGAAATCCTGAGGAGTTACAACAACAGTTTGCAGGCATTTGCTCAAAGTTTTCTAAATACTTCTAAGTATATTAGCATAGTTATTGCCTCTTATTCTGTTATACTCACAAGCTGTGTGGTTTACTACTGAAACAGAAAGTCACATAACTCATCACTAATGGCAGCTATATTCAAATCATGTCAAAAGACTGAAATGAAAGGCCTTGGGGGCAAACTAATACTTTGAGGAGCTACAGCTCTGTGCAAACTCTAGCATCAACGTATACTGTGTTTAACCCTGGTAAGTGTGATTGAGGCTTACTTTACACAAAGTAAAGCTACACTCAGGGTATTTGTTGAGCTGGATGTACTGCTGGAGCTGGCCTCCTAATGGCAAATGTAATTATTTTATCTGTTGATGCTATTTCACATCATAAGTAATCACACTATAGTGTTGTCTCTTTTTTTTTTTTTTTTTTTTTTTGTTATCAACTGAGTGATTTCACAAAGCTCCATTGTTTATATTGACATGTAGCACTGACAAGACCCCAAGAGTGTGCAATGTGTGAAATAACAATGTTTAAGCTTAACCAAAATGGACTAACTTTGGTCTATCTCTACCAATGAATGATTATCACTGAAAAAAACATTGTTGCACGCAGACAAATGGGGACGATGAAGATAATGCTCCTCCTGCTCCAGAGGACAAGAATCGGTTAAAGGTAAAATTCAATCAATCAACCAACCAGCCCATCAAATTCAAATAGAAACACAAAAAACCCAAACATGCTCACACTGTAAGCACTCACAGTGTTCATTTACCTGCATACTATTTTGCACCTTACTGACCTTTTTGTCCTCCCAATGAACAGGCCTCCCTTCAAGTGCTGGCACATGTAAATGCACTAAGATGTGGTTGTCTAACACTAATATGTCTGTTATTGTGAGCAGCTGTCGTGACCTCAGCCATCTCTTTCCCCAGTTGAAGCCATCCCTTCAGCGAGGGGGGAGTTCAGCTTCTTTACACAACAGCACCATGAGAAACACCATCTTCCAACTTATGATCCACACATTAGACCCTCTTGGAGAGGGTGAGTACCGTATCGCCACCGTGATTCCCCCAAATGATTGATAATCGTCTGCCTTTAAAACTCCTCTTATAATGAGTGTCTGGGGACTCTGTCCTTCTCATAGTAGAATGGATTAGCAAAGTGTCCCAAATGAAGGCAGCTCTAAGTCCAGATTGCTACTAAGTAGATAAATACTTACCTCAGTCTATGGAGGCATCCATTTGGAGGCCCACACTGAAATATGAAAAGATTCTTAGAACAAACAAACAAACATAGCTTTGGTTTTAGTTAAGAGAGACTGTTAATGAGAGGCAGACCAAAAAGTGGTATTATTCCTGTTAAATCAGCGAGATGACAAACTGTTGCTGTGCTGTAGTTTTACAGTGCATCATGCTGCGATGAATCATAGTCTGACAGCAATGTGCACATTTTCTTGTTCTATGGTTGACTGAGGCACGACTACACTTTGTCCCAATTTGTGTACCTGTGGCCCTGGCTCCTCGTTTGCTCGTCTCTCAGGCCTCCAGGCGACAAACACTCCATTGCTCCTGTGCAATAATCAGCTTTTGAATGAGCCTATGCAATCTGGATCAGAGCTAGCAGCCCCTGTATCAACCCACTCCCTGTGTCTATGTCCCTGGAGATGACTAGAGGCATTGACATGCATCAAAGCAACGTCATAAACACCCGTGGCTTACTCAACGTCTCTAAATAATGACGTGCTGCCTCACTAAAAGGCACAAAGATGATTTTATTAATCAAATGCTTTGAATTAACCATCAGAATGGATGTGCGTCCCACTGTGTACTGCATGGTGTCTATATCGACCTCTGCTACTATTGATCATGCTTGCTTGAGTTTGGTGTGTTTAATGTGAGACATTGGCTCAAAAGGAAACAGGAAATCCTTGCATTCTTTTTAAAAATCGTCTGTCCGTCCATTGGAAACAAATTGCTGTTTCTAAGAGACAAAGAGGCAGTTGAATTCATATGCAGGATCATTTCAGCAGAGAGCAAAAGTATGATCCTGTCTTGTCTTGCGCAGTGCCTCCAGTGCAGTTCCTTTGATAAGCTCATTCCTCCTTTCATCATATTGCTCCGTGCTGCTGCAAGGATTATAATGCTGTTGTTTTTCATGTTAGACTGCCAGTATTTTGCTCTATGCCTAACTCATGAATGGTGTGGCCACCTCTTTATCCTCAATACAACTGTTAAACTGTGAAATCATTGTCATAATTATCATCACATGACTGAGTAATTCATCACAGAATTTTTTGCTTGTTTGATTGTTCTTAGGGAAATTTAAGGATAAGGCTGAGACTCTGAATAATGTGGCTAGACGGACAGCAGAGAGCAAAACCCAAGACAAAAGTGAAGGTAAACTGGAAGGGTGCGATGGTCATCCATTGATCAGGCACCTTTCATTAAGCTTTCAAACTCTGCTCGTGAGCGCAGTCTGAAAGGTGCTTTTCAGACTGGGATGCAAAGCTCTGTTTCACATTTAAACCACACAGCCAAAATATGTCAGCAAAAGAAAGATGATGTCTATGATACATGCCCTCCATTACTTTACTGCAGCCAATTGGAAAATGTTGTCAGGAGCATCATTTTATGCTGCTTGACGGTAAAATATGGAGTGTATACAGAGTAGTGTAAATAAAACATAAGGAGAACATCAAGTTACATACAGGTGCAATATACTGTAAAATATAGCATGCAAACAGTACTAAAGACTAGGCAAAGTGCCTACAGGAGCATTTAATCAAATCCAAATACTGACATCGATGACAACAGTGAGTTCATTCTGTCCAGTCGCCACAAGGATAACCTCATATATCATTAAAGTCCAAACGATAGATTCACTGCACTTCTCCGGTTGACCTGGCCTGAAGTCTCATAAAATGAAATGGAGGGTTCTTGCAGATAGCTGAATGAGCTTGAGGCATGAGGCAAGTGCACAAGATTTGGGGGATTCCTTTTCGCAGGTGGTGGGGAAAAAACTGAGCAGATCAAAGAGCCAGAGGCTGCGCCAGCGACAGGAGCAGAGAAGAAGGAGCAGCCAGAGGACAAGAAGGTACTCTCCAACCATGTCCTGGTGGTTATCAAAAAGCCCAGAAGTGACTCTTTGATACCTGTCTATGTAAGAGTCAATGCACAGAGCTACAAGCACAGGCAAATGGCCTCTTTAGGCTTCTTTGGCATTTGCTTTCATTTCTCCTTTGCTTCTCCTGCCCTCCATCGTGATCCGTCTTTCCCATGCACTGCAGGAGGATGTGCCTGCAGGGGAGGATGGGTCAGGAGGGTCAGAAGACTCCGGCAGCGATGACGACGACAGCGATGAAGACAGCGATGAGTCCAGTGAAGATGATGAGGAAGATGAAGATGAGGAGGAGGAAGAAGAAGCAGAGAAAGATGAACCTCTGACTTTAGAGTGGCCAGACACACCCCGTAAACAGGCCACCTACCTCTTCCTGCTGCCCATAATCTTCCCTCTGTGGCTCACAGTTCCAGATGTTCGCAACCAGGTAAAGATCCACACACATTTCTGAGGTCAGCTCCGGTATCTTGAATTGCGTTATGCTGTGTTTTGTTTTTACATTGCTGACTTTGTCCGACAGAAATCCCAAAAATTCTTTGTGGTCACCTTCCTGGGCTCTATTCTGTGGATTGCTGTCTTCTCCTACCTCATGGTTTGGTGGGCCCATCAGGTCAGTCACTGCGGTAACATTTAGAGATGCAATTTGAAACACATTGTTTCCTGATCGTGCACACAGGCATTAAGCATCTTTCATAAAGATTGGTGTAATCTGGAGGGTGAGTACACATGAATCCAGGTATCAAGTGATTTATTAACTCCCCTTAAATCTCCCCAAAACCAGTGAATAAGTTCTGAAAGTGAAATTAAAATTATGTCCTGAATTTGTCGTGCTAAGAAAAACATGTATTTCTGTAGCTTCTATCCACTCTGGACTTTGGTTTGCCCTTGTAGGTGGGTGAGACCATCGGCATCTCAGAGGAGATTATGGGTCTGACTATCCTAGCTGCAGGGACGTCCATCCCCGACCTCATTACCAGTGTGATTGTGGCTCGTAAAGGCCTCGGGGACATGGCTGTGTCCAGCTCTGTGGGCAGTAACATCTTTGACATCACTGTGGGGTGAGCTGCAATAACCTGATGTGTCATGAGTGAAAAATAAATCCAGATGAACACTCAGTTAATGCATTTCATACTCTCCTATTTTTCTGCATATCTCGCTCTGTCACTTTGTTACACAAGTCTTCCAGTCCCGTGGCTCCTGTACTCAACCATCCACGGTTTGGCTCCTGTGGCCGTCAGCAGCAATGGGCTCTTCTGTGCCATCGTGCTGCTCTTCATCATGCTCCTCTTTGTCATCATCTCCATTGCATCCTGTAAGTGGAAGATGAATAAGGTGCTGGGCTCCACCATGTTCCTGCTCTACTTTATCTTCCTGGTGCTTAGTGTGATGCTG
This sequence comes from Chaetodon auriga, assembly GCF_051107435.1. NCBI lineage: Eukaryota > Metazoa > Chordata > Actinopteri > Chaetodontiformes > Chaetodontidae > Chaetodon > Chaetodon auriga. The sequence continues at coordinate 11,540,103 of NC_135079.1, read as the reverse complement.
GAGGATCGCATCATTATCTGTCCTGTTTCCATCTGAATGTGTGAACAGAAGCTTCTCTACAGCAGGACTTCTCTTCACCCGAAGCAGCAAACTCTTAACCCATACATGTGGGTCTGGATATGTGTAGAACCTGTGCAGAAAGCTACTGTAGTTGCTCTGCATTGCTGCCAGTGACAAGTCTGATATATCTGCAGCAATACACATACTACGACATTTTCTAGAACTTGTTACATAATCACTTTTAGCAACGGTGGCAGCTTTTACATTCATGTTGTGATCACACCAGGAGATGCAGAAATACTGTCTGAGGTAGTGTAGGTTGTGTGTTCATTGTTTACAATTTGACATCTAGGACATGTGCACATTTTGGAAAATTTCTGAGGTTTCTAACTATGAAATTTGTATCATATGTACTTATCCACTTGCGCCAACTATTGTTTTATAACATTCATTTTACAGAACCTGAGCTTGCTTGAACTCACAGTTCTTTCATGTACATCGATTTTTAAAAAAAGGTCAGGCGTAGCAATAACAAAACTCAGACCTGACGTAGAATAAATGTGTTTATTCATAAATGAAAGCAAACTATAGATCCAACCAGGGAAGAAATTCCATTTCTTTTTGATATAAAAATCATACAAATTAGTATCTGTGTTACAAATGATAAATAATACTTCATAAACATTGTTTAAATTGACAAATTGTGTAAACAACATGTAGACATCAAATGATGTTTTGGTCATCTCTTTTTTTTTTTTTTTTAAAAGTCACAACTTACAATGTGATTAAAACAGAACTGTACATGCTGTGAGACTGGTGCTTATTCCAAACACGCAGCCTTGTCTAATCCAGCATCATATTGTCACATATATTGTGGTGAAGTCCAGTAAGAAGTTGTGGAGCTGCATCACATTTAGGCAGGTTTCTTTTGTCAGTTATTAGTGAAAAACAATGTTGAGACAGTGAACCACCACACCCGTTTTTGGAAGTGATTCCGAGCTGCTGTTGCTCACGGCAAACTTGCACTGTCATCTGTTCAGAGAGATTTAAAATGTCCTTTTATGCTCCGTATGTCACATTAAACAGTGCAATGTCTAAAACTGACATCTATATTATACAGTGAAGACCAGAGACCAAAAGGACATATACAAAATGCTTGAATCAAATAATCTGTACATTTTCATAGATCGACTACAATGTCAATAAATTAATTCTATTGTCATTTTCAGTTTTCATTCATCCACTATTAGTTTGATTGTACTATTTTTAAGGAAATCTATCCTTGGTGGTCCCGTATAACACATTGGTTATTCAAACCTCACTTTAAAAAAGGTATTGCTTAAAAAACTGTCAATAAATCAGAGAATTCCCTTTTGGGTTCTTTTGGTACATTGTACAAAAAAAAAAAACAAATAAACAGTGTGCATCGAGAAATAATATTATGTTTTATCATTTTTGTTACCATCTAGTTTTAGTGTATTCAAGCATATGAGCATCGCCCTGCTAGGTGTACAGGGTGCAGATGAGGAAAGATTTCTTAGCGGTCGTGAACTGCATGTAATGGAAATATTAGACGGTACAGTGAGTCCTACAGCTGTCAAATAAAAAGTCACTTAAGCGTAAGCTGCTGGGTCACGGCGTTACGTAAATGAGGATGAATGGCAGGAGCTGATCTTGCCAAAGTGCTTTGTAAAAACATGAATGTCCAAAAGCAAGTACTTATTATACACACACGCTCAACAACAGTCTTCACAAGGTCACCAGGACCACCTAAGAATTTCAACGTGATCATACACTTAAACATACTTACTCACAGCTTCAACAGAAACAAAGTCATAAAATATACTGTATAATAACTGTACAAACATTTTACTATAGTAATACTGAAAATACAATGGACTTTCTAAATATTTACAAAGTCAAGGCCTGTCATTCCACGCCTCCAGCTCTAACAGTATACAAGAAACTCATGGCAGTTGCTTTACATTAAGTGTCATTTTCCCGTTGTGCTTAAGAGCTCTGTGCTCCAGTCAGGTGAGCTGGTCCTGTGTCTGAGGAGCAGGAGCAGTCCAAAAAAAATCTAAATAAAACAGCAGCAGTGACTGTGGTTGAAGGAAAAACATAATGAGACAGAAGAAGAGAAGTGGTTCACAGACTGGGCTCTCCAAAGGTTTTCCTGCACTCCATGACCCCGGCTCCAGGGGGCCGGTCGCAGTTGTGTGTCAGCTTAACCTGGTTGGGGGTGAGGCGATCATATGCCAACTTGTACTCCCGGTCAAAAGCATCTGCAATGAGATAATGGTTAGAAAACAATGTGGATGCAATGTGTCACTGTCAGCACATTTGCTTTAAACGCTCACATCAGCATATTAAAAGGCACACAAGGACCATACAGACATTTAGCAGGTATAATGTTTGTCATGTTAACCGTCTCACAAAGGATGAGAAGTCGCTATATGACAAAAGCGATCGTGATTCATCCTGAGTGACATAAGTAAAACTCTGACCTGCAGGTGGTGCTAGAGGAAAATCTGTAGCTTTATTTAATGACAATCTATGTAACAGTTGTCAAGATATTTCAGTCTGGACAAAACTGGTTGACTGACCAGCTGGCATCAGCAAAAGCAGGACATCAAGTTTCTGAACTTACTGATATTAATGTTGTTCTTCCCCAAAGCCACAAGAGCGAGGAACAGTAGATCTCGGTACAGGCTCCTTTTTGAGAAAATGAAAAAGAAGAAAACACTTAGACTTTTCATTCATATCATCTTCCACACATGGCTTTACACTAACATCTTTAGCTCCTCACCTCTGTCTTTTAAAACCCAGCTCTGGCCCCAGCAGCTGGATGATCTGGCTCATGGGCTGATAGACATCACTCTTTTTAATGCTCCTCACAAAACCCTGCAGCAGCTCCACGGTGAAGAGCTGGCCTTCCTCACACAGCCCAGAGCGAACCAGTGAGTTTGCACCTGCCGAGGATAAGGGATAAAAGTCACCCTGATCAAAGGCTCATTCATCTCCATCACTCAATATCAACTCTGAAAGTATTGCACTGATAAGGGTGGCATGACTAATAGGAGTCCTGAACTGAATTATGCATGCTTTTCTAGTTACTTCGTATGCATTATTTAATTTACATGTAAATACCTGACCTTGATCAAACTTTCAAGCGTTAGGGGCAGAATCATTTTCTCAAAGTGCTTTCACCTTCTGAGACACATCATAGGTCAGTCTGTTAAACACTTTAATAACTTACAATGCGTGTTCCACAGGACATAGCAGGGTTGAACTTTGTCTTGATGCAACTTCAGGTTGTCCCACATAATCCTCACAAGCACCTGCTTGCTGTCCTCAGATGAAATGTTCTGAGGAGTCTGCAAGGGGTAAACCATGTGGAAGATTAATCCCTTATTCTGTACGTTACAACCATTACAGGTACAATTTCAATGTTGTTATATCTATAAACTAGTTTTCTCCTGTTAAAAAACAACATATTCCCAGTGAAAATTGGTGTTATACATGCTGCTTTTATGCATTGCTCTTTTTTGACAGTGTCTTCTGTAATACTACCACTAGGGGTCACCAAAGGCAGAAGGTTTTTAACCCCACACATACAGTAGGTTTGAAGGAATAGCTTGAGCGGTGAGTGGTATCAATATTCTCTTCTAACTCATTGCAAGAAGATGAAAATGCGTATGCTTCGGCTTTGTGGTTAACGGGTCAGTCTGTGCTCTGCTGTAAGTGGGTGAGCTTGACACACATGTGCATGTTTACCTGGTCACCATGGCTACAGTGCTGGGAGGCCAGGATGAGAGCCGGCAGGTTGCTCGGCAGATCCAGCCTTCTGAAGTACCACACCAGGTTCCAGAAGACGATGGGGTGTTGGTCGACAACACTCGGGGAGGAGATGGCTTGGTCGCCCTCATTCACCAGCAGGCTCTCCAGCTCCTTCCACAGAACCAGAGGGCTCAGGTAGGGCACCGTCACCGGGGCAGAAGCCGGCGCAGACGGCCCGGCGCTCCCACCGTTCTCCTGCTTCTGCGGGGGAGCTGCAGATGACTGAGCTGCACAGTCTGCTGCAGACATTTTGGCCTCGGGATTGAGTGATGCCGACGTGTCCTCCTCTGTAATAGGATTACTTTCCTTAGCAGACCTGAAGGGGAGACACAGAGTGGATCTGTTTAAAGAGGCCACAGGGATAATGTGTCTGCGAGTGTGTGTGTGTGTTGAGAAGGTGCCAAACAGCTAGCGAGACACTATACAAATGGACAACAAACATGAGACAGACTTTAAACCTCTAATTACGATTGAAGTCAGTGTGAAGTGATACAAATACCTGTTTGTGTACTTTACGTGAATATATACTGCACACAAACTGTGTTGGTCTGTGTGAAGGAAGCATTTACCTGCACTGTGGTCTCAGGTCTTTGATTTCCACATTGAGGAAAGGCAGGAAGGCTGTGCCACAGAACGGACAAGTGCTGTTGAGGTTGGAGTCATTTGCTGTCCAGCCGGCCATGATCTCCTCGTCATACACCAGACAGTCACACGTCTTACAGAGCGAACAGCTGGACATCAGCACCTACATCAAACAAGCAGCAGGGCGAGGAGGAAATGAGGACACAAAGCTCAACAGTGATAGTCTGAGTCAGATGAATGTCTGATGAGGATTTTCATATGTGAGTCTCTTACCTCTATGGTGTAATTGGGAGTGGGTTGAAAGCGGCTGGTGTCGGGGGAGGAATCTGGAGTGTGAGGAGTTTTAGAGGGAAATGCCAAACCACCTGGATACGATGGAAGATTATACACTTAGACACACAAGACGAAGCCAAGATTTAAGAAAGCTATTCATATCTGGATTATTTAAAGCAAACGGGCAAAAATGAAACAAGGCAGCATGCAGGTTTAGCAACTCTGTGTTTCACATTGGTGTGTCTGGGAGTGTGCACGTGAGTGTGCATGCACGTGTTTATGTTAAGCATAGGGCCTGTGGCTGAGCACACAGAAGCCTACACACTGAGTCAGACCTCATGCCTGCTGGCCTAGTTTCACACAGAACAACACCCAACTCTCTCCATTACTGAGCCCTGCTCTTACTCTAAATTTAGATCGTCAAGAAGAGTTTTGCTGGGAACCAATACAAAGCCGCAGTTAAAACAGCAATTTAACGAGCGTGGCTGTAAGTCATGACTTTTTCACATCAGAGATGCTTTCATGAAAATTACTTCAAATAATGCGGGTCGCTCTGTTTGTCGATTCCACAAGATTCAAGATTCCAAACATCAACGAATGTAAAAACCAAGACTCGCAGTTTTATTCCAAAAATATCGGTTATGAATATAGTTTAAAGGACGTGCAACAAACCAGAGAAGGAGTTGTGTCTGAACACTCTGTTGGGTGTGCTGGGGCTGCCCAAGTTGGTATGACCCACAACTGGGCTCCTCCTGAGTCTGGACATGCTGCCGTGCTGAGGGGAGGTAAAACCATCTGGGTCCAGACAGGAGTCATTATCGAGCAGCGAAGAGCAGTCTGCCTCGCCAGAGGTCAGCGAGGATACACTAATGCGGTCACAGTTTGCATCCTGCAGGAGAGAAGATAGAAAAAAATCATTGTGGAGGCAGTTTGATTGTGAATATATGCGAGGGAAAACTGTTGCACTACCAACCTGCGTTAACGAAGTCTGGGAGGACAGACGAGAGTAGAGGCGGCTGGCCTTCTCAGCCACGCCCTTCCCTGCTGATATGACGCTGCTCCTGAAGATGTCCAGAGTTGGAGTGAAAAGCGAGTCCATGGAGAACGAGGAGGTGGAGGGAGTAGGTGATGAGGGTGACACCAAGGAGGCAGGCCTCTCCCTGTCTTTGTTACAGACACCCAGAGGAAGAGATGGCGACGGCCTCAGCCTCTCCTTGGATTTGACAGGCAGCGGCAGGTGCGTGTTGGAGCGGAGCAGGGTGGAGGGTCGGGGGGAGGTGTGAGGGGACGAGGTGGAGGGGAACAAAGGGCTTGAGGGGTTCTGCAGGTCCACACTGCATGTGCGGCTGCGCAGTGGGCTGTTTCCATTATTCATGTACATTTCAATCTCTTCAGCGAGGTCGCGGCGGGCCGTGGATGCGCTGCTGTTCTCCTGATCACACTCTTGTACCGTATCTGTTGTCATCAGTGACAGCGGATCAAATCCCGTCTCAATACCTGTTCTCCTCACAGTCACAGCACTGCAGCTGGCACTTCTCTCCACCCGAGGCTTCTGTCTTTCAGTCTCTGTCTCTTCTTCTTCTACCCCATGCAGTCTGTCAGCAGCCAGGTGATGCTGCTTTGTCGAGCCGAGGTGAGGGACCGCGAGCCGCAGGCTTCCCTGTGCACCCGACAAGTCCAGAGATTTTGGCCTCTCTGTCTTTGGAAGAACTCCACACAGAACAGTGTCACTAGATGGACTGGAAACAAGCCTGTTTCCATTTCCTGTGACAAAAATATAAGGCAAGACATTCAGCTCCTATACAGTAAGGCTGAGATCTGTGGCTTCTTGATAAGCTTTACAAATATAACTTACCTGCACTGACATCTGTTGATTTGCAGCTTCTAGCAGAGGGAGAGATTCTGCTAATTGGAACCTCGATCTCAGGTGCTGGAAATTGAAATGATTCCATATTGTCAAAAAGATTTTTGTGCATTTGGCCAGTGGCTGGTTATGCCACAATAAAACTACTGCTGTAGAGAAAGGTCAAACTGGCTGCCATGTGGTCCCTTAATGGTATACTATGCAAGAACTGGTTACTGTTTGTAAACCAACAGTTTTCACTGCTGTGTGCCATCATTCGAGCTGATTATGGTCTGGCACCTGGTCGCTGCCTTTTAATTAGGTCCCGACATCACCTGCACACTCTTATTGGCTGGGGGCATGCACACCAACTGGCCAAAGGTTGCAGCCCAGAAATGTTTCAAACACAGCAAATGAATAGGAAAATAAGACAACAGAGGCAGAGTGCAGAGTTTCTGCAGATAAATATACTGATACACACTTCTAATGGGTCATAACGATGATAGAGAGGGGATGAGTTTATGCATCTTTTTTTTAGTAAAATCCTGCAGAGTGTACCATAAAGGAACAGCTATTAGTCTTAAAATATGGCTTGTGTTCTAACTCCCTTCCCAAAAAAAAGTAAGCATTTAAGCCGCTGATGAAACACCGCACCAATTAGCGAAGACTATTGATCTCAAACGCTGGAACAGAGATTGCATCAGACACAGCATATCGTTATTTGCAACAAAATTCTCGATAGATCTCGTCACGCTAACAATCACCTGGTTACATAACGTCCATCAACAGGATCTCTTTTCTCAAAAGCATCTAAATATAACTGCAAATGGACGAACACATCACACCCACACTGCGATGTGATACCCCAGCTTTTAAAGGGCGAACGCTCAGTTTGCTGCCTGTATGCGGTGTGCATCACCTGCAGACATGCTAACCAAGTGTCAAAGATTAGAGCCCGAGGCTAATCTATAACTCACTCGACTGCCTCGGTCCTTTGTCTTCCAGCAGTGTTGTGTTGTCGCTCTCTCTGCCGCACATCCTCTCCTCCTCTTTGGACAGTGAATCGTAGCCTTGATCTGACTGTCCACCTGAAAAAGATAAGAAGCTTTACTCCTTTGAGAAACAGTGAGATATTTTGTTGTTTTTTTTTTTCCACCCTGCTCAGTTTCCTCTTTCAGAAAGAGCTGAGTGAATCAAAAAGCAGCTATTTACTCTCCGTGGAGGCTTTATAAGAGACAAGTGATGTGAGAGTTTTTCTTCAGCAGAGTGTGGTGACATTCCCTAAAGCTTACAGCACGCAATACTCCCAGAATAGAAAAGCAGGAGCAGCAGGAGAGGAAGAGTCTTTGGAAACTTGCATCATATTCGCAAGGTCAAACTGCAGGAAAAAGTACAAACCTCCTCCTCTGCTGTGATTTATTTTATTTTCACTGAATTTCTGCTTTATTCCTCTGTTTGCCCCTGAGAGATGAGACGTGTTTTGAGACAGATTCCAATCCATGATATTGTTAGTGTAAGAGCTTTAGCCTGCTGATTAGACCACTGTAAGCCCTGCTGTCTTTGGTGTCCTTTATCTACAGTGCATTGGTCATAATAGAGAGCAAAGAGGAAGCTAACAAGGTGTCACCAGGGCAGCTATTCCATTTGTTGCCAAAGTTTATTGCACATTTTACAATGACCAATCTCTTTTAAATGCCACTGGAATGCAAACATTTTAAAATACCACCTTGATGGTGTCATTTATGGATGAATTTATAGCATTCAGATGAGCAGCAACACTCAATAGTTAAGGGGCAACACGGTTTTCTGAAGCATTTCTCGTACAGGAGACTTTCACTTTCTGTGGGCGTCAGGTGATTGACAGAAAGCGGAATGTGCAGAGTGCAAAGATGTCAAAACAATTTTAGTGACATTTAAAGCAGAGAAATGCAGGTTTGTGAATCATGTGCTTTGGTCACTTTTAAGCTGGTACATTTAATCAAATTAAAATTAGATTTTTCTGGAGGGAAGCTGAGAAACGAGGAGGAGCGGCGACACAGTTAGAAGATGAAACAGTTTGAAGAAGAAAGAAGCAGAGCTGTGGTTTGCTACCTGTACTAAATCCATCGTCGCTGGAGTCCATTTTAGTGAAGTCAGTGTCGATGGAGGTGCGCTCAGCAGAGTCATTAGCGCTGTCCAAACTGCCGTGACTGAGAGTGTCAAGATCACTGCCGTCTGAAGGGAGATAACAGGAAAGGGAGAGGTTAAAACAAATGACAGAGCACCAACAGGATCATAAGACCAGAGCCCAGCTGGTCGGAGAGCACTGTGTAAACACTCCGGGATCAAAGCTGTAATCATCGTCATCCACTGTAAAGATGCAGGAATGCTTTGAATGCTGCATATCTGTCATCATGACTGAACATCGCTCAACATAAAAGAATGCCAAGAGAGAATCAGAGTTTCACTTTTCTGTCTTATTTTTAGCTCAAAGGAGAACAAAAAATTCACATTAAATTGCACATTTTTGTTTCACAAATAAACAACTAAAGGATCGTGCCACTCAACACGATCACATTTCCACTTTTGGATTTTGTATAAATCCTCTTTGTGAAGTGCATGAAATCAAAATGAGCACACAACAACATTACAATACGTGGTGTGAAGCATGGTGTTTTCATAGAAGCCCTCACACAGCATGTCATTATGGAGTCTCAGTGGGCCACTGTGGGAATTAAGGACCAGCATCAAGAGCAACCTGTGTGCTGTGACTGCTGGGGAGGAAAACCTCTTCACTCTGTTTAATTAGTGTCATTAAGGAAATGCGGATTGGGAACAATATGTGCTGGAGGAGGCAGGAGTTGGTACAAACCTTGTGATGAGACCAAGGAAGAAGCCTTGAAGAGGCACTGCTCCCACAGGATCTCGCTCATTTACATTTCTACTCATTAAAACAGGAAGTAAGAAAAATCCTCTACTTTGAGTCCATCATTTGCAGAATTAGATTACCATTGAACTTACTGAAATCTCAGACGATTTAAGACCTGATTTAAATAATGTCTACTTGTGTGTGTTTTAGTATTTGTATGCATTCGGTGTGGGAGTGCATGATAAACTTATCAGTTATCACACTGGCATTGGGCAATAATTGCCTCAAAATATGTTGTGGCTGAGAGATCGCAGTGATTTCATATGTGGATGATTAATTTATCAGCTTATGAGAGTGTGTTTCCATTTCTTAAGGATAAAATATTTGTGATAAATTACTAGCCAATGTCAAACACACACAAAAAAGAACTAATCTCACTTTCTGTGAATTTCTAAAAACTTGGAGGACCAGTGTGGAGGATTCAGTGGCATCTAGCAGAGAGGCTGCAAATCGTAAGCAACTGAACAGAGCGTTATTTTCAGGTGATTAGACACTTACACATTGGACCTTTAATTGAGGATGGTCGCATATTTTTAATATTTAGAGAAACTTGAGGTAACACCTGAGGCAACATTGTGACAAATCAGCATCTGTGCAGGGAAACCTTTTTTTGTTTGGCCAGATGTTTGTGGAAGTATTGCTAACAAAATGAAAAATATCAGCAAGCTTAACACTGAACTCGGAATATCAGGGAAAACTGAATCAGGACATTAGTATTCTAACCTGAAAGCTGAGGATCTCTGTGCAGAGTCTGTTGTTTTCTACCCGCTTGTTTGAACTGGAGCACACCGAGGACCACGTTCCTCAGCTTTCCCCACAAAAAGTAGCCTCCTCTGGTGGTGGAGGGCCAGGTGCTCTCCAACACCGCCTACAGCAGCAGACATGAACAGTATGTGTAATCATACATTTTTAGACTCAAACTAAACAGTCACATTAGCTTGTTTACTTGCATGTATGTACAATACATACAAATACCACACACCTTATTGTAGTACCCGTAGGTGATGGCATTGGGTTGAACCCCAGCTTTCTTCATCTCAAACAACACCCTTACGGCCAGGACTGGCTGGCTGTACTGTCCACACAGCTGCAGCAGCACACGGTAACACACCTTGGACAGAAAACACCCGCTTTTTCAAATTAAGCATTTGAACTTCAACTCATTTTAGTGAAATCAACACTACTCAATGTGTTTGCATTTCTGTGGTTGTCTTGTGCTTTTCCCACCTCATCTGGAGCCTGCAGTTTCTTGTCCTGCATCTTCCTCAGCACATCGTAAGCTGTACGCAGAGCCCGCACCTTGGAGTGGCATGTGCCGACAAACCCTGGCAGGCAGATGAACCACAAGCCGTAGCAGTGGCGCAGCAGACACTTGGACCACATCTGAGGCATAGATGAATAGGTTTTGGCCATCCTTTGAGCTGATTTGATCTCCTGAGATAAAAAGATCACATGCAGACATGATTCATTGTTCTTTAGCAACCAGATTTGCATTTTGCATTCACATTTATACCCATCATTATGTAGAATTAGTGCAGCAGTAAAATAAGCTTAAATTCTTAACAAACGTAACAAGAAACAAACAGGCTCAAATCAGGATCAAATCTCACAGTAAATTTAACACATATTCATGTTTATACATAATTATATGGTTGCACAATTGAAAAAGCCATGAAAATCAGGGAGGAAGTTAAGGTTTTCTTAGTATGTGCTATTTTTATAGCAACAAATCATCATTTATTTAATAGTTTATTTAAAAAAAAAAAAAAATCTCACGACTCATTTGGCTGACCTGCTTAGAGCGTCTAAAGATAGCTGTCGGGCTGGCTGGGCTGCTGTGGCGTGAGGCCATGCCTGCTGATGGAGGATTTGGTCCCTCCAGTGGCTCCAGAAGCTCAGCATTCAGCACAGGGAACCCAGAGTAGCTGCAGGAAGACATATATTCACTAAGATATCCTGACAGGAACTGAAAGGGACACTTGCAAGTCAAGTGACATGCACAATAGTTTGGCTCTGACACCCTGGAGGCTTGGGCACTGACATAAGAATTCAAGGGCATTGTGTTCTAGCTCAAGATATCCACAAAAACCTAAAGCAGTGACAAATTGTTTAACAATAGAAGCAATTTGAGCTAAGTCACTCCTGCTGGAGCTGCATTGTGTTAGTGAGGAGTGCTCGTGAAGTGTGTGTCTGTGTAAGACAGACTAAAAGAAAGAAACAGCCTGCCTTGGATCTATCGTTTAGGGACTGATCTGCACTGCGGTACCTATAGCACAGAGGATGCTCTTCTCCCTGTGGTAGTGGAGGCAGCTCTGGAGGGTTGACGTAGACCGTGTGCTCACTGCGGTGGGATTCATCCAGTTCGATCAGTCTGGTTTCCTCCGGCCGTTCGCTGTCCATCTGGTTTTCAAGAGAATCACACAACCATCAGTGTTCGTCCCTCGGTTCTTCATCTTTCCTCTTGGCTCTCCTATAAACAAATCTATAGGCGCCTATGCTGCCTGGAGGCTCACGGACATCTGATACTGTGCGAGCCCTCAGATCAGATCAAATATGAGGGTCAGTGAGGACAAACAGATGCCAGTAAAGAGTCTGTCTACATCAGAAACATGGCCCGTGTTCCCACTACATTTATCTAAAAGGCACTGCCAAGGCAGATGCTTGATCCTGAATCCTTGAAGACTAAATTAATCCAGGCTGCAGTGACCTGGACAAAACTTGGTGCCATGTTAGTCTGGGGACATGAAACTACTAAACTGTTGGCGGTAATGCTTGAGACTAAACTGCCACATTTCCCTCAGCTCAGAATGGACTGACTGATCTGCTGCATGGAGGAAAGTGTGCAGCACAAAGCTCCACTGCCTTCCTGCCTGTCGGAGAACAACAGCAGCCCTCCTTTGTGTTGCGTGGCGAGCCCACATGTTCTTTTCTGAGGGGAAAATCACTACTGAATAGCTGTCTGGAGATCGTTAAAAGCCCGCTATACTGATGCGCACTCACTTGGCTTATCTGAATCGATTACCAGCTTATCTCAGACATGAGCTTCTCGAAAACATTAATATGATGGCAGCGGCTGAATAGCTCCCCAGTGCAACTGCGTTACAGGGTTTGTTCCAGTCAGTCGAGTGGATGATTCAGTCAACTGACTCTGACTGACCTATTTGCCCTCGCTTCGATTTTGCTCAGCGTTTCTCCGTTAGCTGCCCTTCCTCTTACACCCGAAGAGGCCTTTCTCAATCACGCACTTGTTGTCAACTTCAGCAGCAGAATGAATCAATGCTTCCACTTCTCGATAATAACCGCAATGACCGCTCATACAGGAGATCTAACTGTTCGTGCAGGATGTAAATGTGACTTCCTGATTGCACAAGTTTGCAAGCATAGAGTTTTTTGGGAGGGGAGGAGGACGTTTTGTCTTTTTTTTTTCTTTGCGCGTGTTACAAAACATGTGTAGGCAGGTTGTGTTAATAAAAGCTGTAAAATCCCCAAACGATTAACAGCGTAAGTGACAATGAGCAGGACTGGCCCACATCCGATGGGGTTTCAACATCTTAACTCGTAACTACTTGACAAATAAGGATTATCGCCGTCTTTGTCTTCCTCTGACATTCTTCTGTACTAGATTTCAGAGACACTTTTGGAGTCAGGATAGTGCACAGTCGTCTCACTGGCGAGCACAAATAATTAACCTCACTGTCTCAGCGTCACCTCAGAGTCTCAAACACTTCTGCATAACCTCCCTGTGCGGTTCAGTCGAGTGGCACCTGGTTCAATAATGCAGATCGCTGACACACACACAGACAGCTAATGCACATCCTCACATTTGAGATCTTTAGTGCACTTAAGCCTCACTCTCTTTGTCCCTCACTTCGATTTATTCAGCACACACACACACACACACACGCAAACTAAACACTCTGAGCTGAGTCACGCTCTACGAACAATGCGCAACGCTTTGATTTGGATCATACGTGATGCTCCAACCGCTAAACACAGAAAATAAGTGACCTACAGCACAAGCTCTGGAAGCTTACCTTGCCTCCAGTGGTGAATAGCTACCAGGCAGGGGCCATGATGACAAACAGCGCAGCAGAAAAGACAAAAGGCAGAAAATCAGAGAGGAAGAAGAAGAAAGCAGTTGATAGAGCAAAAAAGGAGAGCCTGGAAGAAGAGGGGACATTAGAGCTGAGACAAGCTTATGCTGGTGTTAATAAGACGCTCAAGGGAGATGTCGGAGTGTTAATTACTCTTTGTTTATTTTTATTAGTTCCTGTTATTTGCTTATTAGCTCATTCAAATTAAACCGAGACCTTAATAAGACATCTTAATTGAAAGGACAGCATGTGATTAATCTTTCCACTAAATGCCTCAGCCTGTCTCTTCTGCAAGCGGGCGGATGCCAGACTAAATATTATTATCAGAGCGTTTGTTCCTCCTCAGCAGAATAATGCAGTTCTTCTGATGAATTGTCTCACACAGAAAATCCATAATAAAGATTAGCTGCAAACCTCACCTTATCCACACACTCATCAAAGAAAGCCAGGCTGGCGTCTTTATCACTGACAAACGAGCACTCCTCTATGAACCGGCTGAACATTTGGGTCTTGGTCATGAGGGAGTAAAACCTCTGATGGGAGCGGTCTCTGCTCTTCAGGAAGCCTACGAAACAAAACATGTTATGTAATGACAAACATGACATGTGGGCACTAAAATCAGATTATATAGCAGCAGTTTCAAACTGTTTCAGGACGTTAAGGGGTCAACACGCAGACATTTACAGGAAATGAATAATGTGGTATGATAAGTTGTTCTCTGCTTGCATAAGAGCACACAGATGTGCTGGGACATTGTGATATTAATCATGGCGGTTTCTGTAACTTGTCATCCAAGCCTAATTTTCACTGAGGCTTTAGCTAAATCGCCAGAGTCATTACAGCAGTGATTTAGGCCAAACTTTGATGCAGCAGCACTCAGGCCTTAACCTCTTGACCTACTACAGCACTGAATCTCATACAGGCACAGCAACAATAGCTTGGCAGCATATTTTTACATGTAGTTTAACACTAACTGAAGTGCACCTTGAATGTCGAAGAGGGAGCTGGCGTCGGTGGTCTTCTCAGAAGGGGCTTGGGTGATGGGCAGCAGGTAGGAGCGGTAGCCTCGTAGGATGGCCGCCATGAAGCGCAGAAAGGCCTCCTGGATCTCCAGCTCCAGAGTCTGGAGGCTCTTGCCACCATTGAGCTCACTGTCAGTTACTGTATGCTCCATCTGCACATCTTCACGGTTCAGCTGACCACCTGGGAGCACACAACAGTAGGTCATGTAGTATGCGTAAGCGTGCTTATTTTCTGGGAGGATTTTGTATGTTTCAGTAACACTGGCCAAAAATAGATCATCTGAGATGTGACTGCAGAAAACATTAAAGATAAATGTTATTCTATCACCATCAACTGAGGGTTCTTTGTAAGGCTGGGATTCATTTTGCATTGATGTCATGAAGAAAGAAATCTACATCAGAAGAGGCAGATATCTGTTTTACTGCAGACAGACTGTAATAGACCCTACATTCAGCCACATGATATGTTGAAATTTGAGTCACCGGGGCAAAAGCAATCAAGGGAAATACTAATTTAAGTAAATATAGATGAGACAGCCTGAGCTTGTGTGGGTATACCATAAAGACTGAATTACACTTCATCCACAGCATCTCCTTAGATGCACTGAACATTGTCTATCGGTTTTATATAACAGTGCAAGCATCTAATGAGCTTTCCTGTAAAATTGACTGTACAGGCTGACTCAACAGACCCAAGTAGACAAACTAAATTATTCATGAAACCACGTATAAAATAATCCAGCATCGGAGTGGACTCACCCTCAGTGAGCTGCTGATAGAGCTTATTCAGGGTGTTCAGAAGATGTTTGCAGGCTCTCCTGGGCAAGATTTTCCACGTTAAAGCCTTCTTGTCGTCTTTTCTGAAAGCACACCATGTGGCTTTCATTACACGGGAAGACAGTCAAGACACGTTGCAAAGTGATATAAGGAGGAAGACAGATTCACTGACATTAGCACTGACAATTTAATCCCTCCACAAAATAGCTTTTGAATTGATGTGGAAGACCAGCTGTACCAAAATGTGCTTTTGTGTACAGTAAGGATATTTCACATTCCGGCTCCTATCATTACATAAGAGGCTCTCACTGACACATAGCGATAACCTTAGGAAGAACTTTCATCATCAGACCTATAAAAAACCTAAACCACGAGAAGATGGGTTTTGGCTGGGTGTCTTAAAGCTGAAGGCGGCCATCTATCACAGTGCGGTTGCGGTTAGAGGTCACTTACTGGGAGATTGTGTTAGTGTCCAGATCCACACAGCTGATGTCGGCTGGGGGCACGTAAAGGTCAAAGTATCGGGAGTCCACGCCCACGATGAAAGGGCATGGTGCACTGAGCACATCGGCCAGCGCCAGCGGGCACAGGGGGATGTACGGGCATGGCCAGTGGAAGGGGAAGATCATCTGAAAGGGAGAAGACGACAGAAGACATTTAAACAGGGGACGACTCAGCAACATCTCTCATTTCCTCCTCTTTTTTGAGACCTTCATATGCACATTTCTTTGAAGAATGTTTTTCAGAGGTAATTGCTGTACATCCATTATACCAGAGGGTCTTCTTTGATGTGATTATGTGCAGCTCTGCCTCTTACCTCATCCACCATTGTACCTATAATCACATTAAAGACCGTCCTCTTTAGTGTTATTATCAGGAAGAGTGGAAAGGAAGGAAAGGGACAAAAGACTCACAGACACAAGGGCCTCTGTAACACTGGTGAGCACAGCCGGACGCAGGGAGTGAACCAGGATCTTGTGCTCTGTGACAGCCAGCACCAGCAGAGTGGCTGCGTTCTTTGGGCCCAGATTCAGGAGTAATGTGGAGAGGCTTCCACCACTACAGCAAAAAAAAACAAAAAACAAAAACAAAACACACAAATAAAACAAATGGTTCCGGATTAAGACAGCAGCAAATACTGTACGTCTACATGTTCTAATTTTGCATTTTAGTGATGAGTCTCTACCTAAGAGGCAGTGGAGAGGACACGGGTTGGCTCAGCATCAGACTGTCATGTGGAGACAGCTGTGGAAGGCACACAGGAGAGCGTGAGAGCATTAGAGCACCAGTGGGTGGAGGATTTAGCTTAGCGTGTTTAAAGACACATCAAACCAAATAAAGCGAGCATAAAAAAACTGAAGTCATCACTTCACTCTTCAATGTCCATGTTTTCAGCTCACCTGCACTAGGATGCGTGGTCTCTGAGTGGAGGGGAATGGCACAGTTTGCATGAAGTGAGAGATGTGCCTGTGAGGAAAAAAAAATAATCACTTTAAAAAGAAAGAAGAAGATTGTCAAAACCTGTCTGCAAGACTAAGAATAGATTTGAATATTTGAACCAGAGTGACTGATAGAATTTCAACAAAGGGAATGAAAAACAACGCTAACTTTTCAATAGGCAGGGCATGCGGTCCAGAGATGGAGTATCTGTAGAGGAAAGTGAGAAAGCTCCTGAAGGACTGGAAGAAGGGCCAGTGGGAGAGCAGACAGATGCTCTTGTTGCTGTAAACACTCCTGGTCCCATCAGGTCCGAGATCAGAGCTTGGCAGGCCGAGCTGTGAGCGCTGACGCTCAGACAGGTTCTCCTCTGAGTAAGGCTCATAGAACTGGATGGCTGCTCCGTACACCTGCAAGCAAAAACAGCAAGGGTGATGATCGGCATTAAGAATATACACAAGTATAAGTATGCAGATACACACGCAGAGACAGATGCAAACCTTACAAAGACGCAAACCCACACAGGCAGAGTAGTGAGAGGTCCTTTGAAAGAACGTATTCAGGTAATATGTTGTGGCAGCTCCACGAGAGAATTTTCATCACAATAAATCAGCTAAATCATGCTCAGTCCTTTGAAGTCGTTCCTACCAAATAAATAAACAAATGATTCCAGGCATGAAGTGCCAGGAGACTAGTCTGCAAAGTCGAGGTTGCAGGGAAGAGTGAGTGAGCACCGAGGCATTCAGCATTTAAAACTTATGCACCAGCCCAAGTGGTGCATGAGATATCCATTATTCAAAAGACGAGCTGCAAAAAAATCTTTTATGCTGCATTGATTTCAAAGACTAACAACGTTTTAGTATTCCAGATGTAGTCTTCAGACCATTTCTGATTCCAGTCAGAGTTGAGAAGTTGATTAAGGTTGTCTGGTATTATTAGAAATACTGCTGCAGTTCATCAACAAACTAATCCATAAGGGATATTAATGCACAGAGAGAAACAGAGGTGACAGATAAAGATTGAGAGGCCGGCTGAATGGAGCAATCAAGGGAGAATTTGTGTCTTAAAGGCCAGAAAACTGACGCCAACTCTGGGGGAACTACACAATTAATGATGATGTAAATGAAACTTAGCAGGACTCTGAATGGAGTGGTGTGGTTTCCTTTCTGTTCACGTATTTGTAGGTTTCTATGACACAAAGGGGCTCAAAAAGACAAATGAAACACACAAAAAAATTCCAATCGAAAAAACATCCAAAGGGACATGATTATTGAGAATTGTTCGAGTAAATAAGTGGTTTCACCTTTTCTCCAGAGGCCCCCGTCAGTACAAAAGTGGAAAAAACAGGCAGGGAGTGTTTGGTGTGAGCTGGCCAGCACTCGATCGTAGCCCCCATGGGCAGGCAGAACATAGGCACTGACTCAGGCAGTGGGAAGGACTCATAGTCCTCTTCGGGGTACCTACACAGCAGACCTGACACAAATACACAAGTCAAACACAACCACCATAACTCAACTACAAGTTCATTTACAGGCACGAATAAAACTGGCACTTCCACAATCAGATTACTTGAGCATTTCGAAATAGCTTTAGCTCCTTACCTGCTTTGTATGCGATTGTGTTTGCTTTAGCCAGAGACTTCTTGTAACAAAGGTACACTGAAGATCCCCACTGGAATATGAGAAAAGACCATCACAGATTAATCAGAGCGTGCATTATTTGTATAGACCCACTGGAGATCTAACTGCGTTCTCAGAGCTCTAGCCCACCATGCTGCTGTTGAGGTTCTTGTCCACCTTGCAGAAGGTGTGAGGGGGCGTTTCCCCCTTGCCGGGGATGATGATGCAGACATCAGTGACAGCCAGCGAAGTGTGGGGCTGGCTCTTTGGGGCGCGGCGGTAGGTGATGTAGATGCGTTGGGATGACGAGTTGCTGATGTTGGCGGGGCGACCTGAGGGCGTGGTCTGGACGATGTGACATCCAGGCTTCAGCTTCTCTTTCCACTCGTACAGAATCCTGAAACACAAGGTAGTGGTTGACTTTTTATGTGATTTTGAAACTTTCTGAAACACCTTTTGACTTTCTTAAAAAATATTACTGGAGAGCTTTGATAATATATTCATTGCGGGGATGTCAGAGTAGGGGATGTGTTTAAGAGCAGATTATTGTGACCCAAGGCAGAAAAGTGATTAGTGGTGCTGGGTGAGCAAAGGGTCAGTGACTGAGGATTACTGCTTACCCAAGATCTGTCAGTGGAGGCTTATCTCTGCCTCGCTTGAAGCACAGGAAGATCTGTGGGCCCCTGAGGCTGGCTCCATTGAGCTCTGCAGAGAGGCCTGAGGGGGTGCTTTCTACACAGGTGAAACCTGGGGGTACTTCTTCACCCAGGGAGCGGATCACGACAGCTACGTCGGTGATGGGGGCTTTGGATTTCACAGACTTGGGGCCGGCATCATCAAAGTGGAGCTCCTCCTCCAGAGGCTTGGACAGGTCGGTGAGGCCGGCAACCACAAAGTAATCGGCTACACGAGGCCCTTTATCCTCCATCATTTCCCATGCCCACACTGTGGGCTGAAAAATAGAGAAGAGGGGAGAGAGGGGGAGAGGGGGAGAGCTTCCATTATGCATTTTAATCACACTGTTAAAATGTAGTTCAGCTTAAAAACAAGAGGAAAATAAGCCTTTTCCATCAGGAAACAATGTGGCTGAGACAACTTGGATGAT
Organism: Chaetodon auriga; assembly: GCF_051107435.1. Classification (NCBI taxonomy): domain Eukaryota; kingdom Metazoa; phylum Chordata; class Actinopteri; order Chaetodontiformes; family Chaetodontidae; genus Chaetodon; species Chaetodon auriga. The sequence goes on along the minus strand of NC_135079.1, from coordinate 11,520,603 downwards.
TAAAACAATAACACCTTTAAAATCACTCTCTGAGCACCTCGCAGTAATTGTCTCCCTGCTCAAATTGTTGCATTAAATATGGAAACAGATACCATACAGCGTCTAAAATAGACATTACATACACTATAAATGCATAGCACACTGAAGTAATGGCAGAATATAATGAGAGCATCTGGAAGCATTTAGCATGCATTCCTGACTACAAAAACAACATATTTCACCAAAAAAATATGGGACGGCTTATGACCAATGACCTTGCTGTATGCCGTGACCAATTATGTAAAATAAAACACATGCCTTTGGAGAAAAAAAAGGAGAAGAAATGTGTGGAAAGGAAAAGTACCAGAACAAAAGTGAGCAATGGTATATGAAGACAGCGTGCACTGTAGTGCAGCAAAAAGCTTTCCGGAGCTTTTAGCGAGGTAATATTCATATATTCTGTGCTCAACAATGTTGAGAAAAAGAAAGGAATAGAGGCAGCGCCTGTGAGTCAGCTTGTTAAAGCTTTATCACAAAGCACGGTCCCCTGGACGCCCTCTCACTGCTGGGCCAGTTTATTGTGCTTCAGCTGAAGAGCCTGCTGTATCTCTCTCAGCAGTTCCTCCACACTCACTAGCAAACTGATAAACAGCTGCCTATTATTTCCCCCACTGGGACATGAAGGAGTAAGCATAAAGTTATCCCCCTCCTCTGCGCTGGATGTGTCGCTGCTAAGAAGCATAGCACACAAGAGGCTGTGACCATATCTTACCCACTTAGGACTTTGGCTTCCACTGGCTTTAAAGCTAAAGTGTCTGTGTGCCGTTCCCCCGTGTGGCCGAGTGATGGGACTGGAAGCTAAGCATTGCTTACGGGCTTAGTGTGTGAAACTGCTAGCACAGGAACATGGATAAAGGAAGATAATCTATAGTAACAAGCAAACAGCAGCGTTACCATCAGCCACCTGTAGCTCGTCAGTCAGAGAACACCTTGATTTCATTATCTGGCTGATTTCCGAACCAACTAGAAACAATAAAACCATCCAAAACAATTTGCTAACAAAATTCAGCCAACTAAATGTCGAGTTTCATAAACCTGTTTGCTCTCGACATCAGTGAGAGTGAGCTTTTATAATTATGACTCATCATGACAAGGTTGCTCATTGTCGCGCGGCGTGTCAGCCTACATCTGTTTACGACTGTTTATGTCCGCTCTTCCCTGATCAGCCCATGGCTGTTTTTAATGCCGGGTGTTTATGCTCTACAGTGTTGAGCCTTGTGGGTATAACCAATGACTCAGCATGCAGAAAATAAGTTTTCAGCTTTTTGTTGAACTCCTTCAACAGTGGATTTGATTAAATGTGAAATATGCACATATACATTATTGTAGCACTTATGACGTGCTGTGTTTGTTTTTCTTGTGCATCTTTGTTCGCTCAGGTTTTGAGCTATGCAATGGTCATCCAAAATGTGAGAGGACCAGAATTTGACACATTCTGACTTCAAGATATATTATTTTCACAAATGATGCATGTTTAAGGTTGCTGCTTCTTTTCTTCTTTTTTCCACATTGGAAGTGGCACCAAAACATTTTTATTGGGAAAACATTAAATTTTCTACATTGATTTGGATATAAAGAAGACATACAATGGTCTTTTTTCCTGTATTAGATGGGTTAGATTATCAGATTATCATACAGCCACATCTCAGACTGCTGTCCCACCATCTACATTAGGCAGCGTGTAGTTGTCAAGCATCATTTTGAGGCATTACACCATTCAGATAGAGGGATCACAATCAATTACGGTGATTATGATCAAGACTGAAAATCAAGAGGCATGTCTCTTTTATAATCTTTGTTTACAATCCATTTTATTTAGGGATTTAACAACCAAATAAAGTTAAAAAGCCAGCTGCGTTTCTTTAAACACGCAGCAGTCCACACAATACCTGCTCTCAGAAGGTTTCGCACGAATGCTGCTAAATATACAGCTGATGGCATGGCAGATGCGTCGTATAATACTGGGAAGGTTCAGGATTAAATATAGATGTAATCTCCAGCTCTGACTACCACTACATCCACTGCGCCTATTCCTCCCTCTCAACAGGATCCAGAGGCCTAAAATTATATCTAATCCTCGCCATAGCAACAACATTAAAACTGAAGACTGAAGTGAAGTCTGAACATTTCTCACTCTGATGCCTAAACGAGCCGGGAACATTGGTCTTGTTAAATACAAGTCGGCTAATGGGCTGTGTCATTACGGCAGATCTGTTCGATTCAGAAACTCCCAGTCTGTGAGACGGCCTAAGAATAACACCATTTAAACATAGATGTTAACAGATAGATCCTGAATATGACAGTGGATCCACAGTTTCCACTGTGTGGCTCGTCTTTTTCTGTGTTGTTGGCCTTTTTTGTTGCATTGACCTGGAGGCTCTTTCACACTCATCACACCTCTCAGTGAAAAAGCCTGCCCACAGTTTTTCCCTTTTTTTACTAAGTGTTTTTTATGGGTTTTACTTCATTTTCCATTAGTGTCTCAGGTTGATAATGCTGTGTAGGCTGCACTGGATTAGAAATGTTACTACTGCTTTCTGGTGTGTTTCTTGTGCTTTGTTTGTTTGTTTGTACACAGTATTGCATCCCTTTGGTTGTTCAGTCCGTCAGTCTCGAAAGGCTTTTCTTCTAAAATCCTAAAATTGAGACCTGCTTTAGTGGCCTTTAAATAAACCTGACTCACGTCATTCTCCACATGATTTTCAAGTATCCTCTTCCTACCTCACTTATTGCAGGCAACCCTATGTTGGCTCATGAGTGGAAGTGAGTGACTCATGGTCTCCCCAGAAACAGCTTTTCATTCACCACCGTTTTCTTCATAAAAGCAGCACAAATAAGGACAAAGCGGATTTCCTCTTCTTGCCAGCCAACAAACCAACTTCCCTATTTGCATCCACTATTGTGTTAATGAGTCACATCCAACCAACAGCTTTGCAGAGAAGACAAATTGGCAGTAACTTGTTTACCACTTGTGGCACAATGTTCCCAACACTTTAATTTTGGCTTCAATGAGCCACAACCTTTGATTTTTCCCACACTGTCAGACAACATCAGATATCAAATTCTGTGTCTGCTAATGCCAGCGTTTCATTTAAAACATGGTTGCACCATTGACTAAAAGTAGGAAATCTTAATGACCTTAAACCCATTTTGTTGTAGTTCAATTTGACACAGTCTTAACTAAACTAACTACAAATCACGAAAACATGTTTTTTTTTTTTTTTTTTGAAAGCTTGAACAGTGACAAAAACATTTCAAAATAATGGCTCGAGTGATTATATTAAATATGGAAATTACAGCAGCATCTGAAATTGGCCAGTTAATAATAAAATAACTGACCCTCTCTCCGCTCTGCATGTTATTTTGTCTTGTGAAATAAAGGCCTTTTGACTTTTGCTCTGAGCATCACAGTGCTGCTATAATTATGGCCCAAGAGACAGAGGCAGCGGCTGCTGGGCAGTCAGTCCCTGGCTGTGCAGGGATTAGAGGGTTGTATTAACAGCAGGAGGGGCAGGGAGGATGGGCAGACTGATCTAGGGAGGGAACCACCACAACATTTCACTCAGCATCTGTTCCCTCTTAGACACGAAGGCAACCCTCACCCTCATCAGCCATTTGCATTCCTTATGTTTGACAGGGGGGACCCTGCCTGTTTGATGAGGAAACCACACACGCCCAAGATAAATAGAGCAGAAAGATGAAGAAAGAAATACTCCAAGGAGGTGCTGGAAGCAGGGAAATACCAAAGAGCAATGCACGATACGCGTGCAACGCTTGCATTTCGCACATTGACAATATTTGGTTTATTTCAGAGCCTGATCCTCTGAAAAACACAACTGACCTCACCGACCATAACAATACAGAGGGGTTTTCTCGTATGGCCACATCACAAGAAGCCATCTTACGGAGCATCTACACTGGATGCAATGAAATAAGCCTCCATATGATTTCATTGTAACCAATCGGCGCACTGTAAATATAGTGAATCACACACAGGATGCTCACTGTAAGGCATTCAATTATTCTCGCAATGCACATAGCTGCACGACAATAAAACAACCAATTTACCGTGTCGGTTAATTATCCTAATTAACCTCTAACATTAAAATAACGATTCTACGGTTTGTAACGTTTAAAGTCTCCACATAATACAAAACAAACATGAGAGATAATTATCGACACTGGGTGTGCGAGCGTCGCTTGTTTTTATTCTCAATAAAAGAAGAATCTACTCACATCTCAGAATCGCGACGATTGGAAGATGATCTGTCGAATAACCAGCGTCGAAATAAAACGCAGACGTGTGTTCATAAGAAATAATATCTCTGAGTGTTTTTTTTGATTCGTCTGTTATTTTTTTTCTCTTTAATTTGTTATCATAAAAAATAACAATTCACAGTGGGTTGGACGAATCCGAATAGACCGTGTAGTCCCGAGCAGCGCTTTATCCAGACCTGCGCGGTTCACGTGACTGATTACAACCCTCACTGACGTCACTGATGACACTGCTGGCGGCTGTGACAGAAGAAGCGCGTCTGTAGCTGTGAGGAAACGTTTGGGTTTACATGCACATGTCCACACTGAACTGCGCAACTGCACACTGAAGGAGCACAGAGATCATTTTCGGTTATTATTGTTGTTATTGTTACTATAAATTCAGGGCTGTGGCCAAGCGTTAGGAGCCCCCCGGAACATTTTGACTAGACACCAGTTTAAAGATTCCTTAAAAAACATAGTTCCGATCTGCATTTTTATATTTAATTTATACAGCAACCTGTTGAAGTATATATTCTTTGATCACTGAGATGCCAATTGCTGCAATCAGGGGTCCTTATCAATTAATCTGCCAATTGTTTTCTTGACTAGTTGATTAATTGTTGAAAAATGTTTATTATAATTTCCCACAGCCCAAGCTGATGTTCTTGTCAGACCAACAGACTAAAATCCATCTGAAAAGATGTCCAGATTTTTCTGTCATGTTTGACAAAGAAAACTCTGAAAATTTGTTTGGCATTTTAGCATTAAAAAACAACAACAACAACAACAACAACAACAACAACTAATTGAATTAGTAGCGTTATCGACTCAGGCTTTCAGTTCTACTTCACATCCTTCTCATGCTGGAAATATAAATCTGAGTCATTTTTGGTGACATAAAGACAGTTGAAATCAAATACATTGATTCAAATACTGTAGTGATGCAATAAAATATCTGATCAAATAATTCATTCAATTCCTACAACAAATAGGAGACATGGCCACGGTGTTGTCAATGGTAGCTAAGACATACAGTATATAAAACTCACAATAAAAGAACTTTCTTTAATTTTCAATGAAAAAAAACCCTGCATAAATCTCAAAAATTTCCAAATTGTATATACTAAATGATTTAGTGTGATCCTTTCTAAACGTTTTTTAATTTAAACACTTTAGTTTGGGAGACACAGCAGTTATGATATAGTGTGTTGTTTTTCTTCTTTGCCAGTTGAATCTTTAGTTAAAGTGAAGCCAAGCGGACATTAGTGCAGAGCATAAAGGAGTACAATCTATTTGTTAATCTTTGCAGAGATTAAACATTTCTGTTGGTAGCTGCTGTCAAAGTAGATATGCAGAATGTCTCATGACTGGAGAGGCTGAATAGGAGCAGAAAACTGCTTGTGCTCGTGGCCAGAGCCAGCGCGGCCTTTTGTCTTGGCCTCTACTGCCCTTGTGTGGTGATTACCAAGATATACAGTCTTTTGCTGAAACCTCCAAATGACCATATTTGAATACCGGAAGATTGCAGACAGAGGAGACTCCGTCTTCAGACATTTTGCTGTGTCATCTTTGATGTCGTTATTATATCTCGATGATCCTGATGATGCCCCCATCGTATTGACTTGCAGTTTTGTGGTATAACGGGTCACAAAGTGTCTAAATCAAAAATGTTGTTATTAGCTGATTAGCTGAGGTGTAAAGGTTGGAAAGTGAGAGACTACATCTGACTTGAGGAGCTCTGATTGAAGAGAAAGAAAAGAAATCACCAGGAGAGCCTGAATGACAACTTGAATACTCCAAATTGATTCCATCGTCTGCGGCAACAGACGGTGAATCATAGACAGACTGAAAGCCCCTGATTCCAGTCCAGCATATCCGCGAGGAAAGAAAAATCCTCTTCCTTCGTTTGAGCCTTTCTCATCAGGCAGAGACGTTGCCTGGTATTTCAGATGTACAGGTGTGCACAGGAGGTGAGACGAGGTGTGAGGATTGGGGGATGAAGGGATGAAGGGGTTAGGGGATGAGGGATGAGGGGGAAAATCCAGGTCGTGGACGGATGGATGGAGGAGCACGATGATGGACTCGTGTCAGCTGGCAGAGGGAGGACAGGAGGGAGCTGAGGGAGTCGGGAGTCATTTCTTTAGATGCTTAGGATTTCTGGTTGGTGCCCCAGAGGGTCCTGTAGCCAGACTTGAGAGAAAATAGAGAGAAAAGAAAAAGAAGTTTTAAGGGGAAGAGGATGGATCAGGTGAGCTTAAACGCCTGTGTGTGGAAATGGGACGTGTTCAAAGCCTGGTCTTTTTCCCAAAAACTAGTTATGAAACGTCCTTTCGCAACCTGTAACATAGCAAAGCAGGTTGACTGTCTGTAACTGACTTTTAAAGGACAGGTTTCCAGCCTGTCTTAAAACAATATTCAGCTGTCCATATGTAAATTGAAACTAGTCTAACTGGCTGTAATTGTTCCTCTTGCTCATGCTCGTTCCTTCCTGAAGTACGTCTGATGTAAGCGATGGGGGACAAAACCCACAGCTCTCATTCTGTGCAGAAATACATTCAGAAGTTTAGCCGAGTCTTTGTCTTTCCCCAGACACTTTCTCTTTGCTGAGCCGCACTGCAGGGACAGTAAGAGGCACAAAGAGGGGATTTTGTACTGCAAAGACTTTGACTTAAAATACTTACTTTGTTTGTCTAACTCAAACTGCTGAAGCCTCATAAAGAGTCAGAAACCTTCAGATACACTTTTAAATATATTTTTGCACAACAGTGTGGTTTGTCCCCATCGTTGGCATTACAAGCAGGTTAATGAAGGATCTCTAATTGCCTAGTACGAACAGCAGGAGTGATCACACCAAAAGAAATGTCAACCTATCCTTTAAATCTTGCTGTGGAGGGGATCAAATGAAAGGCATATGAGCAGCAAATGAGAGTAACTTTTACTTTAATTTGCACAAAAATTCAGCTACAAAATGGGATCAAAGGTGATCATAATAATGATATGGTCAGTCAGCACATAACCCCAAACTTTGGCTACTGCCTGAAACACGAGACAATGAAGCAGATGCAGCAACATGAATCCGTGGCACTGACATCACATGACATGTTTTGATCTCGGTGTCTAGCTCAGCAAGAGATCGTGGGCTGCAGATCAAAAACAACACAGCCAGCCTCTGTAGGCGTTACACTCCATCAGCTAACAAGGAGGGAAGTAAAGATGAAGTCTGTGATGAAGGCTTGTCAATAACTACAATACTTCAGCTGTCAAAGGGGGCGAACAGAGCATCCATGGCAACAGCCAGTGCAGATGAAAAGGTAGAAGAGAAGAAGGACTAGATTTAAGCTAAACAAGGTCATTGGATGATTATCTTTATTCAGCACATAAGACAATCTGCCAACACAGCAAGGGAGCGATGAATTAGTTTGTCTCGTTACAGCGAACAGCATTTACAGACCAAGAGGAGAATTATTAGCCGAGCCTCCCTCACTAACATGTGACAGACAGAGAGACGGAGGAGTTTTTGCAGGAACAGCATCTTCTGTTTTCACTCAGGATATTCGCCGGGGAATACATTAAAAAAACCAAAAGGAACCAGCTGTGCTGAGGTTATTTTGAGGTCTGAAATCAGACCAACATTGTGACAGCTTTACTTTGGTGTGTCTGAAATACAGTCTTTAAGGTGTGAGTCAGCTTGTCCTCAGCTGTGATTAATAAGGGCACTATGAATTTTGTTATACAGCGAGATTTGGTAAATATCCCTTCTGAGGAATCCCGGTGAAATATTTCTTTCATCAGATTGTTGATAATAATACTGCATGGTCAAGAGGAATCAAGTTATCTCAGTTGAGTTGTTAAATGGGTTAAAAATCAACCAGCCTGATGCAGAAAATACTGCACATCAAAAGATACTAAAAGCTCAACACAATGCTGATAATATACCACAAGCTTGACAGGAGACCATCATCAACTGGCCTCATCAGTTGGACCAGCTTTATGATGGTCTAAATGTTTTCCAAAGGTGCATTGTTTTTTAAAGTGTGGTTCATGCATGACTGGTTCACCAAAAGGTCACCAGTTCATAAAAAAATCAGGTCTCATCCATAAAATATGCCTCCCTGCTGACCACAGGTTTAACTGTTGCCTTATGAGCTCTAGCATCCTATGAGCTCAGCATAACTTTCAGTGTCTTGCAGGGCTGCTTCTTCACTTTTCCTAAACAGTAGTACTGCCCATATAATTCAGAACTTATACTTTTCAATGAAACTTTGGTAATTGTGTGAATCCTGTAGATAAGATAAAATAAGACTTATTTATTGAGCAAGATAGTTGTGAATCAGGTTAACAGTAAGAATCGTATAAAAAATGGATGCAAACTCTCACAAAATATGACGATAATTTCTGATAATTAAGATTCAGTAAGTGTTTGAACCCTGTATGGGTTTGGTTATAAAATTAGCTGATAGGAGATATGATGACAATTCAGAAACATTAATTGATTAAAAAAGTTTCAAGACAGCCGCTCTCAATCAGAAAGAGTTGAATAAAAGGCAACCAGCTGCAGAAACTTGAAAAGTGAAGTGAAAAGCTCAGCTGCTGTTTATTTAACTTTCCTTGGAGAACCATGACCTGGATGGCGGATCATCGTCACAAGCTGCGGGTTTCAATGACGCTGATCAGCTTTACAGGAATCACTACTACTCTTTCTCCAACAACAGCTGTTCTCAGCATCAGAGAAAAAAAAAAACGGCAGGTCCCACCGAGATTTGAACTCGGATCGCTGGATTCAGAGTCCAGAGTGCTAACCATTACACCATGGAACCACGTGATGTCTTCTGAGTGCCAAAACACAGCTGGGCCAATCGCCAGTCTTCACGGTTTACTGTCAGTAATTGATAGTGATTTCAACAACGTGGAAGTATCATGAACAAAGAACCGATCTACACACTTGTCATTGGTTTCAATGCCCTCTGGTGGCCAACAGGAGGGACATCAGCGTTTAAATAAACATTTCCTTTGTCCTTCCTTGTTTTGTTTCAGTTCATGTGTGCACTCTGAGCTGCAATTAAGGGCTACAGCCTGAACAAGCAAGCTTGCCCTGATGATTATATAGTCTGCCAGCATGACTAAATCTGCACTAAATATTTTGAATAATTTCATTATGCGGCTTGGTGGGTGAACAAACCAAGCTCAAATGATGCAGCCTAATGAGGAGTAACCCTTCAGCTGGTGTATGTTGGACATATTAGAGAGTTTGAATCTGAAAATGTAACTTTTATTCCATATCTGAAGGGATCTTGTCTGTCTCAAAAAGAATAGTCATTTCTGGACACCTCAGCTGGAAACAAGTGTCCCTCACTCCTTTGATTACTTTGATTAGGCCAACTATTTTCTTCATATAACACATATTGCAGACTTACTTTGTTAAAGGGCTTATTTGTGAGGACTTATTAAGGTATATTTTTTATCTGAATTTGGGAGCAGTTATAGACACAGAAGAAGTGAAAATGATCAGCCTGACTGGGATGAATACTGATTATGCATTAGGAGTGGCTAAGTAAAGATCCCGCTCTGGACTGATGGATCCTCACAGTTCCTGTAGCAGGACGTGACCGCAATAAAGATCTGCAGCTGAGCTCTGCAATGGACTTACCCACAGCAGAGTGCAGTCAAATGGTTCATGTTTAAATAAAAGCACTATTACACAGAGCGCTGATTAAATTCCTGATGGCAGTGTTTCATACAAACTTGAACAGGGGTAGTCAAGTGCACGTCATTTTCAAAATGTTTTATGTTCACTTCATTTTTCCTCACCTCACCTCCCATCCCGGCTCTCCATGTCAGATTGAAGTGAAAGTGGCAGGTTATCCAGCAGCAGTGTGGTCAGCATCCAGGTGCAGCCTCTTGAGAATAAACCAAAGGTGCAACTCTGTCAGAGCGTTTAGAGGTATAGCCTCTTCCCATTGGCAGCCTCTGTGAAAAACAGCTTCGGCTAAAAGATATGGCTGACAGGCTGACTGCAGCAGAGAGGATTATGCCTGGGGCCTGCGTTAGTAAGAGAAAGTCCCCGCAGTTCTTCTTCTCTGCAATATTTTACAACATTTTAATAATCAGCCTGGAGACAGCCGTGCTTCGTATTAATACATCGTCCAGGTTGTTTTAGTCAGTGCGCTGCACCTGTTCTGCATGAACCCACTGACGGATATTTTTACAAGAAAGTTTGTTCAAGTCCAGGTTTATCGATATTTAACTGATTCAGATAGTATTTTCCTTGAATGTTTTCCTCTTAGTGATGGCTGCGTTTTATTTTGTTTTATTTCTTATTTTCTTCTGTACAGGTTAAATTGTTGCTTCATGCATTTTAGCCCCTGTTCACTACAAGTTTTCCATATGGGTTGAGTAGAGTCTTTTTTTAACTTACATTCTCCATTGAACTGCATACACAAGAAAACTTGCCAGTTGCATAGAATTTTAACTAGTGTAGGTTATGCAAATAGTGAATTAATTAAACTAAAATATGCAACAAACTCTGTATAACTTAAGTATTGAATTAATTTCCTTGAAATTGCAGTAGAACTCAGAGGAGAAAGAATGTGTTTCATTCCTACTATCAGTATTAATCTTATACTTAAAATGTAAGAAAGCAGGCAATTGATGCTATGGAATACAGGTACAGATGTGGATGCGTCAGTGGAAATGCTTGGAGCAGAGGAAGGAAATATAACTTCACAATTATGTATTTAATGGATACAATGCTTTGTTTCAAACTTAATCCACATTGGTCCAGAATGGCTGAAAAATGAACCAAAAAAGTCCCCAAAATGTTCCCTTTTCTGTCACTGTGACTGAGCTGAAAGGCAGCACCAGCTCCCAGCAGCAGTAATCATACCTGCTTCAGCACCTTTTTAGTAGGACGTCATGCTGGGAGGCATTTGATTTTCAAACAGGTTGAACTTTTCACCTTTCGGTATCTGCCCCGCTTTCAATCTGCCGCCTATAATAAGTTAAATAAAGCCTCTGTTTTGTTGCTGTCTTTAACTCTGCGACCTCTGAGCTGTGAGGAATCCCATCAATTATTTCTGTGTTGAGAGGATATTCAACAAGCTGCACAATGACAACCTCTCTGGGGTGCTCACCTTGCTGCCGTGTGACCTCGTCTTTTCCTGCTTCTCTCTCTTTCTATCCCCCTTGAAGTGCTCCCTTGTATTTGGTCCATTAACTTTTTGACTCACTGGCTGCGTTTCCTTTCAGTGGGCATCACTCAGGCCTTGTTGGCTGTCAGCAGGGCAGCATGTCCATCATCGGTGGGGCTCAGGAAACCTGCTTCTCACTACTGAGAATCAACTAGAACTCTTCTGCTGTAGTGAGCTGGTTCACTGGTGCAACACTGGTGCAACAATGTCGTCCCATTTCACCATAGACGACTTCCGTAATAGTTAGCCACTATTTCTCTTCATGCACCAGACAGAGTTCAGGCTTAACGTTACTCTGAAAGCACATTGTTGTTATTGCATAAGTTGCATGTTTTCATGATTGTCGTTGCTGACCTCCAGTGGTTTAATTCTCACCTTACCTCACCGTGTACTCCAGGACCCTGTGACATCACTGTTGGTGTGGTTACTCTCTTTCAACCTGAGAGGGCAGTGAAATCCTGCTTCTCAGTCTGGTGTTTAAGTTTTAATATCACATATCTTCATCTAAATAAATGTCAGTTAAATCACTATCTGTCGCCGAATGAGGTGACACAAAGGTGACTGACCATTTGGCCCATTAATGAAAATATTGCAGTATCAAAGACTGGATGTCTGTCTCGACATTGCCAGAAAAAATGCTGTATTACGTTACTGCAAATGCAAACTTTCCCACTGCTGCAGCTTCACATTAAAAGCACTGAGCTAGTGAAACATGAGTTGACTTTAATTATGAAGTAGTTACAAGAAATGCAATGTGTTTGTCAGTGTGATTAACACTGACCGCTGCTGTTAATCAAAAATGTGTCTACAAAACAAGACAAGGGTCATTTTTAGCATTTTTTTTTTTTTTTGACAGTGGATCAGTTTGAAATATTGCAGGCAGTAATGGACCAAGAAGGAGCAGCCACAGTGAGCTGTTAGATGAAGAGATGCAGGGGACGGGCTGCACACCTCCAACTTCTCAGCAAGGTAACTTTCACTGTCTGCAGACTTGTGTTGTGTGCAGAATAAAATCAGATCAGTCTTGGTCACCGAATGATGGAAAAAGGCCAATTACTGCCCGACTTCTTCATCATAAGCTTTCTTTTTTTCTCAAATTTACACACTGCTTAATAGTTGTATATAAAGCAACACTTACTGTCTTCTAATTAATATAAAGTCTGTGAGTAATAAATTCATCTTCTGTCTATCTGTCCAGGATATTGACCTGACTGAAACGGGTTTCTGGTGGCAGAATAGACTTTTAATTTGAAACTTAAGTACCAAAACAACAAGCAGCTTTGATATGACAGCAACCGGAAAAAAACCTTCCTCGGAGGAAAAAGAGTCACATAAAATATGATCCACTGTCACCACACTGGTCAAAGATGGCATAATGTCCAGCACTAATGAAATGCTGTCTGGGCATCGATTGTCAACATGTTATTGCTTCTACAGAGGGTGAAATGGAATTCACATAGTGAATGAATAAATTCAGTTCAATATATAAATAAGTTAATTAGCCTGATACAAACATAAAATATTTTAGAATTTGACTTTTTACATATGGTTCTCTTTGTAAATACTGCACAGGGTATTTGTGGGTCACCTTATTTTCAATTTACAATCTGACAGAGAGAGAGAGAGAGAGAGAGAGAGAGAGAGAGAGAGAGAGAGACATTTTAAATAACTTCAAAAACGCTTCACAAAATGACACTGATCATCTCACAAGAAGATAAATTGTGTGTTATCTACATTAGTGGGTATCCATTATCTGATCATGCTCATCTTTTTTTTTTTAATTCTAGTGTCACATTGATAAAAATTCACCATCACTAATATAAATGATTAAATTAAGCAATTAGCTTTAGAAATACAAAACAGAAAAGGTCAAAGCAATCCCTTCTTAACACCCAATATTTAAAAAATGTAAACCAAGACATTTTGCAAGAGAAAAAAAAAATGCTTTCACATAGAAAACAACACAAGATCTGATCACTTCATCAGTGTGGGGAAAAAATCCAAACTTGAGACCTACTGTATTTGTGCATCTCTTAGTAATGCAACAATGCATGAACACTGGTGATCTGAACATATGTCCTCATTTACACTGCAACTTAAAAGAAGCTCTTGAGCTACAGACAGGGATCACCTTAGTATTAACTGTGTAGTCGTTACTGATAACGGTGAATAAAAGACCATTAAACGATTTTACTATTTATCCATGCTTTATCAGACCTGGTTCGCTCTCAGCGGGGCTTCCACGTTGACCATCAAGAACAGTGAGTTCTCTACTTTTTGACTGTTCTTCACCTCAGAGTAGACGATCACAACCACTTCATGTCAGCTGCGCTGTGATCTGCAGCTGCCGCACACAGTGACAATTCATAAGCTCTGATGCCTGTATGTAGTAAATCCTTGCCTACTTTGAAATGGTCAAGGTTGTTACACCTTCCTTCCTGTGAAGAAAATCACTTCTGCTTAGGGGACATTATAAACACTTGGCTGCCCTTGAATAGTAAAGCGATATCATGGGCTAAAGATGAGCGTGAAGACAGCTCTCTCCCTGTAAATAATCTGTCCACCCAATCCCTGTATGCTGCCCTTTGGAACCATTATGTTCCACTTCAGGAGGTCCATAAAGAGGCCGGGCAGCAGTTTGAGTGAGCAGTTCTGTTAAGAAAATAAAATGGGTGAATGGTCGCTGGTGTGTGGGACACTCTTTCCCTCCCCTCCTTCCGTTCGGGCCACAGAAAGAGTGTCAGTGAGGGGGCCAAAGAGAGCAGGGTCCAGAGGAGCTGTGGCTGTCCCTCCATCTCAACATCTCAGTATCTAATTGAACACACACGGAGACAGAGGGAGGGCCGTTGGTTGAAAGTTGGCCGAACGTTGCCTGGATGCTGGCACGCCGTCAGAGCCAGGTGGAGGGTGAGCCCTTTAGAGCAGGGAGCTGGGGCTTTCTGGGGGTGGCGGGGGTGTGTGCGTAGGGCTGTGACGCATGGGGAGTATGTCATAGTGGCTGGGGATGTGGCTGCTGCGGGGAAGGTCATATGGGCTCTGGGAGAAGCCAGTGGCCATTCCGTTGGGTCCCTGCAGGACGCTCACCGTTGGCTCTGTGGTAGTTCGGGGAGAGAGGGAAGGAAAGAAGTAGGAGAGGTACGTGAGAAACACTGAGGCGGAGGAGTCACAGGCACAGACTGAGGAGAAAAGAGAAAGGAGAGACGCATGCAATAGAGAGGCAGCTCACATTTCCTCTCATCATGGCTTACAAAGTCTGTATGGGTTCACCCTGGGGGACACGAGCAGAAAGGCCATAAGCTGCAGGACCCTGCTGAGCTCCACACACCAGAGCAACAACGCACTCACCAACATCATAGACATTCCTGCTTGCACTGCCCAGGAGGGTGGCGGTGCCTCCAAAGGGCACTTCACGGTGGGAGGGGGACTTCATCTCCACATAGCTGCTCTCTGTGTGCTTGCAAGCCAACCCCGGAGGGTCTCTAATGGTGGCGTATGGATTCTCACTATTCAGGGAGCAGGAGCTGTTGCTGCACATGGAGCCTTTGATGTAATCTGCAGCAGCCACGAGACAAGGACATATTCAGCGTCAACAAAGATGATAAGCCTGTCACTGACTTATAGGAGTGGTATTAATGCTAGACTCTGATATAACCACTCAAATTCAAATATACATCAGAGTGTGGCCTGGAGAATGGCAATGGAAATCGTTGCTATTCTGAGGAAGTTGTACTTCTTTTTGTCTCCGACAGGTGACTGATGGTGGTATATAGTAATCAGAGTACAAAGGGGAGAGAGTGGAAGGCTCATCTCATCCATAACAGTCTCATCAGTCTGATAACAGGCCTCATTAGAGACCGCAGCAAAGCTCCTTCAGACCACTCTTCACACCCCTGGGTCCCTCACACACACCACCGACTGCACAAGTGTGGGAGACAAAATGACGTATCGGGCACTGAGCCACAGAGAGCAATTACCGTCGGAACAAAACCTCAGCCCACCATGATCTTGTCCAAAGTGTAGAGGGTTTTCACATAAATCACGGAGAATATAAGGATATGGGATTTTTCGGTCAAAGAGATGGAAGTCTCAGAGGGGAATGGAAACCAAATGGAGAAATTGATACACGGGCTGTTGAGTATAAAATAGTTTTGTAATATTGGTGCTGGTGAAGCTGAACAGGATTCCACATGCAGTTTGTCTGCACACACACACACACACATACACACACACACACACACACACACACACACACACACACACACACGCACACACAAACACACTGCTAATACAATGAATTATTTACCTTTTCTGGAACCCCTCTGTGTCTGTGTCTCCCCCTGTTGAACATCTGTAACAAATGTCAAAACATCAAAGTCAAGCATCACATGTGAGTTCCCCGGAGTGTGAAGGTTGACGGGAAATTTCTCATTAAGGTGTGATTCAGTATGTCTTTTTTAGGAGAATGTGAGGGATGCAAATGTGAGGAGTTACTGAATGTTTCACCCGCTTGCTGTCACAAATCCCCAGAGGCTCACAAGCTTACATAATCAACTGTGGTCATAATGGGATATTTGCCAAACAACAACGTATCACGAAGAGAAGACAAGCCTGTTTAAGGCTACATCAGTCTCTTTCTTCAGCGCATCAGGATGAGCATCCAAGACTTTTTTTTTTTTTTTTTTCAGAGGGACTTGTCAGTATGATTGATCTGCTGTGTGTTTTAACACAAAATGGAAATGGTGCAGATGTCTGACTTTTACGTCAAGCGTGACAAAGAACGAATCATGGATATTTTGATTGTTGTGCGCCGCGCTGAGCCTGTTGTCAGTCCACAAGCATAGCTGTCATACCAGCAATGGTATTTACACCATGTATATAATATATAATCTCAGTAACTAACCTCTCCAGACAATGTAAACATTTAATAAATGACTTACAACACTCTATAATGCAGCTGTACACAGATCTGGATATTTATGAGTGTTTATTAATGTTCAGTAACAATTATAACTTGTCCAATGAAGACACATTATTATTACATTAATTAACACCTATTTTGACTCACAAGTGTGTAATTAACCATTTATTAATTGTTTCTGTGCTGCTCATAAATGCCAATATGGGTATTTGAAGCAGAGATTTAAGATATTATTGAGTCATGCTTAATTTTCTATAATTCACAGGCCAAGAGTGCAGTATTTGACCCAGTATAGGCCATCATAGATAAATGTGCCACAGGGGGAAGTGAAAGAGGACTAACGAGCTCACAGTGACCCCTACTCACTTCGACACCACTGCTTTCTCTGTCCCACCTGCATATCTTATCAAAATCAGAGCAAAGGTTATGCCTAACAAGAAACCCCAGGTTCATCTTCATTCACTGCAGGGTAGCCGAGTCCAGGCTGGGTCCTCTATGAGGTCTGTGCAAACGACACGTGCGTCTTTGCCCTTGAAGCGAAGCGCCTACAAAGTCCAAAAATTCAGGATGTATATTGTGTGTTGTGGTAAGAGAGAGGAAAACTGACCTATGTCATTGAGGTTGCAGTAGGCTCTCCACTCTGAGCCATTTCTGCTTTTCAGGGTGCTTGACTGTGAAAGGAAGAGCATAGTTTGGTGTTGCTTTTATACTGTAGTGTGCTACTGAGAAATTGAATTTGATGTGAATACACATGGACAGCGGCCATACTTTGAGGGTCAGCGTGCCATCCAGGTTGCTGGAGATGGTTGAAACAACATTACACTGAGCCACAGTGTGGTAACTGGGGTTGGAGAAGCACTGCCCGCTGCTGCTGCTGCTCTGGCTCTGATTGACCTCAGCAGCACTGGTCCTCATCGCTACAGTACTGCCACACTCTGCGAGTTAAACAGCAGGTTGAGAGGTTGGAAGAATTATGGTATTAATATACTAATAAGTATTAATATACATGAAGAGTTCAACATGCACGTCTGTTTTTGCGCACAATAAATCAAGCTTAATCACAAATCGCTCAGTATGTAGCATTAGGGCTGTAACTTACTATTGCTTTCATAATCTATTGATTCTGGAACCAGGAATTGTTGGGTATTTTTGCTTGATAAACGACTGTCGGGATTAATTGATTGTCAGAATAGCTGCCAATTCATTTTTTTCGATCGACTACATTAGCATTTGTCCACAGTAAGGAAATATTTTGAGTGATCTCTAAAATAACTTACCAGACAGGGAATAGTCAGTGTTGGTGATGTGCATCGCCTGTGAGTAGGACACACTGGGCTGGATCTCATGCCCCTTGTCCCTCTGCCTTTGTCTGTACCACACAAACAGACTGAGCATGGCCATGATGATGAGGAGGAGAAAGATGATGCCCATGACAGCCCCCGCCGACTGGCGCTCCGAGCCTCGTGCCGGGCTAATCTTGGTATACGGGTTCAGCTCTTCCATCATCAGAGCTGCTACAGAGAAAGCACAGAGTGGGTTATTTGAACACTGTGTAAACATCTGTGTTTGAATGACGATAAAGTGGAGTGCCTCGATCATCCCGATCACCTCTCACCTTGATCACAACGGATGCCTTTATATCCAGGGCTGCAGTAGCACGTTCCAGTCACATAGTCACAGGTAGCATTGTTCAGGCACTCACACAGCTGCTGGCAACCGTATCCAAATGTACCAGCAGGACACTCTGAATGGGAGAGAGGTGCATTACAACATCCATCAAAATTAAAGCACTTAGAGAGTGGGAGCCAAAGTGTTTATAGAACACGCACACACATACACAGCCACACTCATCCACAGGGTAATTTTGCTCAGAGCTAAAACGTGTTGGGCCTACTCAACTCTGCTCACAGCTCATCCCAATGAAGCCCGTTCGGCAAGCACACTGGCCAGTGATGTGGTCACAGTCTGCGCCGTTTTGGCAGCGACAGACTTCAGAGCAGTCCCTGCCGTAGAACCCTGAAGGACAGCCTGGGACAGAGATGTATAAAACGTTGGGTTGGGATGGGTGGAGAAAACAAAGAGAGGGAGAGACAACGTAAAAAGTCAAGGTCATATTGTAGAGGAACAGGAAAATCGATAACGTTCAATGTCTCCGCAGCATACTTAATAAGGGACAATGTGAATGAATGGAAATGAAAATTTCCTGCTTCAGCAGAAAATCTGGTTATGGTGTCAATATAACACAGAGGTGGAAATAAAGGACGAGACAGCTGGAAATAGTAAGAACCTATGTGACAGGAAAGGGAAAAAAAACATTTAAATCAAATGTCATTTCTATGCAAAAGAGAAGGAGCATGACACCACAAAAACAACTGAATAAAACCCTTGGGGTGAGAGATAATGGAATTCAAGTTAATAGACTCATGTTGATGCGCTGTCCCTGGGTGAATGACTGGACTGTATAATTAGCAAATTAATGAAGTGACCGTCAGTGTTATGTCTCGAAACAAACTGTAAATGAAAAACTACCATCATCCAGGTGCCCTGTTGTCTCTAAGTAAATGTTTCTCATTCTTCATCTGCTGCAAGTCTCTTGCACTGCCAGTAGATGCCACTGTGTGTCTACTAACTGGATGGGAGAGACTCACGTTGTGTGCAGTAGAGTCCGGTCCAGCCGGGGCTGCACCTGCACTCCCCATCGTAGGCACTGCACTGGGCTCCGTTGTGACAGTTACACGAGTTGAGACAATCAGGGCCCCAGTGCCCAGAGGGACAGGCTGCAGACGCCAGAGACAGAGTCAAGCTCATGGTCACACACCCTCCCACACATACTCTATGTCCTTTGCACGCATGCACGAAGAGCATAATACACATGATTGAGGAAATGCCTAAATAGTCTCCACACATAGAAATATTGTTGACCCAGATCCATGCAGAAAATCCAGTGTGGTCTTTACCTTCCACAAGCCCATAATATGTGACATAAGAGCAGATATATGTGTCAGGTTGAATAACCCAAAGTAAAGCACTTGTAACGTTACATCTGTCGAATCATAAATTATTTTTACTTTAAGTAGTTAAAGCAATAAAAAAACACACACATCAATTTCCCATGGCAGGGTGGCTCAAATCTCTGCTAATGATCTTTGGCCTACAGAGCTGTAAATCAAAGAGCATAATGCATTACAACAATCATTTAAGCAAGCTATCTGTTCAACATAAGCTGGGGCTGAGGGTTCTTGAATGTGTAGGGTCATGAAAATGATTAATGTGTATGAAGGTAAATGCGAGAGTGGACACACGCAATGAGAGGAGGAAATCAGAGAAAATAAGCAAAATAAACACTGGATGACGGAGATAAGCCATACCCTGAGAGCAATCCTCTCCTATCCAACCAGGAAAGCACTGGCAGGAGCCATCAATGGGGTTGCAGGTGCCATTGTTGGTACAGAGGCAGATTTCGGCACAGGCCCTCCCATACCTGCCGCTTGGACAGACTGCAAAACGCAAAAAAAAACAAAACCTCATTTTACAAAACAGGCCTGATCTGCATATTACCACTGACATGCAAAGACTGGTGAAATCCATTAACATTATGACATCAAACTTGGACACATTACTGTGAGCACATTTACACAAACAAACTCATTGTGTGAAAGGTTGTGTAAACATATTCCTCTAATGGATGATATTGTTCTATCTGAGTGGACATGAAGTGATCTGTTTAAACAAAAGGAGGAGTCAATCACTGCCTCCAGTGGCACAACTGCCCCATTTCCACTCACAAGGGTGGAATGAGTGATGTGCCACAGAATTAAAATAGACCATGTACACAGACCACTGTATACATTTTTTATGAAATTAATATTTCAATGCTCTCCGGCACTCTTCAATAAAAGATGTCATCTCCAATGAAACCTCCATTGTGTTTTCTTGTTGGGCCGTGAGACAAATTGAACCAAGGTGTATCTAACAGGGATCAGGGAGCTGCAGCGCCAGCAGATACATCAAAGGTCTCATATAAAGAGAATAGCCCAGTGTTAGAAATATCAGATAAGGTGGCTGGCTGTGAAAGAGATGGGTCTGACTCATTTTCATGTGGGGTGTTTTTAATGATTACATTTCAACTGGCTTTCCCCTCTTCTTGAGAGCTCTTTCAAGCTCCTTCAAGCAGGTTGTCATTAGGCCATGAGGACTCCCCCATACTCCTGCTTCTGGGGATTCAAGCCTCAACATGCCGGGAGAGCTTCATTAGGGTGGACTGTGTGCTGGACAGAGGACAAGGGAGGACGCTGACGGGGTTCAACACAAGGAGAATGCGTATGTTGTTGGTCACCTTAGTCGCTCGCAGCCTCACGCCTGCTCGCCAGTAATTACAGTCCGACAAATTAGGGCGCGATCTGGTTTTTTTCTTTTTCTTCCTCCTTTGGTTAGCTTATTAAACATTTATTTGTAAGACACTGCTCTAAGCCATGAAAGAGAATTCAAAAAGCCTTTCCTTTCTGTAATTTATAAAAAGAAAAGGTAAATTATTAGGTATTAAGTAAAATCTACAGTACATCTGTATGTGGATGTCTTTGCTTAACACAGTGATGGAGAGCAGATTCCTACTGCACTTTATAGCCAGCGAGGACCCACTAACAAGATAAATACCCTTGGTCACATAAGCTGTCACACACATGAGCCAATACTGGACAAAGTGCTAGCATTTAGCTATTGAACAGTTGGAGAGTGAGACAAAAAGCTAATACCCTGAATTTCCAATTGCACAACCTCTTTATATGATTCCTTTGAAATGATCATCATAAAAAACATAGATTTCTTTTTATCCCACTTATGATACTGTCAACACATTACACAGTAATTACAAATATTCTTCTTCTGTGTCAACAACATTGTATGTTGGCTCACAAAGACACAGATGTGATAAAATTAGTCATGATTTCAAAAAGTGCAGCGCCCTAATCAAACACATCTACGGCTAAGGTAAAGGAACCGTATGGAAGTAAGACACGGGCTGCAAACTTTTTTCTGACAAGATCTTCCTGATGTGATTCAAACAACATCTTGTAGGAAACACACAAAGAAAAAGTTTGCCTGACTGCCTTGAAATTAAATTTAACAAGACAAACAGACGTGCACATGTGTTGTTTCCTTGTCTGTTTGGGAAAGGCAATTTACATGGAGCGAAATAAGGCAGCGGGACAGCAACATTTACTTGAAACATTCTTTGTCTAAGAACGTGGTTCTCAGCAATATTCAGGATGCTGTTGAAGGTTGACGTTTTTTTTCCTTTTTGGTCTGGGGTGCACTGATAATAGCCATTATTCAAAGTTTCAGGGCTAAGATGCCAGCGGGAGAGGCAGCAACTCATCCGTTGGTCTTAGGACCAGCAAGGACTGTAGGTAAACACACCGATGTCCTTACAAAATGCTGTGACAGAGCTTTATTTTTTGACATCTAAATGAACCCTAAAATATTATGAGATACTGTAGGCAGCAGCACATAATAACTTCATTTTTACTCCATTATAGATGGTTTTACTCTCTATAATCACTGTTATGTCCAAACCACTTTAATTTTGTATTTCCTGTCAAGACAAAATGCCAGGACATTTTCAGATATAAACTGTACTTACTATTTTCCAGTCGCAAAGACTAAAACTTCACAGTGAATGAATGTGATAGTAAGTGGAACAACAGGGAAAAGGTCAAAGGGACACAGAAGACTACTTGCCTTGGTTGCACAGAGAGCCAGAGAAGCCAGACAGGCACTCACAGTGGCCCGTGACATGATGGCACGGCCCGGTGCTGTGCACACACTGCGGACACGACTGGCTGCAGCGGTGCCCGTAGAACCCCGGAGAGCAGACTGCAGCCAGCGGAGCGTGGCGGGGGAGGAGAGGGAATCAGTCGACAATGTTGGATGGAACAAGAGGTACGTATATAATAATGAAACGGGGCATGACAAGAGTGATCAAGGGAGTACAGAAAAATCAAGGCCGCAAGAATTAAAGCAGAAAAGATGAGGAGAGACAGCAAAGGGAGGGAGAAAGCAGAAAAGTCAGTCTTTATTGTAATCACCCCCATTTCATCTGCTGCCAGAGACAGAATCGTAAAATAGTGAAGAGAATTGTGAAAGTCTGTTTTATGCAAAGTCTTGAGAGCGGCTTGATGATCTATAAATGTCAGGAAATACACAACTGTGTGTTAATAACACAGATTTTATTGAAAGAATGTGGACCATTAAGAGATATTCAAAAGGTGGTATAACGGTAATTATACTAACATTTTATACAAAGAGCATTAACCGTGCAGAGACCGCAGTTTATGTCGGGAACATATTTTCATTTCTGTGCAGCTAGAGCTTTAAAAATCCATGTGATGTCCTTTTTTTTTTCATCGCTGGTAATTTTGGAAGATTCCTACTCCAGTGTCACTATTCTCAGGAGACAATCAGGATTTCCAAAGTAAGAAACCTTTTAGGAACTGACAAAGCGTTGGTTGTTGTTTGGCAACCATGCAATGTTAAGTTTACCCCATGGGTTTGGATTTGATGTAAAGCACCAGGTGTGATACACCTTTATCAGCCTCTGGAGAAGCGTGTAATCCTCCAATTAAAGTTTCAACAGGAAAAAACAGCAGGACTGCAGTTATGAGGTTTCCACCTGATGAGAACATTATCTGTGTAAACACTGAATTTGAAGGAGTGATCATTTCCTCACGCACACACACGTGCACACCCACACGCACACACGCACACACCCACACACACCCCCACACAGCGCCTGTTTAATCTCTCAACTCTCTCGCTCAAATTGATGTTTACAGGTTTGTGACTGTGAATTTCGTTCCCAATCAGTGAGCGCATCACTTGAGAGCTGCCTCAGACAGACCCCATTCAGAAACCAGAGCTAGCACTCCCAGTGAGCACGCCCTCTGATGAGCCTTGGGCGAGGACTGTGAGTCTCCCACTGTGAGTTCGTTGTTGAGGACAGGGTAGGGGTGTGAAGAGTGTGTGTGCTCATATGTGTTTGTATGTGTCCATGTGTGCCGTAGGTTCACAGACACTGTGATTAAGTGATAGCGGTGATGAAGGGTTTACACTCAAGCAGTTATGACCGACAACTAGTGCTTGTCCCTAGCTGGCTCACCCCTCAACAACTCTTCAAAGATCAAACCAAGGTCAATACTGTGATGGAGTTTGTTACTGCGCTGTCTCTTCGTCTCGTGCAGTTATTTCTTAGAGGGTTAGAAAAAAGGAGAGTGCTTGGAGAAAAAGAGAAGGAGGCTCACTTCTCTTGCAGGACGTCCCTCTGTACCCAGGTGCGCACACACATGCTCCGTCCTCTGGAGAGCAGGATCCTCCGTTCTGACAGGAGCAGCTGACTGAACAGTTGGGTCCCCAGAAGCCTTGTGGGCACACATTATCACAGTGGATTCCTGCAGGCACATTACAATGACAAATATTCAGCGAATGCACACTAAGAAGGCAAAGACTGGTATGCTGAAATATTCTAAATAGCCTGCCATCTATAAAAACACATCATCAATGGACAACATTCACAATGCCTGATTATAGTGGATCTGTGGAGGGTTATTCACTCAGTGATTGATTTTAGACCTAAATGAAGAAGCTGCAGAGTTTTTTTTTTTTTCTTTAGTTCAGCCCATCCTTCCAGACTCTGTCTCTCCTTTCCAAATGTATTTTATTTTTGATCTGACTGGGGCTCCCTGCCAGTGCACTGTGTTGATTAACAGGGTTGGGTCTCCGGAGAGGCCGAGCTTGTCTGCCATTCTCTTTCAGTAGAGCCGGGGTAGTGTACAGAGCCGAAGGGAAGTACTCAGGCTACAAGTGCACAGTCTGGAAGTGTCACTGTGTGTTTGGCACAGCTCCAACCAACAAATGCAAAACACTGCATCCACACAAGACTCTCACTGTGCACATGAATGCATTAGCACATCCGTCGCAGCGGCACGTTTTCTCCCAGTGATACTCATGCCTTTAAAAGGGGGTGAAATCACATGTATTGTACAGACACGCAGGTTCATAAAATAAAATATATGGCTGCAAACACGCAGGCACATACACACAGTTAGAGTCACATATTCACATACACACATGCGCACAAACTCTGCAACCTTTCAAGTTGCCTTCCCTTAGTTCGAAGCCTCATTTGGAATTTCCTTTGAGTGAGAATATCTGAGAATGGTGTGGCCATTAAAGCAGCATTAGTGCAGTACCTTTGAATTAAACCTGGACTAAACTCTAGGGATTAATGTTATACAGTAACCAGGGTGCCTTCGGGCTGCAATGGAGGAGTAAAAGAGAGGAAATGTTAGTGCTGATGAGCAGGGGGCATGGTAGCAGTGATTTAGTCAGAAGCCCAGCCATGGACATCAAAAGGAGGGCAAGGCTTGTGCAAGTGTGTTTGAGGTTCTGCTAGGCCACGCAGAAAAAACTGTGACTGCCTTTACTGTCAGAAAATGAATGCGGGCAGAGCATCACACTTTTCAGTCTAATGGTGGCAAACAGAGGGGCTTTGGATGCCTAGTGAGGGAGAAGAAGAAAGAGTGAGAGAAGCCAGAACTGAAGTCTCTTCAAAGGAGGCTTTTCGCTGAGAAGTGCCAGAGGTCCCACTATCCAATTTGTACAGAGCGAGCAAGCAAAGCAAACCTCTCTCTCTCAGTGCGTGTAAACACACACTCACGTTACCTGCTCTATGACACGGAATCTCTTCAGAAATAAAAGGTGAAGTCCTATTTAACATGGACTAGCATGAAGCCTCTGCATCAATCGTCTAGTCGCAGCTCTCTTTTAAATCTCTGTTGGCTGATGTCAGGCTTACGACAGTTCAGCAACAACTGTGTTGGGTCAAAGACGACTTAGCCACTCACACGTACACACTCCTGGAGTCAAGCTTCTTGACAGTTTGCGCAAAACCCACAATAAAACAAACAGCAAGTTGACAGCAAAGTAGGATGCTATATCAACTCTGGAGCAAGCATGCTCGGCGTTGTGACAGTGTTTACAGCAAAAAATAGCTCCAGTGTTTCTGGAAATAGTCATTTTTTTCATCCCTGACTTTGTCCTGTGACGAATCCCTCATCTTCCTATCTCTAGGTGCCTCTTCCTTCTGAGAGACCATTGAAAAGACTCTCTGATTCAAGTATGTATGTATGTGTGTTTGTCTGGCCCACTGGGCTGCACGTTGCCCCCAGCCCCGCACCCCGGTGACTCAATTAAGGCTGACAGATGGTCCCGACCTGTGCAGGATTCAGAGCATGAGAGACCCGTTTTGCCGCCTCCGTTCTTGCAGATAATAAAACCCACATTGTTTCCTAGAATAAATGCCCTAAGCTCAGGAGGCTGAATGGAGTGGGCTGCTGAGAGCTCACAGGCTTGACCTTTCCTGCTGAATCTATTCCCTCCCTGACTGCACCTCTCCACCCAGGCTCAGAGACCAGGTCCTCAGCCAGCCCCCTGTATTTGACATTCAGATGCGACGCTTCATTTTTGAGCATAATGATCCTCACCCTTGCTGTGACATTCACACTTGCCTACCTCCACCTCCTTCCCTGTAAGCAAATGTTTGAAATGACAAGAAACAAAGAGCAGACACGTGTTCACGTAAAACTAAGAATCTGGGTCTAGAGGGGATCAGAGTTCAAACAGAGAGCCTGTGACGATTAAGACAGAGTCAGTCCTCTGATGAATAAATATGGCAGTCGGTTCAGTCAGATTTCACAACAACCTGGAACTTTAAATAATCATCAGAGCCAAAAATAAAAATATCATAGTCTGTGTTTAAAACTCCTGAGAGCATTCTGGGCCAATGATTTGATTCAGTCTCCAAATATTTATCTGGTGAGTCACTTCAGACTTTGCTGATAACTAATAATGGATG
Organism: Chaetodon auriga; assembly: GCF_051107435.1. Taxonomy (NCBI): domain Eukaryota; kingdom Metazoa; phylum Chordata; class Actinopteri; order Chaetodontiformes; family Chaetodontidae; genus Chaetodon; species Chaetodon auriga. Next base: position 11,494,295 of record NC_135079.1, on the reverse strand, counting down.
CAACATAACCATGAGTGCATACCAGCATCCAGCGTGTCAGCCAAGAGCATTCATTTCCACGTAAGGTTTCATTCACATACGCTGCCGGTTCAGTGGCAAAACAAATTGAACATTCAATTAACAAATCCTGCTCAGACTTTCTGTAAACATACTGTAAAACACAAATCATGAATGCCCAGGCATATTTTCCTGTTTTGGTTAATAAACGGGGCTGACTAGCATCTGATGCCTTTGATTTTCAGCAGATGAGGGTAAATAAATGCAGTTTAGATCTCAGAGGTTATTTCTTCTCCTAATGTCAGCCTGCTCTAATTATTGAAGTAATACTGACCTGTCCAGCCGGGGTAGCAGCGGCAGTAGCCACTCACTGGATCACAGCCATTAGCATGACCACAGTCGCAGCGCTCACGGCACTCCAACCCATAGGTGCCATCCTGATAACAACACACACATCGTTATACCTACACATGGGCACAATGAGACACTACTACAAGATGTATAGTGCTCCAAAAGGTTCCAGATCCAGCGAATTCTTTGCAGCGCCCTCTCAGTTAAAAGACAGACTTACAGGGCAGGACTCATCGCAGTGCTCTCCCCTCCACCCAGGAGAGCATGTACAGACACCATCTATTGGGTCACATGCAGCTCCATTGGCACATAAGCATGTCTGGTTACAGCCCAGACCCCACGTACCACTGGAACAGAGGATGGAGCAGTCCACACCCTGCCAGCCTGGGGTAGATCAGAGCAGACACACACCAAACTCTTCAATTATAGGTAGAATTTTCCACAAATAGACAACCAAAATAATGGTAGAGTACAGTGTTTCCGAACCTGCTGGGTAGCTAAATTTTTAATAAAGACTTGATATGTTTTGCATGAAAAAAATCTTAAACTATGAACAAAAGGAGTCAAAAGCACGATATGTCTCTCTGACTAGTGCAATAGAAGTATAAAGTAGTACCTAAACTCTGTGCTGAAGTACAGTACACAAGTAAATCTACTTACTTACATCCCACCACTGTACACTATGTACATGAAAACAGCCTAATTTATGTTTTTAGTCTTCCATTCTCCAGCACAGAGAGCAAGAGGATTCAGACCATAAGCACAGTCTGAATGTGTGCAAGTGTTGTCATGTCAGAATCTGACTTGTCTCTCTGAACTTTTACCATGAGTCAATTATACTGTACCTTCCCTGCAGATGCAGGAGCCGTCGACTGGAGAGCAGGATGCGTGATTATGGCAGGAGCAGGTGGACATGCAGCTTGGCCCGTATAGACCAGGAGGACACACTGTAGCGCAGTCCTCACCCTGAGGTAGAAATAATGCAAAGTCATGAGGCAAAGAATCAGCATGGCGCTAAATGCTGACTCTGGCAGACCTAAAATAGGAATAATACAGTCAACAGACAGAAAGACAGAGAGGGCTTCTTAGCTTACTGCACTAGTTGCAAACTTGAGGGGCCCGACCTGGACTAGGGGTTGCCAAAGCTTCATGGGGGGTCCCAAGGCTTTCTTGATTTTAACCTTTTTCAAAAATATACAATGGACTTGTGTCTCAGCATTTCATTCATTTTTGGTTGGTTCAAGTGTACATTATTGTTTAAGATGCAAACTAAAATAAACCTCATAGAGTAGGGGCACGGTGAAGACCTGAACACAAGCCGTATTCACGGAGCCTTCACTCTATGCTAATCAGCCAGTCTGCATTAGAAAAGTAAGCAGTTACAATGACCAAAGCACTAGTAGAATATCAATGCAAGGAGAAGAAAACATTAAATTTGCTTAAAGCAGTTGTTATCAGCTGCTGTTAGTGTTATGCATTGAATATAATATCAAATATCCATAAAACATGTCACTTAGTCAGGGACTGTCAGTTTAGATAGCCGACAGAAAATGAGTCCCTTAAGGAAAAAGGTCGAGAACCACTGGCTTACTCAAGCGTTTATTTGCACCACTCATACTGTAACTGATCACAGAAGGAGACAAAACTGAATGGAACTGAAGTCAAAGAGGAAGGACCACACTTGATCCGCCCAAGCTATCACCTCCCAGCTTCCAATTATGTACTCTATATTCTGACAGCGCCTACTCACTGCCACGCTTTGCTTTTTGCAACCATGCTCCATCCTGTCTCTCCATCTCATTCTCCCTTTAAGGTTAGTCTCATGGGGTCTCCACTTTCATCAGTGGAGAGAGTGGCAGGACTCCAAGCCAGAGAATCCAGACTCTTCCTCCATCTGTTTCCAACCAAGCTACTACTAAATCTGCCCTTCTGTCCAACTAGCTTTAGTTCATTACTACAATCATCTCTGTTCAAAATAAACGGACATTGTGGTTCGTGCTTGGTGAAATGCCTGTTGGAAGATGCATCTATAAATCTATAAAGTGCAAAGTGATGCAGGGATTCTGTAGAGACAAGTAAGCAGGACCACCAAGAGCGATTCAATTCCAGGGTGCAGTGAGGCAGTGCTCAAAAGTCTCGCTCACCACCTCAAAGATCACAGTGCAACTCTCCATTTTGTTGCTACATCCCAAAGGACACAACTGACAGTGTTTGAGGATCATGTCCTTGTCCCCTAATTTGCGACTCCTGCTGGTCGGCTGAGATGCCTCCAGAGAAGTGTCTTTGATTTGAGGAGAATATTGTAAACCTCCCGGTGAAGTTCTTTGCCGAAGCAGCTGGCGACACCGTGTGTATCAGAGGAAGCACATGGCTGTCTACTCTGTCCTCAGGCCAGCAGTGGGAGTCTGCAGTAAGAATGACAATACGATGACAAAACCAAACGAAGGAGAAAAGGGGGTTAACGCAAAACCCAAATAAACTCTATGGTGAACTGGGTGGACAGGGACATGTCAGGATCCCAGAGACATCCCTGACAGATTGCAGCAGACTCTCAATTAATTCTCTACTATCAATGAGCATGCCAATGGGAGATCGGCAGCCATGCTGGTACAGCCTTACCATTGCATTAGAGTGAACTATCTGATAAAGGACACAGAGTACTCCTTCGCTGTCCTCTGCAACCTGCTGTCATTAGAATTTCTCTGTTTTAAAGGCTGAGCACAGCCCACCTCCACCAGTCTCGTCCCTCCCTAAGCTGGAGATCACAGCCAGTCTATGGATTCCCACACCCTCCCTTCCAAACCCTGCCTTGAGTGACAGGTGACACAATGATTTAGAGTTCCAATTAGTGGCCCAGAGGAGTCCTGAGTGGCTCTTGCTTCGTTCACCAGAGCACCAGGGGACTGCTGGCTGCTCACTGCTCTCATTATCATTTTGAACTCAGTTTAAACAGGAGGCAGGAGGAGATGTGCCAGCGGACACCAGGGGCAGAACACACATCTTAAAACATCTCTCCTCCCCGTACACCACATAAAAGCGCCTGTCTGTGAATGAAATTTTTATCAATCGGTTGCAATAACCTTTGTTCTACTGGAAATGACAGCTTCCAAACTGCTAACAATAGCAGTTCAGTTACAGTTGTTAAGTGTGGAGAGAAGTTCGACCAGCCAGGGGGGCTGGAGGGGTGGGGTGTGGAGGTTCAGAGCCTGTCTTCTGAGCACAAGCAATTTACTGGTGACTGGACTCATGGATAAAACGTCATGCAGCCGCAAATGACCACATGGATTTTGTTGCATCCATGGCTGCGCCGGATTCCACTTGGGTTCACCCTCATGGCGCAGAGACCAGCGGTTGGTCCGCTCTCAAGAGGAGAAAGGCAGCTCTCTCATTAGTTGACTGATTCATATTCCTTCTGAGCTGTGAAGGATAGAAGTCTGTATGTGGAGAATCATTATTAATACACGGGCTGTCAGTCCATTGCACGAGAGCAGCAGGACCTTACATAACTACACAGCCAGAGGCTGTAACCAGACCTGAGCTGCTGAGAGGCAGCCAGGTCGTCCTTGGCCAAGGAAGTAAATTCATACCTATTAGTATCTTAATGTAATTGGAGGGCATTTTTTTCAGAAAGCCTCTCGCTGACACAACATTGATCAGCCTGGAACCCATTGAGACTAGATGCAAATGGCACCACTAATTACCAATCAGTCTCACTCCTTAACAGTTCATCTAACTGCTGGAGGAGTGACTGCAGTTTAAAATTCATTCAGCAAGACAGAAAATGAACCTCTGAACCTTTTTGATGAGGCTAGAAAGCCCTGAGAGATAGGAAAATGATTTGTTTTCACCATCTACAAAGGAGGACTGGAATCTGTTTCTAATGTATTCGTATTTCAGAATCCGTAGAATCTGTAGACACTGGGGAGAAATGTTACTGTCTGTACATTCTGCAGATTGCAAGGGACAATGCCTGAATAGGTAACATGTAATCACTTTGTCCCAGTCAAAAAGAGCATGTCCAATTACTAGAACTAAATCAAGCGTGCAGGAGCTCAGTCTGCTACAACACTTTGCTTGGTTTGCCCCCCGATGGGACTCCAGAACAAAGATGCAGCGGGGAGGCTTAGTCCTATCAGCTGTCCCCTGGGGAAGTGACTTCACGAGCAATCATAGCCTCAATGCCATCATCAACGGCCTTTTAAAAGCCCCACTGTGTTACGATGATAATGTGCCATGCATGTGACAAAAACTTACACACTTACAGGTAAGAGCCACAGTCAAAGCTCTACCTTTGTAATAAAACCATCTGCGTTGTTTGCACAGCAGCAGCTTTGTTAACAGCATCAAAAGGCTACCACAAGTACTCATTCTCCACCCTCCTCCTTCAACACACAAAAACACGCCAATCCTCCATATGAGGTGTGTCTGTTCCCATCTGACTGCCTCCTTTTCTATCCAGCTCCTGCCCTCTAGGTCTGTTTAATGGATCTGGCAGCCCTTCCCAGCAGCCGCCAAAGAGAACAGGTGGAGCAAATTAAGACACAGTCTGCGGCCCCGCTCGGTAGCTCAATTCACCACAGTGGCCCGCTGTAAGACACAGGCAATTTCCACTGAAATGTAATGTTGGCAGAAATGTACCCTCTTGGTCTCTGTTGCTCTGTAACTTCAGATTGCAAGACAAGAAATACAATGGGAAAACTGATTGAAGTTACCCAACTAATTTGACAGTTGTAGAAGGGGACAATGTGGCTGCACAAAAACTACTCAAACGGAAAGTATATAGGTCAAAGATTCAATTTTCTCCCAATTGGTCCAGGAATATAGATCTAAGGTGGCTCTCTACTTGTATCTCTAGTGCTACAAGTTAGGCATATCAGCCGTATTTGTAAAATACCCACGACTGATTATTAATGTCCTGGACTGTAGAATGAATCATTTAGCAAAGAATTTCTGGTGGAGCAGTAGAGCACATCCATAATAAGGCAATAATAAAATGCATCACCTTGCGTCTGCCTGCCTGTGTACAAAAAGCCTCTAAAGTAATATTGGGACCACTTCCAGAACATTACGACCACAGTGACGCAAACATTTTACTATGGCCACAAATAACATGAAACATAAATCAAAGCAACAACCTTCAAGTAAAGCTTATATACTAGAAGGATGAACTATTTCACAGCATGTGGTGTGAGTTATATTATAGACACAATACAGATGCCCTTCCATGATTCTCCTTTTATCATTATTATTTCATGAATCTACAGATTTTTAAGCAGTATGACAAAGATTACAAGGAGCAAGGTTACAATGACAATTAACCTATGGAGGTTTTATAAAAAATTCATGTAACCATGAGCGCAATTACGAGTTGACATCCCATAATTACAGCAGTGATTAAATTAAAATAGAAAGCAAAGTGGCAACATGTTCAATGATTTTTGACATAAAGGTAAGACATTTTAAGGGCTGATGTTGGAGGGTTTTAATGTGTCTTAAATGCATTTTATGGTTTTTCTTCCTTTTCTTTCTCCTTCATTGAATGCTGGTTCTGTGTTGGTGTGTGTAACATAATTGTGCTAACATTTAGGCATGTTGGCTCTCTCCAAAAGGAGAGCTCATGAGACCAAGTAAAGGTCAAGCAAAAGAAAATAAATGACAATAAAACATTACCATGATAGCAGCCGCTGACTTACATAGAATTAAATAGCAGTGGTGGCACTCACCATGAACCCAGGGGCACACACACAGGAACCTGTGACAGGATGGCAGTCAGCTCCATTGGTGCAGCTGCAAGGCAGCATGCAGCCCTCTCCATAGTATCCAGGCGGGCAGGTCTCATTACAGTAAAGCCCTGTCCATCCTGCAGAGCAGGTGCACTCACCAGAAAGCGGGTGGCAGCTACAACATAATGAGAAAGAAAGATGGCACAACAACAGGAAGAAAAAGAGCGAGGCAAAGTTTCAGCTCTGAGAGTATCAACACTTCATTCGTGAGCAGGGTCAAAGTGTGAAATCTGCTCTGCGCCAACAGCAATTCATCCATCTATGTGTCTACGTGCTTGTTTCAGATAGATGAGGTGTCCCTTTTCTCCTTCGTTCTGTAATGACTTCTATGGTCGGTGCCCAACTCCAGCCGGAATCAGAGCATTAACATTGCATTAACTATGAATGCTGCTGAGAAATTATGAATGAAGCAAAGGTCGCGATTAAAAGCTAACTGGATGACATGGCTAAGAGGTGTCCAGACTTCAGAATGAGTGCTGGCTTCGAGCTGAGATGAAGCGAAATTGGGCTGGAGAAGCCTTTATTCATACAGAGCTTGAGGGCTTTGCTTCAGGCTTTGGTCAAAGTGAAGCTGTCTGTGTCATTGCACTGATGTCTCACTTACCTCACGGTGTTGGTGGTATTACAGGGGCAGTACTTGTCACAGATGAGGCCATAGAGGCCTGGTGGACAGAACCTCTCTTGGCAATTAGGGCCTTTAAACCCGGTTTCACACAGACAGGCTCCATTGATGTGGTGACACTTGGCCCCATTCTGACACTCACACCTCTGGTTACACTGAGGACCAAAGCTGCCCACAGGACAGTCATCCTGACACCTGGAGGAGAGATTACACTGTCTTTTAAATTGATGCTCTAAAAAATGTCATGTACATGAAAAGAAATTAGAGTGACGAATGGTAACATGGAATTCAAATGTTAAAAAGGTCACAGCAACTCTGTACATGTGACGGACTAAAGGCATCAGAGCTGAAACAATCAGTCGATTAATCAGTCATTCGATGGACAGAAAATTAATCAACAGCAAAGCAAAGTGAAGATTTGCTCATTGACTCTGTTGGTCATCATAAAATAAGTTACAGATTATTCAGCAATGAGAATAATACTCACAGAGATAAAAGAAAGCATACAGTTTATATTATTCTGATGAAATATGAATGATAATTATATCTTATATTATTTATGGCATAATTGCCTCTTTCATTATACCACCACTGCTGTTACTGCTGCAAAATCTATAACTTACATATTTTTATAGCTGAAACTGATAATACTAAATATCCATTTGGGATATGTTGTGTTAGCTAAAATTCTCTGATTGTTTCTAAAAATGTAACTCTAAAAGGAAGAAGTACTGAATGAGTGCTGTACTGTAACTGTGAGCATGAAATACACTTGATGGCATTTGCACAATGCAAAGTTTGTATAAGTACCGTCGATATTTAAACTCTTCAGCGACTATTGCAATATAGTAAAAATCTTAAATTATTCATAGTCTTTTTATGTTTTATAATTTAGATAATGAATATTTAATTGAAAATATTGTCTTATATTCAAGGCTGACATGGCAAAACTTCAACAAGTACATGACAGGGAAGCTGTAAAAACAGGCCCCTGCTATCAGCAGTCAGAGCTTCAGTATCTCTGCAGGGGTTGGCCAGACTTAGTAATCGTCATCAACCACAGAAATTAGAATTGCCGAGGAGTTTCTCCACATGAAGCACTGAAGTAGATCAGAAAATTGATTTTTTTTCACTTAAATATACTGGCTTAAGTATACAATCCTGGTGGAGTATCAATCTCAAGTGCCTAACAAAGCGATTACAAATAGCTCAATTACATTACAAAATGGGCAAGTTATGGTTCATGTTTAAATTACTCGTGTTTTAGTTTTATCAGGGGACAATGGTATTATTATACTAGACAGCAGAGGGTGGGGGATAACACAATCTCAGATTATTCCTGGCAGGTTAATTCACCTGCCACTTGCAAAATGAATGAGGGCAATTTTGCAAAATAATAAAGTAAAGGGAAGGTCTTGTCGAGGAAGTGTTTCCATCCAAGAGACAATTGCTTTAGCTGAACTAATAAACCCAGGCTGCTCTGGGCTGCTCTGGCAGGCATGGGGAAGTGAAAAGATCTGTGGATTTCAATGAGACCTTAATATAAGCCCATTACTTATAATTAATGAGCAGAATCCAAACAGCATGTAGCCCATGGTGAGATCAATGGACAGGCTGAGAGTGGAGGGGGATGAAGGCTGAAGACATGAAACCTTGCAGGCCAGCATGAAGTACAAGATTAATTAAACATAAACACCCGTATTAAAAGCTTCCAATCCACCTTCAAATGGACTAATGGGCATTTATAAATGCCTATTTCTCTTGAGCGTGAGACTATTCCACTGTTTAGTTTCTTTTTTAAAAGAACAGCCAGGTTTGTGCCTTGTTGGATGTCAACAAAGAGAATAGGTCAATGATTGACTTTTTAATGTGTAACTGTCGGTGTGAAACCATCCCTTTGCATTAAATACTAATATCAATAAATCATGCCATTGTCTGACCTATTTTCAAAGTTAGGAGTACAAAAGTTTGCAGAGTACTTCATGGAAAGCTTTTGTGCATGATAATTAAGCAGTCCGTCTGCCAGGGCTGTCTGCCGCGTACCTGCGTCCACTGAAGCCAGCTGCGCACTGGCACTGCCCTGTGATGTGGTCGCACAGTCCGCCATTGCGACAGGAACAGTCCTTGCTGCAGTTGATGCCGTGCTTTCCAAGAGGGCATGGCTGGGCACAAACCGAACCCTTTGAAAAACAGCGCAGCAAAGAATCACATGAGTTGCGTGTTTTATTGATATTTAGATCATTTGGACACACTGTTTATGGGACGTTATTCCATTGAAGAAATAATCTAAAGTGACGACACGACTCAAAACAACACAATTCTTCTATTTCCACACATTCATCTTCAAAAAGATCAACTCAATGCAGAGTTTATTTCCACCTAACCAATTATTTTTGCTGTATTGGCAAGTAATTGATTGAAAGCGGATATGATAATGAGAAATATGTCTTGCCTCAGAGATTATATCATGCTGTTTATATTGTGATCCCTTTTAAACCTCTGGCTGTTTTAGGTACTTGTGGGCAGTGTTGAAAGCTTTACATGTTACAGTTTTGGGGTTTGCTTAGTCTGATTCCTGTTTTAGTTTTGAAAGTCAGTCTCTTCATGTTCTGCTTTACATCCTGTGAGTGTTTCTCTGCCAGTTTTCGTTATCACCTGTGTTTTATTAGTTAATTAGCCTCTTAGTCCCAGTTTGTTCTTCGTTCAGTTGTGGTATTTCTCTGGAGTTCTTGGATTTCAGCCTGCTTCCTGCTTGCTTTTGTGAATTAGAATTAGCTTAACCTTGTTAAAGCTCACTTTTGTTTTTTCAGCCTGCCTGCTTGGTGTCCTGCATTTGGGTCTAATGCCTTCTTTCCCTGCATCCCTGCATACACAACTGTGACATTACAGCTAATTTGAATCTTTAGAAAGTTTTGGAATAAATGTGATAAAGAGTCTTGATTTGTCAGGTTTTGAATTCACTCGATTAGCTGCAAACTGGCATTAATATCTGGTTATTTCAAATGCAATCAGTTTCACAATTGAATTTCCCAGAAAAATATATTAAATCATGATACATAAGCACCGTAATAAACATAACATCTAATCCATGACTTCCACCCCTGTGCCAAAAATCCAACCAGGCAGTGGTTTTAAAGCATACAAAATCGTTTTTAAAGATTTTGTTTTTGCTTTATTTCCCTTATTCTAACGTTTGACAGTAGATACAAACGTGCAGAGAGTGCAAGAAAGATGACATGCTGACGTGTGGTGCTGGGATCAAACTGGGAACGTTGCCTTGAAACACTAGGACACAGGGATGTAACAAACACTTTATATTGTTGACTGTGGGTGGCCATGTTCACTTGATTTTACTGTGTGAAGAGGGGTTTGAGAAAGCATGCACAACCTCCCCACTAGGAACTCCATTTTTTTTCCTGCAGGGAGTAGAGAATCCCACGTTCTCATTTATAATTGAACACAGCATATTGATCAAGGTTCTCAACATGTCAGTCTCTGCTGTAAAGAGTACATTAGAGATATAAACGTCTTTTTCCAGAACACCAATGATATTCAACCCTTCTCTTCCCTCAGGCCTTTTTTGCTCATCAGCATCCCACCTTAACTGTGACCTACCGTCCACCCGGCAGGGCAGGAACAATCTCCAGTGATGTGGTGGCACGTTCCTCCATTCTGACATGGGCAGCGCTGCTCACAATGAGGCCCGTGGCTACCGGAGGGGCAGCGCTCTCCACAGCTGTCACCACACACAAGTCAAGAGTCAAATGTCTCAGACACATAACTTGTGTTCACCTGCAGTTCTTTGCATCAACAAATAACGCTGAGACAAACAAGACACAATGTCTCTGAGACACCAAAGAGAAAGTTACAAAAGAATAAATATGATGCTGGTACTCACAAAGCCCCTGAGTACCCCGGTGCACAGATGCACTCTCCTGTCTCGTGGTTGCAGGTGGCACCATTGAGACACTGGCAGGGTAGCTGGCATGCCTTGCCATAGTAACCGTGCTCACAGAGCTCCTCACAACGCCATCCCTGGTACCCATCAGTGCAGACACAGGCACCTGTGATGGGGTTACACTTCGCCCCATTTTGGCACTGACACCGATTACTGCAATGAGGTCCCCAGTAGTCACTCTCACAGCCTGCAGGCACAGAGAGAAGTGGCATTAGCTAGAGCAAAACAAAACATACACCAGGAGCTATCCTTGAAAACTGAAATCATATGGAAAATAAATGCAATCAAGCAATAAAATGACTCATAAATGGATTCCTGTGGTACATGTAATAGTTCATCATGAATAGTGAACGTCCCTGGAAATGACTCCTGCAACTAATTAGTATGATACACTGTGAAAACTTTCCTACAGTGATTCATATGCTTTATAATCTTGACATTCATCCTTGGCTTGTGTCTGTATTATTCATTTTCTATCAATTGAATAAAATATCAGTTTGTAATGTAAATGTATTTTTTTTAGCTTAAACATAATTCTCATGATATTCTTATTCTTTCTACTGTCAACAAATCCCACAAAAAGATCAAAACCACTGTGCAGCCAGATATGTCTTATTCATCTGTGCCCCAGAGCTCCATTGTCATCCAAAAACAATTAAAAACACATCAATGAGCCACACTGTTGCACTTGGCAACATGTTTCTTCATTAACAAGAACATTTTGAGTCAGTCCCACATGCAGCACACCAACGCTTTGATGTACCTAAATACTCAAACAAATACACACAAATTATCCTGTTTGAGTATTTGCTGCAAGGTACAGCAGTTAAAATATCACCGGGGTCTGGGTCATAGGCCGCAGGAGTATATCCAAGCATGCCCTGAGCAAAAAGCAGAGGAACACCCCCTACAGCCTGCTATCCATCACAGAGGTAACTCTGACAGTCACACACATTCAGAGAAAGGGACACACAAAAACAGGGAGAACATGCAAATGCGAGCTAGAAATCAAAATGAGACTGTGTGTGTGGCCACTGAGTCCCTGTTTCACACCTATGAATACTGCAAAGCTTCTGTAAGACATCTATAAAGCCAGCAACACTGCAGAACAAAATTCATATCTCCTGTCAATACGAGCTTTTCACAACATTCATCAAACTGTGACCAAGTGACTAAAGAAAGCTTCTGGCTGAAAAATACACTGCAAAGAAAACTGATAAACGTTACAGCTGCTTTACAGACAGGCTGCTTTATCAAGTTAACTCTTGAAAAAAAAAAACTCTTTAGGTCAATAAATACATCTATTGGACAGGGCCATAATAAAACGAATAAGGGCTGTTGATTTTCTTTCCTTTTTGACTCATTTAGACTAAACACTGTGGTAGCCTATTAGTCCTATATATCCTCTCATTTATAGCAACAAAAACAACACAGACATCACAGTTAGCTATTTAATTGTGATACATATGGCAAATGTGTTTGGTATTCATCAAAAATAAGACAAAAGTTAAACTTATGATTCCCACATTTTCTAATGGGAAAGTTGTCCTTCCTGACAGATCAATAGATGGCACTTTGCCTTTGAACATTAGTTAAATGCTGTCCTTATCTTCCAGGACGACCGCTAATGCTAAGAGCGTATCTAGCTGAACTCTAGTGCTTGCAGCTGTAATGTTTTCATTACTATCAAAGCTGGCTTAATCAGTAGGGAAGACAAAACATAAAAACAAGCTAACAGACACAGTGCTCACCGCAGTGTTATTACAAAGTGGTGAAGCTAATGTGTTAGCAAGCAGTTGCCCACTGTCGTTGACACAAAGCAATGTTATCAACCATTCGAAGTTTTTCTGGTCGCCTAAAATTAAATTCTCACTCTCAGTTTAGTTCTGTTTTGGCCTCCACAAACTATCTGGGTCCTTAGTGAAGTCAGACAACAGCTAACTTCAATGCTTTCTTTTTAATTACCAGCTAACATTAGCTAATCATTAGCTAAGGTTAGCTTGTCTATTGGTGCTTGGTAATTAGCATACTTTAGAAGTTGATTAGATTAGGGCTGCAGCTAACTATTATTTTCATCATCAATTAAGCTGTAGATTATTTTCTTAATAACTGATTAATCCTTTTTCATAAATTGACAGAAAATAGGGAAACATGCACATTACAATTTTCTTCAGTGTGTTTTAACTCAAATTCCTTGTGGTTTCCTTGTAGTAGGATGACTAAAACTTTGCATTACAAGTGCCATGAAAACGATCAAACAGGTGCAAAATATAGTTCTGTCTCTGAGAAACTGGCAAAGAAGTGCACTGTACCAGGGTGAGTATATGTGATGTTGACATACCACAACCATGATAGAGAAAGGTCTTAATAACACCCTGAAATGAATCTGCAAAAAGGGAAGCAAGCTGTTCGCACCTCTCAGCGATGAGAGGCAAGAGCAAAAGAGGATGCAAAGATTAAGAACACAAGGAACGAGAGATTTTTCAAATATAACAGTTTGTTACTTGAATGTCTTTTAACACCTTTTTCAGGTGCAACTTCAGCAGTCAGCTGTCGACATGGCCAACAGGAAAAAAATCTTCAGGTACTGGAGGCTGTGAAACTATCAAACTGCTATAACTCTGATGACAAATGCTCACTTTGCAGACTTTCCTAAATGTACTTTTAACTGTCTTATATTATTGAATTTGGAGTAACAGTGCAGAAAGGCTCAATTTGAATGAGACAATGTTCATCCTCTGTGACAACTGTGCAAATACAGAGACCCCAGGGGTGTCATCTCTCAACGACGAACAGCAAAATTAGTTTTGCCAGCTGTATTGTAATATTGGCACTCACGAAAATTGGTTAAGTTATATAATCTAGCTGCTTTACATGGGTTAATGTAAACAGCTCAGTGATAGCACTAAGTGGTACCTAAGGGAATGATGTAAAACAAGCAATTCTCACTTTCCTCAGGGGATGGGCCTGCTTAGAAAAACTCAATACGTCCCATAAACTGCAAGCAAATAGCTAATCTTCAAGGTTAAATGAACAACCAGCTTTTATGCGAAGAACAATCGGCACTGAGCTGGGGTAGCAGGCAGTCTTCACTCTCACCAGGGACATTGTTCTTTCGAGGATCTAGTGGTGATTTAAGTGATTGGTACAGCCTTATGTCTCTCCAGCAGCAGCGGCGGCGGCTGTATTGCCTCACACAAAAGCCCAGCTTGAGATCCAGGCCAGCACAGCAGCCAGGACGGTGAATATCCCACTATTGATTCCCACATCATCGCGGACTCAGTTGTAAATGTAAAGACACTACGCCCCCTCCCTGTATGCTCGCTTTGCCAGAGCTGTGATCTGCCAGAGTGGGAGCTTAATGAACCCTGTTTCATGGTCGGCACTGAAGCCTGTTTTTCCAGGTACACAGCAGGAAGATGATCAGCCCTTCCCTGATACAGACAGGTCTGCCCTGAAGGGGGTCTTGAAACACCGGGCTAGTGCAGTATTAGTTCTGCGGGTCGGACAGACTAGAGGCCACATTACAGGGCTCGCATTGATTTGATCTAATCTGCTCTTGGCCTCCAGTCTGGCATGAATGAGTTCCCTGAAGGTTGAGCTGCTGCCACGCAAACGACCCTGGCACATTAAATCTGAGGTGTGTGCGGGCGGCCGGGGTAATGGATGAGCAGTTCAGCTGCAACCTGGTTTAGCACTCTATAAGCACTCATCAGAGCTCCCTCAGCTCAACAGTGCTCCCTCAGCACAGTACAAAAACAGGCACTGCCTATATAGCTGGTGGCATCATCACCTCTGGTTCCAGCTTCAAACCTTGACCACTTTAACACAGAGCGCATTTTATATTCCTACATGTATAACTCAAAACATGATGTCAGTAAAAAATACCTAGAGCGGCAGAGAAAAACTGAAATAAACCAAAATCTATCCAGCGCTTAATTTGCAGACTTTTCTGGTGCTTAGGAGCTCAACAAATGTTACCATTTGAAGTTTTAAACCTTCTTTAGCTTGCAGTTAGAGGCCTCAGCACATTGAGAGCAAAGCCCATTATCTCGCTGTCTCTCTCCTACACAGAGGTTCTCAAACTTTACCCAGTAGTCTCTCACTTCCTAGCTCTGACAGCATTTAACTGTGATTAAGGAGTCAGAGTTCATGATGAGCTGTGGGCAAAAACAGAGAGAAACGGCAGAAGAAAGTAGCATGTAGCATGAAGGCTTGTGGTTCTAGAGAGCACAGATAAATTGTCTGAGGTGATGAGGACCCCCTGTGGGTTGTGGTGTGTAGGCAGCGAATCCCACACAAGTCTGAAACTAGAGAAGCTGCAATCCAGCCCATTAACTGGTCTGGCCTGGGTCAGTGAGCCTAACCAGAGGACACACACTAGCCAGCCCGGACTCTCAGAGCTCATAATACATAACAGTTAGAATGTGGATAACCTCACACACTGCAGGGGAAGGTCCAATCCCAAGGAGCTGGGTATAATCCCCTTGGCTGGAACAAAACAGATCACGTTGAGGGGCACTGGCAGATAGTAAACTTCTGAAGGTGATGTCCAAAGAATGGGCTGAGAGAGCCATCGTGGTGGTGCTGAGCTTTGAAGTGTGCTCAGGAGTCTGCATGATCAGGGGCTGTCTTCAACCAGATTAAAACCGAACAGCTTTCCACAGCTGACTTCATTCAGAAGTTCTCCTGAACTTGGCCTCTTCAGCAAAATGTTTATTCTCTATGAGGGGGAGTCTAGGCGGCAGAAAGCTTCTCAAAGCTAAATTCAAAATGAAGGCCTGAGTCAAGCTCATTAAACAGCAGAATGTCTCTGCACATTCAAACGGCATCTGAGTTTTCATACTTCATTTACTCAGCAGGACACCGAGCAAAAGCAAACTTCAATTGGAATCATGGCTGGGCCGGTATGAACGCCGGCCACTTGAGGTGGTCGGTGCAGACAGTCGCTTGCTTCTTTGCCAACTCCAACTGGGAAAACCACATTATTGCTATTGGAATATTTGGCACACGGCCAAACTTCACTCCCCACTGCCAGAGCCACTCACTGTCACATAACTATTATTAACACACAGTGCTGACACGGGGAATAACTTAACTCATACAAGACATTAGAAGGTAAAATGTTCCGGCTCCTGAGAGTCTTTTCCTCCCTGGTTAGTCTTTAGCAGAGCTTGTGGCAAAGCAAAGTAGCGTGACTCATTGTCTTGACGAGTCTCCTGCATTGCCTCACGAGAAGAGTGCACCTCTGAGTTTCATATTGTGTGATTCACACTTTGTACCACTGGCTTTGTTCTTTCTTTCTTTTTTTCATGACAGATCGCAATTTTTAAATTACACTCCGGTCCATGACCACAATTAATATTAGTCACTATTTCAAAATGGCATGAAGAGAAGGGCTTTCTTCACAGACTTTAAATGTTAAATTGATTACATTTAAAGGAACAATGAAACAATTCTGCCTACAGTTTAGCTGACACAAGAATATGTTATATTCTGCTCTTCAGTCAATATGAGCTATTTGTAATAGGAGTTATTCAATAAAAGCCCGACTCAACATTCAGCTATTCATCACAGCTTCCAGACTCAATGGCACAGACTAACAGAGTGAAGAGCAGGACACCGACAGGACTGGGACCAGGGTCTAGAGGGAAAGTGATGATTGTTGTGTAAAGTGGAAAATTTGCATTGAGTGATAAATGTCTCTCATCTTTGTTAAACGTGTGGCTGTAAAAGCTGCCAATACCCTACAAGACAGACCCCACTGTTCCCTCCATGTTCTGCTGACGTATTACACTGTTATTTATTAGTTCTCAGAAAACCCAGACAAGACAAGCAAATGGTTTAGATGCATCCCTGTGAGCTTGACAAATGTATTTCTAAATATACAGAAGAAACTGCCAATAGTCATGGGGGCAGTTCTGCTGAATTGGAATAACAGCGTGCTGCAGCCTCTGCTGTTGGGCGTGTCGTTTGTCCTGCCCTAATTCATCTTAGCCGAGCCCTTGTGTGTTCTCGGTCCCCTGGGGAAGAGAGCAGCACAGAGCCAAGCCCACAACACAACATGGTGACTCTGAGCAGAGTTCGGTGCTCAGATACTTCACTATAATGCAGTATATGCTCCCTCCTGATACCACCTTGCAGCTGGATAAGAAGTAACACAATCTGACTGTTGCCTATTTGGAACCACAAAACTAATGAGTGAATAACTTAATTTCTTTTAGGGCTATGCATTACTGATTAAAACAACTAGACTGGTTGTTAATCCTGCGGAGGATCTGATCATTTGTCCAAGTTCTATTCAGGATGTGAACCAGGATCAATACGAGCCCTGCAGGTGCCAGCTGGTTCCTCTGCAGTGCTTCTCTAACAGGGTTAACAGGCCCAGTGGTTGACCAAGGCAGACAAGGCCAGGTTATCTCATGCTACACTCTGAACAAGCACCTAAGAGTGATGTGGCTTAAAAGAGTGGCCCTCTCTTTCTAATAGAACAGACTGTGTTGAGCAAGCAATGCAAGCAGGCTGTGAGGGGTGCTTTAGCCTCAGTGCGGTAAACCAGTCACTTGTTCAACAGAACCTGACACGGCTCATGAAAGCTTCTGGATCAGCAAATTGTTACACAGCCCACTGCTCCTTCCAATTAATAATTTACCCTTCACCCCGTCCTGCAGAAAACAAACCCTTTGCTCTCTTGCCACAGGACAACAACAAAAAAGCAATCAGAGCAGAAGTGGACGTTTATCTACAGTACACACCGATACACAGTGACCGGAGTATAAATAAAGCCATGACTGCACTGCATCACAGACAACACAAACATGAAAGTAGATCAGTCACGGGCGAAGACGTAGCCGCTCAGAAAACAATGTCAACCCGATACAACCGACTGTTACCACACTTAATTTGCACACATTGATTTCCAATTTTCAATTATTAATTTTAATTAGGATGAAGTAGAATGTGCCATAGGGGAACAACAGTCAATTTGGAGGGATGCGGTCACAGAGTGGAGACTGATGTGTACTCATATAATGCCAACAGGGGCATCCCCATCAGCATTTCACAACGGTTTGCTGTGGCAGTGATGCAACCGTGTGTGTGAAAAAAAAATAAAAAATCAGATTCTCAGTTTGCACAGGCCAACAGCAGTGAAGACGTAACTGGAGGAGTGCATTTATGCAAGTACTGTATTTACATATGATTTTGAGATAATTGTACTTCACTATTTTCATTTAATGCTACTTTATACCTCTACATGTCAGAAACAGAGACTGCACTTAAACATAACATAGACTGACTCCACATCTACATCAAAACATATCATCAGTTACTAAAATATGATGTATTGTTATAGAAAGAACACCAAATGGTATATAAAGCACTTAAATTAGCCCAGAAGTCACCCACTATGATATTAAAGCTCTTACTTTTATTTCTGATACTTTAAGATTTTTTTTTTTTTTCCCCAATACTTTTGCCTTTTACTTCCTCGACCACTGCAGCTAAACGGGGTAACCCTTTGCATTCACAGAAGGCACATCCTCTTAGAGGACAAAGCCAGAGCTGATGTCTTGTTTACGATCAATACAGTAATAAATAACTAAAAGAAGAAAAAAAGCTTAAAATGGGTGTTACATTTGATCATGAAATGTAAGAGGATGAAATAAATAGCATTACAGATTCTCACGACCACTTGAACATCAAATCAAGACGAGAGGAGCAAAACCAAAACAGAGAGAAAATTCAGCCCAGTTCATTAACAGATTATGATTTATTGTAATTACTGTATTTGAGTGCTTCATGTGACACTGAACAGACACGTCTGTTTTTCTCCAGACAGCGGAGGCAGAGGCAGTCATAGGTGAATCTAGGACTTGCTATCAGGAGGTGTGAGCTTGAAACAGATTTTTTAAACCAGTTTGTTTTAACATCAACATGACATCAATTATCCATGTACGTGCTGGGCTGCTGCACTGAAAATAGTAGGTTATAAAACAGGTTTTGTTTGGTGCATCACCAAATGAAAGCCCAAAAATCAGTGCCAGTGCATCATCACACACTACACAGACAATGTAACATCCTGGAGCGTGCAGCTGTGCAGGCTAAAGCCCTCAGAGTAGCACACGGTACATTCAATATCAAATAACAGAAATTTATCATTTATCTCAGCATATATCCGACACAAATGATCATTAGGCACAAACAGCCAAAACTAAACAGCCCTGCAGTTAAATCTAGATGTTTTGATATCACTTGTAAAAGACAACTGGATTATCTTTATGTATTATAGATTTTACATTTCAACGATTCCCTCTGACAAGCAGGTTAAATGTGTTCTTTGATAATCAAAATAGCTGCTAATGGATTTTTAGGTGGTTTACAGCGGTGATCTTACAGTTCAGCTCCTGCAAATGTATACAGTATGTCCATGCTAATCCACCATTCACAACAAAACTCTTCTACATGTGTCTGAGGTGAAGTTGTGCATGCCCACAGGAGGAGCTGCTGAAACAGATGACTGCAGTTACATTATGTGCCCTGACTTTCTGTACCTGAAAATTTGCCTCAGTATTAATTACCCAAAGTCTTTTTAATACCTGTTATTCAACCCTCCGTGGGGAAACGTGGCTGTTAAAATTTGTCACTTTGATCCTTTATAGAGAACAGCGGTCAGCTTGAATTCATGACAGTTATATTGTACTGTTTCAGATCGCTCCTGCAGCACAGTTCAATTCACAGCTGACTACCAGTATGTTCAGTATGTTGCACATATTTTTGCCATTTTAGGCTCATGTGGTGGGCCATTTTCATTGATTGCCATCATTTCCTCTCAGAAATACAAAAATAGATAGAACCAGTGGATTTAGCTATATTTTTTCTTTGGAACATATTTAAAATACAGTCAATAGTTGATTGTGCTGCAGACGAAGATCGAGAAGGTTTTCCTTTTTTTTTTCTATCAAGGTGAAAGAAAACTGAATTCTTTGTAACTAAAATGAATCCAACATGTGAGGGAGCAAACTGTAAAGACAGGGGCAGAGCAGAGATAGGAAAAAAGTGGATTCTTGGGAGGAGGGAAACTTTATTGCTGCTCTTAAGGATATTAGATTATTGTAAAATCTAAAATACATGCAGTCAGGTTAAAATGTGGGTTTCAAATCTTATTATCTTATTTGCCCTTAACCCTCAACACTCATGACTTCTGCAGCTATCCAGGATACAACATCTGGCCTGGCAACATAAAAAACAACCATCTAACTGTCATCAGGTTTTGAGAAGAGCACAGACATGAAACAAAACCCAGAATACCTTTCATGTGACATAAACAACCCGCCAGAATAAATGTTGGCGTTGTGCATTTCTGCAAACCACTGATATGGTGACATGTCTTCATGTTCTTTACATCCAAAATTTACGTTTCAATTTTCAAAATTTTATGTTATGACTGCACTGTGGCTAAGGTCTGGTTAGGATTAAGAACAAAAAACAATTATTTAGACTTAGAAAAATATCATGTTTTCATTTAAAAATGCCCACTTTAATGATGGCCAATTGATGGCTGAAAATATCCCAACATCTCATTAAAAACACCTGGTTTTGTCGCTACAAATAAGACTCGCACAGTCGTCTCGCCGAGCTGTCACATCACCGCCATCCCGTTCAACTCATATACATTTATGAATAATCAGAACTACATAACTTTGATACCTATTGTAGAAATGCTAATATTATACACCTGAAAAACACAAATTATCCATGATTTGCAGAGATGTACAATGCCAACATTGTAGTCTGGTGACTTGGCAGCAAATAACCAAACCTGTTCGAACTTTGGCAGAAAACTGAGCATTCATGTACGACCACATCGCTCATAAGATGGTAAAGTTTAACTGAATTCTGAGAAAATCAGCAAAAGAAAATGTGAATAAATGCTTGTTTCCATTCTATACCATTATGCAATTATTAGGAGTTGACTCATCGCGATAAACGGTGGGTGGAGTCTGAAAACCATTATATCATTGCAGAAGAAGAGGGCGCAAAACAATGTTGTAATTAAGAGTGAATGTAATGTAATGTGAATGTAAAAAAAAATGTAGACAATACGATGAAAATCTGTGCTGGTTTCAAAAAGATATATAATAACCACGATGCAAACATGGTTATAGTAAGAAAATGAGTGAGAAAAAGGGTTTTAATATCTTTGGTTAGACTTAGTCTGTGAAGTTTGCACAGTTTCACCAACGCTTTGGTTTAAACCAGTTTAAAACATGAAACTAGTCATCAAAATAGTCAATTCAATGTAGAACTTTGTGTCATAGTTTGGTTCTTTACAGTTAAGGATCAAAATGATTTGACTTTGTGAGGAAAAATAAAAATCATAATTTAGAAATTCAAATGCAACTAGAAATGAAACTAAATGAAGAATTTCCAGAGAATAAAAACTACAAATTTACAAAGAGGACAAACAAAATCTAAGAGCAAATAAAATAGAAATGAAACTCTTACTAATTACTTTCATCATTGCTTGGTTTCCATGCCTCCATGCAGTGGACGTCTACAAGCAGATCAGCCATTCAAAAACAACCATGTGAGGCTGTAATGCAAGTTACACCTATGCAGTGAATAATATATTATTCCCATGGGAATCAAAGCACACTAAAACCTGTCAACATACACAGAGAGGTGTATGAATGCAAATGTAGTAGAAGTTATTATTGGTCACGGCTTTATGCCTTTGACCATTTCTCTCTGTGGAATGTTTTGTAAGCAAACAGCGCTCGTCAGTTGTTGACTCAAACCAATGATTTTATGTGTCCAGCATGTCCCAGCGAATGGATCTGTCCCTCACTGTAAACACAAACACCATCTAGTTTAAAGACGGACAATCAGCGCGCCTATCCACCTACCAAATTAATCCCAACAATACAGAAACACATACGCTCACACAAACACAAGGATAATTGCTTTTTAATGATCTCACATTATGCAAATGCTCATCATGAAGCCATAAATCTTTGGAGGAGTTCATACTTGTCTCACCACCAGTAAAGCCAACAGACTGACATTTTATATTGTATGAGGAAAGTTAGAAGTTTTACTGACTTTTACTGATCTCCACCCATTTATATGCACAATCATATACCGTAATCGAGCGTTTTAAAGACCGACCTGTCAAAAAACAAACCAAAAATGACCAGAAATGTGTCATTTTAACTTTCAGAAAACTCTGCTAGGGCATTGATATTTATAAAAACAGGCAATGTGGTATAACAGTGTGTTTAATAACCTACTAAATTAGTGCTAGAACCTGTGAAATATTCAAATATCTGAAAACTGGAAGTTTGGAGACCATAGCAGTGCATAATGCTCAATTAGGTATGAAGAGCAGCAGCGGTGGATGGATAGATAGCTGGTACAATATGAAAGGACCGAAACAGGAAAACATCTCTAGCCTTTGATTAACACAGAAAAACTGTAGATTAAGGGTTTTTCCTTTATACCATCATCTCTCCAGGATAATGCGAACCCTTTAGAGACATCTCCCAAAAAGGAAAAAAAAAAAAAAAAAAAATGAAATCCTGGAGTTCATCTCAAATGAACCGCTGGCTCTGAAAGCAGTGTTGTTCTTTCAGTCTCTGAAACTCGCTAGGCCCATGAATTATTCTCCCCGATTCTCAAAGTCAAAGTGAAGTGAAAAGTATACAACAGCAACTTAGGGAGTATTGTGTGTGTGTGTGTGTGTGTGTGTGTGTGAGAGAGAGAGAGAGAGAGAGAGAGAGAGAGAGAGAGAGAGAGAAGTTAAAGAGGCAGCTAAGAAATTAATCGAGCCATCTGGGATGAGCAGGAGGTTCCAGCACCTGTCAGCATGGGGCATAAATCCTGAATCTCAGTCCTCGTGACATTTACAATGAGTGACGGAACAGCGTTTAAAATATTTAAAACAAGCACAACATTAGATTTAATCACTGGTCACTTTTGATTAAACTGAAGTTGTCTCATTTAAGGACAAACGGAAGACACAAAAGGAAAAATTTCCATCCAAAATCTCATTTCAAAGTCAAAGCAAGGACCATGGAGATTGATCCGTGGACCTTAACCCTCTTTTTGTTCTGTGGCGGAGGGCGATTTTGTCATTCATACTACAGTATGCCCACGCCTGGAATTGAAGTGAGTCCCAGGAACATGTTCCAGAATCATAATACAACTGAATGTTTAAAGTGCGAGGCTGAGAGAATCACATGGTGTCAAGTTTCTTTGCAAATGGAATTTCTCAGGGGGGATTCATCACTTTGACGATGCGTGTGCCTGAACCAGTAAGTCAGCATTTTCTGTCTTTTATCCATCTAAACTCAATTGAAAGGTCTTAATGAAGTGCGTGCCACAGGACATGATGAACTCCTATAGGTCTGTTTTTCTGCTCAGACTTCACATCGTATCGGCTGACGACACGTGCTCGGCTGGTCCCTGCAGAAAAGCGGCACTGACCTTGTTTTTGACGTGTTTTTTTCAGCTTTACAACTAATTTTGGATCAGTTTCTCCACAACACAGATTGGATCCTCATGAATGCATCCTTGTGTCGGGTAATGATTACATTTCCTCTAAAATTTCCTTTGATCCTTATCATCCAGATGCCCTTTTGTCGATGTTTAGATCCCATGCTACATTTCTTTGTTCCACTTAGTGCGCTCTAGCTCTGCGATAGCGTCTCTTCATGTTCTGTCCTTTTCCTTTTTCCTCTCTGGCAAAAGCCACCAATTTAATTGAATTTCTGGGCTTTTAATGTCTGCATTACTCTAATCAGAGACGAGGAGAGTGGAGTTGTTTATCTCGACCTTGGTGGAATTAGCAGAAGGGTATTTGTAGAGATGTTAATGCTCTGAAAAAACCCACAAACTATTCTGCAAGATCGTACCTGTGCTTGTGTAGATCAGCAAGTCAAAGATGCTCATACACATCCAGACTGACGTGTACTCCAGCGTCAGGGAAAAAGCACATCCTGGTGACAAAATGCTGTAAACTCACACCAAAGACAAACAATACTCTTCTGTGATTCAAAGCACTGTCTTTTATATAAAACAACAGCAGTGAACACAAATACATTTTATATGAGTTGACCCAGCTTCCAAGTCTTTTCCTGCTCTCTGACTGTACAACATTAACATGCTAGCTCCTGATGATTCATCAGTCACAGACAGGGGAAAGATAGAGCTGCCATTAAAGTAAGGTGCAGCCATTCAACTATCTCACACAAACAACATGCGATATAACCTTCTGAGAGGGTGGCACGACTGCAGGCGAGGCAGAACACAGTGGAATGCAAAATACAACCCCAAATACCCTAGGGCCCGGAGGCAAATTTGATTAAAAGTTTGTTTTTCTTCACTCTCAACAAACGGAGGAGCTCGTCGATGCGGCACTGACAGTTAATTGGACTTGGCAGGGCCACGGGTTCATTCGTCAGCATTGTGTGGGGCTTGCCTAGGAGGAGCAGGACAATCGATGTCCCTCAGGACGACCTGTAATCACTGCAACACTCCAATGAAGTCCAGGGTTAAACATCAGGAGATTGCAGGTGCACCAGAGGATCTGAGAAAGACTGCTAATATGCTCCCCACTCCCACAGCAACCCAAGGACACTGCAACACAGCACCCAAAGGACTGTGGTGATCCCAAGGAACAGAATTACACCTCAAGCTATTATTCTAACCAAAATTAACATGAAGTCCTGAGAGGTGATGCGGGTGTCAATAACACATATTTTGCATATAAAATACGACATAAGACTTTGCATGTGTGCAGTCGAGATCTGCGGTTCCCAAGCTGGGGTCGGGACGCCCACAAGGGGTTGCAAGTTGCAAAGGGTCCCGAATGATTAAGAGGATTTTTGTTTATTTTTTCAGGCTTGTCTCCAATCTGTGCTTTTTCATTTTCTAGCCTTTTAAAAAATAGTCAAAGAAAACAAGGAAGGAAATTGCTCTTTGGTTGAACTCATCACAACTGGTAGACATGGGCCACTGATTATGTGGGTTCACAGACAGATGTTTGTCTTAAGGGGTCACAGGCTGAAAAGGTTGGGGACTGATTGTCGAGATCAGTGGCAGACAGACGAAAACAACTCTTAAATATCTGGTACTGCTGGAGAGAGTGTTTTTGCATTACCGCATTTTGGTGTGCGGAATTACAGTATGTCTACCAGAGACTGGATTGTAAAAAGGTCATGAAAAGCAATGATCAATAAAAAATCAATTCAATCTTTGGAAACAAACTTCATAAACACAGCAATGGGCCAAAAAATCAAGTGTGACTTATAGACTGTGAAATGAGCCTAAAACAGCTTTGTTCTACATTAGTATTCAGGAGATATCTTATCTCTCTTTACTGTTATCATAGCATTTCAGCTATTTTAGACACACTGACCTTCTCTTAAGGACAGGAGATAAGGCTTTTTAATGTCCTTATTAAATCAAACCATCCATACAGACTCTCAGAGCTGGGTAGTGTGTTCCAGGAGGCCTTAACTCTCTCTCTCGCTCTTACTGACTAATACGCATCATGGTGATAATGACCAGTGGGACTGTATGTTGTACCTGCACTATTCAGAATGATTGTGTCATCCTCACCATCATCACAATATGCCCTGATTTCCACCTGCCCTTTGTGCTGAGGTTTAGATGTATGGGAAGAAAACACACTCAAATACACACACGCGCACGCACACAAGCACACGCAGTTATGTTTCCATAGCTTATGAGGATGTTACACAGACTTACAGTCATTTCCTAGAGACTTAGCTTAATCATGACCATAACCACTACTTGGCCAACCCTTACCCTCACCTTAACCTAAACCTAGACTTAAACCTAAACCTTACCTTACCCTAAACTTAGTCCGAGTCTTGACCCTATAATTTAATGATTTATGTTATGGGGACTTGCATTTTGTACTCAAAAGTAAGGCAAGTCCCCGCAATGTGTGACTGTGTAAACATATTTATGCCTCCAAAACATAAGTAATACACATGCACAAACATACACACACACGCAGACAAACAGACACACACACACACACACACACACGACCAGACATTTTAGGCAATGTCCCAAAGGTAATGGAGCAGTGAGCTCTCGGGGAACAATAAATCCTGGTTAATGGAATACTGGACCAATGATGCTTATATGTACAGAAAATATCAGACATGTATGCGTGTGTGTGTGTGTGTGTGTGTGTGTGTGTGTGTGTGTGTGTGTGAGTGAGTACGTCAAGTAAGTTAATGCATAATACTAATGCAAAACCTCTTCAAAAGATTGTGATGGTTGCTTTCAGTGAAAATATTTGAATAATATTTAATTCATGATCACCACACATCTGTGTACGTGTGTGTGCATATGTGTGTGTGCGTGTGTCATCAGCAGTAATGAAGCCTACAGTCAGCTACGGCGCCTGTGCCACAATTCATTTGATGGACTCACCATCAGTCAGTTGATGTCTTGGCACGGTGATTTACAGCACGCATAAGTCATGTGAGTCACTACGAGACATGTAAGGAAAGATCTGAGAGGCATGCTGCTACATTTTGAGAAATCTCTGCCAGAGCCTCGGCAGTGACATCCACACAGTTCAATCTGTTCTGTTTAACAGCCAATAACAGTGCTCAACTCAAACCGGCAAAGTTCAGTCCTTCCTAAGTTTTTTCGTGACTATTAGTACCAGTCAAAGTGGTGTTTTACTAAATCATTAAAACTTAAGAGGTACCTTAAAGTGAAGACTTTAGGAATTGGTAAATCAGTTACTGTAAAACATCTGTAGCGCAGTCCAATCAAAAGTAATCACCAGTGTAAACAGGAAGGCACTGCGGCAGCATGAGCTGCAACTGAACAGTTTTAGGGAGTCAAACAGTATATTAAACTTAAAGGAGGTTTTTTTTTTTTTTTTTTTTCAAACTGTCTTGATGCTGTCTTCATAACTGCCTTTGTTGGCACATTGCAACTTTTCAATCAGAAACCAGCAGCTTGATGTGCTCAAATGTACGACAGAAACAGGACAAACAGCGATTCACCCACAAAAACATGGCACTCGACAGGGTACTTTCAACTTGTTATTGTTATGTAGGCATGATTTTGTGGTATTTATATATGAAAACATAGAGAAATATGTGTGTTTCAGATTTTTATGTAGTGAGTGATGAGTATTTATGCAGTTTATAATGAGTGGAAAATATCTGTTCACACAAATCTACCGACTGTTATTTAGCCAATTAGTCTATTAGCATAACATTTTGAGATGTATTGTGTTTTTTGGGAGATACAATTTAAAATCTTCCAAATTTACATGAATATTTTGATCTTAACTCTTCAATATAGTCTAGTCTTCAATTAATCTACAATATTAGCAAGCTACTGTTAACTTTGTCAGCTATGTAATCTCTATGAATTTGTTTTTGTGGTGCAACCCATTTTTATTTAGTCATGCGTACGATCGTGTTCAGGCCAACATCCTCATTTATTTCATTGAGACCACTCATGGTGTAGCAGGGATACAGAGTTGTGAAATCCTGTCTCAGACTATTATAGACCATTGTGCAGAGTTTTGGTATAATCTGATAAGCCTTTAAACTCATGGATTTGATAGTCTGTTCCTCACACTCAACCTCCTGGATCATATTTGGCTGTCTCACCAGTGTCTTAAATAACACCTGTGCAGCCCCTTAGGTCAATGTAGGGCTGTATTTGCTCTGAATGCTCACAAAATCTACAATTATAAACATGAGACAACTAGGTTAAGATTGGATTTTACTAAAAACTGGTGCAACCAGCTCTGGTTCATCAGTACAATATGGAGAAAGAGGTGATATCTCAATGAGCGTGAACTCTGCTGTGGAGAAAATAAATAACACTGTCACATACGTATATAAACTGGCTTCAAAGCTCCCTGGGAGCCCAGTGTGCTATACAAAAACAAAGCTCTGTCAACACTGGTGGGCTTCATGCATACATGCCAACACGCAAACACACACATATGGAGAAGTAACTGTGTAGTACGAGGAACTATAGATCGGTCCATCTCCTGTCCCCTCGAGAAATAGCATTGCCGGGTGCTTTGATCTACCAGAATGAATGAGGCAGTCGGCATCGACTGTTACAAGCAGCAAGGAACCCCTTTCAGAATGATACAGTTGGAATATTTATAGGTCTCCCAAAATGTCTCTCTTTGCATGGTTTTATAATGAGGAATTCAATCGAATCAGACTTCTCTTTAAAAAGGTGGTGCAGAGATCAAAACTCACTTTTCCTGTTTTTTTGTTGATATGGGGCCATAATCTTCAAGAAAAGCTGTTTTTATACTGCTTTAGACATTCAAAAGACACACACACAGAAACAGAATTCTTCTATCTGTAAGATTAATGGAGAGAGAGGTTTTGAGAGGAAAGTATGGAGACATGTAGAGTGATGCGTCGAGCCACAGTAAATCTGTGCGTGCATCTCTGTCCTGTTCAGTGTAATTCACAGTCTCTTGGTCTTTGACAGCGATGCATGTCAATGTCCTGCTGCTGTGGGATTGGAAAGGAACCATCTGGCACAGATGCACTTTGGAGAATAATGTGTAAATACTGTCGACGGGTGCCAGTGCCAGAGGGAGTCCTCACAAGGGTGTTTTTCAAGCCAAAATGAAGTTGAACTGCACAGTTTTGGTCTGGTTACTCCTTCACATTGTGTCCGCACTGGTTGGGGCAATGTCATCTGCAATGAAATCAGCTAATGAGGCTAAAGGAAATACAGTATATCTTCTTGACCCGGCCCAAATTCTCATTTCAATGCAATTTCGAGATCTAATAAAAACCAATCACTGGTTTAAAACTTTAATAATAAATAATTTTACTGTTTTAGTTGACAATTAACATAAAATAAGTAACATGTACCACCCCTGCCGACCCTCCTCTCCATCTGGTGTAATATCCCATAAACAAGTGTTCATAGGCCACATTCATCAATTAACCATGTGTATAGCACCCGCAGCAGTGGCTGCCTTCCCATTTGAATACATTAGGGAGGAATATGTTACCTCATGGACCACGGCTGACCAGCCACATTAGATTTGGCTATTAAGTGTGATAGATTTCTTCTTGGAAGGCAAAGGATGCTTTGTGGTTAACAAAGCTAAACTACCCCTTGGACTTTTCAGATACTTATCTTGGTAGCATTGATTTTTTGAACCCCTCTGGAAGTGGGTGAACATTTCCACCACAATGCAGTAAAGCAAACTTCAAGATCTCAGAGAGAAGAGACACTAAAGCTCCGTATTTATGCACATTTCTTCTCCTTGAGCACCGGGAACGTATCATTATAAGACTGAAGCACATGAAATCAATGACAGTGCTCCATTGCACCTAATATTTTACAAGTGATGGCAGTCTTAGCTAAATATACCTTGTACACGCAATGTCTGTCTTTATCATTCTCTTTATTTGAAAGCTGTTATTACTGTAGCATATAGTGACCCTGTGTGACAGGCTCATCAAAAGGGGGAGCGCTGGATAGTACACAGTCATGGAAGCGAAGAGACCGGGTCATTTCTCTGCCAGTTTAAAAAAAGAAAGTCCACTTTTTAATCCAAGAAACTCATAAGATTCTGGAAAAGCTTGGTATGGTTTTCATTCGATAAAGTCATAATATTCTACAAAGATTTGATTTCCCATTTCATCTCATACCATGCTGTTCTTTTTACAGCAGCATATACTATATTTGTTGCACACAACCAATAATATCACTGCTGTGGCAAAATGTAGAGCTATACTTCAGCAGACTAAAATGACTAAAGACATACTGTTCAGTCCCATAAGCAGAGCTGCATCTATCTGAATTGCCTTTGCAAAATTTGCTGCACCTGTTTTATTGAATCTAATATTTGTTCATCCCTTTTTTATATTTACATTTCGAAAATCCCGCAGAGAACAATGTTGTTTTTCAAGGCAAACCCTACTGACAAAACAAAGTATACGCAGCGGCACAAAGAAGACGAACACAATAATATTCAATTCAAACAGAAAACACAAGCACGACAGAGAAAAACTGACAAAAACAAACATTAGCAGGTACGTGTCATCACACTGTCGTAATGCCCCGAGCTGCTAAATGAAAAAGCAAAAACTCATTTCGTGACATGTGATCAGAGAAACATGTTCAAGACCACGCTCCACAAACACAAACATATAGGCGTTAGAGCAGTCACACCAACTAACAACAACAATTAATCATTCATCACACTTTTGGGAAAACACAGCCATAACTCAGAGCGCTCCAAAACCATGTGATAGATGTAGAACATTTGCAAACAACAGTCAAAAGCAAACATGGTGTTTTGCTGTTTTATCTGTGGTCCACATCTACTAGTGTGCCCTTGAGATGAATCTAAGACACCCCAGGACTCCAGGCAGGTCACAGAGCAGGTCTGGTCTCAGTGGGACTGCTGCCTCAGGCCGAGGAAGAGGATGAAATGTTTTCTGGCTACAGCAGGTGGACACCAGCGGGTGAAAAACAGCCTTCACCGCTGCTCCCAACACAACTTACTGAATCTCTCCCACCTTATCGCCTTCTCTTTCCTGGCCACAAACAGTCCGACTCTTTATTTTCACCACCTGACCCATATACAAAACTGCTTCCTGGTGGGTGCTGCTCCAGAAACGAGGTCCAAGCCTTTGATCCAGCTCCAGATCACTGGCTGAAAGGCTGTCACTTCAGCTTTAGGCCGCTCAGCATCCCACGGCAGTTCTTCATCTCCAAGCCTGGGCGACACACTTTTTATCACATTCACACATCCTTCATCATGTGACCGGCTCATTCTGCCCTCTCACCAGCTATAGCGTCAGGGAATTCGCTTTCATGTGAGCACAAATACCTCAACTCAAACCAAATACCGGTAAAATAAACAGCAACTAAACCAATGGCGTTGATTGTGTGGGAACTGAATAGATTTTATGCGTGCTTTTCAGCCCATTTGAGACGCAATATGATGGCTGCATCCACTTATGCAAAGGCTGCTAAAGCTCACATCACCTATCTGAGCTGGGCGAAAGTAAAATTTACAGTGAAAGACAAAAAAAAAAAAAAAAAAAACATGCTGAACCATTTACACGAAGGAAAAAGAGGGCAGATTTAATTTAAAAATTGGCACGCATTCCTCATTTCTACAGATGAAAGCTCATAAATGAAAAAGCCTGGAATCATGCCTGGTATGGAAATCTAAAGTTATGAATAATGCCTCTGTCTCAATCATCAAGTCTGTTTTAATAAGGTGGATTAGCCCAGCACCTGCAGGCTGGAAGGCACGCACGGCTGCACTCCTAACCAACCAAGAGTGGGACAAGAGTCCCTGGGGGCTCTGAACCTCACATCCTCCCAGTTGGACCCTCACCAGTCTGTAGGAGTGAGCAGCAGCAAACAGCTCAGGCTTGTCATTTATGCCCATGAATCCACCACCAACGGGCTGGCGCTGCAGCGAGAGCAGCTGATTTACACACAGTTGCTAATCAGGGAATGGCTCTCTTGCTAATGAAAACTCATAGATCTATACAGTAACACTACTGATATGATTTTAGCTCCCATTACTCATTCCTAAATATGCAGTAGGGAGTAACAGTTAAATGCTACAGGGAGCAGACAGCTGAAGTGAAGAATCTGGGGTCAGAAGTGTTGACTAGGTCATTGCTACCAGGGAATAAGAGCCTCCTGAATGCACATTCACTATTTCTCTGCAGACATAAATATCACAAAGGAGTAAATAGATTCTTTACTCCCGTTCGGCCGAAGTGACGCTCCAGCATTTAGCCGATTGCAGGATGGATATGCCTAACCCCACCCTCTCATTCCTCCTGAAGTCCAGCCCTGGGATCTGTGAGGAAACCCCAGGAAACAGAAAGGCCAGCACAATGGTTTGTTTCAGCTTGGCATTGATTCATCACTCCACTGAACAAGTCATAGGCACCAGTCTAATCATGATTAAGACCATAACAGAGAGCTCGGTAGACACAGGGGGGATGCAACCATCCATCCATCCGCTATATTCATCAAGCAAATCACTTCCACTTCCAGCAAATGAAAATGAATTCATTGTGACTTACCTGTTCCATTGGCTGTGTTTGCTAAGAAGAGAGGATACAAAGCTGAGCAGCTTTGAGATAGACGCACATTGTGGCAAAACAGTTGTAGGATTCACAGTAAATTCTTATGGACTAACTGGCTGTGAAAGCCATTTAGGAATAAATGAGTCAAAGTGATTAAATGCTGGTTTAAGAGTAAAGTGCACTCACCACTAGAGCAGTCCAGTCCGCCCCATCCGGGCTCACACTGGCATGTATCAGGAGACACACAGCGACCGTGGACACACTCCTCTGTACACAGAGCTGAGACACACAGAGACGTTCCCTCATCAGTGCAGTGTTTAATTGAGTTAACGCACATACGCACACACGCAAGCAGATTGTAAAACATCATTAAACCACCAATAAACAGCATAATGAAAAGCACCAAGATAACAGCTGAAAGAAAATGGCCCATAAAATTGAACACTCAATATCTCCCTAATACCATCAAGGGACTAAATCTTAGCCATGGCACTCACATTCAACATCCATCTCCACAACTTGACACTGGTCTAAATGATTTTTTAGGAGATTGACTCTCAACATCTCTATTTATCACATAGCTAAACTTTCCACAGTGGGATGTTATCAGCAGCCTGGGCCATGAAAGAACAAGCTGTAAATCCCTTCTAATTTGATCAGCCAGCGCTTTGTCACATAGCGATGCTTTAATGTAGCAGGCCCAGGCACCACAGTGTTTACTAAGTGCACAGTTTTCTTGATCATTCATATTGAGCAACACAGCACCCAATTGATTGGGTCAGCATCAGTATGCCTGGGAGCACGTGCACAAGAGCTGGAGGTTTGGTTCAGCTAGATAATAAAGTGACCTACATGGAGGGTTTTTTTTTTTTTTTTGCCACATTGCCATTTTTTGTGTGTGGGATGTGAAGCCAAGAAAGAAAAGTATCGCAAAAACAAGCATTTAGCATGAAACAAATCTGTGGCAGCCAAGGTCATCTGGCCAGCAGGGTTAAGACAGACAGGCTCTTATCTGAGGAATAAGACAGTCAGGCAAATACGAAGAGAGAGAAACCCCGCCTGATGGGAATCAGCAGTCCACTAACATGGCCTGTGGAGGGATGATACACAATCCAAGGACAGCAGAACAGACAGACCATCGCCTTAACTGATCAGACCTCATCCAGCACTTCATCCAAGTTTTGCTTTTCTTCTTATTTTTCCTTGTTTTATGATCAAATGTGTTAAAGGGCACCAGGACAGCATCTGTGGGTTTTTTAAAAAAAAACAAAAAAAAAAACAACATAAGCCCTGGAGCAATTTCGCAGCTCTGTGTGCAACACTATGCCGCTCATCCTGCAGGCAGAGAGGTCAGCAGAGAGCTGGATGCAGGCCTGAACAGTGCCGCTATAGATTATCACTCAATCAGGCTTCGATTAGGATCCACTGCCTGCGGGAGAGGTGCAGCGGGAGAGGAAAAAGAGGAGTGAATCCCAAACACCCACGAGCCGGTGCTAATCGCAGAAATGCTCCCAAGGCAAAAATGGTAAACCAGAGATTGAAAGATAATTTAGGGCAGATTTCTGAGCATCGGTACTCTGGCAGAAAACTGCCTAATTACAGTAAGCCAGCAAAAAGAAAGGGGCTTCAACATTTGTGCTGACGAAGGTGTGAGATTGACTACATCATGTAATCAATGAGCCCACCGTATGCAGAGTATTCAAACAGAGGAGGAGACGAATTCAATGTCACCATGATGAGTTGATTTCGTTTACTTTCAATCAGCAAATTCTGATCAGCGAGAACAGGGAAATGCAAATGTGTCACATCCTTTGGAAAAAAAAAAGAAATATGGAAATGAAGTTTTGAATATGGGAGAAAGGATAAAGCGCTCCCTTCTCCTGAGATCTGAACCGGTGTACTGAAGGGATGGCATAATAAATTAGGAGGTAGGTCTTTCATTTTAATTGAAATTCATGAATCACTCTGCTTAACTCATGTCTAAGGAATCTGTTGGAAAATTGAGTCTTTCATCTAGATAAAAGGCTAATCTAACTCATTATGCAGAGGTGTTATCAGACCAGGGAACAATGGAGCTAATTGGTGATTGTCATGCAGTGTTAATAAATTTAATATTCTTGCCCAGTCAAACTACAATCTTTTAAAACGACTGATAAAATACATCTGTGTCGTCTCTCCTCTAACTGCGTTATTCTCCCTGTGCTTGGAGAGCTCTGCTGCAGGCAGGAAAAAAAGACCTCCCAGTACAATTCTGTTTGTTTATGATTTTTGTAAGAGTCGTAGTTTTGTAGAACACTGGTAGCAAAAGCGAAGTAAAAAAAAAAAAAAAAAAGTGGAACATTGTGATGTAGCTGATGGATAAATCGCTCTAAGAGATTTGCCTACAGAACATATCAAACAGCTCCCTCCAAAGCTCCTTCCACATGCCTCTGTCTAGTACAGCGATGATTTATTTTAAAACTGTGTCTTTGAAGCATTAAAAAATGCAACAAAGCCAAAATGAAATCAAAGGCACCAAATTCCTTTCTGGAGAAAAATCTCATCATCTCCCCAATCATCAAAACCCAAATGTGAAATGTGCTAGCGTATTTCTGCCTGAAACTTTATCAAGACCCAACTAATTCCACCGCCAAAGTAATTTTTAGAATTGTGCTGCACCACTGGACAGGCACGAGTCATGCAGGAGTCATCTGCCCTAAATGCTCTGCAGAAAGAGGGACTCATAGCCCTGCAGAGCCTGTCAGCCTCTGAAGATATTA
This sequence comes from Chaetodon auriga, assembly GCF_051107435.1. Taxonomy (NCBI): domain Eukaryota; kingdom Metazoa; phylum Chordata; class Actinopteri; order Chaetodontiformes; family Chaetodontidae; genus Chaetodon; species Chaetodon auriga. The sequence goes on along the minus strand of NC_135079.1, from coordinate 11,459,706 downwards.
GGAGCTGTTGTCATTAGTGAGTTCCCCTCACTTCCTCATGCACAACTGTAATAATCATGCTTATTAGGAGGGAAATGAGTTCCTCACATCCTCTACATGGGCTAGTTACAGATTAAGGTAATGACTTGTGATAGATCAAAGGTCACAGAATTAATAACGACCTCTAGTCGGGAACTTCAAGCACTAATTAAAGAGAAGCAGATAAAGTTCAACTTGTTGTGGAGAGCTTTGAAAAAATGAAACAATCACATCCAAAAGACACGATGAAAAACAAGAACAAACAACAAAAATACACCCTTAAAGATAATGCTGCTCATTCAGTGTCAGAAGTATTGTCCTTCTGTGTGTTTGTGAGATAATTTTGCTTAATTCAAGGTCTTCACATCCCCAGATTCATTTGGCTGCCTCTCATTGAAACTAATGTAATGTTGATGTGGTGCCATAACAAAAAAAAAGAAAGAAAAAAAGGCACAGGCAGGATTAAAAGGCAAACACTCTTGCAGCATTTTTGACTTAATGAAATAGACTTCACAGAGAAATCCACACTAAACTAACAATACAACAAAGTGTCCTGAAATAGACAACTCGAGTTAATTTTGGGTCGATTTACTCTATAATGCCCCCTTTTGTCACTGCATGCAAAACAGCTCGGGGAGTACAAATCTCTTAATCCTGGGAGTGAGAGTGCGAGGATTAAAAGGGGTGGAACAGTTTGCAAAGGCAGCAGAAAGCAAAACTGCCCTCTCGGCCCCTATCAACTCAGCCTCCCCACGTCACCTGAAAGAGGGTTAAAGGGGAGGGCGGCTGTTTCCGCTCACAGCCTGACATCATATCAAAACAAAACCTATTGTTCGCACAAAGCGAAGGCCAGATTTGAGATGCACCTCCGCCGTCTGCACAACCGCCTCGTTAACACCCCGAAAAGACTGTTAATGAACAAATGGCACTGACAGTCAAATGGTTAATGAATATATTATTGATCAATCTGCGCCTCCTTCCTCAAGACCCCCAGATAATCACACCGGCTCTTATTCTTTGCTGGCTGGCTTCCCGGTGCTCTGTTGCCCTGAGGCTAGTAGAGCCTAGACAAGGACAAGCTCAACTCTGGTCAAAGAGCATACCCACATGGCTGCAGTCAATGTATCAGAAACTCCCTCATGTTGCAAAAGATCTAGGAAAATATTAAAGTGCAATTCTAATCTTATTTAAAGGGAATAAAACATTAGGTAAGGCGAGGATTTCAAAAAAGCATAACTCTCAGAAGCTATATGTTCTGTCTTTATTTGGCCAACATGCAAAAATATTCAGTTTGATGTGCGTGAATAAAAATAGAAATCAATGACCATTAATGAAGCTACAAAAATGACAGTGAAGGATTGTTATCAGCATATTGCTTATTTTAACAGCTTCTGGTCTTTTTATGTTATTGAATTCCAGTGTGGTTTTATGGCGGGTGTTATACCTACTCCGTCTGTAGCCAGGACCCTCTTGGCTCGTTAATTTTTCTCATTGTTATACAACTTCGATTAAATTACTCTTGCTGGAAGAGTAAAGCAGAGAGCGGTGTACGCTGTAAAATACTGTGCCTTCATGTTAAATCATGCTCAATCATCCTAAACTGAGTAAATTCTCACGGATGGTGGCGTGTTAACAGTGGCGGCAGAGGTGGTGTGTTATTGGGTGTTTGTGATAAACTGGAGTGGGGGCAAGCCACCTACAGCAGCGATCAATCCTAATATTTCCTCTTTTTCTCTAAATGTCTAGCAGACATGACCTGAAATGTCAGAGAGGAGTTAAATAAAGCATACTCACGAACACACAAGTCTCCGCTCTCAAAGTAACCTGGGCAACACTGCGAGCGGCGCCTATACATGGTCCTCACTCCCCGCCGGTAAGCTGTCTTATAGCTGATCCTGGGAAAACAGACACACCGAGACGGCTACGTGATGTAAAGAGTTACCCTTTCTGAAGGGCAGGGTAACATATAGACGGTAAAAGTAAGCTGTACCATGATTTTCTGTTGTTACTGGCAAGTTTTTAAAGTTCAACGAGGAAAGAGAATCAAAATCCAGAGGAATTTTACGTAAAACACAACATTAAAGTAAATATATGGGAGGCGACGTTGTGTACTTCTTTTCTTGGATGCCAACTATAAACCTTAATGGAGTAATTAAAACATTTACTGTAAGATGATTACAGTCAGAGGCCTCCTGGCTCTGACCACTTCACTGTCAGCCACATTAACAAGGACATTTACTGTGGCCCTCGTAGACTTGGCTCTGCTTTTGGGGGACAGTAAAGGGCATGTCACTGATGAAAGAAATATGGGGACGATTAAGGAGACTTCTCCAAACTCACCTGTGCCTTGTGCATTTAAACCAGTTGAGGATGTCCGTGCACCTGGTGTAGTATATCTGGTCGAATGGGTGAGCGTAGGACTCCTGGACAGTCACAGCGTAGCTGAAAGACAGAAATGTAAAGACGCCAGTGGTGGATAGAAGTACTGCACTTAAGTACAATTTTTAGGTCATTTTAATCAATTTGACAATGTCCATTTTATGCAGCGTTATACTTCAACTAATCGTATATTACTGCACCTTTTACTCCTTTGACAATATGACATTTATCTGACAGTTATAATCACTGGTTATTTTTGAAATTAAGATAAAAAAAAAAAACATGATGAGCGTATCAAGCACAGCAAACATTAAATCAGAGGTTCCCAAACATTTTGGCCTGTGACCTCTTACAAAAAAGCAATGTTAAGTTTTGGCCACTTGTCATGTTTCAGATGTCTATAAGTTGTTAGCAGTTCAACCAAGGAGACCTTTCCCCTCTAGACTTCTGGTTTCACCTCAGTAACCCAAAGAAGTAAATAGACAGGAAAGACGTCCAGCACTTCACAAAAAGCAAAATCCCAAAGCATAAATATACACTTTTATCACAGAATTTGTTTTTTTCTTCTTTCCTTCCCCATTAATCTCCTCAAGACCTCTCAGATTTATCTTGTGACCCACTGGAGGTGACCCAGTCCCTATGTTGGGAACCACTGGACTAAACTATAAAACTGTTAAGTTGAAATTTGCTTGACCTCCAACAATAAAACGCCGCTGACACATCAGTGCAATAATATAATACATAATCATACGTCAGTCACAGGAGCCAATTTTCTGTTCAATTAATACTTTTACTCTGGTACTTTCAGTACATTTTGCTGATAATATGTTTGCCTTTTGTAATATTTTGAATGCAGGTTTTTTTTTTTTTACCTGTGATGGGGTATTTCACCCTGTTATACTGGTATTTTTACTGAAGTAATCTTCCTACAATGAAAGACGCTGCCGCGGACATAGACTTTCTTGCTCCTTAGAGATGTTTGAAGAAACAAAAAACAATAACAGCACATAGTTCCTGTCAGTGGATACAGTCCTAATGAAAGTGATACAATAACTTTGATATGCAAAGAAAGGACTTGAAAGGAGCTTTTAGGTGATTCATGTTGGTGAAATATGCAGCCAGGGACAGTTTGAGGATATTGGAGGACCTCAAAGCCACGAACACACCTCACTTAAGGAATTCATTTTGATGCCAACAAGGTGGAACTACGATCCCTAAGTACCGTCACCTTGGTCAGGCAATAAACCAGATAATATATCTTCACAGCTTTCTTTCCTCCCCTTTGCATTGAGGACAGAAATTATTCCTGCTTATTTCTCATAAGTGACACTGCCCAGCACAACTAATAATTATTCAGGCTCTATGGCTGTCGTGATTGATTGGGATGAGAGTACACTGATCAATTTCCCTGCGTATTTCATTTGAAGCTGCAACTCCTCCCATCTCTCCGAGCTTGGCGACTTGAGCTGTGTGCGATCGATACTGCTGTATGGACTTTGAGAATAGATCTGGAACTTTAGGAGCGCGTGTAGCAGGTACATTGAAAAAGTTCCAGGATCGACAATGTCGGTCCTTGGAGCTGATGCAGCTATACTACACCAGATCCTCCTTCAAATATGAAAGTCAGTGTACTGTGATAAACACAAGAGGATAATGCTCACCTCTCCCAGTGGCTGCAGACATTGGGGTCATCCGGGTTCAGACTCCATACACTGGTGGTCAAGCCCAGAACAAGCAGCAGGGCCAGCAGGGCAACACATGACCCCATTCTGCAGTCTGACAGGGTGACAGGGAAGAAAGATAGGTGGTGATGCTTTGACTTTAAATGGGATGAGCTCTCATATTAGCTTATTTAGCACTCAGTGGTACATCTGCAGTAATTTAGCCACCTTTAAAGCAAGTCACGAGTTCCTGATGAAGTTGTACCTGAACATGCAAACACTCTCTGCATACGTTGCTAGCTTGTTTATGGCTAATGCCAGTACAGTCATTACATTGGATGTTAGGGACAAATAAGATTACTCAAATGACCCAGCGGTCAAATTCGCACAAATGATGTAAATAGAACACTTGCTTTGCTTTGTGTCTGAACATTAGCGGTGGGCCCTTGTGCATTAAGAGGATTTTGTGACATCTGGACAGAGCCAGGCCTGCTGTTTCCTCCAAGTCTTCATGATAAGCGAAACTGTCTCCGGGCTGTGGTTTCACCTTCAATCTTCTCGTCTAAGTCTTGCCAAGAAAGCAAATAAGTGCATCTCCCAAAATGTCAAACTATTCGTTTTCAAGCTCAAATTGTTTAAATAATGCCCTCGCTCCTTTAACGTTTCCCCCTGTGATTTTCTCCTTCGGTAAGACCTTCAAAAAGCTCATGTGCTCTGCCCAGTGAGCGGCTGCGGAGATGAAACCTCCCTGCGACAGTGACAGAGATGCTGATTTGTTTAGACCAGCAGGTTATTTCATTAGATGTAAAGGCAGAGGAAGAGCGCATATGATCAACGGACATGACAGTGATGGATTTACCACATGTGTAGGTCTTACCTTAGAAAATCCCCACCGAAGATTATGTATGAATGACACACGTATGACTGACATGCAGCATATTTCATACTTCATGTAATGCCTGGATGCCATTAGCAGTAACATAACTATATCTTATGCATGGTAACGATGTGTCTTGGGACCCTGAACATGATATGCCCCCTTGAGAATAGAAAACATTCACATCATTTCATTATAAACAACAAACGCATGAAAATAAATAAGGAAATTGACTTGTCTATCTTCCCACCCAAAGTGTAGAGATAATGTGTATATGTGACAGTGTTTCCATGCATACACGAGGTTGTGTGTGCCCCGCATGTGCTTTAGTGTGTCGCAGGCCATGTGTTCAATATTTCTGAGTGACTGTGTCCAATAACACAGGCATTCACATGTTCAGCTAATCCTCTGCATTGATAGCCACATGTAGTTCACTCACATGTGAAAGAAAATCAATCAGACATCCACTTCCTCTAAGTAGCAGTTCGTCTGAACAGGTAGAGGTTAAAGTCATGTTCATTTCCTTAACAGGATGATTAATCAAGATGCACACATGTTATAGGGCTACAGCTGCTTTCACATTCAGGCCCTCCTCTGAAACCATCCCGTTAAATACGACAGGGACCCTGCTGATTGACCAGAAAGCCTTTTATTGTTCCTGCAATTAGACCACCACCCTCTGTCATTTCTCCGAACGGCTCTGGAGAAGTGGAATACCTCATAACTTGTCATCTTGACTCAAACCCCGCAAGTCCTCAGTCACAAGCTTGCGCCAGGAGGCCAAGAGGTGATAAAATTAGACTTATGCTGAATGAATTCTGGCATGATAGCCAGAGCGAGCAGCCAGAGGCACGTGACCTTAAGCTCACCTAATCTTGCAGCCTGTGGTCTCCGGGTGTGTTTTGCGTTTGCTGAAGGGACTGCGGAAGCACAAAGTGACAGAAGTGCTGCTGTGCCCAGACACACACACTCACTGGGAGAGGTGATGACAAGTCGCAGATCTGTGGGAGAGAAGAAAAATAATGAGCTTATGATGACACACAGAAGACACATGCTTCCTCTCACACACATGCGCACACGCTAACTCATAAATTTCTTATGGGATCAAGAATCTCAACAGGGGTATGGTTCGCAAAACCGGCTCTTGAAAGGCCAATTTTCTCTGTGCAGCCTCCACATCTGACCACACAGTTCTCATTCCATTTTCCGGTGTGCCTCCTACCTGCTATCCACAGACACACAAAGTTACCCACAGGAATAAAAGCCTGCATTAACTCAAGAGGGCCTGATACAATGAACTCTGTCCACACTTGAAACATTACAAGTATGATGTCCACAATGTGGCAAGATCACGTTATCTGTACTCATTAACAAAGCCTGCACAAGGGTTATTGCAATGATAATGCAGGCATGAATAGAACATTGGCGTGTGTGTCATCTCTCTTAACTGCACTGCTCGTAATGATTCCTCCGGAAGGTCAGAGGGCGGGTTTGAGATTGTTCTGCCCTTCATTTGCTGTGAATTCTGAATTAAGATGTAAACACAAGCACAGCAACTGTTTTTGTTCTTGGCAAAATAAATAATTCAACATTTTTCTTTTGCATTTAAACAGCTGCTACGGCCCCACTGGGTGGAAATTGAGACCTACAACTGAAGTAATATTTCAGGTAGACTCATTATGTCAATTGTACTCACAAATAAGATCATTAAGAGATCTCTGTTTGGTAATAGGACTGAATTTAAATCAGCCTTTCTGCAGAGGCACCATCGTACAGCTGGCTAACAAATATTGTACACTACACTTTTACTATAACATAAACATATTTATCAATACAATAATATCGTTTGGATTACTGGATCAAATTTTGCAGAAAATAACAAACTAATTTTTTTTTTTTTTTTTTTAGTCAATAGAAACCATAGTTACATAAACTGCAATGTACTTTTTTTCTTTTTCATTTCTTTTTTTTTTTTTTTTACCAGTTTTCTAATTTACGTCTACTTATGAGATGCAGCAAAGCACTTTGTGTAATTTAGGACCTTTCAAATTTGCCTAAGGCGTGAAGCATTTTGTTATTTTTTGTTTGTTTGTTTGTTTGTAGGATTAATTTTGCATGCTGCATTTATTTTTCCAATGTGCAAGCACCATGCAAGAAGCACACGTTCTCATTGTCCAGCATCATCAAAAACGCAAAGGACAGCGGATGCAAATTCTGATCTGACATCTAATTTTCTGTCCACGTTGTCTCCATTGTGCCATAATATCACGCAGAGATTTCATGGCCAATCTTACCTTGTTATAGCTCTTCACAATCTACCTCCACTGAGATGTTTGTGTGCAGCACAGCGTGCATCACTAAAACCGGCCGGTGACTTTAAAAATCTGAATGTCAAGGACAAGAAATTCTGATATTTTCTCATGCCTGAACAAATCCCATCCTGGTGTGGATTTTAACATTTGAATGTTTAAGAAAAGACCAGATGTAATAGCACTTTTAATAATGGTACACTGGGTCTAAGAGAACTCCTGTTCATTGTTGAGTCTGCATGCAGCAAGCGTGAACAAAGAGCACTGCATACAGCAGACACGTCGAATCAATATGACGCTTAGCATTTGGGGCTCTCCCGTATGCCTCCTCCCTGTGTCTGCCAACATCCACAAAAACAGCTTGTTTCTGTTTTGACATCAAACGTGTTCACTTTACACCAAACAAAATTTTCTCCAGAGACCCTATTCCCCCTAAATGAATTTCTCTCCTGCTCTTCACCACTTTGATTACTGAGACTATGAAACCCTCTCAATCGCTGCGCTGCTGCATCTGATCCTGCTGACAAACTGCTGAAATAGCAACATCTTTTAGGCTATTGATGGGAACACGAGCAAAGTACAAAAGGCAGGGTATAGCGTCAAGGTGTATGTCAGGATAAGGATTTCTGAATGTTGAATGAACAGATCTGAACCTCAGGTGTTGGATGAAAACATTGACATTGATAAGCCAGAGACACCTATGTCCCCAGAACTGCCTATCAGCAGGGACATCCATATGATTAAAGACATGTGTCTTCAGAGTGTGACTTATTAAAGTGCAATGCAATTAACCACCCTGTCCCCTGGCTGACCAGCACCTGCACTCCTTCCATGAATGATGCTCAGCAGGCATGACTGAATGGCACAAGTCAGAACCTCACCTCCCACCTATAGATCCCAGCTGCTTCTCAGACTCCTCGTGGTGCTCTATGAGCTCATTTATCATGATGCTCAGTTTTGTCCTGCTTGTGTTAATTTACATCTACATAATGGAAACCAGTGAACGGAAACATCGCTTGGCATTGCAATCTTGTCGGCAGCGGCAGAGAGAATGCCTGATCAGTTGTGGGCTTCTGTGTGTAACATGTCTTTGCACAATCAGCCTATTATCCCTCCTCTAAATTCAAGTGGAGGGCTCATATGCAATTTTTATGAGAATTCTTCTGGCCACTCAATCTGTTTTGTAATCATTACTGAAGGATTCCCAGGGCAGCCTAATTTGGAGTGATCTAAAGGTTACAGGTGTAACCAGCAGCACAGAGTGCCAATGAGATAAGCCCCACCGCTGGCCATCCCTGTCTGCTGCTGGGGGCTGTGAGTCATTAAGAGTCAGGCCTCATTAGAGAGGCCATGGTGTGGTGCATCATAGACACTGCTTCCCCTGGCTTCAGCCTCATACCTGAGTGTTAGAGGCCAGGAGGAGAGGACAATGACATGTCGAGGGATGTTCGAGTTTCTGACAACGGAGCAACAAAACAGCACAAAACTAAACCCTGCTGCTGCCGACAACTAAAACTGTGTTTTACAAAGCTCCTTGTACAATATTTCAGTCATATATTTCAACTGTGCTGAGCAGTGGAAAGTACTATACTTTGGAGTATTTAAATTTTCTACAAGTTTATAATTACAGTCACATAAGAGGAACATTATTAAGTATTTCACACTGCAGTACATTTCACTATCTAACAGTTTAATGTTAAAAGTTTGACTTTAAGTAGCTACAATGATGTATTGCTTTATGCATCAATGCTAATAATCAGATAATATGATATGAAATATTATAAATGATAATAGTATAACAATAGATAGTTAGAATAGATCACTCAGAATAGGACCATTCTGCATAAGCAGTACTTTTAAAGCCCTTTAACTACATTTTGCTGGTGAACTTCTGTACACTTTTGGATGGAGGACTTTTCCCTCTAACAGGATTTTTATGTGGTGGTGTTTTTACTTTTACATAGGTAGAGCATCTAAACACTTCTTCCACCACAGACTGTGCTTAAAAAATCCATTAAACATTAAGTTGGTCTGTTCTGAACTTTATGGCCACAAGGAATATTGTCAGTGATTTTTCTTAGTTTCTCTTGATTTGTTTTATTCCTCTCTATATAGACGTCACTTTACAGAGACCAAACACGTGAATTGGGATCAAGTGTATTGAAGTCATAAAGCCCAAGAGGGTGTTTGTTGCTGCATTTATGGGAATTTCAGTAATGCTGACAGCATGAAGTGCAGCCAAGGCAGCAATGTCTTATACCTGATCTCAGTAAAAATGCACTCCTGGGTACTTTACTTTTTATTACACTTGAATGATTAGAAAGCCAGCCTGACATGATCCAGCTAAGGATTAACTTGACAATCTCTCAATCTCAGACTGGACACTCTGTGGCTATAATACTGCTTAGTTATGGTTATGGACTTCAGTGGTTCAACTCGTTCGTGAAGGCAGAGGACAGGGAGTTCACATTATTTCCATCCTGCTTTTGCTCCGGGCTTTAACATATGATTTTCCAAGCAGAGATTGAAGGTGGACAAGAAGGACAGACGACAGAAGTGAAATATTCAAATTATTAGCATGCATGACATTCATACCATAGTTTCAGTTTCCCGGGAGAACTGGTGTCCTCAGCCACCTGCCACTCACCATATACTGCATTAAAGAACAGAAACTATACAAAAATAGTTGTTTTATTTGCAGACTTAATCTTGAGTATTGCAGGTGTGCACCACAAATTATAATTTTGACTGCTTGTAAATTCACAAAATCAGTCTTATCACTGAACATGATATATTCGAATCAACCTGATTTATGTCTAACATGAGTCCCGGTTGTTTTTTCTCACTTTAAGTACACTTATTTATGTCTACAAATCCAGTCGAGATGCTGATCATAGCTATCTGTCATAACAACAGAATACTGTATGTTTTAGAGGTGAAACAATGACTCTCTTGGCAAATAATTATATGGCAACCATTTTGATAATCAATGAATCATTAGTCATCGGTCTGTCCATATTAATGTTAACTGAATATCTTGGGAATTTTAGACAAAACGGGCATTGTGAGGATCTCACCTTGGGTTTTGGGAGATTGTGATGGGCAATTTCAGACATTTCATAAAGCAAACAGTGAACTGATTGAGAAAACAATTAGCAGATTAATCCACAATGAAAGAACTATTAGTTGCAGCCTGAGTATGTTTTCAAAAGGCCATTTTATGAAAACTAAAATTTTAATTTAACAAGCTATTGCTGTATTAAATACAACCCTAATTCCAAAAAAGCTGGGACGCTGTCTCAAACATAAATAAAACAAAATGTGATCATTTGCAGCTCTTTTTTGACAAATACTGTATTGAAAGCAGTCCATAAAGAATATCTTTCATGTTTTACCTCATCAGCTTCGTCCATTTTTGCAAATGTCTCCTTATTCTTAATTTGATACCAGCAGCACGTGAGAAACAAGTTGGGACAGCAACTAAAGACCTGGAAACATTCCACAGGTAATCAGGTTCATTGGTAACAGGTGATCGTATCATGATTGGGTATGAAGGAAGGATGGAGCGAGGTTCACCACTTAGTGAACACACGATTGTATAAAGGAGATTACTGCATGGGCTCAGGAACACTTTGTGAAACCATCGTCTGTGTTTTTATTTATGTTTTTCACAGTGTTCCAACTTCTATGGAATCAAGGTTGAAAAATATGAGATAGAAATTATTCAGTGGTGTTACGTTCTGCTGTGTTAAGCCTTCTCAACTTGGATGCAACCATCCAACCATTAATGAACTTATAACCATGCAACCTTCAGCTGACAGCACTGGTTAAGTTGTGTGAATCGATTAGAAAAATCCTCAGAGGGGACTTAAAGTTCTTCACCTGCTGCACTGGGTCATCTCCACGCAGTCTCATGAAACTGCTGTAACACAACAGCATCAACACAACTTTCATGACTGTGATTTCCGCTTGGAGGTTGAGGCACCTGGGAAAACGCTGTGCGTCGTTTAACGGGAGCTTAATTCTGGCCACATGGTTTATTCATGTGGCGACCGGTGATATCACGACTCTCATAAATCACGCAGTGCGGCATGCTGGACGTCCACGCGCTCAGGCAGGGCTCACTAATCTCAACACCATCTTTCATCTGAATAACCTTGCCTTACCGCAGGGCAGGCCAACACCAGACACAGCCCAATGGAGGGAAGCTCTCCTCATACTTTTATTCCTTTCAGTCTGGGCACAAAGACTTTCTGCAGCCTGTCAGAGCAGGCAAACGCTGTCCTGCGTGCTCCCAGGCAGGAGTCTGCCCACTCTCAACCACAGGCAATAATGAGAAATTGCTTCATGGACATCAGAGGAACTAATCTAGTCTAACGTTAGCTTTATGAATGTAGAATCAGACACACAAGGGAGAGGAGCAGGCGAGCCGGTCGAGCCATCTGTTCAGACGCGGTTCAAAGAAAGAGCAGAAAATCTGAAACTAATGTGAGTAAACATGATCATCAAATATAGATAATAGAATACAGCATATAGCAACTTTGCCCTCATTTTTATTATGGTTTTTCTCCTGTCAGACATTATCAGATTTTTGGTAATTAATTGGGTTTGGGTTCTCATCCACACAATAGGAACAGAATCTACAGTCATAAACATGTCACCAATTACCAGCTTTAGGCCTACATTTTCCGTAAGAAAACTAATTAGTGAAACAACACCACTTAATGAACCAAAATAACAATGTGCCTCATGTCAGATAGCTCTGCCTGCTGCTTAGAATAGTCACGATGCTTCACCCCATGCTTCTAATAACAAACCCCAGGCATCACAATGACGGCCAAATGTGTTGCTATGCCCTCTGCGCTACGTCTGTCCTCTCTCCACGGCCTGGCTCAGGCCTCCTGCTGCCTCCAGGAGGAAGCACCAGTCAGGCTACTCCAAACACCAGCAAGGCTCTCCTTTCCCACACAGACAATTAGCCACCCTGTGACTGATTGCAAGTAATGAGAGCTGCTGGAGAACAGTTGGACATCTTAGGACAAATTAATGTGTGAATATTAGCCCCTTGAACCTTCTGCTCTCTCCCACCAAGAGAAGAAAACTGAACTACTCATTACTCTGCAGCTCTGGTCAAGTAAGCACAACCATGCATACTAAGCAGCTGAGATTGGTCATTGCTGTATTTTATAAAGTTAAAGCCTCTACAGGGCCAAACTCGAGCAGAGGTACGGCGTGGACAGAAAAACAAATGAATAAAAGGTGGAGGGAAGGAGGCACTGAGCAGGCAAGTAGGGATGCTAGCTGAGCAGCTCGCCATGAAATGCTGAAACAACAGCACGACTGCCAGGGCAATTTTACACCCCAATAGTTTCACACCTCAGCCACCAACCCCTTCCAACTCTGAACCTTGTGTCTTCTTTGTGTCTTCATTTATTTTGTGTCAGTGTCCAAGATGTGAGAAGCCAAGCAGTGAGAAACTCGTCCCAAATGTCGCAGGGTAAGCGGTGTGTGAAGCAGACGGGGGAGCGAGGAAGAGAAAAGCCAGTGCGCCCGGGTGCACCTTGCTTTCTGTGCAGACAGTCCTCTGAGATCTGAGGGTTGATTTTTTTTTTTTTTGGTTTTTTCTGTGCTGAAGTTCACATTAGTTTCACACTTAAGAAAACAAATACAACTGTATACAGATCACAGCATGTACTACAGTGGTGGAGGGTGCACTCAGATCCTTTACTTACATAAATGCATCAATACATTAATGTAAAAAGACGCAGTAGAATTGGCTGTGTGACCCATATATTGCTGTATATGACATTATTTTACTGTTAATACTGAGGCATGACTGACTACTTTTAAAAGTACACTAATATTCCACTGTTACTGAATACTGAATATGACAGTATTGCAGATTTGATACTGGTCACACTGTCAGCATATTCTGTTTGATTCTCCCAATTCGGCCTTGTTCCAAATGAAGCATTTTCTGATTAAGACGTGGGATATGCCGATATTATTCCGATTTTAGGAGCCTTCTTTGGACATGCAGACGGCACATTCAGAATATTTGTCTCCTTTGGGATTTTTACACACAGCCTCGGGTCAGCGCCGTGCATTGCCTAGCCGACAGTCTGCAAGGGTAGAGATGCACGCACAAAAGAAAAGCCCACATTTCTGGTTGGAAGGAGAAAACCACCAACTTTTAAATACTATGAAAGACTTGATATCAACAGGTTTTTGGGCTTGAGCAAATAATGCAGTGTTGACCTTGTGGAGAAGGTGGTTGAACAAATGAAAGAGGGAGGTTTTGTTTGTCGATTGAAGTATTCAGTACTGCATGTAAACAGGAGCATTAGTGGAATATTCATTTTTACTTTCCACCACTGATCTCCTGAAATTTAGCATGTTAACAATCAAATGCAGGCCAGACTCCACTGCTAATTCAAGACACAGTGGGATGTCTCAGAAGAAAAATCTGTGTATACTTAAGTGGGATTTCTTTTCTAAAATTAATTAGCATGAAATATTAACAATTTTCAACTGAAAGCTACATCTCCCACGTCCCTCTCTAGATCAATGGTTTACTCCCACTGCTAGTGTAGTACATTAACCTCGTGGATCACTAGTCAATGACTGAAAGAGGAATGACTTACCATCATGATTATTAAATCTGAAAATATGCTTCTGCAGCATGTTAAGCCTGCCCATCATGCAACCAGGTGATCTCAGTTTGGTGAAATGAAAGCTCCATCAGCCGGATTTGCATTAAAGATGTATGCCCAATTTTTGCCACCGTGACCTTTTAAATGTCCTTGAATCCACTTGAGCAAAATACTCCTACTTAGACTGAATGAATTAAAAAAAAAGAACTGAACAAAAAAGGGGGAAGCGCTTGAGTGTCTGCTCAGCCTGCATGATGAATACACGAAGAAGATGTCTATTTTCATCACCGACATGACAGACTCAAATGAAGCCAAAATGTAACTGATAGCGAGTACCCAAAATACCCATAAATCCAGTCAAAGGCATTAGGAATTTGTTTGTACAATCATTAGGATACAATACATCGACTGGGCTGGAGAAACAATGCCCTGAAATATATTGTAAATGTATTCGATATAAATCATCTGCTTAATTAGAGGTTCATATGGTGAAAAGTCATCCTGCATCTCTGTTTCTCTCTAGTGTATAATACTAGCATATAATTGTGTCATACATCACGACAGAATAAATATCAAATATATATTATGAATATGCAAGCAGAATTGTTAGCGTGTGTGTGTGTGTGTGTGTGTGTGTTTGATCTCTCTCTGCCATCCTACCTACACAGCCTTGTGCTGTATTTAAAAATGTAGAGACCTTCACCAAAATGATCATTGCTGTCAATTTTGCTACATCTCCTCAACACCCTCACAACACTGCTTGTTTCCATCTCAGCGTCTGTTCCATTATTCTGTCAGGCGGGACTGCCTGATGCTGGTGCAGGGGCTGCCAGGTATTTGTGCCCTGACCTTCTGCTCTCTGGACAGGTCTGAGTGCGAAAGCATCACCTGTGAGGGGCAAAGGAGAAGGGACACTCGGACGGCTGTGTGTATTATTCATGAGTCGCCCTGTTGAGTGGGCAGTTATTCAGCATCCAAATCCCAGATGTGGTTCAATCTGTGCTCTATTCACTGTCCTGACTGCTGGCCATTGATCACAAGCGAGGTACGTGGGTGCTGAATAAGCACAGGGGCTTTATGTTATAGGGCTCAAAGCACCTCACTGATAGCATGAAGATCCATCAGCAGGACTTTGGAAATGGGCCAGAGTTTGTCAGAAAGGCTGACAGAAGACGCATCTACGACATTTATTAAACAGGACCAGCACTGCATGTGGGTGAGATGTGGCACTTGCATGTTAAATGTCAGGTAGCCACGCAACGCATCAGTGGATCGGAGCGTGTCGTCTCTGAATCAAATTTCACTTCCTCCAAAATCTGCACTGTGATGGTATTTACACACTCAGATGTAAGCACACACACACACACACACAGACATAGAGAGAAAATACTATGATGAGGTCCCTCTCTGAAAGGTGCCACAGGCAAGGTATCACACTCTAATAGGCATCACACCATTAATGGACAGCTGAGCACCGTGAATCATTTGTCCACTTTAATCATCAATCACATATAGGCAGCCAAATGTGGCGTGACCACAACTCTTCCCCTGTCTGCATTTGTCAGGACGATGATCATCCATCATCGATCATGTTGCAGAATTACTGTGTGAAATGTGAATAATAATTACCATGTCAGCTACCGTACTGAGGCACACTGGACTGACTGTGGCACTCTGAAACACCTACAAAACAATCCCGTGGCCTCAGGAGTTCATGTCGAGGTCAATGATTCATGTTAATTACATATTTTTTCTAGGATGGGTACTTAACTCGTTCAAGCTTTTCCAAATTCGGCTTCATTTCAAAGCTCACACACTGGATTTTTCTTTCATTTAGCACATGTCATTTCTGATTATACATTGTGTGATACGGAAACAATCTGCAAAGTTCTTAGGACCCACGCAAGAGTTCACACCGCAGGACGCTGCAATGATTGAGTGATGGCTTTTTGTGTGCTTCTGTATTCAAAATGGCCTCATCCTTTGATCAGAATCAGGAAATTATCCTCTACATAACATTTCATGGGACTTCTTATAAGATGAATCACATCCAGTTTAACTGATTTCCTCCACTTTTTAAAACACTCTTAGTGCCTCTCGTTACCTTTTTGATGCTGTCAAATTAACATAAATATTACATTTCGGCATTTTTCAGAGAGGACCAAATTTCAATTCTCTACTTCCACTCAGTTCTTAAAAGAAAAGATTAGCCAGAATTTAAGATTCTCATTAAATATCTTTGGTTTCTCTACAATCTAAATAAGTGATGAAACCTTTTTTAAACTCCACAGCAACTAGTGATAAAAGCCAGTACAACTCAAATGCAAATGTAAAACAGTGGGTAAACCATGCTTAACAAGCATATGCCTGAGATGGAAGCTGGATTTTTGCTGTCTAAGGCGTAATGATGAATAATAGCCTTATCAACAAAGCACAACACATCCCAACACGCTGGGATCTTATCACTGCTCATTTCCTCAGCTCATGTATTTCCTGTATCTCCGGTGGAAAATGTGTCGTGCGGCTCCCCGCACTGTAACTGACAGCCTAGTCATGTCAAAAGACTCAGGCTTTATGGCAGCAGCCCTTGCACAAGACAAGAAAGAAAAAAAAAGTGGCAGGTGTAAGCAGATGCATCAGCAGTATTTGCAAAAAGTCACAAGATTCCCACAAGGGACATGCTTGTCATTAAAACAAACAAGAAAAGAACTGATGAGTGCATTAATCAGAGCGCGGCCAAGCATCGACGGTGAGCTGTAGTCCGTGGAGTTCCTCCCCAGGAGCGCTTGCACCTGAGGGAGGGGGGATTATCGCAGCCCCACACTGGAGCCCCTGTATCTGAAATCTGCCTGAGCTCATCGTTTCTGCTCCTCGCTAAGAGGCTGTGGCTGGATATCAGGCTCAGGAAATCTATTCCCCTGCAGAGCATTGGCTGACCGACGTCAGTGCTGTGCATTGTCGAATTATTAATTAAATGCATGCAGGCATAATCAGATGCAGACATGGTGAGACCTCTGGGACAGCTAACATAGAATTGAAGCTGAATCTAAATTGCAGATTTCTCCTTATTTTTCAATGCCAGCTAGCTATGCTGTTTTAGGAGCAAAGTCTTGCGGCCTTAAGAATTTAGCATCACTTTGCACTTATTTAACATTGTTGTGATGCAAAACATGTACAACCAGGACTTTTCTTTATAATGCACACTCACAAGAGAAGGAAATGCATGACAAAATGGACTTAACCGAGCCCGTGTCTGTGTTTTACAGTCAAATAATACAGCACAGGCTGCAGCATAAATATGTTTACACGGACAAGTAAGAGATAAGATGTGGGTGTATGTTGTGTTTTCATTCCCTCTTCACAGACGTGCAAAATGTAAATGCCACAGCTTTCAAAAGTAAAACAAAGTCCAGTTCCTGCCTCCATACATTTCATTAACTTTTGTTAATGTAGTTGCTATGGCTCCAGGGTATTTGCTCAATGCTCAATGCACTTTTGCTGAAATAATAAGATCTATCAGTCAGCGCAAAGCAAAAACAGCTTAATTTGCAGAATAAAGGTCATTGGAGCTCTTACTTTTGAGAGGCCTTGACAGAGAACGGCGTTCAAAGCAACAAAGTCTCGAAGAAACTCTGCCTTGAAATATTGCAGTGTACTGAGGTGTTCACATGTAGTTCTGTTTGACAAGTTTGTACAGCTGAGCTGACTATTATGATTTGCCCTTGTGACCTGAACCCAACACATTCATTATGCTACAGCATGCAGCATGTACTGCACATCTGACATGATGCTGAAGACTTGACATATGTGCTGGTGAGCGTTCCAAAGCTTTGAATTCACATGTGATTAAGAGATTATTGAACCTGGGTCCAAACCAGCAGCTGATCAAGTGTTAATTGCATGTATTGAATAATCAAAGAATGAATTAGCCCCCTCCGAATCAAAACAGAAATGTAAATTGTACTTTCACACAAATCTAATGTATTCTTTTATTGTGTCTAATCTACATTGTGCATTGCTATTACTACTAAATTCAAAATCCTGGCATTACAAGCAATTTCTCCCTGTTTGCCAATAGAACGTGTCCTTGTGAGGAAAGAAAGCTGTCAGCCTTCTGCAGCCACACTCTTTCATTAATCAGCACTAATTAAACGTATTGAGTGAGCCAAACATCGGCATTTCCAGTTGAAAGGGTTTACTAGACTGTCAAGTGCACACAACAAAAAAAAAAAACTATACCAAATGCACAAGCCACTTATGTGCCCTTGAGGGATCCGCTGCTTTGGAAGAGCTCAGAAAATGAGACAAAGATGTGTCTGCTCACTTCTCATTAAATAACGTCTGAATTCACGGCGTCTCTATGGCAAATGTCGTCCTTGGCTCTTCAGAGAGCTGAAGCCACTGAAGCTGAACTGAGTATCAATTTGTTTTCTGGCAGCATGACCTCTCATCACAGGAAAAAGTTGTATGAAATAACAGCTTGAGCCAACCCCAACGCCGGAGGACCACAACCTACACATCACAAGTTTTAATGACCGGCCATCTGACGAGAGGGGGAAATAACTTTGAAGCTCACTGAACATGTTATAGCACTTCCAAGTCCAGGCCATCCTCACACGCTGAAACTGCTGTATGTGAGTACAATAAAAAACCAATTACTGTTGGACCACATAAGCGATCTGCACACACAAATTTATATTTCAGAAATGAAATTATAGTTATTTAGAATGTTTCACATTACTGCACACAGTAAATGAGCAGAATAAGGAGATGAAATGACTTCCTAACTCACTGACCAGAAAATGCTGTCCAAAGAAGACCATATAGCTCCGAAATTGGTGATTTTGAATTAATCAGATAAAATGCGAGAGTAAGAAAATTATTTGAATTCTTAAGATGAATAAAGAAGTTAAATCCAGTGGAAAAATGCATCATCACAAAGCAGAAAAACGGCGATTATTTATGCTCGGGGAAGGTTGACATTTTAGAGATATGCATAGATTTCACAGGACAAAGCATAAAAAATGAATATGTGGACTAAGTCGACGTGTTTGAGACTAAATTACAGCAACATGGAGGACAGAAACAAGAGACAATAAAAACGTGAGAGATGTGAGTCCACGTTTCGGACATGATGGTCCAAAATCACAGCTGGCTTTGTTTGTTCCTCCAGTGGATGAAAAACAACTAACTTCTTCACTAACTTCTTAATACAAAGGCGAAGAGTAATTGTAAAATAAAACTGAGTTTGCACCATGTGAATTATTAATTCGTGCGTGAGGATGTGCTGTGTTTGTGTGGTTATCAGGGGCAAAAGAAGGCAGGATGTTACGCTTGGGAAGTGTGTAGCTATTATACACCCCCCAAAAAAACAATTCGTGTCAGCAGAGCGAACAAAGAGGAAATTTTTTTGAAAACAGGATCTTAGTACACAAAAAGTGTCAGTCTCAGGGTCAGAACAAAACCTGCACTGCTGTAGTGCCACGTTAAATTTATGATAAATGACTTTATGAAAAATTGCTATAATGCGGGGCACCCATGCAGAGAGTGGGCTCTGCAGCTCCAACAGCGCAAAACAACAGTGTCTACAGTAGAGCTCCAGTTGTTTCAAATCACAGAGTATGAGCGAGCGTGTGTGTGTGTGTGTGTGTGTGTGTGTGTGTGTGTGTGTGTGTGTGTGCCCCTGCCACTGATTTGATAAAAACCATTGATTTAACAAAAGCCTTCTCGGTCTGTTTATTTCTCCACAAAGGAAATCAACAGCAGTAATGATTCCATTATTAAACCATGGTGCAGATCTGCTCATTGACTAATAGACTAATGCAAGTTTAATCAGCTGCTTTAGCTTGCGCTCTGTTGTCATCTAGTGGCTCGAAAATGACATAACATGCTGCATGTGACGTTCATTCCGGGCTGAATAAAAAGAGGCTCATCGCAGCTGCTGGGCTCAGTCTTCATCCTTGACTCAGAGGGACGCTAAACCACCTTAAAATCCTCATCCAGAAATGAATCTTAGACTGAGAGAGACATCGTGGCATTGCAGGTACATAAGCGTCAAATAAATCAATGTTAATGTGAAATGCAGCATTTAAAAGTACCAAGAAATGACAGATGATCAGCTACAACAACCGATGAAAACTTAGACTGAAGCAAGTCAAGCCAACTGCTTATGCATCCTCTGACACACTTCTGCATTATTACCACTGGCTTTTAAATCTCTGTATCTTCAAACTAATAGTTTTCAACACAGCACGCAGGCTCCGAGGCATGTAAAATTAAAACAAATCAATTCAAATTAAAAACAATACATGGCTGCAGTGGGTTATCAAACTCTCCGGGATGATACAGCCCTTTTCTTTGGCACAGCGCGCACATTTCCACGGGATAGACTCGCCAATAGCCTAATTAAATAGAAAGCACAATTTGTCACATCAAGCAGCCAAAAGCAGCGCTTTCCAGATGCCAGAAGACTGCGCCCCAAGTTCCCGTGGGCCGCCTCGACAACACTCACCAAAATACAGGAAAGAAAAGCTATTTTATCTCCTCTCACAAACATCTGCAAAGCTGTTTATCAGCACAGACACTGTCGATGCTTGTTGACTCGCCTGCTGCGGCATCATTAGCATCCTCTGCCGATTCAATCAAGCACCCCTTTTTCATTTTTTTTTCTTTTTTCTTTTCTTCTTTTTTTTTTTGTACGTTTGTCGGGAAAAAAGCATTTGAACTCACCCTTAGGGAGACTTGAGATTTAAAGTTATCGCCCACAACAGAACAGAAATCAGCGGGTCCGCGGTGCAACACGGTCTTCCATCTTTTAATCAGCGCGAGAAAGTGAAAAATTGCAGGTGGGTGAGGACAGGTAGTTTGTGGAGTTCAAGCCGGCATGTTTCGATACGCAGGTGTGGAGAGAGGCGCCGCCGCTGCTTCCTCCCTCTTCTCTCTCCTCTACTTCACTGGGTGAAGCGCGGCCCACTTTAAACTCTGGTGACGTCATGGCCACTGATGCTGATGCTGCACCCCCCTCCCCATCTCCATCAATACCTACACCTCTACACACACACACACACACACACACACACACACAAAGTCTTGTCCTTAGACATCATCCTATAATTCCTATGACAACCTGTGAAGTGCTTGAACAGGGCTGCAACCTGTTAAAAGTGTCAAATCCAAACACAGAGTCTCTTTTCTAAGTCCATAAGGGATTATCTGTCTGCTTGCCATGCATGGTTGCAACATTCAAAATTAGCCTATATGAAGTGAGAGTGGGTAAATTGCCCAGAACGGCGTAATTATTATAATTAAATCCTATATTTTTCTGCGAGGTTGAGCGCTTCATGCCTCCTCCGAACCAGGAAAAAGAAAAGATCAAGTCAGATCAAGTAGAACGAGGTTTTTCTTCAGTCTTCGTGACTGCTGAGGATTCACCTGCACCGACGTGTCCTCATCGGCCTGTCAAAGAATTATGTGTCCAGCGTCTTTGCATTTGAGTATCTGAGCAGTGTTTCAGGCATCAGTGACCTCACGCCTTGCTGTCCTGATGCTTCGCACGGCCGACAAGATTCCCCTTTTGATTTTCCACATGGGGGATTTAGAAACCTGCCGGTGAATCTGGTTTTCTTGCGGTGACATTTAACAGAGGTGTGTTTCTCAGTGGGAGGTCAGAGGCTGGTGGGTGTAGAGGACAGACCATTTAAGGGAAAATGTTCCCTTTTTTTCCCCTAAATGACTGTGTTACCTGAAAAACTGTGCTTTTACTGGATAGGTCTGATGATATTCTATATTTTTCTTGTCAATAAAAAACAGTCTTTGTATCAAAGCCTGCTGTAGCTTAGAGCTCCACTGTTGTCTAAAAACTGTTAAAAACACATCAGCGAGCCACACTTTTGCTGCTTCATTACAATGATCGCTGGCACTTTAGTTTGTTTTGAGTCAGTCCCACATACACTGTCCTCCTGTTGTAAATACTCACTAGAGCACCATGTTCGTATTCATCTGCAGCTGAAAATAGTCCCAAACAAATGCACCATTTACTCCAGAAATGAGTAAGATTTGCTGACTGCCTGACTTTTCATGGGATTTGTTGACAATAAGAAAAATATAGTATCGCACCAAACTTGTCCTGAAATTAAATTGTCGGCAAAATTCTATAAAGACAAATCACCAGAAAACGTATGACAAAACAACTGAGACGAAGAAGAACATGACACAACAAGGAATCTAACAACGGCTTAATTTATAATTGCTCAGGATCTGAGAACAGCACACGTCCAGCATCATCAGACAGGCTGTAGTCATGTACTGTACCGCACCAATCAACACCTCTTCAGCCCCTCAAATCTCCCTACTGGCCTCAACGAGACTCTGCTGAGCTGCTCAACTGTATCAAAACATGCTTTTTAAAAAGTTTTCACAGCCTTTTAGTTTCTGCGCTCTGATTCTCAGACGTTTCTCAGTGATTATGTTCAATGTGAAACACCCAAAGTCCCTGAAATAACGACTAAAAAATCTCTCACACGTTACGCTCTAAATAAACATTCAAAGGCTCGGCATCTGATTTTACAGTAATTACCTAAACCTCCCAAAGTGGACTGACTGTCTACATCTAATTGCAATTAGAACAGCAGGGGAACATGGTACATGAAGACAGTGGTGCAGGAAGGAGCAAAACCACACTGTACAAATATGTCAAGGATGTATTATGTATAAAGTATGTGTGTATTATTAGCAAAATGCACTTTTATTATCAAAAGTAGAAGTATTCAGTTTGCAGAAAAATGTCCCCCATGAGTGTGGCTGTGTTCAATTATGTATAATATCATTAGACTCATCCTTCTGATGCATTTGTGTATAAACAAGGCTTTACATTTGTAGTTGTCTGAGGCAGAGCTAACTGTTTCACACGGGGCTCTTAAGTGATGATTATTCTAATTATTGATTATTATGTTGATTTTTGTCTCCCAGTTCATTGTTTGGTCTGTAAAATGTCAGAAAATGATAAGGAATGCTCACCACACTCTTCCAGACAGCAAAAGATTTCTTGTCTTGTCCACAAATGGTTCAGTTAATTGTAATTTAAGGCAGGGAAAAGCGACAAATCCTGACATGTCAGACGCTGGAACCATGAAATGCTTAACATTTTTGCATGAAAAATGACTTAAATGATCATTTATCATAGCAGCTGATGATTAATTTCCTGGTGATGCACGAATCAATTAATCAACTAATTGTTTCAGCTCTGATTTTACGTATTGTTACAAGCTCTCCGTCTGTAAAGTAAGAAGTAACTGAAATATAAGCTCTGAAATGTAGGAGCAGGAGCATAAAGTGGCATGAAATGGAAGTACTCAAGTAAGTAAGTAAGTAAGCATGGGTATTTAGCTACGTTACACCACTTTATACGAGTAACTTGCAGGTGGATGTTTACTTTGAACTTGTGCAGTTCAACATCACCCAAACCAAACCTGCAGTATTCCCATCTGTGTCCCCCACTTGTGTGCGTGAGTGTTCATGTTTCAGCCATTTCTAAGCTCTGCCTCGGTTCAGCTGAGGTTTGTTTTTCATACTTTATCAGAAATGTGTTTGCAGTCACATTCAGCGCATGCAGTCCTCCGTGTGCCGTCTTTGGCCCGGCTCCAGATGAACTACATCTGCCCAAAAGTAAAAGAAGACACAGTTGCCTTTGCCTCTGTATTAGCTCGCTGAGTTATCTTACCCAAACAGAAGGGCACAGCTCCACCTTCCCTTTGCCACTGGCTAAGGGACATTATGTTCTGTATGAAACATGAAAATCCATTACACCACTCAAGGATCTGCAAACAATTTCTTCTTTTTTTTTAGGGGGGAGGGGGAAATCCTCTCCTAAAGCAATTTGTTTTTTCTCTCCTTGATTTCTCCTTTGTTTTCTTTTGATCCTTGTCATGCATGGTTCATTACTGTAATCTTTTTAAAGATTTGCCGCCATCTATGGTAGCCATTAGTCAGAAAAAGGCCTTCTACTTAAAGCGCATCTTAAACATTTCAATAGCACAGAAGTTTGGGAGAGATGTGCTTTAGTTTGCACCTGAGTAGACTTTATCCCATCCTGCCCAGGGGGAGGACGTTCAAGGTGAAAGAAACAATGATGTTTGTGTTGCGGTGATTCGGTTGAATGTAGAGCGAGGAGGGAACCTCAGACACTCCAAATGAGATTCGCCCATGAATAAAAAGCAAATAGCTTGCTTATTAACAGTTCTTTCAAGAACTGGAAACAATGCACGGGTGCCCACTTGTCCTGCCGTGGCCATCCCATCCTGTGGCTAAACGTCTGTCTTAGTCATTGGACAGATTTGCATGTTTGGGGCCCCAACTGTTGGCCTCTCTTCTCAGCCGGAGCAACTGTCTGCTGTTATCGGCTGCTTCAGAAGCTGCCTTTGTGGCCTGCTGTAATCCCTGACCACAAATCCCTAACTCCCCAAACAAAGTAGTGGTGGATGAGGCAACAAATCCACAGCATCAAACAAGACATAGCGTATTCTGGTTTTCCAGCACTGCAGCTCATCTTCGATCAGTGCATCTGAGCTTGCTCCTTTATGTCTCATCTGCTGTCTCCTCGTGGAGCAGCAACATCTGGAGCCGGGGCTTCGGCTGGTGGCCTGTGTGGCGCCTGATGTAATTCTCAGCTACCATCTTCCTTAATATGTGTTTTCATCTGCAGTGATTTCAGAGTTTTTTGCCTTTCCCCCTCAGACAGTTAGGGGTTAGTCCACTGAAAATCTACAAAATAAACATTATTTCAATCAGGAGATAAGTGAAAGAAGAGCTTAAATAGGCATTAAGAAAATGATTTATTTGGTATCATGTGCACAACAGGAAAAGTTGAAAACATGTGAGTGAGTCTTTGGCTACTAGCCCCCATTTGAGAGATACAGGTGTGTAGCATAAGCATCATTACAATGCAACCAGTGGATGCTGCAAAAGAGAAACCATAGAGAGAGAGAGAAAAGAAAAAAACAAAAATATAAAAAAACAAAAAGCAGCAAAGCGGGGGGGTCTAAACAATCAGAATAAAAATTATTCCGTTTTTATTTGCCCATTCATTTGAGATGCGTCCCTGTTGCATTAAAATGGAGATAAAATAACTGTGATTTCATTTGTGGCGTCCACAGCTTTGAAGAATGACATTGCAGGAGCAACATATTTGGAGCAGCATCAACAGACACTGTTATTCTGTGGCTGTGATAATCCACAGACCCCACAGTCAACAGATTTCATTGTAACTGCTTTCTGACAAAGAAATAGCCCTCATAAAAACTGTTGACAGCGAGGTCTGTGGATTATCCACAGTACCAGAGACACTGACTCTGGGAAGAAATGATGCTGCTGAATTTTTTAAAGATCCCCTCCAGAAATGTTGGGATATATTAAAAATACGCTGCTTTGAATAATAATTTGGATATGATAGACTTTTTCCACAAAAAAACAAAAAAATGTAAAATTGCATCTGCTCCTTCTCCCTCATTGAGGGTTAAACTGCCAGACACCTCACAGAAGAGTTCCCTCACTGCATGTGCACCAAAGGTTTCAAGTCTCCACATCACACCTGTGCAAACTGCATATTAGACTACGATTGGCTTCCCAACAATGACGCCACTCCATGTCACAAAATCCTGCTCGTACGTAAACGTCTTAAATTCAGATTAAAGGTGAGCACAAACACAGCTTTCCCCCTTCAGCAGACGAATGTGAAAACAGGCTTCTAGGTCATAACGCGCACACACATCTTCCTGCACAGAGGAGCTCAAACAAATCAAAAATGAACAGCTAATCCAAAGCATCCGCACAGGTGTTTTTAGCAATTTTGTCAGATTGGATAAGGTCAGGTTGAATATGGGTAATAATAAACTAAACCCCTTTTTAGATTGGAGTGTAATTCTCCAGCATTTACAGCATATGAAATTAGGTTCACCTCCTGTGTGCTGGAGTGGAGGAGAAATCTCAGATATCTGAGTAAATAAAACCCAAAACCATCTGCATGATGATCAGCACGGGTAAATTAGAAAATATGGAAAGTTATTAAATACATTCATTCCTTGATTCGATCGCCTGACAAGCAATGCTCTTAAAAGATGACTCCAACTCGAACATCAAAATCTCGAACCACTTTAAAAGTCTGGCGTTATGTTGTATATTTTAAGATTTGTTAACAATTTAGATTTACCCACCTCAGGTTTGGATGGAGGGACAGCTGGGTGAGTGGGGGGAGGGAAGGGGGGTGTTTGTTTTTGTTTCATTTACATTTATTTATTTATAAGGACAACGCACATTAATAAACATTTTCTGCAAATGTGCCAGTGTTAGCCAGCTGGCTGTTTACATAATATAATACAGATTGCAAGCTGCGCGAACTTCAGTTGTTATCTAGTCATCTCTGTATATTGTCATCATTTTTGATACTAGGATTTTTTTTTAAACCCCAAAGATGCAGCTCTTATAAGAATGCATTGGACATAAGACTATATTACTAATGTTCCCACAAACATGGCAGGGTCCGCCATGCTTTCAGAGGTCAAATGCAGTGAAAGCAGATTTTTTTGTCCTAAAAATGGATGTAAGTTGAGAATTCTGTTTTGTTCATTTCTGATCAGCATTTTGCAATAAGTTGTGGGGGTCCAGGAAAACCACTGGTGCAGATGTTCTACGGTCCGCATGGCATTGTAGTCAGGCCTAATATGCTCGAGTGGCCACAACCCAATTTGTCAAAAGCAACTTAGAATTCACACAGCTCCTGTCCATGAGCTCGAGATGGGACACAACCAATCTTTCCTCTCTGTCAGAACTGGTTTATGGAGAAAAATATGATTTTGGCAGCAAGATGCTTTTGGTAAACCGAGCACGGCCCAGTGGCCTTGTGTCTGTCAGGACAATGTGTAGAGACTTCGGAGCAGATTGTAAAAATGGCAGCCGGTTTCGGGTTCTGCTTGATATCTAATCTACATGGTACGGTCAGGCTGACAGCTGACACATCATTCACGAGGGAAGGTGATGCGCTCCTGCCTAACAGGTGAAACCACTCATCCCTAGTTTTGATTAATTGTTTCCACAGAGGTCAAACGGCCTGACTGGCAGAGTGTCTAGCCCAAATTAAAGGAAGAATAGATCAAAAAGTTTTTCCATGTTGTGATCTGTCTGAAAGAATAGATCAGAAAGTTTAGTAGATATTCAGAAAATGTTCAAATCATCAAATCAAGTTCAGATTTTAATGCGACAAGGTGTAAAAAATGTCAGAATGGCTTTGTTACATGAAAAAGCACTGGAGATTTGATAATATTATAAGTGTTTGAGTGGTAAGCAAGGCCCTGACGGAAAAAGAGAAGAAAGCTCGGCACTGTCGAGAGTCTGAGCTGCTGCTGAAGTCTGACCTCTTGCACAACATAATAATAATCATCAACAGCTTCTCAGCAGCAGCAGAGAGTGTCAACAATAATAAAAGATACCAAATGTTTTAAAGGGAAGTACAAAAGGGGGGGGGGGTATTGCTGTGGATGAACTCAGACACTGAATCCTCTGTGATTCTGGACTAAATTAGCAGAAGCAGAGCATGAAGAGAAGCAAAAAAGATGGTGAAATGAGTCTAGAGGGCTGTCTTCAAATGAGAGAGCAGGTTAGTGCCCGACAGTCAGTGAGAGCAGTTCGGAGACAAAACTGTGAATAGCTACATATATTAGGTGTTGGGCCGATCTTACATTTGGCAGATTTCATATTTTTATCACTTACTTGAAAGTGATGATTTTAATGGCATCTGTTTAAGGTCCACTGATCATATAGTCCATCCTAATTATAAATTAATGGCACCAAATGAATCACACAAAGTGGCTTTCAAATGTGTTCACATGAGTTTCATTAAAAGCATTTAGCCCATTTGCATAATCATGACACACAACTTGCATCAAAGTAAATTCACATTTGCATTCCATTTGCTCTTTCCATGCGATGCTTTCTGGCTCATTTTAAGATATGTTGTGCAAGTGACACTATCACTAATCACTACTGGAAGGTCCAAGTGCATACTTGTTATTCTGGATTTTGGATAATTAAACTTTTAACGGAATGTAATGGGATGAGAGATCCTGAATTTAAAAATATATATACATGGTAAATAGACAGTTCTCATCTTTATTTACATGGCTTGACTTTCTTGTTATGTAAAGGCAAACTTGCATCTTATTTGTTGTGTCACTGAATATACAGTTTTTGGTTTTTGTGGTACTATAATTGACTCTCGTAGCAGCTATTGGAATGATGCAGGATATGGAGTATTCGCAATTCATATTAATATATTAGGGATTTTTTTTTTGTAATTGCCTCCTAAGACTGGATGTTGGGAGTTGCCTCAAACTTTCTTGTTATTTGTAGAAACTGATTTGTAGTACTGTGATCATCCGTTAGGGAAATACTGAATCTTTTATTATACATTAATTCCATCATTTTGTGGCCTTAAAGCAGCCCAAAAATGCTGAAATTAAACTGTAGACTGTAACTCCCTTTAAGTGGCTAAAACCAGCACGTCCTCAGAGCAGAGGAAATGAACGCACTGATTCAGGTTACAGCCTGGTAATACCACCTATCACCAGCAGAGGGGGTCCCAAGCACTGCCATGCTGTCCGGAAGACGAATGTAAATATTTTTGTGACGTTTCATCTCCGGATCATTCACATCCATCCACCCATTAAGAAGAATATCAGCTCCTCCAGCTCATGACTGCTCCGCAGTGTCAGTCCATGTCGAGAAAGCTGACTGTGCGCGTGTGATAGCAGAGCTCCTTTCTGCGGCTTTCCATCCTCACGGCTCGTGTGTCTCCACATCAGCTGCTTTCTTGTGTGTAACATGCAGAAGAGAAGGAAGCCAGAGCCGATCCAACTCAACCCGATCCCCGATGGAAACACTATCAACGGCACCGGAGCCACAGAGTGAGTGTCAATATTCACCTACTACTGACGGTCAGGGATATTGATAACGCCTATTGATTGATCAGTTATGTCAGATTCACGTTCAGCGTGCAATAAAGGCTCGTGACAGCTGCAAAAATGTATACATAACTGCATATCCCCTTTGCAGGAGGCTATGCGTGTACTTCGTTCTTACATCTGTAACGTGAGACTCTGCACTAGGTTCGTGTGTGTGTGTGTGTGTGTGTGTGTGTGTGTGTGTGTGTGTGCGTGCGTGAGCTCAGAGGTTTGCACTTGGCCTGCAACTAATGATCGTCTTCATTTTTATCGATTAGTATGTTGACATGTTTTTTGGATTAATCGAATAAATGTTTATCCAAGTTCCCAGAACCCAGGGTGAAATCTTCAAATATGTCTCACGAGCAGTACATATGAAATTAATGATAAGTTTCATTATTTGACCAATTAATCAGTCGATAGTCGTTGTTTTTTGTTCAATTAACAATTTTGACTATAAAATGTAACAAAATTGAAAACACATGCCGAAGAGCCCAAGCTGACACCTTCAAACAGCATTTTCTGTCAGACTAATTGTCCAAAACACAAAAATATTCCATTTACAAGCTGGAAGCAGCAAATGTATAGTATTGATAAATTACTTAAATGATTAAGCAGTTATCATAATAGTTGGCAGTAAATATTCTGTTTATTCACTGATCGATTAATTGTTTCAGCCTAAACCAGCAGCCAAAAACACAACCAACAAACTCTTATCGTTTAGAAGCTGGTACCAGTAAATCTTTGGCACTTGATAAATGCCAACAGTTATTCAGTTATTAAAATTGTGGTTGATGAACACTTCATGCACTGAACATACGTGCAGCTCTCAGGTCCTCAGGTCATCTCTTCATGGTGTCATGGATGAGCAGGTCGCTCCGTCACTCTAGCAGCCCACTTTGTTTGGACGGTGATTAGTCAGAGGTTGACCTTTGCCGGGAGGCAGTGTGTAGAATAATATTTCTATGTGTTGAAGAACTTGTGTGTTCCCACCACTGTGTGACAAAACACAATAATGGAGATGTTAAACTGTTGTGACACCATGCTCTCATGGTCCTCAGTTCACGGAGAAAAGCCCAGTCGGTCCAGCAACAAGCTGGATCAGTCGAGAAGAGAATTACATAACATGTCATCCCTTGTGATGTCTGGTTTTCAAATGTGCTGTGGACGAGGAATATTTCATCGTTTTATCCTTAGATCACACATCTGAAGGCCATTTGGGTCTTTTCTAATGAAATGGTCTCAAATCAAATCTTGCATTAAGTCTAAATAGAATTCTGCATTAAACATCTCAGTGTATTTCTACATTTTCAGAACTCACTGCATTTGAGTACAAATTCATACGTCTGCAACCAACAAATGTTTTTAATTAAACTGCTAAGTATTTTCTCTGTGATTGTTTTTGACTGAATAAGAGTCTGAAACACGAATATATGCAGTTTATTATGATGAAAGTCAAAAAAAAATGGAGCAAATTGTCACATTTTGTGTGGGAAGCACCAAATGTTAAACATTTTCGCTTTAAAAAATCACTTTCAAACTATGTGGCCATAATTCTGTGATATTTAATTGCAAATACCTAGTCCCCCGATACACATTCAAACACTTTTGTATATTAGAATTGTAAAAAGATGTAAAAGGCACCTGATACTTTATGTTGTGGGATCAGCGTGTTAAAATGTGAAACAGGGGAGTCGTGCGTTGGCTTTGCTCAGTAGAACTTGTTGACGATGACATAATGTTTGGCTGGAGCTGAAGCACATTCCTGCTGCTGAGGCCGAGGAGCAGCATGTCACGACGCAGCAACAATCAGGAATTCAGGATAGCAGATTTGGAAGTCTCTGTTGTGGAGGGCTCGCTCTTCCCACCGCAGCAGGAGCTCACAGTAGATGTGTGTGTGTGTCCAGTAATACTGCTGTATCGTGCACTGTGACACTCAGACTGACACACTGCTGACAGATAGCCGTGCAGCCTGGTGCTCCTCAATCCTCGTTTCCATAAAAAGACAGTTTCATCTACACTTTCGGCTCTCTGAGGCTCGGGGGAAAAACAAATCCTGTCTCAGACCAGTGATGGTTGACGAGTGCTCTGCAGGGACACAGATGTCGCTCACGCTTTTTGTTCCTTAACACTGCATAAAAAGAAACTCCTGCATGCCCTCAAGGAAAAGGAATAAAATCTGTTAGAGTTACACAGCTACAGCGTTAAAAGTTAGATCTGATTTATCTCATAATGAACCTGTATGTTGTATCTCAGATGACAAGGGTACAAGAGAAGTTGCTGGAGCCAAACCCATTAAACCCTGATTCAGTATGTTATTAGATGAGAAGTTATTGCCTAGACTCTAGACTCAATTAGGCTTTGATAGATCATTTAAATTCCTGACTATTTGAGCAACTTCTTTAAAGCCCAGCCTTTAAAGCCCAAATTAAAAATAAATTCTATTTACATCTGATTTATAATTTGTTGTAAGAAGTGGACGATGTGCATCTGAGCCTGTAGTTATCATGGAGAGGCGGGCCGATGCATGGCCACTTCCAAAGATGCAGAGTGTAAATGTCTAATGGGGCAAATATGTCAACCAAACTTTTTAATATTTCCTGATTTTCTATTTATAGCTCTGCAAGGCACTTAAGGAACCAAAAGATGGATGGGTGATTTGCTCGAGAGCTGGAGTTTTGCCAGACATTTGCAGACAAGTGAAGGGGAGGACTGAAGTCAAAGAACAAGGCCACTTTGCTGCACATGTGCATAGCATTAGCATGGGTGTGTGTTTGGGGCGACTGGAGGAAGAGGCCTGTACAGGTTCTTATGAGGTCTAATGTGGGGTTATCTTTTTCTGACCACTGCTCCATGTGTCAGTTAGACTTTTAGTGGTAACAAAATCAACAAATTGGGCATCCTTTGTCATGTCAGTCCACAGCCTTGATATGCTGTAAGTATTAGCTAAATGTATATAGATAAAATAATGTCACAGAATTTGACCATGTATCCCTGAAGGCTCCTCTCAGCTCACACCTGTCACTCTGATCAGTACTTTAATGACCTCCTGTGATTCTCATTAGGAACAGGTGTTACTAATAACATTAACAATGGCTCCGTCCTGTTCAAATGTTCCAGTAAGCCTTGACAGTGGGATGGCATTTGCAGTACAAAGACCCTGAAACTGAGGCAGCTAAATGGAATTCAGCCATTGTTAAGTTTATTAATTAAACCAGAGCTTTTTCCACTGTGTCAAACAGTGTTCTGTGAAAGAGGTCTGCACTATGGATACAAGGACGATAATTCAAGGTAATGTCTTAGCTGAAACTAAAGATTTGTTCGTTTCAGAGCGGACACAGAGAAATGAGCCCATCTTTTTGGGTCATTTGGACCAGCACACAGGAGGATGCTCACACCAGCAGCACAGGTGTTGCATATTGGCTGTAGACAAGCTTAATGCAATCAGTGAGGCTCTTATGGAAACCAGACCATTCCACTCTGGTGAAAAGGAACTGCCATTACTGCGCGCCAAATGCTTTCTCAGCGTGAAATGGCTGGCAGCCATGGGAGAAGTGTACTGAGTGGCCCACATAATGCCAGCCATGCATGTGATATTATCAGAGGACATCTGAGAACAAATAAAAACAACCTGTTCTGGGTAAACCTGTTCATGCAAATTTGCGTTTTGCTAAAATCTTGGATACTGTCGCATACGTCCGAACGTGCAGAATATGACTGTATTGTCCAGAGATTGTTTATAGTTTTATTATCCAGAAAGGTGTTCAGGTGGACAGGAATGAAGCGTACGTGTGAATGTTTGAAAAGGAAGTCAACATTAACATGCAGTGACCGTAGTTTGTGGTACTGATTCTTCATTGTTTGATACCTCTTACCATATCCTGTTTACCACAACGGAATTGGTGCTGTACTTAGAGATAAACACACTTGATTGCTAAAGCATTACCTCCCTTTCGCTGTAAATATTGTTGTTTTTTTGCAGACTTAACTTTTTTTTCCCCCCACTGTGATCTATGTTACAGGTTTGGTGAGAAAACAGCTGATTTACAGCAGTCGTAAAGGGAAAACAGTATGTACTGCCTCCTAAGCGGATCTGGTTTCATTTATTTCAGTTTAATAACAAAGAATTTCATATGATTTCTGTCCTATTCTAGACAACCTTGATTTTTAAAAGTTTAAGGTCTGAGAAATGCAGTTAGAAGTTAAAGTAGGCAAGGCTTTTGCAACCCAGGACACAAGGCAAAACCTATTGCCTCTAATATTTATGCATGTGTGACTCTTGATCACAAACACAGCCGTCTTCTTTCCAGCACTTCATGTCAAGCTGCAGAGATGCTGAGTCTTTTGCATTCAGGTTCTACTGGATGTCCTTGGACGTTTTGTGGATGGAGCACAAAAGGCCAGTGTCGTGCTCACTTCTTCCTGCACCCAGAGAGGGGGCTGAAGTGTGCAGCTACTGTCGTCCCTCCCACATATGCATTGTGTGGAGTGTGTTTCAGGCTGCTCTTCTTCTCCGTATCTCCAGCCTCCTCCACCCCCAGCTCTTGTCGACAAAACGCCCACACTACCCACAGCCAACTCAAACTCAGCGCCTCGTCTCCATGGATATGCAGGCCTGCTGTCGAAAATAAAACCACTTAACCCTCTCTGTGCTGGGTGTTGGAGCAGCGGAGAGAGGAGCACAGTGCCCTGCTCCAGCTGCTCTCCACTAACGATTTTTTTAAAAAAGCATAATTACCACTGAGTGAGGAGAAAACCATCTTATTACCATTGTGCTCTTGTGCAAATATGAAAGACTGACAGTTGAATTAAAGATGAATTCTTAATCTGAAGCTGGAGATGAAACACCTTACAGGAGCTTGTGTGCATGCAGGTGGATGAAAACATCAGATCTTACAAGCTTTTGTTCTTTTGCAGCATAAAGCTTTTAGCTTTGCATTAGCAAACATTTACTCAGAAATATAATTTTCCCAACATTGTTAAATCATGCCTTGTTTAGTTTACATGGGCAGGCATCTGCAGTCTTGGGGGTACTTGCAGAACAAAGCTCAGCTTCGCAGACCGGCTCTGATCAGTGGAATTAACGCGGCTCAATAGTCTTTGCTTCTTATCATATTCATGATTAAAGCTGAGCGGGTGTGTTGCAGTGCGCACATTGTGTTGAGAGGTGAAGGAGAGGTCAGACAGCAGCATGTCAAAGCTCTTCACTCCACAATTGATTTCTCAAGGAAATGAATCGCCATGACAACAGCATCAGGGGAGCGGTAGCAGCGCTCAGAGGAACCGAGAGCTTCCTCACATCAGGGTCGGTGAAGGAGCACTGAAACACACCTGGCGACCCTTTCTGTCTCCCTGCTGGTTCTTTGATTGGTTACCATCATTCCAAGAGGCTTGTGCGGTTGCAAGCTCAGTCGTTCCTTCAGTCTTTTAATTTGGCCCATGTGGGGACAACCAGAACTTTGGGGAGAGAACATCTCAATCAAAAGTTCTGTGTGAATGGACTCAGGACCTTTTATTTAGGAAAGAACGCATTAATAATACACAAACGATTCATCTTTCTCTCCGTCTTTCTTCGTCTTCTTTCTAAGAACAAACTTGGAGGCACTGCAGAAGAAACTAGAGGAGCTCGAGTTGGATGAGCAGCAGCGGAAACGCCTGGAGGCCTTTCTGACACAGAAGCAGAAGGTGGGAGAGCTGAAGGACGATGACTTTGAGAAGATCTGCGAGCTGGGTGCAGGCAACGGAGGAGTCGTCTTCAAGGTCTCCCACCGACCCTCCGGTCTGATTATGGCGAGGAAGGTAAAGCTGCGGCCCTGATGGCTGCTTAGAGGAGGGCTTTAGTGAAAGCACTTTTCTCCAGTGTGTTTTCAGAGCGTGGAGTCAAAGTCTTTTCTCATTTTCATAAATCTGCTCACATAGTCACATTGTGGGGACTCAGCTTTCCCTATGAGGGCAAAACACAAGTCCCCATTAAATAAATCTTTACATTTTAGGGGCGGTAGACTTGGGTTAAGGTTAGGATAAGGTTTACAGTTCAGTCAGTGTAATGTGTTCTTAAGTGACGACAGTGTGTGCACATGTGCACAGAAAAGGAAGATTGAAGCCCGCGTATTCTTGTTCTGTGTGATGTGAGGACATTTTGAAAACCTGATGTCTTCTGTGTTCCAGCTGATCCACCTTGAGATCAAACCAGCCATCAGGAACCAGATCATTAGGGAACTGCAGGTGCTACATGAGTGTAACTCCCCCTACATTGTGGGTTTCTATGGCGCTTTCTACAGCGATGGAGAAATCAGCATCTGCATGGAGCATATGGTACTCATCTTTAATACGTTATGTCTGCCGAGTGTATTTGCACAGCATTCACTTCGAGTGCTGCTTTTTATAGTCTGTGCTGCGACTGTGTTTCCTCCATGGTGCAACCTCACTTTTATTAACACAAACCAAATTTGTTCTGATGTGTTGAATTTCACATGTTATATTTTTATGCTCTCCATATTTCCCTTCCCTGCTGGCTGTAGGACGGTGGCTCCCTGGACCAGTCGCTGAAGAAGGCAGGCAAGATCCCAGAGCAGATCCTTGGCAAAGTCAGCATCGCTGTGGGTAGCTCCAACACCTCTCCCACCAGTATTGCGCTCTGGTCGTCACACTCCAGCTATATTTGTTTCGTTTTTGGATATGAAATTGTTTTGTACTTTTTTGTCATTGATGCATATTCAGCCGTATATTATTGCTTTTGCGCGACCAGCTTATCTGAATTGTTACAACACTGATATTCAATATTTGTCTTTCCAGGTCATTAAAGGGCTGTCCTACCTGAGGGAGAAACACAAGATCATGCACAGAGGTCAGTCTCTATTTAGTTTACTAAAAGATGTTAGACATATATGAAGGTTTTTCAAGGCTACAATACTTTTAAATCATGAATACCCATCTTCAGACATGCTAATCTTAACAACGCTGTTTGCATTGAATAACATGAGGCTGGTTATTGATTTTCACCTCACAGTGATTCCCTATTTCAGATGCACAGACTAGATCTTTGTTGCAGTTAGTAACGTATGACTGATGAAAGGAAACGTTAAAACAGATAAGCAGCGCAGCGAGCGCTGGGCCTCTGCAGCAGTTTGCTCTGTGGTGCTTACTGCTCCCTGTTGAACACTTGCCCACCATGTTCTCCTAAATACTGCATGTCCCTCTTTCAGATGTCAAGCCCTCTAACATCCTAGTGAACTCCCGCGGTGAGATCAAGCTGTGTGACTTTGGAGTGAGCGGACAGCTCATAGACTCCATGGCCAACTCCTTTGTGGGCACTCGCTCTTACATGTCTGTGAGTTCAAATGGACATGCTCCTCCTTTCCTGCTGCTCTCATTCACACATCAGCCTGTACGATTCCTGTTACAACTAAAGACTCACATTTGTACGTCTCAGGCAGCTGGACTCCCCAGATCTCAGAGACTTGATTCACAAATTGGATGACTCACAGATCAGCTGACTGACTTTGTATATAGGCCTTACGGGGAGTCGGCCATTTATTTTTTCAGTCTTTAGACACAGGCTATGCAATTTACATTATATATACCACTGCTGAGACGACCTAATCCAGAGCTCTAAATTTATGTTGCTTGGTTTGCTTTAGCCTGTCATTTGTTATGCTTCTGTATTTTATCAGTCACTTTCTAATTATTGTATAAATCAGTCATGGTTGTGGTAATGATATAATTGGACGTGTGCTGTGCAGCCGGAGCGTTTGCAGGGCACCCATTACTCTGTTCAGTCGGACATCTGGAGTATGGGTCTGTCCCTGGTTGAAATGGCCATTGGACGCTTCCCCATCCCGCCGCCTGATGCTAAAGAACTGGAGCAGATTTTTGGCTTCCCTGTGGAAGGGGAGGCAGCCTCCAGTGAGTCCTCCCCGAAGCCACAGCCCCCTGGGCGACCAGGCAGCTGTAAGTGCCTTTTTTTTTTTCTTTTCAATTGCAGTGGCCTTGACTGAAATCATTTCAAAAGGCCTGTTGAAATTGTTTCCCCCAAGACATCAGTTACAACATTGTCATGCAGTGAGACCTGTTTGTGGCCTTGAGTGATAAGTGCACAGTAGATTATGACACAGGCTGATATCTTCCACCCACTCAGCATACGGGCCTGACAGCAGACCACCGATGGCTATATTTGAGCTGCTTGATTACATCGTCAATGAGGTGAGAGTCTCCGGTATATGATCATCCTGGCATCATGAACACACCTGTGTACGTGTGTATGGTGATGCCTTTACCAGCAATTTCATGCTAAACTTTGATCCATTCAGAACTAACTGGACCTTTTTCTATTTCAGCCTCCGCCAAAGCTGCCTGGGATATTTAGCGCTGAATTTCAAGACTTTGTGAATAAATGGTATGTAGGAGAAGGCATCAACACATATGGCACATCCATGTTTGCCAATCAGATGTAATGCCACCTGGTGGTGGAAAAAAGGCACTACACCCTAAGTCGGTTTGTGTTTTCCTTTGCAGTTTGATAAAGAACCCTGCGGAGCGAGCAGACCTGAAACAGCTGATGGTGAGTGAGCACGTAACTGTGTAATCCTGAATCTCTTCTCTACCATCTTACACACCTTTCCTTTTCTTCAGGTGCATCCCTTCATCAAACAGTCTGAAGCAGAGCAGGTTGACTTTGCCGGCTGGCTGTGCAGCACCATCGGGCTCAGTCAGCCTGTGACACCCACCCACAGGACAGCAATGTGAGACCCGCTCTGTCGACAACAGACCCCTCATCCCCAGGTCCTCCGATGACTCGATTTGTATTATGGGCAAAATGTATGTTTATACTGAGTTATACTAAGAGTTTAAAAAAAAGACGTGCAATCAATAGTTGTATATTTAGTGTACACACCAACATGCCAAGTGACATTAACTATGTATTCTTTGGGCTTCATCACAGGCCTGCCTGAAAAGCCATCTTTTTCTAATGATCAAAGTATTTAATGATAAATGCTGCTCAACCTGTGTGCTTGATATTCCTCTTTACCTTTCGTCCTTACAGCGCCAACAGATTACAATCTTTGTTAGTTTATGTGAAATAAATAGTCTTGTGAATCAATTTTGAATGACAGGTCTGACTCATGCATTTGAATCAACTGATTTATTTTTCACTGAACTCCAGTCTGTTAAACATGTATAGAGTTACACCTTAGGTTTGGCAGGTGCTCCCGGTGGATCCAGGCTTCTTCTTGGGTTTCACCATCTTAGGGAAAACAAACAAAATATTTAAGTCACAATCATCAATTACAGTCTCCAGTTTTTGCCTCCATCTTAAATAGTTTAGACTCTTACCGTTGGGTCATGCTTGAGGATGACCTGGCGTCTTGAGGGGATTCTTCAGCTCTCTGCAGTTGATCTTCTTGCTGTAATGACAATATAATCCAGTCTTAACAACGTGAACTTATGCTAAACTGAAAGTTTTTAAGAAACTTTGTGTCGCTCAGGACTTCCATAATAATCAGGGTTCAGAAACACGGACCTGAAGTGGAACATCATCATAGTTGACGAGCGAAAACAAACTGAAAGAAGTGAAGAGCGCTTACTTGGGTGTGCGAAGTGCTTTCTGGATCTCCTCACTCTTCAGGATCCTGCTCAGGTCTGTGTTGGTCATCTTGTGCATGGGCAGGCTGGAAGAAATACGGCATGACGCGTTAAATTCCTCATTTTGGAAAATATGGAAATGGCAAAAGTTTTGATGCTCAAACTCAGAACTTCTTTAAATATCACAGAATTTCAAAAACACGGACCATGAAGTGGAAGCTCATCACTGTAGTGTGATTGAGATAGTTTAGTGCTACAGTGGGATTACTCTTGAAATACTCACTTGTAGTCGACCTTCAGGGATGCAGGTTTACGCCCGGCCACGTGCAGCTCATCTCTATCTAGATGGGGAAGTGTCCGATTGACCACCAAGGACGAGCCTTTGTTTACATTCCACAGTGATACCTTCATAACACAATTCAACAGTCAACAGTATGACAGGTAACTTGTTGCTTCTTTTAAACTTTACGGATTTGAAACTTTGACGTTCACTGTGACTAGCTTCAGTAAGCTGCAATACTGAGCTATTCAAGGACTATATATTGTTACATACTAAATATTTACCTAACAGCCATAACTTCTACATTTGAACAACACACCTGGGATATTTGCGGAGGCTTCAGTGGCACCAGCGTCTTGGTGGTAGATGATGTAGGGTCCTCTGCGTTGGATCCATCTGAGATTCCTCATCGTACTCTTACCAGCGTATTTCCTGTCATGCTTGACTCCACCTGTGCTGCAGCCATCTTCGTTTTTGTTTTGCTTTCCGTCTTTACTTCAGGTGAGTACAACACACGCAAGGGATTCCCCCAAAATTGACGGGACTGTACGAAGCACCATGACTTCTACACTCTTTGTACATTATGGATCTAAACACCATCAACCACCTTCAAGCTGAAATGGGCACTTTGACTTCAAAACCCTTTAAATTTCAAATTACATGTACCACTACCATCGGACTCAATCAGCCTGTGACACCCACCCACAGGACAGCAGTGTGAGACCCGTTCTGTCTACAACAAACCCCATATCCCAAGGTCATCTAATGACTGGATTTATATTATGGGTAAAATGTATATTTATACCGAATTACACGAAATGGAGATTAATAGATGTGCAATCAATAGTTGTATATTTAGTGTACACGCCGACATGCCCAGTGACATTAACTATGTATTCTTTGGGCTTCATTACAGGCCTGCCTGAAAAGCCATCTTTTTCTAATGATCAAAGTATTTAATGATAAATGCTGCTCAACCAGCACCAACAGATTACAATCTTTGTTATTTTATGTGAAATAAATCATCTGGTGAATTACAAATTTGAATGACAGGTCTGACTCATGCATTTGAAACGACTGATTTATTTTTTACTGAACTCAAGTCTGTAAAAGATTTATAGATTTACGCCTTAGGTTTGGCAGGTGCTGCCTTCTTTCCAGGCTTCTTCTTGGGTTTCAGCATCTTGGCCTTGATCTATGGAGAAAACAAATAAGGTTTCAAAGTCAAAATCAACAAATTACAACCTCTAATTTTTGCACCCGTCATGAAAAGTTTAGGTTCTTACCTTAGGGTCATGCTTGAGGATGGCATGACGTCTTGCGGTCTTGGCGTAAGGGTTCAGTTTGAGCATTATCCTCAAGTTCTTCAGAGGATTCTTCTTCAGCACTCTGCGGTTGATCTTCTTGCTGTAATGACAATATAATCCAGTCTTAATAACATGAACTTGCACTAAACTGAAAGTTTTTAAGAAACTTTGTGTCGCTCAGGACTTCCATAATAATCAGGGTTCAGAAACACGGACCTGAAGTGGAACATCATCATAGTTGACGAGTGAAAAAAACAAACTGAAAGAAGTGAAGAGCGCTTACTTGGGTGTGCGAAGTGCTTTCTGGATCTCCTCACTCTTCAGGATCCTGCTCAGGTCTGTGTTGGTCATCTTGTGCATGGGCAGGCTGGAAGAAATACGGCATGACGCGTTAAATTCCTCATTTTGGAAAATATGGAAATGGTAAAAGTTTTGATGCTCAAACTCAGAACTTCTTTAAATATCACAGAATTTCAAAAACACGGACCATGAAGTGGAAGCTCATCACTGTAATGTCAACACAAGTTTGACTTGTGCTACAGTGTGGCTGCTCCTTCAATACTCACTTGTAGTCGATCTTCAGGGAAGCAGGTTTACGCCAGGTGCCATACAGCTCATCCAGCTTACGGAAAGCACTCTCTGTCCAGATGCAGAAGCGTCCAACGTGACCACCAGGGGCGAGCCTCAGGAGGTTCAGCTTGTTCACGTTCTGCAGAGTGATGCCTTCATAACACAACATAATGTATTTTAAGTCTGCTTATTCAAAACTTTGATAACCACTGATATCACAAGATTCAGGAAACTGCCATATGGAATCATTATATACCTGCAGCATTGAACTTTACATAATTGGATATTAAATATACTTAATAAGTCTTTAATGGTCTGATATCAATTTACCTGACACATTACTGAATTCCACATTTGACCAAATAACACACCTGGGATATTTCTGAAGGCCTTGGTGACACCAGCGTCTTGGTTGTAGATGATGCACGGTCCTCTGCGCTGGATCCGTCTGCGATTCCTCATCTTACCCTTACCAGCACGCATGCGCTGAGAGGCGTAGACCTGAGAAGAGAAAGCTTATATTATTTCAATATTCCATTAAAATAAAAGGAAACCTAGAAATGTCTAATAAATGTACAAAATGTATGCAGTTAAAAGGCACAGGAACTGTTCTCAATTGATCCTACTGCAAGTAACAAGGTTGGTCTGAGGTTTTAATGCTACACTCCTGCTGTGCTCTCCAACATCACTTTAGGTGAGTAAAACATGATTGAGAGATTCCCATAAAACTGAAGGGACACGTATAGAGCTATGATTCCTACATTATTCATACAATATGGACTTAAAGACCATCAAATATCCTTCAAGCATAAATAATCACTTAACTACATATTCATTGTGTTTCAGTTTCAAATCACGTGTTCCCTGACAGAGTGCTGAGTCAAGTCAAAAGAGAAAATGTGAAAAATTGTGATTACCTTCTTAATGTCGTTCCAGGCTTTGAGCTTTTTCAGCAGAAGCACTGCCTCCTTGGTCTTCTTGTAGCCCTCAACTTTGTCTTCCACGACCAGTGGGACCTCAGGGATTTCCTCAATGCGGTGTCCTAACAGACAAGAACATTATGTCAGCTGAAGACATCCCCACTTTTGACAAACTTCTGACTGTCAAACACTACAGTGTTGACCAGAGCTTGCTCAGAATTTAACACACATCAATTCTCTATGACAGCTTGAAGACAGCAGGCAACTGTCACTGTTCACAGGATCAGACGCAAATTACACCATCATGGCAAGTCAAATGTTAAGCCAAACTGTTGATTAGAAGAATACATCATGGTAGAAATAGATTTCTCTTTTCACTTTTTTTGTCATCTTCAAATACTGTTTTTGGAGCTTACCTTTGGACATCACAAGTGCAGGGATGGCAGAGGCAGCCACAGCAGAACAGATGGCATAGCGCTTCTGGGTTGTGTTAATCCTGCGGTGCCAGCGGCGCCAGGTCTTGGTGGGGGCGAACATGCGACCTCCACGACACATCTAAATCAAAGTCAAGGAGGTTTTGACAACTAACTGAAGTAACATAAGTGCTGAAGTACCTAATGACTGCTCAGACTCTGTTGTTCGTCAGCCATCTGTGCCAGCATATGACAGCAGGCATTCTGTCACTGGTCACAGAGTCAGACGCAAATTACACCATCACTGCCAGTCTGTTGTTTCAGTTTGCCCTGGCACATACAGTATTATAAGTAAAGAAAGAATTTACAGCTCCAATTCCGGTCAGAAGGATACATTTCCAAAAGCACCCTGGCCAGAGCGGTGAGTACCACCACCTCTCACACGAGGGATACGGGCCACAGCTCTTCCTGTACCCCAGGACTCTGCACTGGTCTGGTGACCTGAAATGAACAATTACACAATCTTATTACAGACAAGAAAATAACGCAGATTTGAGTATGCATGTGCTCAGTCGCCAACTTAAAAACTGTGATGACAAATCTTGATCAACATGCAAGTTGAGGATAGACATACACACTCACCTG
Organism: Chaetodon auriga; assembly: GCF_051107435.1. Lineage (NCBI taxonomy): Eukaryota > Metazoa > Chordata > Actinopteri > Chaetodontiformes > Chaetodontidae > Chaetodon > Chaetodon auriga. Next base: position 11,417,105 of record NC_135079.1, on the reverse strand, counting down.
CCAGTTCACTGACTGCATATGGCTGGCGGCTGTTCTTGCGCATGTTGGTGTGAACAAAATTCACAACATCAGGGCGAATTGGCGCCTTGAAAACAGCAGGCATGACAACATTCTTGCCTGCAGATTCTCCTTTCTCGGAATAAACCGAGATCAAGGGACGGGCACAGGCCTAGGGGGCAAAACGAACCACAGCACTGAGCTTCAGACATACATGTAATATTGACTTTCAGACAGTATTGCACAGTGGTACTCTTTAAAATGCAATGGCTCTTAGAGAGGAATTAATTCCTTAAAAACGTGTCTCCAGAACCCATTACATCTAGCATGGGCGAGCAGACAAGTCGCTAGGACCAATCTGATGTAACTCGGTGCAACTGATATGTCAAATCAAGCGCACCTCACTTCTAACGAACATTACAGTGGCAGAGCCTGTCCATTTAGATCGCGTATTTAGAATAATTAATCTGCAGCTGATAGCCTTAGCTTAGCATGATTTTGCTAACGTGACTTAGCAAGCCAGTTTAAAGCGTTACCTTGTCCTCGTTATAGATGTCGTTAACGCAGAGCACAAATACACGCGAAAACCTAGAGTAGTTTCTACGGCGAGCAAAATATAGATGCCATCTAAATAAGTGACACCGACAGCCGTCATGTTCGTGATCTATCACTGAACGGAGAACCACACGTGTAACTTGGACGAACTACTGAAGCTGTTCATCCAAAATGGCTCCTCGTGTTAGCTTCGCTAGCCGGGAGCATTTCAACTCAGTGCTGTATTAAATCTGACACATACCTTCCCAAAGACAGAAAATACAGATTTATTTTGCCAAGTGCAAAACAACGACACACGCCTCGCATTTAATATGCATGTTACTGACGATATGAGTGTAGTTTCTCACCATTTTCGATAGTTAATTTTCGGCTCGCCGGGGACCACGCTCCACTCGCTATGGCGGCCACAGTAAAAAGGAAGTTGGTACATCACCCTGAATAGTTTATGCCTCCGCTTTGACGATTATCACTTCCGGACACAGATTTTTTTCCCACCTTTGTTTTGTTTACAGCGAAGAAACACACATAATAAACTTCGCTTGCATGTAAGAAACAATTTCTTTAGCATCTCAATTAAATTCCAACTGTAAAACAAAAAACACCTTAAACTTTGTTGGTAAAGCGGGGACTATTTCTTTACGCCATGTTGGCGCAGGATAAATGTCAAGGAGGGACTTATTTCCTTACTACGTTTTCCGGGAAATTTTTACTTAATTTAATTTAATTTGTTTACACTTTGTAGTTTATTTGTGGTGGTGTTGCTTACACACGTTTCCAAATCAATTTATCAATTCCTTAAATGTAAACTCATAATGAGAAAGGGGTGACCTGTGACCTCATGACGTCATCACCCGACAGAGCGCGCGACTGTCAAACTATCAACAGTGGGAGATCATCTAGTGTGTTAACAAACTTTTGTATTTTGTCCACGTTATTCGCTCTCTAACAGGAGATTTGTTCGATAATTTTTCAATGGGCTCAAAGGTGATATCTAGTGCGAACGAGTTTTCTAATGTTCTTCGGTAAGTTTACTTTTGGATGCTTACCAATTATTTTTAGCTAACATCAAATTAACGCTCGACAGTGGATGCGTTTTCAGCCTTTAGCTTGTGTTCGCTATGGATTGCCTCACTAACCATTAATCACTTATCTTGCCGAGGTAAGGTTTATTTTGTTGTGTGATCTGTGTTGTCCGGTTTCATTTAAGGTCTCTTCAAGCCGAGGAAAGCAATGATCCATGTATATATGAGGTAATTACACTTAAAGTAAAATATGTCGCTGTTCTGTTATAGCAATGATGTTGATGCAGTATTTGTTGGTTTCAGGGGGACATCCAAATATTAAAGATGTATGCAGACAGAATCCCTGTGCTGAATATGTACTGTGGCAACCAGCCAGTCTTCATCTGTGAAAAAGCTGTGAGTAATGTTCATGATGTGACTCTTTAAATATATTCAGGGAATCTGCAAGCTCTAGACTAGTAAGACTGTGTGATATGTGAAATGACAAATTAACACATGAACATAATCTTGCATATTAGAGGTCTGTACTTTTTCTGATACATTACCAGTTGCTTATGGCTTTTTTGACGTGCAAATCTTGGTATAGGATGGTGCTCATTCATTAGTTTAATAGCTTAAATAGGTATCAGTGTATTCCACTAGGCTTGAATTTTAGTTTGTTGCCATTATTGTGCATTATAACCATGCACTATTGTAAAAGCCAGGCCACACTATAACTAAAGAGGCAGTTAAATTTCTTTCCTCATACAATCTTATAAAGACCTCTCACTGCTCGCCCACCTTTGGACTGCATCTTTATTTCTTGATTTCACAAGGTTCCAAAAATAGATCAACCTGGTGATCAACAAATGACTGAAACATCAAAGTGCACTGATGATAATGATGCTGAAGATGATGATTATGCCCATGCACTCCAGACAGAAATTGGGCCACAGCCACTCACAATCATGAAAGCAAGGTGACTGATGTAAAGTTTAACACTTAATCCAAATGAAGCAAGTGCTAGTTGGATTATAACCCATGTGTCTAATACACTGTAGATGACAATCTAAATGCTAATATTTTCTTTCTCCTCTTACAGGCAGTTGCTGTCTTGGTACATATTATCTCAAAATCCTAATGTGTCAGCTGTCGAGAACAACCCTGCCTTACACCCTCTATGGGTGCGATGTGACATGTCTGATCCAGCTAGAACAACCTGGTTTGGAGCTGAGACCATCTGCATGGCCAGTAAAGTCTCTGGTGTCAAATTATACTCCGTTACCTGCAAAGGTACAGCTCAGATGTTTCATGCCCCTTGAATAACCCAGCCTTCAAACATGATCAGTATAGTAACGAAGCTTTTTAATTAACTGCGGTGTGATTTTGATGCGTCTGGGCTGTTTTATTCCAACTCATATTTTGTTAGGCTCAACTGTAGACAAAAGATCTCTCGTAACGTTGGACGAGCTTAAACAGGAGCACAAGAATAGGCATCACCCATCCTCGGTAAGTGAGTGTACATCTCTTCTTGTATTTCAGTATAAATGAACAGTCGTTCGCTTACATATGTCAGTGCTTCCAGATGGCAATTAAAGGCAGTGCCAGGTTCAACTTGTTTGGCTCGACTGTTGTTGAAAACACCATGATTGAGTCACAGAGCAGTGTGACCGTGGATTTCAAATGGAACCATGTGGAGAGTATCCTTGAGACCCCACCCCTGTCCTCTACAGCAACACTGGTAAACATCAGTAATTCACAGTCAAAACATGCTTTTTTTTACCATAAATACTTCATTTTCATATGTGTAAAGTTGAATTAACACAAAATAAATTAGTACATTTTCTATACTTCTTTAAATTTGTTCACGTGCAGAATATCAAAGTTGCCAGTGGGGACATGAGGAGCCCAATGTTCGAGATGTACAGGGAGCTAGAGTTTCTTCAGGTCTGTGTCTCACAGTAATCTGAGTTAATGATTGTGAGTACACAAATAAACAACTTAATATATTGACTTGCTGTTATATCAGACTCTTGCTGATGGTTTGAGAACTGGTGAGACTGAATGGATGGAACCTTTGGAAAGCACGTCAGCAGTAAATCTGACCAAGGCCTTCCTGGAAGGTATCTGCCTTGTTAAGTCATTGCACCTTCACTATGATTTAATGCTAACAGGTGGTCAAGACGATTGCTTTCTTTTGTTATTCTCCTTCCAGAGCTTCAGAACCCTGCCAAGACATTACAGGACCAGGCTGCAAAAACAGCTGAGGTACGATTGTGTTAAAATCAAGGGATTTTTCACAGATTCATTCATTTCAGAATAAATGTTGCTATGTTGCTTCTCCATCTTTTCTTAAAGCCCACAAAGCTGAAGTCTGAGACGGACACCCCCATTTTCAACTCTCTTTTGGAACGAGGTGATTTGGATTTTGTGGAGCAGCTGTGGGTTCGGATGAGAAAGAGTGAGTCAGTTCCTCTGTTAAGAAAACTAGGATTCATTTGATTAAGTGTTATAAATAGAAAGCGACAATCATTTTCCACCGTTTTATTTTTCATTATAGGTGTGACTTCATATCAAGACATAGGAGACTGCCTGAAATTGGTCACTGAGGCTCTACGATATGGTGACATCAAACCATGGGTATGAAGTGATGCAGCTTCTGTTTATCACTGAGAAAAGACTGAGAATTGTCTGTAAAGTTTTTTTTTTATGCCTCCACATGGGTGATGGCCATGACTGGAGCCATTGTGGTGTTTTTTTGTTTTTTATGTTTCACTTTGTCCAGATTCACAGAGACAGTAGCAGCTCCCTCAGCAAGCTCATCCTGCAGTCGTACCACCAGCAGATCGATCAGGTGACACTCACAGGCGTCACCCCGGTCCACATCCTGCTCGAGATGGGTCTGGACAAGATGAGGAAGGATTACATAAACTACCTCATTGGTAATCTCTTACTCATCACTCTGAATATCTGTATAATTCTGTTGTCCTTTACATGTGATTCTAAGTTTTACAGTAATATTTAACCGCACCTCGTATGAACTATATATATTCAACTGTTCGCAACTGTTTTTTTTCTCCTCAGGTGAGGAATTGACAACTCTAAACCACTTGGTAAGTTTAAAACTATTTTACTGACAGCTACTTTCAAATGACTGTTAACGAAACATTCTGAGTTTGGAATATTTTTCTCCGTAGTGTTATTACCTGAGCACAGAGGTGGATCTGCAGGAGCAAGTGATCCGACTGAGAAAACTGCATCATGTGCTGGAAATAATTTTGACCTGCAGCACTTTCCTGGGCTTGCCCTACGACCGGCTCTTCCTTCTCACACAGTAAATATTTTTGGCTTTTTTCCAGTGATGTGCGAGTGTGCAAAATGTGCTTTCCTGAAGATGACATTGAAGTTTTACTATTTCATTCCTCGTAGATCATGTTTGCAGCACTACAAAACGTACCCATACGATGAGGAGCATGAATTCAAACTGCAAATCAAACCCGTGCTGATTGGTCATTTCTACCAGAAGTAAGGATCCTTTGCGCACCAACTGCTTCAGCGCATCCAAAGAAAACTGTAGTGAAATTGAGATGTTCCTGTTTTTATTCATATTTGAACACAAACTAGGGCTTTGCTTCACCTACAAAAGTGTTAAAAAAAAAACATTTGCTTTCATACTGCCCTCTTGTGATCAGACCACCAAACATGCACCTAAGTGCCAACTGCACAGTTTAATGAGGGCTATTGTCTCATCCCTCATGTTTGTGCGTGTTCCAGAGAGCAGCCAGTGATGTGGGGGGTCGAGGTGTCCAGTGGCCACAGTCCTCGTGAGGTCAGGACATCCTTACAGCTCAGTGACAGACCGCTGGTTGATCACGTCATCTTTGAAACAGGTGATCTTTATGCACCACTCCGAATATACAGTAGTACATGCCATATAGTTACAAGTGATTAGTATCACAGTATCCAGTACAGATAACACATCCCCTCTTTAACTGTTCTGTCTTAAGATTACCCAAATGAAACAGTGAACGGGGACAGTGAGGACCCCGCCTTCTTCTCCACCATGGTGTGCTGCAGTCTCGTCAACTTTGCATGAATTTACACAGAGTACATCTGAACAACAAAGGAGGTGTTTATTGTCATTTTTGATATTCTCATCAGCAATGAACATGTTGTAAACTGAAGAAGAACTAGCCAGATGACTTTATTTTGCATCACAAAGTGTACATGTACCACTGTAGGTTTGTTTGTTAATATACTGTATTTTCGTCAAATGTTTTGAATGAGCTTCTTTCAGTTCTTTGTATATATTCTCTGTAACGCTGTCATAGGTTTTCTAATCGCATCTTTATTATCACATTTGCTGAATCTTCTCCTGGTCAGTACAGCAGTTGAAAGAGGTTTTGGAGGTTTTTTGCCAAAAAGCTGCGAGTTGTAACCAAATGAAAACACAAAGTACAATAATCACAAGGGCGGTTTGCAATGGTAATATTCCACAGCAATACTGTAAAATCCAACATGTTGCAGGGTTATCCACACTGTTTGAGTGTCTGCTACTAAATTCATTATTTTAGGCTAAACCAATGCTTTTACAGCAAACACTGTATGCACATCAAATTAACGAAGTCACCAATTCTCTTGAAATTCAGTTCAAATAATGTATTTATATTCAAACATGATCTATTAAAGAAAGGATGCACTTAGAATATGAGTGTGCGTGTGCGTGTGTGTTGTAAACATGCACACTGGAGAGCTCCTTTCTAGTTCCGCCTCCGCAGCAGGAACATGAGGAAGACGGCACTGAGCAAAATAGAGAGTGTGCACACAGTGGGAACAACGATCTCAGTTACCATCTCCATGTGGCTGGTCAAAGGGTCTGCAAATCGCACACACAAACACACACACACACACACACACACACACACACACACATTAACAAATCACCGGCATTATTATGAAGTTCAGACAACTGCTTATGAAGCGAGTAATGATGCTCAAGCACAGCACTCAAAGGGTTAATATTTTTCCCTTGTATCAAATCATCCTTTATCTGATTGATAGTGAACATGAGCGATTCCTTACCATGTATAAGTCTTAGAATATTGGCAGCAGTACTCCGCTGTTCCTCTAATAGAAAAAGAGAAAGTACTCAGAGTTGATTAACGGCACTTTAACCCTTTGAGAACTGCATGCAGCTACTGGGGAATATTTCAGAAAGCAGCATTCACACCATCGCCAGATAACTTTTAAAAATCCAATCTTGGGTTGTGTTACGATTACCAGTTGTCAATATCCATGGCTGAATCATGCTCCTAAGTTTTGCTGTCTAAATTCAACTCAGATCTATCTCAGACCGTTTCACTGGTTTTATGTTATCTGGGTAAATTTATAAGCCTGCTTTGTGAAACACCCCGTGGGCACAGATAAGGCCACAGATGAGCTGTATGCTTATGAGTTTTTTTTGTCAAAGCTGCTGTGAAATCAAAAGGGCTGTTCTTGGTAGCAAATTAGACTGAAGCATCCTAGTGAAACGTCAAATAAATGACGTAGTTGCACACATCTCAGTGTTAAACTGCAGAGGCTTAATTCTATTAGTCAGATTTAAAACTGCACAATCACAAAGCAGCAGCAAAAAACAACAACAACAAATGACATTAATGGAAGACATATACCCTCAAGTTCTAAACTTCATCATGCACTGGCCAAACCTTTGCCATTTCTGCATGTTCCTTGGATTTTCTTCTAGCTGGAGGGGCAAACAAAGAAGATATCTCAGATATTCTGTCAGAGATTTTTTTATTTCCATCATTATTTAACTAATAATTTGTTCATGTGTTTTCTGAGGTGCTTAAAGAACAGCAACACGAGTCAAATTATGATTCTTTATCTCATGTGCATGTGAAACTACAGGCATGTTTTTGATATTTAAGTCAGAATCTTTATTTGTTTACCCCAGCTAGTTGCTCACCTCTGATCATTGATAAATGGTCAGGGATGTTATAGATGAACTGACCTGCAGCTAGAAGCTGGTTGCTCGAAGAACAGCTCTCAATCGCCTTCCTCCTCCAGCTCTCAACCTGTGGGGGATTACAATCATATCACGTATCATCACTGACATTATTTTTGTGGCACAATAGAGCGTTAACCAATGAATCTTAATGTCTTCTTTTCAGAAGGCTCTGTAGTGGACCACCTTGTGTTGCTTACCTCTCTCTGACTGGGAAATCCATTGGAGCTGATGATGCGTTTGTAAAACTGAACAGAAGCTTTTGGATAGCGAGGTTTGTTTTTGTTCCTGAAGTCCACGTAGTACAAGCCAAACCTCTCGGAGTAGCCTTCGTCCCACTCAAACTTGTCCAGCAGGGACCAGGCGGTGTAGCCCTTCACGTTGACTCCATCTTTGATAGCTGAGTGACACCACAGAGAACAGAGAGAGAGCGGAATTAGACTGAAAACCAACCAAAAGAAATACGCGGCTCGTCGTACGTGTGTGAGCTCGTTCACCTTTCAGCATCTCATTGATGTAGTCTTTGTAATACTGTATCCTCCAGTCATCACACAGCTCTGTGCACAGCATCTTCTCAGAGACGCCATTCTCGGTCACATAAATCATTGGGTTCGCATACTGAGTCTAGATGGGGAACAAATCAACATGAAGCGCAATAAGTTGCCAATATAATTTAAATTGTGCTGCAGAGTGCTGAGATCACTTCAGATACAAATGTCAACGAGCTTCTTCGGCATCATTGACTGAAAGTCACCTTGACAAAATTGAGCAGACGTCTGAAGCCCCAAGGCACAGAGTAGAGCCACTCAGACCCGGGGTCGGGCCATCGTGGGTCCACCAGCTCAGCCAGGTCACGGTCAGTGAAGTAGCTGCCGCTGCTACGGCCTGATGGATAGGTCTTTTGGGTGATGTAGCGGGTGGTGAAATGGCCGATGCCAAGGAAGTCACAGGTCCCCTTGATGTAGCTCTTCTCTTGGGGGGAAAATGTGGGCAGGCGAGACGTCCCGAGGCCCTGTTGGACACTCTTCCTTCCTGCACACACAGTTAAATGTGATGATTGGTTTGTTCCCACTGGTATTTCTTCAGGATTAACTGTTTAAAATTTAACGTACCAATGAAGTCTTTCATCACTTGAGGGTAGTCTCCATGAAAGATGGGTGTGGCGAACCAGCCCAGGTAGAACTGGACATACCTCTCAGCCGCTTCAATGTCTTTCTGGTTGCTGATATCCACTGGTTCTCCCCAGTCTCCAGACAGAGAGATGCCAATCAAGCCTGCACATATGAACAGCAGCTCTCAATACTAAGACGGACAGTCGAGAGGCAGACATTGAATGAAATCAATATGTTACTTTCTAGAGTTTGACCTGGTTTACCTTTTTGTTTTGCCCTCCACTGTGTATCATAACTGTGCCAAACTTTAGCATGAGCCTATGAAAAAGATGTCATGAATACGATTTCAGATCAAAGTTGCACGTTTGTTTCTAAGTGTTTTTGATAACTCAATGCATTCTCCCACCTTGATTATGTGATGGGCAGCCCTGTACGCCCCTGTTCCTCTCAGCTTCAGTCCAGGAGCATGCTCACCTGTCTCATAGCCTTCAACTGCTACAGACTAAAGCAGATTTCCAGATTATGGAGTATCAGTGTGACAACAGTGCTTTCAGTAACAGTAACACACTCTGTGATAAAAAATGAAAAATAGATAAAACCTACCCAGGGATTGTTGAAAGTGATCCAGTACTTGACTCGGTTGCCAAATCTTTCAAAGCACAGGTTAGCAAATTCATTGAAATAATTGACCATGCTTATATTCTGCCATCCACCGTATTTCTCTTGTAAGACCTGGAAAAGCAAAGAATACATTAACCTGGTAAAGATGACGAGTGCTGTAATGCAAAACAAGGTGAAGTTAGGGATTGGATATATTCTGTATACCAACCTGTGGAAGATCCCAGTGGTACAGAGTAACAATAGGAGTGATCTTGTTCTCCAGCAGGTGGTTGATCAGATTGTCATAGTACTGTACTCCTTTTTCATTTATATGATCAGCTGCAAATGGTATCAAGGTGTACATAACTCGTTAGTTTTAGTGATCAGCAAATTCAATCATGCATGCCAGTTCAGTTCAGTTCAGTTCAGTTCCAAAAGGCTTGAATTAACAGCAGTTACTCACACTTTATGCCCGTGGGGATGAGTCTTGGCCAGGATATGGAGAAGCGATAGTGGTTAAGCTTCAGCTCCTGCATCAGAGAAACATCATCCTATACAACACACACACACACACACACACACACACACACACACACACATACACAGAGTAGAGTGTAATATCAAGCTTTCCTTTGCCCCCGTCAGTTCTCTCCAAATCTCTCAGACACACCGCACCTGCTCACCCCACCTTGACTTTGTGGTAGCCCTCACAAGAGGAGTCCCCAGTGTCATTTTGTTGTATTCTGCCTTTCTTATGACTGAACACATCCCAGATGCTCAGTCCTTTTCCATCCTTGTCCCAGGCTCCTTCTGTCTGATAGGCTGAACTGCCGGCACCCCACGAAAATCCTAATTAATGCAACATTAGCAACAACCATTCAGCTTGGGATAATTTCACCAGTTAGCAAACAGTTAACATGTCCTGAATCTGCCCCACTGAAGAAAACAACGTGTTTACCAGCTGGAAAAGTGCCATAATAGAAGGAGCTGTGGTCGTTCTTTGTCCAGTCGAAGTCCTCAGCCGAAGACAGACACAGCACCAACACAAACACATGGCACACACTGAATGCACAGCGGGGCAGCATGGTACTCCTGAGCCTGCAGCACAGTCACTGTCTGGTTCTGCTCCAGTCCCTCACTGACGTCTGCACACAGAGGAGAACCATTCAGCGTCACCACTTAATCACAACAACAAGCTCACACACACACACACATGCTTACAACTCTCTATTTTATAATGTCTAAATTAGTAGAAAATCTCAGCATAATCACAATAAACTGTCATCAAACAATCTGAAAGCATCCAATGTAATAGACTGCAGGGGGTCCCGCATCCCTAATGCAGAGCCAAACACCCCTTTTCAAACTCAATGGAGTGTGAGCTCATCTTGCTGAGGCAGACAAATCCCATACAAAGTATGGTTTCACCTCTGTAAGCAAAGTTAATGTCAGAGAGGGTGATATATTTACAGTGCACAATCACATGACACATATAGACTAAATGTGAATATAGGAACTTCCATCAATGCATCATTTGACATTTAGGGAGAAATCAGTGATGTTTGTTACATTGTCATGGTTAACGTCCAGATTTAAGCGCTCAGAACAGAAGAGAAAATAAACTGCTTCATCACAATTCAGTCTAATAAGCCTACAATCAGTGTGATATAGAGGATTAATCATAGTATGCAAAATTGAAGACATTGCACTATGAAAAATTTAAATCAGGAATAAAAGTTCTAATGTTGTAGTTTAATATGAATATAAATATCTCCCTTAAGCAATTTTGTTTCAGTATTCCTGCAAATAAGTTATTAAATCACTCGTGGTGATTGGTGAATAAAATGTCCAGTTACCTGTGTGCCTTTATGAAGAATTCATTTGCAGCAGGTGTGTGTGCTGAGCCCAAGTCCCTGGGTGAATGGGAGCTCTCCTGGAACAGCAGACCATGTAGAAAGCCGCATATATCTATCGGTGCAATCTCTATTGTATGTTGCCTGTTGTAGCACCACCCTTCTCCAGAGCTGTCCCTGCTGTCAGTGTGAAAGCTGCCCTTATTGTGAGGCTCACTGTATTGTTTTAGCTGTTTAGAAAATGCTGAATGGTTTGCAAGTGGAAAGTGTTTGCACTGCATAACCCATTTGCCTGGGTCAGGTTAGGACAATCTTACATAGGTATTACCCTTAATTAAAAAAGTTTTCATCTGCTTATTGCTTATAAATAAAAAAATGATTACATGTGAAAAACATTACTGTTTGTTGGGAAGCATGTTGGCATAAAACTAAAAGCGTACATTGTAAAAATCAGTCAGGTGAACCTTATGCAAAACATTTTATTTTGTGCTTACGATTATCATTTCTTACATAATGCATACACACGATCTTCTTATATGGCCCAGCCATATGTTTTAATGCTAATCCTCAAAATGCACACTATGTCTAGTAAGCTATAAGCACCTAGTAACACTGTCTTACTGCATTTCAGTGAGCAATTTCTCACAAAATTTGACACATGAATTCTAACATAATTTGAAATCCAGATGACGTGCCTTAAATCAGGCAGAGGAGCAGATACTGTTAGCACCAGACATCATTTTACACTGTAACTGTTACTCACTCCATCCAAATAAATTAAACTTCCTAAGTGATAGTACAAAACAGGTCAACACATAAACAGACGTCTGTTTACATGTGGTTCTTCTTCAGTGGTGCAAATATTGAAGCTCCATGAAACACTGAGAATCTCAGTAATCGTCATCCTCTTCCTCCTCCTCAGGCACAAACTCAAGCTCATTGTCATCTTCTTCGTCATCCTCTTCATCATCTTCCTTATCGTCGTCGTCGTCCTCTTCCTCCTCCTCCATGTCATAATCTACAGCGGCATTCAGTAGCAGTTTGGTTCGATTGATCTCGCTCTCATCATCAAGGTTAATATGGACCTGAAACAATGAAGTCAAATAGTGAACACAGACCCCTCGACCACTTTTAAATCAAATCTTAAAAAGTGCAAAGTAAGTGCGCGCTTTTCGTTAGCCATGTAAACAGCTTAGTAAGAATATTGTCTTTTTTTTTTTTAATAAGGGCGAAAGATTGATTATTTTGTGCATGTAAACAGTGGTTTCATCAGTTTGGTGAAATGCATTTTTTTAAAACTCAACTGCAATTTTTAAATAATAGCTATGTTGGAAAAACTGTCTTGAGCTTGAGCCATTATGTATTTGATTTTTACCATGCAGCAGTACGTCTCTGCCTTTGTTTTAATGCCTTTTTGAAAACAAAAACACCAGCATGAATCTTGTAGTTGTAACCTCTGACTGCGCTGTGTGTACATTTACACTTTTTATGGGCATACCTGGTTGTGGTAAGTAACTAATAGCAATTTGAGTCTAACACGTGCCTCCGTATGACCATTTCTCTTAGTTTGTTTAATGAAATGCGAATGTGTAGTGCGTTAATGGCAGAAAGGAGAGACACTGAACCACTGAATGACACAAACACACTTTCTGCAAAGGAAAGGTATGTTTCTGAGTAAAAGGAAGTAAAGAAAAAAAAAATAAAGTTTCAGTCAGAGCCTTTATGGGTGCTGTGATGATCTGGTTAGAAAAATAATCCAGTAAACTCAGCAACATTTCTGCTAGAAAAACATGATTACTTTGCCATGTGTACCTTAGTCGTATTGTATGTAACCTGAAGTTTTAAATTAATGACATTACTGCCACACACGTAAACATGTTAACTGATTTCCTGTCCTAACACCATTACACAGAGCAGCCTGGTTTGGGTCTGGATGTAAATGTAATCGGCGATGTTATGCAGGCCTGTGAACTGTAACATCTCCTGCAAGACAGTGCAGTAGTATAGTAAAAAATATCTGATTCTCAGTGTCAACAAACCAACTTAAGTGTGAATTAATCAACAAAAACACAAGCATAAATAAAATATGGCAGATTGAGACATCATCCGTCGCAGTGTTCCCTCATGTGATTTACCTCAGTGTCTGGGGGTGAGCGCTGTGAGGCTCCTTCTTCTGTTTGAGCATTGATGATAGATTTCAAGGCTCCTTCTTCAAACTGTAACAGAGTGAACACACAATATATAAACACAGGTACCACAAACATAGATAGAAAGTCCAACGCAGTGAACGCAGTGACTCACCTTCAACCTGTTCAGCTGGTCTTGTAGCATGACTTTGATTTTGAGGAGAGTCTCCTCTTCCTTCTTCAACTCCTGCAGACGGCTGTGCATCTTTACTGGTCGTGCTGCAGTCAGACCATTCCTCAACACTAAAAGGGAAGAAATCAGTCGTCAGGGATACAGTGTCATGTTATATTTTATGCTGATTACAAAGGACTAATATTCCATCATCTTCCTGTACCACGAATCAGGATTTCATTTACCAATGACAGTTCCTAAGATCTTATCAGCTAGCAGCCACTGTATTAAGATTCAAAATTAAGTATTTAATAGTACTATATAATAGTGCTTTTATGACATTTAGTTACGAACAAATCGGCATATGATCTTCACTGCTGTGCTGACTGTGTCAAATCAAAAAATAGGTAAATAGACAGCAGTGCTACGAAAAACAATTTGGCTAAGTAGCGGTGCCACATAATGACAGCTTATTTCCGCACATGGCACAGTGAAACAGTTCAAGACTATTACCTTTATTTATAAATTCTTCCTACAGCTCCATATCAACGTCGAAATGGGCGATACACAAAATAACGTGCTCCTGACAGCTTTAATTTGGAATACTGATTGCTTAGCTATTGTGCTACAGCTACGGCTACTAGCTAAAGTTTGGGTCCTGTGTGGTCATATCCGGGCTTATTGTATGTTTAAATGCTGTGGGAATCTTTGGTTTTGAGTCTCGCGAAAACGAACGATGTGTCACATATGACTGTCGGCCTATATACACACTGTATTTATCTATGATAAAAGCAGAGATTTAGTAGCTACAGTGACTCACTTGAAATATGTGGTTCTACAACAGTCATCAATGACGACGACTGACAGTGACAATCATTGGATGTTAACATAATCTGTTAGCAGAAAGATAATTCGAGGGAATTGCCTTTTTCATCGCAGAACTAAAAAAATTACTTGCTGTTCATTTTGGTAAACAATTGCAGTCGATTCATTAAAACAATCCACCACTCACATATGCTTTTGAAAAAATAAAGTTGACCTTATCTGAAGCACCTAAATGCAACATTACTAGTAGCTGAACATTGAGTCTAGCGACATCTTGTGGTCAAAGGGCTGTAATTGCTGCAATGGCCTTTAGGGTGAACATGAGATTGTTTGATAATTATTTGACCAAAACAAGGTAAGAAAACCTAGCAGTGTTTTTGTAATGTATGTCAGTTAAAAAGCGAAGTAAAGAAATTGTTATCAAACCACAGCAATTCTTTAATATGTTATTCTTAACTGTACCCTGTAGTCATTTTGACCCGGTGGACGTTAGTTAGCTAGCCTAGCTAATTAACGTAAATTAATGCAGCTATTTCTTTCTAGTCGGTTATCAATGGCTGTCCTCCTTTCCAAAGAAGGGTTTGAAGTGGCAGGTGTCAACTTTACGGCACTAGGAAGCCTAATTTGTAACAAATGTAGTTCATGGTGTTAGTCTCTCTCATAAAACATAAGGGTCACAGTACGCTGGGTGTAACTCAGCTAACATGCAAGGTGTAAATTTGCCTTTCATGCTGGTGTGACTCCGAAAAGTGCCTTCACTGTATATTCACAAGCCTAAAACTGAGTGACACTTGAACAACAAAGGTTTGCAAACATGCTGTGGAAAAGTGGGTTTATGACAGTAACAGAGGTAAATCAAGGAAATATATGCATTTTTTACTCTGACAAGATATATCTTCTTACTTGGCAGTTTTTAGGCTGTTTCAATACTTTTTGGTCCTTAAATTATCTTTACAAGCTATTTTAACTTCTTGCCTGGGTTTTATTATTAGTTCTGTGTTACTTAATGCTTGAAACTAGAATTTCCATAATTCTAAAGCTTTTTGATGAACACTGACAGGTACAAAACTGCTTTGTCACATTCAGGATGTCTTTGCATCCAGATAAATTAACCTGTTTTCAGTCTGGCTGCACTATTAAGATAACAAGATATTGCTTTTTGGGGAGCTGAGTTTTTGCAGTGAATGATAGTTTTAAGCATTTTCATGTATGTTAAGTAAACTGGGATCATATTGATGGTACTGAAACACCTACAATTTCCATGTATGCTCAGTTTGACAGTAATAGTGTATCTGACCAAGCCCCATAAGCAAATATTCAGCAGTCTTGCACATTACCTACAAAGCATGCAAGTCTCCCCTAAATCCCCCAAACCCCCATTACATTGAAAGGGAGCAAGTAACGCAGATAACGAATTCAGTGAAAACTTAAATAGATGACAGATGGAACTCATTGATGTGAACAAGATCTGAAAGGGCTCTTAATCAGTCTTCAAAAAATGTTAGAAGAGCCCATTAGGTTCTTTATAGGATTCCAAGGCTAAGTCCATCCAGATGTGTGCATTGATAATCACAGCACGCAGGCACGACTGGAGACTAACAATGGAGCCAAGCCAAACGGAGAGACGTACCTGTCTCTCTTCACACACATGAAAACGGAGCTGCCGTAGGATGTAGTTTCTTCAGATTTCCCAAACCAGATGCCTTCTATTGGTGTGATAGACAATCATTTCAACAGCACAGACCATTACTGAGTGGTGAAACGTATGTGTGTCATGATCCTTGTAAATGTGATGATGCATCTTACCCTATAAACAAGAGATTTGTCAAATTTTGTCAAGCTATTGTTTACCTATGTGTCACTGATTATAAAGTTACTTTATTCTAAATACCCTGTAAAGAAAATGCTATCATTATCTTCACAAACATTGGAAGATGTGAAGTATATCATGTGTGAATGTCCTGAATGACCACCCTGCCTATGAATCTCCATGCTTCTTTGTATGTACACAAATGTCTTCCTACATGATGTTATTTAGACAGAAGTCCTTTCTTCAGCTCACCAGTGAATTACAAGAATATCTTTGTGTCCGTAGTTTCACTTTGTGACAATAGTGTATGTTGTCTGTGCTTCAGGTGGGACACAGCAGCTGTCCAGTGCAGTGCAGTGTCATCACTGAAGACCCAGGAGCATCCAGCACCCACATACCACAGCAGTGCAGGTTACTGGAGATGACAAGAGGGTGTCGTCTGATCTCTGATTCAGGTGCTAATATTTTCAGCGCAATACCCAGCAGAGTTTTCCAAAATACAAAAAGAAATCATGATATCTACAATCGAATAAGTCAAGCAGTGATGTTTCTGATGTCTTTATTTCAGCTGTTTAGCTGCCAGTGAAGGTGACGTGTGAGGGGAATAGGCAAGTTAAGGATCTGTTAAATTTGTGTCGATCAACTAATGGATTAATTGGCTGGTCATTACAGCACTGTACATTTGCTGGGTTGTGGTATGTGACTATGTACAAGAACATTATTGTTTTGAGAGCCAAGCACCTTGGGAGCCTCGGGAGGGTGAAACTGGAGCAGTGTACTATAGACCTTAAGGATTTGGGGGTCAGACTAAAAGGTGCTCTGAGGCCTGCGCCCCACTATCGCAGCTGCCAGCCTTCCAGCACAGACATGAGAGGCCCCACTGTGGCATGAGGGTTTTACTTGGAGCTGTTTCAGCAGCTTGAAGGTGGCTAATACTGTACAGTTATCACTCTGCTCCTTGAGAACCACAGTTGCTTTTTCCTTGTCATCACGCAGAGTCTGTTGCTGCTGCATTGCAACTTCTCCCCAATGAAAGCTCTCCTCGGCAGGGCTTGAGCCTCGTGCTGAGGCCTGGTGGCAGCTGAGGCTGGGGTTCAGTCGCCCCGCGTGCTGCTGGGAGCTGTGGTCTGCTAAGCTTGTGCAACATTTGAAGGTGCTCCCCACGCTGTGGAATGCAGTGCTGGGTGTGTTGGATGAGGGGCCTCCCAAAAGGGAGAGGAGGAAAGGGGGGGAGGAAAGGGGGAGAGGAAGGGGGGGGGGTGACCTTTGAACAGTGCCGTCAGGAAGTTATGACTCAATTTTCAATCGTGGCAGTTAAACAGAGAGTAAGAGCATGGAAACAGGAGAGGGCTGAAAGATGGAGGAGAGTGGGAGGGAAGATGATGATACAGATTGTAAGGTGAGGCCCAGAGAGATAAGATTGTAAAACAGCAGTGAAGGGTTTGTGAAGTCGATGGGGTCTATGAGTCACTGTCATGCAGTCACAGCTGAGCAAAACCAGATCATTCCCAGCATCGGTCTCCAGATCAGGAACATGGAACCAGCCTAACAGGGCATTACTCTTAAGTTTCCAAAATGTTTTTAGAACATTGTTAGCTTGTGTTTTACATGAGTGTGATGCACTATAGGTTGAGCCATCTATAGAGGGAGATGGGAAAGGTGGGGGTGGCAGCTCCAGGATGTTCCCTCTTAAGTGTTACAGTGATGTGGACAGGAGCCCCGGGCGCCAATGAAAGGAAAGGACCCATGCGGAGATGTGGAGGAGCCTTTGTTTCCAAGGAACTACCTCAACCTTTACGTTTCCTGTCCTGAACTCCCACACACACATATTCATGCAAATTGGCACGCACACACAGTGGGACAAATGTATTAAAGTTCATTCATTGTAATCGGCGCAATCTTCTGCACGTACACAGAGCCAGAAAGGTATGGATGCATACTTTGGTGGTGAATAAGTGCATGTGTAAATGTACTGATACATTATGATATGTGGTTAAAAATATGCCCATAGACAGTCACACCCTTGCATTAGGTATACAGTGTCAGAAGACACATATATATATGTCGTATGTAGGGTTAGATGTAGAATAATGGTCCACTTTGCCTTATTTCTTTGCACATTGAAACTTTCTACACTAAATCAGTCAGCTGCTTAATCCCAGTGGGAAAGCTGTCACTGCATCACAGAAGATGATTGATAACAATGTTAATCACCAGATTAACCACAGCGCTGTGGTATGATCCACCGTGTGGTTTTTGTCTATCAACACTTGCCTGTGTATGTGTGCGTGCAAGTGTATAGCTAGGTGGTGCCCACAGCAGTTATGATGCTATCCTCATTCGTCAAGCGAGTGTAGTAAAAGCCAAGCATTACTCCTTCGCCCAACTGGAAAACCTGATCATTGTTGCCGTCAGCATTTCATTATCTGAAGCACTTACGTACCAGGAGACACTCTTGGTTCTGTGCCCTATCCATGACAAGCTCAGGAAAGCCTATTCATCCCGTGTACAGATTTGATTTCAGCCTGCTTATGTGGCTTTCGTTTGGCTTTTAACGTTAAACTGATCTGTCCAGAGAGGTATAAGCACATTCAGTCAAATTGGAAAGGATGTGCAGAATTTTGTGATCCCAGGGAAGTGAAAAAGCAGAGTGACGGAGTGGTGGAGGTCTGGTTCTCAGAAGTGCGTCGGACGCATGGAAAACTGAAAAGGGGCTGAAAGCACTGGCAGATCCTGGATGTAAGGCAATCCAGTGTAACCACAGTAAAAGGCTGTTGATTTAGGTCGGGCTAAATCGAGTGAGCTTCTTTATGTTGCAGCCCGGGGAATGCCTCAGATCACGGCATGAGGTTTGGGCCCTGATATGATGTGGTTTGGTCAGAGATGGCAGGAGGGAGTTTGGGGCCGGGGCTGAGGAGAATGCCGCTGTCACAGCTGAGATTTGTAAACTAATTGACCACCCATACGCAGCATTCCCGTTCCACTGGCTTTTCTCTCAAGACCGACAAACAAACCCAGAACTCAAGAACACCTCCAAAAGACCAGACCCACTGACTGTAGTGTGATTAATTACATTTTCCCTTTTCCTCTCTCTCTCTCTCTCTCTCTCTCTCTCTCTCTCTCTCTCTCTCTCTCTCTCTCTCTCTCCTGAGCCTGGCGTATTGGTCTGCATAGTTCACCTCCCTTGGTACTCAAAGTTAAACATCCCAGTAATGTCAGACCAGCCAGAAGGAAATCCACTTTGTTTTCCTTTTCTGCTGTCGTTTTTTCTTCTCATAATGATTCATTATTAGTGAGTCCACAGGCTCATTTTTCTCTTTTAGTGAGCCTTTTCAATCTCAAATATCCAACTGCCTGGCCACAAAATGTGGTGAAAGATGTTTTGTAGAAAGGTGAAAATAAACAAATCCCTTTGACCCTGTTCACCACAACCCAAGAGAGTAAAAATGACAGGGTTGTAAGATATGATCCAGTGCAGCACTGTGCAAAGGGAAGCCAGGGGTACTAATGCCAAGGACAAAGGTCAAATGACAACACAAGGTCAGATTTTTCCCATAGGATTGTCTGTGTGATCATGACATAACATTGGCTCGGTAACAATGTGATCGATAATCGTCTGTGTGGGACCGAGTGTAATGTTCTAAAGGCAGTGCAAGTCAAACATTTGGCTAGTTAAAAGTCTGGTTAGAATGTGTTCCTTTGGGCACAAATCTTTGGCTGGTGTCCCAGTTGTAGTTGGTGAGAGGCTGACCTGTTCTTATCACTTCGTCTAAAGCAAATATTGACCACAGAGGTTTGGGCATTCCTCACATTCCTCGTGGAAAGACCATAGCGCAGGTACTGCACTCCTGCCTTTCTTTCTGATTTCCTCACTCTCATTAACGAAGCTCTCTGCTCCTATTTTACCACCTCGGCCAAGGGCACAGAGCAGCCCTAACACGTTCTCCTTGGCTGCAGTGACGTTTGAAGAGACTGTTAGCTATTTTAGGAAATACACCTATTCTCTTTCATTCTGAGAGTTGATTAAATTGCTTTCTGTTTGTTTAATATGAAGCTAGAGCCAGAAGACAGTTAGCTTAGCTTAGCATAAAGACTGAAAATGGGGAAGGCTGACTCTGTCCAAAGGTGACAGAATCCATCTACCATGAGGCTGGTAGCGATGACTTCATAGCTGCTTTATGCTTAAGAGACATGAAGAAAGAGAGAATGGTATCAGTGTTCTCATGTTAGTCTCAGTAAGAAAATGAATTTTTCATTTAATTTCTCGAACTGTCAAAGTGGTCCCATAAAAGTGATAGATAACTGCAAAGACAACTAGGCCATGTTGTGTCACCTACTGTAAATGATGTGTTACTTCACGTGCATGATTTTATTCTTTCTGTGAAGTCCATGTGTATGTCATAAGGTGATGTCAGCAGTCAGCTGCGAGGGTGGCAGTCTATGCTAATGGAGGCGTAAAGCAGAGCGGGCCCATTGGTTGGAGGAATGTGTGAACACAGTGACAAAACCATTTATTTACAGGCACTTCCACAGTGAGGTCTAGCACCCGCAGCCCAAGTGCAACCCCGGGGACGACACAGCTGCGTGTGAACCTTGTAGCGCCAGTCCTGCTCACTTTGATCGCCCGACATGAGAGCTACCCTGATCTCCAGGAACACCACCCATCTTGTCTGATATTCTGAGTGCACAAACTGAGACATTCCAGACGTGCGAACTGCCCGTGACAAATGATCGCCCTTTGGGTTTTCAGCTTTCGCATGCTGTGGGCTTCTTGGCACGGTGAAGTGGGTCTAGGGCTGAGAGTTTTCCCCCCTCTCTATGGCTTCAGTAACTGGAGCGGCACCACAGAATATGGACAGGTCCTGGTGTGGATTATGTTAGAGAGAGCCTTCAGGGTGGGGCCATGATTTAATATTGACCTTTTTCAACACTGGTCAGCCTGCCCTCAGAACATTGACAGGACCGTGGGGACTGATGACTGGATTAAATCAGCTTGAATAATACAGATCCTAGGCACAGTACAAAAGAAGTTGGTTTCATTTTAGTTTCAAGCCATAACCCTCTGAGAAGAGAGATGTGAAAATAACATCTATTACTGCCAGATTAGTCACTGCATATTAGGGGGTGATGTTGGTTTTGATTGGATTCCAACTCTGCTCCAATTTCTTCTGCGGTTGCATGAAGTATGTCCTTTTTTAATTCACAACTGGAGTCTCGAGGTGTGCTCCATGTTTTGAAAGGCGTTATAGAAGCACATTGATTTCTCGATTTCATTAAACAAGCCTCGCACTGTGCCACAAGTGATGTCATTCTTCTGTTTCCTGTCATTTTCCAGCTCGGGCACTGTTCCACATGCCCTTCTCCAAAGTCCGTCCAGTCAAACCCTGACATGATTGATTCTTTTACACTTCATTTGTAGCAGTCATCAAAATTCCATTGAATCATGAAACTTTGGCTGACTACTGTCCAAAGTAATCTAACCACAGCAAAAGAAACACTGGGGCCTCCCGGGACACAGATTTCCCCAGTGAACTGATGACATTTGTTAATACAAAGAGAATGAAAATACTGCATAAAAAATGTTCTCCCTCCACGCGAAGAGCTTTCCCTGAAAAAAGTTTGCTTCAGGCAGTTGTATCGCTCAAAACTTTTTAAGATTCTCATTTTGTCAACAAGTGTCACATCGGCACCAGGACTGTTTGGAAGGTTAAAGGCCTGTGAACGCTAATTCCTTGACTGCCGCATTGTCTCTCCACAGTTGCTGGTCCAGTTGCTGGATTGCAGATGAAGTCACAAGCAGTGTTAGCATGAAGTTGCCCCTCCTCACTCCTAGTTTTGTTACACTCTGGTGCAAATGGAGATCACTGCCAGAAAAAGGCAGAATATTTTGCAAGAATGCTTCCAAGATCTTAACTACGCCTGTGCGTGTGTGAAAGCTTGCACATGTCTGCATTTATGTGTTTTTGAAGTGCTGTTTGTAGGCAGATCGTAATCGCAAATGTCACGTATGACCAGCTGTGGCGTGTCTGAGACATTGCCTGTGTAAAGTCCAGACACACGCATTGAATCGCAGAATGCAGATACTGAATCTCTGATTAGGTCCCCTGTGTTATTTTTAAGTTGCAGTATAAAGGTAAAGATGGTTGCTTTGCAGCTTTCATGGCAGTGACATAATGCTATGTGGTGGACATTGTTGGTTGCAATAGGAACATATGATGCATTACATTAAGCTTAATGTACTACATGTTGCATTTAAAGAGGACACTGAGAGGTCGCAGTGCATTCATCTTTTTTCCCATAGCTGGACTGTGTGGAGATACTCCTCCACGACCGCGGGTTACACTGTGGGACCAGGGAGGAAGTGTTGTGGAGGGGCTGTGAGGGCATTGCTAGGCAACAGGGTGGGCAACTTGGCGTAATGAGCGCGGGGCTCAGGAGCTGTCTGCTCAGTGTTCCAGGTCCTGACAAGAACAGACAGGCTGGCCTGGGACGGCCTGCATGGAGCTGCCACCACGGCCACCTGCTCACAGCAATCATCACCAGCGCTCCAGCCAGCCACCGATACAGCATACAGACCCAATTAAGAGCCCTGCATGTCCCCCTCCAGCCAGCCATCACTAACACTCCTGCAAGTCTGACAAGGCTGCCTTTTTTCCCCTTAGCAAATCTCTAATTAACAACATTGGTAGTGGTGAGGCCGGGCTGTACAGAGCTGCTGAAAAGGGCTGGGACTCTGCTTGGGTAATCAGCTTAAATACAGGTTTATTTCCTGCCCCCTGTGCCTTGCTACTTCCAGCAGAGATTGCATTCTTTTATCTGTTTATCTCCAATTTCCTCTGACTTGTAACGTGTCTCCTAGACACACTGTCACCTCCACTTAAGGCCAGACTGGCTGCTCCTGCAATCAGATGGTTTCAGAGCAGTGATCAGAGCTGGTTTTGTTGGCAGGGCATAGCTCTCAACAACATCTCTGTCTGTTCCATTACTGCCTTACCACCTCCTCTGCGTCCACTCCCACCTCACTGGAGGCCTCTGATCTTAGCTGCAGAAACACTACTGAACATCTAAAGGATCAAAGATTGTCAAACGGAAATATACCCTTTCATCAGATTATGTGTAATGATTTATAGTTTTGTAAAGAAAAGGATCTTATTAGAGACAGAAATCAATCACAAAGTTTAAATCCTGTAATTGGCCAACGCCAGATTTTAATTTGTTATAATAATAAAAAAAAAAGAAGGTAGAAAATTATATTGTGAAATGACCTCATTACCAGAGCCGGATTAAGAGAGCTGTGTGTTCCAGCCGAGAGCAGAGGAGGTGGAGGAATTTCCTTTCAGTGGGGAGGTGTTATTGTTGGAGCCCTGTGCAGAGCCGCTGGATGAAATACCCTCCTCCCCAGTTTGGGATTGACTCTTGATACAAAACCGCCACTCTTAATTGTAGGGAATTATGCCTAATCATCTCTCTTGAGCAGTTCAAGCACAATAATATAACAATAATATAGACTGATTTACACTATGTAAGTGAAGAGATTTTCTGTGCCATCATTGAATACATTTACCATTGCACTTTGTAATCCATACATCATATGATGTCTGTAATGTGTCTTTTCTGTCTTGTAAAGAGAGAAGAGTTGGTTAAGGATTTCCAATTATCAGTTTTCCAGAAATTTCTACTCTTGGATGTTGCAGTTAATTGGATTTGTTTATTACCATACAGTGTTGCACTCTATGTGAATCTCATGGTACTTCAGAAAACTTTGTATTGTATTTTATGGGTGTTTTTTCTCTACTTTCCCAGGAAAGGTGATTTATGGTGTTCACTGTGGACGACAAGATGTAAACAGTGTTTTTGTTCGTGGTTATACTTAAAGGCATTTCATGTATTCATTGAATCAGACCTTATAGCCAGTCTTGTCAGTGAGTATGTTATTATACAATAGGCTTATTTTGTCGCGCTGTTGCTTTGAAAAACATGTTTTTCCCAAAGCTTGTTCAGCTAGTGGGTCTAAATGTAAATGTGAATTTCTTTCTTCTTTTTATATGTGAACTGGTGACTTGTTTAGAGTTCTCACCCAGTGCATGCTGGGATAGGCTTTAACCACCTTGATCCAGAACAGTTGTATAGGAAGTGAATGGATGATAGTTCAGAGGCTAAGCAGCAGAGGGTGCTGTTCATCAGAAGGGGTGAACCCTTTATAGCGTGTTTGCAAAGGAAGACTGCAATAGATACAAATAGCAAGCAGTTTGTGATATTTTAATGATCAACAGATTTGATCTGTTTTGATTTTTTTGTTTGTTTGTTTGGTTTTTACGGGTACTGTTGTATGGTGTTTTATAACTACCCCATTCAGTATTTCTTCCTAAGTATTGCTTTTCACTGGGTACTTTAGGTCTTTATGTAATTCAGCAGTCAGCATACATCCATCTTCATGCTGGTGTGTCAGACATTTGGTTTCAGGTGTTTGCTGTGATGAGTGATGTATTATTTGGAACTGGGCAAACCCATGACAGCTTAGGTGTTAGCTGACAATCCTCAGGGGCCTAAATCAGATAAACCACTTGAGCGGCACCTGGAAACACCTCTCAGATGAGACACCAGGCAAACACACTATTTCCTGCCCTGTGTGTGCGCAAGAGTTCATCTTTCCATCATGTCTTCTTCTTCATTTTGTTCGCTGATGTTTCCATCTCTAAATGTGGATTTATGAATAAAACACAATTTTTGTTGCGTGTATTCTGGTCTGAGTTGAGAATCATATCTACTGACAAATAGCATGAAAGACTGCTTATTCTTGCTGTTGTTCAAGACACTTGTTACTTTCAGGAATACTGTAGTTGTGGAATTGGGTAGGCTTAAAGCTTATTGAGCTCTCCTTTCATTGCGTACCATGCATGGAAACTTGTGTGCTGCCAAACATCCAATCTGTTCTTGTACAGGCAGCGGTTTCAGTGCAGGAGGTTCAGCAAATAACTAAATGTGGAGATTTGGGTGTGGGGCTGAAGAGAGGGGCACAGTCTAACACCAACTCTCACCTTTTACCTGCATTAGGTCATAGGCTGAAAAAGGGGGAGGGCGTCAGGCACCACCTCCAACCCCCTGCGCTCTGGCAGCCTCTCCACAACTGATGGGTATGAGTTTTCTGTTGTGAACAGTGAATTTGTAGTACCAAGTCCTCAAGTCAGGCTGTGAAGAGAGGAGAGGAATGATGGGGGTGGGGGTGGGGGGGGGCTGTCATTTCTCCAGCTGACCCTGGACTGGCAGGGTCTACTCTGGCGAGCACAGTCTCCAGAGCCCTCGTCTCACTTAGCCCCACAATATCCCTCTTTCTCTCTGTGGGGCCAGGGCTGCTCTGGATGAAATTTCAGCAGGGGTATGAGGGAATGGTTCATGGAGTTTAGCACCTTCTCTAACATAGGCAAAATAAATGACTTCTCCTAATGCTCTAATTGGTGGCAGTTTGATGATCGGGTATCATTGGCCTTCAGGGCTGAAGCACCTCGTTGTTTTACTATAGCTCAGTGAAAGAGCCGGTCTGTACCTGTTGCTTCTGAGATTTTCTCAAGTAAGGAGGGAAAAATGCTTGGTAGCATGTGGTCTGTCGGGTCCTCTGAACTGTGTTTTTTCCATGAAGTCAAAGTAAAGCATTTGACATTTTAAGTTAAGCCCGGCTACTGATCTCTCCTCCTCAAAATCCCTGCCCCCTGGCTGGGATCTGCGTGTGAATTGTGAATCAAATGAGTGGCTTAAAAATGGTTCAGCCTCCCTCTCTCTCTCTCTGTCTCTCTCTCTCTGTCTCTCTCTCTCTCTCTCTCTCTCTCTCTCTCTCTCTCTCTCTCTCTCTCTGTTGCTCTCACCCTCTCTCATTCACTCTTTCTCTCTCCATGTGTTTTGGTAGGTGACTGTCTAGCCTAGTTGGTCCGAGTGTTAAAGAGCCAGAGGTGGATAGAATACAATCTACCTAAAATCTAGAAATGCCCCCTCAATTTTCTAAAACTCTGTTCCTCCTCCAGACATGAGTCAAAGTCAGAGGCAGACCCCTGCTGTTCTGCTGTGCCAACAGCAACGTTCATAGTGTCAGACTGGATGTGTGTCCTTACCCTTGCCGATCAAATTGTCTCACCGGTGAGACTACATCAGAGACATCCATCACTCTGCAAATAGCTGAACTGACTGAATGGCAGCCAGTTTTTGATGTCACTAAATGGCACAGTTTCGTTCACAAAACAATCCCTGGACTTATCCAACATATTTTTTCCCTCCTGAGGAAGACATCATTCCTATGCCAAACCTTTTAACCTGTGCCAGAATGGGCCTGTTGCACTGCCTTGTGTATAAACAGGGTAAGTAAACTGAATTAATGATCAGTGAATCACGCAGCTGAAAGAGAGGCTTTCTCTGTGGCTCAAAACAACTTTATCTGCGGAGAAGAACCAGTCATACCATGTACGTACAAGTATATAATGTAAAGGACAGTTGTGTGCTTCATGGCCAGTTAAGGATCACATGTCGCAGACTGTTCTTTACACAAAATGCAGAGTGAACAGTCAACTTTTGTCTTCCCACAAACATCCCATCTTTTGTATTGTTTCAGGGGCCACAGGAAAGTTTGAAAAGTTGAAATCTGTTAGAGACAGTGTTCTTCCTTCAGAAATAAACATGAACCACATTGTTTTGTTGCTCAACCCAAAGAATGTTCTTCGTATGCTGTTTGCAAGTAGATTTCTCGCACTTAACGGTGTGAGGTAAAACCTTTACATGTGAAGTGAAGGACAGTGGTACAGTGGTGTCAGTTTGTTATTGTACTGCATGCCTCATGGCTGCAGCATGTCACTTTCCATCACTTTCCCAGGTTAGCCCTGTGTAAGGCTTTAGGCTGGCCCACTGTTTACAATACCTCCCATTCAGCCTGCTGCTCCTCAATGAAATTTCTATTTATAGAGGCCACTGGCGTGCAGAAAGTCATCTGCTTGTTCTGAATGAGGTCTGGTGGTTTTGACAAGGTTAGCTGGATTAAAGCATGGGGGGAGGCAGCTGAAGGACAGGTCACAGGGGCTGGCTGGGGTGAGAAGGCCACCACCAGAAGACTGGTTGCCTTTATTGTATGTGATGGTCAGTGTCAGCACACTATTTAGTTAAATGCAGGACATGTGCTGAAGCTGAGGTAGCCAAACATTTACTCAAAACCCAAACTCCAGTTTTATCCCTTTAATGTGGCGTTTGTGTCTGCCTCTCACCTATACTGACGCCAGATATGCACAGATTTCTGTTCTTATGACGGGAAGTCAGCATAAAGTAAGAGCTATTACCACCAGTCAGCAGTGTCATGCACATTGATGTAATAATTTTGACAACACTGCCCTATAGATGGCCTTATGGCTGCACCCATTCACCCAGCCAATGGCTCGGTGAGAAAGAGGCATTCTCCAGTCAGAGGCCATCTTTTGTAAAACTTAGGCATTTCATTGCCTGAAAAATATTTTTTCACTGAGCACAAAATATTTTCGACTGCTGCACTAATGAACTTAATGTCTGTTGTCAGTTTCCTGAAAGGTCCATTATTGTGCCACAGGACCTTCTGGCTAATATCGCTGTTGTGTTGAGGAAATGTTTTCTGCAGAACTCATCGTGGTAAAATAGAATGGGGAAAAAATGGCAATTTCCTTAATACTTGCAGAGTTTTTTCCCCTTCTGTGTCTTTGTTTTGATTCCTTGGTGTGTGATGGTGTTTCCCACACAGTGGTGCTGCAGCCAACTCGCCCTGCTCCATTGTGCTGCTGGCCTCTCTTTGAACCTGTACAGCTATAAACATGGCTAAGTGCTCTCCATCAGAGGCAGGCTTGCAGGAGGACAATACTGCGACAGGAATTTTCTCTCCTCTGTCCCGAGCCACACACTTCAGTAACAGGGAGACGAGAGCCTGGATAAGGCACTTGAACACAGCTCAGTTACTACAACCTCTGACCCTTGAGACAAATCGAAGCAGAGATGTCTGTCAGATTCAAGGAAACACCCAGAAACTACACACACACACCATCATCGTCATCATCTGCCCCCCATGTCCCTCCAACCTCAGGCTATTATCTCCTTCTAGAGTTCAGCCAAACCTAAACAGACAACTGATCTTTCTCTCTCTTTTAATATCGAAATGGAGCTTCTTGCTGATCTCCAAAAGCTGCTGATTTGGTTTCAAAGATTTGGCCAGCTATCTCCGCAGTATCTCCCAGAAAAACATTGTCAATGTGTGGTCAGGATAAGCTGTGTTGGGCTGAAGTGCAAATGAATGCCAGTGTGGTCGTGTTTGGACAATTTAGCAAGGCTGCAGAGGAAAAACCCTCAAAGTCATCTAAACATAGAGACTCCTAAACCTCCCAGTCTCTCACGGTCTTGACTGAGTGGCTAGATGATGGACGGCCTCAGAGATTACTTAAGAGGGATACCATTCTCTACGAGAGTAGTGGACAGCTTTGAACAGTTTAGGCCATACAAATCGGTATTTTTTCCACTCTTTAATGGCCTTAAGTGTAACTTTGTCTTTTGATACACTGAGTGCTCTGCTTGTCTCCCAAATGTGTATTTCTTAGTGCCCGTGCTCTGAGCTTCACATCTAAAGCCCTGAGCCCCTGAGCAGAGACCCTGCCACCCACACAGCTCAGATACCATCTTGTGCATAAACACAACCAAAGGAGGTCACTTTAACACATGTATATATATATATATGCATATATATGTGCACATACAATGAGTGGAAGATGTTGTAAATACTTTGTTTATCATGTATTGGTTCCTACCTAAAACACCTTGTCCTACACCGTGTTGATTTTGTTGACATTAATGCACGTTCTATCTCCTACAGGAGCTATTCTGTTTCTAAGTGAGGGTTGAGACCTTCCCAGTCAGAGCAGAGTTTACTCAGATCAGAGACAGTTTCATTCAAGACTTCAATTAAGGCCTCCACAACCCTTGACTCATTTTCCACTCTCTAATTTTTCTAATGGCTGGGACAGGAGGCTGGGAGCAGCACAGCCAGCTCTGCACTGCTCATTAGCTCTAGCACCGCCGCCCGCGCTGAATTTAACTTAATAATGAGGCCAAATTAACAGCAGCCCTGGCCTTGCTCCAGGTGCATTGTGGGTGAGAGTGAGGGTTAGGAGGAGTGGAGGGGGAGTACCTGGCCAGCTGAGGGGGTTTAAACAAAGCAAGGCGGTAATGACTGGAAACACAACATCTTTGGACTGCCTCCTTGGTCTCTAAGTGGATGTCTGCTCCCACCAGTTCTCTCCACCCAGCATCAACTTTGGTCATTGTTTCTGCACTCTAAAATCTGCTGACTTTTCTCAAGCTTGATGCTCTGTATCAATTACGTCTTTTGAACCAAAGCATGAAAATGTTCAGCACATTTGGCCTCAGGACTGACCCAGATGATACTGGAGGGAAGGGTAAAGGGAATTGGTTGTGCTAGAGGAGGGAGCTGTGCAGGGTGGAGTAAGGTTGAGTGTGGATGGGTGGAGAAGACATGTCCTCATCTCCTGGTGTGCAAAGACTGCACAGCCATGGTCGTCCTCCAGCTCAACCCTGTGCCAAACTGGGTGCTGCCAAGGGCTATGTGTTAATGAATCCAGGCAGCCTGGGAAAGAGTACAAACAAGCAAGGCCCTGGATGACAGACACTGTCTTTAGTGTATGTACGCCCTCACTCATGATTTATTTCTTGTTCTGCATCATGTGTTGCTTTGGTTAGCTTTTGTCTGCTGCATTCAGAGGAAATGCCACCCAGGTCTGGCAAACACATGTTCCCAGTCATTTTGTACTATACATACATGTCCTCAGTCAAGCAACAGGCAGAGAGTGTGCTCATTCATTCTGCAGTGAACATATATATATAATTTATTTGAATAACAAATATCGTTGAATCCCAGATGTTGCAGTAGAGTTGCCTCAGTTTGTGCTTCTTATATATTTCCATTACAAGTAACAGCAAAGCATCCCGTTTTCCAAGATGTAAATATCAGATGATCTTTGAAGAACCCATTAAGTTCTGGGAATGTCTTAAAACCAACACTTTGTATGATACAAGAACAATTGAAATGTATTATTTTGTATGAAAAGCAAAACATAATGGAAAGCAAACTCAATCTAGACAGATATAACATATCATAAAATCATTTAATATGTCTTGTAATTTGGATCATTGGGTTGTAAAAATTTAGCAAGGATGTGGTGTATTTGATTCCTGGCTACCGTCTTTGTTTAGATCAGGACACAGAGTCGTTGCGAAACAAGTTCAAACTCCTTTTTTTCCGTGCAGCAGGCAGAAAGTTCTTTATCCATCTGGTTAGAAGTCTGTCTGGATTCTGGTAATAAGTTAAGTGTATTAAACAACCCTCCAGGTCTTTGAAAGGTCGTCAAAGAAACAGGTGCTCAGCTCAAACTTAAATATGATGATAATAGCCTACATTAGAGGCACAAACTGGAGCTAATCGTAGTAGCACTTTAATGTGATATTGCTAACATATTGCAGAGTTTGCTTTTTAGGATGCTGCAGGGGGTCAGGGATATAAATGCTTATTAGACACAGACCCACTAAGGCTAGAACTAAAACATTTCTCTGAAAGCACATTACCTCCAGCTCTGTGCCAGGTGATGACAGCATCAGCTCCCCAGAAGCTGCTGCATGTTGTTCAGAGTATAGAGTGAAGTGTTTGTTCACCTGCTGACGGCCTGGCAGCCAAGAACCCCAAACATCAGTTGCCAGTGAGGCGGTCATGTGACTTTTCTTCTGCCACCATACCCCTGATGTGAACCCTGACCTTGTGACAAGGCTAATGCTAATTCCCTCTGTGAAGCATTCAGGAAACACGTTCCCATTTTCTCACTCACGCTCGCTCAGTGTCGTGACAGGATGCTCTCTATTTAGAAAACCATGTAATGGCATAGTTTTAGACTGCTGCTGTTCTAGTAATGCCTTGGCACACTTTAGGCTGTTAATGCCGTGTTGAGGCCAGAGGTGATGGGGCTGATGCATACATGAGGATTTGATTTAGTGTATGTGTTTGTGTTTCTCTAATTTATTCTGACTCACTTTAGTCAACAGTGAGCAAATGACCGTGCATGAATTGAAGCTCACTTGTGTGTGCCTGTACACACAAATGCAAAGACACACTTTGCCTGAAGAATTTCTCAGTATTGTAAACAAAGAAAACATTTTTTTTAAAAAATGACGAATGACAATGCTATTGGACTCTTTAAATAACTATGTGGTTTTGCCTTTTCTCTGTGCTGTACATTTTCCATGAGCTGTTTTTCAACTGGCTAGGAGCCTGGCACATTGTAGGTAATTGTACAATTTTCCCCTCTGGCTAAATGTTGTTTTTTTAAACCAAACCCTTTGATATTTAAACTTATTTTTATTCAAGCTTTTAATGTCTCCCAACAGAAATCACTCAGGAATACATTGCCACTGACTCAAATACATTTGCATCCCTGGATCATATAATGTACGGGTGTTTCTCATTACTGAGAATACTAAGCGCATGTATAAGGGCATTTGAGGACTTGTAGGGAAATCATAACCCTTCTAATATCCAGTGCTAATAAGGATACAATCAGTGTGTTATTCTGCTTTAGCCTCAGTGTCTGATGACTTCAAGTATCATCTCCATCAGTGACTCATCTTGTGAATCATCATGATTTTCCTAATAGTTTGTTTCAATATAAATTGAATCTGATTTTGGTGTAGTCCTCAGATGTTTATGTACATTATATATTTCAATGACTAGAAGGAGTCTCATGGCCCTTGGTCTATAATTTCTTCACATCCATCATCGCCGCAGCGCTCTCTGTGTGTGTGTGTGTGTGTGTGTGTGTGTGTGTGTGTGTGTGTGTGTGTGTGTGTGTGTGTGTGTGTGTGTGTGTGTGTGTGTGTGTGTATGCCTGTGTGTATGAGTGTGTGTTTTTACGTGTTTAGAACAGAGCCCCCGGTGTTTGGACAAAGCAAACACACTATCATTACTGGCATGATTATGGGGCATCGAAAGTTTAAGCAAATATTCAAGAGGCTTTGTCTGTTTTTAGGATTTTTGATACACAGATGACCACTGAAATAGCTAAAATGCTGACAAGGCCAAGCCAAGCCCCGCTTTGTTCCCTGTCCTGACAGCGTGAAGCTGGTAACTCTTTGCCACGGGTACAAATAGCAAGTCAAGAGGAATTTACTTAGCATTAAAGGACTCCCCTGTCTCACTCCAAGTTAAAATAATGTTGTTCTGGATATAATCATCCAATTAGGATGATGGAGGCAGGATTTGGCCGGGACAAGGATCACATTTCAAAGACTTGTGTCTGCCAGCCTGCACACTGATGGTAAGATAGCCAATAGTTAGTGCTCAAGATTGTATGCAAGTTAGGAGGAGAAAAGCATTCCTGTGTGCCTGTGTATGATCACATGCAACTCCGCCAACAGTAAGGACGATATTGAACACATTGCGCTGTTATCGAAGTTAATATTCCTGCTTTTTATTTTGATATGTTAGAAGGCAAATAGTTTCTATTGATTTGCATTATTGTTGGAGATGACTAGCAGAGGAGGCTCTCAGTTAATATTATGTCCTCATTCATTGAAAAACATTTCTTAAACGACCCAGGGGTTGTTGTCACCTTGCCTGGTAGCTACAAACCCAAAATTATTACATTACATGGAGAGAAGTGACATTTTGTTTTCATAAAAGAGTCATACTAACAATTTAAGGGCCAAGAGCATCTTCAGGTCATTTACCATCATCCAATGCAAACAGGTACTGAACTGACACTGAAGGTTGCCTCTATAATTTGTATTCTTTGAGAGAGAGTGTATTTGACCTTCCTCTCGTGTGTAAAAAAAAAAAAAGTGTATGAAAGAGAGGAGAGACATCCTGCCACTGACACGTTTACAGGCCGCCAAGCCTGCAGAGTGCTGGGGGTGTGGCCTGATGGCAGCAGTGCTGTCTGAGTAATTACAGGCTCCCTGGTGGATATTACTAAGGTCCCTGCGATCCAGACTCCACGCAAGGCCACTCTCCCACTGTAGTTAAGGCAGCGGGGAAAAAAAAAAATCTTAACCAAAGAAAAGTCAGGGAATGAAAAAAACAAACCTTTTCCTTCTTTTTGGTCTAATCCAACAAGCACAGCTCTGTTTTCTGTGTATAGTGCTGTTTGGCTTCTGCCAGAAATATGTACCCCAGTATAGGCACATTTTTATTATCCAGCAGGGCTCCTGGTATTTTGAAAATGAGGTAAGCTCAATTACCAACAAAGGGCTCCTCTCAGGGGTCTGTCATCACACGGGAGTGGATGGGAGGGAGAGAGAGGAAAGAGAG
Source organism: Chaetodon auriga (assembly GCF_051107435.1). Classification (NCBI taxonomy): domain Eukaryota; kingdom Metazoa; phylum Chordata; class Actinopteri; order Chaetodontiformes; family Chaetodontidae; genus Chaetodon; species Chaetodon auriga. The sequence goes on along the minus strand of NC_135079.1, from coordinate 11,383,691 downwards.
ACCCCTCTGCTTGTACTTTGATACTGCAGGATTATGGGCACAGTGGCATGAATTGTAGTCATATTTTAGCTTGCAGTGTGTGGAGACCAGATGTTCAGATGACATGCAGGACAGGACGGTGGTGAAATGGTGCTCTGCTCACAGCTTTTTCAGTTGTAATCTTTATCTCGGCGGTGAGCCCAAACTATGCCATAAACTTCTACAGGGAAACGCTGCATTTCACCACACATTTCTGCCTCTGAGCGGGTTGAGGTCTTGAGCGAAAATGGTCATTTTATCAAGGACGTAGTCTGGTTGTGGTTACTGGAAACCAGTTGAATTAAAAGTTCAAACTTAAAAATACTTGTAACCTCTGCAAAAGCGAGCAATTGTCTATGTATGCACTTGTGTTGATAGTGACCGTGCCATGCTTTGTTATCTTCTCTGAAGCTGTGCTCGAGAAACGTGTAGTGTGCTTGTATTTCAAAAAATAATTCAGTAACTTATTATAAAACATGAATTCAACTTTCTTATTTTCATGATATAAGCCTAATAACTCACTGTTATAGAAAGTGACATTATGAAATAAAAGTGTCACTGGCAATAATAAAATAAACATGAACTTCTGTAAAACTATACTGAAAAACGTTAAGAATGCTACAAAAATCGAAAAGACAAAATTATATTTCATGATACAGAATTTATTGGTATTGGGTTGGAAATAAGAGTGAGAGGTTAGAAATAATGACCATGTAAACGCTGGCTCACATAATTTCATTTAAAATGCTTTTATCTCAGAAGAAGAGGAGCTGGCCCGGCTGGTCGTAACAGTTCGACAGTTGTGGTCCAACAAGAGAGACACTGATGGAAAATGCAGTTGTATGAAGTAGTTTCTGATTTGCAGCCTTGCTCTCTGGTGTCATGTATCACTGTACGTACTGTTGAAATTGTTTATATTTTCCATTTAATGGAGGAAAGAACTGCTGCTTTCAGCTTGAAATGTGTTCATCTTCTGTATGATTACCATGTTATGTGAGTCTTAGTGGGAGGGCACCATATACTGTAGACCTGTGTTTCTCTGCCAGCCAAAGAGGAATATTTAAGTCAAGTACTCGTTTTCTTTAAAGTATGTCAGTCATAAATTTTGCCTTTCTTAAAGACTAGAATGAAAACTTCAAATAATGCAAGTACCTTTCAGAGACTTTTAGCTTAGAGTTTTAGCTAAAACAGACTGAGAGATATTGATGGAATATACAGTGCCGTGAGGCTCTTAATTCATAAAAAGGTCCACTTAGTTAAGGATTGTAAAATCTGGGGTGAGAGCCCGAACAGCTTGTCATTTTTTATCGTATTTATTAAATGTGTTTGTTTTATGTGTCTACCATGTGTGAGTGGCGCTTCCCGGGGGCAGTGGGCCTCCTGCTGTGATGACGCAGTAGGCACCAGAGCTGTTTGGGTTCCAGCCTGTCCTAGGAGCCGCCTGACGTCTCCTTGCTTCCTTATCTTAATGACCATTAACCGTTTCTGCTCTGTGTCAGCTCCGCAGCTTCAAGGAAGGGACAGGAAGAGAGAGAAAATAAAGCAAGGGAGTCAGAACAAGAGAGCAAAAGAGATAGTGAGGGAGAGAGAGAGAAAGAGGCCCTCTGATAGAAAATTCCTGACAGCTGATAAGAGGGAGAAGGAGATCCAGTTTACTGCACAGATAGGGTAGGAATGTGTGGCCAGAGGATGATGACTGGGCCCATGACTACACTGCCCCTATCTGTTCCTGCCAAGACACATCACCACTGACTGCCTGCATGCTAGCAAACCTCGTTTCCAAGAAAAATACTGGATTCAGTGTGCTCCTTCATGACTGTGCCTTTACCAGTCTTTCTGACTTTTGCACTGTAATATCATGGACCCATAATTATGTTACTGCCATAGTGCTGTGCAGTCCGCCCAAAATCACTATTTTCACTATGTCGCACTTGACAGCAGTGTCTATATGTACAGCTACATAATATTTTGGTACATAAAATATTCATACATGCCAGCTGTCTAATTTTAGCATGATCACTATGCACCACAAACTGCAGAGCTAAATGAACCTTTCCTTGGAAACACACAATTTCATGTGAATTATTGGTCTGCTACAATAGCAACGAAATGGACATGAGAGGAAATGGAAGCCAGCTCAGACAGTGTGGAGCGTGGCCAAGCAGTCAGAGAGGGCATTTTAGCTGCGCGACCGAGCTCCCAGCTTTTTAATTTACGATGAATCACAGCGAATAGATGTACCCTAAAAAAGCCCGCGTACATGCCGTCTCTCGGTCAGAGACAGAGAGAAAGAGCGGGGTGAAGCAGATTGGGTTAGTGGGAGCCAGGGCTGTATGTGGATCAGACTCCCGCTCAGCTGTCTCCAGAGGAAATCAAACAGGCCTGTGCGGTTCATTATTTCGCCAGTCGACTCAGCAGCAGAGAGCACTGGCGACAGGGCCATTTACTGGGAGTCTCCACTGACCCAGCTTAGCATGGCTACAATCAGAGCAGCAGTCAGCTGGAAAAGCGAAGGATTCACTGCCTCGTGGATTTCTTTCAAAACAAACTCGTGTTGTGTTTTCATGAACTGGTGAAAAATCTAAATGAGGGGTAATTCTCTCAAACTTTTCATCTTCAAGCTTACTTGCGAATGGAGTGAGAGCTTCTCCCAGTTAAAGCCCACACACATCGCTGGACATGAGCTCTGTCACTGTCCTTAGATGCTGATATTTGGAATGAGACTGCGGAGTGGGGGAGGGTCGAGCTCTCTTGTTTGTTCTCCTTTTTGAATACAAAGTCCTGTGCGGTGACCCCATCGCCAGACTACCAGTAGACTTACAGTCGACAGGAAGTAGCAGCACACATGCACGGCAGACCAGTACTCAACCTCTGAACTGCAATCACCTCACCTTTCAACTGAAGAGAAAACTCAGGAAGAGAGAGACATGTAGTGAGGCACGTTCCCCTGTGCGCACTGTGTTTTTATAGAACTCAACATTAGAGAGAGATGAAGTCCAGCAGGCTGCAGATGTAATTTGTTATATATTACTTAACAGAAAACAAAAAGATTAACCGGGATTAAAATGTATTTGCTAACACAAGCGTGGGTGATGCAACAATAGCATTGAAGGACAGGAAATAATGGCTGGGTTTGTGATATTTTTCCATTCTTGCACATCTCTATTTCTGAACAGAGCGCCCGACGGCTATCGGCCAGCTCAGACGCCAGTCTCCACACTATCATCAGGGTCTGATGAAGCAGATAGCTCTGGGAGCGCTCACTGCTTCGCAGTGTGCAGTCAAGCGTGGTGATATGGGTGGAGTTGAGGGTGCGGGGGGGGTATTCAAGGATGGCTAGACAGTTTGCAATCTGCTGTGAGAAACAGACAAGAAACATTCAATCAGCTGGTGTGCAGAAGACAGAATGGCACCAGCAGAGCGCCAGCCAGGCACAAAGCTGGCCAGAGGCATAGGTCACAAATGTTATCACCCAGCCTCCGGTGAAATGTTAACTCTATCTCCATCATCAAGGTCAGGTCATTGTTTGCTTTGTCTTGACTGAATCATGGCCAGCGCCCCTACTTGTTGGTGGTGGACAAGCAGGTTTGGGTGGAGTATGAATCTTATGGCTTCTATCAACTTTAGACTGTAAGCAAAGCTATTTTTTTTTATGAGGAAGGTAATTATAGGGTGCACTAATGTCATTTTTCTCAGAACCAGTCCATATACCATGTAGTTCATTAAGCGTCTGCCAATGCTGAGAACCAGTTTGAGTGCTTATTAGATTAGTCATTCATGTATAATTATCAGTAATGACTTATAAAAAAAACCTTAACTATAAAAAAGGATGGATATCATCTGTGTACCTTTAGCATATAATTATACATGAGTTGGGTGTCGTATAATTGGCATGCTCTTGGACAGCTGGCTTTTTTCAGCAGTACCCCAATGACAAAAAGTGTCTAGCACATTTGACTCGGCCTTTCCATCTTTTAAGCTAAATATTGTCCCCTTCTTTTCCTCCATTCTTCTTTAGCCAAAGGCAACTACTCAGAGTGACCTCCTGCATGTGCCTGTCACAACATACACACTCAAGAAATTTGGAAAGGTGTGAGGCATTCCGTCAGTGTAATTTATGAATTTGAGTCACTAGATTGTGACATGGCTTTAGTGGCACCCGCCTCGCGCAGGAGAGAGCCTTCCCAAACATGCTGAATAGTTTCCCAATGAGACAGAGGGCTTTTAACTGTGACTGATGAGATGTCTGAGTATGTTCAGGCACAGTGTTAAAATGCTGTGAATCAGCTAATTGCGCTGATAATTATAATGGAGGTCTTGCTGTACAGAATTAGTGAATGCCATAAACGAGCAGAGCCATGTTGCTGCTTGGCAGGGCTCAGCCAGTCTGAACTGGCACAGTAGTAAAAAGAGCGAAAGGAATGCCAACATGGGATCACAATGGAAGAGAGGAAAACTCACAAAAATGTGGTCACCACAGCGCTTTGTCATGGGACGTGACAAAGACAGCAAAAAATGTCTGAATTTTATTTTGTTTTGCCGCAGCACCTGAAGGGGTTGTCTGTATAGACATGACACATGAGCCTTTCGGCCCTGACAAACATATACAGATGTTTTTTAATTGATATTTTCCCCCTCTGTTAGAAAACAAATCTGTCCATGCGACCTTCATTTTACAAAATATCTTGTTATGTTTAATCCCAGAGAAGAACATTTTGAGCATGCATAGTGATCTTATTTTCCTCTGGTGATAGTAGCTTAATAACACACGTAATAGCTAATTATTTATTTAGTTGTAGTTCCTTAACACCTTTCTGGTACAGCACTGCTATCCAAACGTAATCTAACCAGTAGTTCACCATTCAGACGCATGCTCAGTGCACGACTGTAGGTGATTACATCGTTGTTTCCCAAATGTACGCACAGATACACAAGGAGCAGAGTTTTGAAAAATCTGCACTTTAGTGACCGAGAATGTTGGATGAGAGGCCCGAACACAGGAAAAAGTTCATTTTACCAAATATCCGTGTAGGTGTGCTCAAGGCTTTAGTGTGTCTACATTCAGCGTATGGATGTTTGTATGCTTGTTGTGCCCTTACACAAAGCCATCAGGAAACTCAGTCATGCTGCTTTATACTCGAGGTATTGCACTGTGAAATAAGCAACTGGCTTCATCCATTCACAATTTTATAGTTGTGGTAATCAAAAGCACACCACCACTCCCCCGCAGTGAGGGACACAAGTTCTTGATAAATTCCACTGTCACTCCACAGAGCTCATAACTTGACATCTAAGTGTAACTGCAGGAATCCCGGAGCCACTTGGGAAGTGCAGTGTAAGGTGATCTGCACTCATAACGGCTGTCATACTCTGCATGAGGAGCTTAAAGCTGGGAGCAACCAGCCAATGGCATCCTTCCAGTGTAGTAACATATCGGGGAATTCTCTGTAAGACTTTCATTTCAATGTAGCTTTCAGAATATAGTTGCTGTGCCAGATAATAAGATAAGGTGCCGACAATGATGCGTGGAGCCATCCCTCCCTACTTTTTGGTGAAAACCGTATCACTGAGTCGTCTTAGTTGTACTAGTACTAGATAGTAATAGAGCAGTTAATCGATTGGCTGATTAATCACACCAATATCTGGCATTTTGAGATAATCTGCATCAAACTTGTGCTCATAAGGCTCATTAAACAAAAAATGTCTGCAGACACATAAGAGATAATTCACTTAACCCTAACCCTTCCACTGGAGTTCTATACAGTATGATGCAGTTTATAATGCGAACATAGCCTCCGTGTGGCAGCGAATTGTTGCCCTTTACATCCAATTTTGCCACAGAGACAGGTACAGAAAAAGAAAACGCCAAAGTGTCTGTGCAATAAAACATTTTCTCTCAACTCTGTTGTTGATTTCACAATATCCTCCAGGCATGTGCATGTATCCCAGCTACATGTTATTAAACATGTCCACCGAGCCCAGTAATCACAGTGACATCTTGTTCTTCATTCCTTTGGTGTGCCATAAAAGGGTGTATGTTTGTGTTGCTATTGGCATGAGTCCTTGTCTGTATTTGTGAGTGTTTCTGCCTTTCAGAAAGCACACTTGATCATGATTGTGTAACTCTGCAGCACGGAGGCAAGGATATTAAAAACAGATGTGGCCTCTTAAGTCAAGAAAATGGGGGGGGGGGGGGGGGTCTTGAAGGAAGGGGGACGTGGGTTCTGGGCAAAACATTCCCCCGTTATTGATTGCTGATCCTCTGGTATGTTTGGGCTATCAGCAGGGTTCTAAGGGCTAAGATGATAAATTGAAATGGTAGGGGAGTGGGTGGACAAAGGAGAGCCATTGAGTTCAATTCATAAGAAGAAGTGGGAAGTTAAGAGTTCATCCTGCTCATTTTTACCTTCCTACTTTTTTTTTTTTTTTATTGAGCTTTATATTAAACTAGCTCCATTTAAATTGCATGCCAAGCCTGTTATCAGGCTCTCCAAACACTGACAGATTTTAGACATACCAGCCACATTACTTAAAGTTTTGTTTCTATTAATTTGTAGTGACTTCTGATAATCCCACCACCACCTTTGCCACCCAGAGCTGCACACACGCTCATCACCTCCTCCATCCTTCACAACTCTACAGAGTGTAATTAGTTATTGTAGGAAGATACTCTGTTACTCTTAATACTCTTCTGCCCCTTGACTCACATGCAGGCACACGTACGTGCATTGTCTCAGAGTGACAGTGGAAACGGCAGTGTTTGAGACATGTTTTATCTGTGGCAGGTTGCAGTGCAAGACAGGGAAAGAAGAAAAACTTCCTTGTGAAAGTAGGAATGCTAAGCATTCCCCACAATGCCACACTGCTGCAATTACTCCAGCGCCTGGTGCCGGGCCAAGACAATGAGATGACAGCTTGTGGTGTTGAGGGGGAGAACAGTTCAACTCCCATCTCTCCTCTGTGAGCTGTCAGCCCGCAGTAGACCTATCTACTCACTAACTTTGTTTCTCAATGCTCTATACTGCTGAGTCCAAAATGAACCTTATTCCATCTGGTGCTCAGATACGTTGGATTCAAAACATCATAACCTAATAAAACCTTGCCTTACATCGCAGTGTTTTTTGCATAATGACCAAAGGTTGAATGTATCGGTATGTGTTAAGCGCTCAAGCTCCGATTGTCTCCAAGATCCAGCTCTCTCTGTGCTTTCTGCTCACCATGCTGACTGATAGTTTTCACTCTCACTTGGCAATTAACTGGCACAGTCCTCCTCTGTGAAAAGAGACAGAAAAGAAAAGAGGCGAGATTATCCAGGCTGGGGGGGGAGTGAGGGATGTGGGAAGGGAGCTTGCTGCTGCCAGAGTGTCTGCCTCCCCAGGCCTTGTCCACTGCCGCCAAGGGCCGCCTGCCCTCCCGCCGCTGTTATCAGCTGGCTCAGCAGCGGCAAAGAAACGGCTAAACAAGGCACTGTTATCTGTGCAGACTGTATTCACTGCACATCCCAGCTGCTGGGCTGCGGCACCACTCAAATCTGCCCGGCTCTGCAAAGAAAGGGCCGGCAGACCTGCTCTCAACAACAGTCTGCATAGAGGTGCCAGGGGGGCAGATCAATAGGCGACAGTGTCCCAGCTCTGTCCGACACCGCAGACCCGACAACCCCCTGTCTCCACTCCAGCCACCGCCAAACTATTTTATCCATGTTAAGCATGGAATTAGACATTTTGAGGTGTATTTATCTGCTCATGCATTGCTTAAGAATGAGCTGGGTTTCTTTTTAATCAAAATGAATGTGGCAGATTCATTACGACTGACTCATTCAGCAAATTGTTGAATGGTCATCAGAGCATTGATCCAGAGCTGAGCAGATTATGTTACAACCTTTAATCAAAACTAATTGAAGTCGACCTTAAAACTGGGGTTGGTAACATTCGAGAAACCAGCAAGAGTGAGCTAGATTTTGAAAATATCCAACCAAAAAATCCCATTCCCTTCCTTCAGGCCTCCATCCAAAAGCATTTCTCCAAAATACATGATACATCCACTGTAGCATAGACATTTTTATGGAAATGCCTCTACCAGCCGTCCTGTAGTAAAGTTTACTGCAGCAGGTCAGATGTACTCTGTAGACATGCTGAAGTTCTGGGCCTTATTTTCAGCAAACATTAGTCTCACAACAGCCCAGAGGGCAGCTCAGATATGCTGGATCTGTAAGCACTCTCTCACTCTTCTCACACACAAAAACACACATGCACACACAAAACCATCCCTCTCTTATCTGTGGGCCGAGGAACCCTGACTCCAGCCTGTGCAGACAGTGCTATCTAACTGGGCCGTGTCTCTATATACACAAGGAAATCACCCACTCCTCATGAAGAAATGAAATCTGCTTCAGACATCCTGGCCCTGAGCTGGAAAAAAAAAGAGAAAAAACATATTTTGAAGGGCTAATGCAGCTTGAGACGCGTCTCACACAGGCCTGTGTTGGAAAAAGGAGCACTCTTGGCTTGAAGTATTTGAACAAATCCCTCTTATTCCTCTGAGCATGTTAAGGACAATGTCTTTGTTGTGGCTTATACCGCCTTGGCCCCTGTCCCAGGCCATTTTTCTATGAAGCATGACACAAGCCCTTGCATTTCATTCAGACTTTTCATTAGATGAGCTGGGTTAGCCCGTCTCTGTTCGTGTTCCTAGCAAGAACCTGCATTTCAGTCACAGACAGCGTTGAGGTTGTGGTGCTGTTTGAGAGACGGGCAGAGTGACAGATAGCTGTGGCAGAGCAGACAGCGCAGTGCTGGAGGCAACAAGTCAGGGGTCAGAGGTCATAGGGAAGTGAGGATGGCTGACCTCTCAACAGGACAAACTGCTTGGTGGTGTTGACTTAACATTGCCCAGACCCTGGTGTGGTTCTCACCCTCGGTTTCAGCTGACCCGTCCGAACGCTCGCCACACGAGAGGTCAGCAAGATTCCTCTGAATAGCCCAATGCGAGACCAGACACAGTGGGAGTTCTTCGACACTGATACTCCCAGGATCCTCAGTGGCCGAATATGCTGACTTATCAACACCACTTGATGAAACACGTGTTTTGGATTCCTGGAGAGTGTTCGGTGTTTCCATGTCAGTCAGTCTCATCACTGCAGGAGGTGTCACAGCTCTCACAGCTCCAGCATAGCTACAAATTAAACACTGCTGTATTTCATCCTTGTGGCCATGATGGAGGAAGGAGACACTGTGTCCAGTAGTTTTGCTGTTGTGTATTTACAAGTGAATATTATAAAAATGATCAAAAGACTTAGTGCTAGTGAAGTTGTGGCCTGCTTGCGGTCTGTAAAGTAAATATGTATAAAAAGCACAGCATATATTTTCGTTAAGCACTTAGTCAAACTCCGTCCGTAAACACGGGGCAGGATGAGAAGCAACCACTTGTCTCACTTTTGGGAATGACGAGGGGGAAGTTAGTTAGTTTGTGTTTACAAAGCAGACAAAACAGTCTGAGAGCCTTGCTCCGTGAATAATTGATGATTATTCAAAAGATGACTCACATTAGTGGTTTCTATGGTAATGAATCAATTTGTCGTTTTGGAGCTATGTGGAGCATTAGGCATGGGCCTGTTCCCTGCCTCTGGCTACATGTTACAGAGGCCCTTCACAGAGATGCACACACAGGCTTCAGTCAGACTCCAGTGTGGGTAACAGGACATCTCGGGCCATTGTTACATACTGGTGACAGGATGGCTGAGATGTCTGACAATTGAACAAGATGCCCTCTATTACGTAGCCTGAAAGATATTATTGAGAAACTGGCCCTTTGGTTAAAGTACTGCAACTGTCTTGTCCTTGGTATATCATACACTGCACCATGCTAACAGTGTTTGAGTGTTTGCAGTTAGCTAGCAACTGTGAGCTATGCTGGACTTCTTCACTTGCGCCCAAACCATGTTTTAAAGTGTTACAGTGAAGCATTAGCTGTATAAAGTAAGTGCTAATTAATATTTAAGAATTTACATTGAGGGTTTATGCATGTTGGCTGTTTGAGTTAACAGCAACTACAGAACAACATGGATCAGATGTCACCACTCGTGTGCAAAGTCACTGGGTAGAAAAACAGTAGACCTTAATACTGATTGCCTAGTTACCTGCAGCTGCAGCACCATGCAAACCACAGCTGCCCCCAACTCAGACACAGAAACCACATCCCAGTGTATCCAGACTGCTGAAACCTAAAACCTCAAATAACTTGTCTCTGAGAGCAGCAGTTGAAGCTGTTCAGCTTAATTAAACAAGCTGATGTACTTGTATGCTTCTTGTAATTTTTGAATGCACTTATTCTAAGTTGTAAGCATCTAAATCAATGTAATGTGATGTAATTTCATCAATAAATGGGGGCCCTCATACTTCGGATCAGGCTGGTATCACTGCATAGTCTACGCTCAAGTATTAGCATTGCACCAGAGCAAATGATCTTTCCGAGCCAAATTAATCATTTTTTGTGTTTTTATGTTCTCATCACTCAGCAGGTCTCCAAACCCTCTCCAACATACTGCCTATAGAGCATACCAAAGCCTGTTAAAAGCATGCAGGGTATCCAATTATTGGGCGAACCGCTATGATTTCCTAAATTGAAGGACAAGTGTCTGTTTTCAATGGATCGAGCCCAAGACAGCGTCAAACATTTTGTGAGATATCTATGAGCCAGTCATGTGATTGATATATAGTGACATGATTTACAGACATAAATAGATGTTCCTATAGAAGTATAAATGTTTTCCAAGTGAATTCCACACACTGTCAATCTTGTGAGATTTCTTCAGCACCTTGCTGTGCCGTGTTCTTCAAATCTTGCCCATTCGTATATCTGGCCTTTTTAACTTCCCAGAAGTTTAATATTGCCAGTGCTCTTAATCATTTCTGTCTGGATGTGGCCTGAGTGACACAGCGGGTGTCTCTGGATCAGGCCAGAGAGAGGAGGAGGGCTTATTTTTACCACTGCTTTGGGAAACACTGGGCTGCAATCACTGGGAGAAAAGATGGTTCTAATTACAGATCTCTCTCTTCTCTTTCTCCCTGTGTGTCTCTTTCTTTCTCTTCCTCTCATTCTATCTATTTAGCTTTCTTCCCATCTCCTTCTAAAAAACTAAAAGCATTCCCTTTTCAGTTGTTGTGTGGCTTCCTTTGAGTTTAGATGCAAAACATAGCAGTTTTAAGAGGTTTCTGTGCTGCTGTACACGTTATCTTGAAGAAATGGACTCACACAATGGAGTAAAGGGGATGGCGGGTTCTAAGCAGCACTCGGCTCCAAGCTACTCATGCAACAACATCTGCAGCAGCACACCGGGCCAATGATAATGTTGTGTTTAAGCAATAATGGCTGTTTTCACTTTGTCAACTTGAGATTATGATGTACTGCTCTGAACTATGATCGATGAGTGTATGTTATGAAAAATCAGTCGCTGTTATTTCATGCATGTTTAGCATTGTGTGGCCCACCAAACGTGATGAAGTAAAGGCATATACCCATTTACAGTATGTCTGGCAGCTGTCATTGTATGGTGAAAAAAAAAAAAAAAAAGTTATATTCATACAAAACTAAACCCACAGACAAAGATGGTGGATTAGAGGCTTCCAGGTCCTACAAGGGTCTTCATGGAGGATGATTGGAAAAATGCATGGAAAGGCAGTGGTGGAGGAGGAATAAGAGTAGGGCAGAGAGGTAAAGGGAATGAGGTAGAAGGATTGCGCTGGAGAGGAAAGAGAGGGGGAATGCAGGATTAGACGCTAAGAGCAGTGTGGAGAAAGGGATCAGAGGCGGGGGGAGTGAAAAGAGAGAAAGAGACATAGCAGAGGGGAAGGCGTCTGCACCCGCCAGCAGGCCATGGCTGTCAGTGGCAGGGCCTCTCTCCCAGCACCAGGGGCTCCAGGGCTGTGGCCACATAATGAAGGCTTGTTTGAGTTCACATTCAAACATCACAGAGAGCGCCTGGAAAAACAGTGCCCCACGGGCTACTTTTATTAACCCGGCTAGGATTCCCAGCCTTCAACCCTGTGCCAAAAGGCTTCCTCGTGTCTCATCCACACACACACACACGCACACACACACACACACGCACACTGTCTGGTAAAAAATGTTGTCATGTTGAGCCTGCAACCTATAGCAGTTTTGGTCGTGCCTCTGATGGTGCTGGAGACTCTCCTCTGTCTCCCGGCTGTGAGAAAATTAGCAAAGCTCTTTTCACAAGTGAGGTTAAATGAGAATGAGCCTGTTGCACAAGATAGAGTTTGGTGAGTTTCACTTTTGGCTGTTTCTGTCTAATGCAGAAGCTCATCTGACTGCTCTGCTGTTTGTCTTTTCTCTCTCTACCTCTCTGTCATAACATACACAGGGCCTGCTGAATGATGGCCCTGTGAGATTCACCGGGGAGGATATTTGACTCAGGATTTTCCGATAATAGGATTTGAAGCATGCTTGCAACAGATAGTGGTTTTGTGGTGAAGGAAAGGAGTATGTGATCCTGCTTCTGTATGTAAATACAGCAGCCGTTTGTGACAGCAGTTATAATCTGTTTTCCTGTTGCTGTACGCTGTATTCTGGTTTATTTTATGGCTGCAGCAATAGACCCTGTGAGAACCAACTTGTTTAAGTTAGGATACTGGGGAGGAGCAGTAGTCGGTTTCACTCTGCAACAAGCTATCGGGTTGTATTAGAGAAACAGGGCTTTGTTTCTTTGTAATACTAATTTTGAAAAATACCTATCTCAGCATGACACAGTAGGAAACATAATAAAAGAAATAGGAAGGCTTTGTTGTTAATTAGTTACCTTGGAGTTGAACTGTAATGACATTTAGCCAAGCTGGCTGGTTTAAATGCAGCATGGGATACAAGTCCCTTCATTTTTTCCCAGGGTTGACTGTTTGAGGGGGCCCATCAGTCCTCCGGACTCGCACAAATCCCCTTAAAACCCCTGGAGTCACTGAGGGTGTATCAGGCCCCTGGATCTGCTGTGTGAAGGGCTGGGTGACGGGCTGTGGTCCAGAGCCAGCCAGGGGGAGAGGACAGCTACTGTGAGGGCGCCCGGAGAGCTGGGAGTCACTCAGCCACAGAAACCCTGTGTTTGTGTATGGAGCGCAGTGCTCTTATCTCCCGCCTGTACTGACGCCACACTCTTCCTGTTTCAAATCTTTACTGCTGATTTTCTCTTCACTCTTGCCTCAGCCCCAGCCAGTCCTGTTGTTTTTGGTGTTCTTGTTCTTTTCAATGGAGATTAGATAGAGTTGCTATGGCGACACAGGAGACAGAAGCATTGCTGGTCTGCATGTTCGTAAATGTGTTGAGCATCAAAATATTATCCTGTTGGAGGGCTTTGAAACAATGTCCTAATTATGATTAATCCCCCCAAATTCTTAGATCTGATGACATGTTGAAATTTCGTGAGAAATGGGTTCTCTGTTTTAGAGGATGTCCATTATGCTTATCTGTTGTAATATTGAGTCTCAACATTGGAAAAACAGCAGTTTGCTGCATTTTATTCCTCTGCGACAGCTGTGGCCAGAGGTGTTTTCAGGTTGTCCTTCCGTATGTTCCTTTCATGTGAACGCTATATCTCAGTTTCTTCAAATTTTTGCACAAATGTCCACTGGGACTCAAGGATGAGCTGCTTTGAATGTGGTGGTCAAAGGTCAAGGTGCCTGTGACCTCAGACTACCCATTTTTGGCCGTGATTCAAGGATTCATACACTAGTTATGACAAGATTTCACACAAATGTCTCATAGGATTAAATGGTGAAGTGATGATATTTTCATATTAAATCCAGGTCAAAGGTCAACTTCACTGTGACATCATTATTTTTCAGCAAATACACTTTGGCCATTATTCAACGCCATAACTCAAGAACAGAGGGGGAGATTGTGACCATATTTCACATTTGCTCAGATGCTGAATTGATCTTAGGTGCCCACCTTGAAATTGTTGTGATTGTATAGATCAGGGCTTTTCAAAGTCCAGACCTAGGTTCACATACAGACCAAAGGGTCGAGACCCAGCCCATAACTCAGTGACCATTAACTGGCAGACCACAGGCCACATCTGTCCTGCATTTATTAATGAATTCAGAAAATGCCCACATGTAACGTTTCCCCACCAGTGGAAGAGATCCAGTCTGTCCTCACTGTGGTGATTAGTATGCCAGTTCTACAGAATCAGATTATTGTCCATCCTCTCTACTCATGGACCCACCATCAAACCACACGGCTCCCGGACCAAAATACCTAATTCATTTGATATTAAAGGAGCTTTTTTGATGGCCTGTTCTTTTAAATACTAGATTAATTGAATAAAAGATTAAATAAAAGCTATGGGATGATGGAGTTTCCATTGCACACACCTTTACGAGAGTCCGTGGTGCATCACACACCTGAGAGATATGACTTTTTTTTTTTTTTTTTAATGAAAGTTTTGCACAGTATTGTTTGGAGTGAAAATGAAGATGAAAGAAGCTGAACCGTCCATTACAATTTTCCGTTACGTCGTAAAACTGTGTGCGCACACATGAACTGTATATACAGCAGATCAAAGTTCAACAAGGAAGTAGCTCTGGGTCATTCAAATTGATAGTTTGCTTCATAATTTTAACATTCACCTTTAAACAAGTCTGTTCGGATTCAAAAGCAGACTTCAAACTCTACTCTGTAGACAATTGTGGGCAACCAAAATTATGGTTAAGTTGTCTGTGCCAGCTGCAATTAGAATGTATAGAAAACCCTCGACCTCCACACGCTGCTGTCCTCATTTAGGTTTTCTCTCCGGTCCCTGTATGGTAGCAGTGAAAATCAGGAACGGGTTGCCATTGTGATGAACAGTAAGACATGATTGATGCTGTATTGATTACTATATTTTAAGTGCTATAATTAGTTATACTCAATAAATAACCATATTGATAATATTGAAAAATTGCACAGTTGACTGCTTAAGTGCCCCCAGAGCTGAAAGTGTCCCTGACTGCTCTCTCTGTCTCTGTCCCACACACACACACACACACACACACACACACAGAGATTACTGTATTTCAGACCATTTTTGCCCACTGCTTCATTTTTACAGAGCATAAATTCACGTTGCACAGGGAACATCTCAGCTGTGGTTGGGCCCTGGGTGTTGTGCTTACCCTGTAGTGATGTGCAAGATACATGACCATCAGTAACCCGTAATTGACTTTAGGCCTGGAAGCATGGTCATTGCTCTCAACCAAAAGATGCGTGTAAAAAGTAAATAAATAAACTCACCAGTCAGTGTCTGCTGCTTTCAAGGTAAAATGCTCTCCGTCATTTGTGTTGTGTCGAAGTAAAACTGGAAAATACACAGTATGTGACCGACCCGTGATCAATTGTGGTTGCATATTTCTTTGAGTTACTGAATGCCCATCAGTGACAGTGCATCTTGCTTAGTAAGCAGGAAAGCATGTGCTATGGGCCAAATAACTGTAATGAAATGCCAGGTTAAAGTAATACATCTGTTTTTGGTCTAAGATCTCATGACTGGTGCCCCCAAAAACTGTCGAGCAGGTCAATGCTTCAAGTACTCAAATGTTAATACAGTCTGCACTGCATCATCAGATGGATTCCTCTGTTCGCTTCTAATGTTTTGATGTATTAGACCGATGTGATTTTCAAAAAAACAATTATGCATTGTATAAATTAAGAAAAAGTGGCGACAGAAAGACGTTGAGCATGTAGTACATCAAAACAGATTATGTTGTATGATTTGCGTACAAAACAAGTTTGGTAACTGTGGGAGGTGTCTATCTTTCTTCTCCTGCTTTACAGAATCAAAAACAGCCATCTAAAATACATAAACACAGAAAGAGCTCCCTAACAGTCCCCTACTTGGTATTTGCAAGCGTCACTACCAGTCTTCCTCTCCCCTGTCTGGCCTGCCCAGCTGCCTGGATGGCCGATTTTGATGGCGCCAAGCACTCTGCAACTCTGCCGTAATCAGGAACAGCGAGGGGCAGTCTCTATCACAGAGAGTTTCTTTCCCTTTCCTTTGTTTTCCACAGATTTCCTTCCTCGTTTTCTTAGATATTCTCTCCCCACTGATGTAAGTCCAAACAGAGGCCTATTTAGAAAGTAAACAGATGAATGAGGGGAGGTTCTGGGCCTGGCGTCCATGGAGTCAGGCGCAGAGCGGAGACGTCTCGCTCCACCCGCCCTGTGCTGACACAGCCTGTAAATATACAGCATGACAAATGGCATGGCTCTGCAGCAGTCCCCCAACCAATTTCTGGCAAGCAGGCCTGATGCCGGAGAGGCTAGCCGACAGGCCGTGTCTGATTCACTGTCACAAGAGACACATTGTTTATAGGACAGAGAGACACTGTAACACAAACACTAATACCCCTCGAGTGGGTGACACACTGGGAAAACCCTTGGTGTGTGGCTCCAGTGTTGGCCTCAAGGCGAACATTGCAATGAGAAGTTTGTTACAGCTCCTCATCGAAAAGTGTGTACTATGCTCTGTGTCCCTTTTGTATATCCCACTGATCAATCACTTTCCTGTACCCATTTTTTTTTCCTGGCTCTCCTGAGGTCTCTCCAGAGAGAGGCTCTGGTTACACCTGGCACAGCTTGGCTGTTCATGTTTGGCTCTCACCAACATGTGTGTCTGACTATGATTGGGATCATATATTTTCACCATAGCAAGTTTATTTTCAAGGGACATCCTCTTGGGGAAGATCCATCTTAGGAGAGCTCATAATAACATTTTTTCTTACTTTATGTTTGTCTCACTTTTGGCAATAACCTTGGCTATCATGCCTTCCCTAGTTATGTGATAACTCAGAATATCTAAGTGAAAGGCCTTACATGGGGAAAGTATTGAAATGTTGATGGATCTGAGCTGTTTTGGAGGCAAGATTTAGAGAAAGGAATGTCTTTGAGGAGGAGGGAGAGGGAAAAGAAATAGTGTGGAGGCCCCTGGGGGGAAAAGCTCTGTTTGACCTCTAAGGATAGACCTGTGAACTGAAATGGCGACATTCTTTCCGGCTATGCTCTCTACCAGGATTTCCTTCCCTTCTCCAGGCCCACATCTACTGAAGCACCAGGGACATGGGCCACAGTGGGCCACCTATTGTGAGCGCTGAGCAGGCTTGTGAGCTGAGGTCACACAAGGAGTCTATGAGCGCCAGACTGGCAGGCGATCCACAGTTTCCTCCAAGATTGGAGATCAAGTAAATCAGAGTTGGGAGTCGTTACCCTTTAAGGGTCCTAATGACCATTGCTCCTTTCCCCCCAGCACACAGCTATGTCTATGGAGCATTATGAAGATGGCATTTTGCGCTATCATCCGTTTTTCATCGACTGGCTCTCCTTTCAGCAAACATGATATCATCCTGGTATCATGGCTAACTTAATGCAGCCAGTATTAGTGTTGTGTTTTGTAGCATTAGCATATAGACTGGAGCTCCATTAGTCATGCACTGGACTTGTGCCCCACATGGATACTGTGTTACCTCTTAAGAGGATCCATTTTTCACAGGCTGTCGAGGGCTATAAAGACAAGAGACAAACCAATTGATTTTAATTCGTTGGCAGTGTCAGGGGATTCAGTTAGAAAAGACACATGGAGATTCATCTCCCAAAGCATCAGCCAGGACAAGACTGCAATGACAAGAAGCTGATTGTGGCAGAGCAGCTGCTGCTGTGACACCAGCAAACTACCTGATTTTCTCCACATTGTATAGCATTTGCTTCAGAACCCTTCTTGACAGTGAAAAGGTCACTCACATCCTATCTGCCGTTAGCACTCTGCTGTCATTTTTGTACCTATTTGCATCTGACCATCTGAAATCACAGGATCATTTTAGACATAAGAAAAGCAGACATATTTGATATAATCCTGACAGCGCTGATAGATCTGATGCTCTGTCGAGGGACAAGACATTTGAATCCTACCCACTCTGTTCAGTGCATACTCTCCACAGTCCTCAAAATTAGTTGCAGTGGTCAAATCAGTGTTATGATCTGTCTTTATTTGTGCGGTACTTTCTCAGTTTACAGGCTAGCATATAAAAGGGAATGTGAGCGTTGTAGCAACAGTGTCTGTGTCACATTTCGCAACCTATTTTCCATCATGGCAGTGTACAGACTTGCAAGGGTAAATAATCATCTGGAATCAAACATCCAGTTCTCAGTGACTGAACCTATTAAATCCAGATTCCAGTGGTGTGTCATTATCGTGCAGCCTATAGTCATTACATAATATCTACTACTTTGAAAGATGTGATGAAAGAGTTTTAGTCTTGTTTTACTCTGGATATGTGGGCATATGGCATTAAGTGACTATCACTGATGGGTGCGCGTTCTTAACAGGCTGTAAAGATGAGGCCTTTCCTTACAATCTTTAAAAAAATCTAAAATCTAGGCTAATAATCCTTTGTTGTGTGCATTGCACCAAATGAGATGGGGTATGGTATAAATCTTTTCTTTGTCATCAGAGGAATTCATTTATAGGAATGAATTCCATATGTTTTGTTACAGCTTTTGCTATGTTTTTTGGAATCAGGCCATAATCTGTTTGGATCTGCTGAGTTAGTAATTTGCCATGGAACATTGAATTTCACTTAGCTGTAATGTGTAACTGTGCTGCAGGTACGTCAGGAATTTTCAAACCTACTGTTGGCGTTCTTAACAATGCGCTCCTTCTCAAGCTTAAAGGACTCACAGGGATCATTGGCTCACTTCCTCTCACTCTGCCTCACTCTGAGGCTTGCATGGGTCTAGCTAGGGTACACTGGGGCTGCCTTGTTTTCAGTCCATGATTCAATGCCTCCTGCTCTCTTCTCTTATTGATTTATTTCATAGGGCCCGGCAGTGAAAGTGTAGCATCAAGGATGGTAATTAGCCTTCCTGTGAAGGAACAAAAAAGTGACTTATAAGTGACTCTTCAGGGAGGACCTAAGCTAGGGTAGTGCCTGGGCAAAGTGGAAAGTGTGCCCTCTGAGCACAAGTAAATCATCACTAGGGAAACACAGGGCCACCGAGGTGACCCCGCTGCACCAGCAGAGCTTAAATCACACCATCGCTGGGTGAAGAGAGACAGTACAGCCTACATAATGAAAACAGCATGTTCCATGGCTGCTGCCTCAACTTTGCATAATCTGCTTAAACAAGCTCACCAAAATATTTGGACTACATATGGATAATTGAGCGTAATTCTGGAGCTGTCTGAAGATGTTAGTCACATAAGGCTGCAGAGGTTCTCTGTATCTTGGGTCGCCAGTCAGGTCTGGGAGCTACGTAGTGTTCTTGTCCGCTGACCACAGCCAGAGAGACAGAGCAGGCCTTGCACTGTTAGTGATAGTGAATTGGCCATAATCATTATCAGCTCTGTGGTAGCGAGTGGCTCCCACTCTGTACAGGCGGCTCCATGTCTGACCTGTCTGTGGTGTGGCAAGACTCTGCTCAGTGGGAGAACTAAATGCTGAGGGTTGGGGGTCACTCAGTGTCTGCCGCCTCCCTTGAATATCTGCATGCCATTAACAGCAATGACTCTGATGACATGTTCTTCCTGGCCTTGTCTGAGCTCCTTTGCTTCGGCTGGAGGTGCCTGTGGCCCCTGGTCTTGAGGCACTTGTCTATTTTGGGAGGTCATTTGGAGCCGGACTCTCTGTCTCCCCAACGCAGCCTGTCTCCTGATACTGCTATCAACTGCCGGCTTTTAACAGGGAGCCACGGCAATTTACTAGAGTGACGCCAAGCAAGGCAGTTATCAGGACCCCAACACCAGATTAGCTGGTTGGTCCTCTAATGAGCATCCTTGAACAGGGAAGTGGAGGGGGGACTCACAGAGCACAATAATAATGCTATTATCCGTGGTCCTGACTGAACAGGAAATACCCTGCAAAATGCACCATCTCCGAGCAATCTCAGAGAAGATGTATAGTGACCTTCAGGAAGTCAAAAAAGACAATTTGAGAACACTCAATTTATTTTGGTCTCTTTGTAGAAGAATTTTGTTTATGGAGAAGATTTTGCCTTTTGCACAGTAGAGAATAGAGAGCATTGTCCATTGAACTATTATATTTGATTAAATATTGTATCATAAGCGTCTTTTTGATAAAACTCAATATAAGCCTCTTTTCTTCCTCTGGCTTTACACAATCCAGTAGCCGCATTGTAATAGTTCAGCCATTAGAGGGATAATATGTTTTTTCCTACTTATCTGGAGCTAAACAAAGCCATGGATGTACTTTTTATGGCTCTTCATGTAGTCACAAGGCATGTTGCACAGTGTGCAGTATAGCTGTCTGCAGCATCAAGTGGCAGGTACTCTCAAATGTGTCCTTGTCTGAAGATGGATAGCTGCTCCTGCAACATTTGAAATCTATTCATTTCTTATTTACTTGTGACGTCACTGTTAGTTCACTCGCTAAATGAACAATTTTATCAAGCATAAATGCAAAGTATACTTCCACCTCCCCAATTTGGGGGATGTGCTGTTTTTCTCTGTTTTATATCATTGGATATCTTTGGATATTTAGATTGTTGGTTGAACAAAACAATCAATTTGAGGACAAGAGAACTTGTTATTTGCATGTGTCACTGTGTCAATAATGCAAATAGTCATTGATTGCAGCCCTATTAAGATGTGTCAACAAATGTATTCCCAAACGGTTAAAAGTGACAGTATTAAACCCTCACCATTGGGGAAGATGTATTTTTGACAGAAGCTAGTAGTACTGCATCTGTCAGTGGAGCAAAACAAGGCCAACAACGTTCAGAATAACCTCCAAACAGCATACAGTAAGAAAAAGGCGCCCATGATTTTGTTGACGCTGGGTAAGTCAGGAAACATACCACAACTGAACTTAACTTAAACTCCAGCAGATGTTGTACACATGCACAACAAACTGCAATGAGAAAGCAGCAACTGATTTCTCCCACCTCCTCTTTGAGGTTTTCTGAGTTTGCCAGTCAGATCTGGAGTGAATGACTCAACTCGCAAAACTAGTCTCTGCCATTCAGAGTGGCGACTGAGTTTTAAACTGGACTCTGTGGCCTGCCCTGCCCTGCGCTCTGTAAATGAAGTTAAAAATCATAAAACGTGTCTGTGCAGCAGTGATGTCATACTTGGCATAATGTTTCACTGTGGATTTTAGGAGGGTTAGATTTACTAGCATTCGGGAAACGTTAAAAAGTGCAGTGGTTCACACTAAGTGCCTGTGCTCTCTGTAGTGTTTCCCCAGCCCCCTCCTGACTTCATGCAATATACTGCCACTGTTGATGCAGAGCAGTAAAAACAGATATACAAGAGAACCTCACAGAATATAAACTGAAATGATTGAAGAACGTATTTGAGATTGAAGTTTGTTGTTCTCAAAGCACCGTGCCTCCGCTTGTCAAGCTTCAACATGGAAATAATGAGTTATGACTAACTTGGATGGAGAGAATATAAATTTTCCTGAGCATTTGCATTTGAATGTTATGCGAATGTGGGAGTATGATATCTTCCTTAGGTGTGAAAATCCACTTACTGCCAGTTAGTTTTGGCTCCAATACTCCTCATCTAGAACAGTACTTTCATTTTTACTGTGCTTGTATAGAGGGCTGCGGGCAATCCAACACAAAGTTTATGAATGCATTAAGCACATTTAGACAGTTCCAATGAACTATGCAGCCAATTATAATTCTGTGGTAGTTATAATTTTATAATTGCAGTCAGCTCCTCTTTACTGTAGGCGAGTTACAGCAGCAGATTAAAAAATACACAACATCAGCGATGGTTTAATACATTTCAACGAGTGTGCTGTTAAGTGTGGGCTTGATGGAGGCAGCTTGCAACAGGAAAGTCCCCTGTGGATAGTTTGGACCCCTGGGGCAAGATGGCACCCACACAGGAGAACCTGTGGCACCACTTGGATATGAAAGCCAATGATTATGTTGCACATTGACATAAAAGCATCCAACGAAATGGAGATGTTCCAAAACAATAATAAGAAGAGTGGGGCTTGTATTGGGTCGAGACAGGGTGTGGTTCCCACCACAGAGCTTGTTACCTTTGCTCTTGGACACGCCTCTCATTTGCAGCCAAGAGGAATGTAACAGTGATTAAGGCGAAATCACACTGCAGAGACAATGCAATTAAATGTGTAAAATGCAGTCTGTCTCCATCATTGCATGAATGCAAATGCTGATAGAAAGTTGAGGGTCAAAATTATTCAGCAGGTTTGTCTTCATCATGACACATTGACTACATAGTCACTGCACCTACTGGCTCTTTAATGTAAGCAGCAGAGGTTATTATTTTTATTGTTTCTTAATCTGCACGTGTGTGTGTAGGCTGCAGACTGTGGACAAGATTGTGTGCTGATCATGTTATGCTCATGTGGCTGGCTGTGACTCCATCCCCAGACTTTAATCAAAGTTTGTGTTTGTAGTCTTTGAGGTGTGGATTAGTGGGAGTGTTGAGTCAGGCCCAGGCGAGGGCCCAGGAGGTCAGCCCGGAGAGAGGCCCATGTAAGCAGGCTCCAGTGCTGCTGAATGGGCCGATAATGGCCTGGATCAGAAGGAATGTGTTCATGGAGCCTTGCTACTGACAGCCGGCCCCTGGGGACATGAATTACTTTGACTGATACAAAAAGAAGATGACAAAAACACTGCCTCAAGCACTGTCTCCCCGGACTCCTTGTCTCCAGCCCAGCTAAATGAATCAAATTGCCTCCAATTAAAGATTTAACCATACTTCTTTCCCCTCGGCTGTTCCATTTTCTGTCCCTCCACTTTCATGATACAAAAACATATCGCTGAATGATTGTAGTAAAAAAAAAAACAGGCAGTAGGTACACTTTGTAATGTTTACACAAGTATTATTGAACTGCATATGTGGTATGCAAGTGTTTGTACCTGATTTTTGTGCAAAGAAATGGTTACATAACTAGGATAATTATGTAAGCAATAGAAATAAATTATTTCGTGTGTTGGAGAAACGTAGCATTGTTCTGCAATAAACAGGCAATACAATGATCCCAGTATAAGCTTATGATCTTAAAGTAGTTTAGGTTTGGGCTTAAAGGTGTTAGATTTCTACATATATAATGTATCTAGAAAGCTAACTTTCCCCAAACCACACCTCTCTTAAGTGCCCTTAACTCCTAAAACTGCCACTCATCCATGGTTTGAGCACTTTGGAGATTTCAACCACGTTGCAGTCTTTGCAATGCCTTGATCCTCAAGAGCCGTGTCAGTCAGGGTTCACTCTTGCCTCACGGTGGAACCATTTTATGTAGTCTACTTTCTTGTCTCTGTAAAACACTTGTTCGTGAAGCCAGATCAGTTTGCAAATCAAGTCTGTTATGAGTTAATATTACCAGGCAGAATTTATATCACGACCAAGTGCAACCCTGAAATCTTTAGTTAAATTAGGCTGATTATAGCCACATATTTCAATACTTTTCTGGAAAGGAAAGGGGAAGAGACCAGATCATCCATGCCTTGTGTGGAAATTCATATTTACAGATTTACATTTGAAATAATAATGAAAACAAACCTTTTTAAGTAACATAGTTAACAGCAGCAAGCCAACGAAAACTAGGCATTGGTGATCATGATTACAAAATATGACTATAACCACTATATTTACATCAGTCACATGTCACATTAAGCTGTATCATTTGGCAAAGATTCAACTGTTAAAATGGATAAGTAAGTCAGGCAGTCCAACATTACTGTATTCTCCAAAGAGTGCATTAACACAGTTGATCAATTAGGGAGCCAGAGAGCTGAGATCACCTTCGAATAAACTACAAATTAATTATGCCCATATTTCATCACCACAAATTTGCTCTGGGACTGAGAATGTTCTCTCCAAACCGGTTCCCCTAACTGAATTAAACAGATAATTTGTGTGGCTTGATATACAGCTTCCATGGCAGGTTAATGCTTTTGATGGCCTGTTGACTGTGTGACACTAGCCTGGTTTGAAGGCCGTTTGTCTCAAATGGGGTTTAAGCATCAATAATCAACTGCTAGTTGGTCAAACATCTTGATGTTGTCTCTTTGTGGTTTCTGGAGTCTGACATGAGGAGGTTTACACAGAAAGAGGACAAAATAGGGGAAGAAAACGCCTACTAATTATATATATTGTTTTTTGGCTGGATTTGTCAGTGCAGCAGTTTGTACATTCTGTCTCTCTGCCATGTTTAATGTGAGTTGCTCGCCCACATTGTCAGAAACGTCAGTTGAGAACTGGGCTGGCGTGACCACTGCATTATTACCCAGGGGTCTCCAGGGGTGCATGGGCCTGGACCTTCACAGGGAGAGGGTCGGGCCAGGGGACAGGCCTGTGTGAACAGCTGTGCCCTGTTTTAGATCTGCGTACTCAGTTACCTCTTACTCTTTGAAGAAGTCTTTCCTTACACACTTTCACACATGCAGCGCACATTAGTAGAGTAGGGCTCGGATATTACTATGGGACGAGAAGTTCAAATGACTAAACTTTGATTTCTCAATTTAAGAAAGAGCCAGATGGTTTTGGTGGCTTTTCAAATTGCACTTTTAAAATGATGAATCTTCAAAGGTTCTTCAAATGGCGCTTTATAGATTCATTACAGTCTGAAGACCTCCTGAAAATTTGGCTCTTTGCTGCAACAGGAACCAATTGTGAATCCATATAGCTAGTAAAGTTCTTTGTAGAACCACAAATTGTTCTATGTATAAGCCATAGTGGTTTTCATTGCACTGTAACACTGGAGCACATGGTCATCATGTGGTACAAAAGATTGTACATTCATACTGAGCTGCCACAGCAACGTTTCAGAGAGATAGCCTCAATCATATTTTAAGCAATGGTTGGCTTGACAGTCCTGTGTTAAGTGTGTGACAGTGGAATTCAAAAGCATGACAGTAATCACTTAAAAAACATCAGCTCTGTCTGAGAACCACAAAATGTTTCCATTCAGGAGTTTCCAGCAGCCTTTCTCCATCACCTAAAAGTTCAAACACATATCAGTGGAGCTACGTACAGAATTTCAAGCTGCATCATCCTTAGAGGGAGGGGGAACCTGTATTAAGAGAGCTGCTTGTCCGGAGGACAGTGCAAAACAACACAACAACCATGATCACAATAGCTGTGTTCAAATATATTGAGAGGATGTACCGCTAAATAATCATAAAACTGAGTCTGAGAGGCACTGAACCAACCATTTCAGATCTTGCAAAGTGCTCCTGTTACGGATTTGTGTTATTACTCCACTTATGCCTCGTTCATATTCAGATACAAACATTACGCAGAATGTCTTCTTCAGGTCCTGCCATTGAGCTTCATTTGATTAGAACAGACTTTTTTGGGGCGCCCCTATAGCTCAGTTAGTAGGATGTGTGCCCCATGTATTGAGGCTGTCAGTGCTCTGCAGTGGCCGCAGGTTTGACTCCCACCTGTGGCTCATTTGCTGCATGTCGTCCCCTCTCTCTGCCCCCTTTCCTATCGTACCTTCAGCTGTCTCTATCATAAAGGCTAAAAAGCCCCCCCCCCCCCCCCCCAAAAAAAAAGTTAAAAAAAAAGAAAGAAAGAAAAGAACAGACTTTATTTGCGTTGTCAATCAGGACACCAGACTGTGACATGCAATCGCTACGACAAAGCTACTAGATTTTAATACATATGATGAAAAATGAAAAATTATTTTTCTAATGTGCCATCATATAGTCTTATGCAACAGTAAATGCCTTCAAATTTACAAAATTTATGCTTAAAAGTGATAAAATGTGTCTTGATTACATCATCATATGCCCCTACACTGAGCAGTTGGTCCACAGTCTCTTGCATGAAGACATAAAACTGCCTTCCTCTTCCTGCCGGATATCCTGTCGAATTACACCTATGGATGATCTCTCCTCATGCTGCACCTCGCCCAAATATTTGTTTAATCAGGGTGCATCAAACTAAGATGTCAAGATAGTTTGTGATTTTAATCTGGTGTAACTGGTTTCTGCTGTAGTGCTCCTATTCACAGAGATAGGCACTGGAAAAGGTTAGATTTGTGTCAGGATACATAATCATTTGAGAAAGTTTGGGAGGTGTATGAGCAAAGTTTTCCAGGGGGTCATACATTTGTTCTGTTTTAACAACTATGGTTCTATAGTTAACTCACTGTAACAGTGACCGAGTCAGGACCCCCTTACAGGGTCACTGGATCATCCGTATGTAACTTATGCTGCACCAGATTCAAAGCATCTAATATGTCTGCATGCTCCTGATGCTTTCAGACATTTGTCTCACGTGAATCAGTTCCAGCAGCAGGGATAGCAGAGCAGACAGCCTCAGTGACTTATGAGCCAGCTGGCTTTTCCTTTGACTTAATTGAAAATTGCATGACACTGATTTAAATGAAGCGGTACTCTGTAATAACAGTTTTCTTTTCCTTGTCTGACATGTGATTGAGTTACACTGGGGAATGCATTTGCAACAGGTGCCTCTAACACAGTGCAGGCATGAGGGCCTCCATGTCCACCCTCAGTAACCTCCCTCTGCCCCAAAGCCCTAAGGCTGCCAGGGAAACCTGATTCCAGTTGAGACTCTGGCACACTGCGGCTGCAACCCTCAGCGTCTGTATTAGTGTGTTTTAGAACATCATTTAAGATTCACGTGTCATAGTATGAAGCTTATTGGTAAGATTTCAAATCCTGAAACAAACAATACACTATTTTTATTTCAATATATGCATCATTTAAGTGTAGGTAATGCATGCGAGGACAGTGCTTATAACTGCAGTTAAAGTTATATATTTAAAGTTTCAGATGTGTAATTTTGAAATATCTTCAAAGAATTTTAAGGTTCACCCATGTGAAGAAGATTTGTCATATGAGTAATATCAGTGAGGACTTTTGTGTAGGTGGGACAATGTTTATGTCACATCACCCACAGTTACATAGTTTTTCATTTCATTCATTATTTCTCACAAATTCAGTATTCAACAGTAGGACTTTTTTCACTGGGTGTTTTACCTCTTACAAGACCAAATTAAACCCCAGTCCCTCAGAAAAATCATACACCAGTATTTTCTCCTTTCTCCTACAATGGATGCCCATAATGTTTGTGTCTCTCTCCTCTCCTTTAAACCCGTTGTTGTAACTTCCTTGGACAGAAAGGGTGAAGCGAGTCCTGTGGAGGTGATTGGTTAATTATTGTCACATGACCTGCAGTGTGTTTGCTGCATTCGATAAAGTTGAGCTGTGGAAAAAATTACACACATTGCAACAAATGTGTGTTGCGGTGGCATCGCTGTCATGTGTCTCTATTGAAAATAATGAATTTGTGTGTGCAAAAGATGCAACATCCCCTTAATTAAGGGACTGAACCCTTAATGAAGCAATTACAGTAGCTTCACCAGGAGGGTGCAATACATGGGAAGTCCACAGTTCTACGTCAGAGTTTGACCCCTACTGGGGGGGGGGATCATCCACAACAGTCACTGTAATGTAAATGTAGGTTTTATGTTTTGTTTTTAAAGGAGGGGGTGGACTATTGACTGGCAGTGTGTCATTATTCTTTATGTCTCTTTTTCATCTTGCTTTATTTTTAATTTTCATAATCCTCATAAAAATACTAAATCAAATTTGGTGAATGTTCATACTATGCAGTTTCCAAATAATGCCTAGTACACCCCCTCCCCACTAAAAAATAAAAATGAACTCTACTTTTTAGTGGAGAAATAAAAATAATAACAATTCTTTGCATTACAGTTCCTCGGTTGCTGATTACTTCTGCACGTAACAATCACATCCTACCGGCAGCGCAGATGTAAATAAGTTCTAGTAACTTTAAGTTAAAAATTAGAGGTGGGTGTTTCGCCTTTAAGAGTTAAGAAACTTGAAACCTTGTTTGCGCAACAATCAGTGCAGCTCACAGCCGCCAAAGTGTCTAGACTAGCACATGATGGTAGTCAGCCAATGGCTCCACCGCTCTCCTCGGGGGCCCCGTGTGTGCGTGTGTGTGTGTTTGTGTGAGTGTGTGCGTGCGCGCGTGTGTGAGTGTATGTGTGTGTGTGTGTGTGTGAGGAAGGGGGAGGAGGCGGGGGGGCAGAGAGACACGGAGAAAGAAAGGGATCGGGGCTGCAGTTTGGTTTAGATCTGAGTAGAGAAGCAGGAGCGCGACTGAGCCTCGGATTGATCCTCCTCGTGTAATTTCAGCTCGCATGGATGTTTTGTTGGGATTGTAAAGAAAAAAAAAAGAAAAGCAAAAGAAGTGCACTGACATCTCAAGAAGACGACAAGGATCCTGACTTTTAGTGCATTTGCTTGGGATTAAATCGCCTCGAAGTACCTCATGCTCTGCGTGCCGGTGTAGAAAGTAGATTCGAGGTTGTTAAAAGTCCGAAACTGTTTGAGGCTGCGAGTTGCCGTCTCGGGTTGAAGGCTGCTGGCGTTTGAATAATGTTACGAAGTATGTTATGTTATGTTATTATGTACTCTACTTGTTTTATCCGCTCGTAACAAACATATAAACAGCCAATTCCGCAGCGATCCTGGATAGTAAGTCACGTCAGTATTTACTGTATAATCGGCTAAATGAATGCATTTTGATAGGAATGCTGCAGTGCATTTATTGCGCGATTTTGTTGTAGATGCAACAAAATCGCCTTCACTCGAATGTTGCGGCTTTGCCACCAATGCTCGTCAGTTGGCTGTGCATGCATTGCACGGCATTTCACACACATTAATGTTTTGCAACGACCGTAGAAGTGTGTGTAAGATTCGGATATCCGTACAAGAATAATAATAATAAAAAAAAAACCCTTATAGATTTTCAAGTTGTCGTATGTTCAGGACGAAACGCTCAGGTCTTGTGCGGCGACTCTGGAGAAGCCGTTTGATCCCAGATACAGAAGGGGAAGATGGAAATGGCAAAACTAGTGAGGGCTGTAGGGACGATCTGTTCGGAAACAACCCAGAGAAAATTCCCAAAACGGAGTTCAGACCGATGACCCCTAGCGGGTCTCTTGTAGGGGACACAGGGCGTGGGTGCACCCGGAGCCCCGTGGAGAGCAGCGCCTTGGGGGTCACGTCGGACCAAGATGGGGGTGCGGTGTGCGTCCAGGAGCAGGGGAGCCCTCGCTCCATACAGGACAGAGAATGCAGGACTGTGACGTGCTGCTTATTTAAAGACCGGGACCACTCCGAGCTAAGGGGTCCAGAGACGGCTCAGGGTACCAGGGATCCAGGGTCGTGTCACTTCGTGCTGAGGAACCTCGGGCCGCGGGACAGCGGCTCTCCTGAGGCGCAGGAGGCGATGCCGCGCACGGTGTTGGAGCAAGAACTGAAATCAGCCACATACTCTCTTTTGAAAAGGCTAAAGGAAAAGGCGCTGGATACCTTACTAGAGGCAGTGGAGTCCAGAGGAGGGATGCCGAGCGACTGTGTTATGATTTCACGGACAGAGCTGAGGTTGGGCGGCCATGTGGCATCCCCACAGCTGCTTGTGTGTAAACTGTACCGCTGGTCCGACCTCCAGCACCCTGCACAGCTCAAACCGCTCTGTGAGTGTAAGAGCTTTGGGGCACCGGACAGTCCGACAGTATGCTGCAACCCCTATCACTACAGCCGGCTCTGTGGGCCAGGTAAGAGCTTCTGCCACGACACAGAAACTGTCTGTCTGTCTGTAGCACCTTACGGGCCTACACACATGCTGCTTTTGGGTTAAAGTCACCAGGTGGTCCATTAACAGATAAGACATCTGGCTCTGTACTGTTTGTTTTTCCAGAACAGGGTTTCTCAGCTTTCTTGTGTTGAAGCAGTTTCTTACCTTCTGCCCATGCTCTTCAGGTGAATCCTGCAGATACATCTGAACAATGAGGTCACTTTGTCCATTTGCATGTGAAATTTTGCTACATGATTAAATAGAGCACTGAAAAGATCTCAAGATTGCCCTTTACAGGTGACTTAAGGGCCCTCTTCCAGTTTGTGATGGGCCTTGAAATAATCCAGAGAATCTGTCCCTGCCACCTTGTTTTATTTGTCTGGTGTTTGGCTTACTTTATCACAGAGAGATCGAGAAAGGCTGACTGTTTGATGCAATAGTTAATGATTACTGAAGTCATGCTTATTGCAAGGTGAACAATAATAAAATCACTGTGAGCCAGGGATATGAGCAGAGGTAGATCTGACCAACAATAAATGTGAGACAGTTGGCTTTTTGCCAGTTTGGAAATATTCTAGAGGAATCTTTATTAAATGACATATATTTTGAGGAAAGTGCCCAAATCCATGCAAGATATTGAATCATTTAAGTATGTTTGCTAATTTCTGAAGATTTTAGTTGCCTAGAAAGTTGCATTTGAGCAGGTTGATGCTGCACCCCAGCATCATTGTGAAATCTGGGCTTTTCAGTGAAGGGCAGTGTTTGGACTGCTGCTGTCCTTCCAGGTTTCTTACATTAGTTCCCAAATAACACAACATACATGACATATTTAATGTGTCTGAATGTGTCCATGCCTTCGGTGTGATTGTCAATAAAGCCATTTTTGGGTCTTACCACTGTTTCTTGCAGGGTTGTTGCCAGGAAGGCCGATCCATTAACACTGTATGACAGGTATAGACTCACTTATAGGTCTGGACCTGCTACCATAGGTCAGTATAGTTGGTATTGCGGTCGAGGATCGAGCTTTATTTTCACAATCAATGAGCTATCTATGGCAGAACCTCCCTGACCTATATTAAACAGATTCAGTTCTGGCAGGGGGCAGGCCTGCGATTTGGCAAACCTTAGACGCTGGGCCACTCGACCCCGCTGACCCGATGACAAGGCGTGGTATCATGTGTAAAGATGCGAGCGTCAGTATTTCTGTCTTCTCACTGGCACAGGAGGTGGATTTTCCATAACATCCATGTTTACTAGAGCCAGCTGGCTGTGACAAGCACTTCAAAGTCACAAGTCCAACAATACCAGAATTCATAGCGTGCAAATGAGGGAAACTGATGTTGATTTGACCCTCATGTCCCACCATACTATTCAGCGTAATAACAAGTGATTATGCACTAGAAGTTTACTGGCAAACCACGGTGTTTGTTGGTTTGAATAGTTACAAATAAAGAGTAGGAAATGAGTTTCCCCCTGCTGAAGTGGATGTCAGGGTATGTGCATTGTGATTTTCTTCCCACTAAAACTAGCAAGATAAATTGTAAGAAGAGAGAGTGGGGCACATACCCCATATTGGGACTAAGGCTCGTAGTAGACATAGCTCACATGCGCTCATGCGTGGCCCGATAGAGCTGGTATTTCTTTCATGCTATTCAAGAAGGGGGGCTTTGAATCAAGACCTTAATCACAGGTTTCTACAGTGTTTGCAAATGGGGAAGTGAGAAATAATACGAGAACGTCATTCTGTACATGAAATGAATTTTATCTGAAAAGCATTTAGATGCTGAAAACATGCCTAAAAACACGCTGCGTTGAAGCGTGTTTCCACCGCTGTTCAGTCTAGGTGTGTTTGATTTTAGAATGACGTGAAAACAAATGAGCGCTGCAGGTTTAATGTGAGAGTTTTTAAGGATTAAACCAGTTTGTAATATGTAGCAGAGAGCTTGGATTGAAGCGGACAAAAACTTTCTCCTTTCATTTTGCCCGACATTATACTTTTCAAATGAGATCAGTTTCAAGTTGCGCTTTAAAAGCCCTTTTGTCCTAAGGAGGTCCCCTCATGCTATTTAGGTGAAGGAGTGGTGATAATATACAGTTTGCATACTACTGGCGCCAGACTGACTAGCTGTGTATCTGAGTGACTGAGTTCAGATCCCAGCAATTACTGCCGCCACTCTTAAAGGACCCGCTGCTATTATGCTTTTCTCCTTCCCCTTTTCCCTGTAGGCGAGGTCACAGTGTGCTCACAAAGTTTTCTTTCCTCTGTGCTTTTCCTTCTTGTGCAAGTTATTCTCTTCATTCCTTCTCTCTTTATTGGATAAAATCAAGGTCTGCGAACACAATGAAGTTA
This sequence comes from Chaetodon auriga, assembly GCF_051107435.1. Lineage (NCBI taxonomy): Eukaryota > Metazoa > Chordata > Actinopteri > Chaetodontiformes > Chaetodontidae > Chaetodon > Chaetodon auriga. The sequence goes on along the minus strand of NC_135079.1, from coordinate 11,351,703 downwards.
AAAAGCAGAGATTTACTCTGAATCATTAAAGTACTCACCGAAAGTTATGGTTAGTCTCTGTGGTTGTTGTAAAGGCGGCTTTGGTTAAATAATATGAGATTTAATAACAGGAACAAATGTGTAGTTTTCTGTTGGCTTTATTAGCTTTTTAATAAGGTTTTGAACGAAATGAATTCATTCTGTAGTGTAGACACGAAGCTGTAAGAGTGGTAGTCTGGTGTTTACTTTGAAAGGGATCTGAAAACGTTTCGGTCATAGAGCATTTTGTCGAAGGCTTTCTGATGGCTTGTGTTAGCATGTTTACTTGCTTAATAGATGACTGTACCTTAGCACAAAATATGATGTCATAAACACTGTTTAGTTGCCTTTGAATTGCTGTAATCTGAAATATTGCCATCTTTAGATGAGTGTAGACTACAAGACCACAAGATATGTGTTACAAGAGGTTTTTGCTGAGCAGCTTTGTCAGTCACTTTCCACCGGAGGCTTTTATCTTATTCACGCAATCGTTGTCTGACAGTGTTTCAGTCCATGTATGCTTCGTAAATGTCAGATAGATCTTCTTAGACCCCAAAACTGAGTTTGACTTGCACAGATAGGATTTCCTTGTTTCCTTGTTTGGTGACCTCACAGCAGGGTGTTAGTTTTACCTTTCTTACTCTAAAGAGCATTTCTTTCCTTTAGTAGGTTACTGACATGACTGTTTTGTGTTACAGAGTCACCCCCACCTCCTTATTCGAGGCTTTCCCCAAATGAAGAACACAAGCCACTGGGTAAGTGACAGACACACAGACGACCTCTGTGGCACCTGAAGCATGCTTTCTATTTCATCCTTACTTGTTGGTGTTCGTCTGAATTCCGCTATTAATATTCGATCCTCTGTGTTTCGACTTGTAACCAGGTAGTTGTAGAGCATTAATTACTCAACGTAATATCTGTTCTTACATTCATAATTACAGATATTTAAAGCCTGCAAATTGTGAAGGGAATGAGGAGTCTTTTGTTTAGGCTTTGGTTTAACAGGAAGAAACAGGAATAAAGCAATGTGGAGAATTTTAATGGCTGTAATTGGGCACAGTTACTGGCAAACTGCATGGTGGCTTTGAGATGAGACCTAGACCAGCATGTGGCATGATATCAGCATGCCAACCAGAGCCAGTGTGGGTAGTATGGTGTGGGTAGTATGTACTGTGGGCTGCTGGGACTCTGGAGCCTGGCTGCTAGCTGGGGCTGCAAGCCTGAGTACAGATGAGGTTTCTGGCGGCATTTGGGGGGATGTCATCAGGTAAAGCCTGTTAGTGGAGTTGCCAGATTGTCCACGATGAGATGAAAGGCAAACACGGGGTTAATTGTTTTGAATTTGACACGAAATAGGAATCATGTTCTTGGACCGGTGATTAGGGAAAGTAGCCGTTGTCAGCAGCTGGAGATTGAAAAGCTCATTTCTCTTTTATTCCCCGCAGATCTGTCAGACTCCACATTGTCTTACACTGAAACTGAGGCAGCCAGCTCACCAAACATCACACCAGGGGAATTCTCAGGTGGGTGTGTTTCTCCAACTGTCTGTCAGTCTCCAAATAAGGTGTTTATATCCGAAATGTCTTACACTGATTTTCAGAAATTAATGATTACCAGAAGTTTATCATCCCAGAGAAGCCGGTCTGTAAATACTGAAGTAATTTGTCAAACAAGGACTTCAGTTTCTCAGAGAACTTTAATGTTCACTTGTTTTTCTGTTATGCTGTACATTATGTGTTTGTTAGCGCAGCAGACATACTGCTGAGTTTTGGATGATTAAATGCTGTCTGCAGCAGAAGTGTGGTTCGACATAGAGGACATAGAAGTGAGTGTGGGTTCGAATAATTTCATAACATGAATCAGACACTAGATATCAACTTAGACTCTTTTTTGACTGTTTGAAGTAGTAAGGCTGGTACAGTGACACATTAACTGGCTTGAATTAAGAATGACTCTGTTACTCTAGAAGCATAACATAAAGAGAGCTTCCTCCTTCTGCATCATGTGAAGTGGGTTTTCTTGATGGTTAAAACAAAATGATGATGATCAAAGTTTCCATACAGCAAAGATCGTTTATACACAAATAAGGGGTTTGCTTTTTCCCTGAACTATGATTAAAATCGATAGTTTGAGGCATTTGTTCATTTGTAAATAAAAGATGTGTACTGTCTTCCATGCTGATGGGTTTGCATGTTGTTGTCCATGTTGAAATAGCTGCATGTCTGTGCATATAGCTTTAAATCTGAATAATAAAGTCTATGAATGGCAGTATTATCATGATATTAATCGCAGTGCTTTCATGATGACGCTGTTCAGTGTTCTGCATTGTTTTGCTGCCCCGGCTTTGAAATGGTTAACTTAAGTCTGGAGGAAAAAAGAAAAGGAAGGTATAATTCTCTCAGAGTGTACTTTAACGACGGTTCAGTGCTCCGCTCTGCATAGCAGCCTGGATGAATACGCAAACTTATGAAGGTAATTTCATTTGGATGTTGCACTTTATTCTGTCTCATTAAGGGCCATTATGAACAGTCCGAGCTTTAAAGATAAAGGTTTCATTGTGAGCGGTGCAGAGGTTCAGTGGGGCGTGTGCGTTGGCCACAGAGCCGGCCTCCCCTCCTCTGTTTTTCTTTGAGAAATATTTGAGTGGGATCAAACTGTAATAAGATCCAAGCTCGCTCAGAAACACACACAAACACACATAGTTGTGCACATGCATGTGCACAGACACTCACACGTACAACTCTATCTAGCCTGGCTGTAAGTGGGCTGCAGGGAGGGGTGGGTTCAGGGAAATGGAGTTGCTCCTGTGAATGGGGCCACACCAAAGGAAGCGAGCAGAAACAGTCCTGTCCTCTGATTTGAAATGAAACACTCCTTTTTCATGGCATAGAGTGAGCATGCCTCCCCCCTCATGCTAGGGCCACAGCCAGCATGCGCAGTATCATGCGGACGGGGAGTCGGACCCGTCATTTTGGGGCTTGCAGGGAGCAGCGTTTCCTGTTGAAGGCTCTGCCATGGCTCAGAGGCCTGGACACTGAGCAGTTGACATGGCTACCTGGCAGTGAAGTATTCAGTCAGCAAGGGCCCCCTCCTCCCCAGTACACATGCTGTCACCACCTCAGCATGGCCCGGCGACACTCCCTGAGTCAACAAATGAGGGGCTTGTCAGAGCGCGCACCACAATTCCTCAGAGACTGTGGTGAGGAGGGAGGATCTAGACATGCTAGGCTTTGGTTTCTTCCAACTGTGTTGCTGCTTGTACAGGCCGGGCCAGTTCGCTCTGCATTGGCTGTGTCACACTCAGCTACTTGGACTTGGGAAAGGGAATGACCGGTGCTCTACAGGGTGATAATTTTCCTTGCTGTGAGCTAATTTGTGTCGCCAGTTTGTCTCTGATCGCGTTGCATTTGGGTTGTGTGCTGGCTCTTGTCCGTGTAGAGCGAAAGAAACCGTTAGCATCTTGTCAACAGATACAGATTCTCCACCGAGTGTTTGACCTAGATAGTCAGAGCATATTCCATCATAAGACCAAGAGCCTGAAGGCTTCCTACTTAGTTCTGCTTTAACATACAGGCCCTTAATCCATATTGTCAAGTTTTCCTGTGTTGAACATGTTGCTGACCTGGAGATGACTTTCCCTGTGAATCCCCCTGCAGCTCAGGTAGAGAGAGTGTGTAACCGGAGTATGTATGGGATCCAGACTCCACCTCTCATGCAGGAACAAGTAAACCTCTTAAAAGCAAGTCTGGGGGGCACCGAGTGGATGGGTGGGGTGTAGTTGAATAATCAACTACAGTTTGCAGCCCAGGGCTACAGAAATACCCACTGAGCATTCTTCTGCATCACACAATGGCAGAGAAACAGATCGGAACTGGTCGGTTTGGTAGATAAGCTTGTTCTACCACATCAACCAATATTCACAATGCATTCAGTGGAAGCTGAAAAGTAGCTCTCCTTCTGCTTTAGACTATTTAGTGCCATGTTAATGAGGGATGTGTCTTTTAATCAATACACTCCATGTTGTTAAGTTAATGTTAGAGTTATATTCAAGTGCAGATACATTTCTCTCGTCCCTCTGGCTGATTCTTGCTGTTGTTTAACATACTGAAATATTCCTACTCATGCATTCTTAAAGGCCTGTGCACATTCTTGTATTAATGTCTCAGTGTAATACTCGTATCTTCAGTTATTGTGAAGCCATTTGAACCGGTCACAGTGTTTTATTTAAACGTGGCTGTGTCACAATGCGGGAGAGAGACAGCCCCACCAGGCACTCTCTGATGTCTGTTTACGTCATGAGCGGCCCCAGCTTTCGAGTCTGTGCATACATAGTATACCTTAGCACTGTGTGTGTGTGAGAGAATGTGCCTTTGCTGCTGCGAACCTCCCCGTCTGCCCGCACACCTGTTTCCTCACTCCGTGGGCCTCGACGTGTGGACATCAGAGTGAAGCCCTTTGAAGCAGGTCTCATTGCTTCCTGTATGACTGTCTGAGGGGTGTTTTCCCCCTACGCATTGACTTTATTATGTCAGTCATATTGTCTCTGACATTGGGGGCTCTTAATGTTTGTCGCTTCTTCATTATAATACTACGCTGGCCAGCTTTTGCTCTCAATGTGGGGAGGCATGCCAAGATGTTATTGCATCACTGCTCAAGAATTTCAGTCACTGAAGATATGGTCCTTTTCAGAGAGATAAGTGTCAGTGGAGTGATATTAACAATATTTATGTGCAGTGAATGATGCAGGCCTTTCCTCTGTGCCTGATCGAAGCCATTGTAAGACCGTGGCTCCAGTTTGCCTACGGTGTTCAGTCAGCAGAGGTTGTGTCCTCAATCAGCCCAGTGGAATTTGTCAGCATAACACTGTGTGTACACGCTCATGTTGGTGTGAGTTGAGATCACCCATGTGAATGGAGGGCCTCCCTCAGATTTGCTGGGTCAGGTGACCAGAGGACATGCAGAGTGACCTGAGTCACTGTCCTTTTTTTTTTTTTCATTATTATTTTCCTCTTTTCTTCCCCTTCCTGAGAGTGTAGGAAAGTTGGACTGGAGGAGCGGAAAGATTGAAAGTTGTTAGACGTGGATTACACAGAGTGCTGTTGCGCTTACTGGAGGGAAGAGCGGATCAGCAGGTAGTCAGGGTTCCCTCACAGTAATCACACAGTGCTCTCCTCCGTCTGCCTGCCTGCCTCTGGAGGAAAGGCCAGCGCTGTCTCTCTGGATGTCTCGTCTGCAGACAGGCGCTGTGTCAGGTCCGCTCCGGTATTGACTGATTCTTCCAGGCAGAACAAAAGCAGTTAGTAGATAAATGAGAAGGACGTCATGTGAGTCACACAACAGAAATTATAGTGTCCAACACACAGGTGCTGGGACTGTGGAGGAAAAAAAGGAGATCTGTAAAGCTTTTGTTAGAAAAGTCTATAATTCTTCCCAAGGTCCTCATAAGTCCAGTTGCATGCTGACATACATTCACATGCAAGAGCAAAGCAAATTACATTGTGCAGTCAATACTAATCACAGCCGGCCTGTCTGTGTCAGGAAGAGGCCAGCACTAAGCATCAAACCATCCCCTCCGTCGGAGACAGTGGAAATGCATGGAATAATTAGACAGTGGAATCAAGGCATGTGATGCCTCTCTTGATTAACGTAGATTAGATTGGACCCGTATTTGTTGATTTGACTTTGAAGGCATGTGATTCCACTTCTGCGAGGAAGTAATTAAATAGCATATCTACTGTACACATCTGAAAAGATCTGAGATAGATTGCACCTCTAATTTGCTCTGAACTGTCTCGTTCTGTTTGTCCATATTAGATCATCTGTTCAGTTCATCGCTGTGGCCTTGGTATTTTATGGATGGCTCTTTTATGTTGTGCTCTATTTTTTCTCTCCTGAGCTTAGAGATGCTGAGTGACATAATGTAGGTGACATCATTTACTGCACACCCAAACCCTCAGCCAAATAATTAATTTATAGCTCCGGATCCATCATATTCAATGGAATACTAATAATAAATGTCATCCTTACTTTATAATATAGTGTGTTGAATATGTTCCTCTGCCGCTGTGCAGACATCGGGCTGTCTTGATGTAGCAGCAATACACTGACTCTGCAATGCGCAGACAGAAGTATGATCAGATGGAGTGACAACTGCCTCAGCATGTTAGCGAAGTCCCCCTCCCCACCTCGAGGCACGATCCCCCTGTTCTGTCCCACAGACCCCAGAGTGATGCAGCTTGGGCTCATCTGCCCCTGCAGCCTGGCACATGGCCTCAGGTTTCCACCGCAGCCCTGAGCCTTCCCAGCGCCTGGCCGCCCACACTCCCTCAGGAGCCCCAATGCTCCAGGATACGGGATGTGGAAATAATGTGACTCGAGTGCTTCCACCCTGCCTCCCGAAATCAGGTTTTGCGGATTGTTTATTTGAGGGGAAGGAGGCCTCAGACAAACATCCTGTTTTAAAAAGCTGCCTGGGTTTTGTAGCAGCGCAGGGCGGTGAATTGCCCCTTTGACAGTGGGGAGAGACTGAGGAATGTTGAAGAGAAGGCCAGCATCTTGGGAGACATGAGGGGGCTCTCCTCATCCGTTTGTCATGTCCAGTTTGCAGAGTCCATTTTAAGCTGGGGGCGGAGGGTTGTTGCTATACATCCTGGAGGGTCTTGTGCTCTATTCTCTCTGTAGTGGCGTAGGGCCTGTACCCACAGTCCTCGTCTCAAGTATCCGTTCCTGTCCTGGGAGGCTGGCTTCCGTTTCCCCTTACGTAACACACATACACATAGAGAAAGAGCCATTGATAACAGCGATAAGGCCATTTTTCATTTTCCCTTTCTCAGCATTGTTAGGCTGTGGTGTGCCAGAAATGCACTTTCAACTTTTTATCCCAGGGCTTATGACATTGAAGATCCTCAGCAGAGTCCTCCGCAGTCCACATGACCCACTGGCTCATTAATACAGTGTGTTTGTTGTCGTGTATGAGGGGTGTTGTGTGTTTGCATGTGTGTGACTGTTTGTGATTTTATTGCAGTGGAGTTTGTTTCCCATCTTCCAATTTGAGACAAGGTCTTCTGGCCATTAGATTATGATGTTTTGTGGGGTTTTTTGGAGTTTTAGAAGATGTGAGCCAAGTCAAGATAAACAGCATTCACAGAAAGCCTTACTGTAGGTTTATGGTAGCCGGAGAGGAGGTGGTGTAGTTGTCATTGCCTTAAGATTTTGACTGAATGTGCTCTAAAGAGTTGATTTTCAGTTCGAACTGGCAGCACAGGTCCTAGACCTGGTGAGGTAATGTGACCTCTACGTGCAGAGTGAAAGCCATGCTAATCTAAAGCAGTCCTTAGAGAGGCCTGAAACCCCTTACATGTCAACAGAAACTAGCCTGCTGAGGTTAGTATTTATCTGTCTCCGCTTGGCAAGCCAGCGTGGTGCCAGTGCTGTTGGGTGTTTGACTAACTTCTGAAGGGCTCACAGATTAAGATAAATCTATAGCCTCATACATGACCATGTGTCTGGGCTCACAGTGCTGTGCTTGTTATTTGAATTTGCAGAGTGTACTGTGCTCAGCCAGGATAGGGTAGACCCGTTTCATTTTTGGGCTCACCACACAGATTAGTGGTGTAATGGTACACAAAATTCATGGTTCGGCATGTACTTGGGTTTTAAGGTCACGGTTCTGTACATTTTTGGTACAGCGGGGAGACAAAAAAATGGCTCTTTGTCCATAATTTTCAAAGTGTAACAATTAAGACCCTCAACTACTGTTGATGTTGTCAATGATAAAAAAGTAAACAACAAAAATAAACACCACAAAAGTGAGTAATTCTGTGACTATGGTCACATATCCACAGACACAAACACTCTTACAGCATTAGTTGTTGCTTTAGTCTGAACGTGCAGTGGGAGACTGCCTGAACGCTGTGGGGAGAAGCACTCAACTCTTTCTGCTAATCGACACATTCAGGTGACGGCATCATAAATGACAAGTTTGAAGGGTTTCCACAGACAAATCTGACTTCAGCTGAACAGTGTCGAGACACAGTTTGACACTATTTGTCCATTTTTTGCTGTAACTAACCTGGAAACTGCGCTGCTCCATCACAGTGGAGCAGCGAAACCACATGAGCTCGACTAACCAGGCTAAGCTGACTAGCATGCTGCAGCTGAAGACCTTCTGGGTAAAACTTTCACTCTAGAATTTATTTTCCCCACATGGGAGTACGTGAACATAAATAGACAATTTTGACAGTAATAGTGTGGATCACAGAGTGTACCAAACCGAGGAAGTCGTATTCCTCTACTGAACGGCTGGGGATGAATTTATAGACCTTTTACACCCCCCACACAGATAGAAAGGACAGTGTGTAGAAATAACAGTGCCCAGGCTATAATTTTTGCCCCATATTCTACCTTAGCAAACAAAGTAATTGAGCTAATCTTGTCGTGTGCTCAAGGAGGGCTGCTCTTACCATCTTCTCTTCCTTCACACCGCAGCGCAGCACCAGCCTCCACCAATAGCTCCATTCATTCGGCCCAGGGCACAGGGTTACAGCAACAAATAAAGAGTGTGCAATGCCATTAAAAATGTAAGGAATGTCCAACTGTTAGTTTAGTGTTTTAGTGTGCCTCCTCTCAAGGTTGAGAGGGAGAACAATACTCCATTTGAGCTGGCCACTGTAAATGTGCTAGCCTTGCAACGCCTGGCAAGCAGCAGTGAAGGAGGTGCCAGTTGCGGATGCTGTTTTTATTTTCTGACCATTTTACCCACAATTATAAATCCAGACACTGGCCTTGGCCTCCTGTGATTTAGGCCTGTGGTCTGATTGCTGGCGAAAATAGATTTAAGATTTTTTCCCCCTTCCTCCCCAGAGGAGCATTGACAGTTGCGCCTGAACCTATGGCTGTAAGTATTTTTAAAACTCAGAATAGCCGACGCATTCTTCGAGCCTCCAGAATGCTGTGTGTGGATTAACTGTTGGGGCCTGTGTCATTCGACATCTCTACACAAGCCTTTTACAGCCAGAGGGAAAGGATAGGAGCTCATTGTTTATGGGTGAACAGTAAACTCCCGGTGTATCAAGGCCTTGTTAATTTTCTCTCTACTTTTCATGTGTAAACTGAGAGACAGGGACTCGACTTTTTTTCCCTCTTTCCTTATCTCGAACTTGATCTACTGGAGCTATATCTTCATTCCACTCCCTTGTCCTAACATGGGGCCAAGCATGATAGACATAATTTGGAGCCTTTGATCTTGTTCCCTGAAAGATGACGCCTTTTAAATCTAAGCAAAAAAAGAAATCTTTATTTTGAGTGATGGTCCAGCAAAACACCAACGATAATATGTTGTTTACATTGCGAGGTATTTTAGCTCCTGTGCATGTACAAGTATGTATGTCCTCAGGTTCTACTAACAACTTGTACTTTGGGATCAAGCTTTTGCAAGTAGTAGTTATTACAGGTCATAAATATGCTTATGTGAAAATTCTCATTGATTATATTCCACATGGAAAATGATATTTACTTTTGTAATGCATGTTTCACTTATCTTTTATTTGTGTGCGTTTCTGAAGGCTTGGCTGTGTGTCTCGGTACGTGCAGTCAGCCTGTCGCATTTCAGGGTACGGTTTAGATTAGAGGTCTGGCTGTAGCTTCCCCCTCTTCCCCTCTCTGTGACTGCCAGCACATAATTTACTTAATGAAATCCTGCCATTCCCTTTAGCTTGGAGATTTTTTGCAGATGTTGACAGGGAAGGACTTTGTGAATTATTGGAAATGTTCACTCCTGCATTTTTAATGAATGTCTTGCTTGTTGTGAACGGCCTGACTTGTCGGAGATGGGGGAAACAGTTGTCATTGTTTGGGGAGCTGGTGTCTGGATGCCCGCGGTGGAGCAGTGTGGGTTACAGCCCAGCAAGTGTTGTGATTGAAACAGAAACTCCGGTGCCACATTATCCTGACAGAACACATTCTCCTCACAGACTCTGATCCACTGGGCCGATCAATAGGAAACCATTGTTTGAACGGCAACTCTGTCCATCATAGCTGGTCCACCTCCCGGCCCGGTGGAAACCAAATACCTGCCTTTCGCCTTAAATTAGTCAGACTAATATAAGTCGTAATAATAGAGTTCCTTGTTATTGTTCATTTGAAACCAAGCCTCCAACATAGCTGTGAATATAGGCCAGCTTAAGTCCGTTTCCTCCCTCGGTGTAGGGTCTTGCTTTTCATCTCTTGAAAAAAAAAAGTTTGATCTAATTAAAAAAAGAGTTTGAAGTGTGTGATGTCGTGTCAGACTTCACTGCCAACGCTTCCTGTCTCACGTGACGTGTGATTTGAGGAGAATATTTCCCCAATCTTAAAGGACAAGAAAGAAAGCAACCTTCTTGCTGCACCCCCACCCCCCACAGTCCTAACCAGAGTAGGAAGTTAGGAGGCACAGCAAGGGGAGGGGGCGGGTGTGTGTGTGTGTGGGGGGGGGTTCAGGAATGTGCAGGGTCTCCTCTACTCAAACGCTCCAGCCTTCTTGGCTCGAACCTCCCTCACACTCTCACAAACAAACACACTCACACTCACGCACACACACAAACAGATAGGTTGTAGGAGGAGGTGAAAGGGCACAGCCACCCAGCAGGATGTTCACTCAGTGTTTTGCTTTCTGTGCTCTCTCAGCCTTCGCTGGCCTTTAGCGCTGCCTGTAGACATGACATCTACAAACATCCCCCCACAGTTTTCGCAGAGCTTTTACATGCCTTGAAGGACTCTCGCAGGCCTCACTCGCATCCCCTGTGCTCCGTGCCTCTGACCCATTGCAGAGCTTGGGAGGAAGCTGTGAGGAAATGAGCGGCACAAAGAGCCATCTCCCTCAAACCAGTGGTCTCTTACTCACGCGCCCAGACGGCTCCTCCGTATTAGCCTCCTTAGCTTCCTGTTCTTTTTACACCCTCTGTTGTTTATTGATTTAATTTATGGACTCTGTTAGTTATCTGCTATCAAGGGTTCAGCGCTTTTCCTCCCTCATGGGGTCATCCCGAAACAGAAACGGAGGGAAAGTGGAGAGGAAGTGGATGACAATGTAAAGCATTCCCATTGTGACCAGCCAGGCTCGGTGGCTGGATTCAGTTTCTCCGGCTCCCACGGCGTTTTCTCCTGGCACGTAGCGCCCTCCCTCTCTTTCTATCTTTCTCTCTCTATCTCTCTCGGCAGAGAAAGGCCAGACCTCAGGGAGAAAAATCCATAGACATATAAGAGCAGCTCCAGTTAGCGTGTCTGTCTGATAAAGCCGACTTTGATGGCAGCGATAGCCCAGACGCCAGCCTAAATGTGGCCTGCTCAGGGGTTGTAGTCGGCCCGTAGGAACCATTGTCTAGAGAATTAAAGCCATATCATTCTCCGGGAGGGGGAGGCTTTTGCTTTAGTTCCACTTTCTTGTAATTGTAAAAGAAAGTTGAATCTAACAAATCGTAGGAGGAGGGGGGAGAGCAGGAATGCACAAAAAAATTTTTTTTGCTCTGAAATTTCACACAACCACAATGTACACACACACAGTCTTCATACCCCCGCCCCACCACCAGCCCCCCAGCCTATCAGTTCATTGGTAGAGTCTAATAGCTGGAGGGGAATCTAATCCTTGGCACAGGATGAGAGACCGCTGCCCCCCCTCCCTCTCCTTGCTGCTCTCCTCTCCTCTCCTCTCCTCGACTGCACTGCTTAAAGGGACTGGCAACAGTGTTTTCCTCTTTTTTTTCCCCCCTCCTCAGCAAAGTTTTGGAGGAATGAGTTCATCTCTGCTCCCCGCTTTGGATTAGGAGAGATGAAGTATAATGGAGGTGGCCCCGGAGCTTGGTGGGGAGATGTTAGCACGGAGGGGAAGCTGTTGTTTGTCTGCCTGTCCCTGACACTCGGCCTCCCATTCATCTCACTCCAAGGCTGTGGAGCTGTGTTTACCCCGGGGCAGCTCTTTTCTGCTTCTCCCTCTGCCCTTTCTCTGCTCCCCCCTCCTTTTCGTGCTGTCTTTAAAAGCATTACTGGATGATCATCAAGGATTGCCATTGAAACTTTCAAGCCCCCATTTTTGTGTACTTAGTAGTAATTATCCAGACTCGCCCTCAAGTGCAAGGAACTCACAGCAGGGTGATCTGCTTTTTTCCATATGTAAACCTGTGGACAAGGCTTGGGCAAGTCCTGTTTAACATAGGCATATTTAAGGCTTGTGCTAATGGCATGTTGGTCTGTTGAAAAAATGATTTAATAACTATAATCATGATCAGTGTTTGCTCTTTCTTTGGCCTGTGACAGTCACAGTCGCCTGTATTATCTTCAGTAAAAAGCTGCTTCGACATGAATACATCAGTAACCAAAAGCATCATAGTGTAACACTCTTCTCTCATTTTACGTGTTATTGAGAGTTTTTGTGTCACAGCTACTCTCACTTAAGCAAAGGATCTGATTGCTTCCTCCACTGCTGTTGTTTTTCATGCAGAATAATAGTTTATGTTGAACCAATACCCCTTATAGCTCAGACGCATGTGTTCCTGCTCGGCTTTCCGAGTTCCAGCAAACTGATATAAGTTTGTGTTGATTGTCTGATCTGATGTCCTGCTTTTGAATTCCTCCAATCAGGCAGGCCACAGGGAAACAGAAAAATCAACAATTCACTTGGTTTCCATGGAGCTCACGCCTTGTTGTGGAAATCAGGCTCTGCAGACCAAATGCTCTCTGTTGTTGGAGTAGCGCTGGTTAAATATCTCTGTTTACTGTGTGACTGTACTGAGACACGAAGTACGTGCAAATACAGGCGTCCGTGGCTACTTTTAATTCACTGGAAGTGTGAGCGGCTTGTTATATATTGAGTGTTGTAATGTTTACTTATTTCTTGACGCTTAAGGGAAAGCCAAACAGAGACTATCCTTATCGTAGTGCTAGAACTCTGCTATCTGGCTTATTCCATGTCTTTCCTGTTGGCCGTGGAAAATGTTGTAGACCCAACAGCTTCCACAGATCTATGTATCTCCCCTTTTTTGATACCAGCACTTTGAACTTGGTTATGTAAGGGATTAGACTTGATTAACTCCTTCACGTGCTCAGGTCATTGCCCCTGGCTGCAGGAACAGGAAGTGCAGCGGTCATGCTGTGGCTGCGTCCCCCGACTCTGAGACTGACACTAAGAGGAGAGGCTTTTGAGAATAAAATAACAATAATAACATGCGCTACTATTCTAATGGGTAAACGGAGCTGTTAAAAGGTGGCAGGGTTAAATGGATGCAGAGCACCAGTAATTGCTCCCAGCCTGTTTAGGCTCCGCCCTGAGCAGACCCTCTGAAAGCCCAACGTGGGATCCAAGAGCGTTGGGTGTCTCTGCTGCGGTCAGAGGGGAGGAAGACAAACGCCCCCCCTTCAACACCTCATGACTGACTTTTAGGTTTGGTTTGGTCTTGGTCTGGCCTCTATCTGCATTATACTAAAAATGCATAATAATTTCACCTGGCTTCAGCCTCTCTCTGCAGACGGAACATCCAAACATGGCTGAAGAAACAAGGCATCCTTAAAAATCTGAGCGACAGAAGGCAGCTTGATCTCTGAGTGAGGGTCACGGTTGCTGTAGTGATATTGTCCAAACAGTCTCCGGCTTGGTGATAGCTCTGCTCTGTTAAAGAGACTCTAATGACTTCTTCTCTCAGAGCCATCACCTCAGCACCTCCACCCAGCCAAAACACACAGGTTCAGGAGAACAACACAAACACGCTGGCTGATTTTCTGTTCTCCATCCAAGCAGACACATGTGCGCACAGTCACACGTAGACGGTTAACACAACAGAGCGACAGGAAAAGGCCTGGCTCATGGTGTGCTCATTGTCTTCCCTCAGGCTCAGGCTTAACATCTGATACATTTCTAACCTTTGTCCTGCTCATTCCTCTTCCTGGTCCTCGCAGTCTTACTGGCTACCTTAGTTCCAGGCTACGTGTGAAAAGTAGACACTATTGACCAAATTGTTTTTGCTTTATTCTTCCCACCTAAAAAGGAGGAGACGGTAGCCATTTGGTCTTTTGTGTTTGTGTGCACAGTTTCAAAGTGAGTTTACCTTGATGTGTGGGCTCCATTTGATTTGAGACAATAGAGGGCCATAAACAAGTTGAGGCTGAGTTCTTTGTGTGGCCGAGCCGCGCTGAAGTAAAAGCTGAGCTCAGAGTGGAGGAGCTGGAGTGTGGAATTCACTAATGGCACATGCATGTTGGGGCCCCTGAAGAGAGGGGGTCATTTCAGCCATCAGTGTGTGCGCAAACACACAGAGAGCCTGTCTGCAGCTTCCCTCCACCCCCACACATCCCTACTCACTAGCTCACTCTTTTCCTCCCCCTCCACAACACAGAGAGCCTTGAACCAGCAGGCGTTTTGTCTGTGCAAGTCTGGTCAACGTTTTTGCTAATCTTTGTATAAACTTTACTAGTGTGGGTCACTCAGCAGAAAGGTTTAGTAGGGTGGGAGGTGAGCGAGGCATTTTGTTGCTGTGTGGATCTGTGATGCTCCACCTTAAAGGCGTTTGTTAATGGGGCGGGCGGTCATTAAGCCCTGAGAGCAGAGAGACTGAAAGGAATGGGGCCACAGGCCCAGGCTTTAAATCCTCTGTGCCAATAGACTCTCTGAAGCAAAATAATGGCATCACTCTGTGTGTGAGTTAATGGGAGCTGATAGCATGAAGGCTGGGGGGTCAGCGGGTCACGGGCTTGTGCTAAGTTGTCAGGGAGCTGAATGCCGTCCCTGGGCCCACAGCAGGGGGAAGAGCAGGGTGGAGGGGGAGGGAGACCCCCTGCCTGGCCCTCTCCCGTCACCCCCCACTCTCGTGGAATGTGAGGAAGATGAGGGAAGGGGAGAAGGAGGCACCCTCATTCTGCAGGAGTAAAGGCTGAAGAGACGGATGTGAGGTCATAGACTCCACCAGCCTCCCTCTTCTCCTCCTACCACAGTCTTTATGAGCAGTATAAATGCATGACAGCTCAGAGCAGTGTGGACTGAAGCAGCCTCTGAAAGCAGTCGACAGTGCTGTGTGTCTTCAGTACAGTGAAGATAGAAGTCTACCTAGGGAGCAGTAACTCACTTTGGAGTGCTGAGGGCTGTCACTGAAAAGAGTTCACAGACTGCAGCCATGAAAACTGAATTAACAAGCTGATTTACTGGACAGAAATGTTAAGGAATGAGATGCCAACAGAGGAAAAAAAGTGTTTTTGTCATAAGCTGTGCTTATTGAAGTGTGCGCAGGCAAAACACAGATTTTATAAGAAGTTGTTTGTAGATTTTTGGTCCGGGCCCAACACACTACTGCAGGGACGCTTTTGCCAATTTTCAGTGGAAACACTGAGTATAATCCTTAATTCATTTTAGTAAACATGATCTGCTTTGAAACTGCATGTGTGAGCAGCAGTCACTGCCACGGTGCCGGGTGGTCAGTGTTTAATCATCACAGTGCCCTCTTGAGGCAGGGAAGGAAACTGCAGGTCTTCAGTTGGACTGACCTCACTACACTCTCCACCCCCAGGATATGTATAGTAGCTTGTGTGTGTGTGTGTGTGTGTGTGTGTGTGTGTGTGTGTGTGTGTGTGTGTGTGTTGGACGGATGTGCATGCAGTGGTATTTATACAAGGCTTAGATTTCAATACAGTGCCTCCTTCAGTATTTATAGTGTGACCATCTGCTCTGAACAATAAAAAGAGATATTTAATCCCTTAAAACTTAAGCCTTCCTTTTTACTGGCTCTGTTTGCTTTTGTTTATGTTTTGTTTAAAGACTGTCTCTCTGTCTCTGTCTCCTCTAGATGCCAGTATGTCGCCTGATGCCCCTAAGCAGAGCCACTGGTGTAACGTGGCGTACTGGGAGCACCGCACACGTGTGGGTCGCCTCTACACAGTGTACGAGCACTCCGTCAGCATCTTCTATGATCTACCTCAGGGCACGGGCTTCTGCCTGGGCCAGCTCAACCTGGAACACCGCAGCAGCACCGTTCAGCGCACACGAGGCAAAATCGGCTACGGCATCCTCCTCAGCAAAGAGCCGGACGGCGTTTGGGCGTATAACCGCAGTGAGCACCCCATATTTGTCAACTCCCCTACCTTGGACGTGCCTAACAGCAGAACTCTGGTGGTGCGAAAGGTGATGCCGGGCTTCTCCATCAAGGTGTTTGACTATGATCGTTCGTGCCTCCTGAGGCACACCACAGAGGCTGACCTCCTGGACGGACCCTATGACCCCAACAGTGTGCGCATCAGCTTTGCTAAGGGCTGGGGCCCCTGCTACTCAAGACAGTTCATCACCTCCTGCCCCTGCTGGCTGGAGATCCTCCTCAACAACCATAGATAACACAGACGGACCCCACAAACTATCCCAAATATCATCTACCTAGATTTAATATAAAGTTTTATATATTATATGAAATATATATTATACTTGTAAATACGGAGTCATTTTTACAATGTAATTATTTATGTATGGTGCAATGTGTATATGGACAAGAGGAAAAAAACGGAAAATGCACTTTGGCTTATATATATTATATATATAAATATATATAAAGATAAAGAATCTTTCAATACCAACTTGAGAAATTATACAGCAAAATTAGGATGAGTCTGGATTTGGTGTATAGTTTTCATATACTATTAATATCCAGACAAAAAGCTAACACCATTCACACATTGATAATAAAGTATTCGCATAATAATTCTCTTTGTTTGGTCTGCATCATTAGCCCTTTGTTTACATCACATTCAACGTTTCTTTTTGACCTAATTTCATGGTATCCTGACAAGTGTATCGATATTGTTATGACACCGTTATATTTAACCCTACCTGCTGTAATTTACCCAAACTAGGACCCTTCACACCCCTCAGTATACCGCCATTATACTTGTTTATTATAAGCCGTATGTCCTTGTTTCACATTTGACATTTAGGCCAAGGGTTAGTTAGACCGGGAGTAGATGATATAAAGATCAGAGTTGAACTTGAACTCAACTTTGCCAAGCAGAAAATGATCAGATTTCACTGCTTATTCAGAGTGGTCACAGGGAAGAGCAGCGTGATATCTACACTAGTTGTGGTTATAGAGGAGTTAATTAAAAGACCTCAGCAGATAATTGATGATATTTCTATTTCAGTAGCATCTACAGTGTCAAGCACATAACTAGACTTCCAGAAAAGATAGCTCAACTGATCCACATGTCCTTGAGGTCCTAAGGAGCCCCAGTAATGAGGCCCCAGAGGAGATGGTGTAGTGGAGGACAGTGTAGGAGGAAATGATGAAACTACTGAGCCTCAGCAGTTAGTCGATCCTTCCAGAGGTGTTTCTACTTCAGCACATCATCTTTGGCCCGTGGTGGCAGGTCTCAGGTCTCCACAGCCAGCTCGTCTCACAATGGACGTTGTTATAACTGACCAGGGATGCGGCACCCTGAAACCGCCACAGTGATACTGGAATGTATGCAGAGAAACCAAGAAGTTTTACAAGCCTACTGGAATCTTAAAAAACTACAGCCAAGGTGGATGTGGTTTAGCTGGCTTCCTTCATAATTGCTGGTGTTGGGTTGTCAGATTGGCGGTGGTGGTAGTGAGGAGGGGCTGGGGAATGGGGGGCAGAGGACTCTGCCAACATCCAGCAATAGGGGCATTCACTTACACTGTTTCTGGTTTAATGAGTGCTGAACTGTGCAGTTACAAGGGTAGCATTTTTAAAAGTGGGCTCTCCAAGACATCAAAACCTTTGGATGAGCTTTTTGAAGTTGGAGAACAATGCGAGCGGAGCAGAAAGGGGTTCTTTATTTTATGACAGGTTGTCATATTTTTTTTGTTGAAAATACTACTTACCAATCATGTGTGCTGCTGAGTGCAGCGTCTCCCTCCTTCCCCTCCTCCATAAAAGCTCAGACAGCCTCCTCCAGGCCTGCTGTCTGTCTGGAGCCAAGACTGTGTAGAGTTCAAACAGCAGAGAGGAGTGGCTCCACTCCGCCTCTGTCTCTGCCTCCGCTCTCTTCCCTACAACTGGGGGCCATTATCCTGCTCCTTTGTGTCTCTGTTATGGGAAAAGGGCCCACATCACCACTGGAGAGGAACTGGCAGACAATTATATGGGGTGGCGAGGAGCTAAGACACATAGTGGGCAGATTACACAAGCCACCACAGAGGGTATGAGAGGGGGCCTAATTAGACAGGGCTGCGGAGAGGCCAAGCGACAATACACATCTACTGTAGCTGCATCTCTGCAAAGGGCGCCTGCTCTGCTGCGCTCCAGAGCTGAAATAGTTGTGGCAGGAGGACTTTAACTCTGGGCAAGATGAAGGAGGGAAAGGAAAAGCCATGTAAGCAGCTTTGTGAGCTCCATGAGCTCAGGAATGGTATTGATTAGCAGGCTGCAGCCCTCAATCATTTTTTGGAGAAGTCTGTGTCGCTCCCGGCCCCAAAAACCCAGCCGCCATTTTGTTCCACTGTTTATGATACACTGAGCTGTAGTTGCAGCGCTGCATTGATTAGAAACGGATGTTAGAGAGAAAACAACGTAGTAGCCGCTTTTCACAGCAGCGCAAACACTCTGGGTATGACACAGAAATGCTGCATCTGAATGTATCTGCATTTGTGTTTCTGTGCACAAATGAGTCTCTGAGCTTGTGTGCGGACAACTGCTTTTTAAAGCTCGGAGTTTCGAAACCCTGTTATTATGGCTTCTGTCCTGCCAAAGCCTCAGTGCATTCCTCAGACAGTAGATTCTTGTCTGTAAGCCTCTCCTAAGGCCTGGTCCTCCGTGTTCACAGTTGGCCACAAAGGATCAAGGTCTCTCTGATACTTACAATCAAAGTCACTCAACTCATCTGTTCCCTTTTAACGAAAGGTGAGCACACCTGCAAAAAAATCCCTCAGCTAAATGTGAGCGTAAATGAAAAATGAAGACTAATAATGTCTCCTGTTGTTCTCAGAAGAGATTAGAGAGTTAAAACAGACACAAAAGTCAGCACTGAAGAGTTAGTAGGTCATTTGAGCCAGACAGATGTGGAACTACCGCAGCTCGCCGCTACTCCCTCCATTTGATGAGCCCGTCCTGCACATCTGGCCCCAGTAAAAACACAGTGAGGTAATAGCACCTTTTGAAATGAAGAGAGATTACACAGAGCGCCTGAAACACTTCCTGTTCTCTCACTCGCTCTCTCTCTCTGTCTCTGTCTCTCTCTCTCTCACGAGCGCCGGCCCACGGAAGTCTTCTCACCTTGACTGAGGGTGTTAATTACGGCTCCTCGCAGCTGCCATGCTCGCCACTTACTGGGCGTGCTGACGCTTGCCAGCGCACAGGGGATCCACGCTCTCAGAGGGGATTATGGGCCGGCACGCAGAGCAAGCCAAGAAAGGGAGACTTTTCCTTTTGGGTGTTTTTCCACCTTAATAGGCTGAATTTAAGACAGCGGATGAGAAGCGGTGTGACGGATGCGTCTGTGCTTTGGTGTGGGTTGCATGCCTGTTTGCCTGCACAGGTGTGCATTGTGTCTCGACAGCCATCCCGAGCACTTCTTAAACTCCCCCATGTTGATAAATCTTGCTTCCAAAGTGACATTTTTGTTTTGTATCTCCCCAGTGACAAACCATGATCTGCTACTGTGCCGGGGCCCTCTAACGGAGCCTGGAACAGACCATTGAGTAAGCATTTAGGTGGTTTTTCAGAAGCCAAAAGCAGCCCGGTCCTGATGCTCCTCTGCAGATCCCACCCTCCCTTTGGTAATTACAGGGTGCACAGGGGCCTCTCTGACGTACGAAAAGGATTTATTTTAGTGAGTTTCCACAGAGGTTAAAAGAATGCCACAGTGTGAGCACACGCACATGGACACACATACACACACACACACACACCCGTAGGCTCCGTTCTGACAGCATTTATCAACAGCCTATTGCTGCCTCCCCTTGTCCAACTCAAATCATAGGAGCGCAGTTTTCCTTCCCGAGGCGTTCGGTTATAGTCAAAATATCTGAATTAGCATGTTCACTTCAAGAGGCTTTCTGTAAATCCTGTTGTCGAGCACCATTTGTTAAGAGTGCAGAGTGGATTCACACTTAAAGTGCACGCAGCCATGACACTGCTCAGTTTTTCTCACCTAAACTAGGATGTTTTTTCAGCTCCAAATCAGCGTTCCTCCTTCAATTAACTTCTTCCAGGGGACAAGGCTTCATTCACTGCAGAAACTGCTAGAATTACATTATTTAATGTCCCATTTTTCTCTGAGAGGCAGAGTTTTCTCCTCTTCTGCCTGCATGAGGGGTTTGACTGATGAGAGGAAAAGATGTGTTTGCTGTATATTGTCTCAAGAATCTCTATAATTTATACCAACCTTTAATGGAGTTCCTTTATGGGCTATAATCAAATCCCTCCAGATCCTTCTATCGAAACTGTGAGGCAATAGCACATGAATGCAGTGCGCTGCAGCCGTGCTGAGATACATATTTTTATGCCTGCATGGTTGCGGTTGTGCCTGCCTGTGGGATTTTTTTTGGAAATGTGACTCTTTGAGAGAACCAATCGCGAATCAGTTTTACACTCTGTGCTAAGTTACACAAAGTACATTCACTTAACGCCGAGTCTCACGTGTTTTGAGAAGTAATCCTATATATTAAAGTATGTCTTGCTCATTGATCTCACCAAGAACTCAACAACTTTTTTCCACGTTTCCAGTTTGTCCTTTTAGAAGTCTGAGTTGTTCTCTTTTTTTTTTTCCGAGGAGCTGTAAAAGAGAAGATCTAGGAATGCGGCCCCCCCCCCCTTTTTTTTTCTGCAGGACTCCTAATATGTTCCATATTGTGAGTTTAAATGGGGTGGACTCAGGAAATGCAGTCACACTGCTTTGCCTTCCAAGCTTCCAGTTTGAGGTTTGGCCTGCAGTGCTGGTGGTTCTGTGGACTGGGGCTGATTGGGCGGCTGGAGCTGCCGAGGCGGTTAGGCTCAGCCATGTGGGCTTTCTTCCTCCTCTCCTCAGGAGCCGAGATGTCCACGTCGCTGGTTCTGTTTTGTTATGTTTCTCTGCCTGCAGAGGAGCCCCAGCTCATGTAGACTGCACATTAATGACGCTGTTTCTGGCCCGCTCACTTTGTTTGTCCACCGCAACTTTCTCAAAGGTGAATCATTCTGGCTCATTATGCAGAATTGCTCAAGGGAATATTTTGACATTTTGTGAAATACTGTACGCTTATTCCCTTTGTTGCCAAGAGATAGATGCGGAGAGTGATACCACTCTTATGTCTGTACCGCCAGCAGCTGGTTAGCTGAGCATAACGACTGGAAACAGCCAGCCTGGCTCTGTTTGAAGGTAACAAAATCCACTAACCAGCATCTCTAAAGCTCACTAATTAACACGTTGGATCTCCTGAAGCCTTGCATACATTATGAGCTGGGAATTCAGGAAGCTACAGCTTGCAGCAAAGAAACAGTCCGGCACATAACCCCCTGTAAAACCACAGTTTTTGTACAGATTAAACAAACAAGATATGACGTGTTAATTAGTGAGCTTTACAGGTGCTTGTAGATTTTGTTACCTTTGGAGCCTTGTGCTGGCTTTGGCTTCATGCTTACTGCACAGACATGAAAGCTGTATCAGTTTTCCTCATCTAACTCTCAGCGAGAAAGCAAACGAGCTTATTCCCCCAAAATGTCAAACTATTCCTTTCCTTTATCCTTTAAACAGGAAACACTCCCCATGATGCTCATTTTGTTTGCAATGTGTTGTGAGATCTTCATTTAGCCGGTGCCAGAGCTTAAACCAAACCCTCAGTTGTAGGAAATGACTTTATGTCGCTGTTCAAGCACTCTGCTGGCCAGCACGAAGCCCAGCTATGAGAGCGTATCTCTGAGAAGCGTGAAGATGAGTGAGGAGGCTCAAATTCCAGCCCAGAGGTCAGGTTTCGCATTCCTGGGGCACACACCACCGCCTGTCTCCACACTGACATACCTGCTGAGTGTATGAGTGCCAGCGAGGGGCCAGGAATGTGTGTGTGTGTGTGTGTGTGTGTGTGTGTGTGTGTGTGTGTGTGTGTGTGTGTGTGTGTGTGTGTACACATGCATGTGGTGGAGTGTGTGCTTTTCATGCAAACTAATGTGTCAAAATGAAGACGTTACATGCCATTACACATCATCAAACATACATACAGAAAGTTATCAAAGCAAACAAAGGAGTGAGCTGTTTTTTCTTCTCCCTCTGTCTCTCGATCATGTGTGATACAGGGGGAAAAACACACACAGATGTAGAGAGGAGTTGGCTCACCAAATCAAACCAAGCACTCATTACTCCACGCACGCCATTCACAATCAGCTCAGAGGGTGGATGGGAGTCCAAAAGAGCAAAAAAAAAAAAAAAAAAGCAGGGCTCCTTCTAGTCTCATTCGAGCAGAGCTGGTGCCCTTGAAGCACAGAAGAATCCAGAGAGGAGAAACCACTGCAGCTTTTAACTGCTCATGGTGCCTACCGGGCTGCTGCGCTGCAGCATTTTATTCCAATGTAAAAGCCTCGCTAAACAAAACTGACTTGTCTTTGTAATTGTTTAGTCATTTTGTTGTGATTTTAATGGGAAGAGGGATATGAATACCAGTCCAGCCGCACACAATGGTTTTCATTATTTTAACAATAGTGTTTATTTCACTGTCTTTGAACTGGGCCTCTATGAGTAACATGAGGGGAAAGTAAATCACTAATTAGATTTAAGTGTTGCTTTCTTTGTTGCAAATATAGTTACAAGACGAATCTGGTACAAACTTGTGCTCAGAACTGCATGGATTGTTTCTGGGTCCTGAGACTTTAAGCAGTAAGGGCATTTTTTTTTTTTTTTTTTTTTCCCAGCAATTAAACTACAAAAAAGTTCACTTAAACTTACATTAGTCCAACCCTGTGTAAAGGCTTTATGGGCTATGACATCTTCTTGGATGTTAAAAGCAGTCTTCATGATGCTATCTCAATACTACATTTAAATCAGACTTGGCAACCCCAGCGAAGTGTAACTTTACATTCAATACTCACCTCTCTGCCAATATAGCTGCAGCAGACGAGGCAGCCTCTGGCCCGGAATCGTCGGCTCATTGGCTCAATACTATGGATCAGCAACGCAATACCTCCTAGCAGAAACTTACCAGTTGTTTCATGGTCCCAATATCCTGAAAATTTTGCTGTGCCTTTCAGTTTTTTTTAATCATTTTTGAGTTTTTCCTGGTTGAGGGTTATCAAACAACACTGAAAAAAACATGCACTGAACTTCTTCAAAAGAACTCTGCCCAGAGGACGGGCGTTCAGTCCCCAGGCTTGGTGCCTTTGTGGGGTCCCTTGAGAACATAAGCGTCCCCTGAGGGCTTCCCAGCCAGTGTTAATAACATGTCTTATTCCTCGAGGGCTGTGCAACATGATCTCCATCTGACATTCCTGGGCTTTTGTTTGCCTCCATTTCCACTGTGTTCCAGCCCCAACTGCTTCACTCGTCCCGTGCCATCCCATATGAGGCTGTTTAACATCTTAATCTGCTGCTGTCTTTCATCTGGCTCCTGTTAAAGCCTTAACAGAAAGATTGTGAATGCTAACTTCTGTCAGCACCTGGCTGTAAGAGAGCAGGGGAGAGGTGGAGGCAGAGAGAGAGAGGCAGAGAGAGAGGAACAGACAGGAGAAAGACGGGGAAGGGAGGATTTAGAAAAGCAGACGAGTAGACATAGAGTACACATTTGCTCACTTGCGGGAGGACTATTCACATCCTTTACTTAAGTACAAGTACCAATACAGAAAGGTAAAAATGTCCCATTACAAGAACAAATCCTCCATTCAAAGTCCATTGTGCAGACGCATCAAAACTAAAAGTCATTATGACGCATCAATTCATAAGTAGCATTTTACACAGGTAGCTGGTCAAGGTGGAGCTAATTTTAGCCACTCTATGTGAAGATGTGGGTTTTGTCCAGTGGTGCAAATGTATGGGTCAGGCCCCTTCAAAGGGTCCCGAGACAAATCTGAGGGGTCATTAGATGATTATAGTGGCAGGAAAGATGAAAAACAAAAATCTGCTACACAAATCTTGAATCATTTTACCGCTTTGGTTATTTAAAGGATATCATGTGAGGTTAGAGAGGAAATCACTCCTAGGTGGACATGTTAACGACTGATAGACACCTGCATGGGGCCACAAGTCGAAATGGCTGGGAGGCAGTGTAATCTTTTTCACTGTTTGTTGTTTTATGTAAAATCTTTATGTAAAATTTGAGTATTCAGTAATTACTGTTGTCAAGTAAATATAGTGGAGTAAAAAATATTTCTAAATGAAATGTAGTGGAGTAGAAGCGTATGTAGAATAAAACATAAGTATAAATATCTCAATTGCACTTTCAATACTTCAGTAAATTTATTTAGTGCTTCCCACCGCTGCATGTGCTCTACACATTTTCTGCAGAGAAAAGGAAGGAAAAGACAGATATCAAAGCAAACGTAGCAAACTGTCTGCAGGTTTCAATGCCAGCATTTTTCTCTCCAGTCAGTGCTGCCTTTGGCTTCCCCTCCACCCCCCCGCCCCCCCCTACATGGATATTTATGTTCCTCCTGCTGTAATTCATCACATAGATCAAATACCTGAGTGTATGACATGTGCTCATTTTCTGATCGCTCTTCCCTTTATGTCGCCATCTCTGTGGCTCATAAGCGTGGAGGGGTATTCAAGCCAGGTACACTTGCTTTGTTATCTCTGCTCTTGTCAGCTTGTTGTCGTGCACGATGGCGTGTTTCTCACAGATTCCTCTGTAGATTTATGTGAACGCCCATCCCCTCGCCTGTGGCAGCAGGCATGAGTGGCGGCAGCCTGTCAGGGCTGACGGGCCCGATGATGTTCTTACAGCCATTAACATGGCAAACAATCGCTAATAGGAATGAGCCCCCAGCTGCAGACGCCAGGTCAGCTGCAGTGCAGTGGTCTCCGGTGTATCACACAACTCTTATTGGTGTTAGGAGGACAACAATACCTAACATAAAGCAACAGATCAATGCAGCCTCTGTGCCATCACTGAGCACATCTCCTCTCTCCGCTGGCATTCCTCTAATTGCTTGGGTCTTTTTTTTCCCTTGGCCTGTATGAACAAAATGAAGCAATCCAGGGGAATTAATATAAATGCTGTAATAACTGCCCTCAGGACTACTCAAAATCAGGATAATAGCAGGCGCCTTGCAAGCAGAAAGAAAAAGAAAATCCTCATTACACTTGCTCCTGCATTCTTCCTGAATGGCCGACATGCTGCAGCTTGTCACTCCTGCTTGGAAAGTGTACAAACTTATCTGTGTTGCTGCCGTTCATTCCTCCCCTGGCCCAGAACAGGCTGCAAATTGAAGGAGGAGGCCTGAATCTGGCTGAATTACGTGTTTGTGAGGGATGTAATGAAATTCATATTTCTTGTAGTGTGTTTTATTTCCCGTGGCGCTCTGGTGTGAAAGTTCAGTTCTTCTCCAGGAATCCAAGATGCAGCCTTGAACTCTCATGCCAAGCTCTCACTCTCTGGTATAGGTTTAAACTGAGGGCAGGATAAATTTGGTCCTCAGTGTTGGTTTATTATTGCTGGCACGCGCACGTTTTTGGGCACAACCAGGCATCTGCTAGTATTTCAAGTCTTTGGCACAGCCTCAGTCGGTGAGGTACAGTATCAGGGGATTTCTTCCCCCTGCCGATGGCTCCGGTCCACCCTAAGAGGCCTGTTCACATCTAAAGAGAGCCCCCCTGTGTCAATGTGATCGCTGTGTGAGAATACAAGAGAATAGGCAGGTGGTTGTTATAGCAGGCCAGAGCCAGAGACACACTGGTGGAGGCTGATCAGACTTACTACACGAGGAGTCAGAGAGCTGTTTTATTTTGTTTTGACTGGACAAATATTTGTGAGTCCATTATGAGGTTACACCTACAGACACGGGCTTAGGAGACAGTAGGAGTTTGTTTTCATCCTTTTCATCTTCCCCTCGCTGCTCCCCCTCTTCGCTCCCCGCTCTCACTCTCCTCCCCCCTCAGCAGAGTTTTTAATATCAAAGTGCGCTGTCTGACAGGGGTAAGTCTCAAACAAGGGCTCTTTTGTTGGGTCTCCCTCCGACCGGCCAGGAACGACAAGAACTTGTCAACCCTTGTTCGCCTAGAAAGGAAGATGAAGAGAGGGGAAAAGGGTTGGGACAGAATTGGCTCTTCTACAACGTACAAAAGAGATTATTTAGGTGTCTGGCAGCGGGTATGAAACTGAATAACTTAATTTCAGCTTATTAAGGAGCAGACATACTGTAGATATGAAAACACTATTCATTTTTCAGATTCCCCATATATTTAATATCATCATGTGTAATAGGGACACAATCTCTCTCTGTCTGTGTCTGTGGGAGAGGGGGAAGACAGCTGAGACGTTGCCAGAAAACAGAAGGACAACCCCAGCCAAGGAAAATATAATACTATAATACTAATCAGTCTGACTGGTATTTACGCTAATGTCTTGTCATCTGATGCTGAGGTTATGTCCTGTATATCCAATAGTGGTGGAAAGTACATTTACTCAAGTACTAGCTCAATTTTGAGATACTTTAAATGTTTCCATTTTATTCTACTTTTTACTTCTGCTCCACTACGTTTCATGTCGCTCTGTTGCATTTATTTAGCAGCTACAGTCACTCCTTGCTTTGATTTTACATACAAAGCATAAAATATGGTGCATTATTATGAATTAAAGGCTCCGCAGCTGTTGTCAGTTATGTTGTATGATTAGACCTACCCATGTTGGAATGGTGTGGGATTTATGTGAGGTCCCCGTGTGCTAATAAGTAAGGGTGTAGTTCTGTCTGCGCCTATTTTTTACCCTAAATGAAATGAAACACCAAGCTCAATGCACAGTTTGCAACATGAGAAGAGGACGGGGACGGCTCATTGTTCCAACAGCCCATTATTCCTTCTGCTTCTTCTCCTCTGTTGGTTTTCAGAGGTGGTTTGCATCCAAAACGTTGCTGTATTGCTGACTATTGGATTGAAAATTACTTGATCCTCATATCTAATCAAAATTTAAAAAAAAAAAGAAAAGAAAAGAAGAATTCTTCCCCTCCCCTCATAATAAACCTACTCAATCTAGGCTCTGAGAGGGCCTGAAAGCCTCTCACAACAGTCCCTCTCCAGAAATTCCCACAATGTCCAAAAACTTTCTGGCAGCATCAACAACTGTTTTTATTCTCTCAGAGGCCTGTTATTCCAAACCCCCCCCCCCCCCCAATAGTCTGACAAACTTGCCCAATGTCCCTTTGATTGGCTGGTGTTCATTCCTTGGACACGCTTAGACGGTCGGATAGCTTGAGAAAAAAATAACACAGGGGATCGGAATAATATCATAATGATAATAATATTTAATGAGATATTTCTTGTCTTGTTGCAAGAGATAATAATTGTGCATGCAAATTAAATAAATATAATCTTTGAGGACATGGGAGCTCCATATATTTACATAGAACTGACAATAACAAATGAAACCCACCCTTACCTTGAACTTGATTATGGATTTCTCTGAATTTGAACATTGTTGGAAACATTCGGGATGATGTAAGTACACAACTCAACAAAATGTACAGAATAACACAGGTCTAGTCCTTTTTAGACATCGTAATGTGGAAATGTTACACATTATCTGTCTGTAAATGATGAATCTGAATACGTCCTCCACCGCTGATATCCTGTAAATTAAGGACTATCATCAGCCCAGTGTTATTGCAGGTGTACAGTCAAGGGTGAGGAAGACAGCCAACATCATCATAATGAGTGTGAATTTACTTCATCTTCCAAAGAACTGGGTGCTCTCGCTCTTGTGACATACCACGGTACTTTTATTTTACCGTTTGCGATGTGAACAACCTCGTGCCAGCTTTGATGGGCCGCTCGACAAAGATCTTCATGCTGATTTAAGGACTGATATTTAGCTTGTTCCCACAGTTGTAGACGGCGAGGATGGAGTCACGGCTGAGATGGCGATCTTTTGATCCTCTCTATCTGATCGCTGACCTGCCAAAGGTTGCTCCCGCCATGTCACCACAGCAGAATGCATTGAGCTTAATCTCTGTGAAGCATTTGTTCATGTTTGCGACATGGTACCTGTGACATTCGAGATGTGCTGGATATCAGTGCTATTCTTGCTTGAAACACACCTTCAAACACACTCGGATTTGCACTGAGGCAAGATGTTCTTCCCATGCTATGTGTAAACTTTGTTTGACCTCTGTCCACAAAGACGTCCCTATGAGTTGTCGGTCAGGCTGTAGGTATGAAAATGCACGTTTACAGTGAGCTGTAATGTACACCAGGGGAGAAGGGGAAGGGAGTGCTTGTGGCTGGTGGCCAGCTGAGGCCCCAGATGTGCGCCGTTGTTTGGGCCATGTCCTGTGTTGTAAGTGTGTAGCGCAGAGTCGGCTACCGGACACACACTGAGGGATCTGGGCAGCAGATGACGGCTCACTGTTCCCGGTGTGTAAGATAAACTGGAGGCTATTGAGGATTTACAACATGGAAATATTAGCCAAAAGAAAGTGAGAGAAAAAGATGTGTGTGCTGAAAAAACAAACAGCTAAACGATAATGTGTGAAAATGAACAGCTCTTATTTCAAATCAGGATCACTTTATGTTAATTTTGGCTTCCATTTGATCGAGTCAAACTAAAACAAATTCATCGGATAGAGACATTTCCTACAGCGTATGTGTGCCTGCTGTTATATTGAACATGTTTGTTCACTTCAGCAAAATAAGATGAACAGGAAGTTATGCTTGGTGCACAGAAATGTCATCTTACCATGACTATTTACCCCACAATCCCAATGACGCAGTGCACTGGCACAGGTGCAGGTATTATGACCTGCCAGTACTCTTTCTTTTTGATTCACCCTAAATAAACTGTGTTGCTGTCTGCCTGATGAATGTAAGTCCAATATTCAACCTTGTTTTAGCTCTAATTTTGGTCTCCACCAACTCTTGCAGGCTCTTTAGCTGCTAAATGCTCCGCTTTGTTCACCAGCTAGTTGCTAACTGAGTCTGTCTGCTGTTTGGTGCTGAACAGGTAATGACCAGTGGGTTTTTGGAGCTTTTTCTCTGAAAACAGCTGCCTGCTTCGGCCAAAGACAGTGCTAGAGTTTTGGGAGTGAATCAAAGCAGAAATGCTGTGGGAAGTAAAAAACAAAACAACGAGCCGAGAGACGCTAAAATGGGAACAAGATGCAAGCTGCAGTGATAATTCTCTGAGGGTTTACACGCACACGCCTGCAGCAAACTGCTGCAGTTAATCAAAATTATAAATCAAATCATAATCTACTTTTCTCGCGTTCCTTCGTATATTCCCGTTTCAACAAAAATGAATTGATATACTCATTCCTTCCAGTTATTCTTCATCTTTTGACCCCGCTTTAATCCTGACTGTGGGCGTATAGCTGTAATGTTGTAACTATTGCACTGCTCTATGTAACACCTCCTTCACTTTTTTCAGGTCTCCCAGCACGTGAATCTGTGCTCTCGGAGAGTTTGCCCTCCTCTTGCTTCGATTTTTCCCTTTTTCCATGCGGTCACAGAGACGGCTACCTGTTCCCACACTGACTTGTGGGCACAGAGTTGAAGCAGCAGAGGTATTGCTCGTCGCCCTTCCCACCAGCTTGTTTGTTTTCCACCTTACGCTTTGCACGGAGAATGAAGCCTTACTATTTTGAGCCACTTGAGGGGGGAAAATACTCCACCCAGAAGTTATGCAATTTCAAAACATAAAAATGTTCCATATTTCTTTCGTGGGCTTTTCAAGAATGGCCAAGGCTCGTCGAGGGCCACGTGTGGAGCCCGTGAAGGGTTTGCTGGACGGGCACAGCGAGCACGCAGCTCGGGGAGGGAGTGGAAGTGTTCTGTCATGGTTGAACATGGGCGTCTGGTGGTGATTAGAGACCATTTGTTTCTGTCAGAGCACAAAGCTTCAGCCTTCTCTCTGTGTGATAGATGAATTAGTGGAAGTGAACTGGATAAAAGGATAAAAGGGGGCACACTCATCAATGAGATGCTTTGACACTGAGACGTTGGGTGATTACCTGCGCTGGAATGCTTTTCTGCCATCGGCCAGATCAAATTTAAGAAAAATCTGTTGGGCCTGTTTTTCTTCACTGTGTGTGTGTTCTGTCTTCTCGTGGACAAAATTTTCCATTTGTGCTTCAAGTCCTTGTATCCAAACTTGTCCTTTTCTCAGTCTACCCACAGGCTGTTTTCTTCTCTCTCACGCACACACATGCACACACACGTACGCACTCACGCACATACATAATAAACATACTAGCTGATGACCTGGCTAATGCTTGTTCCTTGTCTAAAGAGCAGAGATAAAGACAGAGAGGAAAGCGGCGAGCGGTGCAGTAGACCCCCCCCCACCCCCTCCCCTCCTGTCCTCCCCAAGGGGATCGGATGTTCTCAGCCGTTATAAGCAAGCAAAGCTGGCGGCCGGCAGACCGTCTGGCTCCAGAGCAGCCCGGGCACACAGACAATGCCAGACCTTCTGTCATGAGGTTTGCTTTCACTGAGGTCAGCTAAACAAGCCTCTGGGCCCTGAACACAGCCATGTGCGCACACACTCTTCCATCCTTGCACACACATGCACATCTGAACACACTCAAGATAACTTATTTCCTACCTTAGGCAACAGTGTCAGTCTCCTGTTTGTGTTGTCTGCGTCTGTGTTTGCAGTGTCACTCCGTGCCGCAGTCAATCACCCCGCTCTCCATCTCTAACTCAGAGGCCGGCGTTTGACCTGCTCACTGTGCCAGCACTGACATACTTTGCGTGCTGTAGCATTTTAATTAGAGCATTACTGCACATTATTATGCATATAACACTGTGTCACCAGCAACTGTCAGAGGGAGCTGCAATAACTGACATAACAGATTGTGGCATCCCTTATATTGTTTGTGAGTAAATTCAGCCAAGTGTGGACCAGTATTGAGAGGTGTTTCCACTATTTTTGTTCACCTTATTGACACATATGTAGAAATATTTGGAATGCATCACAATATAATGCAATACACCAGTGAAATGGAACCAAAAGCATTTGCTCAAATACTGTACTTAAGTACATTTTTAGATGCTTGAGTATTTTTATTTCATTCTTCTACTAATATAAGATAAGATAAGATAAGATAAGACTATATTAAGAATTGGGGTGTTACAGGCAGCAGCAACAGTATCAGGAATACATAAAAGGAGACTTGGAGAGAATGAAATACAAAAAGAAAATGAAAAATCAATTATATATTTATATGTACGACAGTCTGACCTGCAGTAGCGTTCCTTCCTACAGAGTGAATGCAGCAGTCTGCTGCTGAAGGTGCTGCTTAGGACCCCCACCGTCTCCTGCAGGGGGTGGGATGATTGATGTCCGCTAACATCCTCCTCTCACCCACCTCCTCGGTGGTGTCCAGAGGGCAGTCCAGGACAGAGCCAGCTCTCCTGAACAGTTCAGTCTTTTTCTGTCCCTCTCGGAGCTTCTGCAGCTCCAGCAGACCACTACGTAGAAAACTGCAGATGCCACCACAGAAGAACAGTGTCCTACACACTCCGAAGGACCTCAGTCTTCTTAGCAGGTGGAGACGACTTTGGCCCTGATCTGTGTTGTTAGTCCAGTTCAGTTAGTTGTTGAGATGAACTACTTTTTTACTCCACTACGTTTGTCTGACAGCTATACTTGCTTTACAAATTAAGATTTTCTATACAAAAAATATCAGTTTATACAATATGATGCCTTGTGATATAATATTAGCTGTAACTTGCCAACAGCCACCAGATACAGCATGGAAATGCAGCATACGCAGTAATGCATCAGTACTTGTAATCCAATATAAATAGTAATATAACACTGAGAGGGGTCACTGTTGGAAAAAAAACAGTCAGACCTGCAGTTTAAAAATGGTAAAAGGCAAAAAGTGAAAAGGTCTTTGTACAAAATAAGTAAAATTGTGTTTTAGTGTTAAATCATTCTCCAGTTAAGACCAGTATTTGTCAATTGGTCCAAATCATTTAGAGATATACATGCAGATGTAACCCCATCTGACAAATCAACGTTCTTAATGACATTGATGCAAAAACCATAGCTGTGAATGCAGTCGCAGATATTACAGAGACAGCTACCATGATAGAAATGTGGTGGCAAAATGTCTGAGAGTTCATCCTTTTCTTATTTCTGAACAATTTCCTATTGTTTCCCTGTAAGCACCTGAAACAGTCTGACAGTCTCACAGTGTCCTGTATGTATATTCAGTATCAGCTTGTTCCAGCTCTCCTTTGACGTGATATGATGCTGACACTGAGTGAAATATTGAAATATAGGACACCATGTTTTTTTATCGTTCCACCTCATGGACATATTCTAGATGCTCTATATTAGATTTTTATATTATAGATATTAGATTTATACACATTTCCCCCAAACTCTGCCTGACAAATCTGGTATCTGCATAAACTTCTGGATCTCTACTACAAGAGAAAATAGAGTTGTGTGGGTTTGAGAAATGTTTTGCTGCACAGCATGTAATGACTGGCTCACCCTCTGTCCTCTCCTGTAAGAAAAGCAAGTTTGTTGCAACTGTGTTTTATAGCAGGAGTACGCTCCTTCGTGTCTGAAGGGATGGATGGAGAGGAGAGGAGGGCTGCTGGATGGATCTGGTCTCCTGTGTTTGGGGATGTGCCAAGCTGCCTGCACTCAGGAGAGCAGAGTAACGTTTGTGAGTGAGTTATTCCAGCTGAGGCTTCTTTGTAGCCTGCTGCAGCTGTTTTTGATTTCACAGTCCACCCCCCCACTCCCTCCACCCCCCTCCAGCCAGCATCTCAGAATGGAACCCCCCTCCTTCCCCAGCCTCCCTCCATTACCACCCCTATACTACACACTGATACTCACTCACATTTACTCTCACATGTTAAAATAGCGACACGCACCACAACAGGTGTTTACACTCGCTTGTCTGTCCGCACAGGTTTCAGGGTGATTTATGAGGGACGGGAGGAAATTAAGCATGACGGATTACATTGTGTTTAAGACACTGGCAGGACCTGCAGAGTGTGTGTTCTCTCTGAGAGGCTGCTGGCCTGCAAATGTGAGTCCTCTGATAGAACGATCCAGCCTTCAGCGATTATGGATCGTTTACTGCACACATAAACACACAATGTGCACATTTATGGAAGGACGTGCACTGGAGCACACTTGTCGTAAGGTGTTTGTGATGCCACGGGTCATACCAATAATGAGGAGGGTGGTTTATGGGATGTATGGTATTGTCAGACGTCCATTTTTCTCACTCTTGTACCACTTTTCTTTTAATCTGTCATGAGTTGTTTGGCACCTCAAAGCAACAAAAAAAGCAGGCAATTATATTAAAAATGCAGGGGTGTGATAATGTCTAGTGTATTAAATATATACAGTGTGAACTTGAGACAAAGGATTTGGGAGAAGGGGAACAAACAACCCTGCCATTTTAAATTGAGAAGTCCACAGCGCCGTCTCAAGAGAAGCAAATAACATGCTCTAAAATGTTTCCTTTTATCCTCCCTCCCCTTTGGCCTGCTCCCGCTCTGCTTTCTAGTCCATCCTTCCCTCCTATATCTCCTTCTCTTCCTTCTCACCCACCCCTGTTTTTTATCACTCCCTCTCTCTCTGAATGAGCTGCCCTCGGATTACTGGGGCTTGTGGAGGTCTATCAGAAACATGTGTGGAGGGTTGGAGGCAGCTGATGGGAAGTCCTTCGTCAAACGGCTCACCCTCATTTCTACCAAAGAGCCCGAGCCAGTGGGGAAGAAAAACTCTCAGCGAGTTCAAAGACACAAACTTATTGGCTTTTTACAGGATATTATTTTCCACTGAATGGATAAACAGGAAAAAACTTCTCACCCTAAACCACTCTCTGTAAAACACAGGAGCCAGTTGGAAAACTGGATCATTCACCCCCCTTCCGGCACTGCCTTCAGTCATCGCCGCTCCAGCTTTTAGTCTGTGATTCTCCTGCTTCTCCCGCTCTCTGTCTGACAGCCGTGCATGTGTTTGACTTCGTATAATAACATCAGACACATGACATGTTTAGATTTGGGATCGTCATGTCCGATCAGAGATGATCACACAAAAACGTGCTACACAATCAGGATGTCCTCACAGATTGTGCAGTCTGCTGATTGGATGTGTCTCATCATAACAATACGAATATGTGTCAATAGTACAGGCAGCCACCAAAGGGAATTACACTATTAATTCACCTTTTTGGGGAGATGCAAACCCATGTAACACTGCCACCTTGTGGACTTTAATTGTATTGTCCTGTTGGCATAAACCAGCGTTTTAGTTTGCACTTTCCAAAACGGAACTCATTTCAAAACCAAACACTAAACTGACAGAGATGAGCTGAAGCTGTGTGCGCCTCATGTGTCTTTGTCTGGTTTTTTTTTTTTTTTTACATGCATGTCAGAGCACTCAGCCTAACAGTGGTGGCATAACACTCAGATCCTTCACTTAAGTATCAGTACAACAGTGTAAAATATTCACTTACAGTAAAAGCCATTAATTTAAAATTCTACTTGAGTTAAAGTACTAGAAAAATATATTTAAAGTATTAAAGGAAAAGCACTCATTCTGCAGAAAAATGGCCCCTGTGAGTGTGGTATTATTATATATGACATCATTAGATGGTCAATACAGGTCATCAATGTGTAAATAGCATTTTACTGTTGTAGCTGGTTGAAGTGGAGCTATTTTATCTCCTTTATATACAGTTTGGTAGTTTAGTCTAGTTGGGGTCAGTGGGTCACAACATAAATCTGAGGGGTCACGTAATGATTAATAGGGAAGACATACATACATACATACATACATACATACATACATACATACATACATACATTACATATTTGGACTGTGAGCACTTATCTAATTGAATCTAAATCAGCCTTTTGACAGACACATGACAAAACATCCTACTGTGATGTAGTAACTGTCGCTGTCAGATAAATATAGTGGAGCAAAACATACAATACTGAAATGTGGTGGAGCAGAAGCAGAAAATGGAATCACTCAAGGGAAGTAAAAGTACCTAAAAATTGAACTTAAAGACTTTCCAACACTTCTAACGCTGGGTGATGAGTGTGAGAGGTGGTTCTTAGGTCTCAGTGAGTCTAGAAGCTGATCGTCACCACATTGCTTTCATAATATTTCTGCATGTCTGCTGGTAAGGCACTGCACATTAAACACCTATCAGCATAACTGCTCTTGTATTTTGTCACTTCTGCAATAATTGAGTGTCACATATGCAACAAAGGTCAAAGCTCGATAGCATCCACCATAACCGAATCACTCCATCACTTCCAGTCTATCTGGTGTAAATTCACCCGTTAGTCTAAGGGCATAACAAAGCTTAAAACCAAGTCTTTCTGCTTATTAAGAAGCAATCGCTGCAGAGGAATGCTGCTGAAACAAGAAAATGCCTTCCTGCTCTCTTTTAGCTACCGAGCAGAGCCTGAGCCACCTGAGAATGGGCCAGAGAGGGAATGGAAAAATCCACGGCATTTAGGTAAAGCCATGTCATAAAGGCAACACTAATGAGCCGGAGGTTTTAAGAGAGGAGGAGGAGGAGGAGGAGGAGGAGGAGGAGGCGGTAGGAAATGGTTTACATATGGATTTGAAAGAGCACAGGCATCACAGCTATGTTGTGTATTTAATGAAGCAAAGTAATCCTGGTGCACATGTCCCCCTCCACTGCTGCTGCCGCTCCAACTCTCTTCTTCCACGCTCACTTCTGTTTCGCTTTTATTCACATTCATTTGTTGCAAAAATGAGGTTAGTTAATACACTTTTAAGAGACTTGTATCAAGGAAAAGCGCCGCTGCTTTACTTTACTATACTGGGAATTAGATCGTATCTCACTTAGAACAACATCTCATTTTTCGGAGGAACCGGCATTAAAACTAATAATTTGAGATCTGTTTTATAGCATCTCTGCAGCTAAACTCCTTCTTAGGCTTAGCAAAGTACGGATTGACCAGAGGCTATGAGAGAATGTATAACAGATAAATTGCTGAGGACTACAACGAGCCTGATTGCTTTCTTCTCCTGGAGCCACATTAAATCATCTTCTAAGCCACATTAAACTCCTTTCCCATTACAAAGATAATAAAATTGTTGTTTTAATTAGTGATAAGTAGTACCTGGAAGAAGACAAAATCCATCTGAACATAAAATATAGCAAACTAAAGGAGAAAGAAACTGTGAAATCGAGATAACCTTGGAATGAAAATGAGAATCTCCTAAAATCAGACAGCGTTCATGACATTAAAGACCATACTGATGGTTTTGCGTGTGTTAGCCCACTTACTGCAAGTCACAGTTAACCATTCAAACAGATTTTTCAATGTACTTTCTCAAAGTCGCAGGCAGCCATTGTTTTCCATTTAATGCTGTTAAGTATGCGATCAATCTGTCACAGTCGGTCTTCAAGTCGGCATTAAATGTGCCAGTGTCGTATTTTCCAATCAATCTGCACTTATATCTGGTCCTAGTTGACTAATCTGTCTGTTAGCTTTTTTGATCTTTGATTTTGGTCTGCAGAAGCTAAATTCTAAGACTAAGTTTGTCTGTGTTTTGTTTGAAATTGCATGTAATTGACCAGACCTTCATTTTGACGAGACAACGTCCTAAAACTTGACTGCGTATCCAAAGAGGGGAAAGATGTGCATGTAAAAAATCTTCTCAGGAACCTGATCAAGATGACTTAATTGTCGTTTTTGTGTAATTACATTTTTTACTGGCAGCCCCTCGGTGTCACAGACATTCTTCACTCCAACCATTGAATTAAAAGAGGTGATTTGGTTGTGTGTGGGTGTTTTTTAAAGACGCTATTTTATGTGACACATAATTAAGGCAGTTTGGTCCTAATCTGGTTGCCCCCCTCCCCTTCAAACTTAATCCCCTTTATCCCCAACATCTGTGGCTCCCAGTATGCATCCGCTTGTGAGTTTAAGAAACAGTCCAAACACACATTTGACAAAAGAAGTAAAGTAAACTCTCTTATAGACAGCGTGTCTCTGACCTTGCTACGTCACTTGCTCATCGAGTCCCAGCGGTCCAGGCTTGCAGGTACGCTGTCAGGTTCTAAAATGATTAACCCCCTGTGGACTGGATGGCAGGTAGACAGAATGGGGATGGCTGCAGCAAAGGACACAGATGATGCAAACAGGGTTTACATAAAAACAACAGCTGAGGGACAGGAGCGGCCTCTGCTGTCATCGCCCAGTCCTGAAGAATGTGTCCATTTACTTTCCTGAAACATGTCCTCCAGGACTTAAAGCAGGTCATTCTGCTCAGTAACAACTGCCTGAAGGTTGGTCACCAGCTTGTTGGATGTACTGGTCACAATATGAGTTGGAAGCATAAAATGCATTTACGCAACACTGCTATTAATACAGTATTGTAGGTATAATATTATATATAATGATATTAAATGTCTTGTTACAAATGTGCAACAATAATACAGCACTTTGCTTATGACATTTTTGGACAATTATAGTTCTTGGAAGTTCAGAAAACCATCCAACAAAATAAAAAGTTTAATGAGCTAAAAACTGTTTTCATGCACTATTAGATACCACTGAATCAATCCTTTCAGTGAGGTGGTACTAATACGCCATAG
Organism: Chaetodon auriga; assembly: GCF_051107435.1. NCBI lineage: Eukaryota > Metazoa > Chordata > Actinopteri > Chaetodontiformes > Chaetodontidae > Chaetodon > Chaetodon auriga. The sequence goes on along the minus strand of NC_135079.1, from coordinate 11,313,988 downwards.
TGTGCAATTGAAAAATGTATGTTTAAAAATGTTTTACAAAGATTACAATTGTTAATATACTCCCACTAATGAAAACCCATTTTCAGGGATACAGTAAAAGAGAGATCAAAAAGTTTACAATTGCTCGCATACTAATGCTAATGAGAACACATTATAGGGAAACACCAAAAATAGTGATGAGTCCAATAAGAGCTCTCCGCTGCCTGCAGCTCTCTGAAATAAGCAAGTTTTAATGTTCAAGTGTAATGCTTAATTATCCATACATGGCCATTTACAAGCATATTGCCACAGGGCTTCAGCTTCACAACAGTCCCCAATCTAATAGAAGATAGCATTATTGCATGCAGTCAGAATTATTCACTGCATTACCCACGATTCATAGCATGTATTAACACAAGCAATTTCATGCATATGGATACAGTGGGTCTTAGCAGGGGAGCTCCTGATTGCTCTGAAACTAATTTCACAATCATTAGTTTTGGTGGTGGTGTGAGTGACAGAGTGTATTTACCAGATCTCGGAAAATGACAAGTTCCACGAGCTTTGTGGAGGAAGTTGTGAGGATGAAAGTCTGATCTGTGTGATGCTTTTCAAGAGAAGCTGTGCCGTGCCGGTTTGTTAAAGGAAATCTGCTTTCAGTTCCAAACCTTTCCTTTTCAAACACAAAAATAGACAAATAAATCATAAATAATTATCCAGTGTCCATCACTGATAATATCGATGTCCACCCATAAAACAGTTGCAGTCAGTGGGATCCTTTGTAAATACTGGGCCAAGTACTTGAGGTGGAGGCCACACAGAAAGCCATTTTAGCCTGGAGGTGAAATTAATGAATCATGGCCAAGTGCTGCATTCCATCCATATGTAAGATGAGGAGATATTCTGCAAAGCCTCTGAATCAACTTAATGCTGTTATGGGCCATTGTTCACAATAAACATGTAAATTGTGTTTATGGAATAGCATATAAATCAATTTCACTGATTCACAAATAAATTATAACAGTGAGTCCTAACCATAGGCCAAAAAACAAAACAAAACAAAAAGCATGCACACACACACAAAGAATGTCCTATGGTTCATAAAACTAAACTATGAAAATACTCTGTATTTTTTGTAAATACTGTATATTTTCATGGTGTAATAGGTCTTTTTCACTTTTCAACTTGTCATAATAAAGAAAAGCGCAGGTGTCACTCATAACAACGACAGTGGCTTTGTTCTATTTAAGTGTCCCACTAAACCAGTGGTGGAAAGTAATTAAGTATATTTACTCAAGTACTGTACTTAGATACAAATTCAAGGTACTTGTACTTCACTTGAATACTTCCATTTTATGCAACTTTATACTTCTGAAATGAAAAATTGAACTCAATCTTAAACATCTAGAGGAAGCTAAATGGATTCAGCCATCAGTCACTTATTTACACCTGTGCATTCCTATTTTGACAAGCTAAAATATCTTCTGTGAAGGGAGAATGCTCCTTCACACATTTAAGATGATAGGTAGGGTATATGACAGAAAATATTTACAGGATAACCACAAAAATCAGCTTGGTGTATGAAAACACGGCATTGGCTGCTGTAGTAACACGTCAACGCCACTAGGTGGTGATATGTTATCTACTTTATTGATGCCGATGCTTGTGTTTCAGCCAGTGCGCCAACCTGTGAATGTAATGGATTGATGTGACAAATCAAACCTGCAGAATATGACACAGATTTTCCTGCAACTTTGGAAAATATATCATTGGGATAATATTCTAGATAATATTGTAAAATCAGTGTAGAACATCAGATGAGCTTGTCGCTCACTCTCTTCTTAGGACTTAAGTGTTAATGGTGAAGCAAACTCACCAACGAAAGTCATTGTTATCAGGTGATAAATCATTTACAAATGCTTTATAGATCCTTTAGAAGCCAATAAAAATAAACTGTTTTAGGTTGTTAGGCAGGTAATCCATTAATAAATCCTAAACAATAAGTGGATTCTCACCTTGAAAACAGCTGCCATGGTGGCATATGTAAATGTGACTGTTATATTGTTAATAAATGGCTTTTGGTCCACATGGTCTGCCAATATCTCCCTGACGTTAACAGTCCACTGGAGGGGTCTGCCTGATAAATTGATAAACCCGATAAAGCCTGAAGTTGTTTGTGTTAATGTTGTTATGACTGATACATAAAACATTAGTGAATAATTTATTAACCACTCATAAAACCATGAGTGACGACCTGTTAATCCTTTTTAAATGGTGCCTGATTAGAAAGTGCTAAAGCAAACTAATATCTGCATGTCAGAGGAGTAAGTTAAATATACAGGATGGAGAGAAACACAGTGGTGTATCACCTCTGTGGGTCTGAAGCCATGAGGAAGCGGATCTGAGGGTGCTTTGGTGTAGGCCAGAGGGAGGGAGAAATGAGGGAGGTCACTCCTGCCCCAGATTTGGAGGTGCCACTGTCTGGGGAGAGATTGATGGCTGCAAGCAACAGATAACAGCTTGCAGTGTGAAGGGTGATTAAAAAAAAGGCATAGATTGTAGGGAGAACCGGACCCCACCCGTTTGGGGCTGTGCTGAACAGCCACGTCTGATTCTGACACACTGCAATTAGCTGCTGAGGCAATTACAGGTTTGTGGAGGGTAAATGTGAGCTACTCTGACTTTTTTTTTTTTTTTTTTTTTTTTATCACACAATACGCTGAAAGATATCACTCATCTTACAGAATGTGTATTTATAGCAGAACTGTTATCGCAACTGGGTGAACAGTTGCTTTAAAAGTGGTCTTAAAACACTTCAGATGTCACAGCAATTTGTCCATATGGACACACATAAGGCATATTTACTCTAATTGCTACTCCATCCTCGTCTAAGTATTGTTGTGACAGCGGCCCAGCTGATCAGGCCTCTGCAACACATCCCGCTTGTTTCCCACGTAACCTATGAGCGGTCCATCACAATGCCATTGTTATCCATCAGATTGTCTGCAGTCATTACTTATTCAGCCAGCCGTCGTGTCTTTTGTCCAAAATCATTCTTCACTCTGTCCCCAAGACCTTCTCCTGCCTGCTGCGGCCCATCTGCCCCCCTGTCTGACACGTACTACACGAACCCCCCATTTCTCTCTCTCTCTCTCTCTCTCACACACACACACACACATGCAAAAACTCTCCACGCCAGCTGTCCACCTCATGTCCCCTGGCAGTAAAAGGTGCCGGCCGGCCCTGAGGCAAACCATCAGAGTACACAAGAAAGCAGTGCTCACCGCTCTCCAGCCTGTTTCCTTCACCAATGACAATGACATTTTAAACATTAAGTAAGCCACTTTCAGCTTTACAATTATCTGAACAGCATGACCAAGATGAACACATGAGGATACACAAACTTCTGATCAACACTATATGGGAGAAAGTGTAACATGTGCAACTTGAATCATCTACTGTGAACAGAGAGTCAGCATTTTATATTCTTTAGGTATCCAAATGTGTCAGCACCATTTTATCCTGCATAAGCAAGATTGAAATTCAGCTGAAACATTAGTGGACAAATCAATTTGCAGACTGACTGAAAAATAATTGGCAGCTATTTTGCAGTCGTGCCAAAACCCACCTTCAAACTGTGAGGATGTGCTGCCTTTCTTTGTGTTATGTGACGGTAAAAAAGTAGAATATCCTTGGATTTTAGACTGCAAAAACAAACAAACCTGCAAGGTTTGATTTAATTTACAAAACTGATTAAGCCTTTTATCAGTCATTCTTTAAAATAACCATGATTAATCCATAAGGAAAACAATCATTGGTTGCTTGCTTAATTGGCCCTTTGGTGTTTATCATTACTTTGAATAGGACATAGTTTTAGATACACATAGCTGCCAACTGCCTGCCCTGCAGAGAGCCATGAAGTGTCCTTTAATACTAATTTTCAGGTGCCACTGCCAAGATAGCTATAATATTTATTTAAGAAGAAGGAAGTAAGAAGCCATGCCAAATACTTGCTTAAAAATAGACAGCAGTCAATGATGGAAGTTATAAATAGAGGGAAGGAAAAGGGGCTGGTCCTGGACAGGGATATTTATAGCACTGACACACTGCTGTTTACTGGAGGCAGCAGACAGGGGTTCACTTATCAATAACACCATAAAATCCCAAATATAATAAAACACTGAATGCACAGTCACCACCCTCGTCCATGTCTGGAAAGATGCATCTGAGGTGAAATGAAATCACTTTTATGAGGGGATCAAAGGGATTACTCCTGAGGGTCTTCTATTCATGGACACAGTAAATGTAAAAGTTGGATCACTTTTCAGAGTCGACATTTCTCTGATTACAACATTTTTTCCATTTCTTGCCTCTTCAATCTGATTTATGAGTGATATGACAAAGATAACTCAGCATTAAGAAAAACTGAGTGAAGGAGACACAATCTTCTACAAACTGAAAGTCATATCTGAATTTGGAGGAAAAGCAAATAGCCCAAACCCAGTGGTGTAGAGGTAGTTTATTAGAGATATTGTCTTTTATAAACATCCCTGCACTGTTTTACTCTTTGTTTTCACCTGCAGCCTCATCTGGAACATGGACTTGAAAAGTAGCTGCTGCTTTATTTTACCTGCGTTACAATGTTTAATTTAGTGGCGGTGCTATAATGTGCAGAAAAATAGACATAAGCTGCATGTGTCCTACACACTTGCTTGATACAGGTGGAGGACAGACCAGCTGACTGAGGAGCAGGAGGAGGGGCAGGCAGACAGCCCGGCTGGCGGAGGAGCTGCTCCGCTCCGACAGACGGCCAACTTGAGCGGAGGGAACCTGCGACGCAAGCCGCTGCTGCGGAGTCCCCGGCAGCGACCAGCCACCGGTCTGTCTGGGAGTTTAGCGAGCTAAGCTAACGAGCTGACTTGGTCCTTGTTATACAGGGACGACACACGTGCTGTTAGAAAACTGGGGCGAGGAATTAACCAAGAGTGCTGTAATATTTTTTTAAGTTTCAATTTAAAATGTCTATATTACCGTTCACTCCTCCAATCGTGAAGAGGCTCCTTGGCTGGAAGAAGGGAGAGCAAAACGGGCAAGAGGAGAAATGGTGCGAAAAGGCTGTCAAAAGTCTTGTCAAGAAGTTGAAGAAGACGGGACAGTTGGACGAGTTGGAAAAAGCCATCACAACACAGAATGTCAACACGAAATGCATAACCATACCCAGGTAACGACACACACGGAGCTAACTAGCTGCCTCGTAGTTAGCTATGCTGGCAAGCTAGGGGTTGATGACAGCTAACGTTAGCCAGGTGGCTTGCTAGTTAGCTTGAGCAAATATAAGAAGCACAGTGCTTTGCTAGTGAAGCTGTTTCCTTTGTGAACTTATTAACGCTAACTTTGGCAGGTTAATGACCAAATTTACTTACGTTGAGGTGATTGGTGTGATGCTAAGCAGTGGGGGTTGATTGCATTGATAGTTAGCTTTAGCTGCCATAGTAAAACCAGTAGTACACAGTAGAGCTAATATTAGCTGAAGAGTACAAACTTAACCTGTTTTCCGGCTTATCGTTATTTGTCTAATTTTCTTGTGCACACGAGTAGCAGTCAATTGGCATTTTACTACTCTGAAATACCGGTAAATGGCAAACTGTCATGAATTTCACTTATTATTATAAGAAGACGTGGTGTGCCCCAGCCTGTCAGCTCATACATATCTATTAACATAATGTTGTTTTCTATCGTTCGTGTGCACAACTGGCATTGCCGGTGGACCAACGGTAACATACAGCTGAATCTGTGTGAATGTGACCGACAGGAATAGTTAGTGTCCCTCAAATACCCAAGCAAGTTTAGGAAAAGGTCTGACCAAGTTTCACCCACTGACATTGCAGCTGTGAGACATTTAGTGCTACATAAACAAGTATGTCCACAGTTCACACGTGTGATGAAGAGGAGAAGGGGTGGCTTGGCGGAGCAGATCTCTGACTCATAGAGGATGTTTAGACTGGAGTTTGTGTACTCTGGGAAAAGTTGGACTGAGGTCTCGGTTTGGGATTCTCCATATGGGACACCCATCCGTCTAAGACCAGAAACTTGTAGTTTACTGACATATGAGGTGGATTTTTTGGTTGTGATGCAGAGCTGTGCATACAAACAGTTGTGTTCCCAGAGGTCTGGATGACTCAACAAATGTTGATCATGTGTTTTCAGTGGGTTGGATGTTCAATCAAAATATTGTGCAGTAGAATTTGTTTACTTGTTTGACACTGTCTTCACTCAGCAGTAACTCTGTAAATGAGACTGGCTTGAATCCTTGTTTCCATCTGTTGTCCTGGACAGACCTCAAAATGTTTAAATGAAAATGAGACTTTTCACCAGAAGCTACAGTGATAACAACACACTCTTTTAATTTTTTATTGCTATTTTTTTTTCTTTCTACCCTTTCTTCCTATATAAAATTAATGAGGCAGGCAGACATCTCAGCCATGCTGGTGAAAAGCAGAATACACCCCTCAGTGACCTCTGTAGTTGCTAAATATCTTTATCCAATGAATATTCAGTCAGGTAGCTTGTAGGTTTGATTGCTAATAAGACCAAGTCTCCCATGATGGTGTGTATAGAAGTCAGAGCATGGGTGTCAACCTACATTAAAAAACCTTTTCTCAGTTTATGGGAATGTTCTCTGGGCTCCAGGGAGGGCGTGGGCCACTGTTTAGATTGTGGTTCAGTCGGTGGGTCCAGGGACTGTAGGTTTACAGAATAACAGCTGTCCTGCTATCTGTTGGAGATACAGGGATTCAGTGGTTCTGTGCTACAGCAGGCCCACTGTGTGCTGTACTTTCATCACCTCCTGTTATGTGGCTCAGAGAGAAAGGGGTTGTCAGCATTTAAAGGGGTCAAATGCGGGCCTGAGGCACTAGAGTGTACTCAGCCAATAGAAAATTATGTACTACAACATCTGCATTGTGTTAACTGAGAGCAGATCAATTTTCTGTGTCTCATGCAGTATGTGTATGAGAGATTTATTACACCAGTGAAGTTAATGTTTTGACATGGTTGGTGAAAAGGAAAGCATGCATATTCTTGTTTCGAGCTCTGTGTGTTGACTCTAGATAATAAAATGTGTATATAAATTAAATGTTTTGCCAGTGTTGCAGTTTCATGTAGCGACTTTCCAGAACTGCCTTTTTTAATCTATGGTGTACTGGATAATTTACTGGCTTTAAATTGAAGTGATGGACCAAAGCGATAGGTGTTTTTTTTTTTTTTTTTTTTTTTTTTTTTTTTTTGGGGGGGGGGGGGGGGGGTCAAAATGAACCAAAGTTATTAAAAACAGTTTTGGGAGTGCATTTTTATCTTTATTTGAAAATGGGCAGCAGGGAGATGACAAAACATGAGGAGAGGGAGGAAAAAATGAACAGTAAGCAACAGAGGTTTCCAGCTGAATTCAAACTGGGGACACTGTAATCACAGCATGCTGCATGTGTTTTAACTGCTGGTTTTCCCATTCTTCACTTGTTTCTTCATCTTCAGGCACTGGACAGTACACACAAGTGCTGGTAGAAACTCTTTAACTGGAAGTGATTTCTTCCCCACTCAGGATAATCACAGGATAATAGGTGCTGCATTGGTGTTGAGATGCCCATGAAATCTTGGCTGCTGTGTGGTTGTTGTTTTTTCTGGTGAATAAGAGGGTTGCCTCAGTCCAGCTGGGTGTCAGAGTGGTCCTCATGTCAGAGTGGCAGATCTAAATCTAAGAGGCAGGACATAGCCCAGGCCAACCTCAGCAGACGCATGGGAACGCTGACCTCAGCTGACCCAACAAATACACCCTCTATGCAAGAGGCAGTGCCGGAAGATGAGTCTGAACCCATCTCTTTTGGGGTGGTCGCTGATGCAGTCTGAAAGCTTGAATTGTTTGAATAGCTGGCAGAGGTGGTGGTGGTGGTCTGTGGTGTGCTTCCCACTCAGTGTCTTTGCTTGCTAGAGGTAGATATGTTTTTTTTTTCTTATTTTGGTGAAAATTGTGTCCAAGCCTGTTAATTTAAATCCATTGCTTGATTCAAGGCTATCAGAGTGAATAGCAGTGCATTAGACACCAACACCAACCACAATGGGACAGCCTTAATATCTAAGAACAGCTGACCATGCAAATGACATACAATTATGGTATATTATTTAAAATTGTGTATATATTTTGAGCTTTAAACCTGTGATTTAGGAGATTCTGTTTTGTCTTGGAACATTTTGGCAGTTCTTTTTTTCCCCTTACCTTGTATGAAAGTGGCAGTGGGAGTTTGTCATTGCAGGTGTCTCTTGTCATTGGTCTGAGAGCTCTGCACTAGAAGTGTAATTTCAGTTGCAATACATCTCATTCTGTCTGAGACTAAAATAACAGATAAGGTTTAATGTTGTCTTGATTTTTCAAGATTTTGCCAAATGTTTGACCTCATCATCAGCTTAATCTAAATATATATATAATTACTATAAATTATGCTATTTTGAGTGTTACACTCTAAGTTGCTTTGCTGGTCACCTTGACAGAGGCACCAAGCATGTTTGAACTTGGCTGCCTTAAACCCCGAGTCCTCTGTGACATACTTTGCAGGAGGCCAAGCTCGTGGCAGAGAATGAGAGCCATATGTTTCTTATCTGACAGCGCAACAATGAGCTGAACTGTTGTTGAGCTCTGCTGGAAAAAAGCCATCACCACACTGGATTCTATGTGAGGAGAGAGATCCAACATCTGTAGTCCCCCCTTTCCTTTTTTAGTCATTTTGGTATATGGCTACACTTCACAGGTACAAAACACTGTGGATATGAGGTTTCGTCACGTTGTTCTCTTTCTATGGTCACTGCAATTTTTAATAATTCATAGTTGGACCGGCCATGTTTGACTTGTAGTAGACAACTTTTGTATTTGAACATCACCACCACCATTTGCCGTCAGTTTCCATGAACTTTGTTGCTAGCCTGTTGTTTGTATTCTGAAATGATTATTTGTTGTTTGTGTCTGCATCTTACCGTGGTTCAGACAGCCGACGTTTCCCTGACCCATGCTGCTGTGTGGGAACAGCTGAGGGGACGGTTGGCGAAAATGCTGTCTTTCATACTTAAAGTATTTTAATACAGTAAAAGAAAAAGCAAACATTGCATAAGCAGTGTTGGAAAAATTATTATTTTGAACTGGTCTTGCGTCAGTAAAATGCTTGTGGTATTCTCTCTATTCGGAACTAGGAAATATATTAAATGTCAAAACCTATCATTCCAAAACACAACTTCAATCATAGTGAGGGCATAGAGCAAATCAACACGTGCATGCACCGCTACAGTGTTTTTGGTGGTGTATTTCAGATCTTTAGATGGGCGTCTCCAGGTCTCCCACAGAAAAGGTCTTCCTCATGTCATCTACTGTCGCTTATGGCGCTGGCCAGACCTGCAGTCCCACCATGAGCTGAGGGCTGTCGACCACTGTGAATTTGCCTTCCACACCAAGAAGGATGAAGTCTGCGTCAACCCCTACCACTACCAGAGGGTGGAGACACCAAGTAAGTGCAGTTAATTGCTACATGATCCAAATGACTGTATTTAAAATAATACTTTTGCATACAGCCTGTAATGAATATCTATGTGTCTCCAGTTTTGCCTCCTGTCCTAGTTCCACGACATACAGACATCCCCGCAGAGTTTCCACCATTGGATGACTACAGCCCATCCATCCCTGAGAACACCAACTTCCCTGCTGGCATTGAGCCCCAGAGTAACTATATTCCTGGTAAGAAAAACAGCTCCATTATTTCTGTGAACGGAACTTAAAAGTCTGCAAACTCTTTCTTTAGTGATTTGGTGTGTGCCGAAAAATATGTACCTGAATGGAGCATTTACAAGTAGTACTGGTTATTGTAGGAATTGGAGCAACAAAATGGAACAGAAAAACCTTTCTTGGTAAATTTCAGTTGCTTCGATATTTTTTGCCTCCAATGTTCAAGGTTGGCTTAAAATTAATACAAGCAAAAAGTAAAAGCTGTAAAGCATTCGTTAAGATGTTTCAGCATTTGAAAACACACCAAACCTTTGGAATGCTGAGCTTTACCTTTGTCTGTCATAGAAACTCCCCCACCGGGGTATCTGAGTGAGGATGGTGAGACAAATGATCACCAGCTCAACCACAGCATGGACACAGGTGAGTCACGTGACAGGACACTCAATTCAAGCACATACTGTTCTAATTATGCCTTATCGGGATCATGAACCAGTCCTCTATTACTGCTCTATTTTAGGTTCACCCAGCCTGTCGCCCAATCCTGTGTCACCCACAAACAGTAATCTTGGTAAGCAAAACCAAAGGGTTCAGCTCTGCTTGCAGAGCATATCATTTGTTAAGTGTACTTAATTGGTTGATAGCAGTGACATTGGGTAAGGTATAATACTGCCTATACCGCGGCCTTTTCCCAACAAACTGGCATGTGTAATCAAATTACATGTCTCAGTCATTCACTTACTATGTTACTGATTTTTGTTCTTGCTTTTCTGTTTCATACATCATTGAATATAGGCCATGTCAGATATGACTCTCTTTACTCTGCACTACTTTCTATATAGTGGACACTCAATAGTTCACTCAGTAACTTGAGATTTCAAACATTTACTTCATCATCATCATTTTGCATCATCACTGACAGCTGTTGAGTTGACCAGCTGGAATTTTGTCATCTATAAAATGCAGCGCAATGTATTGTGGGATTTTTCAGTGCACTATATCATGAACTCATCTACACACTCAAAATTTGGACACTGAAATAAAATGGCGGACAGTAAATGTAGTGCACTACATGGACATGGCCTTGGTGGTGGCATCCTGGTGGCTCAGCTGGCTCAGACACATACTGCATACCATGTACATATACTGTAGACTGTGAGAGTATATATGTAGGAGCAGATCTGGAGACTGTTTAATCTGAATCATCCTGCAACAATGGACCCATCCCAACCTGACTGTACCCGATGACCGTACCATCGTCAGTAAATCAAGAATAGCTGATGGTGCTGTTCATATAACGTGCACAGACAGTCAGATTAGAATATCTTTGTATGGGTGAGCGTGTTTGTGTCTGTGAGAGACAGATGAGCAATTTACAAGAGCAGTGGACTACGTCTGGGAGGCATAGCCTCAGGGCAGTAACAGAGTAAGAGTGGTATGAATGGACTCTTTGTCTACGGTCTGTCCATGTCTGGAAAAACCAGCAACAGAAAGCTCAAGGTAACGCAATAATAATAATATCCGGTTGCCAGGTTATTCTATCTATGTGGAAAGCCACCAGGAGGTCATCGTTAGAAAAATAAATAGCATGTCATGTCTTGGCCATTCATGGCTGGGGCCATGAGGGTCATGGGAAAGAGCTCTTGAAGAGAAATCAAAGGGAAACTTTATCAGCAGTGAGCATCTCCACAGTCAAATTGCTTGTTTGACTACAAAGCAGTTTACCTGTTCTCACGATCTGAATTCTTTTTTCATGGACCCAACAGGAGCATGCATTTCTGGTAATGTCTCTCCATGTACCCCCCCCACCCTCTGCTCACACAGACTTACAACCTGTGACGTACTGCGAGTCTGCCTTCTGGTGCTCTATCTCCTACTATGAGCTGAACCAGCGTGTAGGAGAGACCTTCCATGCCTCCCAGCCCTCCCTCACAGTAGATGGATTCACAGACCCCTCCAACTCTGAACGCTTCTGTCTGGGCTTGCTGTCCAATGTCAACCGCAACTCAGCAGTCGAGCTCACACGCCGACACATAGGTACTCATTTTATTTCAGAGGGGCCACATAAGCACTGGTGTGATTTGCCTTTCAAATTTGTGAGCTTAGCGAAAACCTTCTCTCTTCCCCTTCCAGGACGGGGCGTGAGGTTGTACTACATTGGGGGAGAGGTGTTTGCTGAGTGTCTCAGTGACAGTGCCATCTTTGTGCAGAGTCCCAACTGCAACCAGCGCTATGGCTGGCATCCTGCCACTGTGTGCAAAATACCGCCAGGTTAGCATGAGAGGATGCCCACAAACACATGAAGCCATTAGAGGCAAAATGACAAGAGCATAATTGTGTTCCAGTTCCTTTTTTGTTCTCTGTGGTAGTAAGCAGAATAAATCTTTATTTTGCAGGCTGCAACCTGAAGATCTTCAACAACCAGGAGTTTGCTGCTCTGCTCGCCCAGTCAGTCAACCAGGGCTTCGAGGCCGTCTACCAGCTCACCAGGATGTGTACCATTCGCATGAGTTTTGTCAAGGGTTGGGGAGCTGAGTATAGGTAAATAAATACATTTCAGCGTGTTTTGGACATGTACTTCTTATTGACTAAATGTGTGTTTATGCAGTATGTAACAGTTAAAGGGCCTGTAGAAGTTAATATGACAAATATATAATATGCTGTTTGCTAAAGATGCCCTATTGAAGCGATACAGATCTAGGCCATTTTCCATTGAGGTAACATCCAGTATAATAAAAGGCAGCAATGTTTCTTAATTCAGTTAAAAATATTTCTTATTTTTTATAATTTAGTACTTGAGATTCCACCAAAAATACCAGCATATAGAATCTGACTGGCAGATTTGAGTTAGTTACATTGAAGTGACTGAATAAGTGACCACAGCCTCCTTCTGACACATTTGCTTTTTTCCTTTCTTCTCTCATATGATGTTATGTACTTGGATAAACACGGAGTGGATGTTGAGGGAGGCTGTCAGGTCTGAGTAAGCCCCAGAGTGTGGGAAGGGGGGGCAGAGAATTTAAGGGGGTCTGAAGTGAACCGACCCCTCTCTGCTTGGGGCAGCTCTCTTGGTGGAAGACATCACGCTGCAGACACACAGCACATAAAGCCATTTAAAGCCAAGACCAGGCACACAGTATACCTTTCCCTTCTCGCTTCCTGTGTAAACTTTGCTGTTCGTTCACTTTGCTGTTCCTATATCAGCTTTCCAAGGTGGAATAAAGTACGCAGGCCATATGCTGTTGTCTTTGTTTGAGCCTGTTTAAATTTGTTAGTAAACAAAAGTTTTAAGTGTCTCGGTTTTTAAGGGCTCATCACGCACACATGTACTGTAGGATACAGTTGTTTCATTAAGCTGTTTGTCCCAGACTTAAGAAGAAAAAGTAAGAGGGCCTTGATGTTGATGGTCAGGATAATTATGAAATTAAGGAGTGTTGTGCACAGACGGGAGCACACTTGGAAAGGAGAAAGAGGGTGAAGGGGGAGGGAGCTGCTGTGAGTCTGCAAGAGAGGGTTGAGTAACGGAGGAAGAATGCAGGCGACATGGAGTGGGAGGTGAACACATTTCAGACACCCTTTGCAAGGGGGATTCCCACGGGACTGTCAGTGGCACGTGTTAAATTTCTGGCACCGAACACGTTGGAGAAAACCATCTCTGATAGAAACTTGAATGACTTCAGAAATAGCCTGTACAGTCGGCTTCAGTGCTGCTGCTCACTCAGCTGAGACTGAGTAGGCTGTCTCTTTGGATTGACTGTATTGAAGTTACATTAACAGTGACATGTCTCAGGGATGTTAAATGGATGGTACGATGATGTAGTATGAAAAGCTATCAGTAATGACGAACCCCCTGTTGACCCTCTCTTTCTGTCCCCTGCAGACGTCAGACAGTGACCAGCACCCCCTGCTGGATAGAGCTGCATCTCAACGGCCCTTTGCAGTGGCTGGACAAGGTCCTGACACAGATGGGCTCTCCCAGCATCCACTGCTCCAGCGTGTCGTAGGAGCAGCACAAGCTTTCCAGAAACCCTCCTTCCCCTCCAAACACTTAGACACAAACCACATTGGAAAACTCAAGCGTCTCTTAGTGACGACACAGGAAGAGATGCCGTTCATCAAATCAACGAATCCCTCTCCTCACTCGCTGTCTCTAACATTTCACCTCACATCTAGAGCACTTTCCTTAGTACCATTTAGTGTCTGCATTTGATGGTAATTTTAGGACTTGTACATTGTTTTGTTTTCATGTGTTCAACGGCAGCCACAGGGTATTTTCAATAGGTTTAAAAGACTAACCACATTCTCGTCATTATTCATTCAGACATTATTCATGTCTATGCTTAGTGTTGTATTTTCTTTTTCTTTTAATAAGGGAGATCGAAATGTTTATCTCCCAAGTTGAAGTTCTGGTACAGTTTCAGCTTTGTCACCTTTTACATGTTTCAAAACATTTTTGATTCTATGAATTAGCTAAAATTACGAATACGCTGTCATCAGTGGTGTTTTCAGTGTCCCAGTACCACTCTTTGTAATCGCTGAATTGGGAGGCTTATTTATCAATTGAACCATAAATTAAAACATGTAATTCTGAGTAGTTGTTAAATAGAATATATTTAATTAATATTTTAAGTACAAGGTACTTTGCCCATACTGATTTATCAGTATTGATGAAAGTGTCAATTATCTGATTGATCATGTAATTGGTATTTTATCTAACAAAATATAGACATTAGCACCATTGTTTCTTGAAAAGAACCCTTGTATGAAAACTATTTTGCTCAGTGAAAGAGACATTTTATAAGTTATTTTTGCATACTGTCCTGCATGGGAATATATTTTTTTTAATGCCTCAATATAATTGTACATAAATATTTATAGCTTGTGATTTCTTGTAGTCATGCATTGCTTGAAACAGTGGACCTGACTGACCTCTGGCATGAGTAGATTCACAAAAGGACTCCTGGTTCTTTGTTGTGACACTTAGAACTACTGTACCAGTGATTACTGTTAGTTCATAATAGAAACATAGGGTATGAAAAACAGTGTGAGTGATCATAGGGGACTGGTAGAATTTAGGCACAGTGTGACTTCGGTGTGAAGGGTACTCACTCGCAGTAACTGAGGCTGTGGTAAATGCAGGTTTTTTTCCCATATTACCAACTATTAGCCAGTAGTACACTGTGCTCTATGTGGGTACATGATGCACTTCCGACTTAGTTTGTTGATCAGTGTAAAGCTTTAGTTCTCGTGGTAGTTTGCTTGTCCAGTAAATAATGTATATCACATGTACATTGCTACAATATAAGGCATGTAATACGCTTGCAGTCTTTGGACATTGTCTATGAAGCCACCATATTTATCCTGCACTTACTTGCAGTACATAAGTCTGAGTCACCATGTAATCCACTTACAACAGTTACATGGTGCTAAACCGAAATACTGTGTACTGCAGTGCATTAGGTAGTTGGTAGATCTGTATCAGTACATGTGTTCCTTGATATTTTTAGTTGGTGGTTTTCAGTTCCAAGTCTTATGTACATGTTTGTTCATGTAGCCTAATATTTGTTCTCAAATGACCATTGTTTTGTTATCTGTGAAAATTTAATAAATTGCAACTGAGTAAAAAATAACTTATGAGCCAGTGTTTTTTTAAGCATGGCTTGTAATAAATGGCGTCACTGTCAGTTGAGAATTCAACCCTAAGGCAACTTTTGAGGCTGTAGTTTGCGGTGGTATTTTGTTGGATGGCATATTGTAAGCGTCACATGCAAATGTAAATGACAAATGACAAAATACTTCACCCTTCAGTGTAATGCTGTCCAACACAGCACAGGGAATGAACATTTCATTTATTGGAGATGTACTCCATTGGAGCATACAGGTGTTCCTGTTTTTCTGCTCTGCATAAGAATGAATTAGCTGTATGTAACCATGGAGCGCAAGAGTCTTGTGTTCACAATAAATGCGCCACACTCACACTACAGAGCAGAACATTTAAAATCACAAGTTTTTATGTTGATTAAACAGAATGTGCATTAAATGTTTTTCAACTATTCTGAGGATAAGGCACATTATGTCACTTGCTTAAATATGTGACAAGTGTACCTAAAGGACGTATACAGAAATCAAAGCCCACATGGTTTAATGTTGTTTTTCCACGTGCAACACCATTATGTGTTGAGGTACTCAGGGCTTGAAGCATAGCAAGGGGCCCAAGGGAGAAGACTGAGGGTCAGGGCCATCCATTGGCTGTCTTCTCTCCCTAATCAAGATATTCAACTGTTTCTCACTATACATCAGTATTGCAATCATTTAAGGATCAAAAGTTTCTAAATATGACTATGCCTACAGTGACATCTGTAAGCATCTCCACCTTCCAGGTGCAAAAAGCAAGTCAAAGGGCGCTGGATCTTGTGGGAGCCCCAGGAGAGGAGAGGAGGAGGATGAGGAGAAAAGAGACCGAGTCACAGGTAGATACTTTTAGCTTTCCTCGCCTGATGATAACCCGTCTATCTCATCATCATCGCCACCGATGGCCATCCAAAATGCTTTTGCTACCTGGAAAGCAGATTTAGAGTTGATATTGGTTTATAAATAAACATGTTTACCCAGTAGCAATATACAATTCTCAGAGCCAATCAAGGATTCACACACACAACGTGCTACTGTTCCAACAAATCAGATTTGAACAAAAGTCTTGGTGTCTTATAACTGGGGGTGAATATAGTTGCTTACCTTCTCTGCATGAACCTTTCTCTGCTCATGAGGTAATGAGGATGCTTTGTCTGCAGGTTGAAAATCAGAGAAAACCAAAACATCAAACAACATCAGCTGTACAAATATTTGACCTCCACACCAACAATGAGAACGAGGTACAAACACACCAAAATCATAATGCTTTAAAAGAGGCCATCAGAGGCTGTGGGGGTTTTTGCAGACAAAGTTGCATGTTCGCTTTTCATTTCTAAATTACCTTTCATCTCTTTTAATTTGGTGAAGAGGCGCTCAAAGTTATCCACATCTGCATCTCCAGCCGTGAGATTAGCGAGCTCCTGAATGTCCAGATCAGTCATTGCATCTGAGCAAATCAACACAAGCAATTAAAATATCCATCTTTTGGGTGCACATACTGAGGAATATGTACCAGCAGGATCAACCTCAGTAGCAAAAAGAGGCTTTATCAGGAGTTCACTTACCAACTACTGTGTCTCCCTGTGTGTCTGTGTTTGTACTGCTCTCTGTACGGTTCGCCTCCTCACTAACAAGTGAGCCCTCTATTGGCAAACTGGAAGACTGCAACAGAAAAGAAGCTGGGTTAACATACCTCCTCCAAAACAGTCAGATTGATAACCCCATTTAGATAAACATGGATTGATATACACGAGAAAAAAGTAATAAAACACTGAACGCTAATTGTAATTATTAGAATGAAAATGGTTACACAAAATTGCCACTGACTGGAGGATCTTGACAGCTGTGTGGGCGTGGGTTGTTGTGTCTGGAGGCCACCAAACTACTCATCAGACCAAAGCCCTGATTGTGCCCTATCAAGCACAGATATAACCAGTCACATACCATACATGCAAAGAGATAAATTAAACCGTCAGAGGAAAGTGCAATGGGTAATTATACTGATGTCATCTCACCATCTTTCATCTCCACACTGGACCACACGTTGGCATTGAGGGCCTGGACAATCCTCTTCACTCCTGTGGATTCTGGAAAGTCATCTGATGAAGGCAACAAAGACGGTGAGATGGAGAACACAAAAATGAGCAAAACATGAACATTAAAAACCTAAATGTGTTCAATGTCATTGTAAAACTGACCATCCTCATCTGGCAGCTCCTGCGGATTGAGCTCCACCAGCTCAAAGGCATGGGCCAAACACCACTGTTGTGCTTCATGTCTGGTCACCCCTAGAATACAAATCAAAGTTCAGCTGCCAGACAATAACCTGCAAAATTGTATTCCAGGGATCTCTGCTTTCACACATAGCGGGACAACTTACCATTTTCACAGACTCTGTCACACACCAGAATGAGCACCTCTGGAGCCAGATCTTCCACCACCGATATCCAAGGATGCAGTTTTTCCAGACCATCCTTCTGCAAACACCATGCACGTATAATAAACGATCCACATGTATCATAGGATATACTGCTGAGATTTTCAAACTATACTTTATTGATAAGTCGCGTACCACTGTGCTGTCAAAATAAGCGATGAAAGCCTGCATGGACTGAGCGATCTCCGATGACATTTGATAAGTGCTTGGTACAACACATAGTCTGACATCTGCTGTATAATATTTGTTGTTGATGGTCCATGGGTACCAAGCTACTGATTCTTCTCTCTTGATCGGCTCAGGCAAAGTCTTCGAATTGAGGATCTCTGAGATAAAACACATGTTAAAAAAAAAATCACACATAGAAGATACAGACATTACGTTAGGCTAAGGTGCTCTGCTTACTTTCACTGTGACGGCGACAACCTGTAGAAATGTACTAAACCTCCTTTAGACTGACCATTGCTGTTTCTATAACAGCCCCACCAAAAGAAATCATTGAACTAGCTTGACAACCTGAGACAAACGGGTTATTAAGCCGTATTAGCATCATACAGTCGCAATCAAATGGTATCTATCATGCTAAGAGTAAGTTAGCTTCGTTTAAGGTTAGCCTGTTTGCCAATCCTGCACATTAGGCTTTGTTAAACTTACGTTTTATCAGCTCTTCCTCTTTAAAAGCATTGTCACAGCTGGTGATGAGCACACATGGAATTGTAATCTCTGTGTTTTCTTCTAAGGCCGACATTTTTACAATATTTCGGACAAGCTTCTGCAGCTGCTAGCTTAGCGTGACGTTAAACAACTTTATAACCTTTCAACTCTGAGCCGCTGCGACGGTCTCTTCCGGTGCATCGTTAGGTTGAAGAAACAGAGCTCACGGCTTGTTTTAATAACGCCTTTCGATAAATTTTATGTGCGTTGCCGTTACATTATTTTATTCTCATAATATAAACATTAAAAACGTGATTCGTGTTTAAATTAATTGCGCTTCCTGTACTGAAGCGTTTTAGAGATGAGTATGTGAAATTATTTTGCCCCTTTATTTGCCTCACAGGCGAGACACCACCCCGAAAACTCCACCAATAAATCGTTAATGTATGAGTAGGTGTCTTTACAGTAAGATTAAAGCAGGGCCACAGTTGACATTTGTGCTGCTAATCATAATAAAAGTTTTCCATTGGTGTGCACACAGACAGAAACTGACAGTCTGACAGCTCCTACTCGGGGAAAAATAACAATGTCGAAATTCTGGGTGTCATCTTGTTGTTATGGTTACGAATACTGTCTGAAGAATTCTCATGGATCATTCGCGAGCTAACTGGCTGATAACAATAGTTAATGTTAGCTATCACAAGACCTCATTGTGATATCGCGACATGTTCAAGTGTTCCCAATACTAAGAAAAATGGCTGACACGCTTAAAAACGAAGATACGGTGGGAGCAGTTTTATTTCAGGTAATGTTGTCTTGCTACCTTGGCTTAATATTAGCCAAGTTAATAACTAAGTACACGCCTTCCTAGAGAAAGGCTACGTTAGCTAGTTAATCTATCTGTCTTTGGCTAACCAGCTAGTTTTAGAGATTAAGACCAAGTTAATGTTATTATGAGCAGAGTTATGACCACAGTGCAGACAATAACTAAATGTTATCAACATTTCTTTTTCTTTTTAAACATACAAACTTAGATAAGCTCCTAATATGCAAGAACAATTCATGGTTGTTGGTAGCCCCACATGTGGCCCGGGCCGAAACCAATGTTTACATCTAGTATATCCATAAACTGTGCCCCAACTTTTCAGAAACAAAACTACAAGCATGGCCCCATTGTTTTCTTATTCGCTGTACGCAGCTTCCACTGTCTAAGCCTGTTTGAGGCCCCGCTATCTCTGGTCGGCGGATGCATTACACCTTGCTTTACTGCTATCCTTAAAAAAAAAAAAAAAAAAAAATCGGGTTTGTTTACAGTTATGCCTTTAAGAGTAATGGCAGAACAAAATGTGTATTGATTTTAATATTCAATCCACTGCCGGACAAGGTTAAAAAAATCCACATCACAGAACTGTATGTTTCAGGTTCAGGATGATCTGAGACAACTCAGATGTAATCTTGAGAAAATCACCATCAGTGAGAGGGGAACAACACTGGACATTCAACCCTTGAACTCTGCCATTCGCAAAACAGAGAGCAACATCAGGGTGAGCATGCTTCATGCAGAAAAATTACTGATATCAATGAATATACATCAGAATTACACACAGACAACTTCTATCTTCTTTAATTGTAAATAGAAACACACAGAGGATTATCTGAAAACAGTGACTAAGCAGCTTCTGGTTCTTCCAAGCATTGAAGACTTACAAAAAAAGACAGTGCAACTTCCCAAACGGTAAGTCCTGGTAAGCAGAAGCTGATGTGTTGTTACTAAATTATTTTCTAAAGTTCCCCACCTCACTGTTAGAACTTTGAAGAAATGTGTATAGATTTGCATATATTCTGGTGATGGGTATTGTGATCAGAAAAGAGACTCATTACACAGGAAACCTGCTCTGGAAAGTATCCCAGATATGCATCCACACAGAGAGGACCTTCCAGGGGCTTCACCTGGAGAAAAGGTAGATTATTATTCATGCACAGAGAGGAATGCTCATTTTTTACTTAGAAATATCGAGTACAAGATGTCTTATTATAATCAAAGTTCTGTACTTTTCCTCTATCTGTCTTGTGCAGCACAAGTCAGCTTTAGCCATGCGTTTGCTGTATAATCCTGCTCACCCAAACAACAGAGCCATTATGCACCAGAAATTTGGAATATCACTACCTAATGTGCACAAGAGGAGCACAAATGCAGTAAGTAATCTGGCTATAAATGTAGATACATTTAACGTTAGGATTATATTTTTCTATGCCTTGCATGTTTTTCACAGAATTGGACTTTACAGAGAGGTTTGATGAGGTACTTTGAAAATACATCGTGGTTTTTGGGCTGTTGGTATCATGGTAACTTAATAATGTCAGAAATAATGTTAAAAGTATACTGTGATTTTCACAAGAGATCTATGAAAAACACAGTACCTCATTGTGATATATTATGTACTCCAGGTGGGTTTAAAGTGAACACGATAGACTTGATGCTACTTGACACAGGTCTGCCTTGGAATTGAGGTAATAGCTGACTTTTTCTCCTATAATTGTGTACTGCAATTTGTTGTCAGATTGAGTAGTCTATGTGAAAGTCATGGAGTGGATGACAGTTAATTCAGTTGTGGCTTTGTAAAACCCAACACCCAGGAGATCTTGTGGAAATCAGGCCACATCTGGTATTTTGGCTTACATAGGTATGTAGCAGATTTTCTCATCACACTTCAGTCTTACTGTTGGAAAAGACTATAATCAACTATAATCATAAACTATAATCAGAATAGTGCCATGTCCTCCAGTTATTTGCTGCATGCAGTTGAAATTGATTCCTGTGTCCTGAGTCTTTGTTGATATTAATTGTAACATACAGCACATGCCTCCGGAAAGATTTGATTAGGAAGCATTGCAAGAGATTCTGCTACAACTAAGATGAATTGGATATTGTTGTTCCTTTCCCTGATACTCACTCCCTTAATCCCCAGAATAGACACTTTATGCTGGAGTGAAGAGTGATGGTACAGATCTGCATTAATAGATACTTCAAATCTCATGCTCAGAGAGACAGTGACATAAAGGTCACTTGGCTTAGTGATGACAGCCAGCACTTATCACAGAAAACAAATTAATCTTTGCAAAGGTCGGCATTAGTTTTAGATATATTTTACACACTTTCTTCTCCAATATGTTTTTGGGAATCTATACCTGACATGAGAAATTGTGGCCAAGACTGTCATTCTGATATAGGAGAGATGGAAGTGCTGGCTGCAGAAAGCGGAAAGCGGCAGATTGCAGCACATCAGCATTCTTCTAAAGAAACAGGCGCCTGATTGCTGTGCTATGGGCTACTGGTTTACAGCTGTCTCAGGACAGAAGTGGGTACCTGGTCCAGCATGCCAATAAGACAGCCGTAGCTTCTCCAACTGCTAACCACTGGCTCCCTGCCTGCTGCCTCCTCCTGCTACTCGGGCCAGCTCTTCTCCACTTCATACCCATGCCAGGGAATGAGCTTTTGCATTTTAGCAATTTTACAAAAGGTGCCACCTTTTCCCAACCCCATCTGAAACAGATGTGTGCCTCTGAGGGGAGATTCTCCCAGCACCTGGCTACTACCTGTGGTCTGTCAGAGAGCTCAGTGGTCTGAGGAGAACGAAGGAGAGGACATTAGGTGACAAGTTTGAAGGATCAGCAACACAAACTTTATGTTATCTGAGTTATGAGACGTTTGAATCGGTTTAGTTTAAACTAGGCCATTAAATCTACTTCTAATTTTATTATGATGCAATAGTGCGTGCTCAAAAAATGTAGCATAACAGATCTTTAATCTTTAACTTTTTGATTAATAGCTGTAGGAGATGGATTACAGGACAATTTACAACTTTGCCAGTGCCAGTTTTTTTATTCTCCTAAATGCTTAATGAATACAGAAAAGCTATTGTTTGTAATCATGCAGCCCTCTCCTTTACACTCATTCTGCTAGACAGTGATTTTTTTCTTACATCACAAAACCGAAATGAGTCCTATTGGTGGTTGGTTGCCTCCTATACTTACACAGATGTCTCTCAAAAAGAAACAAACTCTGAAGAAAAGACATTCAATTTAAACTTCTCGAGCTCTCAGCGTGTAATTGGTGCATTTTGTTTGATGAAGGTAAGGCTTGGCTTGTTTTTACAGAGGGCAACAGTGTTTTAGGAAAAGATCAGGAACCACTGGACCAGGATCTGCTTTGATTTATATTGTATGTGCAAAGTCTGATCTTATAAACATGTTCTGTTCAGGCGAAACATCATAGAATAATCACGGGCCCTGCCATGAGTCTTCAGTCCATTGAACAAAAGGGCCGCCATAGTCTGGCACTTGAAGAAGAGATGGGGACAGGTAAACAGACACATACCTCATCATTCACTCCTCACCACTGTCTGTCAGCTGCTACTAACTGTAATTCACATTGTTACATGAAATTATTCAGATTCTTTGTTTCATCTTAACTTTCTTTTTCCCCAATTGTTATCTCTCACATTGTTTTGAAAGTTATTTTTCATTTTCATCAGTGCCAGATCCAAGTTTGCTTCGCATGTCAATCCAACACAAGGCTGCTTCTCTTCACCCCAGAGGCAATTCATATTCTTCTAAGATTGGTCAGTGCTTCTATTCTACAGAAGATATTTGCAGACATATTCACTGGATTCTATGTCACATATTTTATTTGAAGTACATCTATAGTCTTTCAAATAACATAAAGGGTTTGTGCAGTCTTGAAAGTTTAGAAAATGCTTAACACCAGTAGAGTACAGTTGAACCTGTAAAGTTTGTGGCTTTAGGTCTGATAGGCTCGAAGTCCAGGTGTCTCAAGCAGCTGAAATGGGAAACAGAACCTGGATCCACCTGCGAAAGAATAGACAGAGAATGTACTCCCCTCTGGACCACCAAGACACCACCTCCCTCCACAACCTCCAAGAGCCTGGACCACAGGGGTATGGTGCAAGACACCAACGGTCTTTTCCCTAAAAGCCCTCAAGTAAGAATACTGCAATAATTTTAAATAGATGTTAAATTAGATAAAGAAACATAAGGTCATCCAAAGACAGTACTTTAGTTCATTTACTTGTGTTATTTAGTTTGGTTGTCTCTCACTTGTGTCCCTCTGTTTTGTAGAATCTACATGTTCCTGTAAACGTCAGCAAATACTCCTTTACCATCATAAAGGGACAGATCAACCCAATGGCGACAGATTTCTTTCACTTCAAGCAGAGCTTTAGCTTGTGCTGGAGCAGTGTGGTAGATGCTCTGGAGGCCCTTGAAAAGCTGCTCAGGGACTTTGCTGTGCCTCTAGCTAAAGTGAGCGGGGAACGGCTAGTGGAGTACAGCCATGGTTGGGATAATGGCTGGAGAAAGACTCCTCCAGTGATCAGCCTCCTCTCAGTGCTTGAAAACCGGGAGGAGGTATTGGATCTGGTCTCACGCCCAGGTCAGCGCTACAAGGGAGTGGGAGGCATTGAGGCAGCTGCCATCCACATCCAGTCCTGCTGGAGGCGCTACCTAGCTCGGACAGCCTACCTGCGCCACTGTCAGCGCAAGTGGGCGGCAGGGACCATCGCCATCTCATGGTTGATGCACACTCAGATGCGTCGTGTCAGGAAGGCCCTGCAGGCCCGGCGTTTCAGACAACTGGAGAATTACCGCAGCAGAGCCCAGGTGATGTTACTTATATCCAACGTGTTCTTTCTCTCTCTTTCTCTCTCCGTTTCTGTCTGAGGTTTTTTTAATCATCATTATTTTTATAATCATGTACTCTATAGAAAAATGACAGGTTCAGAGGCATCCTTCCAGACGTGCCAAGACTCTCTGCTACTCTGAGTAAATTATTGTAAAAGTAAGAACAGAAATGGGATAATCCCTTGTCTATAAGAATACAGAGTCATTAATCATAGTAACTTTAACTAAAATGTGCAGCTGTAGTAGTTCTGGTTTGAGATGAACAGAAACACAGAACAGCAGAGGGGAGCAGTGAGACAGAGTAGAACAACAGAAAGAGGCAAGATGAACATAAAACAGAGGATTTAGATGAACAGAAGGGAACAGCAGAAAGAAAGACTGAGACAGATGAACAATAAAACTGCAGCCACATTGCCGGCAAAAGAGACAAATAGAGAAATAGTGATTATGAGGGCTGGAGATCAAGGGCAAAACCCAATCTGTTCTGATGGTCAATTACAGTACATGCAGCAGTAACTAAATATATAATGCCATGCTATAAGTATTATATATCATTTAAATATTTAAATTAAAAAATATGTTGTGGTGATATTAGGATTTAAAATGGAAACGGACTGTAACAGGAAATTATTGTGAATGCAGTGGTGTAATGTAAGTTTGATCGACTTGAATGGGAAATTTACAAAATGTAAGTGTGCCAAAACTGATTTAATTTAACGCAGTTAAAATTGCCATGATTTTATTTGACGTGGTAATTAAATTCTAGATTTTCTGGGGTTTATACCTCGTTAAGTTGTTAAGACCAATTTACTACTTTACAGCTTTTTCCAGGGTCTCACAACTTTTATATCCAATATTTCTGATTATTTTAAACATTTCCGCCATAGCAGAACCTTACAATCTAAAGCTCAAGAAATAAAAATGTGCTTCTATTTAGCTCTTCAAGAGAGGAGTGTGACAGCACAATTTCCCTGTATGCACAGTGCTCTGTAAATTTCTTTCCCATTCAGCATAGATGTCATGTCTGTGCTGTCATCTGGGTTGTACATCTTTAGAAGCGCTGACACAATATTAATTAGTGCCTACAAGTTCATTTCATTTTAACATCGTTGTGTGTGTATACATGCACTAAATGTATGTTCTCACTCTTTAAACATTCATACCCTGTTAATTAAGCCTGCTAATCTTCCCCTGGCAGTGGCATCATGTACACTTGCTGATTGAATTAATTGTGAGAAGATGTTTCTAAAGTAAACGCTTAATTTAATTAAGGTGGTATTTTATGCTTGGCTTGCTTCTGTTAGCCCAGAGAGATATTGCCTTGATGTGTTTTAGCTATGCAGTGATGTGATGATTTGTGTGTGTGTGTGTGTGTGTGTGTGTGTGTGTGTGTGTGTGTGTGTGTGTGTGTACATGCTCAAGCAGTCCCCTCTCTGATCACTCCTTTTCTCCATCCCCAGCATCTGGCAGCCAACTGGAAACACATCCAGTCCTCCAAGAGGACCATTATCCACATCCCTTCATTAGGTAGCTTTCTCTGCCCGCTGCACACACACACATCTGATCTAGCAGCAGTCATCCCCTGTCTCACCACTCTGCTGCTCCAGTCTGTGGCCCTGGTGGAGGCACTCTGTCTCGTTCAAATGATTCTCTGCAGGAAAGCACTCACAGGATGATGACAGTCCCCATGCCAGGGAACTGAACAATTTAGTCTCAATCGCCATTTAATTTGCAGATTAAGCAAATGAAAAGCCATTATGTTGAATATTTGCAAGAGGCACAAAGGTCTTATTTTATTGCTGTGCAAAAAAAAAAAAGAAGAAAAAGAAAAAAAAAACAACCCAAAAGAGGAAGAAGCTGCTGTGTTTTTGAACCAGACACAGAGTGCAAGCTATGATCCGTTCTTGTTCTAATTTCACCATGGCACTCAAATTTAGACTGTAATCAGGCATGTGCATTGTAAATCATTCAGCGATTGTCTAAAATTATTAAGCCTAATTACTAGCAGATGGAATGCTTTATTTGCACTTGGGGTGGCTACAGAGAGTGCTGTGTGAGCAAGGATAATTAGAAAGTTGAACCCCATTGTTGTTAATTAGCATGAATCCAATCATTTAATTACCTTGATTCAGTTGAGGATTCTCTCTCAGGCAGATATCCAGACAGACATTGAGTAAAATCCTGGAGGTACCACTGGATGTAGCTCAGTGGTGGCTGGACATGATGCAACAGGACTCCCAGCACACGACAGACACTGCACCTGCTAGTTATTAAGATAAATTAATCATCAGAATGCACTACTGTGCGATTAGACTTACCTGCCACATCCCCAAGTCCAGTAGCCCGCACGTCTGAGGGCAGCTGTACGGAGCTTCATATTTTTAGTAAAGCCAATTACGGAAGATGTGATCTCTCTTTGAAAGTCTTGTGCAAATACTTGTGACCTTGTTTTGACAGGATACTCTCAGAGCCAGCGACTGAACTTGAGGGGATTTGACATCCTACAGAACATCCAAATAAGCAGACTGTGTGACATTAGAGGTCGGAGCATTTCACAGTGTCATACACACTCGCGCACACACGTCTGCTTTCCCTGCATGCTTTATCGTAAACATGTAGTTTGTAAAGTCCTCTGTATATTTTTAGATAAAAATGTGGAAGTGATCTACGTATGTCCGCGGCATCTGGAGGAAGACATCTTGCACTATTACACGAGCCTCCTGAAGTGTGATGGAGCCACAGATGGAGCTGACACCGGGGCAACTCAGGCCTCATCCTCCATCAGACGTTTTGTCATCCTCACACCTGAGGCTGTAGATTATTTCCCAGTAAGATCAATCACTTTCACTTTTTGTGCTCAAATTAAACTTTAAACAAAAACTTGATCATGCGTGTTTTCTGTAGGATCTTAGAAATTACCGAAGAGAAATCGATTGTATTGTACTGTAGAGGTACATCTGTAGTTTGTGAATTCTCCTCTAGAGGGTACTAGAGGAGATTGTTACTGCACAGTTGTCTTCTGTGAGCTACACTCTCTGTCTGTTATATTGTTTTTCATTCCCTTTTACTACTTCTGAAATTAAACATATGTGTTATTTTGAAGTAAACACACTAAAGCTATAGCAAGTTATACTTAATTAAAATACATTTAATGGTCTCTAGCTGGTGTTCAGTAAATAATTAAATTCTATATTAGTTGCTTTAATTATCTGTTCATTCCATCTAACTGCAGCACTTTCAGACATTCTGAATTGTTTTGATTACCTCAGTACAATAAAAGCAAGGTGTTGTGATATTGTCTTTTTACATCCAGCAATTCTATCCATCTTTTTACCTCCTTTCGCACTAGATTGAATGTGCAACATGACATGGTCTTCTTCATTTCTTTCTATTGATTTTCCTGCTGTTTTGTTGTTAAACTGTGCCAGACGTGTTGCTGAGATGAATCACTGCTACCCATGGCTGGCAGCGCATTCTGCCAGTGACAGAAGGGATAATTCCATGTGGATCAAATAAATACAGATGTGAAGTAATTAGTTATATTCCCAAGGAGCTCATTGCTAGCACACATTAAAGATGTGAAGGATAGGGGAGGCCTCCCACAGGCAGCTTTTATCAATTCAACCTGCTAGAATACAGAAGAGGTCAAAACCCTGCTGGCTATTACAATAATAGATCTGTTGTGTGTACACAGTGATAAATCAGGTCGAGGAACAACCCTTGGAAGACACACTTAGAACTCTTAGCTCCAGCAGTAATCTTTTTCCCCTCTTGTCTTCCAGACCCACAACATGTGCCTGTCCACACTGCTCAAGTACAGTCCACGTACCCTGAAGCGCATCAGGAACCTGATCCAGGGGAAGCAGGCTTATATTGTGGGTGGAGTGGCCCATGTGGATGACCTGGCAGTGGCTGAGGAGCTAGGAGTGCCAGTCCTGGCTCCAGAGCCGGCAATTGCACAGCTGTACAGCACCAAGTCTGGAGGGAGGAGGATCTTCGCCGGGGCAGAGGTTGATCTACCTCCTGGTCAAGAAGACATCTACTCGCTAAACCAGGTCAGAGATCAAAAACTCAAACACATACACAGACTCTGGTACAGTATTTATAACTTTGTAAGTGCCTGCAAACACAGAACACATGTTCATTTTCACTTTAACTTCCACTTGTAACTTGTAAATCTTTAAGTTTGTAATTCAAGTGTCTCTCTCTTGGTTTAGCTTCATGAAACACTGGCTGAGCTCATGGCTCAAAACATGGATGTGCAGCGTTGGCTCTTCAAGATGGACTCTGAGCATGGCGGCCGTGGTACAGCATACTGTGATATGTGCCATCTTAGCTGCCATAACTGGGCCCTGAAGGAATACCATCGTTATGGTGCTGAGCTATGGAACACAAAACGGATTCAGGTAAAAATGAGACTTGGAGGATTGTGTCATTCCCTCCCTGTCATAAACTATAGGGCCACTTCTTAAAGCACATTTTCTACACTTACTTTTATGCAATGTTTTATTGAATTTGCTTGAATTTTAGGTTTGTGTTTTTATTTTTTTTTTATTTATTTCCCTTATTACTTCTCCCTAAATTGAGGTTTTTTACTATTATGTGTTGTTTTTATGGCTCCCTGCAAAGCACTGGTTTTAGAGAAGTGCAATACAAATAAAGTTTATTGCTATTATTATTACACTCATGCCAATGAGGATTCGGCCATTTAAGGTTAACATGGTAACAACTAGATGCTTAACAGATAACATTACAGTAACAGCTAGATATTAAAATGGAGATTGTGCTCCTTGTTGACATAAGGCAGCTCAAAAAAAGGCTTAGAGCCACTTCTGTCATTGATGGAACAAAAGCATAGGTCACAGTGGGGTCAGAGAGATACCATCATTTAGCTCAGAGTGGGGTGTCTTCATGTAACAGTCACAAGGCTGGTCCCTGTAGTACAGTATTTTGAGCATTGTCCCCAGAACCACAGATCATTAAATTAGTACATAAAAGATCTGTTTATACACACAGCCATTATCCATTCTCTGAGGCACACACATCAACCAGTGCTGGTGTGCTGAAGAGAATAAAAGCCTGCCCAGTGGTAGGGATGCCCTAACTCACCTGACAATTAAATCACAATGCAGACATTCTGGTCAACAGAGCATTTCTTTCTCTGTACACATGTGTATATTTTTATTAAACTATTAATGTCCCACAGATTCACACCTGATTTGATATGTTTTAGAAATGCCTTGAAAGAATTTGGGAGCAGAAATGACACTGAACACTTTAACCCTTAATTGCAGCTGATGTTGATGCTTTTATCCGCTGCTTGAGCATTACGACATTCACTTTTCTGTCTGTCTGTCCATAACACTCATTGGATGCGTCTGAGCATTTGTCAAGAGAACATTTTAGGACAAATACCATGTGTAGGGTTAAAAGTATGACATTGTGAATATATTAACATTTGCTTTCTTCTTAAAAACTAATTTGAGATAGAATCTCTTAGACCTACTTGAAACACATAAAATGTACTTTATCATTGGTAAACCATTCATTTAGTACAGATGCAATCAGTACACAGCTTCTGCGCCTCTGGCTCTTATTTCTCATATGCTTACAAAGTAGCCTTTGATTTTCTGTCATGTGTTAATTACCGTATTTTGCCATTTAACTGGGAGCTTTGTGTAAACTAATTACTGGCTAATGATTGTGGGCTTGGAGCACAACGATTTTACTTTTTATTCCATTCGAAAGAACAGCAGTCATCTCAAGCTTCTTACGGCTCACTCTGTTTCGTTCCTATTAGCTCGTTCTTTGATTCATAGTGTATGTGTGGTGCGGGGCTGTAATTGTTGTGGCATTGGTGCTGTTAATTATGGCAGAGAATGGCTGAGCCACAGCCAAGGTCCATAATGGTGGCTGAGGCAGCACAGAGAAGTAAATGGGGTTTGTTTCACCAGCTGGGGTCCCATGGAGAGGGAAGAGTGCCGAGGCCCCCAGTGTAGGCCGACAGCCCCGGGGCTTCTGGGCCATATGGACACAACACTTTAACTGGCCTTTATTCTACACCTTGCTCTTTTAATCAAAGCAAAGCCCACATCCTGTGCTCCTCATTGCATGATTTTTTGTTATGACATTGTTTTCCCCTAAAATGTGTCAGCCCCCTAAATGTATTACATCGTCCTTCTGCTGTTGTACCCTTGTATATTGAAGATAGCAATTTGGCTCTATATGTTGAAAGATTACAGAACATAGCTGTTGATTAGATAGAAGCATATGAATATTTTATATCAGTGCATCTCCTTGCTTTCCTCTCCTCACAGCAGAAACCGTAGATGGATGTTTAAACATGGCAGTATATTTTGAGATATAACACTCATTAACAAAGCACTTTGCTGAAAAGAAGTGGACCTAATTGCAGTGGCAGTGACAGCTAGTGAATAGGATATATACTCACAATGCTGAATATTTGCAATCATTTAAGCAATAGATGTTTATGAAAATAGGGGCAATTTAATTATTAAAGAAGCACAAATTATCAAATGAAGCATTTTAAATATTAATTCATAATGTTACAGCTCCTCACCAAGATTATTGTTCACCAAAAAATAACAAATAAGTGATGATTGAAGTGCATATTATACAAATATGTTTTACAATTCAGTGGAATGTCTCATACCATTTGTAATCACCGTAAAGTAGAGAGGGAATTAGAGAGTATACTTGACCTTAGTTTACGCAGACTGTGTGCATATTTTTTTAATTATTGCTTGTTCTGAAGGGCGCAGCATGAACGAGCCTGACTCATAAGAATGCCATGTGGTCTTTCAGAATAATACCAACAATCAGATCCCTTCCGGCTATGCCAAAGTAAGCCTAAAAGGCTACAAAATGAAGGAATGGGGATCGCATCAGCACTACAGGTCACCACAGAGGTCTAGTCGATGGTGTGTTTCTCTGAATATTGCGAGGCCCACAGCCTCCAGCACAATGTTTCAGCCTGCAGAAAGCCCCCGGGCATCTTTTAGCATTTACACAGAGAGAGGTTAAAGACATGTAGATCTGCACCCATGCAATGCCTGAAGGGGGCCACACACACACTTAAGCGCTCACACAGCTTGCATATGGATCATTAGGCACAAGAGGGTAAAAATTACACCTAATAGCGTCAACAGATGGAGTATTTCTTTTTGTCACGCTGTGTACAAACAGATCTTGAGCAACACCTTATTTAGGTTAAGTTTGTCAACGAAATGGGTCATTTGATAATCACTACCACCGAAGAGGTACAGGCACATTTTATACAGATGTTTTATGTCTAAATATTGTGCAGTCTGTGATTGCACAAAGGAGTTTAAATATATGATGTTTGGCCTGAACATAATTAACCTGATTTTCCTCACTAAGACGTCAAAAGGTTTTCTGTGGTTCGCATTCGATAAGTGTTTGTTTTGTGTTTTCTGTGGTTTCAGTGAAGGTCATAAGTGCTTTTTGCCCGATCTTTAAGCGGAGGAAATGTTGCTGTCCTTGTACTAATGTTAAATTCAACCACGGATGAAAATAATGTGAAAGCAAGAGACTAACCTAAGATTTCATTTAATATTCCAAATGAGAGTAGTCATGAGCTGTAGTAGACTGAGGCTGACGCTCTGGTGGGACAGTGTTACAGATATTGAATATTCGTACAAAATGTGTGACTAGTCAGATTATATCGCTCTATTCCCGAGACTTGGTGGCACATCTCAGTTGTTTCACTATGTAATGGAGAGATGAAATGGCAATCAGAGACAGGGCAACATCTATTTTATTTATGACCAGATTGCTCGGCTTTATGTGGACACCAAGCAAAGCTTGAATCCTATCACAGGGTACTGTACGCAGTTTAAGTCCAAATAATTTATTGCAAAATACCTCTCTTTCTTTTCTTCCTGTCCTGCTGTTTCTGTGAACTGCATAGGCAAAGTCCTGGGGTGAGCTTGCTCTTCCGTTGAAAATGACAACCGTTCCCTTACACTTTTTGCCGCATCATTGTGTGCTTTATGGTTTGTATAGGGGGAATCACTGTGTAGCATTTGACCTCGCCTCTTACAGTACTTGAATATGATGATGGCTGTTACATGACTGGAATATCAACAGCATAATCTCCAGTCCTGTCTCCAGTGAAGCCAGACAGCATGTACTCAAAACAAAGTAACGCTCTGGATAGAACAACGAAAGAACAAAGACATTATTTCCATTCAGAATTTACTCATCTTTCAGACACGTCTCACATATTTTACTGTGTATGACCAAATTAAATTCCTGTCTAATAGTCATATACAGACATTATTACATACAGAACCCTGTATTTAAAGAAGACTCAGCTCTTCTTCTGTCTTCTGACTGTCTTCAACAGTCATAATAAGCTATCAATTGTAGTCTTATAATACGGTATATATGGCATAAAATGACAGCTAAAGGTTTAGTACAGTCACTGTTGTTACTTTAACTATATGAGAGCATTGTCAGAGGAAACAGTGTACATGAGTTGCCAAACTATTTAAGAAACACCTAAAATGAAAGTTAGAAATTAACAGAATAATTAAGTGGTGAAACCATTATGGCGTTTCCTAGTTACAGAAACAAGAGTGATATCGATCCCAGTCATGCCCTGATTGATCCCCAGATAGATGGGGCTAGCTTAGGCATTCATCAGCTGCCCAGTGGAGAGAGTTGTTATTGAGGGCAGGTGCTGTCTCTGTGGCTGTGAGTTAAAGCCATTAGACTCCTGAGGCCTTCTGATAATAGGCTGTCACTCACAGATAGACCCTCCTGCAGTATCCATCAGACACTCACACAGAAATTGAAGCAGCCACCAAAGGTCTCAAGGATAACAAGCAGACACTGGAGTCATCCGGATCAGACAAGGCCATTTCCAATAATGTAGTCGACACCTAGAAAGCTTTGATAATGGGACGAAATAAAGTACCCAGGACTTGTTACTGACTTGTGTTTGAGCACACAAACATACATAATATCCTCAGATATGTCACCAGCGTATTTTCAGCAGATCTCTAATGCACGCACCTTCACTTTCTTTCTGCAGGAGTCGGTCCTGCTCAGGTATTTAGATGAGATCCCGGAGTGGCTTGCCCGTCACGCCCGGCCTGCTAAAACCTCCTTCTATCCCAACTGGGCCTGCTTCCTGAAGACCTTCCTCAGGCAAGGTCAGATATGTGTTGTCAAGCACTGAAGCCTATTCACCTGCAGACACAGCCCTTTGGAACAGTCATTTCCTATGTCCGCTCTAGTTCCCAGATGCTGCCTATGTGAACTGACAAATAAAATGATTCTCGTGTTACTGTTGTTGGTCGTTAAACAGCTGCTAGGAGAGTTTGGCTGTGTCATTGGTAACTTTTTGTTGTCTGTACTGTAGCCGTTCCTCTGCTTTCGCTGTGTGTCCAGGCGGTGTGGTGGAGGCCTACCCCCCTTCAGACAATGTCACCTGTGTGACAGTAGATCTGCTGTTAGAGCCCGGGGGTGAGGTGACCATGCTTTCCTGTGGAGACCAGCTTCACGGCTCCTGTCAGCTGGAAACTATAGGCTCCACTGTTCCTCAGACCTCCGTACACCCGGAGACCTTGCACTCCATCTGCATGCGTGTGGGCCAGGCCTGTCTGCAGCGCCTTATCGTAGGTTATGTCTCCGTGGACTTGGCTACCTTTCTGAACCACGACACCATGGAGCAGAAGGTGAGACACAGGCAGGGCAAGAGAGGCTTGTGCTACCATGATAATTATGTTCTGGGCTGTTGCAACATGTGGTGTCAAAGCTTTCTATTTCACCTTATTGGTAAAAGACATCAATTTTTAGGCTGGATCAGGGATCCATATGGGCAGATAGGTGCCTCCCTTACTGCTCCCTTGGGATTTGAAAAACAGGCAAGGCAAACAGTGGACGCAGGGACCAAATGTGTCACGAGG
Organism: Chaetodon auriga; assembly: GCF_051107435.1. Classification (NCBI taxonomy): domain Eukaryota; kingdom Metazoa; phylum Chordata; class Actinopteri; order Chaetodontiformes; family Chaetodontidae; genus Chaetodon; species Chaetodon auriga. The sequence continues at coordinate 11,279,874 of NC_135079.1, read as the reverse complement.
CCATCTAATAAACTGTCAGGTCTTATTGTGTCGATACACTGATTCCACCATTTAAGGCCTGCCCTTTAACCTTACAATGCCGAGAAACTCAGAGGCTCCTATCTTTCAAACAATAGGTCATTCTAAAGTGATTTGGCAGCTTCTCGGTGAAGCTCCGTCAGTGTTTAACCCCTAGCTGGTTACCTGCAGTGGTCTGCTGAAATTTCTCTCGTTATTATAGCAAGGCGCCATGAAGCCTCATCTCATTTGTCAGGATTAAGTTTTGTTGAAACCTTCTTGATTTATGATATTGGAAATGGACTGGTTTATGATGGTTTAACCTCTGCTCCTAACATGTGGCTACACTGGCTGCTTATTGATCCAGAGCTGTAAAATGAAATGCATTGTTTATAATATGGTCTATAAAATACTAAACCTTCAAAATAGAATTACTACTTTATAGTTTTACAAAAGAGAAAAAGAACACAGAATGTCTTTTTTTTCTTCTTCTTTAATTAAAAATGCATCAGATAGCGACACATGAGGTGAAATCAAGTTTTATTTATGCTGCATTCATCATGAATCTCAGTACAGAACAGTGAATTTGGAGTAGACGTGAGCTGAGGGCGTGATTGCCACTAGAGGGTAGTATCTTATGGATTACATGTTAACACAGTGTGAGCAAAGCAGTGTTCAGACAATGCAGTTTGTATTTTAAAACTTAAAGTATAATGTTTATATATTTTTGTAGTATTTTGTGTTTAAGTGAATTTTTATTTTAGTGCATTGGTTTTCTTGGTTCCTTTAAAATACAGAAATATTTTTTGTCAGCAGTCTTTACCTGGACTGGATTTTACCACATTGTATTCATTTTAAGGTAAAAAGACATCTCACAGTATTTATGACATTTCAAGATTTAATATAGTCAATGAAATTGTAATTTCAGTGACACAAATCAGAAAAACTGGTATTTCTCAAATTCATCATAGGGACAGAAGCTGGCCTTTTTTAACTGCTTAGAATGATATAATGACAGCCTTAGAATTAATTTTCAGGTTCAGTGTTGACCCAAAATTGAATGGGATTCACTGACAGCATAATTAAGAACAGACTATAAACAGCATGTGCTTCAATAGAGGCAGGAACATTAAAGACAGATTCTTAACCATCTCCCCACACACAGCGCTCAGACAGAGGAGAGCCACATGGGCAAACCTGTCTGGATTTAAACATCAATTTAGATTCAAACCTGTTGCTAAAAGCTGCCTACTTTATTTGATGGGAAGAAGTGGGTCACATATGTTTGCCCTTGCAGTCTTTCCTCACATTGTGGAACGGTGGGGCCCCAGCTGCAGCATCAGGGTTTTTAATGAAAATGCAAGGCAATAGAAAACAGGTACAATCCAGGCTTACATTTCCCACGGCTTTGTTAAGAGCGACAATGAGACATCGGAGTATGATTTTTTAGTGAGTCGGGTGAATGGTGCGGTGGAGTGTGTCCATCGCCCATGTCCAGGTACCAACCTGATGCATAGAGACGAGCATCCATCCAGTGGTGGCTACAGTATGTCTGGCAGTAAAAGCGCAGGACATACTACTGAACGGTACACAAGTTACAATGGTTTTGATTGTTTTGATGTGTACTATTTATAACATTTTTGAAGACTGGTCAAAATGTTGAAATTACAATGTTTACCAGTGCAATTAGAAATCATAAGCACTTTTTACTCATTGAAAAACGTTTCATATTACTAACTGCAACATTGTAGCCGAATGCAGAACTCCAGTCTCATTAATCAGATAACAGGTTGCCTAAAATGATCGTAAAGAAAAACATTTTGTCACTATAATATTTTAATACATTATTTTCGATATTTTCTCACGTGGTTCTCTGGAGGTGTTGTGAAGAAAATTCATACATTTTGTTTTGAACTTAGGAGATATAATTCAGTTATTCGATTGACAAAAAACTCATCTGCAACGACTGTGATCATTAATAATTGGTTTCATTATTTTTTAAAAATCTTTTTTTAATTTGATTTTCTTTTTTAACAAAAATGCCAGACTGTCTTTGATTCCAGCTTCCCAAATGCAAAAACTGACTGAATGCCATTGTCCTGCATCATTGTCGTCTGAATGTCTTTGGGTTTTGGACTGTTGGTTGGACAGAAAGAAAACATTTGACGACGTCACCTTTGGAAATGTGACAGCCGTTCTTCCTTATTTTCTGACATCTCCTTGAAAAAACGATGAATCAAGAAAGTGATTGTCAGATTAATCGATAATCAAAATTATTTTTGCAGCCCTAGACTGTGACCTATGTTTCACAGTATGTTTGAATTTAACAACAATAACACGTAGCCTATAAGAAATGTGTTAGTGGAGATAAAGTGCTCAGGTTGCAGAGACTGCGGGGTTCAGACAGGCAGCGATTTGCATTCACTGGCAGGAGCGTTTACTTTGACAAATAGGAACAGCAAAAGGAGGCAGCCGACTGCCACTTAGTTATTAACAACTCCTTCACTGGTGATTTATTTGCCACTTTTGAAGAGAGGGCATAGCTATTAGGTTATCATTGGGAAAATTAGCCCTGTTTAAGCATAAGGCTACGACCATACCTGACCCCTTAATATACTTATAATGATGCCATTTACCATACATATCTGAACTTCGCTTCTCATCAGACCTGAGCCAAACAAACTAGCCCAGGGCAGGCTGAATCCAAATAGGCAGGGAAGGATCTACTTTGTGCTCGTGTCAGTCTACAGTTGAATTACCTAAATCTGTCGAGCACACACCATTAACCATGTTTTTCCTTTCCCCTGCCTTTCATTGTAAGGATTAAAAGGTACTGACCCTTCTCTTTATAAGGATTGCTGGGTGAAATACTTTGATGTTCCATTTTTGTGATTAAATTGGAATGATTAAGTTTATAGTGTCTGTTTTCCACTGCTGTGACACAGAGTTCGTGATGTGTTGTTTGCAGGTGTGGGCTATTGATCTGGACCTCACATACAGTGACCAGCTGGCCATGACCCAGATGCTTCTGATGATGACTGGAGGAACGCTGAATTGCCGTACAAGCTATTTAGAAGTGCCAATGCCAGTCAGAGAGAAATGCTGTGAACACCAGATTGCAGCCAAAGTACCTTTTTATATTTGCTCACAATAACAGTTTTGATAATATTACATTTTTCTTAAACATGAGCAGGTCGATTTCTAAGGCTGTCATTGAAGTTACACGCTCTTACCGTGTTTCTTTTTTTCCTTCAAATTATCTTGTCAATTTTTTTCCATCGCAACAAAGAAGAAACCAGTTCCAGAGCGAGCTGAGACTGTACAGGATATTATTACACCACTACAGTAATCACAAAGATAGATCAATGTTTTGCTCTTCATTTTTGTTAAATACAACAAAATACTGTAATTACGCACTGAGCTCAATTGGTGTTTAGGTGCTGAATTCATTATCATTTTGATAGATGAGCCTAAATAATCAACACATTAATAATTCATACCATTTTCATTATGCATGTGTATGCATGCTTGAACACCTCATCAACCTGGTGCCAGGCCTTAAACAATAGAGTTCTTTTATTAGCAGTATGCCTGAGTTTACGCTTGTTAATCTGCGACTTGTGTTATTTTATCAAACATTCATTTAGTTGGTGGTGCTTCAGTATGGCGGTTGAGCCACCGCAGTGGTTAATGGCTTTAGCAGTGGCCATCATTAGGGGCCTGCATATTACAAACACAATTAAATCCCCGTTGGACACTTTTATTGTTGTGTGAGGGTCCTGTGTTTGACAACAGCCATCACAGCGAGTTATGGGCTCTCTCCTGAGCTCACAGGGGCTTAGGCCTCCTCTTTTTGTCTCCCAAAGGCGCCTGACAACCAGGAGCATTTTTATCCTCTTCAGCCCTGCCACTTTTAAGTAATCAACCTCTCTAGTGTTACTTACGACACTCACATGCTTAGAACCCCTCTATTATGATTGTATGTGTTGTGCGTTGAGTGGCTCTTTTGTGCATTCGGTAGTGCTTTTGTCTCAAATTGAATGCAAACATTTTCAGTCCAGAAACTGTACTTTCTTTGATTGGCATCGTACAATTAAGCTCGTCTTTTATTTGGCATGTCTTCTAAACATTAATTGTTCCTCCCCGCAGTTAATTAAGAAAGGCCCAACAGTTTACCACATGTGCCCCACACTCATCATGTTTGCTAATCACACACACTCCCCAAACTCAACAGTGACCCTAAGGACATGTGTATGGGGTTCAGCCATCTCTTCTCTTCCCGTTTTACACACACCACCACCAATGACGTTTTCTTCCCAAATATAACAGAACATAAAATGATTTTGTCTGTTTTAGATCAACAGAGAGGCTAATGCCAACAATCATACGCTTTCTTTCTTGTTTTTTTACAGCCTCCTGCGGTTAATCGGTATGCAGTCATTGGGAGCCACTTGTTTCACTCTAACCTTTCCATGTTATACCATAATGTGTTCTTCAAAATGTGCAAGGCTCATGGTATAGGATTTAACCTGAAGGTGAGAACTCAAAACTCGCTTGTTTGCCTTTATGTCATCCTTACATTTTGTTCATTTTTTCATCTTAATACATGATTAATTTAAGAAGGAACTTTCTATGGGAGAAAGGATGTATAGACCCTTTTGATAAATGGCCTTGAGTGATGTCAGCTGAGTCAGCGTCAGTTGGGGCTCAAGACAATAAGTTTGAAAATGAAAAATTAATAAATAAATAAAAATCTGGAGGTGTGGATCTAGAAAGAAGTGAAGTTACCGGCACTCTGCAGCATCTCCTCATCTCTGCATGAGGCTAGCATCTCGAGGCTACTTTAGCTGCTACTAGCATAACACAGCCAAATCTCTGATTGTCTTGTCATTCAAGTTGCGTTGTGGGTAACGTTGGCACCATGTTTTGACAGGGACGACAATCTGTGCTATGTGAGGATGCAGTTTTTCTTTTGACTGTGCGTCTGTGACTTAAATTTCAGAGGAAGCAGGGCACTGTGTTTGCTCTTTACGACAGCAGTGAGCGATGCAGGATTGGAATGATGTAAGTGTTTCATCAAATTCATATGCGCACAGTATTAATGAAATTTAGGGTTCATTGAGCATGTTTGGGTTTGCTTTACCTCTCTGTTCAATTAGACAAGCACATGAAAAAACAGTAGAGGATTAGGTGGAGAAAAGACTTCTCCAGACTGAGAGTAAAGCCAATTCTTTTAGAGGATAAAGATGCCACCTCTGGCTTTGTAAATGCTGTTACAAACTTAAGCAGAGGGTTATTTAACATATTTATCACTCAAATCCTTTAGCTTACACAGTGCTGCAACAGTTAAATCAAGCTGTACTGATCCCCCTAAAGACTCAAGATGTTGTCTGCTGAAAGTTTCATTTAACCACCACCATCAGATGAACAAGGTGATTGTTTCTTAGCCGGCATCATGGGGAACATTAGTAAGCTCGTTTGTTTGGGGTGTCGTTAATAGAGCAGTCTCCGAAGATCTCCAGGGAGCTCTGGTGACCTTTGCTCGGAATCTGTCAGTCATCCATCAGGAAATATCAGCCTGTAAAACGCAAGGAGAAACCAATTTTAAGGTACCATGTTAATGACTTAACGATCTCTCCTCATCTATGTAATGAAACTTGCATATTCAGTGAAGCCCTGGTCAGGTGGAATGCTCTTGCTGAATGGGTCGTCATTTAATCTCACTTCTTTTATCTTTTGTTCTTCGGAGGAGCTCATCAAGGATATAGAGGATGTGCTGCAGATGACTGTTCAGAACAAGAAGCGAGCGGTGGAGGATAAACCTGCTGCTTAGACAGCTGCTTCACTTCACTTGCCTTACTGTTGCAAAGCTAAGTCAGCATGTCTTTGCCAGCTTTGATGTCAAATTACTCTGTGAATACATAGATGAATCAATGTTGATCAAACACAAATAAATTCCTGAAAAGCGCTGTCAGAATCTGTCATGAACCTGTCATGAACCTTAATAATAGTGGTTTTGTGATCTGTTTTAGCTGCTTGAATATGATTAAATATTGTAAAATGACAGCTATCAAAGGCAGACAGTAAACCATGCACCTGGAAACTCCACTGGGGAATCAGAGGGCTTCATTTGTGCATTCACATATCAAGCAGTTGTATTTTGTGTTGATTAAACTGCAGTTTAATTATGCTCATACTAACCACTAGTGTAACATGAAATGAATATGTGGTGTACGTGCACTGCGTAGCATGTTGACTGTGTGTTTGGGTGTTTACAACACAAGTGAGTGTGTTGTTTAGTGTTATTGTTTCATGAGATGTTATGTAATACTTTGCCTTATTAACCTGTGGCCACACATGACTTTGGTGGGTTGATGAGGAGGTGACTGGTACTGACTGTAATTTTATTGTCACGGGACTCCTTCAAATTGACAATATTTATTTCTTTATCACATGTTACATCATGAAGTATAATATTTGCTAGAAATATTTTTTTTGTTTTTGAAAATGTACAAAAGAATATGCTAACTTCCCAGTGTTTATGATTTGTAAATGTTTTCTGAGTCCATGTTTGGCATATAATGAGTTGTGCAAATTAGCCAGTAAAGTCAAGATTGCAAATAAATACGTTATAATCAATATTTAGGTATAATGTAAACATTTACGGCAAGAATTTATGTGTTTTTTATTTCATCTAGCCTGGATTTCACTGCCTCTGCTGCAACTCTTTGCAAAGACATAAGTTGAAGTGACTTTTCTTTATGTAATAATGTTATGTATTATGTTTCATATATATGTGTGTTTATGAGTGTGCTTATCTGTTGAGCACATATAGACAAAGTTAGTCATATTTCTTTCAGAAATTAAGTTGTAAATTGTTAATGAAATATTTAATTAATTTTAGAGACACAGTTTTCTGTACAGTTTCTTCAAAAGGATCTACACCTTCTGTCTATTGGTTTGGTTCTTGTTTTATAGGGTGGTCTGGTGTGAATATAGGACATGCATCGCTTCACACAGGACACGTGGCTGATATCCGGTCAACAGGTGAGTACACGTCAATAAAATACAGGTAGATGTCGCTCACTCTGTCGAAGAGGAACAAACGCGCAGCGCTGAGTTTCCGTCCGGATGACTTTAACGGGAGTACCAGGTCAGAGCAAACACTACAGCACGTAAAGCCGCACAGAGCAGCGCTGTTCACAGGTTTCTTAGGTGGTTAAGAATAATTGTCTGTGTTTGTGCGGCATGTGTATCCGGACATGTCGCGGGGTCTCTTCAGCTGAGTAACTCTTGTTTAGCTCACAAACAGGGAGCGTATTGTTAGCTAATGTCAGCTAACGTTAGCTAACGTTAGCTGACATTAGCTGCTCACGTAAACTGTCCTCCTTTCTCCGCCGCTTTGAATGAGCCTTACCTGAATCATAAGATGCACAAGCTCATTTAAAATGTCGGTACATTTCATCAAGTCGGAGCTCTTTCTGTGAAATCCACGTGATAAAACACAAGCAGGTGCAAAGTTGAAGCCTTCTGCTGTTTGCTGAAGTCATGAAGGAGTTTCTGAAGCAGATACACAGCTTCTTTTTAAAGGTCGCCCTGCTTCCGAGCACGTTTGGCAGGACGGGCCCGCGGCCGGCTGCCTCCGAGGTGCTGACCTGCCACCTGCTGCAACGTAAACTCCCGCCGTGGACTTCATACTGTGTCCGCTACAGCTCTGTCCACAATGACCAATTTGGACTGTCCAACTTTAACTGGAGAGTGCACGGATCCAACTACCACATACTGAGAACAGGCTGCTTCCCTTTTATAAAATATCACTGCACCAAAGCGCCTCCACAGAACCTGGACTTTGAAGACAAGTTTTTCACCATGTTGAAAGTTATTAATTTGGGTCAGTAAATGCATTTAATTGCCTTATTCTTATCACATACAGATGGTTATAATACATTTTTAAACACTGCAGGCACTACATAATCACTGTCCTTTTATTGCAGGCATCCCTTGTTTGGCCTATGGCATTGGTTGCTGGATGGTGGTGGGAGCTGCAGAAACAGTGCAGACAAGTGTTGGACCTGTCACGGTTTATTTTGCCTACAAAGAAGACGAAGGCGCTCAGTACTAGACCATGAAGAAAACACTATTTTCAATGTGTTTGCAGGAAACTTGTCTGCCCAGCTGCTGTGTTTTCAGCAGCCTCCGGGGTGATGTGCTAGTGGACCTATTGACAAAGGTGCCATCTTGTGTCATTAGTGCTCCTGTTGTCTGACTGCACAGGTTCATTTGTGTTTAATTATTTAAGATTTAAAAGTTGCAGGGTAGGAGTCAGTTATGCATGTTATTACGCTGACACACAATACTGAGGGTGTTTATTCGGAAAGGTGACTTTCCATTAAAATTTAATGCAAAGTTTAGGATTTCGAAGAAGAAGAATGGACTATTTGACACTGCGTCATTTCCCGGATGTCTTCACATCAGTGTCTGTGAATGATGCATCAGCCTTCAGTGCATGTGTCTTCAAAGTCAGTACACTGTAAAAGTATATTTTTTCAATAAATATTAAAGTATACGAAATCACAACAACAGTTTTTTTTTTATGCCACATGGACTCAACATCTGTGTCTCGGGATTGAACTCTTGAAAAGATGTCGTAGCAAATAAGACCAAGTCCTGAGAATTATTAATAATTCATGTTGATGCTACCATGTCTTTTGCGTCATTTTGTGTGACAAATGCAGGAATTTAAATAACCCTGGCTCATTTATTTAAAGGTAAATTAGTGATCACTCTCCATGCAACAGATAGTCAATAGTGTTAGAGAAAAACCAGTGACAAGACAGGTCTGATAAAATAGGTTTTAATTACCAAAGTGTGGCCTTTGTATAGGGACATCTACAAACCTTCCTTCAGGCCCTCTCCGGCCTTTGATTTCTGGTAATGTGCTTTGCTGACAGGGCACACTTACCTCTGCTGCGGAGTCGTGCTCCCTCTGAGAGGCAGGTTGACAAACTGCCATATTGATTTCTTCGCCCCTCAGCATCTCCTACTAATAGCATTTATCAGCGACCTCAATTTTCTGGCCTTGGCCTCTTCATTTTTAGCAACAATGAAAGTGAGCGAATAATTTCTTGTTGAACATGTAAATCAATGCACCTTTTGACCTTCTCTGCACTTGAAGGCAACGATATCGGCCTGCGTGGTGTTCATGATGTGCGACCTCTTCATGAGTGTCCTGTTTTGTAAAAGCTGCTCGTCTTATGCAGGAGCATATAGCCCGGTAATTGAATTTAACATAAGAGAGCGTCATGCATCGTCATAAGTTCCTTCCTCGTTTTGGATGAGTCTGCATTCATTTTTAGACAATGAGACATTAAGCAAGTATTTAACGTCCCTGGATGTATTTACAGAGTGATTTGCGCAACTGCTCGACCACATTTCAAAGAAGACTTTCATAAATCGGCTTTTTTAAAATAATGTGACCTTTGCCGTGAACAAAATTTCTAAACCTGATGCAGAATTCATGTGCAAAATCCTCTTAAACAGCACGGCTCTCTCTGTTAATCATACTAATTGCCTTGAACAAGGAACATTTAGACACACTTATTGAAATCTGATCCATAGTATCAGGCTGCACTTAAATCCCCCTCCTTTCATTTCCAACCTTTCATCGGGCTGAAAGTGTGCATGGGGAATGCTCAGGCAACCATGTCTTAATTACTCATTGACCCTTTGACCCATGGGCTGCATTGATACCACTGTACAGCCAGACACAACTGACTGCAGCTTTGTGTACAGCTTTTACAGGATGATGCGAGTCAGTGAAATCTAAACTGCGGAGCATGTGAGTACATTGTATTCATTTTCAGGGCTTCACCTTTGAGTCACTCTAAACTGCAGGGGAGGACACCCCGTCCAGCTCCGGGCAGAGGCTTTGCGTTACACGTGGATCCTCAGGCACCACCAGTGCAGGTCTAGGGTATCTGGACCGCAAATGAGCGGCTGTAAATTAACAAAATACATCAGCATTTGGTGCACGATTGATGCCTTTTAATAGCCGAACTAGTCTTGTCCTGTATTGAAGTGTCTAAATTACCCAACACACATCTAATGTGGTAATGAACAAAGAATTAATGCCTGTTTGGCAAGTTTAATTGCATGCTGAAGCTGGTAATAAGTTTTGTCAAGGTGAAATCTTTAAATACTTGTACTGTTTAGAATTTAGGTAAGTAAAGCAAAACAAGTGCTGAAATTGAGTGTAGTGTTGCTGTAAATTGTTAATGTTCAGCAGTGAAATTGCTAATCAACTTGCAGAGACTTGTAATTATCTTCTAATTAGCTAATAAGTTCTCAGTTTCTTCAGTGCCAAAAAAAAAAAAAAGTAAAAAACCACGTTCATCTCCTTGAAACAGTTGATGCAACCGATGTTTAAATCAATTATTTAGCAGGAAAGTCACACCAGTTTTTTCTCTGTCATATAGATATATGGCTTGGCAGAAACAATTATTGTGTGAACAACCCCTGCAGCTACTGCCGGCGAGGTTATCATTATTAAGCCTCTGGATCGGCCACCAGCGCCGTCTCTGTGCTTGCTCCACAAGCAGCAGGGGTACCGGAGCCATCACTCAGATCACTATAAGGATCACACATCTTAATGCAGAGGTGTCATTGTCACAATATTCACAGTGCAATGGCACTTTTGGAATTATAATGTGACAGTTGAAACATTAAGCTCATTACTTTTCACCTGGAAACGTCTCCAGTTGCAGACGTATGCACGCTTTGATCAGAGTGATACTTAAACAGAGTGAGACGCGTCAGTAATGTTGTTTTGTTAATGTTAAAAGATTTCATCAGTAGTTAATAATTGCTGACCTCTTGTTTTTGACACTTGAATCTCTACCTTTTCTTTTTCTTTTTTTTTTTTGGGGGGGGGGTACATGCTGAAGCCATTAAAAATCTATTATGTTGGATTTCTTCACCCAAGGGATGAAAACGTGCGCCATAATGCTTTTCTTTATATCCCCTCGTCCTTCTTTATCTCATGACGTGTTGTATGTGTGTGGGTGTGGGGGGGGGAGGGGGACCATCGAAACGCTGTGCCTGCTGTGCCAATCAGTGTTGCCGAAGCTGCAGTCAGTGGGTGGCTGAAATGTCTGTCAGTCATATATTCTGACTTTTCTGGCTCAAGACCAACTGACATTAAGACTAAGCTGCAGTAAATAAACATTCTGGACAATTTTATCAAGATTGCTTATAGTCTATTGTATGATAAAAATGCAATTTTGTATACTCAGAGTGGATCCAAATTCATGTAGTTTAATATATTTTATCATTGTCATTGCTTTACTGTGTTTAGTTGTTGCCCGTAAGCTATGTGCGCTTAACTTTATGCACAAATCCTGTTCTTCTTTCAGTTCAAGTTGATTATTGTTTTGTTTTTCTTCCTCGACGGCGATGTGGTATCATGTTCCCTTCATTCATACTTAATGCTTACTCTGTTGACATTAAGAGAGTAACGGATTTTAATAGTTTTTCCACAACGTATCGGGAGAGTTAAATGAACTATCCATTTTTATTATATATTATGCAGTATTTAAAGTTTCAGCTCATTAAAAAACAGACGCCCTCCACAACCCCCCCAGGCTGTCTTTTACCCCCTACCAGCATGCAGTCAGGCTCCTCTAGCCACAGGCTCTGCTTGATCTGTTTTTTTCCTGAGTCAAAATTGAAATGTTCAGAAATATTTATTTATTTGCTTATGCCTTTTATTTCACCAACGAACATCCTCGTGTCTTTGCAGCTTAAACAAGTGGCATCAGTGGATCTGAAGAAGGGCATAATGCATGGGTTTGTTTGATTGATGTCATTTGTTGCATTGCATATATGTTTTATCATTCAGTTCAAAACAAAATATCTTGCATACAAAATACTGCATGTACCTTCAAATTGCACCACAACAGGCCTCTTGTGGTATTTGATTGCCCTGCTTCTTACTTGCACAATAAGCAGCAACCTACACAGCAACTCAATGCGAGACTGGGGATTTACATTAAATACACTGATACTGATGCTGCATACAAACATAGAAATGGAATAAATCAATTTTGTTCTCAGAAATGCTTCACATACTTTTTGATGCAGCGTGATCTCCAATCTTTCTGCAAATGAGCTGCAGTCCCTCGTAATGGTTTCTGCTCCTCGTGGGAGGCCGGTGTCTCAGAAAAGCTGCTGATTGAGGGGGAAATGTAATACAGGTGTAAAGCAGACTTGATAGGGGTCTTACACGAGGGTTATGCATTTTAACAGTGATATACATACTGTTACATATTTATCAAAGAATATGGAATGTGCTGGGTTGACTCTTTCTGGCCTGCAGAGACTTGTAAGTTTCTGCTAGAGTGTTGTTAATTCTGGCAGGGAGGGTGGCTATTATGTTGAATTAATAGGAATTAAGGGTTTAAATTGGTTAAGTAAGCACTTCATTAATCGTGAGTGGATTGCTGTGTGTGAGAGGTTTATAGGTGGTGTAGACCAGTAGTACTTAGATGGAAGAAAAGGGGGAGTTCTGGATTAAAAAGCTGGTTGGTGCTCAGCAGATGAAGACAAGACATAGCAAGTAATCTGCATAATGTGGAGCTGGAACGATTCATCGATCGACAGACAATAATCTGCAACTGTTTTGCAAAGTGATTAATCATTTCATTCGTTTATCAAACACAAATGCTACAGTTTCTCAGGTAGCAGCTTCTCAAAGGAGGAGCATTTCCTGCTTCTCTTTGTCTTATATGACAGTAAACTGAACACCTTTTGGGTTTCAGACAGACAGAACAAGACATTTGCAGGCGTCACCCAGGACTCTGAGAAGCTTGACCAGAATTGTTTCACCATTTTTTTTAACACTTCATAGACTAAATGATGAATTGAAAATATAATCTTCAGGTTAATCAATACTGAAAATAACTGTAGCAGCCCTAATATAATGTCCTCTACAAGTTATGACAAATTGATGTATCTGTTTTCCAACATAAATTTAAGTCAATGTGAAAGTAAGACTCTTGTGGTTCTTTCAGCGCCTTGCTGACTGCATATCTACAATATAACATGCTGATTGTGCATTGTACATACTGTCCTGAGGGTCTTTTGTGTATGTGTAGTACATGTATAGTTCTTCTTCTTTCACTGCAAGACACAGACAATTTAGGGATTTAATTTAATTAAAGGCTGCCATTTGAATGGTGACACCTTCAAGCAATAGATGATTTTCGATAATGTAATCTTTGGCCCTCGGTGTGGACATGGCGCGAGCTGCTGTAAGTGAAGTTATGGCACGGGTCAGTTGGAAGCGTCTGCCTTACTGGATGTGGCTCCCCGAGCAGAGGTGGACTAATTGAGGTGTGTTTTTATCTGGGCTTGCTAATGATGATGAGGGTGCAGGAGAAGTAGACTGTCCCCTTAGGCTGAGGAATAGCATGACTTAGCCAACCTTCTGTACTTATTGTCCAACAAAGGGGGAATTCACTTAATGCAGTGCTTCAGAAAAGTGGATAATTGTGGCCACAATCAATAAAGTAACAGAGCGGAAAATGAACGGTGTGTGCAGTGTAGCTGCGTCGTAGATATTTGATGGGAATCGAAAAGGAACGAGGTTCTTGTTTTTGTGTTTGTTTCAGCCAAGTCATCAAACGACAAGGCGATACCGGTGCACATATGCAAGCAGGCAGAGCTATACATGTTTACTTTGTGTGTGTGGAGCTGTGACCATAAACGTGTGTGTGTGTGTGTGTGTGTGTGTGTGTGTGTGTGTTTGCATGTGTTTGTGTATATATGATAGAGGGGGTAGGTTTGGTTGGATGAGCCACATTGTTCCTGTGCGGCCTAGTGACATCGCTGGAGGGCAGAGAGGGATGGAACCTGAGAGGGGTGACAGTGATAAATAGCCCTTTTAATAACAGCTGCCCCACTTGGCCAGCTAGTCCCAGTCAGTGTCCTCTGTGTATTTATGCCTATGTTTATTTATGCATCCATAGCATGCAGGAAATCACCACCGCAGGGGTACAATCATTCTTTTTTTGTGATGGGGGATTGCGTTGGTTTAACTTTGAGAGGAGGTAAGCTAGCTCGTCTTAAACTGAGCAGATATTCATTTAATCCTCAAATTGATCTGTTAGTACGTCTGTGCCGGAATATACGTACATTCATGTCTGAGAGAGGAGTCTCGCTATGATCCTAACAACGCAAACAAAAGTCTGGAAAGTACAGGCGAAGAAAGGATCGTGCTTTAATGTGCATGTCACTGCTGTGAGATCTCACTACGGTGGTAGCAATGGCCTTGACTTCCATTGAGATGAGGACAGGCCGGGCATTTGTATATGCTTTAGAAAATTCTGCAAATGTTTTTCTCTAGTTTCTGAGTTCTGATTCAATGTGCTAAATTCCGTTTCCTTAAGAATCTCGATATGCAGTTACTTTGTACTATAATGGCTTGTCTGATACAGCTATCAATCTGCATGGCTTTTAAATTTTTTGGTTCATTGTTGCTGTATGACTGAAGTCAAAAACCTTTTGTCTGCTGAAATATGACCTCAGGCCCAGGTCTGTGAATAGGGAGAGCGGAGGCTGTAGATCAGAGGTGTCAAAGCTTCTTCCCGCAGGGCGATGCCGGCGCTGTTCTCACTCAAACCAGTTCACTCCCTTTAATTGGTTCAATTAGTTAAGTATCCATATACATTATCGTGTATGCATTTTTCATGACTCTTCTTAACGCTCTGTTTAAACAGAACAACTTCCGGCTATGATTTGCCATTTGGATGAATGTCAAGGAGACTAAATGATTGCGCTAATTGAGTAATTAAAAGCAGATGTTGGAGCAAGAGCCAACAGCATACACTTTAAACACTTTGCCCTCCAGAAAACCTACAGTGTTTTTGACACCCCTGTTATGTATGGTTATCCCAGAGGTGCCTCTGTAATAGTTACAGTTTCACCCTTGTGATTATTCAGTTGAAGTCTTTGCTATTGAACCAAAATGGTGTTTTTATGCTATTTTGACCATGGGAAATGGTCTGGAAAAGAAAAGCCCATCATGCTGCCTAATGGCCAGACTCAGTGGTGCACAGATTCGACACAAGCTCTAGACAGGCAAAACACGATATCTCCACACTTGTGTTATCACTCTTACCTCCCGCTGTCCTCTGGTGGGACACTGGTGGCCTGTACGAGACTCTTTTGAGGGAGATGATGTTATGTTGAAGGTAATTAACATTGGAAATGTGCCAGTAATGGGAATCAGTGTGCCATCAAACCGCAAAGGAACGGAGTGTATTTCCATGGTTTTGACAGCTGTGGTGATTGGAGCATTGCTGGAAGGCTTCACAAAGTGTAGATCAATAAGTAACAATTTTCCTATTAAAGAAAAATTACTTGGACATTGCACTAAGATAGCTCGTGGCTCTTTCACTTCACACCAGTTATGGAGGGAAGTTCTCTTGTTGACGTACGGTGTGTAATTTTGTCTTTACTGAGGTGTTATTTGCTTTTCTGACAGAGGAATTCTGGACCCCCACCCCCGATCCTACTGGGAAAAAGAGAATTTGGATGGAATTTATTGCAATAAATCGTTTTTATGTACGGATTTTTTATGCCACAACAAATATAACATCCAATGTTGTATCTATCTATCTCAAACCTCACACAAAATATGAGCAAATGGAACAAATTTCTTACCATAAATGATATTTTTGGAATCATTAGAACTGAAACAAGTGATTTATTGATCGGTTGAGTTGTAGAAAGTTTATTTGTCAAAAACTATCAACCAAAAATGTCAAATATGTGCACATTCCAGCTTCTTAATTGTGAGGATTTGTTGCTTAAACATTATTTATAATAGAATCCAGTATAATCTTGGAGTTTTGGACTGAGTCAGACAAAAAAAGTGATGTAAGACTTTACCTTGTGCATCTCAGAACTTGTAATAAGCATTATTCCCTTTTTTACTTCTCATAAAATAGATGATTCCTTGAAAAATCCATCTATCTATCTATAGTGATATTGTGTATGCCTTC
Organism: Chaetodon auriga; assembly: GCF_051107435.1. NCBI lineage: Eukaryota > Metazoa > Chordata > Actinopteri > Chaetodontiformes > Chaetodontidae > Chaetodon > Chaetodon auriga. The sequence goes on along the minus strand of NC_135079.1, from coordinate 11,263,816 downwards.
TTGAATACCAAGTGCAGTCAGGAAGTCAAGATATTCAAAAGCAGTGAAGAGAACTGATGACAAATCTTGTTTTAATAAATCTCTAGGCCACTAGCGTGGCTAATGAACTTAGTAATTACTCATCACTGGTTGGAAGAGTTTAGCCGGGGTGAGATGAAAGCAGTGGCTGCTGGGAGCCACAGGAATGGCACAACAGGCAACAATCAACACAATGTCTGCGCAACAATCAATCAAAACTGTCAGACCCTTAACCGTCAGAGTAATTTGCTGGTGTTTTTCAGAAATGAGTACACCTTGTAAAATGTAGCTAAGATCACTTTCCCAAACACCTTGAAGCACAATATTTTTAAACCAATGAGATTTGTGTCACATGATTTATCACACTGCTCTTGAAAAAATTATTTTTAGCTAAGGAACTGTTCCATGAGCTCCGATTACTCCACTCAAGCCTGAAGTCGCTTGCTCCTATAGTACAATGCACTGCGTGGCTGAATGTTAATGTTTCTTTCCAGGTTTTTCTTTCAGTGTTGCAGCTCAGCAGTTTCTCTTATTTGTTTTGCTTTATTTTTGTCAGTCATGCAGTTGATGTCAGGAGTATACATCATGGTAGCTCAAGAAACAATGAAATTTACAAAAGACATATTATATATTAGAAATACATAAAAAAAAACTCATCATAGTGTATATACGCATATATGTTTGTGTGTGCATGCACGTGTGTGTATAGTCTTAAACCACTGAATGTTTGAACACACACATATATACAGTTCATATACATATATAGTAACTTGCATATATAGTACATCTGATAGATAGATCAGATGTACTATATATGCAAGTACATCAGAGCTCTATCTATCTATCTATCTATCTATCTATCTATCTATCTATATGACACAATTGAGCATTTAAATATGAATTGTCAAATATTTAAATATGAATTGTCGTGTTTTACTGAACATCTGTTAACCCACAGTGATATTTAAATACGAGTCAGAGCAGGGTGGTGAGTAACACTGGACTATTCACAGATGCTCCTTTCTGCAGAGCTCTAAATCATGTTTCTTAATTCCCAGAGCCACATCTCAATCATACTCCTTGCTAATTTGAGAGTCACCCTCATTTCATTTTAAACGATTCATTTTTGGCAAATTTGTAAATGGCCCCGATGTGTTCTACAATTTAGTCAATTACTGTTTCAGCCAGCAGGACTCCCGGGACCAGGAACATACATCGCCTGGAGGTACCATCTCAATAATTGTTTCAGAAAAGTTGGGAATGGATTGCTAACGCTCTGTTCCACTTATTGAAATGTCAATTGGAGCCAAGACCCTTTTACTTCTCTTCTCTCTCTTTCTCAATATGACTGCCTCGCCTTTCCCTCCCTGTCCAAGTCCTAACCATTGCCAAAAGAATAAAATGGAGTTTGATAATATTTAATTCCAGACTGTATTTATTGTTGTGGTGATTGTTCTCACAGAGATTATTTACCAGCAATTCAACAGAGCTGTAATGGTTCAGATGAGCTTCTTAATGCTTCTGAATTAATCCATGACTTGCGCTTTTCCTGTCATTTGTTAAAATAAAAATGTAGCAGATAATTTGAACTCTCCTGTATACTGAAATTGTAATTAATTATTAATTAGCTGGATAAAAAATTAAGAGATGATAATAATCTAAATTAGGCCTTAATGGGTACTAATTAAGAGGAGAATCCTTCTTTATGGAGCCAAACACCGTGACCCGCAGACCCCAATTAATTAAGTTATTATTAGCCATTTCCCTGTGTTTGGCTGATCTGGATCTCGTTCAGTTGGACGCCAAATATGCTACAAAACTCTGGAAAAACGTGCTTCTGTTTGTTTTGCCACAAGGTCCCTCACCCGTCCTCTGAGCCAATTAACCTGTGACGAGCCTGTTGGTACAACGCTGATTAATTAGAGCAGCGAAGGGATCTACACATGATGCTGTGGAGGAGCCCTCAAGTTAATATTCAGCTGTTATCTTTTGCCTTTGTTCCCCGACGTGTGCACCGAAGCACAAGGTCCTGCACGGTGAACTGTCCGTGTAAAAATCATCTCGGCCACCCGCACGGTACGGTGCAGGTCATGCTTTGAAACATCGATCAGAAAGGCAGCCTTAAACAAACTTTCTTCCACAGTGTATATTACAGCCACTGTTAATAATAGAGAATAAACACTTGTGCTCTGTATGTCTACACTGCGGGTCAGCTGCAGGTGTCTGTTCTGATTACTGAATGGGTAATTCTGTACTTCTGTATGTAAGACCTTCAGCTCTATTCTATAATTAACTTTTGCCTGCGCCCATCAGGTTCCATTCCACACTTGATGTGTCCATAGTGACTGTTACATGCAACCAGCTTGCCACTCAGTATGTATTAAGCTGTCAGAGTGGGCTGCTCTCCCAAGCCGCCTGTCTTCACTGAACAACCCTGCCTATTAACTCCTATTGACTGTGACACACATGTCCCTCCAAAATGAGCGGTTCCGTATTGATTTTTCCTGAGAGCTGCTCACTTCCCCCTTTCATGCCGCCAAGGGTGAGATCTTTATCCTGACTGATTGTATATGTTCATCGTATCAGAGTACTGTTGTGCAATTGCCATTTCAGACCCACGAACCCTCCTCTGCCCTCTCCCTCCTATGTATCCTGCCTACTTGTATGCAGCCAAGTCTCAATGAGACAATTAAAAGGCCTGACTCCCCTGTGTCCCCTGTAACACTGCGGTCAGATGGAGCCACAGACACTCCACACGGCCTGTGGTATCCCTCCAGCTTTAATACAGCACACAACATAAGACATAAAACATGACAGCCAGCTCCTCTCCCCCCGCTAACACACTGCGTCCCAATCAATGGACCTGAATAGAAGGCTGCCACATCCTCTCAGCGACGCTCTTTCTAACGGCTCCAGCCAAAATGAACCCTGACAGCGTGTATCGACGTCATATCAAGCCCCTCCATTGAGAGAAAAATGATTATCTGCTGAAGAAATCAGTTATTGACATGTTGTGGAATAGCTTCCCCTCCCCAAGGGATTTATTGATACAGTTTATGGTATATAAATATTTATCTAATATGTGTCTGAAATAGATTTGTCTAGTTTAGGTATACGGTGCGTGTGTCTGGTCTGCACTATGGTTAGCCCACGGAGGACTATCAACGCCTCGCTCTCTCCTCTGCCACTCAGCCATGACTCTGCCTTTCCTTCTCGTTGGGTACTGTTTTTACTGGCAGCATGAAATTGCTTTGGCTGTTGCGAGTCCATCTTGAAGTCAATAGTAAGACATGTTGTAATTACATTTTATTGCCTCTGACTCCAGAAAATCAAAATGGCTTTACTGCGGCCATCATATTGTAAATGCATGTAGACGTGGTACGTGTCACACCATCAGTGGAGGAGGTATTTCAAACCATTTACACGAGTAGCACTAGAAATCCCTTCATGAAATGTTCCTACACTAAATACATGTAGTTCAGGGTTTACTTAAAGCTTTGTGTGATGATGCTCTACTGGATATAATGAAGCACGCAGCCTTAAGATCCTTCCGAATCTACAGCAAAGACAAGTTACAGCTTGAAAGAGGAGCAAAAGTGGTTCGAACGCACCTGAATATGGGCTGAAATAAGTGAGACTTTTCTGCTCACAGCTAAGCTCAGACTGTTATACAGATCGCTAATATTTACCTCACCTTTCCCTGATGACACCCAGCTACAGTTGTCGCTTTTCATGGCTACTGTTTAATAGTGTTTGCAATGGTAATGTGTGCCAGCAAACACAGTCATATTACATGTGCCATTACATAACAACTGATCAGATGTTTGTGGGGTTTGAGATGGGAAGCAAACATGAGCAGCCAGATATAAGCACTCTGACTGGCTACAGTACAGCCGAATGTTATGCTTTCGCTTTTATCAACTATCAAGTGGTACTTGAAGTGCAGAGCTTGAGCAAATGCACTTTGTCACTTTGTCAGTCATACTACTGACAAATAAGTCGTACAAATGTAGCCATTAAATAGTGGAAAATGGCTGTCTTATTGGTGCTCTCATATGGAAGAGGCAAAGTTCATTCATAACTGTCATTGCTCTTTGCTGCAACAAACAAACCTTTTTTTGTGATAATTCTTTATTTTATTTATTTTATTTTTTTTATCAAAATCAAGTGCAACAACTCTAATCAAACAAATTTGTCAACAGATTGTCCATCGGCTTCTCCTCTCTGGTATCGTGGTTTTATTGTACAGCAAATGTTTTATTGATCTTGAGCTGAACTTGAGGTGACCTGCTTTGCTGCTGGCATGTTTGGGGGTGTGGTGTTTGGAGATGGATTTGCAGACTGAGCTTTGCAAATTTCCTTTGTTAGTTGCATCGTTTCTGTAAAAGTTGATGCAGCAGCAACAGCAAACTGAAAGGCAGAAAATTCAGAGATTTTTTTTTCCCGACGTTGTAGGAAACAGATGACAGGCAGTGTTATTGTATGATATTGATTTTTGCAGACAAGCACATGGCACACTGACTTTTTCTCCTTCATGATGCACGACTGCAGCCTCGTGAACATGACAGGCAGTCTCAGGTCAAATACCTCTGTCTTCCCCTCCTCTGCTGTGTCTCCATTACAGTCTGTTGGCTCTTTGGCTGACTTATTGACCAGCTCTCATGCTCGTTACTCAACAGAGGAGTAGTTTGCTGTGATTGATACCATGACTACTCTAAGACCTCTTTTAGCCCCCCTCCTCTCTCGTCTCCAAATCCTATCTGCGGGTTTTAAAGCCATGAGTGGGTTTCATTAATGGTCTCCCCTGTTTATGACACCATAATTAGAGTTGAGGAAAGGCACCTAACTACCACGGTTCCACCATACTGAGAAAGTCAATAATGCAAGCCCAACAACTTCTCACACAATTGAGCCCTGTGGAAAATCTATATGCTCTGCTGCTCTATATCTTTATGGTGCTGTTTTAGAAGAAGACACCTGATTTGTTGGTGTTTTGCCTTCCACTTTTAACTAATCCCACAGAATTGATTATTAACACCAGCAATATCATTTAGCTTCTAGCAGCCTCCACAGAATGGATGTCGTGTGGGATGGATCCTCTGCGTGCGGCCACTGTGCGACACTATGTGTTCAGTACGGCATGCGAAGCTGAGCCTTGTGGCCATTTACCTGCTTTATAATTTGTTTTGTGCTCCACCTCATGTACATGCAGCGACTCCTGTAAAAACCCAACCAGGCTGACCGCTATACGCCTGGGTTATTTGTGTGGAGCAGGTCATGGGGGATATTACATTAGATTGCTTTCCCAGAAAATAATTCTGCCATGTGGTCTATTGGGCTTTTCTCTGTGTATCTGCCAGGCCGGATCGCGTGCAGTTACACAGAGAAAGAGAACAGTTTGAATGCACACAAATACACCCTGTTTTTTTTACTCACCCATCTGTCTTTTTAATTAAAACAACAACAAAAAAACAGCTAAGGGAGCACTAGTGCTTGCAAAAGAATATGTACTGTTGCAGGCTGCACCTCAGATGATGAAAGAAATATGCTGCTTTATTTTAAAAGCTGGTTTCAACTGAACATTTTATTAATGTTAACGTAAATTCAATCATTCAGGACCCACACTGCTACTTGAAAATAATTTCCCAGTGTGGCACTTGTGTCAAGCTCTTGATGTGTGTTCTCTGCTCTCTCTTTCACAGGTTAGTGTGAGACAACAGCTTTTAGGGAGGTGGTGTTTAACAGAATAGTGTGTATGGTCTTTAAATGCTCAGCAGATGGTGTTCCTTTCAACTGAAGACAAGTCAGGTTTATTTATGTATAGGAAAGAATGCCTCAAAGGGCTCTGCAAAAGAAAAAAATGAAAAGAATGACATAAAGCAAAAAAAAAAAAAAAGAAGAAGAAGAAGCTGGAATTAAAATAAGATTCTGCTCTTGGTGGCATTGAGCTGGGACATCAGTATTTGTAACACAGCCCCTTGTTCTCACTGGCGTCACAACTGTCATCTGATGGGTGCTTTAGAAAGCACCATGAATAGTTCATGTCGTTCACTGCGGCCCAGACGTGAATGTAAATAAGATGCAGGTGACTGGGACACCGTTTCAAGAGTCAGGCTCACCTCAGCTCCGTTTCATGTGGCTTTGCTGTTTGCACGTCTCCCGCAGGCCCTGCAGAAGCAAGACAGTAGCCCTGCGTGAAAACATGCAGGCCTCTCATTTGGTTGATTGAGACCAGTTTGTTGATACAGTGGGGGTGCCAACGCAGAGACCTCCCTGCCCCCTGCAAGAAAGTTGAACCAGACTCAACTTTTGTGTATTTTTTGTGTATTTTTACTTTTACCACTTTTTTTTTCCAGTCTCAATGTGCAGTAATTTAGAAGCCTTCACACTTGCGCATCTGTTAGTCAAACTGGACTCCCTGCATTGAATTTCATGTCTCAAGCAACACACCATGCAGTCGCTTGTGTTGTTTTTACGCAGGGCTGATGTTGATCTGAACGCCTGCTATGAGTCTATAGCCATGCTAACAGCTGGCTGTTCAGGCAGCTGCGTGCTAACGTTAGCATGCGAATATTAGCGCGCTCACAGTGACAGTGCTAACATGATGATGTTTAGCATGCACTGTTTACCATCTTTTCCCTCACAGTTTAGCATGTTAACATGCTAGCATTTGCTAATTAGCACTAAATGCAAAGTACAGCTGAGGCTGATGGGAACTTCATTCATCCTCTGGAGCCAATGAATGTCTACACAATATTTCATTGCAGTCCATCCAACATGCAGGTGCTGGGATATTTCAGTCTGAACTGACTGACAGGCCGACTTTGCTGTCCCCAGAGCCAAACCAAGAGCAGGGCTAAAAACTGCTCATCAAAAATAACTCCCTATTAAAAATGCTAATAGCAAAAGTAACCACTCCTGTAAGTTTTAGCGTATAGGTAAGAGTCAAGTTGCAATATGAAAGCAGTGTTAATGAGGCCAGGAAAACATGTTGAGATGACAGCAGTCTAATGACTTTGATGACAGTATACAGGCACTGGTGTAATCACAACTAAATGTCAGACACCATAAGGCCTGGTGCATAATAGCTCCAGATTGATATCTCCCTCTTGCTTTAATTAAGAAATGCAGTTTTTTGCTTAAAAGGTATTGATTGCAGTTTAAAGGAAGAGCAAGCCATCAAACTAAAAAGTGAAGAGAGGACCCTGGAGTCTTAACAGGCTGAACCATTGTGTGAGGAAGGATTTGCTCTGAGAAACAATGGACAGGCAACCACTAGCTGGATGGTTGCATTGCAATATCTAACCTCAGAGGAAGTTAGAGGTCACGTAAGCACTGCAGCTGTCAGGGTTGAGTTGATTATCAATTATGATAGTTACCAGTGAGGTGCAGACTTCAGCCATTAATCAAAGCAGTCTGTCAGGGACCTGTGAAGCATTTTTCTGGGTAACTGAATCCCCAGAGTGAGGTGCGTCACTCACTTTACCGGGCAGGGGATGAACCGGTGCAGGTAGCAAGAAAGCGGATAGTTATATATCATGAATAAACAAGGCCTCTGAGAGCAGAGCGACAGGCTTAGCTACACAGAGCTGAGTGGGGCGCCAGAATGGGACGTTTCCCCCCGGGGACCCCACACCCTCTGGCTGGCCTTCCCAGTGAGATTAAATGTTGTCTGCTTAGGATCCAACATGTGCTTCTGTAAACATAAACCAAACTTGGCTCATATCAGCTCACCCTTGACAGGAAACCTAACCTCTGTGACTGAATGAACCAGTATCATAATTAAATCATCAGTGCTTCGCTTTTGCTGCGCCTGCAACCCTAACCACAGCAGGAGAGGGGTAAGAGGAGCGTGGCTCCGCTGGCCAGTGATGACAGCGATACCAAGAGCTGAGAGCCTCTCTGAATGGTCTAGCATGGCAGGAGCTGGTGGGGCAACAGCCACCCACCTAACACCCACTTAGACCTTATCTGGATATCTGTGCTATCGCTCTCTTAGTTACTCCTACATTACCCTTACTTACCGCACTCCTTTTAAACATTCTTCATTACCTTTGAGAGGGAGGGTGCAAATATAGTTATTAACCTGCACATTACCTTCATATTCTTAAACCTATGTAAGCCTTTATATTGCTGACAGACAGAGAATTATCTTAAATCCCCAACCTCCAAGATACAGTGCCTTTCCTGAAGTCATGCAGTCATGTCTCCTCTGTGTTGCCCTAATGCCTAGTGGCTTGTTGCACCACGTGTGTAATGACTGTGGACCTAGCAGAGCTTATCTTGTTGAACAAAGGATATTAAAGGGGGTAGTTGCAAAGGCCAGACTTTAATTTGACCTCTGCCTGCCCTCCTCTCTGGTGAGGTGGCTCGGAGAAGCAGCATGGTGGTTTGGGCAGTTGGTGATGAATGACTGTATTTGGTGGGCAGATTGTTACAGTTCCACACTAATTGAAGGGTCAACACAAAGAGCAAATGTGGTAATTGAGTCACTTGACTGTGCCTATAGAGCTTACCGTGGCTCTTTTGACCCTGCAGCCTGCCCCGGTGTCGGCAGCAGAGCGCTCTCCTTCCTCTGTTGTTATTGTGCCATCCAAAGGACATTAATCTCTTGTTTATTAGTTCTTTTTGCTCAGGTCTTAGGTCTGAGATAGGTTTACAGATCCATGAGTGCAGCATGACTTTTCTTGAGAATAACTCTTCAAAAGCAGTCTGCAGGTCAAGGATTTGTTTTCCTTCATTTTGTTAGACTGGCGCATCAAATAGCAAATTAAAACATTATAATATAGCGCTGTATGTTATGTATCCACTGGGCACTACACTATATGCTGCAAGTTTGCTATATTTCTAAAATCTGCTCTGTTTGTACATCTTAATGTATTAATGTTCTCCTTGGTGCTGGGGCCTGATAGCCCTGCTTAGTATATTGCTAAATAATTCATCAATCCAATTCTCTTGCTCCCCTCTTACCTTATCTGTCTCGTCAATAGAAATATAAGTTGCGCAGTGAAACAGAGCAGCAACTAACAATTATTTTTATTATCGAATCACCTGCCAGGATTTTCTGCTAGTTATTGATTAATCATCTATAAAATGTTGGAAAATGGTGAAAAAAATGCTCATCATGATGTTCCAGAGGCCAAGGTGGCATCTTAAAATGTCATGTTTGTATTTTTTGTAGGGATATCTGGCACAGCTTTGCTCAAAACTCCAGCAACACTTATAAAGATAACTGTGAGACAAACACAGATGAGGGTGACCCTGCTTGAGGCTGCAAGCCAAAATGTGCTGGTCTCACACTGAAACAGCTCTTTATATTTCTGATGTTGCTGCCAGTTTGAATTCGTCTGTCCCATTTTGTCCAACTAGAAGTCTAAAACTCAAAGATATTTAATTTTCAGTGACATAAAACAGAGAAAAGCAGCAGCACGTACTCGTACTGGAAGCTGGAACCAGACGATCGTAGACATTTCTGTACATAGATTATTCATTAATTTGTGGTCAATCGAATAATCGATTAACAGGACTACTTGTTTCAGCTCTACAATGAAAAAAATTTTTTCTGCTGTGATTACATAGACTGTAAGTAGTATCTACTTCTGCTCATAATTACCAAAATAGTGCACTCACTGGTGCAGTAATTAGCTTTTTACCTTCATCTGTTGAGATATTTCGTGTGAGCCTCATTTCAGCATTATTTTGCCAAAGTAGTATCCTTTGTGGCGGAGACGTTGCCCTGTGTTATTGGATGGAGTTTAATGGATCCATTGGCCTTTGCATTTTCTTTGCTCCTGAAACATGTGCTCAGCTGAGACTTGGGCAGAACACCATCCATTTACACCTAATGGCCATTGCCTTTGAATGTGGTGAGTTGTGAACAGCGGTGAATGTGTGAGTGTGTGTGTATGTGCGTGTGTGAAAAGCTACAAGGACAAATGCATTCTGCATTTAATGAGTGTGGGCCAAAGGGAACCTGGGTAGTTAAAACTGAGAGTTGGCGAGACTATTTTGTCCCTTGTTACCTGACTCTTCTGTTGCACCTTTAAACTGCAACATGCCACTAAACTACTCTGATGGTCTCACTGGACAGATGTAGAGGCTGCAGCCCTGTGTGAATGGGATTGATGGACCACATTAAACTCTGAGCTTCATCCTGCTTAAATGCTTTTGCACTCTAAATCTTCTCTGCAATATTGCTGTCAGAGGACTGCAGACTGCAGAAGATTTATCCATGAGACTGCTATATTGTCATTTGAACTGTATATTTGAATGATATGTGGATTAACAACTGTCGCCAACTTGCATGTCTATTTATTTTATTGAATGCATGGGTGGAAACAAAGATGAGATTTCTTTGTTTACCTCGGCACGTCTCCCAAAGGCCTGTTTAAATGTCCGCCATTCTCCACTAACCCTCCTTACTCTTGACTAAGATGTGATTGTTTTAATGCACAAAAATGTGGATGTTGTAATTACCATTTGCACAAACAAGACAGCAGCTTCATTGATATGCTGCCGCTGATAAGGCAAGAGCTTGGCAGCGAGACAATGGCTGAGGCCACCAGGGGCTCACCAGCACCAGGGACACGGGACCGTCCTGCCTCCTTCGTCAATGCAGACGACCAACAAAAGCGGCCTGTCATTCACCGCACACTAGCGTTTTTAATTAATTTTCAGTCAGCTCTCCTCGGAGTGCTCGTGTGGTGATTTGACCCCCAGATCTGCTCATGAATGTAGCTTTCTCCTCAGCCCTGGCTGTCAGAAGGTCAGCAGCGCAGGCTCTCTGAGCAGGAGACCCTTTTTCTATACTACTGGACTCAGGAGGCTGTGACCATTGTCCTAACCAGGAAAGTGCATGTGTTTGAGAATATGGACGCGATAGAGGTCAGTGAGGGAAAGGCTGGTTCAGCTGGACTTGCATACGAGCATGCTAAACACGATAGACAGTATTGATTCTGACTATCAAGGCTGTGTGTAGTGTTCAGCCTTTATTTTGGCAGTTGCCTTGCTAATTGTCTTTATCATAGCTGCATCAGTTATCCATCAAAGCAAACAACCTCTTAAGCTTTAGGAGGACATCATGTACAGGCACATCCTCAAGTTGCATTAGGACTCCACAGTGAATAGTTTCGTGCCGCCCTCGCTCGCTCACCATGCACGACTACAAATCTGGGCGGCCTGTGGATAAGCCGGATCAGAGTTGATCAAATTGCTGTTGTCTTAAAGCCATTCTGATGTGGATTAATCCACAGGAGTGGTCACACCCGCTTGGTCTGTAAATCTATTGGTCCTTATGTTTCCATCTTGCACCCCCACCAGGCTTTGTGATCTGTCGAGGCTTTGGAGGATGAAAGGAAGTGGGACTAGTTATTTTTGGTGAATGTGCCAACTGTGTTCAAGGAGGCTTTTTAAATAAGTGCCCTTGACCCATTCTTAGGTTTATCCCTGTCGTCTTGTTACCCCTCTTTTGTCTCCGTGGGGGGGCTAAATTTAGTCTGATTAACTAATGGCTATGGTGTTGTTAGAAATGGGGGTTTTTGGGTGACTGCAGAGCTGTCTTCAAAGTCTTGTCATCATGTGGGTTGCTCTTCATCTTGGCTTTCTAGGAGGAGATTAGACCTGTAGTCCACCTGATCTGCTCACTGAAGGCTATACAAGATGTGTTTTGAGCATATCTTCTTTGCTTTCATCACTTTTTATTTCACGTTTTTCCCTCTTTCTAAAGCCGAACTCCAGAGTGACACAAAATTTTAAAGGCAATAGTCGCTGAAAACGTATTTGGTCTTGGTTTAATTTTAGAAAAAACAATTCAAGGTAAAATTTTGGCTAATCTAGGATGGAATTATTTCAGCAAGCTTTTGAATCTGGCCCATGTGGCTGGCTAAGATGTCCTCTGGTCTCTAAAAGCATTAGATCTAATGGTGGACCATTTTGCTCACAATTAATAGAGCTCCCCATGAGACCAGGAGCCTATAGACTTGTGGAAATACTGCAGCAGCCTTCAGGCAGCTGGCTAGATGTGACTTTCTTCCCTGTCACTCACATTTGTCGTAATGGCACGAGAGCCTCACTGGCTATTCCCCATTGCTGCGTGTATGCATGAGTGTGTGTGAGCCCACTGCCCCAAGCATGTCTCATTTCAAAGTGCTGTCACTCCCTGCTTCCTGGCATCTATTAACACCCACCATTATCATGCTAATCTACATTGTATGATTACATAAAGTAATTTATGCACAGTTCTATTCCATGGCTGCACAGGGATACGTGCTCCTATTGTTGAATGCTTTAAAAAGAACATTTCATGATCATCAGACTCCTTTTATGGCCTCTCTTTCTTTGAACCTGTTTTGCCTTCTCGCACTTTTCACACTTGTCTTCTTACTTTATCAACAAAATCTGTGAAAGCTCTGGCAATGATTTGAAGGCCTCTGCCTACTGAGAAAATAATAGCTAAAATTGCCGACTGAGCCGTGCTGCTTTGCTCATGAGGAGACGATGAGTTGAGATCACTTTCCTCACAGTCCTCGTTAGCTCCATATCGGAAATGGTAAGAATGTGTTTTGTGGTGAAAGCAGAGGGCAAGAGATGAGCTCTCTTCCTCATTTATTCACAGCTAGTGGAGTAATTAGGAATGCAGAGGGCTGTTAAATTAAAACTGAATTGCACTTATTAACATTTTAACTACCAACCCCACCCTCTTTAGACACTAAACAAGGACAGTTTCAGCTCTAATATGCCTGAAGAATCCCGCTGAGGGGACTCTTTATGTATGTCTAAAACAAAGACGTTCTTTAAAGTAAGATCTCCCTTTTGTTTAAACAACCAAGCATTTAACATTCAGTGTAATATGCCAAGGCTTCCACCATGCTGTCAGGAGACGCACCACCAGAGCTTCTCAAACTCTTTGCTTAATGGAACACTATTTGTGGTCAGATTGGAAAGCTAATGGTGGTCCCTTTGAGGGTAACTCTCCAAATTAAATAGCATGGATTCACATCTGTCAGACAAAACCAGGAGGCTCTTTGTAATCAATGACCCAAACCAAGAGAGGCTCCACGGGGGGCGCCTCCACTATGATGGCAGCAAGCATAAGGAGCCACCAGGGACGGAGGTAGCTCACCTGCACTAACAGCCACTGTGCTGGGCTTGTGGAGCAGGCTAGAACCTGGGAGGGAGCACCAGCAGGGTTAATGTACATTTATAGAACAGGTCAAACTACTTAAGCCAGGCACTGATTTATAATGCAGGAGTGCAATGTGACTAAACTGTAAAGGGAATTCTTGTTTTTCTGTGCAAACATTGCCGTCGGTGTTGTGTTAAAATGTTGAACCCCATTAATTTTATCACTCCCCCTCTCTTGTTTCTCTACGTCTTTAAATTTTGTTTGGAGGAGAGACTAGCAAGGCCTCCCGCTGTTCTGGAGAATTTCCTCTCGTTGTTAATTTTCCCTGCTCCATATGGCGCCACAGACACTTCACCTGCAGGCTGTAGCAGGCCGCGCGGCAGCCAGCAGACATCCTCGGGCTCAGGCTGTCATTTACACAGGCCTGTGCATCTGTCTGAGCAGAGCAGAACACAACAGAACAGAGACAGCTCTTCCCTTCACCTCACAGCCTGAGTCCAGCACCATCCACCTGACAAAATCACACGTCTGAAATACAGTGAAATATAAAGGCGGTGTCAGGGTAAGACAAAATTACCATCATGCAAACAGCTCACGTCCTCACTACCAGTTTGGAAAAGTCAAGCTGGAAAACAGCCAGAGATATCATGCCAAATGTGTATGTGAGCATGTGTGTGTCTGTCAGTCTGTCTTTGAGCATGTGCGCACATGCACACATGAGTATTTGTGTGTGTGTGTGTGTGTGTGTGTGTGTGTGTGTGTGTGTGTGTGTGTGTGTGTGTGTCTTTTCAGGGGGCTTGAAGTTTGCCTATGGCAGAGCCATGGAAGAGAGGGTTTCATCCTGGCTTGTCATTGATTAGAGAAGGGTCTTTAATTCCATCCCACCCCATGTTGTGATTCATTTGCATTCTGTGTCAGGAGGTAATGGAGTTTTGCTCTACGGTTTGCTCTGAAAATCTTGAAGATGTGGTCTAATGTGCATGCAGCCGCTAGCAAAGAGCTTTCTGATTTATTATGTCTCTTGTGTTAGCTCATTTTTTCCCTTCTTCCTTGTCTTGGGGTAGGACTACGTGCTTTCAAATGGTTTGGAGAGAGGAGAGGTGCAAACACAGCGAAGACTCCCGAGATATTTGTCATGATTATTATTCTGCAGACGAGATTTACATCCAAAACTGAGACACTTGTAATGGAACTGTAGTTTCCTGCTCACCATACAGTCACCTTACGTGTTCAGCAAACATATTATTCTCTGCATTGTTTAAACAGATGCTGTGTATTTTGTTTTCTATCAATGTAGAACTATTTGTCTATTGCGGGATTTAAGATATTGGCATGTTTTAATTTAAAGTGATTTATAAGTTTTTACCACTTTGACATTTTCTCTACAATAATTTGAATAACAGTGACAAAAGTATTGTGTAACTGGGCTAATTACAACGTGATAATTCTTGGTCTTTCTACTAATTTTCTGCAGTAAACGCTGTGAGCACTCACTGTCCCTTGTCATTCCAGCATGTGCCCTTCTTTTCCATGAATCTTAAAAGATTCCTGTTCACAGAGGTCTGATTTTCCCATTATGTCTGAGATGAGATATGAGGTTAGGGGAAGCTACTGGTGAGGCTGGATTGGCTGTGGGTTGGTGAGTTGGGTTGGTTTTCTGAGCAAAGTTGGGAAAATGTGGTGATAAAATTTGTCAGCCTCTGGGGGAGGCAGTGTTCGGGGTCACGGCTAAATCTGTGCGCCGCGGGCAAAAGGCTAGCCCATAATTCCAGCACAGACGAGCAGAGAGCTGACCTCAGTACAGCTGAGGCCAAGCCACACCAATTTCTGCCCACCTGCAGGATCGTCAGTGGGATAACAATGAAGGCGAGGGGACAGACAAGGGTCTCTCTCCCTCTCTCTCCTCTTCTTTACCTTTCTTCTTGGCCTCTGTGGAGACACGTGAATGTCCTTGCACACTGACCATCTTTTCTTTGTGTAGCCGTTCACATAAGCATGTGCTACTTTTGAAGTAGCAAATGGAATTTTCAAGGCACCCTTACAAATACTTAGTCTGTCAAAGAAATAACTGAGTGAATATCTTAAATGACAAGAATTGCACTCTTACAGTTGCTATCCATTATCATCCACATATTGATTTTCTATTATATTAAAGTGTTGCATCAACATGCAATCATGTTAATACATCTTACCTATTGTGAGTCATGGCTCATTCAACTGATAAATATGTAAATTAAAATGTTTTATAGTTGATAGCCAACATTAATCTCATTTGGATGTCTTAAACCAAATTAAATGAGAAAGTGTAGCGCATAGCAGTTTGCAAAGTGTGTCGTGAATTCATCTTTGAATTAAAAAGGAAATGAGCAGGGGACAGAACTTGCTTTTTTTATTACAAATGTTAATGAAAAATGTTATTGACTTGAACAAATGGAGAATACACCTGGAAATGTATATTAAAACCCCTTTCCAATTTCTCTCTCTGTGTAGTTTGCAATTATAGTTATTTCAGCAATAGTGGGGGAATTAATTTTGCGTGCAGACTGATAATGTTACCAGTGTAAGAAGAATGGATATTGTGTTGGATAGGGGGTCTCCAGGTATTTACAAGGAGTGGAGAGAGCAAAGCTTTATTTAATTGAGAGAATGAATCAATAACAGCTGTAGTGCTTTGTCAGAGAAGGCCTTGAGAAATGAGCAAGTAATTTACTGTGGACAATCTGAGGCCCACTGGATAGCTGATTGAAGGAGTGCATTCTGGGTGTAAGACCATCAAGCGTAGGTATATGCAGGTGGGTATCTTAAAAGCAAATTACAGGGACGAGCACTTCCATGGATGGTTAGCGTCAGTGCTAAGGAGCGACAGAATGATTTGTCAAAAAGAACTTACAACATGTCCTTTCTACTGTCAAGTGATCCATTTCGATGCAGCCATTAACACTAAAGCAACAATCTACCAATGTATGTTTGTGTAGGTTTCAAAAGTTTGTAACTTTGCAGAAACTCTTTTCCTCTCTTAAGAGAAGCTCTTCAACTGTGCATCAGTGGAGACGGAATTGGCTTTTCCTCACTAGTTACATTTTACAATCCAGTTTTTCATTGCTGCTGGATGTTGGTAAATGTTTTCTCAGATCTCACTTATGCATCATTGCTCTCACACCATCACCGAGATCCTTGTTTTGTTTTTTTTTTTGTTTTTTTTTTGTTAAAAAAAAAAATCAATCTTTAAGGTAAATTAGTCTCTGTGCACACTGGCAGCCGTCCCAGTATGTAAATTCATGTGCTAATTCACAACATGATTTCATTTCAACTTCCGAGCAAATGAGATTTTAATTGAAAATGAGATCTTCCATAGAGTCTCTCACTGGAGATGTGCAGCAGGGGAATGATACTTTTCACAGATTGTTTTAAGAGACAAGGAGACTTTTTTTTTTTTTTTCATCTTTCAAGCCATTTACAAAAAGGTTGTATGTTTTCTCAGCCCGCTGTTTCCCCACAACCTGCAGGTTAGTGAAAATGCACTGTGAAATTAACATTGTGCTTCAGCTCCTCGTCCGTATGAAGAGGCAGGCTATTAACATTTGTGTATTTTCATTATGTTAATGGTGTTAACACATGCCCACAGATTGCCACCAGTGGTGCAGTAATTTTGCGTTGCTGATCATAAAGTGTCCGAGTGGGTCATTTTGATTATGACACACTAATTACATATTGCTTTTCCTCTTTGTGTATTCTTCCCCCCCAAACTGAGAGAGACCCACCGTCTTTAATGGTAAGCTTTTATGAGTTGGAGGAAAGAAAATAGCAGAAAAAGATCTGTGCCTATGTTCCTGACGGCTATGTTGCACGCATGCTTCACTGCTTCCCTTTAAACTTCCTAAATTGTGTTTCACAATAAATAGATGCCCAAGCCTTTAACTGCCAGTATTAGATTAGATACCATTAGATGTAATAGAAAATTCTCTCCCTGTAATATTTTCATAAGAGTTTGAGGCATTTGATTAATCTGACCACATTTTATTGCATTAATGATTTTTTCCCCTTTCCACTCTGCTGTAAAGACATTGTATACAGGCTAATGCTGTTTTCTCTCTCCCCTCTCTGCTCACTCTCATTCATCCTCAGCCGTTATTGCAATGCATTGTTGATGAGGTGAGTCGGCGTCTTATGTGCTTTCAGTCCTAAAGTCATCCCTAATGGAGTGGAAACCTTATATTTTGTTTCCTAATGAAGCACAGGAGTGGCAGACAGCTCCGCTTGGGCTGTCCTATGGCTGCCTGCAGGTTGAAGCCACCGGCCCGAGCCAAGCTGCTCTGAGGGAGCCAGCAGGGGATGTTGGGCCGGGGCAGCGCACAGCATACACATGAACTTATGCACAGGCCACAGGAAAAAATCTAAAAATATGCAGTGCTGGAGGAAGTATTCAGCTCTGTTACTTAAGTAAAAGTAGTAATACAGCAATTTAAAAAGAAGCAAAAGCTCTGTATTTAAAAGCTTACTGAAGCAGAAGTACCAAAGTATTATCAGCAAAATGGAATTAAAGTATCAACGGTAAAAGTAGCCATTCTGTAGAATATGTGAGTGACGCCTTGTTTTTATTAAATGTTAAAGGAATAATTTGACTTTGAGGGGAACATATTTATTTGTTGAGAGGACCAGTGTGTAGGATTTAGTGGCATCTAGCTGTGATGATGCATATTTCACCTAACTGAATACCTCTTGCCACACCTTTCGCCTCAAAAATGCAAAAGGTGCTCTCTACACAACCAGTGTTTGGTTTGTCCGTTCGGGGCTGCTGTAGGAATGTTGCGGTTCAACATAGCAGATTCTGTGTAAATATAAAGCGATCAGTCTATTGTAACAGAAAACACAACAAGTCTTATTTCCAGGTGATTAATGACAAATAATTGTGAACGTTATATTCCATTTCTGCCACATTCTACCAATAGATCCCCTAAATATTACACACTGGGCCTTTAACTCGATGTCCAAAAGCATTATCACAAAAATGTACTCAAAGTATCAAAAGTAAAAGTACTTGTTGTGCAGAATTTTGCCCTTGTACGTGACACTTTCATGTAGTCTGATCTGTAATCAGGCATCACGTTTTAGAAACTGTCTCCTAAATGTTAAAGGAGTAATTTGACAGTGAGACAAACATGCTTATTTTCTCAAGGGCCAAGAGTTAAACAAGAAGATGTCATGTCTGTACGGTAACTATGAAGCCAGCAGTTGGTTAGCTTAGCCTAGCATAAAAACTGGAAAGGGGGAGGAAACAGCTCGCCTGGCTTTGTCCGAAGCATGACCAGCTTCTGTACAGTTCACTTAAATAACACGCTGCAGTTTTTACAGTTAGTTATGTGCTGTCCTATTTCTTGGCAGTGTGGCTGTTGCCTTCAGAGAATTTTCAGCCTTCATGCTAAAATAAGCTAAGCCAAGACAACCAGCTTTGATTTCACATTAGTATATTGGACAGACACGAGAGTGGTCTCAATCCCCTCATTTAACTCGATGAAAGCGTACAAGTTTTTTTCCCAAAATGTGGCATTATTCAAATCTGCGAAGTAACTCGTAGCTAAAGCTGTCAGATAAATGTGGTGAATAAAAGTAAAGGACTCCAATAAGTGAGTACAATGATCTCTAAATCGTGCTTAAGTACAGTGCTTGAATAAATGTACTGAGTTACATTCCACCACAGGATAAAAGCCAGGATCTGTCGTTTATGTCCTGCCAGTTCAACAGTCCAGCAGCATTTGTTTTCACAGCACATCAAGCTGTAAAAAAGAGGCACTGAGGCCGTAACCAGTCTAACTTTAGCACAGTGTTACAGCGCTGCTTTCTGACTGAGATTACACGCTTTCAATCAGCAAATGAATGTGAGGAGTTTGATGGCCCCGTTCACTGCTGAAAGCTCTGTTTAACCAGAACCTGAAGTGATAGGTCTGTGCACCGAGAGTCCACGGAAAACTATCTGAGCTATTCTGAGCTGAGGTTTCACAGCAAGGTCACTTTTAAAACAAAATGTCTCCTCCGCTATCTAGGCCACAGCACATTCTGCTACTTTCTCCGAAACTTCCTTCCTTCCTGCCATGGCTTATAATTAAACACACACAATTATCCCAAATTTAATGGGATTTCAGAACCAGGCTTTTATTTAAGAGGTAATGAATAATATTTTAATTGCATATGTAACTGTGAGCTCGAAATGTGCTTCTCTCATCACGTGTAATTACTAAGCCACATTTGTCTACAGTGATATTCGGATAAGACGATCAATAGCGGATGAGTGTCCTTTTTTTCTGTGTTTTTGAGGTCACAGCGTAATGGTTACTAATTGTGAAATGATCCAGCCGGGAAAAGTGGAGGCATAAGCACACTTAAAACATATGGACGGTGTCCTATTGTTTATTGATGTCTGTAATTAATGATATAATGCTTGCCACCGAAGTAGTTTGACCTCTGAACCGATCATTATTCAGAGTGTAGCAGCATCAATCAAACTGTGCTTTTCTCAGATCTATTTCTGTACACCCCCTCAGGGACAGACGGGGCACCCACTGTATCCTCATTTGTATTCAGCTGACCAAGGCCTTACTATGAATGATTTAGAAGTCTGAATCAGACATAGACTGGATGAGAAGCAGTAATGTGAAATTTCACAAGCTGCTGCTGAAGTTCATAAAGACTGCAGTGTCTGCTTTGCTGCCTCAAACTCCAAAAAAAAAAAAAAAAGAAAGAAAGAAAAGAAAAGTCATTTTCTTTAAAAGACTTTGGTGTATTTACTGATTTCTTTTTCCTCTAAATTCCACCGCAGAAACGACATGTATTCACTCGTCTTTGGGAGATGTAGTTCTCGGGCGCAGTAATGACCGGCTCAGTGGTGTTATTCACCCTCGCTCCACATCATAATGAGCATACGAACGCCTGCCTTTTGGATGGAGTGCTGGCCAGATTGTTTGGGCTATCTGGAAGGAGCGACATGCATCGCTGCCCAGCCTGAGGTTCAGAGGTGGTGTGTGGTGTTGATGTCCCACTCCACCAAGCATCCCAGGGTCTCCTCAGGACGGCCGTATTAGAATAAGTCATTCCATTGTTAATTTAAATGGCTTAATACATCACTCTAAGGTAACAGAGTGATGTGAGCAGCAGAGGGAGAGAATATGAGAAAGAGAGGGAGAGAGATGCCAAGGGGTGTTTCTTTAATATCAAATGAAATTGAATCCTGCATTACCTCACTTGTGCCGTTTCTCAAGCAGCTCCCAGGCTATTAATGGAAAGCCGTAACAGGATTGGTTCAGTCTTTCGGTTCTTTAATTTCACCGCAGCTCCCAGATGTTAGGTCTTTGTCTCATTGCCGATCCCTGGCTGATCTATGGTGTTGTCTTTATCCCGCCTCCAGTCCATTGTGGCTGTGTGTTGTGTTATTGGGTCAGGTGAATCTATCAAGGACGGCGAGCTGGGCAGTTCACACACCAGGGGGATAATTACAGGGTGATTGGTGTCCTCACGCTCTCTGCTCTCACTATCTTTGTCTCCTCTGTGTTAGCCTCACCCTTACATAAACGCACACAGCATGTCTGGCGCTGGAAGTCGACCAAGAAAGCCACTCAGTCCCGGGATCCCAGCCACCGTACCTGTTCGATCTCCGGGGCCCCGTTTTGAGCAGCTGTGTTTGTTTGATAGAAAACATGTGCACCATTGTTTACAGATGTTTGTGGACTTATTTACACCAGCGGATTGACTGGAACTCGGGAGACAGCAGATTTTAATTCTCCACCACCAGATCTACTACTATTATTAACCTAACCTCTTCCCATAGATAATTCATCACAGTTACCTTCCAGTCTCACTTTTTCTGTCTCTCTCAACCCTGAATCCTCACACCTACGTGTCCTTTCTGGGTCATAATGACACACTCTCACAAGCTGCTCTTCATGTTCACACAGCTGAATTAATTACTATTTAAAACCAGTTCCACTTTAGACCCTTAAAGGAATAGTTTGATATTTCGGGAAATACCTACATTCACTTTTTTTTGCTGCGGGTTGGCTTAGATTAGCGACACCCCTCCTCATGACTGTCCTTTGAATATGAAATTACAACCAGGCGACGTTTAGCTTAGCTTAGCATGAAGATTGTAAACAGCTAGCCTGGCTCTATCCAGAGGTAATGACAGAGCATTTCTTGGTCGGGCACTCTTACTTCCTGGAGTGACTTCTCCCTCATAAAACCATTTCACCTCCTCCAAGGAGGTTATGGTTTCAGTCTTGTTTGTTGGTTTGTTTGTCAGCAGGATTACAGAGAGTTTACTGGCTGGATTTTCATGTAACTTAATGGAAGGGTGTAGCAGGCCCCAAGGAGGAGCCCACTGAATTCTAAAGAGGATCCGAATCGTGAGGCGGATTTGGCCCTGGCGAAATCAATGTCCCACATCTTAAAATCCAGTAGATGGTAGTAAAGTTGGACAGTGATAAAACACAGCCAGCTGCAGAAACACGATGATTCCACGTCATACTACACATTCATAGGTACCAGTAATCCTCTGGGGTAGCCGACACATGTAGGTGCTCAAACGTCATGCAGAAAGCAGCTGTCATGGAGCTTTCAGGGACAGTAGTTTCACGGGACAACCAGTACAACTTCACCACAATTGTAACAACACTTTTTTTTTTTTTTTTTCTAAAAATAAGGTTTAGCTATGGAAACGTATATACACACACGATGAAACTAATTATACTCTTACTCACATCCAAATGGAAATTGTCTGCAATAAACTCGACCAGAGGTATGAAGGAAAAATGTTCAAACTTTACGTTCACACGGACAAGCAATAATATTAAAGTTTGCACTCACAGGTTTCCATATCATAGAAGAGTGGACTATAGAAGAGATCTGTGCTCTCCGAGTGCCTCTCTAACAAAAACACACATATTTTTCCATTTTATTTTTTATTCTTTGTAGCTTTGGACCGAGTCAGACGAGCTGTTTCCTGCTGCTTCCAGTTGGGTGACAGACCACTAAAACCTGAAAGGCAAGATGACATGACTGACAAAGCCAGACGTAGGCTTGTTTTTTATTGTCTTCATAGTTTGTCTACATTAGTGATGAAACACATGATCTGAAAAATGAACAAATCTGTACAGAAAAGAGACAAATGTTGCAAAGCTTGGTAACCACCGTGCTGTGTTTCTTTATTCATTCACCTTCATCTATTTTTGGAAAAGCCCTCTCTCATCACCAGGGTTTGAATGGAATCAGTGCAAAAATGTTTAAATGTGAAAATAAGAATAACAAACTAAAGACTTGTAGCAAACCAACCTCCTTTCAGTAAAGAGGGAAGATCTCAATGCTGCTGAACAACTTCATTTTCAAACATCAGTTAATACCGAAATATACGCATCCACCAAACCTTCAGCAAGAAAGCAAATAAGCATATTTTCCAAAATGCTGACTTTGAAGATATTCCCTCAAACAGTGCATCTTTACTCCCATATGTGTTGGACACGCCTTGTATTTATGGGATGTGTGTGCTTTAAAGTTTTTAACCTTGAAAGTGCAGTTTTTTGGAGGCGGGTCTTTTATTTGTTTGTTAGGCAAGGTTTCCCCCAATCCCTGGTGTCGACAAGTGTGTTGCACACAGTCTCACCTGCATGTAATCTTGATGGAAATCTCTGGTCTTCTGTTCACAGACACACACACACACACACACACACAAACACACAGTAACACACAAAGCCCTAGCTATTTGCACTTCCTGACTTTGAGAGCTGTCAGCAGAGCAGCATTGGGCTGTTTCAGTACTCTGGACAGTTCCTCCAGAGACCTGCAGAGTGTTCAAACCGGAGGCTCTCACCTCACCCTAAAGTCTGACTGGGGACACCAAGACTGAGTCCAGCACTGAGATTTGCCACTTGCAGACTGTGATATGTGTGTGTGTGCGCAGATGAGTCCACTGAGTCACCCAGCCCTTCCCCCCACACGCGCATATCATCCACCCAGAGCCATTCTATCTGTATGGAAATTTGGGCTCCACAGCTGGAATCCCACAAAGCACTGTCATCTACTAATAGTTATTATCTCTTTGGCCTGCTCCCTCACAAAAACCCTGCAATACAAACACATCACATCTTTATGGTAATGCCCTACAATACAGCCCCAAGCTATGGTGCATAGACCTTTGTTATCATTACGATAATTCCCATTCTCACTTGACTCCTCATTACACCATTGAAACTGCTCGGGGTTGGATATAGACAAATTCCTGCATCTTTCTTTATTACACTGTAGAATACAGTGTTCATACACAAAACTTAAACTCCCTAAATACTCTGCAAACATAGCGAGGCAGTTGGTATAATGACAATTAAGCATTAGAATCGTTGTGAATTAGCAGACGAGAGGCCTGTGCAGCGTAGTGTTTGTGCGTATTTGTTATAGATAGGGCTAAATGATAAGTCATCATATATTGACTTCCATGTAATCATAGCATGGCAATGTGATTTTATTGTGTTATTTTTACAAAACTCTGTTGTCCTAATTAATATTTCAAACCAAACTGTAATAAAAAAAACTAACAAAATTAGTTGACTATGGACTTTGAGCTTTAAATCTTCTCAAAATTAATTACTGATATTTTTGTTTTACATATGTGAAGAATTATATCTCATCTAACACAGTGTGACACAAAGTTCTTCACATTTAACACAGATTTCATTGTCATTTTGTGTACAGAAAAGAGAGACTCAGAAAACACTTCTTTCCTCTGGCCATCGGGATGTTGAATGTCTGTATGCCCTCGTCCTTGCATTGCCCTGCACATTGCATATATGCACTTGTAACGTATTTGACTTTTTTTTTTTTTTTTGCATAGATTCATAATTTTTTGCTTTGAATTTTTACCCTTACCCTTTTTCACACCAGCACAGCTTAAGAAGTATGCCACATTGACAGATACTACTCATGGATGTGACAAATAAACCCTCCTCTGCAAAATTTCATCATCCACCTCTTCTTCTCTGATGGGTATAGGGTCCGCAGTGGGGGGGGAAAAAATGCTAGAGATGTTCTTGTCTGGCTTTCCACAGTCAAATCAACAGAGGAGCAGGTGATTTACTATACATTTATGCCATGATGAGCTTAGGGTCAACTCTATATAAGAAGCAAAACGCAGAGAGGCATGGACCTCGCCATGGCTGCTCGTGTCCTTGCGTCTCTCCATGAATGCCCACACAAGGCCTCTGGATTGCACAAAAAGGTAATTGCAGAGTGATTGGCACAGCTTGTCCCGTGCAGCCTGTGTCCCACACTTGAAGGCTCTCCTCGGCGCACCCTCATTGTCACACAGCCTTTTAGCACCTTTGTTCCTCCCTTCCCCTAGGACCTCACAGCCCACCATTGGCAGATGAGTCCCTGTCTGTGACAAAAGGGTCCCTGTGCTCAGCCTCATTTGATGCAGTGATGAACTCACCCCCCCCCACCCCCGCCCCACTCACTCACTCACTCTCACCCACACACACACACACACACAACACACATACACACACACACATTGCACACCACCTCCTGCGAAAAGAAATGTTCCGTTTAGCGGTGGAGGATGTGGGGGTCAGGACCCAGGGGTGGGCTTTTAGGAGACAAATAAACATCAGAGCAGGAGTGGAGTGATGTCTTGTTTACACATTAGCAACCATTTAGCAAGTCTCACTGTTTTCGCCGCGTCTCTCCGGTGGCCTCACAAACAGCTGATCTTTTCTCTTTTGTTGTCTTTCCAGCTCAGGATCAACACTGTGGTCAACGCTGAATGATTTGGACAATCTGAGCTGATCTTGATTAGATTCTGTGCTGCTATAACTGACAATAAGTCTATTAAAATAAGCGATGTATCGTACCAGCCTCTAATAAATGAGTGTGACTCTTCCAGTTACACAGAGCATATAAAGCATCCAGAATAATTAGCCAGCAGCACTTTTTTTTTTTTTCCTGTGCTTGTCATCAAACAGTCTCTCCACATTTTGCTCTGCTCTTACTGTTAATTTTTGTGGTACCCAATCAAACACACACACACACACACACACACACACACACACACACACACTCACAAACTGCATCTTTCTAATACCATCTAATGAGGTGATGACCAACCACTTGTTATAATTGCTTCAGTCTCCTTTTAATTTTCAAGCTTATTAATCATATGTAGAGTTATTTAAGAATGCATAAATTAATCTTAGATTAAAAAGCCTATCAAAGCCTCAAAACAATTAAAGAGTAAGGTAAGATTTCCCCTGGGCTGGCACTTTTATTTTAATAGAGTGTTCAGGTGATTATCATACTTTGATGCAGCACTGTGATTAATGCAGACACACTTTTAAATGAGCTGTTCTCTCTTGCACAAAAAGGTAGAATAAGCACGAGCCTGATAATGACCTTACCGACTTTTTGGGTACTTCTCTCATGTCCTCTCTTGGTTTGGTTGAAACGCACTCGTATTGCTCATTCCATAGCGAATGCGAATTGAAAATGTGGATTTCATATAAATCAGTTCAACTTTAAGGGTTTCTTTGCAGCTTAACAGGCACTTTGGGTCGTTTCACTCCAGTTGGAGTTGTTCGCACTGTCAATAAAGCTTTGGATGTATCCCATCGCAACAATGGCTTTTAATTAAGATGTTTATGTTGATGACAATTGAGGTTTAACAGGCCATACCCGTTCAATGATCGATAGGTAAGCACAGATGGAGGAGTTAGCGACTTGACGTGAGGGGACGCCTTCAGTTGGACGACCGTCTGTCCACCTCTGTGGACAAAATGCAGTCTGACACTGATCTCAGTTAAAAAAAATAAAAACTTTGTTTTTTGTCTTTTAGACAAATACTGTAAGATGCTGATAATGACGGGACAGAATCCAGCTGAAGAAGAAAGTTACAATTTGTGACTTAATTTATTTTTTAGATGCGATTTGACCAAAATAAATTGAAACTAATAACATGTATATTGTTTTTATTTTATATTATGTACTGGTAACTCTTATGATCAAGGTTATTTTTAAACCTGATCTATTATTATTATTACATTATTATTATCAGTTCGAAATTATTCTCCTAACACATATATGCTGCCTGTACTGAAATTAACAATGCGTGTTCCTCTCTTAAAATACTAAAACATGATGGACAGATTGTCAGTGTTGCTGTACAGCTCCGTCTCACTGAAGTCAGTAGGACCAACAGCAACGCGTCCTATTACCTTCATCAATATTACATCAGTGTTTGGCGCGCCGCGCGTGTGCCAGATGAAAATCATTAACCCAAAGCTTTATTGACTTAAAAAAGTTAAATAGTCCGTCGCTTATGGCGCAAGGCTGTCCGCATTGTTCCTCTGTGTGATCTTTTTTTCTTTCAGCTGTGAGGGGGAAAAAAACTAAGCGCAGATCACACAGAGTGACCTTTGGAGCAGCTGGTTATTGTCAAAACGCATGTAGGCGATGTGTAGCGTGTAAGCGATGAATCCGTGGGAACGCAGCACGTGTTGAAGGCCTTACACGCCGTATTCATCAGCGGGCCCCGGCTCCGTGCACATAACAATGTGTCGGTGGGTCCCTGCTGTTTTGTTTTTTTTTTTTTTTTTAGCAGAATGCCAAATCCCACTGCTGCCTCCTCAATGCATAACATTTCTTCAACAGGAAAGTGCAAAAGAATTAATTAAATGCATTATGGGCGACACAATTGGCTAATGAAAGGTTAATGTGGATGTTTTCTTTTTTTAATTCAGAATTTATCTAAACCAGTAAGCTGCATTAAACGAGATATTTAATGGTTGCTTTTCTTGTTTCATAATTTCACCACTTTTGCAGACAGCGTGTGTGCGGACGCGCGGGCCGCTCTGAAATCCAAACACTCAAACCGTCTCCATTGGTCATGAATCCATAGTTAATGCAGACTGCCTGTGTGAGTGGGAGTGCCTTGCCATAAGTTTTGCCGTCACTTGATTGCTGTCGGTGTCGTAGAGGGGGGCTGTACTACAGTCTGCCTGCCATGTGGACGCTGCTGCTGCCGAAGCAACACAAACCATCGGCACACACCGACAGCGAGAGAGAGAGAGAGAGAGAGAGAGAGAGAGAGAGAGAGAGACAGAGTGTGTGTGTGTGTGTGTGTGTGTGTGTGTGTGTGTGGCAAGGAGGCGGTGCAGCACGGACAACTGCGTCCCACTCCGAACCGCAAACATCTTTGCCTCCTCCAGCCCTGAGCTGACTTCTTATCCCTCCGACTTTCACTTGATCACAGCTTTCTCATTCACGACGGAGGGGAGCTGCGCGAACATTAAAGGTGAGTTTTGGGAAACTGGTTTCGACAGGATGATACAGTCCGTGTTTGTGTCGTGGACTCCGTTACAACGTTTTATTTGTTTTTGTTTTGTCAGTTGAAATTACAACATGGAATTAGTCAGAATTTATTGCTGCGGGAGGTCGCGTGTTAACAGTGAAGAAAGAGCTTGAATAATTTAAGTGGAGCTTTAAGTGAAAGGAATATATCTTTTGCACATCAGCATTATATGAAAAAAACATTTATTTATGCGGGTCTGCTTTTATTCTGAAGGATTGGTCTAAAAATAAAAAGCGCGTTGTTGCAACTTTATTAGGGGGGGCTGTAATTGCCTGTTCCCTCTATTTCCATGTTAAGCAGGTTTAACTATCAACTGTGAAATAATGACCTAAAACGCTGCATTAAATGCTTCTGATTAAGCTCTACTTGAAGCTGCTATTTCTGTGACCAAAAACTCGCTTATAACGTCAAACGTCGTCTCTGCAGCCTCCAGGCCTCCAAGGATGGACTCCATACCTGCGGGGCGAGACTCCAGCTCCTCGCCAAGCTCCAAACAAGAACTTTCCTACCCGGGCACCAAGAACCTGAAGCCCAATCAGGTCGGAGAGACAGTGCTGTACGGAATACCGATCGTTTCTTTGGTGATAGATGGCCAGGAGAGACTTTGCCTGGCACAGATATCTAACACCTTATTGAAGAATTACAGCTATAACGAGATACACAACCGGCGTGTTGCGCTGGGGATCACCTGCGTCCAGTGCACTCCTGTCCAGCTGGAGATCCTGCGGAGAGCAGGGGCGATGCCAATCTCCTCCAGGCGCTGCGGGATGATCACTAAACGCGAGGCCGAGAGACTTTGTAAGTCGTTCCTAGGGGCCCATTCGCCTCCCAAACTTCCAGAAAATTTTGCCTTTGATGTGTCCCACGAATGCGCCTGGGGGTCTCGAGGCAACTTCATCCCGGCCAGATACAACAGCTCCAGGGCCAAGTGCATCAAGTGCTCCTATTGCAACATGTATTTTTCTCCAAACAAATTCATATTTCATTCGCATCGCACGCCAGAGTCCAAGTACACGCAGCCAGATGCAGCTAATTTTAATTCTTGGAGGCGGCATCTCAAACTCACAGATAAAAACGGCCAGACAGATATACTGCACGCATGGGAAGACGTAAAGGCCATGTTCAATGGTGGAAGTCGCAAGAGGACGCTGCCGTGCAGTGGGTCGGAGTCCAGCTCTCCGTTGAAACCACAAGGACCCAACTGTCCCCGAGAACCACCCGAAATTCCTGCAAAGATCCTCAGCTGCGAGGACAACCGGGTCAGCATGGCGAGCACACGCAGCTACCCGGTCATCCCCGTGCCCAGTAAAGGCTTCGGGATGCTGCAAAAGATCCCGCCGCCGCTTTTCCCCCATCCGTACGGCTTCCCGGCTTTCGGCCTGTGCCAGAAGAAAGAAGACGGTTTGATGGGAGAGCAAAGCAAAGCGGGCCTCCCGGGTGTCCTGTGGCCTGGCACCAAGGACAGCGCCTATCACTCCTTCCCCATGTTCTGGCCCGCGGCGGGTGCGCTGCCTATGCCTCCGTACCCCCAGACTCAGCACAAACCCCCAACAGAGCTGCTGTGTCCTCCGAGGCAGACCGACGTGGACATATCTGAGCACAGCGACCGGAGCACCAACACGTCAAAAGACAGCATAGTTGAAAACGACAGGTGCTCCAGCACGCAGTCCACGCGTAACGACGACGACAAGTCAGGGGACGAGGCGAGGCCGCTGGAGGGGATGACCCTTGCGCCCCGGAAAATCAGCTACGTCTCCGCCTTCAGACCCGTTATTAAAGACGCCGACTGTATCGCCAAGCTGTACGGCAACAGAGGCGCTTACAACGGGTGTCGCACCGGCTATCTGTCTCCCGATTTTTTAAGTGAGAGCTCAAGCTACCGCTCCATGTCCCCCTGCGTGGACAGCGAGGGCGAGCCGGACGTGGACGTGGAGACGAATAAAACGCCAGAGGAGGAGCAGGACTCCCGGCCTCTGCCCTCGGTGTGTCCTCGAACTCCTCCCGGCTTGGCTCACAGTGTTTCACCGAACGACTCAGACTCCAAAGCCATGCAGGAGAGCAGCCTGGTGGATTCCCAGAAAATGAGCCAACACGTGGGCCAGTGCTCTGACAGAGAACTGCAGAGCAAGCAGTTATCAGAGACCCACATAGCCGCGTCTTTTACTGAAGTGAGTGACTTCTAACTGAGAAACACTGGCGATGATTCAAGCTGTAATATTTCTCTGGAGCTTTCCGCAGATGGGTTTCTTTTCCTTGGCTTGTGTGTGTTTTTAAACAGATAAATCTCTGTGCTCTTGTGGGGAAATTTGCCTCTTTTTTTTGTTAAAACAGTGTAACAGCAGCAACAGACAGCATGACCACATTTAGAAAAAAAAAACACCATAATCGCCTTTAAATAAAAATATATCCACTTCAACTTACAGTATATTTTCGGTTCTTAATTTTACACTTTATTTTTAATTCATTCTAATTATTCTCCTGTAATTTAAAGAGCTCAAAGAAGTGGTGATTCTTTCTTCTTTAGGTGTACACACCGGAGAGGGCTGAGCTGCAACAAAGGAGCAGTCCGTATCAGTTCAGACCTGCCAATTACCAGACTGGAGTACTTACAACGAATGGTTAGACTTTTTTCTGCTTTTGTTAAAACATGTAGCTGTGAAAAGAGAAAAGAAAAAGAAAAGGGGAGAAATCACATCGATTTATTTTCTCTTAAGATGAGAGTTCAAGTAAAGAAGAGCCGTCTTCCACAGTGGAGGAGATCGAAACGAAAGCTTTTAATGAACAAAGCAGTGAGGAGATCCAGCGGGAGCCGGACGAGGGTAAGTCACCGAGGTCAGGATTCCTTCAGCGATATAAGGTTTAAGACATGCGGCTCTACTTATTTTTGAAGATATATAGATATGCATGCATATAGAGGAATATCATTTATTTTCTGTGCATTCAGGCGAGGACGCGCCAGGCAGAGCTCTGCCAGCTCAGAGAAACATGGAAAGTCTGGCAAAAGGTAAGACAGTGGCCAAACAGATGACGAGGCTCCTCAAAAACACAGACATCATTATTATAATTAATATTAATATTATTGTTATTAATAAAGAACATTTATTTTGTAAATGAGACAATGCCCTCAACTATTTTTATATTTCTGTTTTTGCTTTGAGGCAGATTCTTTGGGATTTGTCCCAAAAAAACATGAGAGAAAGGAGTTTTTGTTTTTTTTTAACCACAGGCCCAGGAAGACCTGCTCTGAATTGTCAGTGTAAATTATGAAGATGTCCTCATCACTGTCATTAAAATAGAAAAGTGTCCTAGATGGAAGCTGCTACAAAAGCCTCTGCCTCTCCTCCTCAAAAATCACCTATTTCTGTCTGCTTTTTAGAGGAACTACAGAAGCAGCTGTTAGAGCAAGTTGAGCTGAGGAAAAAGCTGGAACGTGAATTTCAGAACTTGAAAGGTAAGCTAAATTCTGAAGCAGTGCTTTTTCCACTGTTTCAGCTTTTATCAGTGAATTCAAAGACAGAGACTCAGAAGTCTTTCTGGTGCATGTTAAGTGTTCGTGTTTGTGAGTCGGGCCAAAACATGACCCCTGGCCATGCCATGACCACATCCACCTCACCAGCAGCATGCATGTCCTCTCTCTGCAGAGTAAAAAATCTGTTAAAGGGCACCTTTCCTCCAAAAAATGCGAAGTGGTTCAGGGACACGCTCCCCTGGGAAGAGGTGCTTTCAAAACCTCTTTTAACACCGACGTGAGAGGGTTATGATTTTAACCTTCTGTCCAAAAACATCCATGGGTCCTCAGAAAATAGATCTCTGCAGCAAAGGAAGTGGAATTGCAGATATGTTGGAGCTCAATTTAGTGTACAACATGTTTTAAATACATATGGACATACAGAAATATAAAATGGTTAAAGTGAAGAAATGTCAGTGTTTAATACTCAATGTAACAGCTGAGGAGAATGTTAGTTTTACTAAATTTAGATGTCATAGAAGCAACGCAACGCAATGAAAAATATTGCAGAAATGTCCGTCTGCTGTGAACACATTCAGAATATCTGTTTTTATACACAGAATGTGTATGTGACCTTAGCTATAAACTCCAGACTGGTGCTGTAAAGATCACACAGCTGTATCCATGACTAGAAGAAGCAACTGGCTCATGTGAATCTCAGGTGAATTGCAGGACAAAACATCAGTCACATTCTCACCGCTGCAGTATTTTCAGCTGACAATAACTCCCATAAACACCCTCCACGTTCTCTCCAAAAGACTTAAAAAATGTCTGACCCACCTTTTCACACTCTGTTTTGTTGGAGAGCTATTTGAGAATCTCATATTAAAATGGAGAATGTCTGCCCTGCGTAGGACTCTTCAACAGCAATACACAGTGAATGAAAAAAGAAAAAAAATAAATCTGATTTATATTCCAAAGATTAAAACTTTCATTTAATTGTGAAAAAGATCTCCAGAAAGGGAAAAATGAGAGACTCTGTCATGAAATAGAAAGGTAATTAAGAAGTCTGTATCAAAATGGTTACATTGCTAGACCATATGGTCTCGATCAGTTTAGGGTGTAAATAAACTTCATGTCCTTCCACTACTGTGGGTGGATAATAGACTATGGATACTGATTTTACAGATACATTTTACCAGCTAAAATAGCTTAAATTTATATTTATTTTGAGCCACATATGTCAAGAAAGATGGCTTAGAAATCAATTCCTAACTATAAAATCAGTGTAAAGTGTGCACATCATTGGGTTCTCTAGAAATGCACATTAGCAGAAAATGATTCAACATTTCACTCATTATTTTGGGGTTCTGGGTACTATCGTCCCATCACTCTCTAACAAATCTGATTCCCAGTGATTCCTCTTTCTTAAATCTTACCTTAAGCTGTGTGATGGACTTAACTTGAATCTACAAATACAGGTTTGTCTTTACACATTCATTGGTGGTATTTGGATCCAGCTGTTGGGAGTTTGCTGAACACAAAGCATGAGGAGAGAGCACAGCTGGTTTTTCCATAGCATTGGACACTTGGTGCAAATGCCTTCGTTCTTCATTTATTCTACAGTTTTATTCTTGTTGATACACTGTTAATTACCAATAAGGTGGGCTGTTAATGGATCAAGACCAATCTCTGCCTGCAAACAAGACACAATTAAAATACCATGGAAAGCCTGGGGATTGGGAAAAACAAATAATAAAAAAAGTACAAGTCATGGCAAGTATATTTTTCTCAGGTGGTTTAATTTCAATAAAAAGGAATCAGGCTACGTTTGAAAACTATCTTTTCATTCACACTAATTAATCGGTATAGATAATTTACACAGAATTTAAAAAAAAAAAAAAAGTAATTCCTAATCTGCGCTATAAAACATGAATTTAAGTGTAACCTCACGGCAGTATGACAGCTTTTGCTGGACTAAAGAACCTCGGAGTCGGTGTCCCAGCCGGCACCTGGTTTGTCGCTTTATCTTGAGAACAGCGCCCTCTAGAGGCCGCCGAATTTATGACCTGACGAGTTTAACGCATATGTGTTATCAACCCCCAAAAGCACTGATTGAGAGGGAACAATTTCATCTTAACCTCACTTTTTGTTTATGTTGTACCTTCAAATGAATATTCATGCCAAATATCAGAACAACCATCTTATGTAAATCACAAAGTATTTTCTGTCTTTTGTGGGATGAAACGGGCTAAATTAATGCTTTTTTGACCGTGAAATGAAGTTTTAATAGAAACTGCTTCTTTCTTTCTTTCTTTTTTAAACAGAGGCTCAACTTACTGCATGACTGACTCAAATCTTTGCCTGCCATTTGTTCCTCAGATAATTTTCAGGATCAGATGAAAAGGGAACTTTCCTATAGGGAGGAGATGGTTCAGCAGCTCCACATCGTCAGAGGTGAGACTAATAAAGCAGAGGGAGCGGATACAGCAGCGCTGCGGCATGCCCTCACTTTCCGCCGCGGATTTACACATTTACTGTCGCTTCATTTCCCGACGTGATGGATGATGCTCAAAATGGTCTGTGCACACAGGGTATCGAGGATTTGTCTGGGGTTGTCTGTCGGCTATAATATAACCTGTTAAATTCACGTGAAGCACTTGTACTTATTTGGGAATCGCTTCAAATTGGATCTGATTTTCCCACCATTTACTGGTGATCAATTTATTATTTTTCACATATTAATTAAACGCAGCCATGGGCCTGTAACAGAGTGGAAATTACAAATATCTTTCAGCTGTTTGATTTCCAGTTTTCTGCAGAAGTCACTGTTGTTAAGTGTGAAACAGCAGCTAAGATGATGTGAAAATAATATTTCTGCACCGAGATGCTCATAAACAGACAATTAGCTGTCATACATCCAGACGATAGACGATACAACGTAAATCCAAATTTGTGTCACATTTTTTTGAGCATGGCCTTCATCCGTTGATCTCAAACATGTCTGATGTACATCAGTCTATCGTGTGTTGTACTGTGTAGAATATTATATTTGTACGCCATATCACTTTCAAAAAGCCCTGTTTGCACTCAGGTGCACTCTTGATTGATTTACCTCCTTCTTCATAGAAGCTCACGACGCTTTACACCATTTCTCGTGTAAGATGTTGACCCCTCGCCACTGCACCGGATCCTGCTCCTTCAAATCCCCTCTGCTGCCACCCTGAACCATAATCACAGCACATTTCTAGGACAGAGAAACAATGGACGCATCTACAGCTTCTGTCAAACCACGGAAAAGCTCCTGGGACGCTGTTGAAACCCAGATGAAAGAAGACTAAACTTGTAATTACTTGTAATATTTTAAAATGTGTATCCCCCCCCACCCTCACCATTTACGTAACCATCCTGCATACGGTGAAATTTGTTTTACTAAAATGATACCATTGATGATATTTATTATTTGTGGCAAAGTGCAATGACAGCGTATGTATCTTGTAATAGTTATAGGTTGTTATTTCGTTTTTTCTTTTCTTTTTTTGTTCTCAATAATGGCAGCACTGACTCGCCAATTCATTGCTCTTTATCCTCTCAGTATTGTGAATTAGCCTACTACTTTTGCTGGGTTTGTCTGTGCAAGCCAATAGCTTATTTTGGATGTTTTGCACTTTAAACGAGTGATGGGAATTAACATAAACAGCTTGTGCATCGAAATAGGCCTACAATATAATTATTTGTAGCGGTCAAACCATGCCTATTCCTTTTTTGAAGACTTAAAAAAACACAGAAGTTAGTAGGCTAAATTAGTACACCCGCGACCTTGTAAGTAGCGACATATTCTATTAAGAGTAGCCTATTTGTTCATGTAATATTTGTTTCCATCGCTAATGAATAAATCATTTTATTAAAAGAAATGTGGACTGTTGCCCTCAGTGTTGTCAGCATAATTTCCTTCTTATGAATTATTTTCACAGAGCTCTTGATTTTACACATTTATAGGAGAAGCAAACAATTTGCTGCGCCTTTTAATTTATGTGAGTGCAACTTTCACCGTTGTGTGTTTAAGTACTGGGGCCATTTTGCTCTTCGGATTAGACCCAAAAAGAAGAATATATCGACGAGATAACACCTTAATTTAACTTTCATGGGCTGCACTATGTGAAAAATGCAACTCATGATTATTTTCTCTGTCTAAAATGTATTTGATTAGCCTACTGTCAGAAATGGTGGGATATAATTCAACACAAGTTCCCAGAGCGCAAAGTGACATCTTCAAATTTTACGTTTTATCCGACCAAAAGTCCACAACTCAAATTCCCTATATTTTTAACATCCAGTGACATAAAACAACATGATCAGATCCTCAAATTTAAAGAAACAGCAGCTGTTTGCCATTTGTGCTTGGTAAAACAATGACAAACGATTAATTGATTAGCAAAATAATTGCTCATTAATTTTCTGTCAACTAACAAATCAATCAATTAATTATTGCAGCCCGAGGAAAATATAAACAAACAGGAAGAAACACTACATCTGGAACCTTCGTAACTTGTTCGTTTCATTTTTAAAAGCAGAACAAGCAGCAGAACAAAATCCCTTAAACAAATTTAAGTGGTAGCCTGACTACGTCGCCTTGTAACATACTCTTGACGAAATCTTCTGTGTTGCGACAGCGCCCCCCGCTGTCATCAGTGAAGTAGCGTCAGACAATTTTGAATTGACTGTCCCCTGAGGATGGCTGATGCGCCTGCGCACCTAATGTAACAAGATGGCGGAGAGTGCGGAACTGAAGGTAAAGCGAGCCCCTACATTAGCTTGACAAATAGACGTTTCACACAGTGAGATTTGAATTTCAAATCATAGCACCCTTGTTACTTGACAGTAGAGACCCCAGGAGATTTGCTATCAAGGTATTTAACATAAAAAAGGAGAGCAGCGGAGACCAGACAAACTGTTAGCTGGTTGGCTAGCTCGGTAGCATTAGCTTTGTTATTGTTGCCGACGTTCCGTTAGGGTGCCTCTGCTGTGCTGCTCACCTGCAGATAAAGAAGGCCAGACAATGCTTTCTATAAAAGATGAAAACGACATTCATGTCAAGGTTTTGAGCCCTACAGTACTATAGCGATAGAAACCTGACATTATCAGCAGCTCGCCGGGCAGACAGAAATGTATGTTTAAAAATGGGCTCTGTCTATTCCCTGGAAGGAAAGTGCAGTTTAGCTTCCATTAGCGTTATTTCTGAGTAGGTGAGACGGTAGTCAACGAAATATAGTCAATATTCACAGTGTGGTTAACTCTTATGTAACTCATCTGGCCGATTATTGTTCAAACACATGAAAAAGTATAGTTACTGCAACATGAACTTTTCTTTCAGTCAGACTACAGCACAGTACAGGCGCTGTTAGCTAGCTTATGCTAAATCTACGCTGTGTCCTTCCACTCTGTTAATGTTGATAACTACTTTTTAGTTGGTAGAATTTACTGTGAAACGTTTTCGTTTACCTGGCTCCTCCATAAACCAATCTCTGCCCTGTTTGCCCACCTGCTTTGCCTAATCATATGAGCCGTATTATTTCTCGACAGTGGACACATTTGAGTGTTGCACAGTATAAAATGGAATTTAACACATACTCACCACAGGTTAGCTCAATGTACCACTTATATCCGGCGATATGAGCCGCTGCATTTTATTATTCAGGCCAGATTTCAAGCGTCATCAGGACTGTCAGGACAGTAAATTTAAGGTTTACCTTTTGCTGCTCCACATAGTGCCAGTTGTCAGTAAACACACAGGTGACCTTGATTGAAATTCAAAGTGGGTTGCCAGGTACATTTTCATATGCCTTCATAATGCAGATTGTCTTTATAATGCCCAAAATGAGTGTTTCATTTGCGTGTGATGCCACATAGCCCCTTTAAACAGTTATTCACAAGCGATTACTGTACATATGGTGAACATAAGGACATGATTATCTGTATAGTATATTATGACATAATGCAGTTGTAGTAGCAACACTTCCTTTGTAGAGTTGTGAGATATTGTGATGCTTTTGACAAATGTTGGAATTGACGTATGATTGATGATGATATTTTTTGCATCACAATTTTCATTTTCACTGACAAAACTATTGAAATCATAATGATATGAGGTTTGTTGGGGTCTGTACCAAACAAAAATGTTTTCTTACATCTCGAGGGCAAGATTAATTGGCCAGGGTATCTCCACTGTACTACAATGCTTCATTATAACACTCTTGTGTCACACATTTTATTTTTATCAGCTTCTGTGATTTGGCTATTGCTCTTAGTTGATCATATTGCAGTTCTGGTAATATTTCAGTTACTTGCTCAGCTCTATTCGCTATTCTCAGCAGATTTGAGCCAGTGCTAATGTAGTAGGTATTGCAGTGTTGTTGTATTTGACTGCATTACATTGTATAATGGTTGTTATTTTGCTGAGAAAAAAAAACCTAAATCTCATTGGATTTTATCAAGAAAATGGCTTCAGTATATTGTATTCTATTATTTTGTACAGATGCGCGCATGGGTTTTGTGTCCACACCCTGTATTACCACTTGCAGCACGTGGGGATCCTTCATGGACTGAAGCTTTGAAAATGTAGATAGAAATGTGTGGTGTCTGCTTCCAGCCAAAAGACTAGCTCTCCCAAAGTCATCCAAGAGTGGCTGTGTTTGTTAAATAGAACAAAGGCCAAAGAAATTATGTTAATTTTCCTGCTCCGAGCCTAGCTCAGAAATGAAAATGTTATGGGTGTGGACAGTTAGTAAGCTAATGAAGGACGTTAATGACTTTTAAAGAAATTAAGCAGGCAGGCTTTAATAATAATAATGTTTTAAACGATCAACCCTGAAGTCAATATGTGAAAAGAAAACTTATTTCTTAACATCTGAACAGGAAAATATGTTTTCCAAAGTATAATAAAACATTTTTCCCTCTATTCATTTTTCACCAGCAAATGGTAATGAGCCTTCGAGTTTCGGAGCTCCAAGTGTTGTTGGGATATGCAGGACGGAATAAGCACGGCCGTAAACACGAACTTTTGACCAAAGCTCTCCACCTAATCAAGGCTGGTTGCAGTCCTGCAGTGCAGATGAAGATCAAAGAGCTCTATAGACGGCGCTTCCCAATCAAAATGGTTTCGCCAGTGGACCTGGCTTTGCCTGGTGTTCACTCTGCCTCCAGTCTGCCTGCTGGCCTAGCCCAGCTGGGATTTGACAGCCATGGTTCCCCGTCGCCTCTGCTGCCTGTTTCCTTACTTGGGCCAAAGCATGAGCTGAGTCTGCCTCACCTCCCCTCCGCCCTGCACCCTGTACACCCTGATGTCAAGCTCCAGAGATTGCCATTCTATGACGTGCTGGATGAGCTCATTAAGCCAACCAGCCTGGGTAAGTCCACCCCATCCTGTTTAGCTGGGTGTGTAGTGATAACACTTATCCCTAGCGCACATACTGATGGAGCATTGTGACCACATATAAGTCAACACTAGTGCCTAGTGATTTCTGTAGGTGCCCCTCTGACTGTCATCTACTGTTTTTGGTTTCTTTTTTTCGTAGCCTCAGACAACAGTCAGCGGTTCCAGGAGGCATGTTATGCCTTTGCATTAACACCACAGCAAGTTCAACAGATCAGCAGCTCCATGTAAGTGTGAAAGCTCCCTAGTGGACACACTAAAAGAGATGAGTCAAAGAGAGATGAGAGGGAGAAGAAATAATACTGTGAAAGCACTGCAACTACCAAATCATTTTTCAGTGCACTGTTGACATATGTCATAGACTGCTTTGACCAGCCTGGCCTGACCTCTCTTCATTTTTTAGGGACATATCTGGGACCAAATGTGACTTTGCTGTTCAAGTCCAGTTAAGGTATGCCTGACATACGTTTCCTCAGAGCAGAAAAAACTCTTCTCTTTGAGAAGAAGAAGTGTATTTGCAAAGAGTGACTGTTAGGTCTGTGTTTAGCTCCTCTCAGTTCTGAAGGAACTAGAAATAGCCATGTCTTTTGTAAAGATCTTGTCGTTTCATTTTTTCTTAAGTCCTGAAACATCCGCATGTCGTAGAACCTCTTCATTGGTTTAGTCTGGGTTTCAGACTTCAGACTTACAAAGTTAAAACAATCACCAGAGTTTTAACTTAAACCTAATTGAGTTATTTCCTTACAGTTATAAAGGATGATAAATGACCAAGATAGGACTTGAGGTGAATTAGCACATGAACAGGTTCTGAATTGAATGGAATGGAATGAAGGATGCAGCAGGGGACACTTGTCTCTTGGATGCTGTTATTCACAATGAACTTGAAATGGAAATGTGGATATTTTACTGGAAAATACAGGCAAAGTGCAGCATTGGCAAAACATTATTCAAAGCAATGATACCAGTTTCACCAATATGTTTGGAAATATTTTTGCAGATGTAGATGAAGAAGTGCATCCTGTACCTCTTGTAAAACCCAAGATAAGGCAGCCAAAAAGGCACACTTTGTTGCCGTTGTTGTACCTTAGAAAGTATACATAAAAACTGTTTTTCCTTAATTGTCTAATAAAATATTCACTGTATGGATGAATGCCATCCTTTAAGAAGTGCTCTCCTATATCATAGATGGAGATGGCTGTACTTGACACAACTGACATGGTAAAATAAGCAAGCAAGCCAACCTTTTTGTGAAAGTGGCAACTTAACAGAAACAAATTGCTTTTGACATTTGTCCCTCAATGCTTTTTTCTTCATTTTCAGATTTTGTTTATCAGAGACAAGTTGTCCCCAGGAGGATCATTTCCCCCCTAATCTGTGTGTGAAGGTCAACAGCAAACCCTGTAATCTCCCAGTGAGTCCAGAGAGTTTACAGTCCGTCCATTCTGTCATATTTTCTGTGTGTTGTACCAACAGTTACTGAGACACTGTTGTTTGATGTGTCATCTGCAGGGATATCTTCCTCCAACCAAAAACGGAGTCGAACCAAAAAGGCCCAGTCGCCCCATCAACATAACCTCTCTTGTCCGCCTGTCCACCACAGTCCCTAATGCAATTGTGGTGTCATGGACTTCAGAAATTGGGAGGGTAAGAAGATCCAGGCAAAGCTGTGTGAATCAAGTATCATAGCCCATTCATACCGATGCTGTAAAAAGAGCATTAGTCACCTTGCTCTGACTTGTTGCGCTCATTGTTTTAATCCTTGCTTTGGCAGAGTTTTTCCATGGCTGTTTATTTGGTAAGACAGCAGTCGTCTGCAGTGCTGTTGCAAAGACTACGGGCCAAAGGAATTAGAAACCCTGACCACTCAAGAGCTCTGAGTAAGTTGCTACCAGATTTTGTAGTAAAAACGTGAAACATGTAAACATCTGTGAGGGAGCACGAAATGGAGAAGACAATCACACAAATTAACGTCTTTCATATAGTAATCCAGGATTATTTAAGTCTGTGGTCTTGTTAAACAGATCGACACACCTTACACTTGAACTTCACAGTTGTAATTGTTGTGCTTATTCTTTGTGTGTTGCTTTTTCTTTCTCACAGTCAAGGAGAAATTAACAGCTGATCCAGAGAGTGAGATCGCCACCACCAGTCTACGAGTCTCTCTCCTGTGTCCTGTAAATACCCCATTATTCTACTTGATTTAAGAAAAGGCCTGTGTTATTGTAGTTAGTTATGTCAATCAGCATTGATCTGGATTGATGTATTGGTTCAATGATCAGTGATCTAATATCATCGAGTCGGTAAATAGTTTTTTACATGCTCATATCGCTGTATTGTATTTTAATTCCTAGCTTGTCATTCCTGAAGCAGGTAAAGAGTTACAGACGTTTAAGTTCTGGTACGGCTGTGCTGCCGCTAGGACCGAGAAAAAGTAAACCGACGCCACGGCAACAAAACTCCGTTGTTAAATCTCACAGCAGGGATTAACTGAGAGTCAGAAAAAAACATAATAACTTAATTGTTTGCCTTGTGTGAAGGGAGGTCGCGATCAACCAGGCAGCGAGAGCGTGGGGGACGTGTCACATAGTCAGCCCTGTTGGACTGCTGGGAACAGTCTGAATGACTCCTTAAACTCTCCTCCCTCCTGTTCCTGACTGTTGCCATTCAAAACATGTTACTGACTGCTCATATTTGAGTCTGTCACAGTCGTTGCACTCAGTTATCCCAGTTGTCACTTAACTGATAGTGATAAAAAGACATCTGATATTATCTCATATCAATCGCTGGCCGTGGAATTGAGTCAAATCGAAAGTGTCAGACTTCTGATAGCAGCAGATATAAAATCGTTTTCTAAAGAATCAATATAATACTTTATCGTGATCAAACTTGTCATTTTCACCCTTATCAGTTAGCTTATCAGCAGGTCAACAATAAATTAATTGACAGCTGCAATTACATTGTGATTTTCTTAAAGTTATCAG
This sequence comes from Chaetodon auriga, assembly GCF_051107435.1. Classification (NCBI taxonomy): domain Eukaryota; kingdom Metazoa; phylum Chordata; class Actinopteri; order Chaetodontiformes; family Chaetodontidae; genus Chaetodon; species Chaetodon auriga. The sequence goes on along the minus strand of NC_135079.1, from coordinate 11,222,434 downwards.
GAACTCTATTTTATAGTGCAGAGAGACAAAAAGCACTTATCTGCATACTGTATTCTTAATTAGAAGACAGTTGCTTTGTCCTACATTATTTTGTGGAAAGTTTTGCAGGATTTAATGCAGTACTGATGAGTGACATTTGTGCATTTTGTGTTTTGTTTTACAGCTGGGCAAGATGAGGCTGACAATCCCATGCAGAGCGATCACATGCTCTCACCTTCAGTGCTTTGATGCTACACTTTATATCCAAATGAATGAGAAGAAGCCCACCTGGGTGTGTCCAGTCTGTGACAAGAAAGCGCCGTATGAGCACCTCATTATTGACGGGTGAGCACAACACACAACATGTGGTGCTAGGTCGTGTATAATCATTCCACTGTGATGGGTTTGTTTTTAGCATGTACGGTACAAAAGAAACTGCAGATAGTTAGAATCTTTGCCTGGAAGCCGAGATGTTTGCTGACGTGAGTGCTCCGGTAATATTACACAAGGTTGTCTGCCAAAAAAGTTTAACTTGCGTCAACACAATATGACGTTGCACATTCCTGGTTGATTATTTTCCAACAGGATAATCAGCCAACGTACCTGGTAAAAACATTTGAGAGAGAATCCTTCTGTGTGTTTTCATAAAGCCCTCTGCTGGTGTTTTGGTGTCTCATAAACCTTCAGATGCATGGATCTGCTCCTTAAATTGATCTTCCTGCAGCATACTTAATTGGCTTATTTGTGCCTGAAGCCCCCTCCAAAGTAGGGTGTTTGGTCTGAATGCTCTGATAGGGCAGCTTTAAAAAGCGCCAGTGATACAGTGTTTCTAAAATCTCGCTGTTTCAACTTCTGGTTACAAAGTTGCCAAACTGTATTGAAGTCTCATGCTGTTTTCTCAGGTTGTTCATGGAAATCTTGAATAGCTGTTCTGACTGTGATGAAATCCAGTTCAAAGAAGATGGAAACTGGGCCCCCATGAGGTCAAAGAGAGAAGTGCAGGAGGTGTCTGCTTCTTACAATGGTGTAGACAGCGGTATGTAACTTGCACATTTCAGATCGTTAAAGAGTGTTCTTCGTCGTGACCTGCGAGCACAGCGTGAGTGAGCTGTTTCTTTGTAGATTCGTCTCGGACAGAAACGCACGAGCAGAAACGGGGATCATCTAATGACAACAGCAAGAAAGTCGACGTGATTGACCTGACACTGGATAGCTCCTCCGAGGATGAGCTAGATGACGAGCCGCCTCCTAAAAGGGCCTGTCCCTCGCTGTCACCTGTCTCTCCACCTCCAAACAAAGGGTGAGTCTCCAAACCACAAGCAGGCTGTGAGCTCACTCTAAACAGATGCATTTTGGGGATCTTTGTGCTGTTGTATTACTTGTTTTGTCACTAATGCGATGTGGCATTGTTTCCCCTCAGAGTACTGAACCTACACAGCCAGGCCTCACCTGTGACCAGAGCTCCCAGCATGCCCCCTGTGGAGACCAGTTACATTCCTCCCCCTCCACCTCTTATCCAGGACTATCGCCACTATTATCACACAACTAGTGACCTGCCAGGTAGACTTGTCACTGTCCTTATTGGGTTAGATTTGATTTGATTTTGTTCAGTCTGTTTTAATACAATAATTGCATGTCCATATGTATGTTGAAAACATTATTGATCACATTGATCATCTGGATGGACCATCTGTCCATACCAGCTGTGAAGTAAAAGGTCTCTAGTGCAATTGCCATGAAAGAAATGAGGGACAAAATCTTCAATCTTAAGTTCATCTGAAGCTAATATGATGATGCTTCAACAGTCTCAGTTCGCTGAATCAGTGTGGTGTGTTTCAAAATTCGAGTCTCTTTAAACGACAAATGTTTATTTGCTGAGATGTGGTGAAGGATTTTGTCCTGATAGTTCGGTGCAGACTTGTTGCTGGGACAAAAACATCGGCAATAAACAACAATCAACATTTGATTTGTCTACCTCAATCTGCTTAAGCTTCATATTGGCTAAAGCTGAGGTTCAGCGTGGAAACAGGACTGCGGATAATGTCCATAATCTCTTGCAGCTGCCCGCCCCCCCGCCCAAACACCTTGGAACTCGTAGTATTATTATTATTCCTTGTCTTACTTTGATTTGGGGGATAATCATGGTCTAAGTTTTGGAACTACAGTTCCAATAATTTGAGCACTTTGGGGGATGTAAACGAGGATTGTAAGGTTGCCATGAAATCAGCTAGTTAGCTGTGGGCTACAACTTAACCCTCTTTTTGGCCTGTCTGTGTTTACATTTTTGAAAATTGGCACCTTTAAAAGTGTGCTGAATTAGCCATTAGCTGTTCCTGTTTTGAGTGTTCCCATTGGTCTATGACAATTATCACTGGATTACTTTTATACTGAGGGAGACTTAACAACATGATGATTCTTAAGCAGGTTTCGAGGAGATATAAGTTTGTTTGCAATGAACACCAGAGATGATGATAATGTTGGTAGGAGGCCAAACTACAATAGCTAACTGCCCATTGTTTTTAGTACATCAGCATGCGCCTGCTCCTTTAATCTCATGCAGTCTCGCAGTTGGAAAACCTCTGCGTCAAATCAAGTTTTGTATTAAGACAGATCTGACAAAATCCAAACAAACTTATCTTTGAGTACAGATGTTTGCTGCTTAATCAGTCAGTTTGTAAAGGTACATATTGTATTATCCATAATGAAGTAAATGGACTGGGTCTTCTTCATTTTCTTACAGATCTAAGTTTCTTCTCCTTCCTCCAAGGCGACAATCAGGTATATTTACTGAAACACCTGAATTTTGGCAGCACCGCCGATCAGCATGTTTATGTTTGGCTTTTGTGTTAATGAACACTCTTTTCTGTGCTGTTAGCGTTATAACATGGTGATGGCTGCTGCAGCAGCTGCGTCAGCGTCCGCCTCAGAAGACCACGACCTGCTCAACCGTTTCCTGCCCTACAGCGCCTCCCAGATGCTACGGGAGCAGCCGGGCACCCCCGGGAGCAGCACGCTAGCAACCACGAACGGAGGCAGCAACAGTGGCAGCACCAGTAGTTTGGTGTCTTCCAGCAGTCTGCGGGACCGCGACAAAGACAGAGAGCGAGACAGAGACAGGGACAGCCACAGCATCTCAGGATTGTCGAGGTCCTCGGTGGAAGCTGCAGCGGCGGCAGCCATTTATGGCTCCATATCGGACGTTATCTCTCTTGACTAGACCCACACAGAACTGGAAGACAAGGGAGACCTCGAGAATGGGAGTTCTTTGTAAATAAGGAAGACGAAGATGAAAGAATACAGTGCTATGTACAGAGAGGAAAATCTATTTTCAATTTTACTTATCATATGTATATAAACTTAGGACGCTTCTTGTCCGGTGAGTTACTTCAGTTGATATTTTTCTGTGAATACTGAAGACTTTTTCACACCTCTTCATGTGGTCCTTTGATTATATTGTACCTTTTGTACCTGGTTTTTACCGTTTTGTTTCGATATTCCATGTCAATGGCATTATTTCAGTATAATGTTATGTGCACAAAACCCACTGAGGTGACACCTTATGGAACATGATATTTAGAATATAAAGAAAATGGGCATTGTTATAGATGTACACAAGGCAAGTCGCATCAAAACAGGAAAATGTGTAACACTTTCTTTATTTTCTAAATGGCGTCATTTCTGTCAAAAATGTTTTGACAGCAGAAAGATCTGGCCATTTTTGCTATCACTGTAGATTTTTCTGTAAGACATTCATGCTGTGGTCATTATTTTTAATTAATTATTTATGATGTAAGTTATGTTGGATGTATGCTGTTTTTTAAGGAAGCATTCCCTATGCCTCTTGGAACTGTTGCCACTAGAATTGCGAACGCAAACGCTAGATCCTTCTGGTGTCATAACTGCAGTCTTTTCACTTGTTTCAGTCAAATCAAATATGAACAATATTGTAAAGTTCAGACTGTACCTAAAATACATATAGATTGGGAGTAAGTCAGTATTGTAAGACCAGGCTTTTTCAGTGTGTGAATGAATGGCACAAGTCCAGCAAACAGTCTTCTGTTGTCACATGACACAATTGGACCTTTCTACACAAGATTTGCAATGTTGTGTATTTTTTTTCCTGTTATCTGTTTTATTTTACATATTACACACACAGAAAACTACAGTGACGTGGCCAGTCGTCATCGACACATTTCTGTTCCGCTTTCAAGACAAGGCTAGTTTCTGGCCCACTTGAAGTAATTCTTTAATTGAAAGGCTGAAAAACTGATAAATGAAGTGGATACAAGTGGGCTAATAACATTTCACGTTCATGGTGTCTTTTTGTTTGATTTTAGCACGTTTTTTTACAGAAAGGCTGTGTGGAGCAGTGAAGCTTTCACGGTTGCAGTAAACACTTCAAGAGTAGTTTTCAGTGTTGCATGTCTCTGCGAATTACCTGAAAGCTCATGTTTGAGTGCTCTGCTGTTTCGTAGTGAGGCCACGGGATGCATAGCCTTTTTTTGTTCTGTGTATTTGCAAGAGACTATAAGATATCTGTGATAGCTTAGCCTTTGAGTGTATCACAGAGTGCATTTTGGCCCAGAACTTAAAACCATTGAAGTTATTATGGACAACTCCCCTCCCTTTATTTTCTTGACTTGTGCTTACAATTAGGATTATTTATTATCATATATATTTTCAGCATTCGTTTGATTTGTGGATATGCATTGCTGTCATTGTACGTGATATTTCTTTTGTAATTATATAATTAATGCTATTTAAAGATGTCATTGTTGCTTGACATGCATTGTAACATTTTCTGTTCTCTCTGTCCGTTTTACTATCAGATGATGTCAATAACTCAATAGAGGCTTTGATCATTTTGAACCGCTACAAGGTCTACTGTGCTGTTTGATATTTGTAAGAATTAAACAGATATAAGAAAGTGCATACTCGTAGTTGCTCGAAGCACAGTCCTGATTCACTTGCATGTGTTCTGTTACAGGATGTCTCTGAATTCAGTTTGTTGTTTGGCAAGAAGTCTAAGTTTAATCACTCGTTTCAAACATTTTTATACATACAGCCTGTGTGTATTATAGAGGCTGATATATTTGCCAAGATTAGCTTTTTGCAGATACAACCCTGATTCCAAAAAACTTGGGCGTGTGTATAACAAATCAAATCAAATGTGATCATTTGCTAAATGTTTTGACATGTACTCAGTTTAGAACAGTACAAAAATGTTTGACCTCATCAATTTGATTTTTGTAAATATGCTTATTCTGAATTTGATGCCAGCAATGCATTTCAAACAAGTTTGGACAGGAGCAGAACAAGCAAGGATGGTGCGAGGTTCACCACTTTGTGATGGTATAAAGGATATTACTACATGGACTCTGGAACACTGCATAAAACTGCTGTCTATAAACACAGTTAAGTTGCGCCCTAACTTTTATGGAATCAGGGCTGTACATTATCATTGGCACCTGTATGTGGAGGTCATTAAGTAACAAGGACTTGCTGTAGGTGAATGCCAGTCCAGTCAGTTTAGAAATGGTGATCTGTTGTTTAATAGTGGTTGAAAGTTTTCTAACCCTTTTTTCATTCAGTAGCGAAGTTCCAGGAACATCAGAAAGCTTCAGAAAATAACCCCCAGAGACAGTTCACTGTATGCTGATTCAAAATCGGGACTTTCAACACAAAAGATAAATGAGAGACATATTTTAAAAGGCAGTCACCTGAATTTCATCTCGCGCTTGCGTTTCACCGTGAGGAGCGTCTTCGGTCATCACGTGGTTGAAGCTAGCAATTTTTTTTTTCAGATTTTCTAAGTTTAATCTGCGACAGGCGCCGAAACAGGACACGAAACCTAAATATCAAGAAGGTAATACGTTGTCTGCTATTATTTCTGATAGATTTGTCGGTGTTTTCGGTGCTAAAGCCGTCTTCAAAGTTCCAAAATGTTAGCTAAGTTAGCTTCGTGATAGAAACAACACTGCCGCCGTTGAGCAGCTAGCATTGTTAGCCTTCATTGTTACTGCACAACAAAAACGTCTTAATTATTTTTATTCGCAATGTCGGTGACATATTAAGATTTTATTTCTTTACAGCATAGTGTAACACCAGCAGTAGCATACCTGCAACAGGGATGCTGTTACTGGCTAACGTTAATTAAAAGCGCTAGCTTCCTTCATGGAGTAACGTTGTTAGCTCCCTAGTGATGTAACCGCCCACTTCCATGTTGTCACAGGTCGCTGAGCTCCAGCTGCCTGCTGTGTGGCTCACTGTTTGGGGCTGGATCATTGACTAAATTATGGCATCATAAGTAAAATTTGGCATTAAGAACAAAACATTGTCATTGAAACACATTTTCAACTTTGTGGCACATTTTGATTGTGGAGATGACAGGAGGGATTTGAGGGGAGGGGCAGTCAGTCCAGTCTCTATTTTAAGGGTAGTTTTTACTAATTTTACAGGGCTGCACAGTGCAACACATGGTTTGGGCGTGGATATGAATGAAATCGCCAATTTTCAACTAGTTTTCAAGGGGATTGCTTTGTTTTGACCGTCAGATATGTATTTATGACACAGGATCTTTGGTTAAATTAAAAATGCAGGTTTTCATCCCAAAATAGTTAATCTTATGTTGATAACTAACAGTTTTATAATATTAAACATGAACTTACCCTATGTAAGTATATTATTTTTCTTACTGCATGTAAACTGGCTGGCTCATAATTTTGGAAATGAATGAAGACTTCAGTAAAAAAGATAAGTAACACTAAAATTAATATGTTTAATTAATTTCTGGCAGGCTTCACAGTAGTTCCCAGCATTAAATTAAAATTAGATTAAAAATGTGGGTTTTCATCTAAAATGCTCTAATCATATCAAGGTAGCAACAATAATATTTACTCTAATATGACATACAAGATGAACTTACACATTGTAATTAGTTTCTACTGTATTATTAGCCGCCCTGATTTAATTCTGTTTGTAATTTTGGAGAATAATGAAGACTGAATTAAAAAAGAAATTAGTGGGAATTCTGTCTTTTTGATTAGTTGGTTAATTGATTAATCAGTTAGTTAGTAAAATTAGTAACATTGAGCTTGATAACAATGCTTTGTGACATTCTTCCAGTCAAATGTTTGAGTTCAGCCACTTGATATCAATTAATTCATTTATTATACATCCTGTTTACACTCTAAGAGTTTCTAGAAACACAAGCAAAATCTATGTATTTTGATGTTATGGTATGACGTGGTCTGTTGGCGTGCCTCTTGAGTTGCCTATTAACTAACAGTATAACAGCCTTTCCAGCAGATGTTACGTGTAAAGATACAAAAGTCAATTATTTGCCAATTCAGTTTCAAATGCAAATGGAAAGCTTGTGCTGTGCAATATACTGCTAATGTTTTTGGTTTGTTGTCTTAATTCATAGACCATTATGCAGAAGGAAGAATGAGGGGTGCTGTGCAGAGTAAGAAGATACCTGCTGCACCGCAGAAATATGATGTGTGAGTGCAAGTCATTAGTTATTGCACCTGTCACCTGCTGTGATTTCTCCTGTCAAACAGTTATAGAGATGTGCATGTAACACCTGTGTATTTTTTTCTTTTGTAGGAAAACCAAAACTAACAAACAAGAGAGTAAGTTTTGTTTTGGATTTACATAATTTACACTGTTTAAATACATGAGCCCTCTGTGCAGGTTTTTGCACAAATTATCTTTATATGTGGGCCAATATGTGTTTGTGTTTCACGTCTGGAATATTTTGGACTTCTCTAAACACAGAAAAAAGCTTTTAGCAGTTAATTCTCTCCGTTTCCTCAGACATGCCCTCTGTTTTAAGTCACCTGGTGCTCAACCTCCCACCTCTCCCCTCCTCTGAGCTGACCGACCCTCATGATGACATCACCCTGCCCAGGCTGATCGAAGCTCTGCAGAACAGACACAGGATCAGGCAGATGATGATTGACGAGTACAGCAAAGCAGGTGTCTGCTAACATTCTCAACCCTCGCCTCTCTGCTTTGACGCTTGACAAGTTTGATTTCTTATCTCGGCTCACATGTTGTCTTCCTTCATGTTATTATAGCCGACACGATGAAGTCCATGCTTCAGGAACTGGATAGTAACCTCATGTCCTATGACAGTTTTATTCATGAACAAAATGGCAAAATTTTAGAGAAGGACAGAACTCTCAACAACAACAAGGCAGAGATCAAACGTTTGGAGAAGAAAACCAAGATGCAAGAACACAAAGTGAGTCATTCAAACCTCCCAGAGATTTCTGGTTTGTAGATGTGTTGCTCAGTTTCTTAAATGTCCCCCATGGTTCTGTTCCAGATTGATATCCTGCAGAAAACAGCTAAAATCTATGAGGAGGACAAGCGTTCGCTGCAGCAGGAGCTGGAGACCAGAGAGCAGAGGCTGCTGAGGGAGCTGTCTGAAAAGAAACGCATGGAGCAGCGCATGCATGGCGTGGTCACAGACACCCAGCTCAAGTGGGAGAAAGAATGTGTGAGTGACTCTTCTAATAACAGATGTTGATATATTAAGTAGCCCTCTGTGTGTTGAAGTAGCACAGTTTGTTTACTGCCTCGGATTATTTGTTTGTCGTGCCTCAACGTTCCCAATGATCATCTGTACAGCCAGTGTTGTTGTGCTCAAACATTTTGCCTCTTGCTGTGCAGGACAGACGTGTTAATGCGAAGCAGCTGGAGATGCAAAACGAACTCTGGGTGAAAGACGAGAAGCTGAAGCAGCTCAAGGCCATTGTGACAGAGAGCAAGACTCCAGGTTGCCCTGATCCTCCACTGCGGCAGACGCAGCCAAAGCAGCCGTCCAGAGAGGAACGCCTCCCTGCAAAGAGATCGGCCTCACCCTCACCCCTCCCTGTACGTTGTGTTGAAGATCTAGAGCACCTGCCTCACTCCTGAGAAACTAATCTATTGCTTAATATTGGTAGATGACATGACATAAAACTAAAACACTCTCCTGACTGGACTAACATCACAAATGTCACTGTGGTAGCAGGAGATACATTAACATAAATACTGGTTCATGATATTGTAGTACAGTGTAGTACAACTTCCAATGTGTCTGTGGAATGATGCTGCAACTAACAATTCTTTTGTTATCGATTGATCTATGGACAATTTTTTCAATTGCTCAAATGTTTAGTGTATAAAATATCAGAAAATGGTGAAAAATGGGCATCACAACACCAAAACGTCTTCTTCAAATGTCTTGCCCCAAACCCAAAAGTACTTCATGGACAATAAAACTGAAACCAGCAAATGATTGACAACAATCAAAGTTGTTGCCAATTAATTCCAATCAATGAACTGATTGTTCCAGTTCTACACTGGAATATATTTCAAGATGTCATTTTGTAACTCTTTAAATACAGTGGGGCTGCAACTAACTATTATTTTCATTCTGGATTAAAGTGCTGATTAATTCTTTGAATCATCGTTTGATCTACCCATCACAATTTCCTGTGTTATCCAGATAATACAAAACGAGGAAAAAACCCAACTATCATTACATTCCTGTGCAGGTGTCTGCTGCTGTTAACGTCTATGCATGTATGTAACTGTGCATTCTTTCCATCTTGCTCCCCAGTGCCCTGTTGAATCTCCCCATGTTGGATCAGGGCCAGTCAGTCCCGTCACAACTGAGGAGGCTGAAATGAACCCAAGGCCCACCTGCCCAATCCCCAGCAGCAGTAGCTCGTTGTCTCTGACTCGCATCTCTGCATGGGCGGCCCAGGACATCAGGCAGGGTTACCATTCCCCTAGTACGCCCACGAGAAACCAGTCCCCAGTGGACGCCTCAGCTAGCAAGGCCAGGAGGAGAGCTGTGTGTTGGACAAGAGGGGAAGACAAGGCAACCTGCCCCACATTTGATCTAGACCTAATTGAGAGAAGCTACAGGGTCAGTGAGTTAGCAACAGGCAGCAGCATGATGTTGTAGAGAAAACTGGTGCCTCTGATTGGCTTTTAGATTTGTTGCCCTTCCACCAATCGGGGGAATATAGAAGATATCCCCAGCTGTTTACCAGTTTCATGACAGATCATTGATAAGATATAACTTTATTAATCCCACGTCAGGGAAATTATATGTTGTTAAAGACAGCAGTAAGTTTCAGGATTTGATGTAATCTTTTGCCTTTGTCTTATGTATGTATGTGCTTTTCTTCTTTTTTAACTGCCACACCGCTCTGTAGACGGCAACGCCGGTGCACCCGCTGCACCGTCGCTCCCGCTCTGCTGGCGGGGAGAAGTGGGTAGACCACAAGCCCTCCTCCAGCATGGACTTAGGTACAGTTTTGCAGCCCGTCATCCCCAATGCCATCCAGGTGTCTGCACCCAGTGAGAAGGCCCTGTCGAAGTGTGACAGATATGTGTTGACACACCAGGAGGTTGCCTCTGATGGCGAGATACAGACCAAACTTATCAAGGTGAGTACGCTGCAACAGGACATTTGACAGATTTTTCAACTGACCAGTAGTTGAGTAACACCAGATGATTACACAATTTTCACTTGGGATGAACGACTCGGTGAAGTTGGCCGCTCTTCATTTTTCAGGGTGAGGTGATTAAAACCAGAGGAGGAGGACAGGCTGTCCAGTTCACCGACATTGAGACACTGAAACAGCAGCTCACCACAGTCCCAAGGTAGCAGCCTTCAGCCAGTTATTAGCCGCAGATTCGCTGGATTCTTATAAAGACGCTTTATTATTTCATTCTTTCCCTTTGTATTTGTGTCTGCAGCCGCAAGAGAAGATCTTCAGAAGGCAAACCTTCCAGCGGAGATCAGACAGATGGAGCTTGGACTGATGTGGAGACGAGGGTAAGATGATGATATTGATGAGCGTCTAATAAACTATCATTGCATCTGTGTCTCCGTTTAGAAAGCAGACGGATCATGTAATGAACTTTCCATGTGTATGGAAGCCAGATGGTTCTTGTCGTTAGGGAATATGATTGGGTAAAATGTCATAATTTCATGTACTTAGGGGCTATAAACAACTGTTATTTTCATTAACTGGATTATTGTCTCCATTGATGAAAATTATTTGCTAATGCGTCTCTCAGTTGACCTCATCATTCAGATTAATGTAAATTTACAGACACTTCAGAGTAGATTTGGATCCCAAGTTGTTTTTTGTTTGCAGTGCTCTGTGGCTGTTGAGATGAGGGCTGGATCAAACATGGGTCCTGGATATGAGCATTATGGGATCACCAAGTAAGCTGTCATCTTTTTGTAGATCCCATGATGAGAATAGCATTTCCTCTGCTCCATTTTTCAGGTGCAGGAAACCCTAAAGGCAGCAGCTAGCTGCTCCAGCGAACGCTCCCCTCTTTCCTCACCTGGCTGTTGTGCAGTTGTGTGAACGTTTATTATATTTAGCTTTAGTGATAACATTTCCATGCTTATATATGCAAATATATATATGGGTCACCAAAGCTACTTTGTAAAATATTTTTTATGCTGTGTTTGAACCAATAGATAACAAGTGATTCAGTCAGGGATGGTGGCAGGTATTTAGCTACTGTGGCCCTGCTGCTAAAAAGAGTTTGTTTACACATTTGTGTGTAATAGTTAGTCACATTTGTTATTTGGCACATGAGGAGACATTGTGAAGGTGCGAAAATATTGATTTGTGTCCACTCTGTACTGTTTGTGTCTGTTGATTGGTGAATTATATTGAGCTTCAAGTGGAATCTGAATTATCCGGTTCTTTTTGATTTTCTCTCTTTATACATAAAATTTGTTTCTGAAACTGATAAAGCTGTGCTCTCCTACCATCACTGTACACTGAGGAATAAAATTCCTTTGCAGCACCAGGATGTTGTGTTTATATACACAGGAGAATATAATGAAAACTTGACTGTACAGTGCACAGAGTACATGTCAGTCATCTGAGCATCACCAGTCTAATGACCAGCTGAGACTCGTGGTACAGCCATCCAGGCTTTGAGTAGACATTTGAAATCTCATCTACCACCAGTCTGGCTGAGTTTCAATTGGAAAGCACTGGAGAGTGACAACCATGGAGCCTCTTGGAGAGGGTCAAGAGCCAAGAGCAACCAGTGGCCATTAAATTCTCTCCTATGAGATATCAAGTGTTTTGCTGTTTTGACCAGAGTCTGTTTGATGTGCTACACCGCACTATTATCCCCAGCTCCTCACTGCAAGCCCTCCACAACCAAGTGGCATCAGCATTATAAAGATGTTATTATGAAACTCCTGTTGAACCCCTGATCAACATTACCGCATTCAAAAAGACACTTGAGGAAAAGAAATGAAAACTGCTCTCAGAGGCCCACGACAAGCAGAACACCAAGTCAACACAATTCATCCAACTGTGTGGTAAGAACACATCACTCCGTGTTTCAGAGCGTCGGGCTCATGATTATGCTTATCAGTGTTATTAAACTTGCTGGAGGGAGCCTTGATGTTCTACTTGAATACACACAGTCAATTAGACCATCTCAGATTTTAGAAGAGCGAGCCTAATTGCAATGTTTTATTGACTCTTTGCTTGAATGGCTCTGATAAAGAGGTCTTAAGCTGCCTTTTGGCACAGGCAGGATGAACTAATCTTCACACCAATCCATGATGCTGATGAGGGCAATTCATAATTCAGAGATTTGAAAGAGCGCTGTCCACTGCTGTACCTGTCATATAACAATTTCATCAGCATTATGTGATTAAAACTATTGTCTCTACTTTCATAACATAATATTTTATTCACAGCTTTTCTGTATAATTTAAACATTTGTGGCCACCCGAGGGCATAAAAACTTTGAATGCAACAGTGACATAGTATCACCTTGTAAGTTTGAACTTGTTAGATTCCAGGCGACACTTGATTCATTCAGACTCAGGTTTCTTTACTTGGTTCTACTTGAATCATCGGAACTCACTCACTCCTGCCTGCACGTGTAAGGTGCGACAGAGACACTGTGCTATTACTATGTATGTATACACGCCCATGCACACGTATATATATCTCGTATCACTTGTGTGGCTGTGATGGCGATTCCCTTTCCTTTTACAAACTATAAATATCAGATCATAAAAAATGAGAAACATTCGAAAATACGATTATTTTCACGTCACGTACATTTGACGCTCGGCCTTCTTCCTTAAAGAGCGTCTTTTGTCGCGGTGTTACTGCGTCACCACGTTGATGATGACGTTTATAGAGAGCGGCGCCGTTTCAGACTGGAATGGGAGCTAGCGATTTTTCCCATATTTTGATAGTTTAATCCGTGAATGGCGCCGAAACAGGACCCGAAACCTAAATTTCAAGAAGGTAACAAGTGTTCTGTCTTCATTTCTGGTGGATGTAAGGTGTCGGTCATTGTTGAAGCCGCCGGAAAAGTCCACAGTAGCCTCATGAAGGAAACACTGCCGCCGTCGAACAGCTAGCGTTGTTAGCCTTCATTGTTGCACAAAATAGCTCTTGTTCATGTTAATTCGCTGTGTTAGTTTCATACTAAGGATTTTTCTTCACACCATAGCGTAACGTCAACAGTGGCATACCGGTAGCGTCTGTGGTTTGAATTTTCAGCGATTTTGCGCCTTAATGATTTCAGCGCCCACCCCTGTGGTCAGTTAGCTGAGCTCTACCCGGCCTGCTCTATGCTCTGTGGCTCTGTGGATAACAAATAAATCAATCATATTTCTTTTCTTTTTTTTTGTCCTGCAGCTGTCTGTAAGATACACCAAGTGCATTATGTATTAAAAGTACTTCAGTGGTCTTTGGTTTGGCCAATCAACTTTTCTCGAGTAAATTAATTAAAAATAAATATATAACTACTGTTGTACAGAAGTTCAGGAATTGATTAAAATCAAAATAAATGTATATCATATGTATTTGTTTAATATTGCAACTTCCTCAATTGAAACCAGTGTAAATTAGCTTAATGCAATGTTAATACAACTTCTTAAACCCAGATCATGAGGTAATTTTCCTTATTCTGATGGTAATGAGTAGTCACGTCATTGATTGTGGATTGATGATTTGACAGAAAATGAATGGATAATGATCTTGATTATCAGTATCTACATAATTTAGCTAATCAATGTGAGGGTTTGCTGCCTTTCTCAGTTTTACATAACTATGCCACAAATATCTCCAGGTTTCACAGTCTAAATGATTGGATTTGTAAAATATTCAGCAGATAAACTGATAGTGAAAACAATTGTGAAGTGTTAGGTTCAGCCCTACCTTTCATCCTTAAAGTCAACTCTGCTTCTAAACTAACGTCTTGACTCTCATCTGATTTCATTTACTGTGATCTGAGTCCTAAACTTATTTATAGTCTTGGATGTAATTATTATTCTTGGCCATCAGATGGAAATCAGTGTAGCTGCTGATGTGTGAGCGGTTCAGTTGTTTAGTCTATCATAAGCCTCGTTGGGAATCTTCAACATGTGTATGTGCAAGTAGTTTAGTCACCTAAACTTCATTTTGTTTTACTTGGATCGCTCTTATGCTGATATTAATTGATCGACACTCTGTTCAGGTGAAAGAGTGCTGTGTTTTCATGGGCCATTGCTCTACGAAGCTAAGGTAGGCTGCCTTAGTTAGCCCATTTCTCTGATCATGTGATCCTCATCTGTGTCTCTAATCTATAGATATTTGACAATGAATCATGTCTCTCTTTGCAGTGTGTTAAGATAAACATCAAGGACAAACAAATCAAATACTTTATTCATTACAGTGGGTGGAATAAGAAGTAAGTTTTTGGCTCAGATAAATAAAATATTTAAGATTTGTACAGTGAAGATTCCCCAAGTGCTTGATTTCTTTCTTGGTGTTTTGTCTTCCAGCTGGGACGAATGGGTTCCTGAAAGCAGAGTGCTTAAGTATGTGGACAGTAATCTGCAGAAACAGAAAGAGCTTCAGAGGGCCAATCAGTAAGTCTCTGTTTTAACAGTAGTTTTTCCTAACTTCACTGTTCACAGATGCCAAAATACGGTCATCATCTATCCAAAGTTTGGTAGAACATGCTCTTTTACATGGTGATGAACATGGCATATAATATTCTCATATTCAGAGAAGATCTTAGTTTGATCTCTTTAACGCACCGGGACACAGCAGTGCATTATGTCTAGATGCATTGAGATTTTTGCAAAAACATGCAGCCTAATAAATCCACTGTGTCCTGAAAACACCCCAAAACCGACTGACTGACTTCAGTATTAATGATGTGTTCTTCAGTAATTAAACTTGTTTTGTTTTCTTAATCCAGAGACCATTATGTAGAAGGAAGAATGAGGGGTGCTGCGCCGAATAAGAAGATACCTGCTGCACCGCAGAAAAATGATGTGTGAGTCCAAGTCATCAATTGTTCTGTCACCTGCAGGGTTGTCTCCTGCCAAAAAAAAACTTAGAGGTGCTGCACCTGTAACACCTGTTTTCTTTCCTTTTTTATAGGAAAACCAAAAAGAACAAACAAAAGAGTAAGTATGTCACTCTTTGTATGTGAATAATACTTCAAATTCTGCAGCGGGTTTTTGCACAAGTGGTGTTTCCATCATTACCATCAAGAAATTGCAGCATAGTTGCAGTCATAGCACGGTGTCACCATTATGTTTATTAAGTATGTTTGTGTTCATGCAGCTCCTGGTGCAGGAGAAGGAACAAGTTCAGGAGGAGACCCAACACACCCTCCTCGAAAGAAGAGGGCACGTGTTGACCCAACGGTGGAAAGTGTGAGTTCATTCATCTATGTTGTTGTTTTAAGTCCTGATATTTCTGCCGACTGAGTGATTCTCTGTAGCTGCAGTCGTATCGTGGAAACTCTCAGACTTCAGAAATGTTTTTGACATTATGTTAACTGTGTATACTGAAAAACTTCCTGTTTTTTCTTAAATCTGTTGCTGTCTGCTCAGGAGGAGACTTTCATAAATCGAGTGGAGGTTAAAGTAAAAATCCCTGAGGAGCTGAAACCGTGGCTTGTGGACGACTGGGACCTGATTACAAGGCAAAAACAGGTTCGTAACCAGTGACTTTAAGTTGACTTGAACATTTTTCACCACATTTTCTTCATTAGCACATCATATGTATTTATACGTTAACATTTCCAAAGTTATTTATGTGTGTTTCTTTTTGTCCTTTTCTTCTTTGCCTTCAGCTTTTCCACTTACCCGCCAAAAAGAACGTTGACGCAGTCCTTGAAGATTACGCAAACTATAAGAAATCAAGAGGAAACTCTGACAGCAAGTAAAATACACGTCGTTACTTGTCATTTTTCACACTTTCTCAACTGTTGTCTCTCACGCAGACATTGCAAAAACACGACTTGTTCGTTTATCCATCTAACCGTCTTGCTTTTTCTCCCTCTGCTCAGGGAGTTTGCCGTGAACGAGGTGGTCGCTGGTGTCCGGGAATATTTCAACGTCATGCTGGGGACGCAACTTCTCTACAAATTTGAGAGGCCGCAGTACGCGGACATCCTGGCCAACCATCCAGATACATCTATGTCTCAGATCTACGGCGCTCCTCACCTACTCAGACTCTTTGGTAAAAAAAACGACATCGCTCTGCTGCAGTGTTTTTTTATTTATATAGAGAAGAGCAGAGGGGCTTAACCCAGCTGTAGCTGCTCAGTGAGAACAGGAAGAGAAAGATTGGAAGTCAAAAAGTAGAACAATTAAAACAAGGTGTTTTGTTTAGTTTTGTACATAGAAAACTGCACAATGCTGCATGAAAAAATAGCAGGTTAACAGTGTATCATTGTGTTATGAGTATAAGAATCACCGTTAGTTTTATAAGGCCGAATGAGGGTTTGTTTCTTCTGGAAACGGAACCCAAAGTTCTGGTTTCACTTCAGCTCTCGTTATCATGATTGGATGTTGAAACTCTAAAATAGTGGTCTATATTGGTATAGGCCTCAAAAATAGGTCAGGTTACATGTTTGTGTCTGAGACTTGAAAAACGTTAACTTAATGCTGGACTGTAGCCGTCGTGTTGTTGGCATGAAATGTCAGTTCTTCAAACAGATTTCTGCCTCTTTAAAAAAAAAAAAAAATCAGATAATATTTTGAAATTTTGACTTTTGACAGAAGAGCTCATAGTTGTTTTCTGAACATTCAAAACAGAAAGTCTGTGCGTTGCTGTACACTTCAAGCCGCCATAACAGCTTCCTAACCGGCTATTATTCCCCTCTTGTACTTGAAAAACGAATCGTCTGCTAAGCTGCATCAAGTAGAACTACACACCAGATATTAGACATGAGAGTGCAGACTCCCTTTTAACTTTGAATAGATCCACATGACCTGTGTTCTGTGCTGTTTCAAACTCTGAATGTCCTCCTTGTGGGGATCGCTGAAGTGCTAATACTGAATTATTTGTAGACTCTTTATGAATGAAGTGGAGGTTTGAGGTTGCGTGGTGTGTAAAACAGTATTCTGTCTTTGGTTTTCAAAGTGAGGATTGGAGCCATGCTCGCGTACACTCCCCTGGATGAGAAGAGCCTTGCACTGCTGCTCAGTTATCTACAAGACTTCCTCAAGTAAGTATTCACAGAAGTGTTAAGTAGAAGAGCTCCGCCAAGGTCAATAGTCCTCTCTTCTGATGAATGGAAATTTATAAGCGCAGCCACTATAATATGTATGGACATCATCATCTGAGCTGTGTGTTTATTTTGTATTCATAATAGGAAATATTTCACATACTTGTATTTTACATTTGTGAAAACCAGAAATTATGTTTCCATAGCCACGCCTTAGTTTGAGACAAAACCAGGGCTCAGATTGACCATTTAGTGGTATTTTGTGTCCAAGAGGAGCACCAGTGCAGCTGGCAGATATGCCCTTTGTTTATTTTTTTTTATTTCTAAAAGCATCATCAGTTATCATGAAACATGAGGAGCAGTGTTTCCATAGCAGGCTGCTATAGCCAGAAAAAGGAAAAAAAAAAAGTCATGAAAGAAAGCAAAACAATCTGCTTTCAATCATCTGATCCATCTGTGCAGCTCGTTTGTTCCTCTACCTGCAAGACCTGATCTGCTGCCTCTCCACCAGGGAGAGGGAGTCAGCCGTCTCTCCGTTCGTCTCTTAGTGGAGGAGCCAGTCTGCCGTGCAGTTCACGCACTTAATATAATCCCACAAGTGTCCCTTTGCACTGGCAGCAATAGCAGTTACTTTATGAACTCTCTCCAGGAGTCTGTCTCACCCTGATGTCTGTTAATTGGAATCAGTGGGACACTCGAGAAACTTCCTCTAAAACACGTGTGAGTCTTTGTGTGCGATGGAGTCAGAATCACAGGGAAGAAACAAACAATAAAAGAGTTTTCAGAGACAATTCCCTTTCCCACCACAGATACTTCGACCAAATTAAACATCATTTAAACTCTATCAACTGATTTTTTTTTTTTTTTTTATAACATCTGGTCTCAGGAGGTACTGCAGGCCCCCTTGAAAGAGTGCAATAGTATTCTACTAATACTTCTATTACCAAAGCATTTATCAGTTATACAGTTAAGATGGAAAAAAAAAAACATGAATATGTTGTGTTGCATGTCGATTTAAGTGGTGCTCCTTCATTTTGTGCTCGTGCTCAGGGGGGGGAGCACCAGTGCTATTACCCAGAGTGCTCCATCACGACTGCTTTCTGTGTGAAGCTTTAGCACCCGTGTGTGTCGGCTACCCCAGAGGATGACTGGTACCCATGAATGGGTTCTTCCTTGGTCCGTGCTACATGCTTCCTCCAAGTTTATTGAAAATCGGGCCTGTAGTTTTTTGTAATCCTGCTGACAGACAAACAAACTGAACCGGAAACGTGACGTCCCTGTTGGAGGTCATGAGGGTCAAACTGATTCACCTGCACAGAAATGAGTAAAGTGTTGCTCCGTTCCAGGTACCTTGTAAAGAACTCTGCATCGCTCTTCAATGCAAGTGACTATGAAGTTGCTCCACCAGAGTACCACCGCAAGGCAGTTTAAGGTTTTTTTTTTTATTTTGGGATCTGAAGCCTTTGTGCGTTGAAGCTCGGAGACGACGCTCTTACCTGTCGAGAGGATGTGATTTCACGAAAAGCCTTTTGGAGAACGGATTGTGCGAGATCTGTTGATTATTAAGGAAGAATCAGAGCAAGATGTCACACTAATCCCTGGACAAATTCATTTTCTTTCATGTGGAAAGCTGCTGAGTACGCTCTTCCTGTATTGGTATGTTTTTGAGTACCACTTTTTAGTTTCTATGATACTTGTTTTGTCCGGTGTTTACCAAGATCTTTTGAAAAGGAATTTCATCATGATTATTTTTTTGTTCCTGTTTTGGTTCAGATGCTGGCTAAATTTGTCTTGTAGGCTGTCATCATTTTCTAATAAAAGTCTTTCATTCTCAAAGCGTTGGTCCGCCTTTATTTCCAAACTAATTCAGGATAATTGGCTCAGGGTCGAATGTTTTGTCTTTGAGCTCATCTGCAGGGGAATGAAAGTGCTTGTTTCTGATGGAACGTATTAGAGTTTTATTGTCTTAAATACTCTAATCTCCTGTTTTCTTTTAGTAGGTGTATCAGAGATGAACCGTGTTTGGTTAGCGCCTTCACAAACAAGTTCATCAACTGTAAATTATTTAAATTGTCACTCTGAAAAACTATACACAATAATTAAGGCTGCAAATATGCAGTGATGAAAGAGGAGCTGATATCACTTTCAGCCATTAATTCAGTGTTTACTGCTTATTGTTGCTTTCTCCTTCATTCTAAATGGACGATGATAAACAAAAAGTGGAACTGGAGTTCAATAGTCAAATCTCAAAATGCAGTATTTCAATGAAAATGCTCATTAGATATTTAAAATCCAGTTAAATGCTTCAAATAAGAGTTTTGTATAACCATTAAAAATTCATTCAGAATTTAAACCTTTTGAATATTGAATACAATGAAAAATTTAGTAAATGCCAATTAAATTATTAAAAAGTAATTCTGAAAGAGCAGAGGTGTGCAACAGTACCAGTTAAATATTAGTGAATAAATCGGTAGAATTCAGTAATAAATGGATAAAAAATGCACCCCTTTCCTGATCCTCCAGCCAAAGTTTTGACCAGTCACCGTTGGTTTAATAATTAAAGCAGACGGGTCACAAGGTCAAACTCAAAGTGAGTGAATGCAAAACTGAAATTGTTTTGTGAAGTGTTCCCGGTTGAATGACAAGAAGGTCGAAGTTCAAGGTCCCAATCGTATGCATACTGCATGAAACAGCACGTACTAAAGTTAAAAAGAAAAAAACATGCGATTTGGAACGCGGCCCAACTTTGTGAAATGAAAGCTCTGATGTTAACTGAGGCGAGACACTGTGACTTGCTGCAGGAAACCCTGCACAGTCTAAGAAGAGGTCTAATCAGGCCTCTTAGGTGGAAACAGCTGTGTGGGTGGACTGAGGCCGGCTGATGCCCTCACATCTGATTTCATATCACCGTTTCAGTCGTCGTAGCCGAACAGCTTTCGCCTGACTTTCCTGCCGTTGGCCTGTTGGCTCGATCATAGCTCTGCTGGGATTAACAGGTGCTTGATTAGTCTCTCAAGTTGTTCGCTCATGTCAGCCTGGTTTATTTAGCCAGCCGTGGCTGTTTGAGCAGCATCACACACGGAGCGCAGTCTGCTTTCTTTCAGCTAATTGTGGCTTAGTGACTGCAGCCAAGAAGCTCTCCTTTCCAAAGAAATGACATGTAACATATGACTTACTTAGAGTTGGACATGTGGTCTTAATTTAAACACTTAAAAGAGACGCTCTTGAGCCTGTGCTGTCCTTCTCTTTTATTATTCCACTTGAAAAATGATTTCGAGCAAAGTGGTGGATGTGATCGAGCTCTGTGTACTTAGACACCTGGAAGCTTTTTCCTCTGACGCTCGCTCAGACGATTTCCCCGCTCTGATCGTGCGGATTCACCAAACCAGGCTGTCCTCGTGCCAGTGGTGGAACAACATGGACATGTCTCAGTGCACCTCATGCACTGACTACATGAAGTGCAGTCAGTGTGTTTTCTTGAGCACAGAGATGTAATAGTCTGTCGAAACCAGACCAGAGCCTCCCCCCTCTTCTCACCTCTCTGCACAGAAATATGTTGGGCAGAATCTCCTCCAGCCGGCTTCTTTTCCGCTGTTGTGACTTGCCTGACATGAATAAGAGAAGCTAAATATTAGTGTCAGACTGATTTGTGGTCTCACTGGTGTCAGCTGCTCGCAGTTGTTATGGCAAGAACAAATCAGACTGTTTCACAAAGAATTTCTTTAATCCAATTTCCCCCGGCCTTAACCAGGACCATATGCGCTTTCACTGGCGTGCGCCCTCACATCACAGAGGCCTGATGGCTTTTAACAGCCCATCAGAAACGCTGACACGCATGCAGGACTCCTCTGCAGATCCGTTCAGGGAGACACCTCAGCGCCTGCTCCTTTCTTGGCCCCATTCGCTGCTGCGATTAACACTTCACATCAGATGCAGAGTCACCACGAGGCCTCCCTCTGGTCGGAGGGCTTTCATGTGACCCTGGTGACACGGAGCCTCAGTGCTGTCATTACCCCATAGATGAGAGAGACATATGCATGATACAGCTTCTGCTAATGAGGCCGGTTCAAGTCTGAGTGATGGCTTCAGCAGGTTTTCCTCCACATGTGTCTGTTCTGGTCTGCCAACCAAAAGACCGACAGGTCTGCAGGAACCTCTTGGATCATGGATCAGAGTCCTGAGTTCATTGCCCTTTGGGGATGATCATAGACAGGATTTAGCAGGATATTTTTTGTGTGGTTCTGGTTTATGTATTAGAGCAAATCATCGTTTCCTCTTTTATGTATCCCGTGTAAAAAAAAAACAAAGGTGGAAAGAACATTTACTCTAAATCTACTCTAGACTAAGTTTCAGAGTGAAATATTTACTCCACTACTTTTTTGACCTCTATAGTTACAGATTTTACATATGAAATATATCGTCAGTTTATAATCTCATGCACCAAAACGGACAGCTGAACAAGGAGCTGAAACTCGGTATGAAGCTCCATAAAGAAGAGGGTGAAAATTCCCTATAGGTTCATCACACACAAGGCCTTACACACTGTGGCACTTTCACATTTCCTGCACTGATATTATGAAAATATCAATTATAGCTGCCTTAAGCCGACGATGTCAGCACTGAGCTGAGAGACGTTTCCTTTGGTGTAATACCGTGTGAGAGCCACCAGGTGGCAGGATCACTCTAAACTACTGTGAAGCCACACTGTTTTGCACCTCTCAGTTACAAATTTGAGTGCTGTGGTTCACGGTGCATAGTGGTATTTCCGTCAGGTGAGGGGAGCTTTTCAGTGTTGTCACTGACCTTTGATTTTTTTCCCCCAGATAACTGTATCTTGTAACAGGAGCACATCAGAGACAGTTGCTCCAGCGAAACGATAGTCATCCGATCCTTCTGTCTTCCAGCATCTGCAGAGTCCGCTGAGATCCCCCCTCCTATTAGACAACAAATGTTGTCAGTTTAACTGACTGATGAAAGCCATTTGTGCTCTATATGATTCCTCCAGAGCGTATCCATCTGCTTCAGGCTCTCTGAGGTGAAAAACCGTCAGTGTTTAATGTGGTTGTGAATGTTTCCCCAGACTAGGAGTTAGTGGTAGACTAATTACACAGTGGGCACGCAGCCTCAGTAGCACACTGCTGCCAGAGCCTTGTGTGACTGTATGTCATTAGTATTGGAAAAGTGCATTTGCCACAAAGGGCTGCGGTCACTCCGAGCCATTAAAACATGAAAGAACATACCCGGCTCTTCTGGAGAAGGAATTTGCAAGACATAAACAGCCTGTAAAATGGAAAACTACATCTGTGTCCATTTGTTTTCCTGAAAGGCGGCCAGATTTGGTAATTCTTAGTGAAATTCTTTCCAATAACAGAGAGCAGTCCAAATAAAGGGGAGGACTGTTTGATCCATCTGTGTGCAATGCGGCGTAGTAGCAGTTTTGCGCACATGATCTCGACTCAGTGGGAAACTAAGAAATTGTGGAGGTTTCAGAGCATGTTGGCTCCTTTGCTAAATTTACACTGCGGGTTTATCGTGTGTGATGAGTCGTTCTCTCAGCTGAAAGAGGAACCCCCACAGAGCTGTGGAGGAAAGTAACTGAGTACATTTACTCAGGTACTGTGCTTAAGTACAGTTTGGTGTACTTGCACTCTACTTG
Organism: Chaetodon auriga; assembly: GCF_051107435.1. Lineage (NCBI taxonomy): Eukaryota > Metazoa > Chordata > Actinopteri > Chaetodontiformes > Chaetodontidae > Chaetodon > Chaetodon auriga. The sequence continues at coordinate 11,199,273 of NC_135079.1, read as the reverse complement.
AGTATTTACATTGTGTTCTTCTTTATAATTCTACTCCGCTGAATTTTAGGGCCAAATATTGTGCTTTGTGCTCCATTAATTTGACAGCTGTTGTATTTTGACACAGTGTTATCACTACTGATCATTTTATTTGATCAGAGTGTGACTGTGTCTGGTCTGAGCTGTACAAGGTTGTTTCTTCTCTTTTCTGATCTGACTGTATTGCTCTCGTTTGTGAGAATCAATAACCTCAATCTATATATAAAGAGTTCATTCACAAAAATGCTTTGTCAGTGTTAAATACAGAGAAGTTCTTATCTTTAAGTTCTTCATTGCTGAGCTTCAGATTTAAAAAGACTTCAGAGCGTGTTGGGACTTCCACAGTGGTATTACTATTACTGTTACTATTTCCTCAAGTAAAGGAACTGAATACTACGTCCATCACTGCCCCAGAGTGTGGTCATTTTATTCTGAGCAGAGTGTAGTTGAGGGGATCTGATCTGATCCGTATAGGTCAGTGGTGATGATGGCTTTTCTGTTTCCAGTCAGTGGGATTTGAACTCATTTCCTAGACCTTTTTTTAGCTTGTGACCTGATAAAATGAAGCCATGTCTACTTAAAACCTCTTAATTGGTCGTCTTTTTGTTAAACCAGACTAGACTTTTTCCTTGCTTAATTTGAATATTTCTTCCAGGGTCTTGAATAAATGAAATTAGCCTGTAATTTAAAAGACGAGAGAGTTTAAAGAGTCTGTGAGGCTGTGCTTAATCACAGTGATGCTTTGAGCTAAACGCTAATGTTAATATGCTAACATGCTGATGTTTAGCAGTTGAAATTATCATTTTAGTTTAGCATGTTACTATGCTAGCATTTGGTAATGAGCATTAGACACATAATGCAACTGGAGTAGTATTAAATACTTAGTTAAGCAAACCAAAACTTTGACCCGATGGTGGCGCTAGAACCCACAAAAAGATGAGAGGAAAGTTTGTGTCGCTAATATTTTTTCCCTGCTTTCCAATACTGTTAATTAAACCTCACGAGTCTATCTCATGGTCCCTTGTTGGGGTCCTAACCCCTATTTTGGGAACCTAGACTCAAAATACACACCACTAAGTGTGAGAATGTTGAGACCTCACCTCACCTCACGAGTGCTTGAGTGAGCCTGTCACTGAAATAGTTGAATGTTAATTTAATCTACGGGGACCTCACTATTATTAGACATCACCTTGCCAGAAAATTGAGTTTTCTTTTGATGTTGAGCGGGGATGTAAAAGGCTGTGAACTGGCAGCGCTGAATATCTAATAAGATAACCCTCTCTCCCTCATTAGGCTGAATACTGAGCTAAAACACCTTTTCATGTCACCTTAGTAAACAGCTTAATGTGTACCTCTTTCATGTGCTATTCCCCTGTGTCTCCTCGCAGCTTTGATCCACGCCTGAGTGTCTGGGCATGATTGCGCCTCTGCGCTGTAGATTTGTCTCTATGTTAATTTAGATTTCCGATAAGCCATTTCTGAAAACTCCCCCTTCACAGAATAAATGCAGGGTAGAGGTGTCAATTCACCTTTGACACCTCTCCAGTCAGATGGATCCGTTTCTGAACTTCACGGTTAAAAGCAAGGCAGCGTCGTGCACACACAATAATTTATCAGAAATATAGCTTAATTTAGTTTTCTAATTCATAATTTTACAACACAACGTAGAAATATAATATTATTGTATGTAACTGGACGATACTAAACACTGCACGCTGTAACTAGCAGCCCTGCTGATAAATAGGTTTTACTCTGCATGTGGTGCTGTATTTTATTAGTGAGGTGTGGCAAAGAAATAGACAAAAGAATCAGACTGCAGGTGGTGTAAGGAGGAGTTTTTCTGAGATCTTTCATTACATTTATCTAGTGATTCATGTGTAATTTACTTCTGTCTTTCCAGTGTTGTAATATTATGACATAGCTGTGGTTAGTGAGATTAACAGGAAAGGTTTGAGGAGGATTTGTTTAAACGAAGATGTCTCAAAGCGGGCTGCACGGGAACATTCAAGTGGAGAGTCTCTCATAGCGTGATCATGGCTCGAGGGCGTGGAGCTAATCATTTATGGATGGTACAGTGTGAACAGCTGTTGCATCTGGCAAAATACATGTTTTTTGTTTCAAAGTTCACTTACTGTTGGGCTGGAAGAAGTGGACTTTGACTGTTGTTACACGCAGCTCCGTTTTCTTCTTGTCTCTGGCTGAGTATGACTTTTTTCCTCTACCTTTAACCATTAACAGTTCACTGAAATGCAAAAACAAAATGCCATCATACAAATAAACCAAAGCACACGGTTGTCCTGTTTAACCTGCAGAGGGCAGACTTAGCTGGGAAATAAGCAGTTGAGCTAGAAGCAGAAGCCACACTCCGTTCATCAGATTCACCTACTTGAAACTACCTCAGTCGAAATACAACAACAATAAATTCTACTTTAATGGAAATACTAATGTTCTGTTAATGTTAATCCATTTTTATGTGAGGGTAGAAATATCAGAGGCACATCTGATGACATCATCACACAAAACAACTCTAAAATGTGCTCGAAACTGAAAGTCATAATCCTCATGAAGCGAGCAGTTATTGCTGGACTGTTCGTTTTGGCTTCATATACCTAATAAATTGAGTGTGTGAGTGTATGATGCACTTGGAGATGCCAACAAGGTAAAATATATATATGTATATATTGTTTGCTGATATGGATTAAAATAAAAAAACTCGAATTAAATAGTAAAAAATAGAAAACACAGGATAATAGCAGTTTTCTAAAAATGTGCTTTTTCTAAATGAAGTTCTCAGTAGGACAGGCAGCAGCATACTTAAGATGTGTAAGACTGTAATGGTGATATCTCATTAGGAGGCCTGAACCATGGCAGTTACATCTCCTCCAACTGTGCTGTTGGTCAGTTCCTGGTTGAGTGATTCCTCCTGACCTCGGCGTGCCACAGCGCTGCCCTCAGTGTTCAAACTATCCGTGTTGCTTGTTGACAGCAGCTCCCTTCTGGGGCTGTCGGGGATTGGCCTGATGCTGACCTCCTGCCAGTCTGCTGGAGGAGAGGAGGAGAGCGGTTTGGACTGGAAGGAGAGGGTGAAGACGAGAGGCATAACGAGGAGTTTCTTGACAGCTTTTTGCCTCGCCTGATATACACATACACACATGCATATTTGGCAGCGTTAATCTGAGGCCTTTATAGGCTTTCCTCCCACACACTTCCACCGTGTGAGTCAAAGGGCGAAGTGTTCATTTATTAAATTACTACTTTCTTTCGACTTCCAGGTACTTTTTATACATTATAATTAGTCGTCAGGTGTATAATGACAAAAATATTTTGACAGTTGTTATTTAATTTGCAAGCTGATATAATGGAATATGAGCTGGCTTCATGTCCAGCGGGGTGTGTTGACTACAGGAACAGAGAGCAGTGTATTATTATAATTTTGGAGGAAAATGATAGGTTCCCTCTATGCTCATAAATAGTCTAGCTATCATCACTGCGCAGCACAAAGTGGATGCTAAATTAGCCCAGAATTTTGTGCTGTAGATCAAACAGAAATGGCAGAGAATCAATTAATGATTAATATGCCATCTGTTGGTGGTGGCGTTTTGAATATCAATACAACTCCCCTCGGATGTTTAATCACCTGATACCATTGTGTTGGAACAGAACAACAGAGCTTTTGGAAGTGCCGTAGTGTCAGCGAGCTCAGATGTTTTGATCCACCTCCACGATGCTCATAAGATATTCACCGCTCCAGTGGAGAAACATGTCCACAGGGCCCCAACAGTGAGGCGTGCATGCAGATATCTGCTCTGTGTCTGGGGCTGCTGTGGTGATCCCACCCAAGGCAGTGCTCCATTCATGCTGCAGCATGGAGGATGTTATGGATATGGCCTTGACAGCGCGCTCAAACCCAGAGGCCTGGAGAGGGACAGGAAACAGTTGGCTCTTGGTCGACTGAAGTGGTGCCTGGGACTTTCCCACACGCCTCAGGATCCTCCTCATTCAGCCTGGTCTGTGGTTGGAGCGTGTGTCTGCACCACTTCACACCGGGGAGAGGAGGGAGGGGGGGGGCGTGCAGGCTTACTGTCGAAGTTGGAGGAAACTTTTCAGAGGGGATTCATTGCCCCTTAACTGAGAGAACAGCATAAATTATTTGCACTGGCAGATGTTCACAGACCCAAATATGCATGAATTTGTAGAGCTGGCAGGCTTCCCTCAGCCAAACGTACTGGTTTTCACGATGCGTGCAGGAGCAGTTGTTATTCTGGCTGTTTTACAGAGAGCATTAATCTGAGCTGTCAGCACCACCAACCACTTTGGTGGAAATTATATCACTCCTTAATAAGGGAACTCGGGTGCTGTATTACATATGGCGGTCAGGGCAACATTCTTGGTGGGTCTGTCATCATGTAGCTGTTCTCCAACAGTGGGCCTTCTGTGTTTGGCCTGTAGCACACTCTGTAACCCAGAGATGAAAAGAATGCACTAAGTAGACATTAAATGAAGCCTCTCCTCTGATGGTGACGATGAAGAGCACCTCCTGCCAGGAAGTAGGAGAAATCCAATATTGACTTGTCTCTGAATTTCTGTTATTTTTGACAACAGGCAGGTTGCCTTGTCTTTGTGCTACTGTGTGAGACTTGGAAAACAGGTCAGATCACTGCTGAACATCACCAAAAGTTAAAATACAGGAGGGCTGTGGACAAAATAACATGAACAGCTGATAATATAATGCTGCCCAAACGGGTACTAGTGTGCATTAGACTGCTCATGTGTTTATGGCTTAAAGCCTTCGTATATGAGCGTATCGGAAAATGGATTAGGAAAATACATGTCTTAGTGTCCTCTGTGGTCCGTCATGCTAAGCAGTGGTCATTATTTCAGCTATTAGTAGCAATTTGCGATACATGTCCAGCCAATGTTTGTGAAACGTCACGTTGCTATTTTTCAGTGCCTTTTTATAGGTGTGCAGTCATAATTGTGTCACACCTGCATGGAAAAGACATAACATTAGGCATTGTATAATCACGCTATCATCGGCGCTACCAGATGCAAATAACAATAATAAAGGCAAAGTGAGACAACCTGTAACTGTCACGCTGCTATCTAACTGCTGAGGGAGAAGTGACTTAGAGCCTTTCCTACAGGAGGGCTTTGGCAGACTGCCACTTAGTGCGGTCCCCTTGAGGGCTCTTACTCATGAATCAGAGAAAATGGGAATTACACATATTAAAGAGGGTAAACGTCAGTAATCACAGCACTGGGAGGATGCTTGAGGACTCATCAGGCTCGATGCTGCTTTTTTAGAGACACTTGTTTCAAGGAGCCACCTTGTTTAGCAGCTGACAGCAACACTGCCATTGGGTAAAATGACACGTCTCTGGAAGGCATCCACCTATGAGATTCACCGTTGGCACACCTGTGTTTACTCTCCGACCATCACTGACGGTGTGCGCTGCAACGATAACAGCATTTGACCTCCTGATCCGTGAGTCACCCAGCGGCCAGGTCGGGTCTCAGCCTGCCATGTCCGTTATTGTCTTCTGTCCATTGATATTTCCAGAATGTTTGTCCTACATTGACTGCCTTGTGGTCCCTGACAGAGGCAGGCTTGGTAGTTTTGACACGGAAAAGTTTGTTTGTTTGTCTGTCTGGTCAGCAGAGGTCACGCAGCAGTATGTTTGTTTGCCGGGTCAATTGAGTCCACTAACAGAGGAGGCCAGCGAGGAGAAGTGATGGGCGGAGAGGCACTCATTAGCGGCCTTTCCTCCCTGTGTGTTCTTCTTCTGGTGGAGATGGCCAGACCACCAGGCCCTTTACCCTGACTCCCAGATAAGATGTCTGGAGTCACTCCACATGACTTAGTGGTGTTGGTACTTTGGCAGAAAACAACCCTCAAGGGAAACTCAGACAACCATAAATATTTAGGCACCAAAGAGCTTTATGGAGTTTGTTGTAAAAGGATTTATAGCAGCTTGGGAGGCAATGCATCAGTGTCAGAGGGCTTGAAGCAGCCAGTGTTTACAGCATCGCATGTGAATCCTCCCACAACTCTTGGCCAAGCCCGGAGAACTGAACCAAATAAGCACTTCAGCTCTAGGAATGCAAACACCATGAGTTTTCCAAACAGGTTTCAGAAAACAGGTGTGAGCTCAGCATCCTCTCAGTTCAAAAATCATAATCGCTTGCAGAGATGATTCACAAACAAGACAAGTCAGTGGCCTTATATGGGCTGATTTGGAAATGGTAGTTCTGTGCCTCGTGACGTTTTGATGCAATTATTCGCTCTATAAAACTGAAACTAACGGCTAGAAGTTAACAAGCTTGTAATAGATACATTTGGGGTTACGAATAGATTTGACTTGGACTACATTCCAGATAAAGATAGTTCAGCAGTTTTTTTCCCCCTGTTTTTATTTTAAACTCAGCGAGCTGATTGCAGGCTGTAGCTTCTTATTTGGCGGTTGGTTATGAAATCTTATTTCTCCCTGCAAGAAAGCAAATGAGTGTAATTCCCCAAATGTTGAAACATTGCTTTTAACACGCAACAACAGAATTTTTGGCCACTTTGGGCCAGCAGGAAAAAAAAGTGTGAACACAACACTGACATCATCTTTTAAGTTGATCTGGTAAATTTGGCAAACAGCTGTTGGATGTGTGAAAACGTCCACGGTGCTTCATTAGCTTCCAATATTCACTCTCCTTCGTGCTCTGTTTTTGGTCTCCACCAGCTCCTGAGGGAAATATCTGGCTTTTTAGCTGCTAAATGCTCCTCTGTGCGTGTCACTAAATTTGCAGCACACAAAGGGTTTTTTACCTAAAAAGCTGAACTGCAGAGTAGGTTCATCATGATGAGCAACAACATTCACACACAAGTGGAAATGTTATCCATTTTTAATGTGGAGAAATATAGATTATAGCTGTGTTAAGCTTTGGAGAGCTGTTTAGCATTTACGGTAAATGCTGCCACAGCATGTGACATGTTAATCTGTTATGCAAAGTTCATCAATTTATGGACATATGCTCCTATAAGACCGGCGTACATAAACAGGTGTAAACAAACAATCTTCCTGAGCAGCTGATTAGTTATTATTTCCTCAGTGGCAATCTAATGTCGCACAGAAACATCTGCACTCTTCTCTGCCTGCTGAACAAATCACTTGTAGCACCAGGCTGTCTATGCAGCCTCAACCACTACTCTTCCTTTACCTTCGGTCTTCTCATCAATGTTGCATGAAGTGTTATCTGCATCCCTCTCATCTCTGCCTTCCACCCCAGGATTTATCCGCCCCATCTCTTTCATCTCTGTCCTCCAGGGCGGGCGGCCCACCATCCACGCCACCACTGCCCCCGTCGTCCCCTCTGCTGTCCGTTCATCTTCCCCTGCTGCCCTACTTCTTCCCAGCGGGGTCACAGGCCTCCTTTGTCCCAGATTGCTGGAGGATCAGGATTCCTCATCATCCTGCTAACTGTACATTTATCTGACAAGACAGAGGAGAGAGAGCGACCCCCGGCATCATTAAGCTTTAATGGACAGCCTAGAAATGAGGGAGAAGCCATAAAAGCAGGAGCCGAACCAGAGTCTCTCTTTAATGTCTCTGATCGCCCTGACAGGATTATTAATCAGGAACTAAAGGAATTTAAAACCTTTGCTCTTGGCTTCCTCACTTAGAGTCTTTAGCTTGCACCATTACATAGCAACCCAGGGTCAGGAGGTCTGCAGCTAATTGGTTCTACAGGGTTTTGAATAACAATGAGCTGAGCCCAATTACTGAACTACAGAGAGGCGGAGATGAGAGGAAAGGGAGGGGGACCCAGTGGAACAGGCACAAGGAGGATGGAGGGAGGAGGAGGAGGAGGAGGAGATGGGGGAGGCTGTTTCACGGCTGCTGTCTCTCTCCTCCTCAGAGTAGGGATATTAATGAGATCAGTAAATGAGTGCTGGCAGAGACGGGGATGTGCCGCTGTAGAAAAACAGCCGCCCTGCCCCTGCAGGACAGCAGCAGCAGCAGCCCCTCATTCGCCATTCCTTTTCACTCCCGGATTCACACGCAATATGTGCGCCTCATTCTTTTTGTCCCAGATTTTCCGTTTTCTTTATATCTCATGTTCATTTATTAGTGATGTATTTTCTTTTCTTTCCTCCGACACAGGGGATCTGTTTCTGTGGTCCTTTGATAGCTACACTGTATTCCAGTCTGTCTTGGTGAGCTTTTAATGCTGTCTTCAGGGGTTTGTATCCAGCAGTGGCTAATATAGTTAGTCCCAGCAGTTTAGAGGCAGTTCGGCTGTAACTGTACTCTCTCTAAGGCGTAGCGGCTACTGATTGTTTCTTATTTTTGTGACCCCTGCTGCTTTGGTGGACATCAAGGCTTGTTTTTCATCCTCTTACTCATCCATCATTACGTGCTGCTGCCGCATGTACAGTGGGTAGATTAGGCTGCACTGTATCTGCACAGTGTCTCTCAGCTCTAGTGTGTCATGTAGTGTCCCCCTTGCCCTGGTGCTGCTGATGAAACTGGTTTGGATAGAGGCATTATCAGATTTAGAGAGCTAATTTGTTCCAGCAGCAAAAGGCTTTTCAGGCTGTTAAAGGGATCTCTTTTTTTTTTTTTTCACTTGGCCATGCTCAGTATTTTTTGTGCCCTTGAAACATTGCATCAATGTTGAGCTGTAGGACTTTCAAATTGATCTCTGCTTAAATAATCTCTCTCAAATTCATGAATTCACATTGAGCAACCCCCTCTTCTGAGCATTCATCACTTTCAATAAACCCCGGAGAAGCTGTCATTATGCCTCAACCTCCTCATCCTGCTCTAAACTGCTGTTCAAGGGCTGCAAATTGGAAATGTGATTTAAATATTGCTTGAAATGGATAGTTCATATTCACCTAAGCCCCCCGTGCCAGGCTCTGTCATGCGATGAAAGCCGAGGATGTCGGCTGATGATCACTGCACTTCCTGCACCGTGAGTCGGAGACATTAATTGCTGCTAGCAGAAGGTTTAGCCCTGACCTTTCCAGATCACAAGGCAAACAAAATTCTCCGTAGGCCTGCTACTCCGCGCGCTTTTTGTCACTTGTTCTTCATGGTTGGATTTCTCAGAGATGAGAAGGATTCTCTTTGCTTACACTTTTAATCGGCTATAGAGCAGCGAAATACTCCAGCTGGAATGAGAAGGAGATAAATGCCTTAACTCTAGACTGCAAATGAACTACAAATCCTTGAGCTGGATTGCTGTTCATTCTTCAATTATGTAAGCCCCATCTGTTTTTTTCTCCCTCACTCAACAGTGTCAGTGTGTATATACAAATATATTCTCGCTGGCGAAGATTTATAATCTTTCAACTTTCAAATACAAGCATTAATAAGAGCGTGAGTCCATTTTTTAAGCAATGCAAGCATTAAGTAAACAATACATTGTCTGCTGATTCTCTCCCGAAAAAGGCTCTGAATATTCATCACCATTGATTGATTGGCTTCATATAGATTTGTGCAAGTCTGTCTTGCAAATACACTTTTGAAATTCCTCCTCAGCAGTGTGCTTGGATGTGGATTATGTGTTGAATCTCATCATTTTAAAAATGCTTGCCAATGCCATTCATTCCAAACAATCCTCTGAGCCTGTAATGTATTCCGAACTCTTGAATCTGCATATTTGCATACTGTAACAGAGTTGCAGCTGTGGTCTCAGAAGAGTTTATCATTATTTCACATTTATTTTGTCTCCCTAATTACCTAATTAATTCTGTTGTTTTGATTGTGGTGTTTACCGTTTGCTTTGTGGAGGCGTAATCCTGTTCTATTTGTCTGTTTGAAGAAGGAGCAGTCTCACTGAATTATTCATGCTGCGCTCCAGCGACAGCACAGCCGTTTAAATGATGAAGGCATTCGTGAAATCCTCTCTCTCTCTTTCACGCACACACACACACTTTCTCTCTTTCTCTTTCTCACTCTCGCCTCTCTTTCTCTGTGAGTGCCTGAGGCGGAGGAAGTGGGATGTAAGGAGGAGAGAGGATTTCACGAGGCTCACAAGCGCACCTCAAATGAGGCGATGGGAAAACATGTCCCTCTAATGTGACTGACCGAGCTCTGAGAGGGCCGGACAGAGAGCCATGTCTAATCTGACACCATAATGTGACCTTTCATCTCCACTTCTCACAGGAAACATTGCTCCACCCTGCACAGTGTACATGCCTCTGTGTGTGTGTGTGTGTGTGTGTGTGTGTGTGTGTGTGTGTGTGTCTTCGCCTGGCCGGGCCGAGTGCCCACTGAGCAGGAATGTGGACACTTGAGTCGACACAGGCCCTCTGGGGTGCTGCTGATGTGTCAAAACGTTGTTCACTGATTGGATATCGCTGTGTCATGTGGTGGCTGGGTGTCCACTTCACACCTTCAGCTGTGACTTTTTCCAGTGTTGAGGACACTTGATCGAGCACAAGTCAGCAGAACCAGTGGATCTATTCGAGGGTTACTGGCATCTGGTTTTTTTTTTTTGTTTTTTGTTTTTTTTTTTTAAGAAATGCTGCTCAGCGTGGTCTTAATGGTGTTCCCTCTCAAAGAGCACTTCCTCGGAGACACAGGGAGGTAGAGGAGGAGGTGGAGGAGGGAGGTGATGGGCCTCTCTGGGGATTGTCTGTTTGTAGTGTTTACTGCCAAACCCTTAAGGACTTCAGGCACTTTCATCAGCACTAAGTAGTACATAGTACACACTTCCCCTCCTGTGTTCCTCAGCTTTTAATGTCTTATTTTTCTCTCACACTTCTGCATTTTTAAAAATAATCTATAAATGACACCTTTGAGTCCCAGGCGTCACTTATTTGTGTCTGTAAGGACTGATTGGCATCTCCTAGTGGCAACGCACTGCCGTGATACGCTCATTTTTATGAAGAGCATCCTACACCAGCCGTCATTTGTTCTCAGCTTCTTTCATGGTTTACCCTCAGGACGGCATTGTCCTTAAAATGCACAAATCACAACCAGTACCTCTGGTTCTCCGGATGTCTGTTTCTTTTGATGATAGCAGGCTTGATGGACGTTATCAGCCGCCACGACTCCAGGCTCAGACAAAGCCTCGAGCATACAGTATGTATGGTTTTATTTAAAATCTTTTTTAATGTGTTGTTTTTCTCTCTGTAGGCCTGTGGATTCTGCATTCTATTTGATGTGCCCTAAACATACATCTTTAATCTCTGCTGCAGGCTGTGTGAGAGGGAGTGTGTCACTGCCTCCCCACTGAGGCATCAGGTCTAGCTTTCACAGCGCTGCAGCCCCTGAGGGAGGCCTGCAGAGGGCAGCATACTAAACACAGCATCACTCACCTCCTACAGCAGCACCTCCTTTTACACCTGCGCCACCGCGTCCTCCACAGCTATCTCTATTAACATACATCTTCATTAACTCACTAGAGGAAGTCAGGAAAAAAACAGAAATGAAAAAAAAAAAAAAAAAAACCCCACAACAGGCTGAGAATGAAACCATCATGGGCCCGCAGGGTGTTCTACTGTTTGTACTGACACAGAGGACGAGTTATGCTAATTGAGAGTTCTTTGCATAATTAGAGAGAAAAAACTTTATCATTATTATTAGTGGAGAATAGCCAGACAGAGGGTAATTTCAAGTTTCCCAGCAGGGTGCTGCCAGAGAATAGAAGAGAAAGGACACACTCTCAATGTTATTCCTGCTGTCTTTTGATGCAGGGAGCATAATTCATCTAAGATACTTAGCCTGAGTACACTTTAATGATGATGACTTTTCCCAATGTGATTTTTCAAAGTGTTTTAATGTATTGTCTTCATAGCGGATGTGTTTGCCGTGGTAAAGCCGTAGGACTGCATATTAAGTTATCCACCTAAATGAGTTTTTTCTTTCATGTTTAATGAGCCTTCACTTTTTGCCACTTTTTGCAGACGTCTTCATGCTGTTCCACGTGCTCTGTGGTTGCGGCTCTTGCACGGCTCTGTGCGGAGAGCAGGGAGTGTTGTGCGTGGAGTGAGATCATGTGTAATACCACTGAGGGATGGCTGAGAGGGGATGCGGCCGACTGACTGGCTGGCCACACAGAGCCGTGAGTAAGTGGGCCGTGGTTGTAACGGGCACACAGTCACAACAGAGAGCTGAATCCATTAGTGCCTCAGCAGGGTTTCAGCAGGTCATTAAGGTTCAATAAGGTCCCGTGATATCCTGTACACTTAAATCTGATTCTGATGCTTCTTGCAGGAAATTGTCTTTCCCTCGGAGCACAGAGCCTCATGCGCTTGCTTTAAGACTGCGAACGACAGTTTATGCCGCAGTAAGTATTCCTTTCAAAGGTTTTACAAGGCACTGGGGATTAAGAGACTGTACCACACTCATCTCATTTGTGTCAGAGCTGGGAAAAGGGAGCACTCCAAATACACCCTGCACCAATAAGCCGTATGGGGTAGAGTGGAGACGAGGGCTCTCAGATGTGAGGGAGAAACATTGCACCTGCCCCAGTTGTTCTCCAGCAATATGGCCGTCTGCGCAGCGCCCGCTTCACGAATGCAGGGAACATTCCCTCGCTTCAAAGGTTCCCCTGCTTTTTTTCATCTCTGTGCTCCAGCCCACGGCCAGAACCGCGGATTAATATTTCAAAACATGTTTCGCGCTTGCATCCCCTCTCCCTCTCCCCTCCTCTCTCTATACCTCCCCTCCCTCCTTTGCCCCCATGATTCTCCTCCCCCCACCTCAACACCATTTCTCTCTCACACACACACAGCCCATTCCCTGTTCACCACTTACTCCCCCCCCCCTCCATCCAACCCCCCCAAACCTGCCTGCCCGCCTGCTACCGAAATGTGTGATGTTTTTCCATATCTCATGTTTTGCTGCTCCAGTGCACCCTTCAATCCAATCACCAGTGCGGTATGTTTTATGGATTAATAAGAAATGATCCTGGAAGGTCCAGTCAGGCAGTTGAAGAGCCAAAAGCAGAAGGATGAAGCAATGAAACGGAGGGGGAGCGGGGCAGGGTGCCGTCTGCAGTCGAATTTTAATGAGTACCAAGGGGAATATCCTATTTTTTTTCTTGGGGTATCCTTCTGGTGCATCGCTCTAAATCACTGTCACACAAACAAGGTATTTCCCATCATGCCTCTGGTTTGGCTTGGTAACTGTGTCATCCTGTGGTACAGGCGCCTTACCGGCACACCTGCTCTTCTATCCTAATTGAACAGATGATCTGCCAATTTGTCATGTTTATCTTCAGAGGCGTTCTGGCGTCAATGCCCTGCTCTGCTCAGCCCCCTCAGAACACAGTGCAGATGTTAGCAGAGCTTTTTTTTTATGACAGATCTTGTAGTCATTACTGAATAATTCATCTCCACATTCATGTCTTTAGATAGCATCTCCAGCATGTTGCTCCGCTTCTTTGGCTCCCTCTCTTTTTCTTCCTCACAAGGGAAAACTTTATTATTCTCTCCACTGACAGCAAAGTATACGGATAAAAGATAATTGCCTGGCTTGACTCAGCCATTGATATGAGAATAGGATTGAAATTATTCACTGTGGTTTAAAGGTTAGTTGAAGGTTATTATTCAGGGAAAGGCATGGAGGAGGAGAGCCTCCACGTACGGGCTGGTGGCAGGCCTGACAAGACATTTCTGAAAGGCTAATATGCTGCGCATGCTGCAAAGGCCATTCAATGAATAAACTCAAAGAGTCCCCTGAGATCTTAACACTGGTGAAGTCAATTATTTAGCAGCAAATTATGGCTCACTCTGCGCATAAACATGATATGCTCCAAATAAGATTGTGAGCTTGTTTTTCAGCACACTCCAGTATCTTTTATTCAGGTTATTATTTGTCCTTTCATTCAGCCTTTCGTGCGTGGTAGAATGTAATATGAACGCCGTAATGAAGAGGGAGAAGGCTTTCTCGACCAGTTTAATGTATTCGATCTGTTGCATGCTTATAGGCTTGTTATGGTTCAGATGGACTTTGAACGCAGGCTTAATAAATCACCTCCACCAGCAGTCTTCTGATGTTTCTGCTTAAGAGCTGCTCTGTTGTCTGTGGTTGGCCCGTCACTACTTACGCCAGTCTCTATTACCATGGCAACTGGGGGGATGTATGCAGGTAGCGTGCTGTAAGCCGGGAGAAGTCATGGTGTGCTGTTTGATAGCAGCCATACAGCAGCAGACGGCTCTCTCTGTCAGTCTGTCTGCAGGCGGATGGTCCTCTGCATATCTGCTTCTCCACCAATATGTTGAGGCAGCAGAGCAAATATTCACTCAGATTCATAATTTAAGTGTTTCTTTACATAGATTTACAGGCTTATTTTGTTTTCCCCCTGTTGCAATACATACCCAGTTGAATAACACACATTAGATATTGCTGGATTTAAGCTCATGGCAAACCCAGTCTGGTAAGAATCATATTTCTTCTCTGTTCATCCCCTAAAATGTTTCTATTCTTCTTTTTTTTTTGTCTGAATTTTTATCAGAAAAACTCTTTGTGAAGAGAGTTCTTGCTGAGTATTTGTTCATTGGCAGCATATTAACAGCAAAGTGATGTAAAACTGTCAATTCCCTAATCGGTTTTTGGATTTTAAACCTTCATTTTGAGATTTTGCTTTGCTGATACTTTCATGTCAATACATCAAAGAGAAGGGAGATGAGAGACAGAAATGATCACACTCCTCCGGGGAGAATGCTATAGTTCACACCTCCTCTTCACCTGTTTCCTCGCTCTCTCTCTCTCTCTCTCACGCTATCTGTTTTCTGTCCGTCGAGGTTCGGTGTCTTTATCTAAAGATGCAGGTGCGATCATTCACCCGTTCCTTGTTAGTCAAAAACCTCCTCTTCAACTCTCAAAATAGACAATTATTCAAATTTCCATCATCGGAAAAACTCTGTCATTTTTTTCTTCTCTTTCCACAGAAATTCATGATTTGTTGAAACCGTTCAACTGCACTGATCATCGGTTAATAGAAACGCACGAGTGCACATACAGAAAGTATTCTCTCTCTTTGAAAACAGGAGATCCAGAACTTCCTGAATGTGATGTTTTCTTTCCTCCAGTCGGTTTTTATTTGTCAGCGACTTCCGACCTGTCTGATGTTCCTTTTGAAAATACTCTGGCATGTTTTGGCATCAGGTACTGTTCCTGCACTTAACTGATCGAACCAAACCGATTTGGCAGCAGAAAACTGTAAGAATTGTTTATTGGACTGTGTGCTAAAAGATTCAGTGGTGATGAGGTCTCACACAAGTGTTTCCACTGGGTCACACGGGGGCAAAGTCAGGCCTCCGGTGCTGATGATAGACAGCGTGCTGTCGATATCTGTCTGCTCTTCTGTTTCAGGCCTGTAGTAAAGATCACTGACACTGTATCTCTCTCCCTCCCTCCTTCAGTCCTCTCCTGCACTGTGCAAAGAAATTGGATCCTGTCCTTAAAGCTAAGCACTTCAGGGTGAAGTTTTTCTGAAGCCCAAACTGCGCGTGTGATTACAGACAGATCGATACCTTGTGGTGTCCCCAGCCAGCTCACCCTGCTGGCACAGGAAATGATGCGATCCATGCGGCTCTGACATTGACAGGCCCCAGAGAGGCGACAGCTTCACTTACTAGAAAAATGCTCTCCATTAGTGCGGCTGGGTGGCTCTGCCCTGTCATTGTTATGCTAGCGAGGCTGTGACATTTGTGTTATGTGGATGGCAAATGCCTCTCTAATCATCTGCTTGCAGCACAATTTGAATTTTCATCAACTTTGATGGACAGCTCCTGAAGAATTATCATCAAGAAAAAGAAATCTTCCCTGACCCTAAATGCCGCGGCTGCCGCCACTCCCAGGCGCTGTCCCGCAGTGCTGGTGACAAAGGCCATAGACGGTCGCGCAGCGTCTCCCTCCGGGCTGCTGCCCTTTAGCTGTTGTGTTGCAGCTCAGAGGTTAAACCTCCTGACTTTTCTCATAGTTGTGGAGAGGCCTGGTGATAGGCCACGTCCTTTCACAGACCTCGCAGACCCTCTGCCCAGGAAATGGTGCTTATATCCATGTCAGAGAACAGCAGCACTTTGTGGCACGTGTTTTTTTTATGGCTGAGCCAGCGTCTCTTAAACCCAAGCACTTGTATTGACCCACCTCCCATCTCTCTCTCTCTCCTCTCTCTCCCTCTGATCCCCCACCGTTTCCTTGTTTGAAACAATATAGGCTGCCTGTTGTTATTGATTCCAGAAGATTGGGCCCCGGTAAGTGCTCCTTTGAGTCTGGTGTTATATTAAGCAATTGTTCCAACAGCAGATGACAGGGCTGGGAAGGTTTTGGCTGGCTCTAATAGGCCTGGTATTACCCGTGTGTTAATTGATTGGGCTGCAGAGGGAGGGAGGAACTGGCTACACTGAGAATTCAAGGCTAAGCAGCTGATAAATAAACACTTACTCAGAACATTCACTTACATAATATGACAAAATATTTGAGTAATAATTGTGCTGCAAGCAGCTAAATGCAGTCCTTTCATACAGTAGTATGCCTGATAATCATGAACACGCAAGACAACAACAAGCATGAGTGTGAGTAGTATAATATAAGTATCATAATATGTAAACAGTGCAAAGTCTGAAAGCTTCCTAGTCCAGTTATTAGGGTAGATCCATTCATACTCTGAATTTTGTTGGCATTAGTGAAGCCTAACATTATCCGCTTGGCCCTGCACAGCGTATTTGCTAAAGTGTCTGAGCTGCAGTCAGTCGCCAGACATTGTCAGCAGTATGAGGGCAGTATTGCATGGAGGGCTGTTTTTTATGGGAGCAACCCGAAGTAAATGCTCCATTCATCCTGTCTGTCTGCACTGGCTTCCATTTCCTCCTCTGTCACACGCATGATTAAGACCAGCTTGAAGCATTTATCACAAGGCCAGAACATGGGGGGCAGGTGGTGGAGTGCTGGAGTTCAAGCGAGAAAGGAAACCGAGCCCACCTTGCTTTTTGTTTTTCTCACATCCAAACATCTCTCACTTC
Source organism: Chaetodon auriga (assembly GCF_051107435.1). NCBI lineage: Eukaryota > Metazoa > Chordata > Actinopteri > Chaetodontiformes > Chaetodontidae > Chaetodon > Chaetodon auriga. Next base: position 11,182,283 of record NC_135079.1, on the reverse strand, counting down.
TCTGGCTTGTCAGTAAAACATCAACAGTGAAATCCCCCCTCAGTTATCTTGTCAGTGCTGCACAGTGAGTCAGGATCAGCACCGTCTGATGACATTATTTTGACAGCCATAATGCATTATGCATCTAATTCCATTAGCAGTGAGTGAGTGGTCATCAGTTGTTTTCAATGAATTCAGTGTATGTGAGTGTGTGTGTCTGTGTGTGTTTTAGGTTTTGTTTTGGTCAAGTGAATCCCATTAGATTCCATTTCCAATAACAGCATGTTTAGCTGCGGTTGCATTTCAGTAGAGTGGTAATTTGCTAATGGCATGGCCCTTATTAGAAAGCAATTATTATTAATTACCAGTGGGTGATACAAGAGCTGATTTAGTCCTTAAAGCCCGCTGTTTTTCTGCCAGTGTGGCCAGTGTGTATATTTGTGTGTCTCTGTGTGTGTGTGTGTCCATGCTGTCTTTCTCAGAGATGATTGCCAGCCCCCACACCATCGCCCTCACCTCCCACTGGCCTGCTGCCAAGCAGCGACATTGTCATTATCAGTGTGCCAGAGGGCTGGGTAAATGTCATTATTGTAGCTTGTGGATTCCTCCAGGGAATCAGCAGCTACCCGATTAATTTCTCTAACAGCCCGGGAAATATTTGTTGCATCACCAGCCCGGTTCATGGCAAACATCTATCGCTGCTATGCAATTAACGACATAGATCATTTACATAGTCACAGAGCTAATTTTCATAATGTTCCCTTTATTATCAGAGGAAGAAATTAACCCAGGAATTTATTTACACACCCACTGCAAATGGTAACAGTGTGCTAATTGGCTGTTAGATGATTAATAAGCTTATAGCACATGCTAATGAATGGTGCACTCACTGTTTCAGAGGTGCTCCAGCACTGTGCTTGTGTTTTGGCAGCTTAATTAGACAGATAATTATGTACTTGTTGCTTTCGCTTTCAAGCAAATACCATCAAACATGAAAAAAGATTAAACTGGCTCACATTGCTACAAGCTTGTGGTTGTTCTCTATTTTCTGTTTTGTTATAAATGGCCCTGCCAAAGCTCTGATTTGTTAGCACCAAAATGTGTCTCTAAAGTAACGCTGTGTTGTCTAAAGTATAGGCCACCTTTCAGGATACAGGTACAGTTTAATGCAGTAATCAATAGTACACACTCATTTCTCAGAAAGTCTTGCAGGTAAGAAATCTAAGCCACCAAAAACACTTGCGGTTTAGCCTAAAGCATCTCTGCAGTTAACTGATCGCACTTGAAGGACCAGCAAGAGACATCTAGCGCTCGTACCCCTAAAACTTTCATTGTTTCACTTTGGTAATACAGTGATCATTTATTATTCATTGTGCTGTTGCACTTCAAAGGCCGTGTCCACTCTTGAATTATGTCTCAGCTTTTACGAGGGAATCATGAGGCGAAGACCAAACACTGTCTGAGGGTAAGGCGGAGTTTGTCTCAGGAGACTGCTTTCACTGACTGTGTGATACCGTTGTGTAACCACGTTTAACATGTTGTTGGCTCGCTATCCTGACACTGGTGGCAGGGAGAGGATAGCGAGAAAGCACCATTTCTTTTTCTGTTTAAAGTTCTGTTTTCTTTAAACATAAAGCAGCACTTTGTAGATAATTACTGCAGTTTTCAACTTTCCTTACATAAGACCCAATTTGGAGCAGCTCGGTCTTTACAGGGAATTCACTCGGTGGTTTTGTTTTCCATCTGCTCGGTATAGAAAGTCAGTGGTTGTCTGTGGTGGTGAATCCTCTGGGAAAGCTGGCTATGAATATTTGATGTAAATCCTCCTTTTTATCACTGACATGGCTCAGAGCAGGAATCCTCATTGATCTGGTGTTATAATCACAGATTAAAAGAACTCTCCCCAAACAATTCCCTGATTAAAGCTCTGTTTATACGCTCCGCTCATGACCAAGTGAGATTCACACACAGGCATTGAAGAAAGCCCCTGTAGGATAAGCAGAGCTGCGAACACACAGTCTTTAATGTGGCTCCCACTGGCTATTGTGAACACCAAGTATCTGGATCCGTTTCAACTCATTAGCTCCAAAACTTGGCCTGAATCTAACATGTCATGCTTATGAATCGAACCCACAGAGAGACGAGGGGACACAGCAGAAAGAAAAACTGAAAGAGACATTTTTCAGGGTTCAACAGATCTGTTTCCTGTGGATTTTCTATGCCATCTTTTTCACAGAGCAAGTCGCTCAACAGATGCGACAAGATATAGTCTGTAAATTGGCTTCTCTTTCACATGTACGGTGCAGCAAGACGGGCTCTAATCTTACATGCGTTTACAACTGCACAAACTAGGTTCATTTGTCATATCTCCTCCTAAACCTAATTTCAAATTCAATTATAGTGTACATGTTTTCAGCTTTCTCTGCTATATTACTATTTGACCTTTATTCAAAGGTTTACTGGGATCCCAATCCTCAATGCTGATTGAAGAAACTTAAATACTGGCTCCTCCACTCTGCAGAGACAGATAAATACCTAAACTGCAAGCCAATGGTATTTCAATGGGCTCTTGGCCTCCTGTCAAACCTCCATTTGTGAGTTTAAATGATTGGTGAATTTCATCTTAATTACACCAAAGACGAGCCAAGCCCAGAGTTCATTCTCATCTTGTTCGGTTTGCCAATTATGGATGTGGCTGGCAACGCAGTGGCTTCCACCTCTCATTTCTCAAACCCATATTGTCCCCGGAGCAGAGAAGATTGGTACGTGCCCGGCCTCCCACTGCTGTGCTCAGAATGAAGCAGATGAGATTACTCTGTGTGCATGAAGATGGTTTCACCTAATATCAACTACGAGCCTGCCCCATGCATACTAATCATATGGATGTTCTCTCATACGCAGTAGCTCTCACCTTCATTAGTGTCTAAAATGAAACAGTTTTTTTTTCTTTATGTGATTGATATTCCGGAGAAGTTTAGCAAGTGAGGGGCCGATAACGGTGACAAAGCTAGACTCACTAGCTCCTCCTTCACACGTCTGTCAGTATTGAAGAATAAGCTGGCTATAGAGCACAATAACACATGAGAAATCAGGACAAAGACAGGTATTTTTGTCCTTCTACCAACTGCTGTAAGAGGGACTGTTAATTCATGTTTTCCCATATCAGATTAAATTTGCTTTCTTCATGCATGTGCTAAAGATAATCTGTTCCAGTGCTCAGAGTTATGATTATCCTGGTGGCAAGGACAGAAAGATAGAGAGGCTATACCAGCCCCAAGTAATTAAATTAGCCCTGAATGGCTAATTGGATCAATTTGGAAGGCAGACACTGTCAAGGATAAGAGTAATCATCTGTGCAGTAGCAATCTTTTATTGCTCAGACACGTCTTGTAAAAAGACAAGGTGTGATCCCGAAGGTTAATGTAATTACTGTCCAATTCTCTCACTCACTGTGCACAATAATGCTAATTAATCTAAGATTTCTGGACTATAATGAAGCGCGACAAGCCAGGTAATGCTGATTATAGTATTTAGGACATGACTGAATATTCTGTGTTATTTCCCCATCCCAGGCTCGGTGATGATGCTGCAATTAGCCCACTGATTTCCCGCACTTTTACAAGACTATTGGCTTCAAAGCATTCGATCTACTCCAAAGTGAGTATATTTTGTTCTCATCTGCATGGCATTTTAGTATGATAGTCATGCATTTTACTCCAATAAAGCAGTGATTTACATTTCATCCAAGGCGAGCTCTTCGGGCTCAGCGAGGTGTAAAGCAATGTAATGAGAGAGAGACTTGGCTTATGAACAGAGCATTCATATTCATTAGCAGCAGGCATTAACATATGATGCCCGTGACAGATCTCTGATGCATGTTTTATGAATGCAGTTAATGGCACGCTGACAGCACGGCAGGCCATAAAGGACCAGAGCAATCCACCAAATGAAAGCCACAGAGTAGTAGGACGATTATTGATTCTCCCCTGTGTCCTATTGATCTCTGACGTTTTCATCTGGCACAGAGCTGCTAATCTGCTGTGTATCAGAGAGACACCCACAGTGCAGCCCATTGACTCTGCTATCAATAGCCACAAAGCTGGATATCATTAAATCCTCATCACTTTGTTTCCCCCGGCCAGCCGCCACAGACGACTGAGCACTCTGCGTGACCTCTGAATAACCACTGTCCACTGGCTTGTTTATGGCCCCGGCTCCTGGTGTGTGACATTTACTGCCTCTTTTTTAATAGGCCAGTGTGACAGCTCTGCTGTACACAGAACTGATATTGACCACTGCCTCAGAGTGTGTGACTGGACACGGTTTTACCCCATCAAATGGGCACATATAGTAGCTCGTCTGCCGTCGTCGGAAAATACACTCAAGCTTTGTCAGCACACAGTGTCTTTTTATGTGTTTATGTGTCACCCAGGCAAATGTCAGAAATAAAAAAAAAAAAAAACACATTCTGCAGAGTTTGTGTAAATCTAAAGGAGCAGTCCACTGACTTTATGCTTGCAGTTGTAGTGTTAGGCCTTCTGTCAGTCAGGTGGGAGAAAATAACCCTGATGATGTCATAGTGGTGTCATCGGCTGGGACCTGGAGACAAATTTCTAACAGTCAGTCTGTGTTTCAAAGTTACATTTTTGAGGAAATACTTGACCCATACTTCTGCTGCTTCAATTTTGGTCATTTATTTTTTCACCTGCCTTTGGCAAGCCCTCCAACTTCATGGAAGTGAAATTACTGGAGTAGCCCTTCAACATGATGAGTAACCTTTAAGACATAGACAGGAAATTCACGTCTCCGTCTCGCTGGCTTACTTGAGTATGCTAAGCAGTATGTCAGAGGTCAGAGTATGATGATATGCTCCTCATTGTTTTCAAATGGCAGTTATCAGGGTGACAGTGGTTTCTAAAAGGACAGAGGAGAGACTCATCAGCAGGGTGACACCAGTGAGAAACATATTTCAGCGCTGACAATACAGGAGGAGCCACCCTCCCCCAGAGAGTGCGGCACCAGGGAGCAAGGACGGGTGATGTGGGGATCGATGGTGCTTAAGGTGTGGGGGCGACAAGGACAGGTGCAGGGGAGGGCTGTACCATGGTCCATTAGAGGCGGAGGCTCCCTGCTGAGAGCAGACAGCATGATAAACAGCTCCAGCTCTGATAATAGTCCGGCTGATCAATAGCCTGTCCGCCCGCTGTCCCTTAGGGACAAGCAGGAGCAGCAGCCACGACAGCTGACCCCCAGGTCATGTGACTGTGTGTGTGTGTGTGTGGGGGAGAAAACTATCACTGAATCAGATGGAGCATCACATTGCCCTTTTGACCTTTCTGCCTAACCTTATCTTCATAGCGTAATAGAATCAACCAAGCATATCCAATTAGTATCTGCATGTCCTTCACTTAAGCTCTAATGGTTTATTCATAGTAGTACATAGGAGACATTTTCACATCCTCCCCTGTCATTCTCACTGAGAGGACTTTCTTCCAGCTGTCTCTGTCCTACACTCCTATTCCCCCAGTGAGGGAGTATGGATTGGATAGTTAGTCATACACATTAAAACTAGAGGTGATATGATAAGTGGATCAGTTGACACAAAATGAATCAGCAAGTGTTTTAATGATCGATTTAGTCGTTTTTTTTTTTTTTTTGTTTTGTTTTTTAAACCATGTCAAACATTCTCTGATTGCAGCCTCTCAAATGTGAGGCTTTGCTGTTTTTCTTTGTCTTTGGTGATAAATAGTAAATTAAATATCTTTGGGTTTTGGATAAAACACCAATTTTGAAGATGCTCTTTGTAATCTGGAAATCTGGAAATATATATATATATATATATATATAGAGAGAGAGAGAGAGAGAGAGAGAGAGAGAGAGAGAGAGAGAGAGAGAGAGAGAGAGAGAGAGAGAGAGAGAGAGATTTTCTAAGATTTTATCAACAAAAAAGCTAAATTGAAAATGAAAATGAGTTGCATCCCTGACTGGGACAGAAAACAATGACGTGGAGCCACAGATGATGTCATTAAGGTGAGCTGTGAGTAGCACTGCTGTGTTATTATCACTACATGCACATTTCTACAGTAATGGAAAGTATGTACTTATGTACTCTACTTAAATCCAACTCTCAAGTACTTTACTTCCATTTTGTGTAGCTGTACACTTCTGTATGTTGTATTTCATACTCCAAAACATTTATCTGACATCTATTCATGTTACTTTGCATATTCCACCTAAAAATCACGTGATCATCTTATGACATACAGCCCAACAATGTGTAAAGTTATTAAAATTAGCTGCAGATCACATGCAGATTCAGGGTCCCCTCCAACTGCTGAAAAACTCATTACTCATACTAAACTAGGTGCTTTACTTCATCCTGATACCTTTGGACATGTTTCCCAGGTTTTGCCTGTGCAGCATCTCTGTAGCACTTGAGTTGCTCTTCAGCGAGTGGCTGCTGACTGCTAGTCTATCCATCCACAGAGTAAAAAGTCTAAAAACATAACCAGACTGAAGCCTCAAGTGAATTATATCCTCAGTCAGCTCCATTTTTAGAGGTAGCTAGCTAGCTTGCTAGCTAATGTTACATTGATCACACCGGTGGTCCCCCGGCTAAATTGTAATGAGATCTACAGCCGTGTCCACTTCAAGCAGATAAGCCATTTAGAAGGTGTTTACACATTAACGCCTCGGTAATGTTATATATATGATTATTTAGCACGCTGGAAGTGGACTTTATGCACAATGAGGTTATTTACTGCTAAGTTTATTTTAGTCATAATACTTCTGCTCTACTGTAGCAGGGCTGCTTTTTAAAGTAAAACCTTCCACCACTGATTTTGGTGAAACTCTCTTTAAACTAACACTGTCCAGTACCGGTGCTTTGGGTTTAAGCTGCAGTCGTTGTTTGTTTGATTACAGATCAGAACAGATACAGTCTCTGAGGGTCTTGTGACTGTGAGGGAATCTGAGGGATTAGTCCCACGAGCAGCAATGACGGATTACAGGAAAAATATCAGAGACTGAAGCAGTGGATACACTGGTTGTCTGACAACCTTTGACCCACTGTGGCTGCAATACAACCACTCTAATCACTGAAATACTGATCTGAGCCAAGATTGTCAAGACATTATTGAATTTCAGAAATCAAAGGAGGTATGTATGTGGCTTAGTGGCTTTGTCGTGGAATATGAAAATGTCCCCGTCTGTTGCACACAAATGCAATTGCACATCCATTTTTATATTCATTATTCATTTAGTTTGTCTGAGTACAAATAGATACATTTTACTCATTTGTCAGGACTGCCTAATTCATTTATTTCCACAATGAAAAAGAACATAAAAATGTTCTGTCATACAAGAGCCTGGCAAGTGTATAAACTCATAGAAAACGGCATGTTCTCTGGATAAAAGCAAAGCGTTTGAAAGTAGAAGAGGAAGCAATAGTGTTTCAGAAAGTGGTTGCAGCACTGCATCCGTAGGCAGATGTGGAAAAACAACGTGAACTGAGGCACATACGCACACACACGCATGCACATGCACACGCGCACACACACACACACACACACACACACAGACTGTAGTGTTGTCACTCACTGAGTCAAGACCACATGTCTGCTCTGAAGTCCTTTCTTCTCAACGTGCCTGCGTTATCTCACAGCTACAGTTGTGGCTTCAATGGCGGTGAGACATCCTGACTTGGAAAGTGAGACTCCATATCTTGAGCAACCCCACAAGCCATAAACCACAGGCAGCAGCTTCTGCAGCCCAGCTTGCTGTGACTTCAAACACTAACAAGCTGGAATAACATTTTGCTTGGGGTGGCTTCCCTTGACGGCTCCCAGCTGCTGGCAAGCTGATGGAAGGAAGACAAGATTTATTACAGGCCTTGTCGCATTTGGATAAAACCTAACCACATCGTATAGAAACTGTGGGATCACAGAATGTGTCATTACTGCTTCTTTCTCTGTAGATCGGCGCAAGATCCGGGGTGGAATCAATCCGCTGGAAAATCAATTTCCATGTCTGAGCGTGCGTCCTGCTGTCAGTGGTTCTCGAAAGCTGTGTTTGGAATTAAATTGACATTTGAGGTTGATGGTGAATTGCTTTAAAACCTGCTTCAATTTAAATGATACTGTGAAGCAAGAATAAAATGCTTTAGCGTCAGCATAAAAAAAAAAAGTGAAAAAAAAAGAGAGTTGAATCTTTACATAGTGAGATAAACTTCCATCCTACGTGGTTTCCGTTCTCATGGTTTGTTAAGGTCTGTTTTACACTGTGCCGGGTGTCATGCTATTTCATAACAGGAAATGTGAGGTGATGATGAACCAACGATCTGACCCAAAAACACCCTCTCTGTGGGACTACAGATGGGAAGAATAAGTGCAGATACAGTACGTGGGAGTCCAGATTTGAAAAATTTATACATTTTGGCCCGAGGACAGCTGAATTGTCTCATCTGAATCACCCTCTTAGGAGTGAACTTAAATACACAGAAAGGATACTTACCTTAACCCAGCAAGTCTGAACAGATAACGCTGTCACAGTTCACAGTGTTACTTCATACCTGTAAGACAAGGAAGTGAAAACACAAGTGAGCAATGCAGTTGCACCACAGAAAAACAAGAAGTGGGTGGAAAGTATATGAGGAGATTTTCAGTTACTCAGCTGTCATCACTGCTGTTGAAAGGTCAAGTAGTGTGTGTGTGTGTGTGTGTGTGTGTGTGTGTGTGTGTGTGTGTGTGTGTGTGCGCGTGTGTGTGTGTGTAGACTGTGTCTGCATATGGTTAGACATCAGCTCTGCTCGGCTGCAAACACTCCCGCACAGCAAATCTATCACAGATCCACTAACAGACAAACGGCTCAGGGCTGGGAGATGATATGACACTCTAGCTCTGCCTCCATATTGTTCTCTACACGTAATCGGTTTTACCTTCTCTCACCCTGACTTGAATGTGTAATTCAATACAGCAGTGGATCAAATTACATTAGAGGCTAAAGCTGCACATGTCTAGTTTAAACAGCACACTGGCTTGTTTCAATTTTAATGCAATTATAACTGGGCGGTTTGTTTAAAACATAGCACCGGGAGTTGATTGTTGCAGGATACATGCTGTTTATCCTCCTGGGAAATGGAGATGAGTAGACGCTAGGACCACCCACCTCGACTTGAATATGAGGGAGGCAGGCTGCGGCCGCAAAGCAACGAGCCCTCTCTAACCAGATAAATCTCTGCTTTCATGAACCACATGAGACGGCTGTACATCTGCAGAACATTTCAGACGACGTTTGGACTCAGTGCAACTTACAATTTAAACATCAGAGAGCTGTGAAGAAGTGGAAATTAGGGATTTGGGTCTGTATGATGGAAAGTTGTGTGGTTACAAAAACAGGATGAGTGAAGAACGGTTATTCATCTGAGCTGGCTGGATTAAACGGGACACCTGCCTGCCTCGGCATCCTGTCTTTCTCCTGCCTGTGTTGCTGTACAACAGTCCTAACAGCTCTCGCGGTGTGTGATTTTAGTTGGAATTTGTCTTCGTCATCAATAACACACACCTACAGTATGCAGAGTGCGTCGGGGCGTGAATCATCATCTCAGACGGGCTAAATGAAGTTTAGAAATGGAAGCTGATGTTGGTGCTCCTTTTTCCTTTCCACATTAGTTTGATTTATAACTGCAAGTCAGGCTGCGTTGCACTAAAAATAACAAAGGAGCAGAAGCAGCACTCGCGCTTCTGTGATTGTATTGATTTTGATAGCTGGCCCTAGTGTTTGTGTGGCTTGGGGCGTATTTTATCGAGACCAGTAAAATAACAAAGGAGATGGGCTGGAAGTTCTCTATGTATACCAATCAGGATTTATAAATTGCTCCATTACCTTTATTTCCCTTGGTTACTCTGGGAACATTAGCAATTATTCTCTCATGGGCTTGGCTCATAAAACTAATAATCTGGTGATTTAGTGCCTCGTGGCACGGTGCACCCAGTCTAGCCCACTCTAATCCATTCATCTTGCCACCTATTAGTTTTATTTTGGAGGGACAAATTGCTTTCCAAGAGAAAATGGGTCAATAGGTGTCCTCTATTAGAAATTGCTAACAATGTAACTGTTTTTTTTTTTTTTTTTTTTTTTTTCTGTGCATATGTGTTTGGAAGAGTGGTGCAGGCTGATTATCATTCTATTTGCATACTGGGAGGTTGCCTCAATTATCTTTCTTGGGCTGCATGACAAATTACAAATAGCCAAGGTTATATATGCAATACTTAATTTATTCTGTATTTGCTTCTGTGCGAGTGTGTGTGTATTGGTTTGTACGAGTGTGCGTGCATGCTTGTATGTGTATGTGTACATCTACATGCGCTGCAAAATGAAGTCAACATTGTTCTGCTTCTTTTTTTTCCCCCCTTTTGGTGTGTGATCATGGAGATGGATGTCAGGGCCTGTGAGCTGAGAGGACTTCTGCTGCATGGTGGCTCCATCCCACTGTACCATTAGCAGCTCCCCAGGGAGAGAAAGACCTGGAATCTGGAGAGACAGACCCAGATTAGCTCATAAATCACAGCCCTGGGGACCGAGGCAAAACAGTGACATCATCACTCTGAGACCTTCGGTCCTGTGATCCGGCTGACGGTGCAGTCCAGCAACAGTCGCGTTCAGCTGATATGAGCTGGCAGCAGACTCCGGTACTACACATTCCTCCCAAAACTGCCAGGGTTATTTAACATCTGTCTCGCTTTAGTAAGTTTGTCGTTTCAGTGACTTAATCTGCTTATTTTGAGTACGAAACAGCAAAGTTAAAGCTTATTTTCCTTTTTCCATCCAGAAATGAAACAAGCCTATGTTCAAGTATGCATTAAAAACACTAGAAACAGATATGCTTGTTTGTAATTGATAGTAACACACAAGCATACAATCCCATGCTGTCACAGTACAAATCCTGCAGTGTTTCTGCTGCTAGTCGGTGGCTGCCGCTGGCTGTGAAGTAGCTGTTTGTGAGGCCCAGTGTGTAGTCGGGTCTGTAATAAGGCCTGTGGATCCCTCCCTCCCTCCCACATACACACACTCAGAGGTCTGTGGTCACACAGCTGGCCCCGTCTGGCCAACCACTCCAACCTCACCACTTCCCCTCTCTGGGTGGGATGACAGACGCAGGGAGCAGGGAGAGAAGAAGGAAAAGGGGGACGGCCCTCCATTGGTCGCTCCCCAGATGTGGCCTGTCTGTCTGTCTGGCTGGAATGTGCTGTACATACAGTAGATGGATAGAGAGACATTTAGGCAAACAGCAGAGTGTGTTTATGTATCCTAAAATGAACCTCTCGCAGTCACATGGCACCTTTGTGGCCCCTGGACCTCAGAGTCCGCTGTCCCACGTCAGCCGGACGGTTCTTCCCCCGTCAGGACACACACCGTCACACAGCTGTAATACAGACGTTTATCCAAAGTGAGGCATGCTGTCCACTAATATCACTATCACTGTACACAGTGCGCAGCTGACAGTGAAAACAAATGCTATGGGGTGAACGTTTTGGAATAAATGGAAGCTGACAGTTTTAATTCCAGTTCCTTTGGGGACTCACTTTAACTGGCTGAGAGGAGCCGTCTCCCACAGTACACTCCAGTCCTGCTTTGTTAGTCCACGGAGGGTGGAGGGGATACATTTGTCGCATGAAGGGAGTCATCATGGTCCCCCGGCGGCCGGCTGCTGTCCCCAACAGGCTCTGCTGATGTAATCTGCCAGACTAAAACTTACATTTACACAGGATCCACAGATGAGATAAGAGGCCCCAAGGCCGGCTTATCTGCTGCTATCAGAGGAGAGGAGCCGAGCCAACTTTCCTTCTCCTTCTCCCCCTGTGTCCTACAGCTTTGTTGCTCTGTCAGACTGCGGCAGATTTGTGTAATGACATCAGAGGGAGACTGAGGCCTGGCGACAGTGGCCCAAAGGCGCCCGAATCGTAAACCTAATTGGTGGCTGTCGCAAGTTAACTACATAGCAAATTTCCACATTCTCCCTGCACTGCTTTAGTATTTGAATGGCTGTGAGCTGGGAATAGCTATTTTAAACAGCTTGTATCATTTGTAAGCAGCTTCTGTATATGGGGAGGATGCATGTTGTTCAGAGGTATTTATAGAGATCAAGTATTTCAGTGCAAGAATGCTGCTTTACCTGTACCTCTTCATCGGTATGATCTCAAGCCTTTGCTCAGCTTGTTGCATGGTTAACTTTGTAGCGAGGTTTGGAGAACATGAGGAAAGGTAAGGAGCGTGAGGAAAGGTAACTAGGACATAATAAGGGAAATGATGTGCACATTTATGAAGGGTCTTTGGCTTCTTTGCCTGAGGAGCCATTATAATGATGTGTAGGCTGCCTTGGTTACACAGCCATAGTCATTGCACGCAACCACAGTACCTCTGCCGTAGGCACCCACTACGCCACCACATTCAAAAATACTGCGTTTGTCCCAGCCAATCCGCTGGCTCCACATCCCAGGGTTAAGCGGCTTCCCGACCTCAAAGCAAGGGGTCAGTGTGGAGGAAAAACATCACACAAGAGCCACAATTGCAGCCCTCAAACATGAAAAGTCTCTTTTTATTTTTGACAGGCTTCCCACTTTTAATGGCCGGGTCTACGTGCTGCATAAACAAACAGTGAGGCTTGGTCTGCACAGGCAGCCAACAGCGGTGGCTTTGGTGGTGAGCTGGATTACAGGCTACGATGGAGCTGTGGTTAAGATGGCACACACTGAGCTCCACTCAGACTCTGTGACAGTCAATCGAGCTCTCTCCCACTTTCTAACAGCTCAGTGGTGACTGCAACATTTCCAGATGTCAGAGCTGTGGCTTCAACAGGAGCCAATCCACACTGCAGGCTCAGTTAGGTGTAAAATATTTCCTGCTTCTGCTGTTTTATATAAACTCTGTTGGCGTTATTTCTTTAGGCACTTGATATATTTGTATATATGTTTAAATCCTACATCTCACATCACTGTTTTCCCTATAGGAGTAGATTATACATTGTTAATCTTTTGCTTTAAAAGAATCCAATTTCTGTGAGTAAGTCAGCTTTTAGGAGGATTTTTAATATTGCATGAAACTTAAACGCAAAGTCAGGAGTTCCCTGTTTAAGTAAAGTTAAATCAGATCCCCCGCATCACATATAGCTCCTGCGCGTGTTAATGTTTGTGTGCTTTGCTGCTGCCGCTCTGATGCATCTGCCTGTGTTTTCTCCTCCCCTTCCTGCTGCAGCACCTCCTCTTTCCAACACTGCTAATGACAGTAAGTTTAATTAGTGCCAGCAGGTCCCCCCACAAACTGTAACTTCATTAACCGCTGTCAACAGGCCAAGCAACGCTAAACATAAACACAGCTCATTATGACTCTGCCCTGTCTTTTGTCTCCCCCTTGCTCCAGAATCCCACACTATTTATCTCTATCTATCTCTCTCCATATATACATGTATAAATCTCACACCATAATGAGGGTCCTCCAGATGGGATGGATGGGAAGCTGGAAGGTCATTTTTCACTCCCTGCACAGACTGTGAATCAGCAAAAGCATGCAAAACCCCCAGCTTTTGTTTTAGTTTCCTATTAAAAGGTGGAAGCAGCTGTGATGTGGTGTGTGCTCCCTGTGGAAAATCCAGCATTCTGTGGTTATTACCCAAACAGTAAATGTGATGGTTCATATCAAATGAGTCCTAATCACGAGACGGTAAATTGGAGTCAATGAGGCTATTGCATACACGTGGAATCCATGTGAAATCCATCTCGTATTGATTTATTCTCCGACCCATAAATCTAAAGCATATCACTATTAAGTTTACAACTCACATCAAAATGCATTGATTGACCTCTGCACAATCCTTAGCAACAAGATCAATTTTCCCTAATAAGGATCTGTGATGTTCGGTGCAGGTTATGCATCCCTAACAGTGGTTCTGGCAGTGTATTAGTAACACTATGCCAGTAAATCCAATCTTAGCCCACAGAGGAGTGATTTATGAGACTGCAGAGGCTAAGCTTTCATGACTTCACTTTCTTTTCTGGAGAGCTGTGTTATATGACATGTAAATGTGATCATTTGCCTGGTCAATTATCCTCCATCCTTACTCTATTTGGCCGCCGTCGTGCAGTGTTTCGGCACAGTTTGGCTGCTGATAGAGAGATAACCCCAAGCCTTGTTAGATTCCTGACAGGCGCAGCTTGTCAGTCTGTGGTTCTGAAACCTCCCTAATCAAAAAATCTCTTGGAGCGAGCCAGTGGATTCTGCAGGGGTGAGCGTCATCAAAGCTTTCATGTTCTCTGGCTAAAAGGAGAGAGAGGGAAGAGGAGAAAGCTTTAGCAGGTATACTGTGCTCTTTGTTTACCCTTCTCTTACCAATCTGGTGCACAGATGGCCAACAATTATTTCTCTGTGTGTGCATTGCCGCTGGCGAGCCACCAGCTTTTCAGAGATTGGTGTAATCCTTTATTATTTATGATTGTCTGGGATTTTTGGATCAAGATTGAACACAATCTGTTGAATAACTGAGAGGAGCGGGAGGCAGCAGAGTGGAATGAAATGCAAACAAAGAGAGTGGAAATGGAGAAGTCAGGGCATCCATAATGAAGATGTGATGCTCACTGTTAGTAGAGCTGCTCCTGAATCCAGCACACTTTAATCCCATTAACACTGACTAAATATACCATTTGTTTTAAGCTTGCCAGTGGTGGTGTTTATGCTAATAGTCTGGGCGCTCCAGGCGATTTCAGAAGACTTTTGGAGGGCACTGGCTAATAATTAGATTTAATAAGGAAGTCAATTTCTATTCTCATTTGAAATAAAAATAAGAGGCTTAGTCTCTCACAGGACAGGCATTAATTTGTTGATTTGGTCTCGCTTTCTCTCACAGGGCCTCTGCCTTCATAATTCTTTAACCCTTTTGTGTCCTTGTTTGGGGAACAAAAATACACTCGCTGCAGTATTCAGGGGACCATACACTCTATAAAATCGATCACTCCAATGATGTGTGAATAAGATGCTGATATGAAGGCTGCTGAATGGTGAACAGAACTCATTACATACTTGTACCTTATTTGCATTGTTCCATTTTCTGCTACTTTGTACTTTTTACACTTTGCGTGTATTTAAGATTTTGCATCCTAACCACATGATCGTTTTTTAAAATATGATTCATAGATTACGGTGCACAGAATAAACCACCCAACATTATTTAAAATAGACCAGCTGCTGTAGTAAAATGCTGCTTAAACTTAAATACGTCACTTATAATAATCCAATAATATGATATATATCCATCCATCCATCCATTTCCACCCGCTTATCCATAGCACTCAAATGTGCCATTTTTCTACATCGCGTATTTTACTTTTAGTACTTTGCATTTTGCTGATGGTACTTACATACTAGTATTTTTCAGAGTAGTATTGATATATTTACTTTCACTGTTGAAAAAAGTATTCAGATCCTTTTTCTGAAGTAAAAGTATTTTTTAGTATTATACTGTAAAGTGTGAATGTAAAAGTACTTGTTCTGTAGAAAAATGGCTGCTGTGACTCAGACACTTTTATATAGGATGTTATTAGATTGTTAATATTGATGCTTCAGACCATAAAAAGCATTTCACTGGTGTAGCTGTTCAATGCGGAGTTGATTTTAACTACTTTATAGTTTAGTGCAGTGGTTATCAACCTAGGGGCCGGGCCCCTTCCGAATAAATCTGAGGGGCCGAGAGGTGAGTAACAGGAGAGGAAAGTAGAAAAACAAAGATATGCTGCACAACTGTGTGTTCATTTCTTCAGTTTGTGTTGAGTAGTTGCTTAGTTTATGAAATATTAGAGAATTTTACCTCTTTGGGCCTCAAAGTTATTCAGATGAAACCTGAGAAGTTCAGATGGGAAACGGCTCTTTGGTTTAACTGCCAACAAGCCACAGACGTCTGAAACATAAAGAGGGACTCCAACTGACCTCTGCTGTATTTAAGCAGTAGAAGAATAAAACTGCATAAAAAACACATACTACTCGTGTAAGTAACTCAAACTTGTACTTACAGTACTTAAGTAAACGCTGCTGAAGTTAAGGATTTGAATGAAACCACCACTGATGGTGAGGTGTTGTGGTGTAGATGTGGAGCTGATACGCGCTGCAGTCTAAAGGTGCTGCCGTTCATCATCCCGGTCGACCGCTGGGCTCTGCTCTGCCGGGCTCATGAGCAGGAGTTCCAGCTGGAGGAGCTTTCTGATCTGCTGTCAGACGGCAGGCTCACTCTCCCCTGCCCTGATAACTTCCTCAGCTCTCTATTATTCTTCTCTACCCAGTCAAGCCCCCCCCCCCCCCCCCCCCCCCCCCCCCCACACACACACACATACACCCTCACTCTGTCTCTCTTTTTCAACTTAATAATGGAATCAAGTACCCCTCCAGAGCAAGCAGCAATGCTGGCTGCTGGTGAAGGAATCATTTTCAGCGAGCATGTGTCAGTCAGCAGGTATAGGAGCACTTGTGGAGTCAATTTGGCATGGAGGAGTGGAGCTATATTACTGTGTGCCAGGGAATATGAAATGCTCCTCAGCGAGGCAGAAGTGGTGAAATGCGGTATATGAGGACAGAAGCTTGCGGCGTCATGAGGAAATTTCTGAGATACTACACAGCTCACATTATCATTATGGAGCTAGTTAAAGGGCTCTGCTTACCATTCATTACACTCTGTGATAAATCCATCTCAGCACTGACTCTGCAAAGTTGCTTCATCACATTTCTCACCGTTGAGCTTTTTGCCTCGCCGTGCACTGTTACATCTCTGAATATAATGTTAGCCCTCATGAGACACTTAGCTGAACAATTCACAGACCCTGACCCGGTGGAAATTGCACTTTTCTTGCATGAGCCGTTACCTTGACAACATATTTTCTTTCGAGACAGTCATGTGAAGTCATTCCCATGCCATGTGAACGTAATCATGAACCATAACTGAATTTTGGCCGAAAGAATCTTTTTAATCACATTAGCCATTTAGCAAACTGGATTAGAGGAACAAAATCATTGTTGAGCAGCTCAAGGTCTTCTCAATCAACTGGTACCGCTTGATCCTCTGATCACTTTAATGCCGAATCTTTCCTCAGTAATTGTGTCCTGAGTTACGGAGCACGTCCACGAGGAGGCTGTCAGCGGGGAGAGCCTCTCGCCCGTCGCTAGCTGCAATCTGCAATTTGTTGTCGAAATAGAAATGATGCGGCTGTGCATTTCCTGAGCTGAGGGTCCGTTGAACAAGCTCTCACTATACGGCGATTCTGATTCTTGATTTGCAGTGTGAAGGGTGTGAGTGAGAATTAAGTTTAGAAGGGCCACCGCAGCACCACCACGACCTCTCTGAAAGTAGGCTGCTGAATTTAAGTGGATAAGAATATAACTGGCGGCCCTCCAGCTCTGCTGCTGTGTGGTGGACGCACAGAACAACAGCATAACAAGACAACACCTTTGTATAGGAGGGTGAGGCAGAATGAGGGAAGAGGTGTTTGTGCATCTGCTGCGTGAGTCCTGCTGGTACGGCGCTGAGATGCACTCCAGATTGAACTTCAGAGGTTTAGCTGCAATGTGCATCAGCATATTTTTACCTGCACGGACTCACAGAAATGAATATTATGAACAGGGTGCTGAATTAAAACTGTGATTTATGTGACTAAGCTTTAATTGAACGATGCGGACACACCTACTGTTTGAGCACCGTTGGAGGGAGTCTGAGAATTAAGAAGCCTGAGAAGTGCCAGTGACAGCTGCACTGTAATTGTTGTGCATATGACAATAAAGTGCTTGAAACTTGAGGATCATCATGGCTGCTTGTAACATGGTTTGATTTGCAAACACAGTCAGTAAATGGTGAAGACAGTTTTATTGTTATCCTGAGCCTTTTTGTAAAAAAAAAAAAAATTGTCATGTCAGCTGTTTGGATGTTAATGCTGTCGTGTCAGAAGAAAACAAAGTCCTGGTTTGATTTCACTTTTTTTCACTGTGTTTAATTTGTTTGTTAGCATGTTAACACACTGACTGAGTGTCTGTCTACAAACCAAATGATGTTTTCTTTAGATGAATTTGAACAAGACAGAATTCACCCCAAAACTTGAGGCTTTGGGTGTTAGGAAATATTAACTCATAATAACCTCGGCAGATGAGCTCAGAGTACATACAGCTTTTAGTAATAATTGACAGGGCCCTATACAAAATATCTAATTTTAGTGCATTATAGTCTAACCAGCAGTAAACTGTAAACTATGACAGTAGAACATGGAATATGTTGCGGAGGGGGAAACCCCTCAAACTGTGGCACATTCTTGAGACATAAGACCGTTTTCTGCTATGGCACAATACTGATGTTAAGCTGATCCTCCAGGAAAAGAGCAATGGCTTGATGTTGTTCAGGAAATGTATTTGAAGAAAAAGTCTGTTAAGAGTCACAGGAAGGATTTTTGACAGAAACCAAGAAAAGTGGATCATTTACATGAAACAGGATCCCAAACAAGTAACTTAGCTGCTGTTGTTTCCAGAGTTGAAACCACAGTAATGTATAAAAAAAGAAGGTTGTCTTTGCAAATGTATTAATTTGAAACATTAACCGACGTTCACCTGAGCTTTACCTCAACTTGATCCTCAAGGGAAATCACACAGGCATGAAGAAAACTCTGCCATTCTCAGTTATGTATTCTTATTAATGTCTGAACTTATATTTATCAGCGTGGCACTGTTGATAGCAGAGAATATTAATTTTAGAGAAGCTATTGGCTTTGTGTCCCCGTTAGCCGAGGGCTACGCGCAGCTCCAGATTCCTGCCAAAAACCTCATCTTTTTGTTTGGAGACACTCCTCGTGTCTGCATTTTTCTCCTTTGATAAGGACTTTCATCCTGTTTTCATTGATTACTGTCTGATGAGTCATCCTGATTATACAGTACAGGCAATCCGTCTTAGTTTCCAGCACGCACTGAAGGCCCTTTGTTGCATGGAATGTGTGTATGTGTGTTTTTTTTTTTTTTACTTTCTGCCTCCTGCCTGTGAATGGCGCGGCTGCGACACACAGCATGTGTGTGTTTTTATTTGTGAATGTGCGGTATGTCTGTATGCATCTCTATATAAGCAGCATGCCAGTACCCTAAAGTGTGAGTTACTGCAATTCAAACCCAAACCTCTGCAGTAACAGGACCCTCATTTTCTGCCTTATGAACACGAAAGCAAGCCTGCATGAGAGAGAGAGATGGCCGAGTCATTTATTAACTGCAAGTCACATTAATGAGCCAATACTGTGTAATCTCCAAATACATCCAATATAGGTTCATGATAAATGGTTCCACCGTGTCGTTGATCTTTACCTTGTTCGGCTGGTTCAACACCACGATTTCAAAACAGTAGTTTAGTGGAGTAATACCAGTTTTTCCAGAGAAGTACATGCAGTGTGACAGCTACTGTGTGGCTACCTTTTGACAATAAACCACAGAGTAATTGTTCTGTGGAAGCTGCACAATAATTCCTCAGTAGCTGTATCTGAGCTATGTGCAGAGTGACTTGCTACTCAGTTCAAAGTGGCAGGAGTGAGGACAATCCCTGCTCTGTCAAGAATTAGAGCCACCTCTGCAAATAGGCCAGTGTGTAATGCCTGAGGGTGGGAGTTTCACTGAGGCTGGGGTTTCCGTGTAAATAAACAGTGTGGGGGTCTCAGTGGGCGGAGGGCCCCCTCTCCCTGGGGTTTGGCCCAGCCTTTTGTTGCCTTTAATCCAAGCACTCTCTATTGAAAAGCATGGGGGGGTGCCTGGCTGAGATTAGCCTGCCAGCTCTTGTGTGTGCTTGAGTTTCTCACAGACTGCCTCCATACTTTTGGAAATAACACAGTTATCCCACATCCTCAAGGTAGCTGACAAGAATGACAAGTAAGACGACTGCTGGGCAGGCTCAGACCTTAACATGACAAAATGACCTTCGCGTTCCCAAAAAGCTTCTGCTTCACTCCATGTGAAACACGACTGGTTGTTTTGCAGCTCCGTCGCTTCATGCAGGCCTTATGCAGACCAGACTCATTTATCGACGTTTGTTTTATTGGAACGACCATAATTCTGTGCATTATTGTTTAAGATTACATTTTTTCCCACAAGTAAAGAGTCCACGTCTTTCGTTTACTAATTTAGCAGCTTTGAGTATGTGTTATACATTAAAAGACTAGAGATAATATAATTAGTCTGCCTTTTAATGCATCTGGTGTTGTTTTTCTTCATTTCACAGGCTTGTTATCGCAGCCGAAAAATAACATGCAACTGATTTAAGTAGCTTCTTTTGTATCCATCATAAAAACAAGTGTCTCAATTCTGGTCTTTTGATTGTAGACGCACTACATCCATCCATACAGACTAACATTAATATGGGGTTGTCACTCGTGTTTAATGTTGGAACAGGTCGATTGGCCTTTGTGATAAAGGTAAACAAGACCCCTTTGACTGCTCGTTGCATCGGCCCATATGTAAAGGAAAACTACAGGTTGTAATGTTACAACTGTTTGCATGCTTCCTTTCTTCCTTTGTTTAATGTAGGCTCTCATTACCACGTGGTGGTAACAGATTGTTTGAACTGGAGAGAAAAGCCATTCGAAGCTAATTAAGCAGCCATTCCAGGCTCTATTCACAGGCAGAGGACCGAGGAGCACAGGCATTTGTCAGCGCTTGACCCCGCGTGGTATTGATTGACAACGCTGCGCCGTGAATGACAGGCTCGACGCCGCTGGGCCAATGGGAAGCCGGCGAGTAAGTGCGCCGCGCTGCTATTGGACGAGAGGCCTTAAAGCCGCAGAGCAGTCCCACGTGGGGCTGAGTTGAACCTTCAAAACAAGGCGTAGAGGCTGCGCTCAGACATGGCTGATGTTCATATCAGACAAAGGCAATCATCTCTTCTCTCCCCGCAGTGCAACTATTACACAAATGCTGATAGGTAGGCGCGCGGCTGTGCGCAAGAATCACGAGATATTTAAGGTTAAAAATACATCGAGCTTCAGTTTGGTGGACATCGTCGATCGATTGGTCATTATTGTGTCCTTCACGGTGTGTGTGTGTGTGTCTGTCTGTCTGTCTGTGTGTATTGGGGGGAGTTTAACCCACACATTTCTGGTTATGGTCGCTACTTTGGATATTTTACAGTAACATTGCTTCACATTTTATAACAATGTCACACTAACAAGCTCCCAGCGCCCCCCTCTTCCCTGTACGGGGGTAAAAATTCAAGAATGCTTGTTGCACCTCACACCTCCCCTCCCTCCCCGTCCCGCTGGTGGTGGTCTCACCCAAAATATTCATCAACTTTATTTGGGCGGCAAAAATGGGGGGAAAAAGTAAACGCCCTAATGAAGCGCGGATGTGGAATTTGTGCTGTCTCTGTCAAATTTGGATATCATCGTCGGCACATCAATGCCTGCTGCTGTTGTTGTTGTACACGGTGGGACGGACGGATGATGCCTTGTGGATCCGCGGGATGATGTCATGTATCGTTGCACCCCACGTGGGGGCCGTCGCTCTCCGATAGGCAGATGTGGCCGTATTCCTTCCGAGTAATCCGATTGGACAGATAGGCGCTTTCACGGCAGTTCAGCCCTGCTGCCTGTGTGTGGCAACCGGGGTAAGCTGGACAACTGGGGGAAATGCGAGATTGTGGAGAGGACCATGTTACGCTTTTAAAGAATCTCCAGCCTCTTCGAGTCGGAAGACAGATTTTGGAAGCGTATTTGTTTTTCTTTTTTTTTCTTCATTTTTGGGATTAACCAGCCACAAAGGGCGCACATTCCTCGGAGGTTCGCGGCTGAGAATAAAGTAGTTTAATCGAGCCCGACCGCACCAAATTTTCTCCCAACTGCTCCCCCAGTCTGGCTGGGTGCGCTCCGGAGAGACAGAGGATGCTTGTCGAGGTCCGCGTCCACCACGCTCACATTAGGAGGGATTAAACGGATGAATTGTAGTCTTCTCTGTTTTTTCTTCAGGAACAAAAGTCGGACGGACGGCTAGGACGCACGCACGGGTATGTATGTACTGGAGCCGATGATTTCTTTTTCAGTGTTTTCGGGGCGTACGCGCAGCAGCGCACCGCTTCCATCGCTTTCCGCGGACTCAAACAGGAGGTGGAAGCCAGCTGCTGTCGGCTGTGGCCTGCCTGTAGACGTCCTGGAGCGGGCTTTTAGTCATTTGACGAACATCAGTCAAGATTAGAGTCCCAAACAAACGAATTTGACGCGAGCGTTTGGATTTCACGCCGTGGAAGTAGCCTCCGTGTTCAGTCCGGGTTGTGTTTGCATCAGTTTTTGATAGTAAATTGAGATTTTGTTTGTATATCGCGTCTATCGCTGACCACTGACCGAATAAGGTCATCAAGAAGACAGAAGCGCATGGCTGCTGCTGCTTTTTGACATGTTCTCTAACCGCCTGCAATCATTTAGACGCACTTTGCTGTTCTGACTACTTATTAGTGAACAACGTGCGCTGTATTGTGTTGTTTTTCTTTTTTCTTTTTCTTTTTTTCGTCTGTGTATTAAACCGCGTCGTTTTTCAACACAGGGCTTTCTCGACCTCCCCTACCCCCCACCCCTGTCTGCTGAGACTGGTGTGGCTGTGAGCACATTTCAACCATTTTGCCAAAGGACCTGAACACTGGAGAGATAAACAAAGGGTACATTTCAAGATGTATCCACAAGGCCGACATCCGGTAAGAAGGCTTCCTCTGTACTTACTACAGCTTATTTATCTGTCAACACTGATGTTGACATGGTTCCTGACTGTGCTGATTCCCTCACAAATCTGCCCCACAAAGCGCTTTCCACCCTTAATGCAGCTCATCAAATTCCTATATGGATATATTACAATGCATTTAAGCTACACCAGAATGTGCACTTAGTGGTAAATGGATGCAGATGGTTTGCATGCCTGGAGATATTTACTCAGCCATACACGAACATATGACTCTGCTGAACATGAGGACAGGTGGTGGTTTGAATTCATTTTTGAAATTAGATTTCATTTTCAGTGTGAAAGCCTATTCATGTTGTGTTATTAGCTTCTGGAGGTGTGAAGCAGACCCACGTCTTTGGTGTGGCGGTAATGTCTTACTTACTGCAGAGCAGATATTATCTTGGAAGGAGCCTAATGTGACAAGTATTCAGCTCCCCTCGGCAGCATGGGGCACAAAGCAGAAAAATGATGAATAAAACTTTCTACTGTGTCTGGACTGATGTGATTTTTACAACCTTCTTTCAGGCTCCACATCAGCCCGGCCAGCCTGGCTTCAAATTCACCGTAGCCGAGTCTTGTGACAGGATTAAAGACGAATTTCAGTTCCTGCAAGCCCAGTATCACAGGTAATGATTACACAGTGTATCACCAAAGTATGGCAGTGTCAACATTTGCTCTCTGTTGAATAGTCAAAGTTATGTCTGCTACTTGGCATCTGCGCAAATGAAAAAAAGACACTGCTGCCAATTGGTTAAGTGTGAGTGACTTATTCAAGTGATTGAGATGCCTGAAATTGACACCTTGTCTTCTATTTTAGTCTTAAGGTGGAGTATGACAAACTGGCCAATGAGAAGACAGAGATGCAGCGCCACTATGTCATGGTAAGATTACGTTACAATAGGGAGCAATTATGGTTCCAAATTGCAAGGCTTGTTGAAGATCTAGTTGGGGTGGAGTGAGACAAGCTATTGTGATCACCTATGTGGTGGTTAGGGCGGGTTGAGTGTCAGGTACAGGCCTGTGAAAGCCCCCAGGGGGGTTTGATGTAGCTGGTTGTTACGGAGGAGCTCCTCCTGACAGGCCGGCAGCAGTGGGCTGAGGCTCCATTATAGCGCGCCCCTGATCTCCAAAGGTCGACTGCAGCGCTGCCCTCTGTGTGTGCTGATCTGATTATTCTCCTAGGAGACTCCACGCTCAGACATATGCATGGCCATAAATTAGGTGGGAGCTGATGGTGGAGGGCCAGAGCAGCTTGTGGGAAAAATGCACCACTGCAAACAAAATGGAGGACGTGGAGCACGCTGCAGTTTATTTTGCACTCTCTCGACCTCAGTATTCTGTGTAAACCAAAATTATTAGCTTCTATTTGAGCAGCCCTTTAGAGAAAACATAGGTGTGCTTATGATGCAGGAATTTAGCTCAGACATGACGCAACCGGAGGGCTCTTCTGTGGCAGTGCGCTCTGTTGTCCCAGGTAAACACACCAGGGATGACTTAAACCAATACATGCAGGCTTAAGTTAAACATTCTTTTCACAGGAAAACAACATGTCAGCCTGACAGGGAGGAGGTTAGGTAAACATGTAGGGAAGTATCCCACAGCCAGCACTGGGTGTCAGGTTACGCTACGGCTGTGGAGCTCTGATCTCAGACAGAATGGCTCTCTTGTTTGAGAGTAATTTTCGAAGAAGCTAATGGACTGAATAATGCATTGGCCTCATCAAATAGACGCTGACTGGAAAGCCATTTCTGCCCTGGCTGCCACTTGTGGACTCCACGGATTACATTTCAGCCAGACAGACTGACCTGGCTTGAAATATCAAGAGTGTTGAGCAATCGCGTTACGCTAAGTAAATAGACATCCTGGAGATCTGAGGACTTAAGATAGTGATCAATAAATGTAACCCCTTTCTTCTCTGTGCCCACACTATTAACAGGAAAATATTGATTTATTGGCTATAGGATGCTCTAAGAACTCCTTTTCTGTCTGATCTTAGTTTGTCACCGTTGCTCCACAGAAGCAGGGTTGTCTTTTAGGTTTCAGTCATGATGTTAAAAATCATTTGATGATGTAAGTAGTGTAGTGGGCAATCAATGTATTGATTTGTGGCTATAGACAGTATATTAGTTACATTGAAATTATTGACTTTGAGTATGGAAACAAAAGCAAAAGCTATTCCAAAAAAGTTGTGATGCTGTGGAGAACATAAATAAAACAGAATGTGATAACTTGCTAATCCTGTTTGGCGTATACAAAATCAAAAACAGCACAAAGACAATGTATTCACTGTTTGACCTGTGTAAATATATGCTTGCTCTGAATTCGATGCAGCAACACATTTCAAACAAGTTTGGTCACGAGCGACAAAAGACTGGGAAAGATGTGGAATGCTCCAAAAACACCTGTTTGGAACATTCCACAGGTAAACAGGTTCATTGGTAGCACGTGATCGTATCATGATTGGGTAGATTGCGTTCTGGTTTTATTTTCATTTTCCACAGAGTCCAAACTTTTTTGGAATCGGCGTTAAACATCTTTTAAAATGATTGCATACGTATAGTAAATGTTAGCACAACTTGATTGCAAATGTGACCTTTTTTACTTCATTAATCACAGTTGCGTCTTTGCTTTCATTTCAGTATTATGAGATGTCCTACGGGCTGAACATAGAGATGCACAAACAGGTACGTACCATCATGCTCCTCATATTTTTCAGCTCAGTGGTTTTCCACAGCGTCAGGGAATGTAAGACCCAGGAGGAGCTGCTCGTAGGCTGTGAACTGAATGAGCATTGGTAATAAGGCTGTAAACAGACGCACAAACAAGGCAGTACAATCGCAAACTTGTACAACTGCTATGGCCCTTGTTTGAGTTGTGTAAATTCTGGATTTGTCTCAGCCTTTTGATAAGATTAAAGGTAGACTTTGGCAGGCTCGGCCTTTGCCTTAATGATTAAAGGGGAGAGGATTGCTGATGGGCCAGGATTTCTTTTTAAGATGAACAGTAATTACAAGAGAGGGGTAAAAGTCCTTTAGTCAGTTATTGTGCCCTTATCTTTATCAAAAGATCCTATCTTGTATTGCTCCACAGATCAATCACACTGATGCTTGAAGAGATAAAGGTTGCATGAATGAGTAACCCTGAGATTCCCATGCATGCTGTTCTTAAACCGGTGAGGTTTTCCCCTCTCCTGCGACAGCCTCGTCTGGTTAATGACAGCGTTGGAGGCATGGTGGATTGGTGTGGTGGGGTGATCCATCAGTGTCTGGGCCGTGTGTCACACTGCCACATGTCTGTCAGGGCTCGAGCCGCTCTGATAGCTTCTGTCAGGCACTTATCGCCAACCAGATGAAAGAGGAGGGGGATGGGAGCCGGAGACATGTTGGAGAATAGTGCTGGGGGAGGGGCAACAGCCCGGCTCTGTGTAAACAGGTTAATCGACTGATCCATTTTAGCGCCTGACTTTTATCAGGAACCTCAACAGAGCTGATGGAAGCGCTTGAATAATTCATCAGTGGGGCCCTAACCTGCTGAACGGCGTGTTTGTGAGCAAACAGTGTGGGCCCCGTCCATGCAGCTCCCCCCAGCTTACAGCTCAGGCAGGGGAGGAGGAGAAGATGAGGAGTGGTTAACAGGCAGGGTTGGGATGGATTATTGGATGCGCATAGGCATATTATTTTCCTGCCAGGAGATTTATTCCATAGTGAGGAAATCCATTCCTCTAACTGTGCCTTTTTCATTACTGTGCAGGGACATAATTCAGATTGCAGAATGCACACACCGGCACAGCTCAGATGGACTGATGTGGCAGTGTTATCTGATCCCTCCCTATCAGCCGTGACAGTATGTAGATACAAACGGCTAATTTCTGCTGCGTGATGTCAGCTGGTAATTACCATCATCTGGTGCTTGTTTCCAAGAGCTGCACAGGGTTTGGAGCTTGGGTGTTAGCGAGGCTCAACCAGATTTGGCTGTTACCTGTAGTCGTAACGCAGATGCGAGGACCGTGGCTGCAGGAATCATTTGCTAAGTAGCAAACTATCTGCCGTACCTAGAGCCAAAACAAACTCGGTCAGCCAGCGGACTGTCTGCAGTGTTCATACAAAAGAGGCATGCAGTAAAAGTGGTTGGAGAAACTGTGGCTCTCCAAGCCATCGTGCTCCAGAATCCTCAATCTGTCATGCAGGACTGGACTGGAGTGCAATTATTACAGGGTGTGACCTGTTGGGTGTCAGGTCCTCTTATATAAACAAAGTTTTCTAACATATGGCATATTGAAAGAAGGCTTTGTTTTCACGCTTTTCGTTTTGTTAGAACAAATTGTATTATTTTAAGATCACAGTCGTCCTTTGCCCAAGATAATCACCTGACTCACTGCTGTGATCATAGCTATGACTCATGCATCCATTTAGGCAGGCTTTTGGCCTTATCCAGATCAATACAGATAACTTCAAATGCCAATTAGAAAAGTGTTTTGGACGGGCCTCACATTAACAAAGGCTCTGAGGCTTTGTGCAACATCTCAGTTTAGTGGAAACATGCATCATTTTCTGGCTTAGATGAGCCGCCAGTGAAGTACTGGTCTAATTTTCTTCCTACTAGAAAAATCAGGAAAGGGGCGATGCTGTCATCTTGGACAAATTGGAGGCCCTCTAAATCTGACTAGTCAAGTATTATTTATAGATGGACCAGAGCCACCGGTGGTTTTTCCCTCTGTATTTAATACTCATCAGTGTCTCGACTCCATTTTCCCACTGCTGATAGCAACAGGCGAATACCTTTCTGCACACCATTGACAAGCCAGCCTGAGAGTGCTCTTAAAGTGGTGCTACACAGGTCCGAGTACCTGTAATTGTGTAGCAGCAGCGCAAAGCTGGCCTCTCAAGGGCCAAGCTGTCATCTACTTAAAGTGACAACAGCCCCATTTTTATCTGCCAGCGGTATTTAAAAAAAAAAAAAAAAAAAAAATCCTCCCAGCACTGCACTGCACTGCATCTATTTTGACAGTGGCGGCGAGCTGAGTTGATGCCTTTTCCATGTATTTGCATGTTGTGTTGTAAGAGTGCAGAGGCTGCCAGTTGTTTGGGGCACAGTGGATCAGCCACCTCCTGACCTCTCTCAGCCAGCTGTCACCATGACACTAAGCTACAGAGGAATGGACTGCGCGCTCAAGGCCTTTTCACAAATCCTGTCAAATGTTCGACTGCTATTGACATGGCTTATCTCAACAAACATGGATTATACAGGCTCTGTAGCTTTTCAACCATTTCTGAGGGCGTTCTTGAGCTCTTGCTCGAGCACTTACTGCATTGTATTAATACTAATGCTCATAAAACCTTTATCTCACCCTTTCATTGCTTTATTGGTTGTAGGTCACATTTATTGCATGTCAGGGGAGTTCAGTGTTCTTTCTTATCTGGAGACTGTAATCAAGTTGTAATCAGTGTTATCTTATGGACTATTGTACTCTGTAACACATGCTACCATATATTTGTTTCACGTTATTGCCTGTGATCCCAAGCTTTACTTTGCTTCATCCGATATTTCATCTTCGGCTTGTTGTTTGTGCTGCTGGCTTGCCCGGCTAAGTGGCTATCCATGTTGCAGCTTGGGTCAGCAGGTCTTGTTCTGTTGGACATTACTCTCCAATCTCTCTGGCTCTGCTCAGAGGTAATATGTCTGGCTGCCAAAACTGCCTGGCATTTCTGCCATGTGTAATAAATAAGCTGGCGGTCTGCAAAGTACATTGTGTGTGCTGCTCCAAATGAAAAATCGGAGAAAATCCCTGTGATGTGTTTGTGTTCCGCAGTGGCCTTGGGTTGAACTGCAGCTCATAAATTCCATAGATGATGTAGCTTTGGCACTGTTATTTTTCTGCTCCCAGCACAGAGCTTGAACCTGAGAGTCTCATCTCCCATCCCTGGAAGAAGGAGGAGGCAGAACAAGCCGGCTGTGCAGTGTTTTTACAGGGGAGGTTGGGGGGGGGGACACCTCCTCCCATTGCTCTTTTTATCCACCATTCATTTGCTACGTTCATGTGATCGACAGGCTGAAAATTCAATTTAATGACCTGCCTCCAAGCACGTAATATGATTTTTAAAGCCTGTTACGGTCAAGCAGAGGTGCCATTTGCATAATGATCCCAGCAAGATAGGGCTGCAGCCGTTGCCATGGCAGTTGGTAGACAAGCAGAAGAATGGAGGCAGGGCTCGGTGGATGGATGGGAGGCTGGGAGGGTGCTGGGCTGGGCAGCTGATTGCAGTGAGAAATGGCCCAGGCTTCAGTCTTGGAAAGACAGGGCTCTTGCACACTGCACGCTTAATGTTTCCAGGCTGGTAGTTGTCTTTTAATGGTATTGATCACAGATTTGAGGTGCGCTGCCCTCCAGGTCATTACGGTTTGTAAACTTTGCTCACAATGCAGTTATGACCCTTAATGTAAATTGCCTACACTGTCACATGTAAGTAAACAGTGCAGTCTGGTTAGCAGGCCTCTCTTCCTGGGGTGTGGTTGTGTGGTTTAACTGAGGTTAACTGCAGGACACCGCAGTTGCAGATGAGGGGAAGGAGGGCAGAGTGAGAGAGGATCCTCTCAACACAGCAGCACTCTGCCTGCTCATATCCGTTTAGCATGGAGTGCACTCTCAGCACAGCTGTGCTCCATCCCCCTGGGCTCTCCTAATGTTTTAAATATTTCAAATGTCAATATCACGCTGTTTAGAGGATGTTGAGTCAAGCAGTTCTGATTGCCGCAGTAATTGACTTAATCGGTGTAAACATTAAAGGCGGGGTTATATTAAGTCACTGTCTGTTTCATACTTTACCGTCTCATTTTGCTCCTCTTTTGTCTTTCCAGACGGAGATTGCCAAACGGCTCAACGCAATTTTAGCTCAAATTATGCCTTTCCTGTCACAAGAGGTGAGATTTGAATGTGGCTCTGGAACAGTGTCACAGTTTAGTACTAAAGTAAAGTCACTTATTGTACATTGTACAGCGTGCCGTCACTTTCGAAATTGCAGCAGCGCTATGAAAATTAAGTGTGAAATTCACAGGAAAGTGAGCGTGGGTGCGTGATAGATGCCGGCATGCCCCAATCATCTTTTCTAAATGTCTTTCCACAGCACCAACAGCAGGTTGCTCAGGCAGTGGAGCGGGCTAAGCAGGTGACTATGACTGAGCTGAATGCCATCATCGGGGTACGTGGACTTCCCAATCTGCCTCTCACCGTGTGTATACCCCCTTTTATTCCTTTATTTGACCTTGGTTAGGGACAAATCTGCACATAAGATAATCACTATAAAAAGTACTTTTCCATGTCTTCTCTATGCAAGTAGTCTCTCTTAAGTTATAGAATGTGATACACCTCTGACTTCAGTTATATGCTTCTGATTTGTCTTTTCTTGAATCAAGTGTGTTAATGTATTTTTTCCCCATTTAGCGCTATACTCTTCATCAATGTTTTCAAACCATATACACAAGTGCAGCTCCCGAGAGCTCGTCTGTTGCTCCAGCTTTGGTCTCTGTGGCATCTTCACTGCCTTGTTGTGTGTTTATAAATGCGAGCCTGAGAGCTCTTGAGATCCCCTTCGCAGCCTGTATTGCTTTAATTGGCTAAGGTTTTAACGAGGAGCCTCATCCCTCACTGCTGACCTGGATAGCTGTGGGAATTAAAAGGCTGAGGGTGAGCAGAACACAGCCAGCGCTGCAAACTAGCCGAGGCAGTACAGACAGCAGTCAGCCATCACTGCTCTGCGGCGCGCTTCTCTTTGCTCACCGCAGCACCGAGCGGTAACGCACGGCGTTCATCACTGCTTCAAAACACCATCTGCTCCTCATTGATCAGCTGTACTCACCCTGCCCTTCTAAGGCAGAAATGATTGGTGTCACCCTCGATACAAAGCTCAGGCTATCAGTGATCTTATTGCAAGCGTTGAATCTTGCAGAGTCTTTAGCATGCATAAGAGGCTGGCCCAAAAGGCTGACTTGATGACTGGAGGCACATATTGGAATTCAATTAATGCCCCCATAGTGACCTTTTGTTCTGGGATAATTGCTCCCTAGAATTTGTCTGAGTAGGTGTCTTTTGGACTGAAGCACATGTGTTATTACGCTTTCATCAAAGCAAAGCAGCTGCAAGCAGAAGTTGCTCCGGAGAAGAGCAGATTTGATTTGTGGCTCCCTCCTGCGTGTGTGATTTTTAACATTTGGATACAATGCTGGAATATTGCTGTACTTTAGAAACTGTAGCTGCGATCCTTTCACTGTAGGTCTCTGTCGGTCTTTGGCTACAATTTAATAGTAGTTGCATTAAAAATCTACATTTTTTTTTTTAAAAATACTGGACGAGCCCATTCATGATTACAGTGTGTGGTCCTGTTTGGCACTGGGCCTGTTTACAGAAACACCCCGGCCCCCACCCAAGCCATGCCGGTTGCTCATGTCAGAGGAGGTGGAAATGTAGCTACTGTATGTTTTACGAATACCTCTCCATTAGTTATTCATTGAGGAGAAGCTCTGTAGGCATGCCAAAATCCTCATGCATATTGTAGAGCAAGGTGGGGTGAAGGAGCGTGCCAGGCAGACAGGCAGCATCCAGGAGCCAGCTGCATGCCTTATTGATGGGGCTGAGGGCCATTAATAGGATGCAACTAGGGCAGCTGCTTGCGTCGAGATGAACCTGACAGGTGGTGCTTCCTGTTTGATTAGAAAACACACCAAATATTGAAAGCAGCCAAGGAGTAGTTCAGATAAGTCCACCTTTCACCCAGTGAGTGGCCACCTGGATAAACCCCTCTCTGTGGCTTTGTATTGATAGGATGTTAAACTAAAAGGGAGTTCTTTTGTCTGTAACACCATCATTTGCAATATATAATAATGGAGAGGGGACTTCCAGAGCAGTTGTAGCCTTGACTGTTTTCTGTCCTCCTTTTCAGCAGCAGCAAGCTGCCTACCCTGCTCTAATGGTCAGTGGCATCCACAAATCTCTGTATGTGCCATGGTGTTGTTAATGCACTTGGTGTGTACACACATCTGGGCTTGAAGGGCTTGTGCATGTTGCATGGCACTTTTTCTGTCCAAGTGCTATGTTCCTCACAATAGTGAGTGTAGGTTGGACACTGGAGACTATAATACATTTGCTCAGTTTTGCCTGTGTGTGTGTTTTTTTTTTTTCTGTAGCTACACTCAGTGTGAGAAAAAAGGGGCAAAGAGTAGGTCTTTATCTGTGAATATTAAATTAGAGGAAATAGGCCAGACTCCTTTCTTTATTTATTATTGTCTTCATTTATGGCCCTCTAATGAGGGCTCTTGCTGATCAACCATGCATATTACCCATCAGTGCCTCATTAAACACAATGAGCAAGGATGGCTCTCCCCTGCCAATGAACTGGCTCCTTAATTTCCCTCATGGACACAATATTATAACACACTCTCTCTCTCTCTCGCTCTCTTTCTTTCTCTCTCCCTCTGTGTCCTGGGTGCATTTTGTAATTGGATTGACATCTGCCCTATAGAGCAAAGGACAAGGTTGCGAGTTAAAAACCTTACTATTTTCCAATTTGGTCTTGTCTACCTTCAGGGCAGATATAGTAGAGGGCAATAAGCAATTAGAAAGACCCTCCAGATATGATTTTTTTTTTTTTTTTTAAAGGACATATTTTAGTAGGACGTGCCCTTTGTAAGATCTACGACTGAATATCTGTTTTAAAAAAGAGATAAGAACTCAAGAGCGAGCGCATACTGAGTTAATGTATTTTTAACTATGTAAGTAAGTACCTAATATTCCTGAAATGGCCATAAATGGCCACTGATTGAAGTCTGTCTTGTAAAAGAGAAGGTGCACACTGTAACAGCAGCTGAATTATTCAGCTGGCTTGTAGACGGGTAATAAATTGCTGATGTTTTTATTGGTGTCTCAGCTAAGTATTATTTAACCTTGTTTTAAACTGCTTACTTCCATGCTGAGTGCCTTTTAACTCCCATCCATTTCCCTGTGCCTTTCAAATATTGATGGTGAATATTGGAGGGTTGACTGAGTGCCAGCATGGGACCCCTGGTCCTGGCTCCCGGAGCAGCCTTCCAGACATACACACAAACACACACTTAACTACTCAGAGTGAGAGGCAAAGAGTGCCAGCTTCTGGCACTTAGTGTTCCCTCGGTCTCTTAAAGTTTGGGTGTGCAAATGATTCATGTTCTGTTAATCCAGGAACATGAATATGAGAGGAGTAAATAGACGCTTGTTGTGTTTTCGAAGTGTTTAAAAAGCAGGTAGTTGTTTAGCCCACAGGCTGACAGATTCCTACACAGCTTCATGTTCCTTAAGAGGATTGCTCAACTCACGGATGGCACAGGAGTGCTGTGGTGCTGCAGTATGAAATGCGCCAGTTTACCTGATGTGAAATGATTTTTTCTGTGTTAAACAGTTGTTGAATCCAACTTTGCTTTGCTGTTTGTCGCTGGCGGAGAATGAAAAATACTTCTACTTCGTTTTCAACTCCTAGTGCGCGACTAATGCTGCGCGACTGTGCGTCTCATTTGTTAAACGTGTTGAGCAGTTGATCGTTAGTCATAACATCTACTCACCTCAGCGCAGATCGAGGGCTTATGCCACCCTGGCCTGGTATGGAAATAGCACTGAGGGGGATTGCTGTCTGATCCTGACAGTAATAGATGTGTGAATGCGCTAATATCATCCGGGGTTTAACTGATCAGCCTCATGTTTAGTGTGTGGCTTCTCCTTGCCTTTTCCCTCCGACCCACTTGGTGTCTGTCTGTCTATTTCCCTGTCTACTTACAGCAGCAGCAGCTCCAGGCACAGCACCTCTCCCATGCCACTCACGGGCCTCCGGTACAGCTGCCACCTCACCCCTCAGGCCTGCAGCCGCCCGGCATCCCCCCTGTGACGGGCTCCGGATCAGGCCTGCTGGCATTAGGTGCCCTGGGCAGCCAAGCCCACCTCCCAGTGAAGGATGAGAAGAACCACCATGATCTCGAGCACAGAGGTGAGGCGCTAAGCTCGGGCATATTGCTGTCCAATCAGGCATTAGCTGCTTAACCAGTTTATTTAGTAGCCTTGAAATTTATATTCAATTTAAAGTTATGGTATAGATGTTAAACAGGGACAAACCAATTTAGTTTGGAGTGTATCTCTCAGAGCAGAATCGTAGGGCCCTAAGGTGAGGAGCACATCCTGTCTGTTCACATTCTGTCTGGGTAATGAGCTGGTACATTCCTAGCCCATGACTGCATAAGCTATTCAACAGCTCCAACGCACGGTGATAAGAGGGGCCTTGTGCCCTGCAGTTGATTCTCACACGTTCAGCCAGAAGCATCTGTTATGATATGCTAACTGACTTGTTTTTCTCTTTGCTCTACTTGGTTTCATCGTCACCTCGGCCGCCGTCGTGACGCCTGCAACACAGAGAACACGGTGAGCGTCCAAACCCGCAACTATTTTTGTGTCGCAGGGCTTGTTGATTTCATAATTCATCACATTTTCATCTGCACTGTGAATGTCAAGTAAAAATTCCTGCTAACAGCATCCTGCCGCTGATTTCATGCACTGTTGTAATCAGCTTCCAATAAAATGATTAATTGGAAATGAGGTTTGGAATATAAGTCCTGTGCTTTTAATCCAGAAGGGAAATGACTGGTATCATGCTGGAGAGATTAGAAGACTTGTAATTTCATCACAATTAAAGAAAGACTTGGACTTCCCCTTCTTAAGGGATTTATTTGAT
Organism: Chaetodon auriga; assembly: GCF_051107435.1. Lineage (NCBI taxonomy): Eukaryota > Metazoa > Chordata > Actinopteri > Chaetodontiformes > Chaetodontidae > Chaetodon > Chaetodon auriga. The sequence continues at coordinate 11,147,817 of NC_135079.1, read as the reverse complement.
CCCTTCTACTGTTACTGTCTCCCTTGTTTACCAGCTCACTCTTTCTCCTCCTTGGCGTGCGATGAATATTTATGAACACAAATGGAGAATTGTTTTGTTTTCTTTTTCTCCACCCCGTCTGGCTGGACCTGCTAAAGCGTTTTATTTGAATGGCTGCGATCTCTGATGGCTTGTGATGGGCCTGTGAGATTGTGTTTCTGCAGGCTGGGCCAGCTGAATGGGTGCAGTCATGTCTGAAGAAATGGAACTCCTGGGGCGATTAGCAGGCCTGTTTTGTTTCTGTGCTCTTGTCCCAGGTCATCTGATAGCAGAGTGGTGACTTTGGTTAATGAGTCACGCTAAGCATCTCTTTAAAGGTCAGCCATTATGCAGACAGTGGCCCTTTGCCCAGACTGCTAGTCCATCGGCCATTGTTCACTTCTCTGGGCCGCCACTGACTTAGTCCATGTTGTTGCTTTGGTCTTCGGAGGAAGGGACAGAGGGAATCAGGAGAACTTGGCAGTTTTCGGGCAAATGGCAAACTCCTGTGAAAGCCGCTGGACACCTGCCTAGTTCCTCCCGTTCTGTTGGTGTTTGGAGTGAGCTGTCCCAGCTTGTGTGGGCGGGCAGGCTCCATGAAGAAGCACCAGTCAGTCCCACGCTGCCGTGCCCACTGGCAGGATATAGATTCTCTTTCTTTATCAGAGCTCAAAGCCTGAGCTGACATGGTGCCCAAGCGCGCTGCGGCAATCAATGCCCAATGCCCACAACATACAGTCTCTCTCTCTCTCTCTCTCTCTCTCTCTCTCTCTCTCTCCCCCTCTCTCTCTCTCTCTCTCCCTCTCTCTCTCTCTCTCTCCCTCTCTCTCTTAGCTTGACTGCCTCCAGAGAAAAGGCCCTCTGTTCAGCCACAACACACTGCTCATGTCCCTGTGAGGCTGTTTGTTGTCCAGTTATGAGGAGGAGGGAGCCCAGCTCAGAAAACAAGCCCTCCTCCTTTCAGTTCAGATAACGGCCCATTCTGTTGTTTGGCCAGGGACAGGCTTGTGTGTGAGGTTGGGCTTGGCTGGTGTCAGGGTACTGCTTGGAGCTGGCCTACAGCTGCATTTTAAGAGTCTGCAGCATCCATAGTTGCATGAATGAGGCATTTTCAGTGTTAGGATTGGCACAGTGTGCTCCCTGTGAATTTGTAAGTGATGAATGACTTCACTACTCTCTTTTACGATGGAGGATGAAATGGTAATAAAGTCTGTTTGGTTTTCTCTTTGCAGAATAACTCTATATCCCCATCAGAAAGCTTACGCACATCTAGTGAGAAGCACCGCAGCTCCTCTGACTACAGTTTGGACTCTAAGAAACGCAAAGTGGAGGAGAAGGACAGCATGAGCAGATATGTGAGTATTTAAAGGAATTTATTCACTCTCTTGCCAAGAGTAAGATAAGACGGTCCGTACCACTCACAGCTGTTCATTGAACATGAACCAGGAGTTGGTTAACTCACCTTTGCATAAAGACTGGAAACACTGGGAACAGCTAGCCTGGCTCTGTGTGAAGATAAAAAAGAAAAACAGCGCCTCTTAAGCTCACCATGTTAAATGGTGGGTGATGTGCTGGACAATTTTTGGCCGGGAACAGTGACTTCCTGGAGTCTCCGCTGGTTGCCTAGCTACCTCACCGTGACAACAATTCTCCAGGAAATCCAACTCTTGGCAAGAAGGCGAATAAGCGCGTTTCCCAAAATGACAAAGTATTCCTGAGGCCCTCCCGCGTTCAGAGACGCATTTCAAAGGTTTCACTGAAGAAGCGATTTGTTAAGGAGACTAATTTGCCAATTATCTTTACAGGACAGTGATGGAGAGAAAAGTGATGACCTGGTGGTAGATGTGTCTAATGAGGTGAGCGGTGCAGCTCGTAATTGTAAATGGTGTATTGACGTGTGCTGAGACGAAGCTATTACATGAACGTCAAAATCTATCTCTGCGGTTTTCCAGGACCCCGCCACTCCTCGAGCGAGCCCAGCCCACTCGCCACCTGAAAATGGGATTGATAAGCCCCGCCCTCCAAAGAAGGACACGCCCAACAGCCCTGCATCAGTGGCGTCCTCTGGAAGCACCCCTTCCTCCAAGGCCAAGGAGCTCAGTCATGTAAGACACCAAGAGTTACAAACAAACTAGGACAGTAAGGGTTTAAATGAGAATTGCAGAGAGAGCAAAGGGATATGTGCAAATAAATCTAGGACGTTTTCTGTGGTGGATTAGGAATGGCTGTCGGTGCTTTAAGTGCATGACTAAACGTCAGGGATAATATTGTCCCGCATCAGGATCAGTCAGGTCTTCTCTGTTAATAGCTCAATGTATTTAACTATTCCAGGATTTTTTTTCCCCCCCTCTGCCTCACTAAAAGATTAAAGCCAAAGCAGTAAGGGGATAAAAACGGCCCCATCTCCATTGTGGCCATAATAGGTTTTAGAATAAATAGCAGTTTATGGCTCTGCAGGACTATGAGGGTTGTCAGAATTAGATTGGATTAAGTTCAGTTTGCTCTCAAATTGTCAGTCTGCACAGTGCCTCGTTTCCGGGATTGTGAACGTGCTTGCTCTCTCGTTCCCTCGACAGAATGACAAATCCTCCACGCCTGGCCTCAAGTCCAACACCCCCACCCCCCGCAATGACGCCCCCACCCCTGGCACCAGCTCCACTCCCGGGCTCAGACCCATCCTGGGCAAACCACCAGGCATGGAGGCTCTCGGTTGGTACCGCTCTCTTTCCTCTCTAGCAACTGAGTTAATCTCTTTCCATGCTCTTCCAGTGTGCTGTTATGTCACATACCAATATCCCTCTCCCGTTTTTGTCCGCAGCAGCCCCAGCTTTGCGCACCCCTCTGTCCATTGCAGGCTCCTACCCTACCCCCTTCGCCATGATGGGTCATCATGAAATGAATGGAGGCCTGACTAGTCCTGGTGTGTATGCTGGTCTGCACATCTCCCCTCAGATGAGCGCTGCAGCAGCTGCAGCTTATGGACGCTCCCCCATGGTAACGCCCTTTCTTGCCCTGTTATGTAGTTGTATTTCAGATCAGCTAAAAGCACTGCACTTAGTTAAAAGAGTAGTTTAACATTTTGGGAAATACACTCATTCACTTCCTTGCCAAGAGCTGGATGAAAAGATCGATACCTCTCTCATATCTGTCTGTTAAAGGTTCCCTGTGGAGTTTTAGACCTGTAGTAGCGCTGTGGAGCTGTTTTTCTATGAACGGGTCCCCGTAGGAAAGTGTATTTCCCGAAATGTGGAACTATATCTTTTGCAATAACATCATGTGGATATGATTAGTGATCAGTCACAGATCTTTTATGTGAAGGTTTCCATCTTGTCATTTCTCAGGGATTCGATCCTCACACCCACATGAGAGCTCCAGGCCTTCCAGCCAGCCTGACGTCCATTTCTGGTGGCAAACCGTAAGTTTCTCGCCGAATGTGTTTCGAGTGCTTTTTCAGAAACAGCAGCGCTTTAAAACACTGACACGTGTCTTGTCTTTTCCATCAGGGCTTACTCCTTCCACGTCAGCGCAGATGGTCAGATGCAGCCCGTGCCCTTCCCGCCCGACGCCCTGATCGGCCCGGGTATTCCACGCCACGCCCGTCAGATCAACACGCTGAGCCATGGCGAGGTGGTGTGCGCCGTTACCATTAGCAACCCCACACGTCATGTCTACACTGGTGGCAAAGGCTGTGTCAAAATCTGGGACATCAGCCAACCTGGCAGCAAGAGTCCCGTGTCCCAACTGGACTGTCTGGTGAGGACCGCTGCTGATTCACATTTCACTGATCTTTTTTACACCTTATTCTTTCTGTGCAGTTGCTTTGAAAGGTAATGAACTGTTAATACACAGCCTCATACTGTTAACAATGGGATTATCCTTTGTTGTACAAGAGAACCACAACAGGCACACATCCCACTAACAGTTTTCCAGCCAGTGCACTGGTACAGCTGATGCTTTTACTCAGTGTTTGTGGAAAATAGAAGAATGTAGTTCTGCTAAAGACCAAGGTAGAGAAGGAAAAACCTCACTTGGCATTTTCAGATAAATCATTGTTGGCTTGAAACGTGAGCATCACGGAATAAACATGCAAATGCAATAAGCTAAAAATGTGTCCACTAGTTGAGAATACCCTGTGGTTGATTTATTATGACAGAAGTATTCTCATCCTCTTTCCAACCGACTTGTTCCTAAATCTCTCTCTAGCTCCACTGCCCTGAACACGTATTGATTCGCTTTGTCCTCTGTGCAACAGAACAGGGATAACTACATCCGCTCCTGTAAGCTGTTGCCTGATGGCCGCACATTGATTGTTGGAGGTGAGGCCAGCACATTGACCATCTGGGATCTGGCTTCTCAGACACCCCGCATCAAGGCTGAGCTCACCTCCTCAGCCCCGGCATGCTACGCTTTGGCCATCAGCCCCGATGCCAAGGTCTGCTTCTCCTGCTGCAGTGATGGAAACATTGCCGTTTGGGACCTGCACAACCAGACTCTCGTTAGGTTGGAAGAAAACACTTATTCACACTGTGTGGGCAACAGGATCGCTGTTGTGTGAGTCATTTTGAAAGTGGATGTCAATAAATGTTTGTATGCCTTCTGACTTTGATTGTAGGCAGTTCCAGGGTCACACGGATGGAGCTAGCTGTATTGATATCTCCCATGATGGCACTAAGCTTTGGACAGGCGGTCTTGACAACACTGTTCGCTCCTGGGATCTGAGGGAGGGCCGACAGCTGCAGCAGCATGACTTCACTTCACAGGTACGGCCCGGTAGTATAAAAGAGACAGATAACATGCATTCACAGACTTATGGTGGAGGACAGTTTCCTCTATGCCCCAGAACTGTCAGTAATTACTTCTGTTCTGTCCCGTTTCCAGATCTTCTCCTTGGGCTACTGTCCGACTGGAGAGTGGCTCGCCGTGGGCATGGAGAGCAGCAACGTGGAGGTGCTCCACCACTCAAAGCCTGACAAATATCAGCTCCACCTGCACGAGAGCTGTGTCCTCTCCCTCAAGTTCGCCTACTGTGGTATGAACACACACACATAAAATGATGGGGAGGTAATGCTGACTGTTCAGCTTCAGCCTGTCCTACTTTATTTAGTGCTAAATCTACAGTGCCCTTTTTACACTCTGTGTGCCTATTGTGTTTTCAAGGTTACAGACCTGATAAATCTTTATTTGTGGGTATTTTTCCTCAACTTCTTAGTGCAAGCAGGCCTGATTGCACGGTTGTTTTCTTTGCAGGTAAATGGTTCGTAAGCACTGGGAAGGACAATCTGTTGAATGCTTGGAGGACTCCTTATGGCGCCAGCATATTCCAGGTATGCAGATCAATACACTCTGTCTGCAGCCAGTCCAAAACTATGCACAGTTGTCTCTGAGAGGAAGGGCACAGCGACCGCTGTCTGACAGGACTCTCCTATCAGTGAAAACTGAACCTGAATTATTGACCTGACAAAGAAGTCTTTTTGAGGGGCATCAGGCCAGAACTTGATGTCATTGCAATCTAATCTTGCCCTGTAGTCAGCTAATCCTCTCCACTTAACTTCAAATAGAGTTGAAAATTTTCAATCTGCCTCCAAGACTAAAATGTTTTTTTGTTTGTTTTTTCTCTCTTCTTCAGTCCAAGGAATCCTCGTCTGTCCTGAGCTGTGACATCTCGACAGACGACAAGTATATTGTGACAGGCTCTGGTGACAAGAAGGCCACTGTGTATGAAGTGATCTACTAGAACAGACTGCTTTGGATGGGAGCATGCTCATGCTCAGGAACAGTGGACTCTTCCTCCATCTACCTTCCCTCACACAGACAGCATGGATGTTGCCTGCAGCCCCGGGGTGGATGGGCAGGAAGTTTGGCAGGGCCAGACTGAAATGGACGTTGGCGCTGTTGTGACCCTGGATGCTGTGACCTTCGGCTCTGCCCTTCCTCACTCATACAAATAACACTTGTACAGCAAGTGCAGTTCCCCAAGGCACTAAGAAGAAAATAATGTCTTGCTGTTTTTCTGTTTGTTGGATATTTCTTTTTTATTCGTCCTTTTTAATGTGGAGATAAAGTTCCATGACACAACTAGAAGCGGCGCTTCGCTCTGGAGCTTCTCCTTGGAGGTCCTGTGAAAAGTGTACATAATGGAGTAATAAAAGGCCTTTTATAGATTTATATTTTGGTGTCCAGTTACGCTTGTGATGGTTCTTTCTTGTTCTCTCCGTGATTTTCTGTCCCCTCTGGGGATGGAAATTAGATTAGGACTTTGTAAGAGGATATTCTATCTCAGTTTTTTCCCTCGTCTGCTTTTTTTTTTTTTTTTTTTTCATGTTCGTTGTCCAGAATGACCTTTTCGGAAATCTAATTTGGATTTTTTTTTCCCCTGACAACGGCATTTTTTTCTTTGCTATTTGCTGTAACACAGACGTTTGTCCCTTGGATTTTAGCAGTGGAGAATTCTGGAAAGGCCCTTTTTTCAGACTCGGACAGAAGAAGGAGAAAATCGTGGTTTCCAGTTTCTACCCTGGTCAGCAGAAATTCAACTTTTAAATGAAGACCTATCACTGAACATTGGCTGCTTTCGGTGATGTTAAACTGGATAACTATCAACTGGAGGACTGATGGATTTTATGGAGAAGCAGCTGTGACTTGAGTTCAGTCTGTTGACTCGACTATTGTATGAATCTTCATATCTCCACTCGGGAAGTTTAGTCATCAGTCAAGAGTTAATTATTGCCTCTGGTTTGACTCTCTGTGACTGATATGCAAGACCTGGTTACTCATAAAGGTGGCAGGCAAAGCCATTACCACATTTGACATTTTGGGTATGCTCTGTTTGCTTTCTTCAGTATTTCATAATATTCGACTACAATCTTCTCATAGACAGGAATGGTCTCTGCATAAACACAAGTTAGACTGTGTAGCATACACGTTTCATCATCCCTAAGGACTGTACAGTTGGCAGTTGTTGATAAATCAATAAACTGTTTTTATATAAAAATCATCTTGACTGAATTTCTACAGTGCGGGTGCCTTGCTCCTGTTCCACGTTTTTTAAGGGAGTAATCTGATATTTTGGGAAATATTCTTTGCTTTCTTGCAGAGAGTTAGATGAGAAGACTGACACTTAAGCTACACCTAGCAGCCAGTTAGCTTTGCATAAATTTAGAAATTTAGACTTGCTCTTTCTGACAGTAACAAAATGTACCAATCAGCAAGTCTGCAATTTAGTAATTTCCTGGATCTCTACTGATTGCCTGACAAACTCACAGTGATGACAAGACTCCAGGAAGTCTCTCTTCCTGGCCAGTAGATAAGTAATCCAGCACAAAAGCTCTCTCGAATATACATTCTGCCATTTTTACACTTAAAACAAATAAAGTTTGATCTGTTAATTAGTGTGCCTCAAAGGTGCTGGAAGGCTGACTTTGTTACCTTTGGGCGGCACCGAGCTAGCTGTTTCCTCTTGATTCCACTCTCTATGCTGAGCTAAGCTAACTGTCGGCTGACTTGGTGTTTACATAAGCCATGGGAGTCGTGTCAATCTTCTCATCTAACTCCCAGCAAGAAAATGAGTAAGCTGTTTTCCCACAACGTCAAACTATTTATTTAAGGCAGTTTTAGATTAATAGATGCAGATTCATATTTGCCCTTGTGCTGCAGCCAGCCGTGGGACAGGGAGTGTAAACCAGCTAAGCAGCGACCGTTGTCGACTGCAGCAGTAAATGAAGGAATTACACAGCATGTATTGACATGATAAATATCTCTTGGCTCTACTGTAATCAGTAATATCTCCTCAAAGCGTTCATTGCCCTGTGCGCTGCTAGTGAGGGCTGTCCCATGCTGGAGTCTGCATCTCCAGTACATACAGACTTACTCACAGGCTCTCCCTGACAGTAAATGGAAGTACATCAGTAAATGGCTGTAAATGCATCCAGATAGGAGCTGACAACTGTCTCAGGAGAACCACAAACATGAGAGAAAGGCATGCTGGGTGCTGTTAGGGAGGCTGCTAGGGACCTCTGGCAATGGCTTTAACTCAGAAAATTACTGAGCTTGCATTAATATTTGACGGCTGAACTTTGAAAGTTACAGTGTACTGTAACCAACTGTGGTCCCTGTCAGCTGCAGCTTTTTTAGGGTTGTATCCATGCATGGTGGCAGCACTGAAGCCGCACAGCCGTCTCACAGTGATACAATAAGGCAGAGTTTTTATGCAGTGCCACTTCAGAAATATGACGCAAACACTGCTCTTGAGTTCTCTTGAGTGGTCTTTTGGTAGTTGAGTACTTTTGGGCAGGATGAGGTGAATAGCCCAGTCCTTCCACTCCAGAGCAAGGCTCTTCTAGGACTCTGTGCGTGAAGCTGTGAGCCCTTCATATGGCTGCCTCTTCAGAGATGTTATTGTTAGATTATAAAAGCAGGGCCGGATGCTTTCAGCATGGAGCCAGCCGCCATGCTCTGCTCTCACGGGCTCATTTGTTAAAGGCTATAGTCTTTCTTTTCCCACATTGCTCAAGTGTGTACTTCCTGTGTGCATTTGTAGCTTAAGCTCCTTGCTCAAGTACAATTTTCTTCCTCACTTTATCAAACAGTGGAATATCTGCAGATGAAAGGTTGTACCTCCTGAGTGCCTATTGCTGGACACTGAGGGGGTCATTGTCTCGCCTTCCGCTGATCTACCTCTCAATGGAGGGCTTTCAGTAGGTTCTCATGCAAAAGCCCATGCTGCTCTGTTCTATTTGGAGGGCTACAGTGCAGAATGGCCTAAGTGTTTTACAGCAGCTCTAAACATAAGAACATAGTCCAATTCTCTACTTTTGCTTGGATTGTTAGAGCCAAGACTCAAAGACCCCACAGAAAATCAAGGGGGGTCGGCAATGCCAATATGTGGGCCTGCACATGCAAACCACTGTGTGAATGTTTTGTTGTTGTTTTTTTTTTTTTTTTTTTTTGAAGTTTTAGTTGCCAGGCATTGATCACAGTCCACCAGAATCCTGGCTGGTTCTTTTGGCTGGCGTTCTGTTTTCCGCCCTCCCCCATCCATCACACAGAGATTCAGGATTTTTCTTTTTTTCCAGCAGCGAGGGACTGGCACCGTGCTGAAATGCAGAATAATAATCCCCTAATCACCTGAGTATTGCCAGTCCTAGGTTTTATCTGCAATGGATGTGAAAGCCCCCAGTGCCTAGTGATTACAGCATTTGATCTGGGTAATAATGTCTTCACTGTTGCCCTGCTTAGGGCCCGAAGGCAGTGCAGCTTTAATCCACAGTGCATTCTAGTGGAATCGCATTACACAAAGACCACCAGGGTTCTCCTCTAGAGGGGAGGGGTGTGGTGGTGCTGGGGGGGGGGGTGTTAAAGGAGGAGGTTGCCATGGAAACAAGCTTCTCTCTCTCTTTCTGTGCATCTCTCTCACCCTCACACAGACACACATGCACACACACATAATACACACTCTCTCTCTCCTGGGATAGATAAGCAAAGGACAGGTTCTATGTTTACTTTCCATGGGCCCTCCAATCCCTGAGCAGGCTGAGCCCTGATAACACGGGGCCTGTACAGCCACCGACCACTGACAGCAGATAAGCACCCCAGCAGAGCAGAGCAGTCATCACCCTCCAACCAGGATGAACAAACCTGGGAGACCCGGATTCATTTGGATTAGGCTGGATTGCTGCTGCCTCCGCCGCCGCCGCTGCTGCTTTTGCTGCTGTGTTCAGACTACTGATGTTCACAAGACTTTCTACATGAGAACTTGATGTTACACTTCACCCCGTGGAGTCTTAGAGCTTAGTGAGAGGACACGGGCACAGTAATAGACTGGATGCTATTTTAGATATTGAGGTCAAGGGACTGTCTGCACTGGGCAGGTTTGTGTCATTGCAGCTGGAGGGCCGTGAAGCCAGAAAAACTAAATTCCTTCTGATGTGTCCTGAGGAGCAGGTGACCACACATTATCAGCATGCTGTTTGATCGTCTTCTCACGTCTGCCCTTTTTGTAATGGCTGTTTTTCACTGGAGGGCCAGACCACTGCCGAGACATTCCTTTGTACCTGTTCCAAGTATCCAGTAATTCGATACCCAGAGTAATTAGATTTGTATGATACTAATGTCCTTAGAAGGAACCAACATGCTCTTTGATGTTGAGATCAAGACAGCTACAAGTACTTCTTTATTATGTGCATTATGCTAACATGCTAATTATATTTCCACACACATTCTTTGATTAAGGCACAGCTGGAGGTGTATAAGCAACATAACTAATTACGGAGGAAATGGTGGTATTGAGCTGAAGTGGTGGGAGCTGGCTTTCCCTGTGGCCTTCTTCTGCCTGTGTTTACCTGTAAGATGTCTTTTTAAAAAACATAAATCTGATTAACAGTTCGATCACATACGTTGAATGAAAAGGAGGGAATTAATAGTTCATATGGATTTATATGGAGTTGATTCAACGTGTAATAAATGATGATTTCAGACCAAAATATTACTTACTGCTCACTTCCTAAACTACATGTAAGTAGTGATGTTTAACAACAACATACTTTTGTTCAAGTAATGGAGGACCTATGTGTGAAATGCTCTGTAATGGTTCAACCTTTATGGCTCAATTAATGAAAAACATGCAAACACCTGCGTTTTCTACTTAAGCTAAACTGCATATTGGCACAATTAAGATACTATACCACTTGAAATCTAACTTCACTTCAAATATATACTTTCAATTTTGCAGTGTGGCTTGTGTAAAGTACTAGTACTGCAAAAATTTCTGCCACACTCTCCCATATGTACTGCTACGTATGCACCCCATTAATATTCGACAAGGAAAATTTTACTTTTACTTTTTTTACTTACACAAAAGTATTAGCATCAAAATATACTTAAAACACCAAGAGTACAAGTACTCATTCTACAAAATGGCCCATTTTAGAATAATATTATATTATTGAATTATAATTATTGATGCATTTATGTGTAGATTACTTTAATGTTGCAGCAGGTAAAGGTAATTTTCCCCCTGGGAATCAATAAAATTCTACCTTTACCCACAATAATACGTCATCATTTATTTGTCAATTTTGTTTAGTATTATTAATCTGAATCTCAAAAGAAACTAGTAACTAAAGATGTCAAATAAAAGTACAATATAGTGGAGTAGAAGTATAAGGTAGCAGAAAATGGAAATACTTAATGTAGAAGTACCTAAAAATTGTAGTTAAGCACAGTACTTGAGTAAATGCACATAGATAACTATTTTATCCAAATACAAAACAAAAATATTTTATCTGCTGTCAGATAAATGTGACAAAAGAAACTAAAAGTGCCGAGCGTCAGGTGACATCCACCATCCTGATGCTCGTTATCCATGTACTGGTCGACCATTCGTACGTCTTCCTCAGGATCGGACATATCTTTACTCTAATTTCACAGCAATTTCTGCGTTTAAATTCCAGCCATAGTTCATATTTTCACCTGTTATCTGAGCAGCGTAACTGTCCCATACGCATACACATCGCATGCATCCATTAAGGAAACACTGGACCTTTTGCTTTCCTCCCAGAGCAGGCTCTCATTTCAGCATTGCTGTAGTGTACTATAGTCATCGCTGAAGAGGTGCAGAGAGCAGCCTACACTCGAAAAGGCATATACTTTGATCACAAGATTGCCCACCCTTGTCTCTTGGCTTTTTGGAAAGCTCTTACACATATAAGTAAAAGTGAAGTGGTTGCATGATCTCTGTGCTGGAGAGCTCAGCCCTGTCCAAATGCTCTGTTGTGAAGCTCAAGTGTTATTCTCAGCCACAAAGTGATATGTGTGCTTTCATTCAGTGGAGTGGAGAGACACACCTACTGGGCCTCAGGAACGAGGCATTGTTTTAGACAAAGTTTCAAACTGGACAATCATTATATAAAATCAAGGGGCCGGTCAGATTTTTTAGGCTGCAGCTAATGATTATCTTCATTGTTGATTAATCTGCCCAAATCTCTCTTGTATTAATGGATAAATTTTTTTTGAAAATGTTCAAAAAATAATGAAAAATACCTCATTAAAATGCAACCAACAGTACACAACTCAAACCCATGATGAATTGATTCCTAGAAATATTTGCTAATTAACTTTCAGTCAATATATTAACCGTTTAATCAGCTAATGGACATATTGTTGCGGCTCTTATATTTTGCTAAGATAAAGATTTTTTTCTTATTCGTGGTGGCTGTATATAGGATTTATGAGTAAAATCATAGACCTGCTTTTACAAACAATGCAGCTCTGCAGGGCATTTACTTTAAAACATACATTTAAGTAAACCCAGGGAAATTCTGACACCAGGCTAATGAGATTTGTTTGATGAAATTGTTAGTGAAACTGGATTTCTCTCCCTGCTTCAGCCTCTGGTGATTCTCTCTCTCTCTCTCTCTCTTTTTTTTTATCCTGGTAAACACTTTATTTCTATTCCTGTTTGGTTCATTGAAGCATCTGTCATTCCCAGCGCTCCCACTGTGCCTGACAAAAGCAGAGCCATGTTAGATTGAAAAGACAGAGGGGCAATCTCTCAAATGGATCTCTTTTCGAAAATATATTATGACATAATCATGTTTTCTCCCTAAAAGCCCAGGGGAGGCCTGTCTGTCAGATTGCAGTCCTCTCTTGGCTGCCTGGCCTGAACAGAAACAGCAGTTGTGTGTTAATAGAACCCAGAGGCACTCTGAAACCTTACCCATTCTGCTTTACGCTCTCAGCCAGGAGATTAAAGTCAGGGAAACATTACAGGAGGCTGGATAATTGCCCCTGTGTCTCCAGCAGACAAAAGGCAACGCTCCGGCAATTCCCTCGGTAAATTGTCAAGAGAGGCTCAAGGATCCTTCAAGGCTGTAGAAAATTGTACAGTGCTGTCTAACAAACTACCAATCTCTGGATATTATGAGGCTTCCATATATCCTTGGCCATAATGACAGCTTGCACTGCTATAATGGAGTGCAAGCACAAGATAGCTTTTGTGAGAACACTTGCAATAGAAAAATTACTACCTTGGTTCTCAGTCTGTGCTTTTCATTTTTTCTTTTGTTCCCATTTGTGTTTTGATTTATTCTGCTATCATTTTTATTTTCGGTTTTATTCAGAGCTGAGTGCTGGCTGCTGCCACCAACAGATGATTGCAACCTTTACTCCTGAGGGCCACTTGATCCCCCGACAGGAAAAAAAAAAAAAAAAGAAAAAAGAAAATATGCAAGCAGTTAATGAGTTGCCATCCATGCCTAGTGTTAAGGGTGTCCACAAATTAACAGAGGCTTTTGTCAGGGCTTTCCGTCGCTCCCTTGCTCTTTCCTGCTCTTGCCACCACTTTCTCTCTCTCATTCTCCTGCCCTCCCTCCCGCCTCCTTCTCGCCCTCCTCCTGCTCTTCAATTTTCTCTCTCTACCTGCCTGCTTCACGCTCCAGTGGCTCCGTGGCGGGAGGAACGCTGTCTGGCTTTGGCTCTGAGCAGCACTCATTGTCAGCGCGGTTCATGTTTAGAATTAGCCATTTAATGAGAACAAAAGAAATTAATTGGTGGTTTAAGCCTAATGAGACGTCTGTGAAATTAACGGGGCCTCGTCAATAGAAACAAATAAAATCCTCCAGCTTGTTGTTGTGGAGCATTATTCTGACAAAGCTTTTGACACAATGATGAATAGCAGGTCAGGAGAGACCATCTGTGCTTTTTTAAACCCCTGCAGGAGGGGGATGGAATGTGGGCTGGCTCGCAGAGATGGTGATAAAAGAGGGAGAGAGGGAAGGGGGGGGGGGGATGGGGGGGGTGCTGAGGAAAAAAACAAAAAAACAAATTCACCCGCTTTATTCATCGCCCTTTAGCATGATACCGCTGTCTAACCATGGTTACAAAGGAAATAAAAAACACAGGCATTAGCATGTGAAAGCCACTGGGTCTCTGACTATGCGTCCAGAAAGCCAAAGAGCTCTGATTTCGAGGGATATTTAACCTCCATTCAGACGGCAACAAAGGCCTGGCTGTCGCGCTGAGAGCAGTGGTTCAGCCTGATTGGGGCTCGGGAGGGAGGGAGGGGGGAGAGGAGGGGACAGGCAGGATCACAGACCTCATTTGTTCCCCCTCTTTACTTTAGCCTGTCTCTATTCCCACTGAAGAGCAGCATTTCCTCTCTATAACCGCCCCCCCCCCCCCCCCCCCCCCACTTCCCCCTCTCTCAAAGTTGTAAATGTATGACCTGAGGAATAAATTGGATGGGAAGGAGGCGAGGAGGCAGCACAGAGAAGAGTAATACATCTCTATCATGTTCGGTGACCTTTATTTACCGTGCGTTGAGCAACATCGTTTGTGTTATGTGCCTTCCTCGCCTCCTTTGCTTTCCGTGTTCCCGGTATGGAAGTTGCGGACGTGATGGAGGTGGTTTATCTGCGTTCCTTCAGCCCCACCAGCGACTCAGCCCTACCCTTGCTCTCTGGCCACCCAGCAGGGCCAGGCCCGGCCCAGCCTGTTTGTGTATCATGGAGAAACTGTTTGCTTTCCTGCGCTGATCAAATAAACAGGCCATGTCTTTGGGGGCGGGAGGTTGGAGGAGTGGTGTCTGTGTGTTGTTTAGCTCTCTGGGTGTAGATAAGGAATTGTTTGATGGGGTAGAGAGAAACGAGAGCGATTTAGGTCAGCTAATCTGATTTACACAGAGATGGTCTGGCCATTGCAGGGAGCAGTAATTACATAGAGGGATTAGAAGCCCCCCAAAGCTCCCAACCTACAGAGAGGAGAGAGGGGTGGAGGCTTAAAGGCCTGAGAACTGCTCGAGTATGTTACTGCAACAACAACAGCTTGAGCAGTTCCTGGTGCAGCTTAAAAATGACTGAGATTGTGCTCAAAACAAAGGGGGCATTTTGTAGTATTACTTAGCTTGTTTACATGCATTTACATCTGCTGCTTTGATCCCACAATTATCAGAATTTGTTTTCTACGGCCAAATATCACAGTTGCGTCTGCCAGGGAACCAGCTGATGTCATGAGTTTAGTCACTCATCAGATCCTTTTTCCTTTACCTCTAGGAATCTGTTTACAGAGCACACAACATAAAAATCACACGTTATGCTTCCTTTACTCTGGGTCACCCCGTGTCTCTGCTGCAGCTGCTCTGTGTTTGAGCGCCTTTGTGTGATGCATAATTTGCAGATTGATCACTTTCAGCCTTGACATTCTGTTCACGATTAGTTATTTTTCCATGTTTCTGCTAGGTACACAGAGCAAATATTCCATGCTTCTCTCGTTGCCATTCATCTGTGTATTTAAAATGCACAGCTGAATAATTGCACTGCCAGAGTCATTACTTCATCCACAGGAATGACTTGCACGCTTGGCTGCTGTTTCTAGAGTGTGCTTGGCTAATCCACTCATTGCTTTGTGCATTCAGTGCTGTGAACCATAGGGCACCCGCTTGGATGCCCGTGCATAAATTACTGCCATGGAACATAAAGTGCTGGGAGGATTTTCCTTAACGATCGCCAACGCTTTAAACGCTTCTGCTTCAATAGTCGATACTGCTCAGCCCATTCAATTATTCAGCGGCCCGTCCCTCATTAACAAAATCCTGACCTTGACATGTCTGCCCTATTTCTCTCCCCTGACAGACTCGGCTCTCCAAACGACTCTGTTTGCTCTGATATTGGCTGGGAAATCCATGCATATTGATAAGTTGTTTGCAGTGTAATTGAAAATGTCAGTTATGAGGCCCATGCAGACAAAGGTCGGCCCCAAGAACAAAAGCTGACAGGTTGTTATGTAGGGAGCATATATAGTACAGGGATGTAGAGGAGGAGGATCGCAGTAGAAAGAATACTGACTCGTAGACTTTTATGAACTTATAACTTCCTACACGTAAGTTCACTATGTGCCAAAAGTACTTAAAAACCGGGAGCGGACATTTTAAGATGTTTTAAGACAGAGGTAATTACCTAAATCCACTTACATTTTCATATAGTTTTATGGATTAGTTTGTGGTCACTTGATTGAAATTCTAATCTGTTTCCAAAGGTCAAATTGTTCATCATTCATATCTCATGGTCTGGGTAAACATCCATGGCTCAAACATTCGATTGGACTTATGAATATGCTCATTAAAATTGGTAACCAGCCATCTCTTGAGGAGTCGCAGGTGTCCGGTGGGTGCCGTCTTATCTGTGTTGATGTGTTGTACCTTGTGCGTCAGTGACGTGATGTGTCAATCAAAAGCTGCCACGCTCTGCATTTTGGAGCGCCGACCGCTCACAATCTGACCGTCTTAATCTGCTCCACAGGGGTGGGATCCGAGGTTAAAGTGCTCACCACTATTTCTACATAAACAAAGATTTGGACCTCAATCCCCAGGAGGCCCGGCTGGCTGGCCGACAAGCCCCCACCCCCGCTATACCCGTCCTCCCCACAGGCAGAGTGGTGACTGCCTGCTGGTTCTTTAATCGATTGCTAATGGCTTCAATTCCATCGTTGAGGAGCTGCTTGGAACCTGGCCCTGAGACTGAATGAAGTGGAAATACCATTTGCGGCTTTATGAGCCATTATACTGCAGCGAGAGACCTCTATTCGGCATGCTTCATAGCGCTGCAGAGAGTTTTGCACCACCGCTTGATGGTTTTTCTTATGCCGGCTCCTACTGCTTTCGTCTCAGTGCTCTCCATTTACACTGTGCCCTAAAGCATTTACATCCATTCAGTCTACAACAAAATAGCTTTGCTTTGCTGCATTTTTCACAAGGCTTGATGTGTAGGGTAATTACTATGGTATATCTCACTTGTACACATGAGGGCCCAACAGATCCAATCCTTCTTTAAGATGTGATATAATTCATCAGTTTTTATCAGTGGCAGTGGTTATGGTTCAGTGTAACTTGGAGCCTTCTGGGATCACTGTGTCTTATTACCACAGCAATGAGTGCGCATGAAATACGTGAGTAGTGGGTAAGTTATGAATCTGCAGTTGGAGTTTTTTTTTTTTTTTTTTTTATTGCAGTAACATGTTTCCACCTTGTGTAGATGTTGCAGCGAACGAGGTTTGGGCTCATACTCCACTCTTCCTGGTTTACAGATCTGCCCAGATTTCTGCAGTGCTCTTATGAGCTTGCTCTGGCTGAAATGCAAAGCTAAGCAGCCAACACTGCTCTACATTTCACAGCCAGTCCCAGCAGACATGTGCTCTTTGAAGCATTTCTGGGCCAGGGATACAAGTCTTGTTTGTTCAGTACTTCTGGAGAAAAAAAGAGAGAGAAAAATGTAAGCTATTTTTTTTTTCTCTTTCACTCGCAGTGAGTAACATTCTTTGACGTCTCAACAGAAAGCCTTGTATTACAGCACTTGCTGCCGGATGCCTTGATAGAATCACCCATGTCAAACAGGAAGAGAAATAAATGCTTCATTGAACTAGAGCTTAGCGGATGGTGGGAGGGAGGAATGGGAGGGGTGAGCAGGCAGCTATGTGGGTGTCTGTGGGTGTCAGTTCACTAGCAGAGGGTTATTCTCAACCCTCAGTATAAGCACTTTCTTAGATGTGGTGTGAATAATTAGTGCGCCTGGCCTAGATAGTCTCATCAATGAATACCTAATCTTCTAAAGAATAGCAAAAAGAAAGCGGTAATCAAGGAAGCCGATGATTTTGGTAGCCGACCTGGTGCCAGCAGTTGCAGCAGGGTACAAAGCACATGTTTGTGTTTGTTCTTTCAGGCTCATCTTCCAGCGCCAAGTAGAGTATGACAGGATTTACATGCAGGTTCCTAATCTCTGTAAGCGAACCTGTTTCGGGATGTAATTCACATGGTATGTCTTTTGATTCGGATTAGTCTGGGCAATCCTCTTACCCGTGGCTCAGTATAACTTATCGCTGACAAGGCCGTCTCGTGGAGCAGTGCAAATCCTCATATCCACCCCTCCCAGACTTCCAACTCTTAATTCTAATCTGTGCAAATCTGATCTGAGACTTTAACTTCCAAATACCTCTTGAAAGCCAGAGCTCAAGCTGAAGTTCATGCAAGGGCTTTGGATTACATAAATTGAGGTTAGGGATTTCCAATATGGCCTTATGTTTGAGAATAGAGCGGGATTTGGATGTAGGTTGTGGTGGCAAATCTGCTGCATTTTATCATTTTTACTCTTCAATGGTGAATCTTCAATAACGAGATCATTACTCACGTTCTATCCAATAACCTCTGGTAATTGATAAGTTACCTTTTGTATGGATTTATATAAAATATGTCATTCTATATGCACAAAATATTCCATACATAGTCTTTCCTTTGTTAATGCATTTATACTTTAAAAATCTAATTGTTGGATTGAAAAAAAGTTTTCTAAACAAACACACACACTTTACTTGATGATGTGCTTTGACGTGAAAATACCATAAAATATTTAAATATTATGAGTCACATTCCTGATCCTTTAAGGTTCTTTATAATTCAATAAACAGGATTTAAAGTAGAGCAGGCATGCTCCACTTTTTCTGCCTCAGCCGGAAGGCCACAAACGGGCTCTTATTAAACGTTGTAAGATTATGCCTTAATCTCACTGAACACATGTTGGGTGGAATAAAAGCAATTTTATTTCTGAAACAGTGCTCCACACAGCTCTCCCTCTCTATAATCTCATCCCAGCTTCTGCTACAGAATGAAAAGTCTTGTTGGCGTGCCAAAGCCGCTGTGTGTTTTGAAGAGGCTAAGAGATCACGGTTCTAATTGAGAGTTATAACCCATTAACGTACCTGCGCCTCACTTGGACTGCAGCAAGAGCCCAAAGACAAACTTGGTTCCCAGTCGGAGAGGATTTGGAGGCCACGTTCTCTGCTCTTGGTGAGACAGTGGTGTGAAGATGACGATAAGCCAAAGCTCTAAATCCCAGACTCAGCTGTCTTATCTGGAGCTGCTGGGCCGTGTGGCATGCTTTAATGGAGGCGGCTCACTGTCTGAGCTTTAGCTACAATCGCATTAAGATTCCCCTTCACCTCAACTAGGCTTGTTTGTTGTCAGTTTTTGATTGAATCTTGTGAATTAAGGTTTCATCTTGGTTAAAGTCACCCCACGGTTTAATTCTTCCCACTGCTGCGTTCCCAGGAAGGAACAGTCTAATTTAATCTCTTATCATGTGAGAGAATGACAATAATACTGCAACTAATAACACACTGATATGCAGAAAAATAATCAAACTTCTCGTGTAAAGCTGAAGATTTGCCTTTTTGACCTTTTTCTTAACTGCAAAGGAGCAAAACGTTTTAAGTACGGAAAAAGAATCACTTATTTTATATGCATCAAATGAATTTCAGACAAAACACCACATCTAATGACAGAAAAATGGCTAGTTAACACTGCTCTTTGAAAACAATGCTGTGCAGCTTTTTTTCCTGCCACCTACAAGTAAGACATTTTACTCAGAAGAGAAAAAAAGCCTCACTCAAGTGGAGCAAAATCCTTGTACAGCCAGCATTGAGCACACAGTATACACCTTTTACACTAACACTGAAGTTTTCAGAAGTCAGTGATAATGTGGCCTGGTTGAAAACGTAAAGGTCAAAATGTGGGAATCCATATGAGAAATATACCTAAAATGTACACAGTTGAGATTATTCTTAATAAATTGCTGTTTTTTACATCAGCAGCATCCTTTCTTCTGGTAAGTCTATTAGTTTGTATTTATTTAGCAATCAAATTCTATAATCACTGACTATCACTGTTTTCACTGACCGAGTAAAAGGTTGTGCATGAAAGATACAGTAAACCTAGAAAAAGTACCAGTCTACCTATTAATATCAGTTGAACAGTATTTTGTTGATAAAAAGCATATTGGGAATAGGGTGGAATCGATTAGTTGATTAATCAATCAGCTGACTGACAACAACTTGATAATCGATTACCTGTTTGAGCCACTGACGACTGCAAAATGTCAGAATCTGCTGCTTTTCTCTGTTTTATGATATAATGAACTGAATTTTTATTTTTATTTTTTTTGTTTTTGGACTGCTGGTGAGTCAAAACAAGATATCTGAAGATGTTCTCTTGGACTGGGAAACTGTGATGGGCATATTTCACTGGCTTCAGGATGTACAGGGTCAGCTGGCAGCCCCCCATAGCCATAAAGCTGGATGGAGTCAGGTTGGATTGACCTTGGTTCAGACTGCTAGCCTGGTCTGGCAGCACCTCTAGCATTGTTGTGCTTTTGCTATTATCTTCCCTCTGCTTACCTTGCCCCCCCCAACTCCCTCTCCCACATATCCACCCACAAACACACACGTGCACATGTGCATGTAGCACACCCATACCCCCAGTGAGTCCCAGTCTGTTTACTCAGGTGCCTGCTCGCTCGGTGCAGTGATGAACTCCTGTGCAGACTTTAACACTCCGCTGCCTCTCAGGCAAATGCCAAAACAAATCTTGTCATAATTAGCAGTAATCCTGCTCATTACCGTCTGCTTAATTATCCTATTAATAGCACTTCCTGGGAGAGCTTGTTTGCTACGCAGGCAAATGTTTGTTCCTAAATTAGCAGACAAGAAGACAGCTCCATTGTTCAAACAGCAGCTTTGACAAAGCAGAACAGGCAGGATTAACAGCAGACAGAACGGGCCACAAGCTCATCTCCGCTTGGCGCTGACAGGCAGGGAGGAGGCAGCCTGGGCCAACAACAGCACTCTTATCCTGCAAGCTGCTGTATAATCTACATAGTCAAGCACACACAATCGGCACAAGCAACTTGTCATATCAGAGCGGCAGTGCACTATGAAATAAGCATGGGTGACAAGAATAGAACACGCTACAGGTGCAATAAGATTAATGGCAATTGTACAGTTAATATACAGTTTTTGTCATTGTGCCTGATGTGCAGTTTTTCATTGCTGTCAATGGAGATAAAGCCACTGTGTTGTTCTTAATAGGATCCAGTCAGATGCCTCCAACCTGAGAACCAAGAGTATTACTGGAGCACCCTGCAGACAAGCGCCCGACTAACCTCATTACATTGCAGGTAACAAGACACTAATGTGGACTTACAAGGCTGTGTGACTTTCAAAGGGAGAGTTGTGCCTGCTCCCAATCTTGTAAGGCGATAGGCTCGTCATGGTAAAAATGGAGGTATTAGTGAATTGGATCTGTCTTATCCATCCAGCCCTCCAAGTTTCCAAACAAGACTCCAGAGGAAAGCTTTTAAAGTAAATAAGGCAAGCGCTCAGAGCGAGGTGAAGACCAGCCACACAGAGCTATGCACACTAACCTAAGCAGACCCAACACCTCACGCTCCAGCAGGCCCATATATTATAAATGACCCTCTCTCTTTCCCCCATGCACCAACCCCCTATACATACACAGTGTGCCATAGCTGGAGTAAGCAGAGCCCGGTCTGTGGAGCCTGCAGCACTGTCAGCCCATTGATGTACAACACTCTGCCCTTTGTTCCTTGTACACAAACACACTTTCCACATTAATATTTTACAGGAAATGTACTCCGTGCTTGTGATTTAAAGCCTTTTCTTGTTAACAATGCTGTTTTCTCTATTCTGTTGCACTGAATTATGAAGGCAACTTGTCAAAAAGAAGACATGCCCATTATATTATAATACTACTGGAGATAAATGATTACTGGCAAGGCACAAGTGACTTAATCCACTGTGCCTCCCGCTGTATTCCAGTTCAAACATTTTCCCTGAGGTTGCACTTGCAGCTATTAGTTAAGAGTATGGAGATGTGTTTAATGTGGTGTGCGCACAGTATGTGTGAGTGAGCATTTGTAATGTGTGTACACATTATGCACATATGCATATTATACAATGCTTTATTGCCAGTGCATTTTTGTCAGATCTATTTGTCAGAGTGTGAGAAAATGTACAGCCTTGTGATGTCGCTTGTTTGTTCTTGTTGTCAGAGAAAAGGCAAGGATCAATGGATTTTCCTTGCAAGAGTGAAACATGACAGACATAACGAAAGCCTTTCATGAGAAATGAATGAATAATTCATGGGCGCTCTCTGGCTGTGCTTTGTTGTGTCTCATACAGATGGGATTACAGAAGGCTAGATCTTGGAAACATATGAAAGATTAATTTGTGATCTGGGACACTGCTTGCTTACAAAAGGACTAAATAATGATTTTACTGAGAGTGGCAGGGATCTGGGGATGGGTGTGATGTACACAGGGGGCTGGACACAAAGAGCCTGCAGGGAACGCAGCACACAGCACTCAGAATAATGTGACCTGACAGATAGTCAAAAACTTTGCGTGAAAAGTGAACTTCAGCTCAAACAGTTCTCTCATTACTTTGATTGATTTATGTTGAGATGCAATAAAAACTAAAAGACAAGTTAGTGTTGGAATGGCATTGTTAATCATTTTTTTGTATTGATCCCCGAGGAGCGAAGTCAATTTGCTTCACCCTATTTTACACAGGCAGGTCAGACGTAGCAGCTACAAAACGTCTTCCCGAGCTGTCGGTGATTTGCTGAAGGACTCTTCAGCTGAGCGGATCCTTTTTGAATCCAGGCCCTCCAGCTGAATAACTGTCTTCAAATTAGAGCCTGCTGGCCAAAATTCAACAACGGTAGACTAGGTGCTCCTGTCATAGCTGCTGAATGTAGCATCAGGGGTTTGCCTGAAAATAACTCCTATCTTTTCAAAAGAGCCCTCCAATAATTCACCCGGGAACATGAGAAGCTGTTGTCTGGTGTCTCCCAGATGGCAGAGACTCTAAGGTGGCAGTGCTTGTTGTTTTTGATGAGCTGTGCATATACAAAAGCAAAACATCTGGAGCCGCCATGTGGCCTCTCCATTTGGCCAACCCCATACCTCCCTGAGCCAGATGCACCCAAACAACTGTGAGCTAAACAGCATGAATGATTCATAGAGGAGTGAGAGGCACAGCTCACACCAGAGACCTGCCAGCCACTTTGATTGGAAATCTGAAAAAGCTATGAATATGCACGAGACATTAAGCCTGCTATGGGGGATGATTTGTCAAATGATCTGTATTTGACCAACATGGAGAAAGCTCCTGTGGTTTTCCTGATTAGAAAATAAGAAATTTAATGTCCAATTGCCGGAATCATTAAATTATTAAGATGTGTAAATGGTTAGCAAGGTGCTGTGGAAATGTGACTGAGGCTCGGCGCTCGATTGCTTCCTGTGTCAAAGATGAGCAGACAGTGTGGAAGGAGAGGGATTCACACCTGCTCCATGACTGGGTTAGATCAAACTTAATTAGATTCTAAATTGGAGACACTTTGCATCTGATATCAGGCCATTTATGCAGGAATCCGTCTGTGGAAATAAATTGGTCAGAGTGAACAGACGTTTGCGGTGGAAATACATGCGGTCATTAGAGTCAGTGCTCGAGTCAATGAATGAGTGAAAATTGAACTTTGAAATTTTCTCTTTTAGAATCTGTGGAGAAACATATCATGATATTTGATATCATGTTAATAAAAAGTGACTGATCTATTTTAAAAAAAAAACAAACAAACTCTGAAACCCATTATTTCCAGTTGCTTGTGGCACGCTGCGACAGCTTTTCTCCGTGTCGAGGAAAGTGGTGTGTGCAGCCCAGCGTGTCACTAGGCAAGCTAAAGTTCAACTTGAAGTTTGGGCGCTAGCTCGCTGATGAACTGCTGAACACAGATTGTGTCTGAAAGGGCCTTTATTGGGCAAAACCCACAGAAGTGCAGACGGACAAGGGAGTATTCTGCTGTTGCTTCATTTGTGACTGTAAACATTAGTTTGAACATGTTTTTAATTAGGTAAAACATAAGGCTTAGCAACATTAGGTAAAAAAAAAAAGACCACCTTTACACTTTGTATTAAAATGGGTTTTGGGTCATCAGCTCGCAATCAGAAAGTGCACAACCACATGAAAGTACAGCTGTAAATGTGCCTGCATTTAGCTGCGTTTTCAGTTCATAGACGCGGGTGGAATTAAAACCTGTTGATAAGTACCAAATCTCTTCTCCACCTGCATGGCCAAGTGCATGTCTCTTCTGAATAACACCATTTGCCGTCTTCTGCAAATCAAAGGTATGATGGAGCATCCTTAGGTTTGACATCCAGTCTTCATCCTTTAAGGTTTCCATCACTATCCTCTCTCAGCAGGCTCGACTGCATTCCAGCATCCAGATGAAATAAAAGCAGCTGCAAAAAACAGCAGTCTCCTCTGCTTTGGTGTTTGGTATTCCAGCTGTCAAAGACGGCTTGTTCCCTCGATTTGGAAAGTGATCAAAAGTCCATACCATTGCCGATTGTCAAGGATAGCTGCCATCTCTTTTGTGTGTTTGTTTTTTGGTTGTTTTTGGACAAGTGCAAATGAGCTGGACAGAGCAATCCAACCTCAATCAGGTCTCAATGTGGACACTGGAGATGCAGATTAATAGAAGGTTAAATAGATACAATCTGGATACGTGATGCGTTATCATGCAAAATATGAAATAGGGGTGAAATATGGCAAAATACTTCATCTCATAATGTTATTTAAAGCAATGTGAGCCTGTTTATATTGGGAGTTTCAATTTAGAATAAAAAATAGTAACTATTAGTTTATGTTTGGTGAATTTGGCTAAACCAAACTACAGGTACCAGGTATTTTAATTTAACCAATAAGCCTTTAAAACTATATGTTCTTCTCCATCTCTTTTCTCATTTTCTGTACCTTTTTCCGTATTCTGTTCCTACTCAATACGAGTTAGTCATGCATTATGACTATTTCCTGAAACATTAGCTGGAATCCTGCTGGGGCAGTTATCCAGCAAAATCAGCATTAATAAAACGTTTCCTTTAGGTATGTATGAATATTCATTATCTCAAATTTACACATCAAGCCATTTTGTAAGTATAGGTGTAGACTAATGTAGTGTGGCGTGCAGATGGGCGATGTAATGATGTGTCTCAGCTATGAGGTGGTCACCATCTATAAACAGACACATGGAGAGCTGCTGAGGCAGGTCTGTGGAGGAATGTGTCATCAGAGCTCCGACAACATGTTATACTCAGCACTGATACCATTCACTGTCTAATGAGATGAGCTCTCACTGCTAATTAACCCATCCATAACTCCCAGTGCTCCATTCATCATCGCACAAAGCTAAGTGAAAACAGACGCAGGCGAGGAGAACAACAGAGTGTTTAGACCTACTGAATGTTTCTGCAGAGATTCAGAGCACATTTCAAATTAGTTACACTGAGCTGAAGAAACAGTTTATATTGTTTAGTAAAAGATGAGTCATTACTTCTTAAAGTCAGTTCATACTCATACAAAATATTGTTTAGGGCGTTGCTGAATACAAGTGTAACTGCATGCAAAACACATGTGGAACACAACAACATTTGCTCAGATCACATCTGGAAACGCTCAAGCAGTGGTGTAACGTAACTAAGTACATTTACTCAAGTACCGTTCTTGCAGTTCCTGAGTATTTCCATCTACTTCTACCCACTACATTTTAGATACCGATATTGTACTTTTCCTCAAGACACATCCTTAATGGACGAGTGACTTGCAATCTATCACAGCGTGATCCAGCCACTGTCTGGATACACAAAATGCCACATCTGTAGAGGGACAAAGATCTGATACTTCACCTTCAATTCATTTTCACAGCTTCTTCTGCTCATTTGCATTTATGTGGACAGTAAATCACTTTTCATGAGTCTTCTATGAGGCGCAGTGGCTGGTCAGACCTTGAGTTGATGCAGGTTAATCTGTCTGATGGCTCTGACTTTCACTCATAATCCAGTTAGTAAAACCTGACACCTCTGTTGGAAGAGTTAGTTTCTTTCCTGATCCTGAGGGACTGATCTTCGATTGTCTGTCGGTTAGCATCATATATCATTTGCATGCCTGTTTTTAATGCCACTTTTAGCATAGACACTGTCGTGCAGGGAACTCTGCAGGTTAATTATAAATTCACATGCACACAAATTACTTATTTACTGTGAGCAATTACATTAAAGTCATAATTTTATTGAAGCATTGAATCATTATGAGAAACCAGACGTCCCTAATAGCCTGAGTTCATCGGAACTGTTTGATAGTCACGTTGATGTCAGGAAGGTTGTGTGGTAGCAAACAGACTTCACAGCGTCGTAGCAAAATGGAGCAAAATGTCAATATTGGATGATTCTGCAAAACCTCGGATAAAGTTCAATGCCAAAGGTTTTTTTTTTTTTACAGACAGAGCTGAGGTTATTAAAAATCTCCCTTCCTGCGATGTCTGCGCCACACAACTATATTGTGGTTATGCTTAGGGAAAGATCACGCTCATGGCAAATAAAATGTGTTCACAGCTAGACTGCAAAAACAGGTTAACGGTTAAGGTTAAGGACAGTTTGTCGTCACGGTGCAGCAACCGCCACACCCTTCACCCACCCATCTCTGCATATACACAATCATGAGGTGCAGAATCATCCAGTATGACTGACTTCCTGAGCCAACACTTGGCTGTCTGTTTTCACTCTTTGAATTACTTTATAGAACAAGCCTTCTTGCCTCACCACATTTAATTCAGTTTAAGGGCCAGGGTGTAACATTTAGGGGGACCTATTGGCAGAACTGGAATATAATATGCTTTCATTAGTGTAGAATCACCTGAAAATAATAACTGTTGTTACCTTTGAATGATTCTATATCTACAGATGGAGCTGGTCCTCTTCCATGTAGTTCACTATGTTGCTACAGTGGCCCAGAAAGGACAAACCAAACACTTGCTCTAGAGAGCGCCTTTCATGTTTTTTGCACGTTTTGTGGCCACTGTAGGCTCACCCACACACTTGGAAAGGGAGGAGTTAGGGGAGGGGTATTCAGGGATTCACCACTAGATGCATCCTGCACACATGGTCGTTTAAGTAAGCCAGCTATCTTAATCTCCTACTCCTGCAATTACCTCAATGTAAGTAAGATAACCCGGTTAAGGTGTTGACCATACTCTCGTATTAATGGGATTACAGTTTGCTTGTTAACTAACTGAATACCTCTGCTGAGCCAAACTACACATCACAGTGGTTTAAGTTGCACAAAGATGCAGCCGGGAACAGTGAACTCTGAACCCAGCAGTGTCTGAGGAAACCAAGCTAAGGGAAAGGGAAAATATAATGATCCACTGCTGGAAACTTTTCATGGTTTGTGTCTGTTGGACTCTTGCATTATTCACAATTCTACAGAATCTAGTTTTCTAATGTAGAGATCCTGGGTTTGTTTTCATCTTTTGTAACAATACATTGCTTAGTAGAGAGGGACACAGATGAACAGCATTAGTGCCCTTGTATGAGGATTAGATTGTGCCCTTCTGCTTGTATTTGATTCTGGTTTATTGCATTGATGGCAGCTTTCAATTTCCCCCAGTTCCCTTTGGTTTCAGAACTAAGCTGCGTAAAAAAGGATTAAGATTATGCTTTGAATGAGTCATCACTTTAAACTACAGATGGAGTTTACAGTTCAAAAGGGATTATGAATATTAAAGAGGGTATTTTTTTTTTTCTTTTCAAATGATTGGGTTTTGCTCCAGTGCATTGCTGAATCACACAGCATACACAAATTCAAAGGATTAAGCAAACATAAATCTTCAAGGTCTCTCTCATGACTAGGTCTGCATTTGAATTACCCCTGAATAATATCCAATTAAATAATGCATTGTTTCTAAGACAAACGGGCCTGTCACAGAGGCTGAGTGAAAGCACAGGAGGTGGAAGTCCGCAGATAATCGGTTTGCTTTGATTTGCAGAGGGCTTCATTTGATCGAACGGCTCAGGAGATTTTTACTCTTTTTTTTAATTTCGAAAGACAGCATGACTGCTAAACCAAAGCCTTGTTTCCTCAAAAACTACATTTTACTTTAGAATGGCACCACTGTAGTGAAGTGACCATCATCTTATACAGTGTAGAAAAACGTATGCTTTGGTGCTACATGTGCTATGATGACTTTGTATGATATTTTGAGATATTCTCATTTTTATAAACACTGTAAAACATTAAACACTGGTAGAAAAAAAATCTAATTATAAGTGGATGGGATGAAGGACTTCAAGGACACCATGGTAGACATGAAGCACAGGTGTAATTAATTGACAACATTAATTAATAACACTCACTCACCTATTGTTGTACATACTGCCACCTGCTGTACTGGAAGATAATCTAGCGAACACATTAAATGGGTGTCTATACCTCCTGTCAACAGGGGCGGGCCTTGTGGACAGGCAAGCCAGGCAGTTGCCTGGAGCCCCCGGCTACTTATTTACAACAACGATTATTGATAGGCCTGGGCTTTCAGGGACCTCTGTTGGTCCCTGGACCTCACTTTGAGAACCACTAATCTATTTTTTTCAGTATTCATCTCAAATGTCCCAGAAATTGTGCATTTATGTGTGCAAAAACCATATTTTTGCAGCATCCCCAGGGATTTCTAGCAAGGCCACTGCCTGTCAACGTTACAGCCAGTCTTAAGGCCAAGCTAAGCTAATCACTGACTAGGTTTAGGCTTCTGCGTCGCGGCGACGCCGTACCTACGCCGTCGACGCAGACCCCTACGCGGACCCTACGCCGTAGCCTGACGCGCACCTCCAAAAAATCCTGACTACGCGTCGCGTCGACGCGTAGTGACGTGAACGTCGAGGACTGTGATTGGTCCGTTCAGAACGTAATTTTCGGTTCAGTCGCAGCCCTATGGTCGCAGCACAACAACACCGCCATTTTCAAAGTTTCTGTGGTGAGAGCTACAAGAAAAACTGGACCAAGCCGAAGAAAGAATTATCGAGGAGGTACGCAAGTACGACCACCTCTACAACTCCTCTTCGCGGCAGCAAGAGCCCCCCGAAACCATACAAAGACACAGCCGCACCCCCCTAGCGGCTTGGCGGTGAATTGCGGAGCAACGCGTTCCCTCGACGCAGAACTACGAATGCTCAGACGGCGTAGGGTGTACGCCGTAGGTACGGCGTCGCCGCGACGCCGAAGCCTAAACCAAGCTAACTCTGGCATTATGTGCAGCATATTTCCCTAAGTGTCAAAACTATTCCTTTACTGCTTTGTAAGTACCTGTACAGTACATACTGTATACACAAGGTGAGTAGTGGTAGTAGTATATAGTAAGCTTTAGTTTTCCTAACATTGACTGAGGTGGCTCAGTCACTGGCTATGAAAATGATTGCTTCCATTATTTTTGCCTCTTTTTACTTTGCAGCTACTAGAAAATAAACTAAGCTGAAAGACAAGTAAAACTAAACAAATGCAAGTTTGAACAAGTGACCAGTAAAACTTCCAGCCAGCCGCCAGATTAAAAAGCTGGCATTGTACTCTCCTGAAGTACTAGAAGTACGATGAAATTGTATGTTTATGTATTATATCAACTCGGTATTTTTAAGACATTGCAGCATTTTCAAGCTGTGTTTGTGCAATAAAACCAGATATTTTATGTCAAAACATTATCTTTTCTTAACCCTTACCAAGTGTGTTTTGTGCCCAAGCCTAACCGGACTTTAACCACAGTGCTGCCATAACATAAAATCGAAAATTGCAACCTAAAGTTTTAACATATCCGTAGTTTGCAGAGATGATCGTAGCTGTTCTCAAGCTTTCAGTCATTTTCAGTCAGTCAATAACTACATAGAATAAAAACATGATCTCCCACGCCTGCATGATTAGATGTGCGTCATGACCTTGGACATATTTAAATCATATTGAATGTCTGAAACCATGCCAGTGTGGCAGCCTCAGCTGTAGGTGAGTGTAACACAGACACAGGCCATCACGGGATAGAAACCTCATCTCTCAAATCTGTTTGGGAGCAAATTACTGGCCGGGTCGATGACCAGTAAGCACATGAATGGATCAATATCTTCACTCTGAGGGAACAGTCTTCACTTATAATGACAATGTATTGACTTTTTAATAACCGCTCGTGTTTCAGCAGCGCTAATCATTTTGCTTCCCCTGAAAATGGATCCTTAACTGTGTATTTGTGTGTGCGGTTTTGTGTGTGTGATTGAATGGGTGAATGGTTTTCTGCGTCTGTGTGTGTGCATTTGTTTATGTATGAAAGGTCACGCATGCATAACTGGCTGCATGTGTGTGGCATCTGTGTGAGCCTGAATGGATAAGTACGTGTGTGTGCACATGTGTGTCAACATGTGTCTGCGTCCCATTTATGGATTTAAGCCAAATGTGAGGCAACTAATTGGCCGGGTCTTGCTGTCAACTATCTTACCAGCTGCTAAAATTAAAACGCTTTTTTTTTTTTTTTTCAGCAATAAAACTAGATGCTACTGGTAATTGAGAGCCACCTGACAGGTCACTTTGACTGTCCAGGTATTATGACCCTTAAATTGTCTGCCCGGCTGTTTGCTGGTCCTGAGCTGAAGGTTTGGAGGTACAGTGGCCAACATGAGCCATCCTGCTCTGACAGACTGCTCCCTATAAATAAATGATGGACTGTGTGTGCAATGGTCGATGACTGAAATAGCAGCATTGCTGACGTGCTGCTGCTTTCATCCTTCCCTTGTCTCAACAGCTGGGAGTTGCACACAATTTCACTTAAACAAGATCATGAGTTTATGTAACAATCAATGCACCAAGTAAGAGGATGTGTAGTTTATATGAGCAAATCATAGTATAGGTATGTTTTTTAAACTTAAAAAAAGCTCATTTTTAAAGCATTTCTTGTTTTCCCTGCAGACATTCAAGTCATTTCTAGCAGCATCACTGGAGGCAATGTGCTGTCAGTCAGTTGGTCAGTTTTTACACCACTTTGGTTCAGACTGAAATATCTCAACAACAACTAGATGGATTGCCAAAACATTTTTGTACAGGCATCCATTGTGCCCAGAGGAGTAATCTTAATGACTTTGGCGATCCTCTGAATTCCTCACGTGCAACTCTGAGGTTGACATTTGTGCCTTTGAAGGAAATGTCTTGACAACTATTTCATGCATTGCTATGAAATATGGTACTAGACTGCCCCAGATGTCCTGAAAATTTTCAGACAGTCTTAATTTCTAAGCAGTTTTCTGAATCCTGTCTTTTTTGTGCAGGAACTTAGATTAAACCTGAGTTTCAATTAGCTATAGATTAATAGAAAAATTGAGAACTGATTATTGTGAATATTTTTGGAGTTCCAGCTCAGGCTACATCAGGTCTCTTGTCTACATGAATTCTGGCTGTTTTAATTCTTTGTAGCTGTGTAAAGCGGTGCTACAAATTGACACTTCTCATGACAGCATCGTGGAGCTATGAAGTTTCTGTATTAATGCATTTATGGAGGGAAATTAAATCATCCATCGCTGACATGGAGCCCAGTGTCTCAGCACCTGCTGAACATCTGGCCAAAAAGCAAAAAGTCTGCAGGAAAGAATTTGGCATTGCATGTCTTTTTCCTAATGACAGCAACCTCGTGAACAAAAATAACTAATTTTAGCACTTTCACATCCTTTCCTGTTTGTTGATACTGAATATAACACACTGGATGTCCCCCCACTGTGGCCACGAGACCACGCCCACCCCCAACTCCCCTTATTATGACACCATAACTAGCAAAACATGATGCTATATACACAAGATGGTATTATAACAAAAAAAAACCTGAGGATTTCTTATTAATTGGAAAGATTTGTGATTTGTGCATCTTTTTGTGGATTTTAGACCTACAATTCATGAACACGTAAGTATAAGATTCTATTGAAAGCTCTGACTTAATGATGTGGCCATGGGTAGAACTCAAGCTTAATGGATCCATGGAGAGAAATTTGTGTATCTACTGAAAGAGGATTTGCAAACTTACATAAATTCCTCTAACTGTTTTCTTCATCATTCTGGAGGAGAGCCTGTGTCCTGAGGCAGTGCTGTTGTATTTGCATAAAAATCAAAATGTTTTTTTCTTGAATGAGGTAAATTGGTAATGCCACTCTGGTATATATAAGAGCTGTCCAGCTGTCACACTGCTGTTTCAGCACTGAAGGTTGGAACTATGACAACAGAGCAGAATCTATATAAGTCAGGGCAGAGATGAGTCTTCAGACTTTAATGTGACAAAAACCAAACAGAGTTCAGGATTTTGGCTGAGAAGCTCTGCAATTACTTGATGTGCAAACTAAATGTTGGCATAAACACTTGCGTAGGACTGAAAATACACAGCCTAATCTCACTTGCAAATATGGAGTGATTATTTCTGAACTCACTTCCCTCTGAAAATTATGGCAAAAATCTAAAATCATCCCCTCTGTGTACACAAATACAGAAAACAAGCAACTTTTTGTGATAAAGAAAGCATTGTACCGCTCTCCATAATTTCTTCTAAAAGTAATCTGAGTGACAGACGGATTTGTTCATGTAGGTGAAAGCAAATATAACCCGGAGTGCCATGTCTTCCTCCTTGTGTCTAGCTCACTGCAGTATTCAGAGAGAGGAGAGGAGAAGCGGGCCTGTGTTAAGTGTCTTATTAGTGGGAAATGACTGCAGTGTCAGACGAGCCCAAGCTGTCACCGTGCACCCATCATTAGAATAAGCATGAGAAGCTCTTGTCGTGGATGGAATCACATTTTAATCCCCACCACATTATAGCTGTGGTGAGGAAGGTCAGCACTCAGGCACATTTAAGCAGGAATAAACCCCCTTGAGAGCTTATGATAATGTCTTCCCTCAATGGGAAATATTGGTCATATTTTAGTTTCAAGCTTTTTGTAGAATACGGCACGGCTAATGAAGAGCCTAATGTAATGCAGCTGCGCGGGCCGCCATGGTAACCATGAATAATTCAGCCTACTTGTTCTTTGGTTTCCTGGTCTCAGGAGGGTTCTGCCTATATTGTCCATTATGACAGGCCATTATCCAGCCTTCAGCCTGCAAGCTCTCAGATGGTGCGCAGAGCCCATTTGTTACCCCTCTTGCCCCTGGTAACCTTCAACCAGCTGGAGAGAATGATTGAGACTATACTGTTATATAAACATGAGAGCAAGAGGTGCAAGAGGCAAGAAAACAAAGAGAGACCCCTCCACACCGGGGAATTCAAGGAGGCCTTTCCATTTCATTACAAGTGCATATTACATCTGCCTAGAAGGCCATCAGTTACTCTTTGAATACAAATTGCACCAACAGACCACTATGATATATTAATGTGCATTGTGCATGTCCTCTTTTGATCTGTGGTGGAAGATGTATTCAGATGCTTTACATAAGCAAAAGCAGCAATACCACAGTGTAAAAATACTCAATACAAGTAAAAGTCTTGCATTCAAAATATTGAATATGAAAGTATTCTCAGCAAAATGCATTTAAAGTGTAGAAAGTGAAAGTAATCATTATGAAGAAATACTCCTTTCAGTATTAAACATTGTTATATATTATTGATCTGTTAAAAGCGCAGTCATGGATTTACACATAAAAGTCTATTTGCCTCAACTCATGTCATTTTAGTCAGAAAAAAAATCTGGGCTGGTAACCAGAACTCTACAGTTGGCTATATTTCTGCTTGAGGCTAGCAGCTCGAGGCTACAGTAGCCGCTACCAGCGTAACAGGCCCATACATCCAACGGAACGGTCAGTGGTCGAGCTGCATTATGGGTAATATAGGCAGATGGTTTTGAAAAGCAGAAGATGTGTGGAATTAAACATGATATCTCTGATTCTGCTCTACACAGTCTTACAGGAGTGTAATGCTAAATCAGTGGAGTCCTGTAGCTGCTTGAGATGGAGCTAATTTTTACGACTTATTCCAGCTTTTGGTAGTTTGATAAATAATAATGCATCATGTTTTACTACATGACTACATGTTTTGTATGTAAAATCTTAACTTTCTAAGTAACTATAACGCTCAACTAAATGTAGTGATGTATGAAGTTCAGTGCAATATTTGCTTCTGAATTGCAGCCATTTAGAAGTAGAGAGCATAAAATGGAAATACTCAAAATTGTGCTTTAGTAAAATACTTGTACTTAATTATATTCCACCATTGGCTTTGAGCTGTTTTCTGGTTTCAGTCTCCCTGACATTTCATTCATTGTGAATATCAATGATCAAATCACTTCCTATAGTTTAAAGATGGAGCAAAGAAGAGATTCAGTCTTAAAGGGAATTAATTGTGTGATTGCAGTTGGTCTGGAACGTAGTCAGTATTGGACCAGGCCAGTTGAGGAGGTGTGATGCATTTGATCTAGTCATTAAGACGGGCAGGGTGCTCTGTGCCTTGGTACCTCAGCCATTTCAAATCAATGCCTGTGGCGGATCTCAAATCAATGAGCGTGTTGCATCTCAGAGACTCATCAGTGGCCAGTCCCTGAGGGCCTGGATAGCATGGAAGAAGGAGAGGGAGATAGACACTGGGAGAGAGGAGGAGGGAGGGGGGCACCCTCTCAGCTACTGACCTCCATAATTACCCTGTGCTACTGCCTGAATCCAAATGCGATCCGATTGAGATAATTGCCTATTGGAAACGCCATTGAACCTTAGTCCAGTCACAGCTCTCAGTGATCTCTGCCTGGACACTCCTGAACCTATGTCACGCTGTGGCCGAGCTGCTGCTGCTGTGCTAAGGCCTGATATTTAGCAGAGGAGTGAATTGAGACTGATGTTTGTGTTCTTGTGATTCCAGCCCAGCCATTGTCCCAAGGGCATGGCACTGTAATCAGGGCCATGATAGCATCTCTTGGGGGGACAAGGAGGAAGCAGGGCCTGTGGGCTGATCCAGAGGGCAGATATATTTATCTAGGTAATGAGAGCCCAAACACTGTGGCTCTGTGGGGAGGGCCGGGGACATGGCCTAGTGCGCCGAGAGACCCGCCAATGCCATGGCGGCGTGGTCCCCGTGCTGCTCATTAAACTTCCATCAGCGTGTGGTCACCATGTTCCTGCCAGGCCTCCAAAGTGCCCGTTATTAATTCATGAAAGCACACCGCACATGTGATTGAGTCTGGCGAGCAGTGAAGCATTGAAGCACGAGAGATGGGGGAAATATTGTCTGTGTCTGAACACCCAACCCTCCACCAAACCCCTCCCACGTTTTCCCTCTGGCAGTGTGCCCTTGAAAAAAAAAAAAAAAAATACAGAGACAGAGACACAGATACACTATGTTGTGAAACATTAATAGCCCCTGCTGCAGTTTGCCTACAGCTGGAAAGAGAGCAATGCAGGTCATGTGAGTGTGTGTGTGTGTGTGTGTGTGTGTGTGTGTGTGTGGGTGGGTGTGTGAGCACATTTATGAATGTATGTGCTTCAGGATGTGCACGCATGTTTTGAGCCCATTTGCTTTAGTGTTTTTTAAATGTGGAGGAGGTGGTCGTGTATTGTCAAGACATTCTGTGTGAATATATTACCAACAAACGCAGCGTTGTTTTGGGACGGGATGCTTGTATATATGGTGAGCCAGCCGCTTTTATCTTTGCTCCGCAGACGTGCTCTCTAAAGCTTGTGTTGGGAGGGCCGCTTTTAAAAAGGAGACAGTAAATTGGCCTGGATATGGATTGTTGCAATTGAATTTAAAACATTAGCTCCAGGATAATAAGGGTTGCTATAGAGAAAATCTAGGAAATGCATTTGGTCGTTAGAGCATGGAGGGATGGGACTAATGGCGTACGGGGGTGGGCTGAGGGTGGAGGCAAAAAACGATGAAAACCATTTTTAGGATGAATGGGTTATTTGAGGGAGAGAGTGAGAAAGAGAAGGAGAGAGAGGAAGTGAAATAGAAAAGGGGAGACGAGGGAGACGGCAAGAGAGAGGGGTGCTACATGATTTCAAATTAACCATTATTGTAGGCTGTGACATGTATTATGTCTCCTGAGGCTCCGAATCTTGAGCTCATTTTCACGGAGAAGAGGGGAATAAGAGTCCAATGTCACAGTTTGAACATGTACAGCTGGCTTGAGCTCCTCATCTTACGGCCAATTATAACTCCTCTTCTTCCAAATCCTTACCCCAGCTCTCCAAGGCAAATCTCGCCATGCATAGCTTATTGTTAGCCTCACTCGATGTCCAATTAACAGAATGTTCCTCTCACTTGCTTCCCTCCCCCTGCAGTGGAAAATAAGACAGTGACCAGTAAAACTGTGTTAAGCTGCAGCAGCACTCTTCATCAATATAATGATAAGGTAATAGCAGTGGGAGTATTTAGATTTAGCTATTGCATCTATGCAAGAAAGAGCATAGGATTATAATTATGTATAATTGTTTCCTGATAGAGGCATTTTGCTGCTATCACAAGTGGGAAGTTATTAGCACTGTTCTTGTTCTGTTCGTATCATAATTTAAATTACAGATCAGGGATAATATATCTATACTTTGCATTAACAGTATGTGAATGAAAATGGTATATTAATTACTTTAAATCAACAGTTCACCTGTTTTTTGATCTGTTCTCTGAGGTGTGAGCCTCAGGTTACGAATCTACTGAAGCTCATCTCATAATTGGCATTGGGAGGGACAAAAGATTAGACAGAACATGAAACTGACCTTGTTCTAGCCTGTGAGAAAGACAAAAAAAAAAAAACCCTCTGCGTCAGCTTACCTTCCTTAGCTAGTCGTGCAGAAACGACAATGGCAACTGTTGAGAGAGCAAGAGAGAGAGAAGAGAAAGAGAGGGGAATGTTTTACTACATCATATTAGCTTGTGTTTACTATCTTCAAATGTGAAAGGCAGTGGTAATAATGTGGTGCTGTCCAGCCCAGGAGCATCTCTGTCACATTTCATTAGAGTGTAATTAATAAGACGAGCCGAAAAAGCTCTTCTCGTATTAATAGCTGCATTAAACTGCAGTGTTTATGATATCATTAGGCCAGTATGTGGTGCCATTATCAGATGGGTGGAAAATGCAGCACTACAATTATACAGAGAGCTTTAAGTCCAGTGTGAAACAAGCCATGATTATTACATGAATTTCATTATAGACGTGATTAGCTGTATTTACTTGTTTTGTCTGTGATATTAATTAAATTGGGATGTTGTTTCATGTCTAATGCAAGTACATGTGAACTACATGCAGGTGCCAGGGCAGATACAATTCTGTGAACTGATCAGAATCATAAATTGACACTGACAGTTCCCTCAATGTTATGATCTTGCCGTCAAAGATGAAAAGGCCCCGTGTCCATACAGAGCCATGATACCAGCAGGCTCCATTTACAGACATGTGTTTTATTTTACCTTGCCTATCGTTGACAATCATTAGAAACAGAAGACATCATGATGCATTACCTACAGCCTGTTTTATAGTCTTTCTGAACTTGTATTGGCATACTGATACTGAGTGGATAAATCCATATAACCATTTGTG
The DNA here is from genome assembly GCF_051107435.1 of Chaetodon auriga. NCBI lineage: Eukaryota > Metazoa > Chordata > Actinopteri > Chaetodontiformes > Chaetodontidae > Chaetodon > Chaetodon auriga. The sequence goes on along the minus strand of NC_135079.1, from coordinate 11,110,555 downwards.
ATTGATTCCTTGGTTCATGTGAGTGTAAAATGTGTCTTCCCAAGATCCCAGTGTCTCAAAGTCGTTGATCACAAGACTTCATGGTACTGCGCCAAGCAACTGGGAAATGTACACATTAACACGCTTTTCACAGTTATTGACCATAGACAGTCCTCTATGGGAACTCAGAGGTACCAACAGCGACATGACGTGCTGTAGTGTCTACATTAGATCCCTATGGTGTGCAGAATGAGCGTATAGTTTAGGCACTTTTTAAGTTTCAGAAAAACTCTGAGTAAATTACAAGCCTACTTCAACTTGCTTTATGACTCTCAGCAAGAAATACTATCAGCAGTTCAAGCGGGCTGACATTTTTATCAGTGTTTGTTTTGGCTAAGTAGCCCACACCAAAGAAGAGACTGCCCATTATTCCAAAACCCCAATAGTCCAAAATGTCCTAAAAGAGCCGCCCATTGTCCTTCTGATTGGCTTGTGGTTGCTTGGTTAGGGTTAGATGGTTATGGTTAGGAAAAAATGTCAGGATCAGAGCCAATCAAAGGCAGATAGCAGGGGGCAGCTCTTTGAGGATATGGGTGGGGAACAAATAACACAGGGAATTGGAATAACGGGCCTTTGGAACAATGGTATGGCACCCCCAACAGATGTGCAAGAAAAGGGGCGTGTAATCTACAGCAGTGAGTGACGGCATCAGGGTTGTGACCTCCACAAGGGCTTGTGACATGAATGTCAAAATTTAATTCCTGGTCTAGACAATAATTTAAAGATTATTACATTTCTTACATGGCTGTTATCATCCGGTAACAACCCGGTCTACAGTTAAGAGTACTGGATTGGAAACACTAGGTATTGCATAGTCCCTGAAATGTGCACATGCATGTGCACAAAAATACACCGACGCATACACATAGACACACGCCACAGACGTGACCCCTCGCAGCTCCTCCAGGGAGCGATTTCTCGTCTCACCTTCAGAGTGAAAGGCATACAGTATTAGCTCACATTTACTGCAGCTCGGAGAGAAGCGTGCTCTCTGCCAGCAGAGCAGAGATTTACCACCGCCAAATGTGTGCCACCTGTCTGCCCTGTCTGTCTGCCACCAGGGCTGCTGCCCAAGAGGAACCATTAGCAGACCTCTCTGACACTGTCTCAGCCCCCACTGGGGAGGACAGATGACATGTGCTGGCTCAGGTAATGTTACATATCAAGTACTTTTCCTTTGAGGATAAAACTCATTATGAAGCAAGAAATACATTTATGTGTTGCAATGCGGCACAAGCATTTTGATGATCTAAGAAAATGAACTTCGGGAGAAGCGTTATGGTGTTTTGTTTAGCTTTCAAATTGCCCCTCCAAACAGTCTGCTGAGTCTCTCGGATGCAGGACTTCCTAGCAGAGGGACATTTGTGGTATATGTGTCAGAAATGTGTTAGTAATGTAGTAGCATAGTCGCGAGGGGCGCTGTGGAGGAACAAGTCCCACTGGGAGACAGATGGCACTGGCCACAGAAGTACGAGGCGTGTGCTGGCTCGGCACATTCACTGTAGGGCCTGATCTCAACACCTCACCCCTTTCGATTAATCAAGCCTGCCTTGGTTATTTAAGGCCCCTGATTAATCACGCAGGATAACTGAGGTGATAGATTAGGGTTAAAGGAAAGTTCGGGCATTTGAAGATAAAAGGGTTTATTCGGGGCTAGTCTGGCACTGCAGTCAACAACCATCTGACCAAAAGGCTGCAATCAAGATTCAGGACCTTTCAGTGCAATGAATTTAAGTATTCATCACTGAGACAAATTTTCTTCGGGCCGTCATTTGTAATGTGATATTCTGACTTGGTGTTTCAGTGCTGTGTGTCCATAAACAGACAGATAAAGGTCAGAGAGCGCAGACTGGACTAAAGTTATCTCTCTTTCTTGCTAAAATGGAAATGATGCTGTGGGTGGTTTTGCAGAGGTGGTAATACGGGGTGTGCCCTTTTCAAATCACTATGAAGAAATGGCATTAAACCTTCTTTAAATGATTTTTTTTTTTTTTTAATCATAGGTGGCGTGAGTGTTAATTCTGATGGGTAAGTGAGGCAGCAAGAGCCCGAGAGCAGAGCTCTTCAGGCCTCTTCACTGGTAATTTAACTGCTGTATGTGAGAGGATATGCATACATCAACACTCAACACCTCAACACTTGCAATTGGCGGGGACGGGGGGAATGTGTGAGTGTGTGTGTGTCTTTCTGCAGCTCAGCAGAACATTGGCATTGAATCTGCACAAGGAGCCATCAGAATAACATTTCAGTCCCTCACTATGTGAATGCTAGCTCATGTTAAGAGTTGAAAAATCAAGGTTGCAATTACTTGTGTTTATAAAAATGTGTTTCATGGCCCTTTGTGTGTCAGTAGAGGCCCCTTTAAGCAGCAGGTGTATCGGTGTAATCACAGCACTGGGTTGTAGTGAATAGAGTGTGTCTTGTTCATGAGCAGGCATTCCTGCTGCACTGCAATAACAAGTCCTTCGTTTGCTAATGAGCGTCTAAAGTGAGACAGTCTGGTGTGCTGTTAAATGGCAGAGAGAGCTGTGAGGATCTTATTCGAACACTTAAAGCTGACTTGATCTTCTGTCTTTACTCTTGCCAGCTGCTCTTTGCTCTGACAGACAAGAGCACATTTCTTGGAAAGAAGATTCTGGTTGAGCCGTTTACCTGCCAATCAAAACCCAAGGGGTCAACCCCCCCCCCGAGGGGATAGCATGCTCTCACTGCCTCAGGCCGTCATGCACTGTGGGTCTCCACATGAACCCTGCCGCATGTGTGTTGATGTAGGATCATTTGAGCATGTCAGCGCACAGAGAGTATGCTATGTCTATAAGGGGCCACAGTTAAGTTTACACTAATTAAGTGTGGCTGAACTTTTCACGGCAATGCATAGCTTCCAAGCAGTGGGACACAATTCTATATTTAAATCGTAGATGCAGCAAGGTTATTTACAGCTGGGAACATTATCCAACACATTCTCATTTTGCTGAATCCAAATGAAAACTGCCACCTGAGTGCACAGATTGTGAGACTTGAGGCGCGCTTGTTTCTTCTCTTTGGAAATATATATCCAAAATTTACACATCAAAATGTGCAGAACAGTCCCTTCCACGGTCATGCTATTATGTAGTGCACATTAACATTATTAACTTAAGAAATTGTACGCAGTTAATCTTATATAGTAATAGTTGGCTAAGGTGTAATTTAACTGCTTTATATACTTACAGGTAGTTTGATATATATTTCAAGAGCTAATCATATGTTTTTAAGTTAATAGTAGAACTGGACTGATAAATTTGCCAGCTAATGTCATGATATTAGGTTTTCACAGGATTATTGTTATTGGCACACATATATTTGATAAACAAATTTAAAGGATTCCATCCAAAAATATTTGTTTTACTGTGCTGTTATATTAAAAAAACACATTAATAAATACATTGATAAATAGTTATTGTATTTTTTTAATTCACAAATATCATTAACCTCAAAAAAAAAAAAAATGTCAGGCTCCAACAACTAACTAAAGCTCTAAAATAAAGCAGTGAATTCAAAAATAATAATACAAAGAAACATAAAATGAAAATAATCTAGTGAAGTACAAGTACCTCAATACTGACCTTAGATACAGTATTGTTGTAGAATCTCCTTTAGTTGCTGTTTCACATGGCTTTAGTAAGCTGCTAGGGCGTTTTAAGATGCCATTTGGGTTGTGTGTGGGCTCCAGTCTTTTGTATGATTGTATTAGAAATATTTATTTCTGGTTCTATATTTTTGTTTAATTGTCATTTGGCATGTCTCGTCTGTATTATGCTGTTTGTCTGTAACCATTCCATATATATATATATATATATGCAAATATGTGAAAATATGTGAAATGGAGGACACACTATGGAAGGATACTGTGACATTTCACAATAGCAGTCTAATCTGAGCTAACGCTCTTAAACAATGTGGCACCTGATTGTTGGCTTATCCCGGGGCCTGTGGTCACTGAGGCCTGTCGTCCAGTCGGTGCCCTGCTCTCTTGGGGCTTTAGTGAAGCTCTGCAGCTGAGAAGGGAAAGGGGAATTGCCTGCTGAGAGGGGTGGAGGGCGCAGCAATGCAGGGGTGCTGAAATTCGTGCTCTCATAAGACTCTCTCCCTCTCCCCTTCTCAGCAGGGCCCTGTTGCCACCTCCCCCTCAGCCTGTCTCCCCCACTGCTCCTCCCACATGACAGAGGAGCCGGCGGAGCAGCTGGGGTTAGGGATACTTGTCAGCAGGGTGATCGTGTGTCCTCTGAGTCTGTCCCCTGTCTGTCCCATAGCCACGTCGACTGACAGCCAGCATCAGCTGATTATCGCCACTGTGGCAGTAAAAGAAACCCACTTTGGCAGTGACAGGCTTATGACCTGCAAGACATGCTCATATTGAGTAACCAGCACTTCATCTGGAGGCTCAGGCTGTGTTACCCTAGCCTTGAGAACACACTACTGGGCAGATAGTCTGACACATTAGCAATCTGTTTAAGGTTAAAGGATCAAATCATAGCCACGGTCATAAATTGCATCTGTTACCCGTACAAGATGTTTATGTGTTTGAACGCTGTAATTGAACTTTATTGCTTTTTGGACACACAGAGCAGAGAGACTGTCCCGAGCTAAATGCGATTCTAATCGTATCCACAAGAACTTGTCTAATAGATCATTAACCAAAAGGTTTACTCATCATTAAACCACCGCTTTGCTATGTTTGAATAAGTTATATTGCTGACTGAAGGCAAGTGTGGAAACGACAGAGTACGAGCAAGGCGCTCAGAAAAGTTATTTTAATCCCTCCTGACCAGTCGTGCTTGCTGTTTGTGTATTTTGAGAATCTCTGAGAGGTTAACACCCCCTGTGCTCAGAGGCTCAGACAGACTACTGGTGTCTGGTATCAAGCTGAATTAAAGCTATGTCAACACATTCAGTCAGCCAGGCTTACATTACAGAGGCCCCCCATTCGTCTCTTATCTGAGGCACAGACATAAAGTCAGCTACATTTCAAACACATACACTCACTCAAACACACATGAGATACTCCACTGTTCCCCGTGTTTATTCTCTAAATATATTTTTGTGTTGAAATTTAAATGAGTTTGGAAATCTTTCTATTGTTTGCCGTGAGGACATGTTTTCCTTGTTTACAATGCGCAAAGATTAGAAAGCGCTGAGAGATATTATTTATGGATGGAATCAAATTAAAAGTCTCATCCTTGTGCCCATAAGCATCAGCATGGAATTAAATTATTGAGAGTACGTTTTTGGGGTTGTGTGCTGGCTGAAGTATAGCTCTGGAGTGGCAGACATTGTAACGTTTCCTTGCTGACTGAGTGTGTTATTGTGTCACCAGCCTCGGGGCCCTCGTGCTGCAGACTAACAGTAACTGACTAGCTCAGGCTTATGCTGTTATGTAAAGGAGCCCGGTCCAATGGGAGAGGCGGACTGCCGCCTGGTGAAGTCGGCGCGAATGAGGCGACGTTGATGCTGTCCTCAGACTCCTGTTGTTCTGCTGATTGCCTGTGTGTGTGGCTTGTTAGGCTGCTGAAAGCATTGCGTTTAGCCCCAGAGACGGTGGCTTGAAGGTGACATCTGTCTGGGAGGTAGAGGGGAGAGGAGAGGGAGAGTGCTGCGCCATGCTGCTATAAATACGCGGCGGCCGTGACAGCTCACAGAGGAAGCAGCTGAGAAGAGGAGCTTTGCTATGCTGCATACCTCCTAGTGACCCTGTCACTTCCACAGAGGTCTTAATTATTCTGCACTGGCAGCTCCCCTCTGCTCACTGCTGAAGCTGTGACACACGGGGGCTTGTCAGAGGAAAGGGCCACACTGTTCTCTCGAACATACTGCACCCACAGAACATGTAAACAGCAGTTTGGTTCAGTGTATAAACACAGTAATCCCTATATAAAACTGTCATTTAGGTTTTAAATTAGTATGCCCTTGTGTACTTCAGCGCACGTTTTTGCAGCCTGATGCCATTTATCCTGCGATTATTTCGTACATTCTCCAGAGACTGCATGCTGACACACATAATTTGTCATCTTTTGCCTCACAATTACTTCAGTAGCTTTGTAACTTCAATTGTTCTCTGATATTGCAATTTCATCTTCTTTGTTCCCTCTCGATTTATTTGTATACACCCATTACTTATGATTACACCTATTTACTCTTACAAGCTCTTTCTTGTACTTTGTTTTGTCGCTGGAAATGTCACCACAGAAATGATTCAGTTAGATGTGCAGTTTCTAATCTTATACTCAGGGTTGCAGTCCATAAAACAAGTCATATTTTAGCATAGTGTGAATGACCCCTGTCACCCTGTGAATGACGCTATTGGCTTTAACGGCTGGTGCTGGTATGGAGGTACATCTTTATCACCTTTGCAGGCTTAATGGCGACTTATAAATGGGGCTAGTGTTTCCACACTCAGGTTTCAGCATGGTCAAGGTCACAAACTAGTTCCTGTTACACATGCAAAACTCGCGCAACTACACTGACACACGCATAAGCGTACAGTATACACATGCACATTTCAAAATGTCTTTGTTTTCGTGTTTTTCTGAGGGACAACAGCAATATCGTCCAGGCATTTTGGTTTTATTTGTCTGCAATCTGATTTAAAGCATCTCATAATTACACTGTTCCCATCCTTGTTCATCACCTGATACCAGACAGCCTTTTTGCTGCATTTTCAATTTTGCACCACATCGCTGGCAAGATAAGTGCCCACGACTCACCCTGAAATAATTCCTCATGTTGTTCCTGCAGAGCCATAACCAGCACTCTGCCCTGACAATGACTGATACTGTTGTGTTGCCTTTATCTGGGCTCAATTGTGCGCTTATGCATGAGTGTGTGTGTGCGACACTAACTGGCACCAGTGGATAGATTACCTAATACAGTCCAAGCACGTTATTAGACCCCAGGGCGCTGGCTAAGTCACTCTGAGTTCTGTTTCTGGCCTTTTAATTATTCATCAAGGTATTGCCTGGGATGTAACCTCAATTACTGTGGGCTGCGGGGCCAGGTCACGTGTTGTTAACACTGCGCTGTGATCAGAGCCACCACAGGGAAGGCTGCCAACGGGAAGAAGTGCTCTGTGGCTTGGCACTCCACCCACCACCACTGATTGGCTCACATTTAGCAGGATGCTGGCTGCACTGAGGGCAGGGAGGGGAGGGGCATTCTTCAGATTCCCTGTAGCCACAATGGGGAGAGGAGGATGGTGTAAATACTGTAAATCAAAGCTTGATTGGTGTGATCAGCGTGGTGTGAGCAGCCGTATGAGGCTGAAGGAGGGAGGAGGAGTGGGGGCGAGGAACAGCTGAAGGTTTTAATGAGCCAAGAGGAGGGTGAGATGTGAGCTCTCTCTCTTGGGCCCACCTGTAGTGGGCAGACAGGCTGTGCACCTGCAGTCCTGGAGCCCTCAGCACATAGAGCAGAGGGGGAGAGAGAGAAACTGGCAACCCAGCAACACTTGACAGAAGGACACAGGGATGAGAGGCTGGTCTGATTTGAGTGGCCAGAAGGTGCCAAAACTAAGGACATCGTCTATCACATGCTCCCTGTTTTTAGTGTTGCCATGTTGAAATTGGGGTATTATCTCACCTTTCATTATTTCTGTTTAAAAGAGAAAGAGGAAAATAAGCTAAATTCAGCGTTCCCGCCTCAGTTTGCACCTTTAATATGCCATCTGCATTTCCATTTGTAACATCCATAAAGTTGAACAGCCAGAGCTGAATTTCCGTACTTCTATCAGATTTGGTGGGAGTGATCAGACATCCCATTTCTCGGCTGATTTGTGCCGATCATGTGTGGCCGTCCCCTGTGCCTGCGTCGCTCTGACAACCATGCCATGCATATCCAGGTAGTGATAATGAGAGCTGCTGTCATGGCGATCTATGACTAACAGCAGTTTCACGCTGTGTTAAATCAGGCCTGCTGCCTTGTTAGAGTCTGCTCCCTCAGGCCACACCTACCTTTACCATCTGATAACGAGGCCTCCAAATCCCACGAGTTAGGATGTAAAAAGATGATGATCGTAAGGTGACAAATGTACAGATATTTTTACTGACGATGTTATCCATACACCCTCACAATCGCATAAATAATCCCCCGCCCCTTGATGTTCCACTGCACTGATCAAGCGTGACACCTGCCAATTCTGCAGCTCTGAACCGTGGTTAAATAAACAATACAGTAAACGGTCCTGTAAAGATTTGTCCATTAATTTAGTTGTTGATCATCAGAAAAATAACCTGCAACAATTTTCAAAATTGATTTATTAGTTTTCAATGCTAGCTACCAAAACACCTTTAGGTTATGGACTGTGTGTCATATAAAACAAGCAATTTGAAGATGCCACCTGGGGCTCTGACAGATATTTTCACTATTTTCTGTTATCCTAGAGGCCAACCAGCTCATTGAGAAAATTAAAAAAGATTAATCTATCATAGAAATGGTGGGTTCCCATTTTGTTTACCTCATGTACACACACAAGGACACATGTAAGTGGGTGACACACATTGATACCAGTGGCTCACACTATTCCACTGGCCTACAGGTGGTGGTAATGTGATAAGAAACATGGAAATGTGCCATCAAAGGCAGGGAAGAAGAAGACTGTAAGCTAACTGCAAGTAATCATGGTTAATAATGCTGGTGTCAAACTTTTAAGGAAAAGTGTCTTTGGAGGCAGCAGTAACTCAGCCCGTAATCACTAGGCTAGGAAACTGGTTTGAGTCCAATGTGCCCAATAGCAAGGCACCTAACCCCTAACTGCTCGGGGTACTGGGATGTGGCGACCCATGTGAGTGTGCGATAAAGTACTGATTAGAGTGTAAAGCTGAATTACCCCCAATACGCATCGCAATGTCCTGAAGCCCATATCATCAAAATGCCAAAAAATCAAAGACAAAAGAAGCAAATCCTCACAACTGAGAAGCTTAAACTCTGGAGTGTTACTGAATGTGTCATTGATTAATCGGTTATCAAAACGTTTGCTGATTATTTTTGTTAAACAGCTAATTGACTATTTAATCATTCCAGCTCTACATGAAATGATCATCTCTGAAAATAATCAATCGTTGCAGCGTTGAACGTCATATCAACATATCTGGAGACAAGCTGTTTCGTCTGTGCTGCAGCTCCCCTGCTGTGGGCAACTGTATTGTGTTACACCCAGAAGAGATGAGCAGATGTCCCAGAGAAGTGCTACCAGAGCTCCAGGCAGCTCGTCCTGGGGGGGCGGGGGGGGAGGGGGCAGCAGACAGGAAGCAGCTCCAGATGGGACATCCTGTGTCATAAATATTGTGTGAATTGTGCTGCCTATAATCGCACATGCCTAGTTGTGCTTTGCTTCCAAGTAACCTTGACTGTGGATTTACAAGTACGGACATAAATTACAGTGAATGATCTAGAGGCAGCAAGAGTGTTCAGTGAAATGTGGACAATGTTTGGAGTTGTGGCTCGTGAATAACATATTATGTCTAGTTCCTTTTTTTCCCTGCGTCATAGAAGCAGACTTGAGTGTTTTTTTTTTCTTTATGTTACAGTGACAGTAATAACTAGAGTCTATATGAAACAAAAATGCACATTAATTTGCTACCCGACAGCTTTTCTCCCTTATTAGTTTTTATCTGGTGGATTAATTATGTCTTCTCTCTAAAGGTCCTGTTTAGATAATGTAGTAGGCGCTAATTAACCAGCTTGCCCTCCCACTTGTAGCTAAGGTCACGATATTGCTTTGTTCATGTTGATCCAGCAGCTAAGCCATACACTCTCCGCTTTCCATTATGCTTAAACCAGAGCACGCTGAAGTAAACCTACAAAATGAATTCTGGGGCAAGAAATGCAAACGCTGTGCGAGCCATGTGAGCTGAGTGGATTATCTATAGCTGCAGTCCTGCTGCTTCTCTGGGATAGTGCCTTTTATTATGGAGTGTTTTATTGCTGCCAGGAGTAAAGCTGACAAGGAAGAGGCAGCTATAAAATGAAGCCTCCCATTCTTGGTCGTCTGCCACCTCCTGTGAAAGCTCTGCAGTCTGCATGCATGCGTGTTCATCTCTACTGTATGTGCATGCAGGGGATTGATGTGCATTGTGAGCTTGTTTGTTTGTTCAGTTGGTATAAGATGAGAAGCTGAGTTTCTAGAATAAATAAGACATGAGTGATTACTCATGTGTCACCGTAATCTATGAGGCTCTGATACCTAATCTGTGCTGTGCTCCAACCACAGAGTGCATACAGGAGTTTATGTGTCAAACAGCACCAGGAGGAAGTTTGAGAAATGATTCATTTTAATGCGCTGCCACATCTGTTTTTGGGCTGACAGAGTTTTGGCAAAAAGAACGCATCACAAATATTTTTCCAGAACTCACAATGAGCTAATGGTCCCGTTCATAAAACAACATTTGACCAATGCTTTATATCAGTGAAGTGTGTTTGCTTTTCGCCTCATAGCTCAATTAGTCCAGAACATCAGCATCAGTCGATTCCCTGGTGGACAGTGGGATACACCAGGGGACATTTTTCCAAGCTCTGTGTGTGTTTGTGTGTGTGACAGCGTGCGGATGACCATGTTCACATGCTTTGCAGTGGGGAGCAGCAGGGATCAGTGGAAGCACAGCGCTGACAGGTTGACCCATACCAAAGCCCTCTGTCATTACAGGGATCAAACTGTTCAAGGCCACAGACTTTCACTTCAACTCCTCCCACTGAAAAAATGCTGTGCCTGCCCTCCTCACTCGCTCAAGTACAGTTACATGATCAGCCAGTTTCGAGGACCATATCAGTGTAATTTCGGCTTCTCGACATCACCGTAGATGGTCCCGGTCTTTTGAAAATTGCGTGTGCATAAGTATACACTATGCATGCTTTAGTAGATCTCAGCCTGACTGCTGTTCATGTGGAAAACACTCTGTGAGGCTTGAAAGTTGCCCAGCATCTATAATTTTACCCTTGTGAAAATTAAGCAGACACTTCTTTTTTATGAAATGACTGTATTACTCTGCGACAACCTGCTGCATATAGATATTAAATCTCTTCTACTTTTAAGTTCCTAAGAAATTAATATTTTTTTTCTTGGCTGCATCGTCTTTGGCCAAAAAATGTCTGGCTTGCTCTCATTGGGCGAGTCCCCTAAATGTGCTCCAAAACAGCAAAAAGACTTAATGTGAGCTTCCTGCCCTAAATATAAATTATACCTTTTGTATATTTGTCTTGCTAAATATGTTTAGAAGAAAACATAATTGCTGGCTGGTGCACTGACGTTTATTCCAGTAAAGAAAATGCTCCATTTTTGTCCTGCGCAGTCGTAGGGAGACATTTGGTTAGGGAGATTGGGGTTCACATTCTGCCCCAAGTTCCACGTGTGGTTAGGTTTAGGCCACTAAAACACTTAAGGGTGGTGAAAAATTGTGGTTTTGGTAAAATATTGTAAAATTAGACATGTCAAGTCAAGCATGTCAGCATTGACTTTTTTCTATATTTAACTACAGTCCACAATCTTTTCCTAACTTCAAGTGGTTTGAGTGTCTAAACTAAGATCTTACAGCCAGGCTAGCTGCTCCGTGAGCCTGCACTGTGAGCTTAACCGCTAACATCAGCATGCTAACCTGCTCACAGTGACAATGCTAACATGCCGCTGATGCATTTTGCAGGTATTTAGTTCCAAACAAAAATATTGGACAAAGTGAAATTTTGACCTGATGGTGGAGCTCTGTGAAAAGATAAGGCATCATTTAAGTAACTGCAATTCATGCTGAGGGGAGACATAAATGTGCATCAAATTACGTTGCAATCCATCTAATAGTTGCCGAGATATTTCACAAAAAAACACAAAAGTCCACCTTATTATGGCGCTAGAAGGAAAGTTAGGGGATCACCAGTCAGTGGGATTCATCCTCTGGGGAACCTGAATGTCAGTCCAAAATTTCATGTCAATCCATCAAACAGCTAGCAGCTAACATGGCTAAAACCATTATGATAGAGCTAAGAAGTCAAAAGTACATTATTCTGGTGCTGAACCTGTCAGATGTTCAACGGTTGTTTGAGGAGCATACCTGCTGCAACAGTACCGTAAGTTATATGTGTATGTACTTGTTTGTGTGTTTATGTTTTATAACAGCAGAGCAAAAGGAAGGCGTCTGTTGTGAGAAAGCATGTTTTCTCTCCTCTCTCCGTCTCTGATTACTGCTGTTTTGGCAGCTGACGCCCAGTAATGGAGACCTGGCTGTCAGGGAAATTTGTAGCTGTCTGCCGTAGAGCAGCTCTTCATTCCAATCAGCAGCTGTCAACCCAGCCTAGGCCGTTATTAATGACGGCCACTAACTGCCTCACAAATTCTCGGCACTATTTGAGAGCCAGCGTGAAATAAGGTTACACTCTCCCGATGTGCTGCTGTGGGTTAATGGAGAGGTCTCAAATATCAAACAACTCTAGAAACTGCTTCTGATCCTTCTCTCATTTTTGGGAGCTCACGCATCATATAAAGCAAAAAGTTCTGTGATTGATGATTGTAAACAATAATAAAAGCGCAAAATAAAAGTTTCGTCCTTGAGAACAGCTCAGCTGCTGGAACGGTTTGCTCTTTTGGCCAATGTTATCATGCTGAAGCCTGCGTCGTCATGTCAGCGTGTGCATTGCTGAAGTAGTCACCCTACTTGATTGACTGAGATAACTGCATCATAAAAACTTCTTTATATCCTTGTATGGTTGAGGTTGCACTAATAGAATTGTGTGTGAGGCCATAAATGCGACCGTGACAGAAAAAGCATGTGTTTGTCAGCTGTTAAACATGGGGCACGGGCATTCAGAACGGCACACTGGGGAACAGCTGCCATATAAATCACTCACCTTTGAAATGCTGCGATGAGCTCTCCGCCCTCACCGTCACTCCACGGCTGAACAGAGGAGGGATTCAGTGGGGGGAGCGGCTGACACCGGGGACATGACACCACCTCCCATCTGCCTGGCAGGCGAGGCAGCAGAGATCACCAGCGGACACCTCTCTCGCCAGGTTCCTCGCCGCTTAAGCCTGCTGCACCCCTGCTTCCTATTGCGCTCAAGGCAAAACGGTGCGGCACCGCCTAGAAAGACACAAAGAATTTTACCACAAGCAACTTCTCGACACGATTGCATTGACTCACATGGTTTCCTTCTTATCTTTCATCTGCCAGATTACTTATCCACCCTTTTAGGTTGATGAGTTACACCACAAAGACGATTGATGCTCTTGGCTATTATGGGCCTTGTAAAAGAGGCAAGATTCCTGTCCTGTGACAGGTAGCAATTAAGTCTTAAAGAGGTGTAACAAGGTCCTGGATTATCCTTGTCAGAGGTCATATCAAAGGACAGCTTGCCCGCAAAGAGAAGGATAAAGTAGATGGACTAGAGATTGTTAAAGATTTTTTTTTTTTTTTTTTTTTTTTGCCTGACCTTTGGTTCAAAGGTAATCCTTATCTCAGGAATCTTGAACCTCAAAGGTGTGGCTGTTTCCTACCCTCATTCACAAGACAATCTTTCCATCCCTCCACAGTCTGCAAAGGAATGCTCACACCTGTGGCACTTCACCCAAATGTGAAGCCTGTTGTGAGAATTTCAGCGGGGCAAAGCTTCTGCTCGCACATGCTGATCACTCCTCAGATAACAGGCTGTTGTTTTGGCAACAGCCAGGCTATCTGAGAAATGATAGAGCAAAAGAAGGAATGATGATGATAATAATAATAATAGTCACAGTTATATGAGGTGCTGGCGCCCCGGAGTCCTGCGGCTGTTTGTGGTTCATTAAGACCTGTTCTCCCCCTGCTTTAGTGTTGAGCCACATTCCACAGCATGTTAAGTTGTTTGTTAGTGGCTGTGTCGGTGCAGTGGAGGGTGGAGAAAGAGATATTTGTGAGTCAACAGCTCCACTGATCTGGGACTGAGGAAAGAGCTGTATGACACACAGCTAACCGCTCAACCACCTGTCAATCCACACATTGTTACCACCCCGCCCCGTAGGCACATCAGTGGGAAACCACTGACAATTACAGGATGCTGTAGATACTATTTCTCCAGGAGGAGGAGGAGGAGGAGGAGGAGGAGCGAACAGTTCTCGAAGTTTTCTGTGGTATTTGACCCACAGTGTCAGGTTTATAATTAAAGTGCTGCTGCATCGCGCTGATGTTGCTCTGTGGAGTCATCACAAGCGACAAGAAGTGGCTGGCAGAACAACTCAGGTCCAGATTTGATAGATTTCCTTCAGGAAAATATTGCAACAGCTTTATTAACACAGCTGACGTTTGTTCAACAGATCTAGACAGAACATTCAAACAAAAGAGTACAGGAGCCTGAAGGCACACTCGTCTGCGTGTTAGAGCAAAGAGCGCAGTGTCACACATCTCTTCAGCCGGTGCATAGTTGCCATTCACTGCCAATCAGTTTGACTAATTGATAATATGTAACAAATACACGTGGGTGAAGTTTTCTGGTTGTTTCTTCTCTCCTGTAACATGATCACATGTCTGAGGAGATGAAAGGAGAGAGAGATGTGACAGGAGGTCACAGTGCTGGAGGCAGTGCTGCAGGGAGGGGGTCTTCACACTTGTACCAGCAGTTCCATGAATGTGGTGAACTTCTTTGTTTATCTTCTTGCATACACACTCATTACTGTGCGTTTTCTGGAACCAAAGAGAAAGAAAATAACTCGCGTATTTTCTCTGAAACACGAATGTGCAAGTAATTCCCAGAAATTCCCAGAAATATTATTTAGCACAGACTATGTTTACCACCTTAGTTCAGCGTGTTAGCGTGCTAACATTAATTGCAAGTCAGTAGTTGGCAGTTACAACAAGTACTGGACAAATATAAATTCAGCCTGGTGATGGTGCTACATTAAAAGCGAAGGGATCATCCACACCATCGGCAGTTCATCCTGTGGGTTTCCACATGAATGTCTCGACTAAAGTTTAAGAGACCGATAATTGTCTCAAAAATAAAAACTTCGAAGTGCTGCTACAGGGAAAGTCAGCCATGAATATCTCTGTATCAATTGGCAGTATATCCAATAGTTGTTGAGGCATTTCAGTTTGGACTAATATGATGAAATGACTGTCCTACGTAGCCTTTCCTAGAAACACATCGCCAGCGTGGCTAAAAATCCCAGCTCTCTCTGTACCTAATGCTCAATAAAAATACATAATAAATAGAAGAAAATGAAATGTGTCAGGCTGCAAAACTGTTCGCACAAAACTGAACACACAAAAGTCTGATTGTAATAATTTAATCCAAAAACTATTTGATTTGTGTCTCTCAGCAAAGATTCAGTATGCCATAAAATCCCACAGTCTCCCCTCTATTTGATTAGATTTGATGAGCGCGAATACAATTTCATTCATTCTAGTCAGTCCAAAAAGTGAAACAGCTCCTATAAATATAAATTGTTAAAAACATTGACTGAACTGATTCCACCTAAACATATGTGTAGCTTACATTTATCTTAAAGGAAAGACTTGAAATGACTCAGCATGTGCTGTTTGTATCTGAGGGAGGACATAATTGATATTACTCAATCCCTGCTCTTCAGATCAATACATATAGTTGTCTAACATCAAACGGATGCATTTCTGTGAGTTTTCTACACCGCAAAATTGTGGATATTACAATACCTACAGCATGTCAGAAATTAAAATCCAACAATTTTCTTGATGTTGTTGACCTTGAAAGTCAACACAGCTGTTAGGTCTGATTTTCATTAATAATTAAAGCTGAAACGATTACTCAGAAACTAATTATGGTGGAAATTATAGCTTCTTGTTGTTCCATAAAGTATACAATAAATATCATAAATCCCCTCCAGAGCAAATACAAATGATGCTGGGATCTGCTAAATCCATCAGCCTCGATGAATGTAATATCAGACTGTAAGGGGAAATGGTAAACCTCACTTTTGTCAAACAAAACATGATGAAGAGCCATAAAGTCACACAGTACTGAAAGTTCACTTTTCCCACGTTGCGCTGCCACAGAGCAGGGCACGTCTGCACAACCACAAGACCATAACTCATGCACGCTCTATAAACCAATCACTTCCTGGGTTTCCTCACTCTGAGGAGTTCCTGTTTCATCTCTGTGCAGATGAAAAATCTGGGGTTGTGAAATTTACACTCTCGCAAGCATTAGCTTATTGTTGAATCCTCAGCGGACAAAGAAAAAAAAAAAAGGAATTCATGAGGGGGCTGTTCTTCTGTGCACTTTTATGGATTTAGTTTCAGATCCCTGAAATAAGATGCCTCTGTGTGGGTAAGATCTAGACAGGGGTGTCTAAAGGTGTCAAGATTGAACATCTGTGTGGCTGGAAGTTGTTTTAGCTCAGGCCTCCGGAGGAAAAGCAGCAGTTAAAGGGCACTCTCTCAAAAAGATTGGTCTGAGTAACAACGACTTCAATCCTCAGTGGATTTCACACTTTCATTCTCTCATTTAAATTCTTTTTTTTTTTAGCACTTTGGATCAGCACCTCACAACTATCCCCCAGGCCTCGTAAGGTTGTTTCCACTGAGCACATTATTTGTTGAAGTGGAGAAAATTGTGTCTCACGTCATTGATCACCTGTGTGTTCCCAGTTGCAGTAAAAACACTATGCACACTGGAGAAGCTATTCCATTTTTTTATGTCACTGATGTATAATCAATGGTGGGATGGCAAATGAACGGCGCTTAAAGTTGCAGTGCATTAAACAATCGGGTAACATAGTGCTAAATACCTACAAACAAATGAAGCAACAAACCAAACAACCAGTGAAGAAGTGCAGTTTCCACAGACGTTTCCCCTCTCTGTTCAGTCTCTGCAAAAGTTCTTCTTCTGTGCACTCTGGTTCATAAATCTTCTCTCTATAGTGAACTGCATTTTGTTGTTGCTGTCATAATCTCTCATTTTTATTTTCTTGTATTTGCTATTTCTCCCATAAACTGCTGAAACTCTGATCCAAACAGCTGATCTGTGGTGTAGAACTATGGAAGCTCTATAGCTGGGAAAATGTAGAGCTAAAGGAAAGAGCTGATGACAAAGCTGGAAATATTGTAAATGCAGCGTGTACTTAGACTGATATTGATTAAGGTGGACCTTCTTTCAGGTGAATAAAATGTGTTTTGCTGTTGACCCTGTCCACAGCTGTACGCTGCTCTTCCCACATGCCAAAAACACCCTTTGTTCCATCTACTATAGGTAACACTGCCTATTCATCAGCACCTCATACAACCCCACTTCAAAAAAAAAAACAAAAAACAAAACAGACTATCCCTTTAATACTAAGGTCATCTCCTCACACTGCTTTCTGACTTAGGTTTATTCATGTTTTAGTAAAGGGTTAATCACCAGTCTATATAACTTTGTTACAAAACCACAGCCATTAGAACCAATCAACATCCTATGAGGAACTACTAGCACCTGCGGATGGGCAGCTCCTAAAGAGGTTAGCGTAGATGCTGCTGTAGCATCAGTTCTGTCAGAACTGGAAAGTATTTTCTCTTTCAAAGAAAAGCAAAGATCGGCACAGGAGGCGTTTCTCGATGGAAAGGTTCTAAGCTAAACCCCTAAAGCTTCTCCTGGCTTCAGCAAGAGCGCTACTCCATCACATGGTTCATTGATCTGATTGATTAAAGTCAGCCTATGATAGACAGTGATAGGCAGATGGTTCATCCAATCACCTGTCAAGGATTTTTTTCAAAGTGTCCGCCCAGTTTCCAAGGACAGCTTCCCAGGTGGTTCTGTACAACAACCATCTGGTGCATCAGGTTAATGTAACTGAACCAAAAGGGAAAACTAACAGGAAACTTCACCAAATCTGAGATGCTTCATAATCTTTGGCCTTTATGCACCACAGGTGGTGCATCTACATCTTTAAATGCAAGCATAGAATCATGAGGGACGGCATGAGTGGAGTGCTTAGAGCATGACCTGTGCTTTAAATGACTGGAGGTACCCCTTTTATTTCAATTGATTTTATTTTAGCTTTGCTTAAAATAACACTAGAGTCATTGCAGTGATGGTTTTCATTGGAGTCAACCATAGACTAGATTTTATATTTGATATATTTTATGTATTTTGATGTATTTTCCTTTGAAATGTAGTGAAATAGAAGTAGAAAGTAGCAGAAATACATCAGAATTGTCCATAAAAGAGTAGTTTTGTACAATGGGACCTCTTCCTCCATTCTTGGCTCAGTAATAGCCTCTGATTGTGAGTGTGTGTGCTTACTTGTTCAGGTATTTCTAATTCAGCTATGACTGGTATTAGCGGTGGTTGAATTCAGGAAAGCGTTATCACTCTGAGCCTGAGCTCCCATTTACCGTCCAACAATGTTTTTCCTTTCATCGTTGTTCTCCCCATTGCAGCAGTTACACAAACGCTTCTCACCTTGACTCTAACCAAGAATCCACTTTGCAGCTGTCGCTTTTATTTCCGATGTTACTCCCAACAAAAAAAGAGCCTCAAAACCAGCTTCTTATCAGCGTGTGTCACCGGAGCAACAGTAAGTGAGAACAAACTGTACAGATGCAGCGTCCAAAACATCTGCCAGCGAGATGAATTACTGTGCAGATTCGGAATGCGCTGTAGAGGAGATGGAGTCGGGAGACGAGCTTTCCAATCTCGAAGTGGCAATCGGTGAATTATTGGGGGTCACACACATCCCTTCACCTCGACCACCTCCTCCTCCTCCTCCTGTTCCTGCTGGGCTAGGATTCGACACCCACCCTCATCCACTGGAAAGTCTGAGCCGAGGATATGATGGGTGCATCCCCCTGGGAGCAGCCCCACACAGGTTTGAGCAATCCACTGATGGCTGCTCTGGGACTGAACGGGCAGGCTGCTGCAATCACCTACCGAGGACCACTGTATGCTCAAAACATCATGCAGTCTGTACACCTGTACAGGCAAGCAGGTGTTTATAGGCAGGGAGAGGTAAGGTACTTAAGGTTAGGCATAAAAATTGTATTATGGCAACTTCACATCCCTGTGATAAGCCTCTAATTAATGCTTTAATTAACGGTATGTTGTCACACAGTCTCCTCATTATCACACAAATATGTTGGAGAAGATTTGTTAAAAGTTGGGACTTATTATGTGTTGCATAAATAAGGCTCCTGAGCTTTTTATATGCACACACCTGAGCATACTTACAGCTGCGAGCGTGACTCGAAGTCTTCTTACTCCACATGCGTTACTGCAGCTCATTCAAGCGGTGACGATAAGAGAGGAGAAGCTCTGACACCTGGCAGACACATGACATGATTGCAGCTTGTCTAATCAGTGTGTGTGTTTGGGTGTCCAGCGGTGAGGCTCCCTGAAGGGACGGACCGGAACCTGCCACCTGTTGGATTTCTGTAAGTAAAACACACACGATTACAAACACAAACACACACACACACACACACACACACACACACACACACACACACACACACACACGCATACATACAGCTATAAAGCTTTTGTTTGAGTTGAGTTGGTGTACAAGATTGCAGCAGATATTTTCACTCCTTCTGACTCAGCTGCTCCTCCACTGAACACCTCCATGCAACGTTTTGGACAATCTCGGGCAAAATGCACTTTTCTGTCTTGTGACAGGCTCATGATCTGCAGCAGTGGTTGCTAACTGGAAGGCTATAAACCAGAATCACAGTCACCTTTATATCCAGTTTATTGCAGCTGTTGTAGATGTTATTTGTCTGCCAAAGTGTCAGTATGAATATTATTATAATGAGTCTCTTATATTGAGTTTTAATGTACAACTGAGCAGAGAAAAGCATTAATTTTACCCATATCTGGTATTATTCTTTAGTGCTTCTCTCCCAAATTCTTTTGATACTCTGATGTGAGAAAAAGCAGGAAAGTTACGAAAAAATTACCCACAAAATATAAAAAGCCCAAAACAAAATTAAGGCATTAAATTTTAGTCATGGCCAAGAACAATAACAAAAAAGTGAAATAAAAGCTGAGCCAAAACTGAGTAAAGTACCGAGTAGAGCAAAACAACAGGGTTTAAAGTAGAGGGAGTTCAAATTAAAACAACTGAGGGTAAAACTCGTTCATTTGAATCAATTCATTTACTGCAGACATGAATAATATGCTCCTCAGAAGCCTGTATGCACAAGACAGAGTTTAATTTTTGCCATCCTCCAAAGTCGACATATACTCAACTTTCACTTCAAATCCTCCGTGGCCTATGCAGCTTAAACTGGCTAATGGATATCTTCCAGATCTTAAAATCAGTTGTAAAATTAACAGGAAATCTGGAATGAGGATAATTTAGCAGCTAATATGTCTCCTATTCCTCGTTAAAAGTGTAGTTGTGATTAACCTTATTACAGCCAAGTCGTTTCATGGATTAGATCACATTATTACAGCCCAGGTTTTAAGATGGGCTCCTAAAATGCGCTCCTGTATTAGTTTTAAGAGTCACAGACACATTTACTATGGAGCCAGTGCTGTGTACTGCCCGTGGGCTTTCATGTCAGCGTGTCCATGATGGAGTGTCATGCTGGGTTTGTAAAGAGGCGCCCACAAATATAGCAGCCTGTTTCCCTGACAGAGTGTTTTTGGGGTGACGGGGCTGTAAAACGTGGGTAAGAAAATGGCTCATGTGAAACACACGAAGCTGACAGAATAACACTGTGGAGGCGAGGAGGAATATCTTCCCATTTTATACACTGCAAGAGAACACTCAAGCAAGCAAAGGAAACCATGGAAATTAACAATTTTGTGGCTAAGCTATTAGTGGCTTTTTGGCTGGCAATGCTAAAGATGGATAGCTTATCTGACTTTAATAGCTGGCACAGCAGCATTAGTGCTGAGCTGGAGCGAGGAGAGGAACAATACGGCACATTAGAGGAGCAGCCAGCACACGCCAGAAACTGCTCCAGACTTCTAATTAGCATTCATTAACAGTAGGGGAAAGAGCGATTATGGTCTTTAAGTAGTGCATTAGCTAATGTTGCTTTTTCTCATGTCAGCAGATTTAAATAGGAGGAGTGTGCTGCAACATCAGAGCCACTGCTTTGTGCTGACTGGGAGGTTTTGGTTGATGTTTGTGATGACCTTAAAATACACTGCTGCTGTTTATTTACACTAGTTATTACTGCTAACAAGGCCACGGGCTCAGTCAAACATGACTGTTTGCTGCCATCGCAGCTGCTGCAGAAGCTTGGCTGATCGCATGACAGCCATCACACTGTTTTCATGTTTTCATATTGTTGCTTTACAGACTTGCTTGACTGGTATAGAGGAAATGCATGTGTGATCTATCAGCCTGATTGTGGGGCTCTACTCACATCTCAGGTTCAAACAATCAATAATGAAGTGAAATGATAATGGCAAAATCAGGTTTGTGAGCTACAGTTTATGGTAGGTTACACAGAACTTTCCAAGAAAAGGATTTCCTTTCCAAGAAAAGAAAAAAGCCTGAAAACTTGCTTTAATTTGTTTTTTGGCCACTGGGGGCAGCACAATCATCTTTAAGCACCAAATAATTATCACCTCTATGAAGTTAATGCAAATGGTTTTGCTAACAGTGCCTTATTTTCATGTCAAATTGGACCCATGCTAGTGTTCATTTGACAAATGTAAATGTCCTTTAAGCTCTGCTCTGGTCTGGTCTCCTGAGGGAAATATCTGGTATTTTAGCAGCAAAATGCTCCACTATGTTCACCAGGCAGTTGCAGGCTTCCCTTTGGTGTTGGGCAGGTAGCGTACAGTGTGTCTTTAGGGCTTTTTTGCTGAAATCAGCTGCCTCCTGTGGCTGAAAATAATGCTAAGAGTGAGTGAAAACAGTGAAGTTGCAGGCTTCATAACCAAAACACTGAATTGAGGCAGCTTTAAGGGGAACCACAGAGTTGGGTGATTGTTCTCTGTGGGTTCATCATCGCTATGAGCAGCCCATTTCATATTACACACAGCCATTTGATCCAGTGTTATGACAAATAGCTGCTTTAAGTATGTCTTTATAACATCAAGTGTTCGTGATTATATGAGCAACAATTACAGTTCAAGGACAAAACATCCTCATTAGTCACACGCCAGCCTGCTTCATCAGCTAATATCTGAGGAAAAAAAGCATTTTGTGGCTAAATATTTGCTGCACCTTTTTCCTATCTTGTTGATCATATCATGCCCCTGGGACACCTTGGATCCACACATTATAAACCACTGATTTAGAATAAGAAGCTGATAGAGAAAACTGTTCAATCAGATCCCAAAGCATTCATATGATGAAAGAAAGGAATAATAAATGCACACCATGCAGATCAATGACAGAATATTGCTTCTCCACTTCAATTTTCCTGTCGTTACACTGAGACTGGCAGATGCAGAAGCTCAGTATTTTAGTGTTTGTTTTCCAGAATCTCCCGCAGATTAAACTGTGCTGGTGGATGAACCCTGAACAAACAGAAGGTGCTGCTAGCCGATGGGTTTATAATTTTTCCTCTTACTTTGTAATTGCAAATGAGGCAAAACTCAAACATTATTCAGCTGCCCTCTGTAATTAAAGCTTTATTCAGTCACAAAAAATGCTATATGCCACTGCATGTTTCATGTGAGAAATCACAGTCAATGACCTTTAATACTGACTTTGCTTTGAGTTTACTCATCCACATCTATAAGACTGAATGTTGTAGTTGTGCAATCTGAGAGTGACACTATCATATCAGGCTGTTGATTTTGGCAGCTGTTTGACCTTGAATAAACTAGGGGGGAAAAACTCTCAAAGACTGAAACCATCTGAAGTGTTGAGCCATTCATGTAAGACTGTCAGCAAGTCCAGGCTCGACTGCACAGAGCGCCCTCGGCCAGGAGAGCGAGGCATGAGAGAGGCCGAAAGCAGGGACTCTGACGTCTAACATCCACATAAAAGACAGGCGATAAAAGAAATGTCACTCTTGTCAAACATGGAAGCCAGTGAGGCAAAAGTAAGCAGGAGTTTTCTTTCTTCTTTTTCCTTATTATCTTTATTATTATTACTGCACTGGGCGGTCAAGGTTCACTAACATAGCACGCTTAACCATATATCCTGTCACACACACACCCACTCACCCACCACACACACACATAACTCTCTGTCTGTCTCCTAACACCAGTCCTGCTCTGTGTGCTCTGCTAATATTGACTCTCCTGACTAACACTGCCTCTATTGAGTCAAACACAGAACTGTTTGACTAGAATTAGAACATCATTGAGATAACAGCCATGGACCTGTCCAGGCTGGAGCTGTGGTGCTAATGTAAAGCAGGGCAGGAGAACCGCAGCTGATGATTGTCACCGCTGAGGGTGCAGAGGTGGAGCTCGCAATCTGCTCCCTACACAAATGTTTTCTCACTCTACGGCTTTTATCACTGATGCACAATGACGGGCACTTGTGAAATGTCTTCTTGTGAAATCACACACGGCGTTCTTGTTCCGTGTGGGCTAAGCTGTGTTTATGTGCATGTGGTTTTGTGTCATTAAGCTCATTGAGTCCTTCAGGTTGTAAAACTGGCTTACTGGGGCCATTTTGTCGTTTGTGCCTCCGCGACGAAAACAAAGTGACGTCAGACTTGTTGGCAGTTGGAATAAGACCTTGCGTTGTGTGCCAAAGCACATTTTTAATCTGAGCGCGAGTATTAAATTATTATATTGGGTTACACATTGCAGCTATAATGTTAACAGCTCTATCCGATCATAAAACACTCCCACAAAGAACACGCAGACAGGCAAACCTACTTGACCACTCAGCACTTGCAGGCTTACACGGTCACTTTATCGCACTTTATCTCTCTGTCCCTCATACACACATTTCACAGACTAATTAGACTGTTTCTGAAATCATTCTCTGCGGATTATATGGAGTTCCTGAGTGTGCAATTTATGCACTATAATGTCTGACAAAAATCCATAAAAAAAAGCATCCTGGTCACATAAGCAACTTTCTGCTGACAATCCCACAATGCAACATGTTGCGTTTTATAGATGCAAACATTACAGTTTTGCAACTCAACAACAGATGGCAAAAAATGAGGAGTGCTCGGAAAAATATCATTTTAATATAAGCCTGTTTTTTAGCTTCTCAGCTTGCATAGCCTGCTTCCTTGCATTCTCAGACAGTATATCACCACTTTTAACGTTACAATAGAAAAGGATTTTTGGATGAGGACAAACTCATGTATTTGGCAAACCTATCAATGACCAAAGATGACCAAATCTGGCCTGGGCTGGTGGACACTCACTGCACAGTGGAGCTGCTTCATGAGCTGTCAAGTAAATGTCATGAAGTTTCTGTAAATCATCACTCACTGTTTTTAATCGACACACCTTGTTGACCCAGCCACCTGGGTCAGGGGTAAGCCATGTTTATCAGCCACATGAAATAGGAAGAGCTGAATTACAGGCTGCTGCTGCTGCTGCAGATGGCAGTGCAGCAATCTTTTCTGCTTATGTGGTTCCATTTTATCCCTACAGGCCCTCACGGTATTTTGAATTGCCCTGGGTTATGTATTCACTCGGTCATGTAAGCTAAATGAACCATCCATAATGTAAATGAGAATGAAAGAGAGATTGAGAGAGAGACAGGGATGCAAATGCATTGGTGCCCCTGGTGTTGGGAGGGAAGAGAAAGAGATGTCAGCATTTTCCCACATTTCACTTTCAAATGAGCCACAGCTGACTGGAGAGTCAAACCTTCGCAGCGCATACACCAAATAGCGCAATTACTTACCAAAAGATTCAACGATATATGAATTTAAAAAGTCAAAAGCATCACAAATGTGGTTTATTGTGTAATTTATACCCCCCTTGTCTTGGATTTGCATGTAGAGAGATGATTCAACAATCCCTGCTCCATCATTTAAAGAGTTGCTGACTCTCTCTGACAGGCTGGCAGGAGTTATGTGCTGTTGTGTTTATTGTGGTTGAACCTCCACCCCCACTTCTCCTATACCCACTTAGCACACAAAGTCCCAAATGCACCGTTTTCCCATTTAGGAGATGGAAAGCACTTTTGTAAATAGTTAATAGCTTTCCAGGGACACAGGTCATGTTTTGAGTGCAGAATAATCACTGTTGGAAATTCTTGTCTGCCTGTTCAAGTCACAACACAAGGTAACCACAAAACAACGCTGCTGCTGTCTGCACTCCATCTCATTTCAATCAGTAATTACCCGGCATATTTGCACTTGGCACCGCGAAATATGATGCAAGTTATTTTGTGTCCTCGATGAGAAATATTTCCTGGCATTTCACTGCTTCCAAAGTGTTACAGCCAATTTGATATTAGATAAATATTTGAGCTGGCATGCAATGAAGCGTATGTCAGATGAGCAAAAAGCACTGGCACTATGGATGCGTTTAGCAGCTCAAAGGGAGGGAAAAGACAAGGGAGAGACCTTGTCTGTTCTCCATTAGAGTCCACTCAGTTCTTCTACAAACAGAGAGGATGCTAGCCAAACAAGCTTATTCAAGGGGGTTCTGTGTGGACCGTGTTAGCTCAGCAAATCCAGCTCCACAAACATGCTTCAAAGAATCCTGCTATCTCCGCAGAGCCTTTGATGTGGGTATTGATCATGCAGCGGTCTGTGAGAAAGAGGGATGCAGTGGAGGTTTAGTGGTGTGTTCTGGCTCAGATAGAATAGATAATAGCAAAAACATGCACTCCCATCATGCCGTGCTGTGCTTCAGTTATGACAGCTGCGCAACCATTTTCTGGCTCCAAGGTAGACGCGATTAGGAGTAAAAGACAAGGGAAGAGCAAATCAGAGCATTTGCCCTGAGGACGGGCCACAGCACATTATGTTTACCACAGCAGAGGAGCCGTGCAGAATCCAAATAAAGACAAAACATGAGTTGACAGGGAAGAGCTGCACACCTCCAGGTGACGTTATAAACAGTCTGAGATTTGTGCACTCGCTGCAAAAAGCGTTAATACATTCTCATTTCATAAGGTCACCTCCTTCTCAGGAGGAAAACATGTACAACAAAAACACATTTTTTGTTCCCGGTGTCGCACTACAGTGGCAAGAAAAGCGAAGCAAACAAAAGCAAAGCCAACACTTCCAGAATCACACAGTCATGCTGTATGCTATAGGAAGACAAACAAAGTCTGTTCTTCTTAGCATGGTAAAACAACCACCCACAGCCCTGCTCCTGTCTCACACTGAGACCATTAGTCACAATGATTTCTCTGCCAGCTGTCCTGGTGTTTGCTTAAGCTAGCCTCGCAGGCAGGTTGAGCCTCATTTGAATTCTCACTTCAGTTTATTAGGCATGCGCTGGATCATTAGTATCCAGTAAGGCACATGCAGATGTGTTCCTCAGGTAATGTTCAAATGCAAACCTGAACGGCCATTAATCAGGCGGATAAACACACCATGAAAACAGCATGCTCTGTGAATTATACGAACGCACAGTCATTCAGTGTTTTTGCTTTTTTGGAACAACTGTCCCGTTCACCTTGTCAACAGCAGTTGCAGCCAGCGCTCTAATCTTATTTGTGCACATGGAAGCTGTAATCTCAGCTTTTATACTCATACCTGGCCCCGTGTGATAAATGTCGCTGCTTTATTAGAATGAATGAACTGAGCAATTTAGCCATATCAAATGAATTAAATAACAACTCATTAATGTGCCATGTGTAATTGCCTACCATTTACAAAGTGCAGCGTGCAACGTACTGGATAAGAGCAGCAGTGTAGCAGACTATTTTAAGATAAACAGCTGATGTGTGCATTCAAAGAGGCTTTTGTGTTTGCGTTTGCGTGGGCCTTTGTGTGTAGGGACCTGACTGAGCTTTATGCAGATATGAAAATCATGTGGTGCTATTTCACCCTCTTCCAAATGCCATAGAAGATTGCTCACAGATAAGCTCCAGTGTGAGTAATTTGCATGAAAGCATTGGCAGGACAGAGGTTTGAAATACCATTCTCCTTCTTTCTGCAGCAACAAGGACCCACTGATATCAATTTAGCGGTTTAATAAGAGGTGTTTTTAACACTCATTTATTCTTTGTACTTGCGGAGCTGAAGCTAGAAGATTGATGTGAAGTGAGAAAGTTGAGTCAATCACCACCACATCCAAATACCATTTAGTCATCATACATCATCCTGCATTGTGCCATTGTCAGTACAATCATTTCTGGCATCTCCTCTCCTTTCATTTCATCAGCAAACTGCTTGGAGCGCTGCTTAAATAATCAGCAAACTGCACGCAAAGCCCGGTTACTCCGCCGTGTTAACTAGATGAGATCAACCACTTGCAAAAAAAGCAGTCGGATTTTTCTGTGAGGGGTACATTGTGGTTACAATGAAAGTGAGTCAACGGAAATCAGTCATGGCATACTGTCACCACAGTAAGGACACAGCCAGCTAAAAGTCCAGCCAAGCCACATATACTGGGCAAGGAGAATGCACTCAACTGACAGCTGCAAGCACTTAGTTGGCTGCCAAGAACAAAGACAGGGAGGAAAAACACTATTCAGCCCAATTTGGCTATAATGAGCCTACAAAACAATGGCTTCCAATATTTGCACTAATAAATCAGTCATGTCTTGAATTGAGTTTGTCAGAGGTCAGCTCTCTCAGTGTAGATGCGCAACCACAACAATAAACAAAGGGGACAAATGGATCCCTTATTACAACTTCGGCTCAAAATGATAACGTGGCTGAGAGGAAATCCAATGGACAGCGATAGACCAAACATCTGCTCCAGTCATCTGTGGAAAAAGTCGTCAAGTGCATAAAGTAAGAGCGGCTAAGTGACATATCAGACTAAAAAGCAGAGCGGGAGAAGGAGGAGGAGGAGGAGGCAGCAGATGGGATGAGGTGTTCTGAACCACTAACCACATGCGCTTAAGGGTCAGAGCAATTCTCTTCCAATGTGCTTCTAAACAGCTGAAAAACCAAACTTTACCTCCGGGAGCTGGTGACTCTTTGACCCATCTGCTCGTCACAGCCGCAGCAGCAGAGAGGAGAGCGTGGGAGCTTTTACCTTTTATTAACGCTGAACATGGTGCCTCATACCTCCGCTGTGCATTTTAGTATGCATTAAGGCAGAGGAGCGTGAGGAGAGCAAGCAGCGAAGAGGAGCCCTGCAAAAAAAAAAAAAAAAAAAAGAAAAGCCAGATGAGTCCCAAGAGGCTGGGAGATGGGCTGAATGACAATTGACTGACTGTCAACACTCATCTGCATTCACATATCTGTCTGGCCCGACACACTTAGCTGGCACGCAGCCACAGCCTTGACATGTGAAGATGTAGTGTGCAGACCCTGCTTAGAGCCTTGATTTGCAAAGCTCTGCTCTCATGCAGTATTTACTTGTGTTTCCCACTAATTGACTTTCATTGTCAGGGATTGTTATCCTTGCCACTAAAAGAAGGCAGAAAACCTTGTAATGGGTTGTGGTTTAAAGGACAGCTGTGGCTGTGATTGAGGCACTTGCTTCGACATGCCCTTCAAATCAGCAACCATTCAGTTGTTATGATACAGCTTTGGAGGCAACTGAAACTGCCATCATTCCTCAGATGCCCCGTGCAGCCAAGTATAGAGTGCTACTGGATAGGGTTACACTTTCATCACACCTATTTAAACTCGTGCCCACTTTTCACAGCCTGATTCAGTACAGCGTGTTAATCATGTAAGCAGAAAGAGGTCACGAACCTGCTGCTCAAGTCAAATTTACCAAATCAAAATAGCCCCTTCAAAGCTGCCATAATGCATATTTTATATTAACGATGGATCAAGTGACTATGTGCAACGTGAAAAGTGTCACACATAGTGATCGACCTGCAGCTCTAGAGCTTTAAAGCGCTCATTGTTTTGATGTTCGTACCTGCAACTTTCCTGTGTTGGTTCACTCTCACTGCTCTCATAGCGTTTTTAGCAGCAGCAGGCGGCATCGTCACAAAAGGCACACCGTGCACACTACCTGCTCAGCAAACAGCAGACAGACATAGTTAGCAGTTAAGTGATGCGTAGTGGAACATTTAACAGCTGACGAGACAGATATTTCCCTTGGGAGAAAGTGGGGGAACATTGGACTAACATTCAAGAGGTGGACACAAACATGACTCCTAATGAATGGTGATGCGCTCAGTAGCTGTTGGATGTGTAAATAGGCAAGTGTTTGCAAACAAGCTCAAAAACTCAACTTAAAAAATGATGCTTTTGTGCTCACAGTGTGTGTTCTTGACATCAAGGGGCCAAAAATTAAGTATTAAAAATATATGTAGTTTTAATCACATAATGTTAATGAAATTGTTATATGACAGGTACAGCAGTGGACAGCGCTCTTTCAAACCTCTGAATTATGAATTGCCCTCATCAGCATCATGGATTGGTGTGAAGATTAGTTCATCCTGCCTGTGCCAAAAGGCAGCTTAAGACCTCTTTATCAGAGCCATTCAAGCAAAGAGTCAATAAAACATTGCAATTAGGCTCGCTCTTCTAAAATCTGAGATGGTCTAATTGACTGTGTGTATTCAAGTAGAACATCAAAACTCCCTCCAGCAAGTTTAATAACACTGATAAGCATAATCATGAGCCCGACGCTCTGAAACACGGAGTGATGTGTTCTTACCACACAGTTGGATGAATGGTGTTGACTTGGTGTTCTGCTTATTGTGGGCCTCTGAGAGCAGTTTTCATTTCTTTTCCTCAAGTGTCTTTTTGAATGTGGTAATGTTGATCAGGGGTTCAACAGGAGTTTCATAATAACATCTTTATAATGCTCACGCCACTTGGTTGTGGAGGGCTTGCAGTGAGGAGCTGGGGATAATAGTGCGGTGTAGCACATCAAACAGACTCTGGTCAAAACAGCAAAGCACTTGATATCTCATAGGAGAGAATTTAATGGCCACTGGTTGCTCTTGGCTCTTGACCCTCTCCAAGAGGCTCCATGGTTGTCACTCTCCAGTGCTTTCCAATTGAAACTCAGCCAGACTGGTGGTAGATGAGATTTCAAATGTCTACTCAAAGCCTGGATGACTGTACCACGAGTCTCAGCTGGTCATTAGACTGGTGATGCTCAGATGATAAGAGACAGTGAAACTGGACACTGACATTTTAGACTTGTAGTTTTAGCCGCAGTTTTAAAGCCTGAGGGTTTTCTCATACTCTTGTCTGCTGGTAGTGGTTTGAAATGCATGTAGATTGTTATTCAATCAATAATTCACAGTATACTTTGCCTGTTTGTCATAGCCAAAAGCAGCAAAAACACAAAAACAGAGGTGGAAGTACATTTGCTCCAGTGCTGTAAGAAAAACTTTGAGGTACTTGCACTTTACTCAGGCAGTTCCATTTTAGGCTATTCTACATTTATTTAAATGTATCCACTATGTTTCAGAGGGAAATATTGGATCTTTTAAACCTCTACATTTGACAGCTATTGTTACGAGTTACAATAAAGACCAACATTTCACATAATAAACATATGTTCCACAAATAAAATGTGATGCATTATCATGATCCCCAACAGGAAAAAGTAGTTAAATTTGCTCCACCTCCACAAAAATGCTGCTTTAACAATAATAATGCATAAATATTCCAATAATCTAATATAACACCGAAGCTAGTTTGTTAGCTTATGTGTGAAAGAGTATTTTTATGGCGTGGTAAGAAAAATAAAAAGCTTTTAAGTTATGACCAAGCAACCAAACGAAGTGGAGAACCAAGCACATAACAGTGAAGGCTGAGACACACTCAGGCTTTTTAGTACCTGGGACCCAGCTGACTCGACCTGAAGGCAGCCAACCAGACTAATTTAATATGGATTTACATGCAAGGCGTCCTGTTGGACATAATGAATATCTAATCAAGAATGAACACAAGAAAGCAATTTCTGCAGAGTAATTGAAAGCAGCCTTTGTTTATATGACAGAGAATATTGCTAGACTCTTAGCACAGGATCACCCAGAGCTCTAACTCGACATTAAAAGTGCAATATGTAAGAACAGCAACCTGTCGAATTCATACTACAAATACAAGCAGCATATGAGCAGTCACCACTAATGCAGCTGCCGTTAACTTGTTAGCTGTGCAGCTAGTGGTTTTATTAGCTGACAGAGCTCAGGAGTACCTGGCGAGTGCCCACCTCCGGAGGCTTGAGCTATTCTTTTGGACTATCGGACTATCGCCTCTTGATGTACAAAGTAGTGTCATGAGGCAGGATGGGCCAGGGCTAGCTGGTTAGCATGCTAATATCAATAGATATTTCTGCAACACAGTACATAGACAGCTGTGAAATGATGTCAAATTTTATTTCTTCATAGTTTATAATTTGTTGATTTTTGAATGCTTTAAGCTAGAATTGACGTATTGCATCTTTAAATCTTATCTCAAGTGTCATTTTGAAGTAAACAGGCCATCTCTCCTTATTAGCCTGACAGTTCGGCTGACTAAGGGTTGTTAATCTGTTTTAAAGCAATACAAAATTGGCCCATGGAACAGCAAAGACGTTAAAATTTATCAGATGACAGTTAACATCTGTGCTTGTCGTGGTGCTTGTTGTCATATTAATATGCTTTCAGAGTAGCAGTGGATGAATGCCTCCCCTCAGTACTAATATCTCAAGTGTTCCTGCCATACAACTGAACTCCTGTGTTCAGGATTTCTAACGTACTGCAGTCCTGTGCTGCCACCTGGTGTTCAAAAATGATCCTGGCGCTAGTATAAAATGTTATTCTGTCATCCTTTTGCATATAAACACAAACTGGTGCCGCAGGGGAATTTTATTCCTGAGCTTTATCAGTGGCAGAAGCAAATTTTATGTATAAAGAGAGAAATTCAAAAAGAACCGGATAATTCAGATTCCACTTGAAGCTCAATATAATTCACCAATCAACAGACAGAAACAGTACAGAGTGGACACACATCAATATTCTCTCACCTTCACAATGCCTCCTCATGTGCCAAATAACAAATGTGACTAACTATTACACACAAATGTGCAAACAGACTTTCCAGCAGCAGAGCCACAGCAGCTAAATATCTGCCACCATTCAATCAAATAACACGTTATCTATTGGTTCAAATACAGCATATAAAAATATTTTACACAGTTGCTTTGGTGACCCATGAAAATACAGTCTTGCATATATAAAAGCTTGGAAATGTTTAAATATTTTCACTAGAGCTAAATATAAAAAAAAATTCAGACTATTGCACAAAAGCCAGGTGAGGCAAGAGGGGAGTGATCACTGGAGCAGCTAGTGGTTGTTTTTATGGCTTTCTGCGCCTGTAAAAGGGAACAGAGTTAATCAAACACTGTGCATGGTGGAGGAAATGCTATTTAACGTTATCTATAAAAGATGACAGCTTACTTGGTGATCCCATGGTGCTCATAGCCAGGACCCATGTTTGATCCAGCCCTCATCTCAACAGCCACAGAGCACTGCAAACAAAAAACAACTTGGGTCAACCGAGAGACGCATTAGTGACAACGCAATCAAGATAAACAGTTAGTTGCTCTTTGTTAAATGTTTGTCTATGCCGGCAATGATTGTGTAATGATAAGAATGCTACATGAAGTAGCCTGGGGTGGACTGTGTACAGGAAAGGTCTACATATACAAATATAAACCTGAACATATATAAGCTAGTGTTCTACCGTGTCAGTGATGTATTGATTTAACTCTGTGGGTCATTTTATAAACCAAACTGTTCATTAATGGAGACAATAATCAAGAGATAATGAAAATAACAGTTGTTTACAGCCCCTAAGTACATGAAATTATGACATTTTACCCAATCATATTCCCTAACGACAGGAACCATCTGGCTTCCATACACATGGAAAGTTCATTACATGATCCGTCTGCTTTCTAAACGGAGACACAGATGCAATGATAGTTTATTAGACGCTCATCAATATCATCATCTTACCCTCGTCTCCACATCAGTCCAAGCTCCATCTGTCTGATCTCCGCTGGAAGCTTTGCCTTCTGAAGATCTTCTCTTGCGGCTGCAGACACAAATGTAAAGGGAAAGAATGAATAAATAAAGCGTCTTTATAAACATCCAGCGAATCTGCGGCTAATAACTGGCTGAAGGCTGCTACCTTGGGACTGTGGTGAGCTGCTGTTTCAGTGTCTCAATGTCGGTGAACTGGACAGCCTGTCCTCCTCCTCTGGTTTTAATCACCTCACCCTGAAAAATGAAGAGCGGCCAACTTCACCGAGTCGTTCATCCCAAGTGAAAATTGTGTAATCATCTGGTGTTACTCAACTACTGGTCAGTTGAAAAATCTGTCAAATACCCTGTTGCAGCGTACTCACCTTGATAAGTTTGGTCTGTATCTCGCCATCAGAGGCAACCTCCTGGTGTGTCAACACATATCTGTCGCACTTCGACAGGGCCTTCTCACTGGGTGCAGACACCTGGATGGCATTGGGGATGACGGGCTGCAAAACTGTACCCAAGTCCATGCTGGAGGAGGGCTTGTGGTCCACCCACTTCTCCCCACCAGCAGAGCGGGAGCGACGGTGCAGCGGGCGCACCGGCGTTGCCGTCTACAGAGCAGCGTGGCAGTTAAAAAAAGAAGAAAAGCACATACATACATAAGACAAAGGCAAAAGATTACTTCAAATACTGAAACTTACTGCTGTCTTTAACAACATAATTTCCCTGACGTGGGATTAATAAAGTTATATTTTATCTTATCAATGATCTGTCATGAAACAGGTAAAGAGCTGGGGATATCTTCAATATTCCCCCGATTGGTGGAAGGGCAACAAATCTAAAAGCCAATCAGAGGCACCAGTTTTCTCTACAACATCATGCTGCTGCCTGTCGCTAACTCACTGACCCTGTAGCTTCTCTCAATTAGGTCTAGATCAAATGTGGGGCAGGTTGCCTTCTCTTCCCCTCTTGTCCAACACACAGCTCTCCTCCTGGCCTTGCTGGCTGAGGCGTCCGCTGGGGACTGGTTTCTCGTGGGCGTACTAGGGGAATGGTAACCCTGCCTGATGTCCTGGGCCGCCCACTGCTCCCACGAAGAGATGTAGTGAGTCAGAGACAAAGAGCTACTGGTGCTGGGGACGGGGCAGGTGAGCCTTGTGTGCCTTTCATCTTGCTCAACTCTAGTGCAACTGACTGGCCTGGCCCTGGTCTGACAACCAGGCACTGGGGAGCTAAGCAGAAAGACTGCACAGTTACATACAGGCACTGTTACAATTAGTACAAAGACATTTCATAAGAATTAGACGTCACAGTAGCTGGTGGAACAGGAATGGCAGCAGACACCTGCATGGTCTAATGTAGTCAGATACAGGAGCCTTACAACACACTTTGTGAGGACAATAATAAGATCATATTGAATATTTCATCTTTGAGCTGATATAATCATTGCAGCCCTGTTCTACAGATGAGAGACGCATGCAATGAATGGCTGTTTTTGTGTTATTATCATTTTTATCACTATTATTATTAGTGTACACATTTAAATTACATGATAATGTGGCCATAATGCATGGGAGGGTTTCTGTTATGCAGTAATTTAGTTTGTTTTTTTGAGAAAATCTGCTGGCATATTTAAATCTCTGCAGTCATAATGTCCAGTGAAAATAATTCCTGAGTAAGATGTGAAAATATTTTCCAGCTCTACAAGCCATCCTCCCCCTCTCGCTCTTCACCCAATTCAGAGAATTATGGGTTTATTTCAACCAAACCAACCAGAGTTGGTGATAATTGTTGGAAAAATGCACAAATGCCGGTCAGGATTGCATTGCAGCTCACTTTGCGGCTGCTGGCTGCAGCACTCTTGCTCAATACTTTCAAAAATTTCAAAAATTGGTGTCCCCATTAGTCAATTACACACAAAAACATGGGAAAATATGGTCCATAAATTCAGGTACTATTTGACCAAAATTGCTCCCATTTGTGTGGGACATTGAAAAACACATGGACCGACACCAAAACCCTGATGTGCGGTGCAAAGTGCTGCATATTTCAGCAGCATTTAAAATGTGATTTGGTTATTGAAGAACGTCACTAACTGTTCAAAATGTCTCCTATAATAAACAGTATTTTTTCAGACAATGTTTAACCCTTTTAGATTAAACTGTGCTCAGATTTTTAACTTTTAAACTGGTCAACTCGTCGAAGTTCAAACGTCTGTTCAATTAGAGGTTAGGAACATCCCTACCACAGAGAAACCTTAAACACAACGTACAGGGAGGGGTGAGGGTGAGGCCGATCTCTTTGCAGGGAGGCGTTCCTCTCTGGACGGCCGCTTTGGCTGCGTCTGCCGCGGTGGAGGATCAGGGCGACCTGGAGTCTTGCTCTCTGTCACAATGGCCTTGAGCTGCTTCAGCTTCTCGTCTTTCACCCAGAGTTTGTTTTGCATCTCCAGCTGCTTCGCATTTACACGTCTGTCCTGCACAGCGAGAGGCAAAATGTTTGAGCACAACAACACTGGCTGTACAGATGATCATTGGGAACCTTGAGGCACGACAAACAAATAATCCGAGGCAGTAAACAAACTGTGCTACTTCAACACACAGAGGGCTACTTAATATATCAACATCTGTTATTAGAAGAGTCACTCACACATTCTTTCTCCCACTTGAGCTGGGTGTCTGTGACCACGCCATGCATGCGCTGCTCCATGCGTCTCTTTTCAGACAGCTCCCTCAGCAGCCTCTGCTCTCTGGTCTCCAGCTCCTGCTGCAGCGAACGCTTGTCCTCCTCATAGATTTTAGCTGTTTTCTGCAGGATATCAATCTGGAACAGAACCATGGGGGACATTTAAGAAACTGAGCACCACATCTACAAACCAGAAATCTCTGGGAGGTTTGAATGACTCACTTTGTGTTCTTGCATCTTGGTTTTCTTCTCCAAACGTTCGATCTCTGCCTTGTTGTTGTCGATGATTTTGTCCTTCTCTAACATTTTGCCATTTTGTTCATGAATAAAATTGTTGTTGGACTTGAGGTTGCCATCCAGTTCCTGAAGCATGGACTTCATGGCGACGGCTATAATAACATGAAGGAAGACAACATGTGAGCTGAGATAAGGAATCGAACTTGTCAAGTAAGCGTCGAAGCAGAGAGGCGAGGGCTGAGAATGTTAGCAGACACCTGCTTTGCTGTACTCGTCAATCATCATCTGCCTGATCCTGTGTCTGTTCTGCAGAGCTTCAATCAGCCTGGGCAGGGTGATGTCATCATGAGGGTCGGTCAGCTCAGACGAGGGGAGAGGTGGGAGGTTGAGCACCAGGTGACTTAAAACAGAGGGCGTGTCTGAGGAAACATGCATTAATGCATAATATGCATTAATCATTAATATGAAAGCATTTTAGAGAAAGTGTTTAACTCCTATAATCAGGTTCTTCTTATACTTAGGCCAACATGATTTTCTAGTATAGACTCATAATTAACAATATAGCTTCAAGTAAATGATTTGGTTTATACAGTGCATAACTTACCTCGGTCTACTGGACCGCCACGCTCCTCAAGCTTGCGAGACAGCTCGTCTTTAAAGGCCTGGTTTCTATGGCGACGGCCCGGGGTGAAACCACAGATGGGCCTGTCCACCGGCCGAGCCACCTCCACCTCCTGGGTCATCTCTGCAAACCGCATCACCAGCTGGACAAAAAGAGCCCGTCTCGCGTGTCAGACGAAAAGCAGCGTCTGTGTTCATTCAAAGTAAAGTTACGGAGCTGAGTGCAGCTGGAGTGTTGGATGAACATACCAAGGTTTCCTCGTAGTCGTCAGCTTTGGGGTTGACACAGACAACCATCCTGACTTTGCCCTCTCCATCAAAGTAGTTCTTGAACAGATGGGTTACTTTAGAGTCTCTGTAGGGAACCATCTATAAGAGAAAACTTACATCACCTACATGGTTCATCAGTGATTATAATGACAGCACTCAGCTTTAGTAATTCATACCCTGTTTGTGCCGCACATCTGGTTTTCTCGAAGTATCTCAATGCACGTCCGCAGATTCAGCAAGGACTGATTGATGTTACCTGCAAAGTAAGACTGTTGTTTAATGTCACATGAACTTCAGCTACAAACAATCTCAAATGCTGACGCTTGGGTAACAAACCTGCTTCACGTATACGAGTGCCTTCTGCTCCAGTCCTACCGGTGCGCTCACTTCCTGCCAAGTCCACCAGGCACAGCTGACTCACGGTCACCTGGTTTTTATCCTGACAAACAACATCAGAAAACACCTCAGTGTTAAAATTATAGCCATCTAAATATGAATTACAGGCCTGTGACTCTGGGACCAGCAGACATTTGGTTTCTGTTTCAACAGACCTGAAGAATTTTGTCGCCATCTGCATCGAGAGGAGCCTGAGCCAGTTTAATAATGAGCACACTGTGGGAGCGACTGGACTCTCTGTTCAGGCAGGTGTTCGCAACCTTCCTCTTCTTCTGACCTGGAAAAACAGTGTGGCAACCACATTTAGTCACTGATAGCATTGCAGCTTTCAATTTCAACTACTCTAAACCATTTTATGCACAAAACTCCAAACTGATCCATTTAACTTGTTAAAGACCTGCTCAGAGAGAAGATTAACGGGGGTCATTTCCTGGCCAAAGCCAGCCCAGAGGCCAGCAGTGCCAGGTCAGTCACATCTACAATCATCAGTGCAGTATATTTTCCTCATTCCTTTTTCTCTGTTGCCTTAATTTTGACTCTCTGGTCTCTAAATGTAGATTTTAGAGCAGCTTACCTCTCCAAAACACTTGAAAAGCCTCCTCAGCAGACTTGACTTCGATCTCCATACAACCAGCCACATACATGTTGTGATTCTGATCCTCTCTGAGGATTCTAGATTGAGGTGGTCTACATTGAAAAAATAAAAGTATTAATCACTGAAGACATGAAATTTCATTTTTCATGCAACAGATGTGGAGAATCAAACATCTGGGGGAAGGGGGGTAATTAAAGTTGCTTGATTCCAGCCAAGAAAAACAATTATAGTTACAATCATTAAGCGCCAATCAAAGCAACAGACAGCACGTTTAAGGACATTCAGGAGCTTTGCCATAACAACAACTAGAAGCAGCAGCAGGGTAATTGTAATGAGTTTTAGGAATGTAGGAGCACTCATCAACGCTGGAGACATCACGTGGTGTAGCCTGCAATCAGCAGCTCTGTCAGTCAGTTTTTGGGTAGGGCTAGGTAACTCACCCCATTTGATTTAGATTGTAATTTTATCAATTCGGCTGTATTTTGAACAGGCAAAGTTCTTATACAGCTGCTTGTGTTTTACACTTGAGAACTTTGGCTTTAGGGCTGAAACAAATGATTATTGTGTCAATTCACTTATTATCTAACTGACTCATTTTTTCAGCTGTATTTGGCTTTTTTTGTCATGTATCAAGAAAAAGGGGGTCGGGACCTCTTTAGAAGTCTCGTCTCTTACATGCCATCCCTTGGTATTGATGTGTTTTGTCGACACATAGATAAAATAAAGTCCAATCGATAAAAGTATTAAAAGCATTAGTTTTGGCATTGGGACTGAAACTGGTGTGATCTATCTGCACTACAATAAAATGATTTTCTAGCTTTTGTGATAACTTTTTTCCCTAAAATAAGTGTTTTTATAACATTTTCGGAAGTTTGAAATTGTCTCCACCATTGACAAGGTCCCACTTACAATCTAGGGTGCAGATTTGTGTGTAAGAGGGCGAGTTCATCGTCATAAGGCTACGAGTCTGATGTCTGATGAACGACTATTCACTGGTCACATACATGAACTCAGTGTTCTGGCGCAGAGGTGTGCCTCCACCATTCCACCTAATAAAAAGAAGAGACAATAATTTTGTCTTCTGCTACTGACATAAAATAATCAGCTCTAAACACAACTACACATCAATCATAAAATGTCAATGTCTGACTTCTATAAACAGTCGAAACCTTCCTTAAATGCACACGTACATATCTGAATTATGTTCCTTTGATTTTGCATCACTCAACTCACTTTGGCTTGATTGCATCCTCCTGAGTTTCCTCCAGGAGATCATAGATGTAGTTGTTGTAGATTTCGATGTAGGAGACAAAGACGCTGTAGCTGCTGTCCTCATCCACACCATCTACTTTGTAGGCCTCCTCTGACTTAATCATGTCAGCAATTTCAGGATCGAGCTTTTGTCTGAAATCAAAACGGTGACTTTTGTGTTATATAGCAGTTACACTACAGCAGAGCACTGGTATTTCACAGGACTCAGACTCACCTGGAGGAAGGTGTTTTAGGAACAAACAAGTTGTTTTCCCGCCTTTGGCGCTCCAACAAAGCATCAACATCATTCTGGACTTCCATACCATTTTTGTCATCTGTCTTGAAAACCTGTGGAAAAAAACATGAGGTGTGAGATAAAGATACAGATTTCACAAAGTATTATCAAATTATGTGAGTATAAGCGAGGATCAACACTAATCTTGACTGTTTTCTCTCTTACATATCTTTTCGCCTGGTAGGGTCCTATACTGTTGAAGATCATGTCAAGTGAGCGAGGTAGAAGTCCACCTTGGCCTGGAGAGCCCGTCATGGTGAACGTCTTTCCGCTTCCTGTGACCCCGTACGTAAAGAGCAGACCTGCAACAGCCAGAAAGGAGAGAATCAACTGCCAATAATGACCTCAAAGCTAAACAGCTCTTGGTTCCTGAACATGTTGAAATGAAGCAAGCGGGCATTTCCTCCTCAGCAGAATTACTGATATTAAGTAGACAAACCGGGGTATAGCTTTACTGACATTGTTTTAAAAAATATATATATACAAGGCTTCTTTCTGAAGCTGGCCAGTGCTCTTACCATTTTTCCCAAGGATGAGGTCATCAACAAGAGGTTTGGCCACATGTTCAAACAGCTCCTTCTGAGATACTGAAACTCCAAATACTTTTTTGAAGGAATACTGTGTCTGGGAAGCAAAAGAGAGAAATTGGAATATTTAGGGGAAATATATTACATTAAAAGATGAAGGCTGGCATTATCATCTATTTTTCTTATTATCAACAAATCACATAAAAAGACTGAAGCCAACAACGTATTATTTTGTCTCTCAATAGTTTGACTTTCCCAGTATTTCTGTGCCTCTCAGCCACAAGCCCCAATGCTAAAGATGTACCTCTTTAAACACAGGTAACAAATACGGTGTTTCCCACCCAGTTAGATGCGGTCTGGAATACCTCCATATGGAGGTGTCCAACAGACACCCTAACCACTTCAATCAGCTCCTTTCAGCATAAAGGAGGAGCTGCTCTACTCCTACAAGCTGAACTCAAGGCTGGATAAATTTCATTACACACCTTCATCTGATGATGACAAATACCTCTGGTATTTCCCTGAAGTACTAGAACAAAGGGAGAAAACATAAAAACCTACTTCAGGTTCACGGCGTTATTACCTCTTTGTACTCTCCATTGCGGTTTGTTTTGAAGCCTTCAGGCGCGTGCAGCTGGATGGTGGAGCTGCTGATAACCTCAATGCAGCACTCCTTGTCTTCCACACCCAGAGGTCGTACACGACAGTACACCTGAGTAAGAATTCATCAGTCAAATGTATCCAGGAGGACATGTTTATCCCTTAGTATGGACATTGTAGGCCTTAAAAAGACTATTAAATTAGTAAGAAGCTTTACACTACACAACTACTTACCCAACATTTGCATATCAAACCCTGAAAGTACTGAATGCTACCGTTGTGTCGTTTGCTAATTATTGAACAACTTATTGACTCACCCCAACAGGGTCTTTCTGGTTGCTGGAAGGCTTTTTAGGAGCAGGCCTGCGGGGGGTTTTACCCTTCCTGAAAAAAGTATCACCTTTCATTAGCACAGTATATTGTTAGCATCAGCTTTTCATTACAGTAAGCGGTGATGCGTTAACAAAGCCACTGGCTAGAAACCTAGCCCACGGCTAACGTCACCGTTAAGCTAACTAGTCAGCTCTTTTTTGGTTTCCGTGGACAAGTAGCTAAGCTAAACTGTTACGCGACATTTAGCATAAGCATAATATATGCAGACAAAGTACTTTACATACAAAGTAAAAAACATTAAACTCTACTTACGCTTGTCTGATCATTGTAGTCGCTGCTCTTTGTAACGTTAATTTCACCGTTCCTGTTGATATAATTTTGAACTTTCCCTCCGCCTCAAATTAGATGACTTTTTTAAAACTAGCCCATAGCAGCCAATAAGATTTCAGAACAACTGACACGTGTTTCCGCCTGCACTTCCGTGCTTTTTTTGCTCAACTTTATTGATCGCCTCTACTGAGCGCTGATCCGACGTCAGTTTGTAGTCCTGCCTAAACACCAAACATGGCGTCCATTGTAGATAAACACTCACACCTAGCGTCCACCAGCTGTAATACACACACGTTACAAAACAGGCACATTTGCAGCCGTCCCATGAGCACGTTCACGTGTGCTGCCGTGTTATGCAAACAGTGGAGTTCCTGCCTTGAAACTGCGGCGCTGAGCACTGAAAATCACAGGTAAGCAGTTTGTATGAACTTTATAGATACAGCTAAATGATTAACTGTCGAGTCAAATGCTCTGTGTTGTGTTGCACTACAAGAGTCGTCGTTTGTTTTTTAGGGGGAGACATGAAAAGGAAACCGACCAAGTCAGATGCATCTGAATCCAGGGATAACGTGAAGAAAAGAACCGGGGAGAACTTCGCTCCGACTCTCTCCAAAAAACTTCGAGACAAAAAAGATGCAGAAACGTCCAAGCGAGGTGTGCAGCCCTGACAGGACAGCCTCAGTGCGGTGACATCGCAACGGTAAAAGCCATGACAGCTGATTTGCTTTGTGTGTCTTGCAGGGCCTCCTCTCAAGTCTGCAGGAGTCCAGAGGAGAAGTGGGTATGGAAGCATCCTGCACTACATTTACAAGAGCACTCTGGGGCAAAGTCTTCACTCACAGATGAGAC
Organism: Chaetodon auriga; assembly: GCF_051107435.1. Taxonomy (NCBI): domain Eukaryota; kingdom Metazoa; phylum Chordata; class Actinopteri; order Chaetodontiformes; family Chaetodontidae; genus Chaetodon; species Chaetodon auriga. The sequence continues at coordinate 11,068,631 of NC_135079.1, read as the reverse complement.
AGGTGAGACACACACAGGCTGCACAGAGGGACCGCATACACAAACTAACAATGCACATGAAAATATTATCCCATATCTGCATGTGAAGGTCGGGAAGTTCTACACATGCATCACTGTTCACTCTTTGCAAGTGTGCATGGTATATGTGCATCAGTGTATAGTATGAAGACACATTTTCGCCGCCATATTAACTTGCTAGAGTGCAAAACATGAGATGCCCCTTTTAACCCCTGTTTCTCCCATTCCTTCACACCTGATAATAATGGTAAAAATAAGAAGGATGAAATGACAAATAAAAAGAATGCATAGTTTAAGATGGAAAAATAAAACCACCGAATAGTAGCAATAAAGTTAAACACAGAGTACTTCTATTGTATAAACTCAAATCAAATACCACAATTAAAGAGAGTACAGCAGAGCAAAAGTGTGAGGCGAAGCACAAAAGTTTTAGGTCTAAATCAGGAAGTCAGAGCTTTTTAAAGGCTAAAGTGAGCTGGCGTCAGTGAGGTGAAGTGTGCTCCAGAGCTTTGGGGTGTAATAGATTAAGGCTGCATCCCTGATTTCCTTCGGCTGTTGATGGAAACCTTCAATAAACCAGCAGTAGATAATCAGAGAGTTCTTGAAGGCAAATGGTGAACAAGGGAGTTCGAGATGTAGCCTGGTCCGAGCTCATTAAGGGCTTTGTATACAAGGACCTTAAAATCAATTCTGAATGTCACAGGGAGCCAGTCAGAGCTTTATGTTGGACTACTTCATGGCCCTAGAGTTGTTATTTATGAAACTGCAGCATGTCAGCAGAAAGTTCAGAGAACTAGGTTTTGTCTTTAAGTCATAAATAGCGCAGTTAACGAACAGAAAGGCCAGATCTGTCTGCAGCTCCAGATTGTCTTTTGTTACTTCCATGAGTCATGTAATGTGTATTTTGTATCTCCATATGCTGGAAACATATTTCCACTTCAAGTCATCGAGCTGTGGTACATTTAACTCGATCATCTCTTGCAGTGTCTTCAGGAACCTTTCGTTCGCTCCTTGTCCTCCTATCATTTCCACGGAGCCACCAGCCCCTTCGACCGCAGGATCACCTGTCTGGAGTGGCATCCCACTCTGCCCACCACTCTGGCTGTGGGGTCCAAGGGTGGTGACTTGTATCTGTGGGACTTTGAAGTGCCCACAGAGAAAGCTTTCATTCGAGGGGTGAGTCCTGGTGTGTTTTACTGGTTGTTTGAATGACCAACTATGCAGGGTGTTCAACAAATGCTTCTAAATTAAAGAGACCAATGATAATTACATTTGAGACTGTGAAACATTTCAAAAAGCAAATCAGATTCCCATGATTTTATCTGGTGACGCTGTTATTGGTTCTCTGCATAGATGGGGCCCGGAGACTCAGTTACAGGCATGAAGTTTAACCAGTTAAATCCCACTCAGCTGTTCACCTCGTCTATCGGGGGTACGACAGCGCTTCGAGATTTCAATGGGACGACTCTCACAGTGTTTGCCAGCACAGACACACTGAAGTAAGGCTAAGCCCCGTTGTATTCTGGAAAAACTGCAGCCTAAAAGGGTTTTAGATCTTCAGGCCTTATCGTTCAAGCGTCAGCCTTCGTACCAGGTGGCCCTCATTGATTTAATGCAGCACGTTTGTGCAGCGGTGTGGTGCTCGTAGCTGCCCTGTGATAGGCCTGCATTTGTGTTTCTGTGCACAGAACGGAGCGGGAGACTTTATCGGAGGGATGAAGTTTTGCCCGTCGGACCTCTCCAAAGTCTATGTGGCTTCGGGCGAGGGCACGTTGACCATGCAGAGCTTTGAGGGCCGAACACCCACCGTTCTGTCCAGAACTGGAGACTGTGGCCACGATCACCACAATGTTTGGTGAGAAGGCTGATGCTCACCAAAGAGATGCTGCGATCGTGCTAATGTTGTGATAAAGTATAACACTGAAAAGGAAAAACATGCATCTCGAATAGCTTTTTGTGACATAAGAAAAAAGCTTTTAAGATTTGTAGCAGTTCTTAGATTATGCTGTGTGTTTTTCAGCCTAAAACATACAAATAACCTTCACCTGTTTCATCCTGCAAATCCACCTTTTTTCCTGTGTTTTCTTGCAGTTACTGGTACTGCTGTGTGGATGTGTCAGTAAGCCGACAGATGCTTGTGACGGGAGACAATGTGGGACAGCTCTTACTGCTGGGTTTGGATGGCCAGAAGGTGTGTGTCCATCCTCCAGTGAGGTGGATCATTTGAGCTCACACAGCTACGCTGCTCTATTTTAACGCTTTGTCTTTGAGCCACTAAAGAGAATTCCTCTAACAAGCAAACATTGTAATTGACTTTGAAAGACATCTGCATTTTGATCACGGGTGACTTCATTTCGATGTCGTAGATTTTCAGTGACAAGTTGCACAAAGCCAAAGTGACCCATGCAGAGTTCAACCCCCGTTGTGATTGGTTGTTGGCGACGGCCTCGGTGGACCACACGGTGAAGCTTTGGGACCTGAGAAACATCAAAGACAAGAAAAGCTTCCTCCACGAGCTGCCTCACGAGAGAGCCGTCAACTCAGGTAACCCTCGCATTCAGAAAACCCTTTCTTATTTAATAAAGTATTGTCTGTCCGGTGCTGCTGCATGCATATCTTTCTTAGAAAAGTCTGTAGTTTGCAAACATCGTGAATATAAATTATATGAAAGTAAATGATATGACATTAAGTTTAAGTTGTCCTGATTTCTTTGTCCATTAAGTCCAAGTCTGTTCAGTTTTCTGAATTTATTTGAAGAAAAAAATCGCTTCACGTTCATGAACAGTGGAGATGGACGCTGTGACCACGTGCTGCAAAGAAAATCTTCATTGTTTGGGTAAAACCGGTGCTGTCGTCTGCCCACAGCCTATTTCAACCCACTGGACTGCTCCAAGCTGCTCACCACAGATCAGTACGACCAGATCCGGGTCTACTCGTCCTCCAATTGGTCGAAGCCTCAACACATCATCCAGCATCCACACAGACAGTTTCAGCATCTCACGCCCATCAAGGTTTGATTCTGCCCCACGTGTGATCTTTTCCTTCTGTAACTCATGTAGAAATGTCACAGAGTTCAGTTGCACAAATGATCAAATGCACAAAGAAAGACACATGGTCGTCCTTCTGTAGGCTGTGCATCATTTTTGTATTGACTGTTGTTGTGGTCTGCAAAGCACAATTAGATTGCACCACTTTTCAATGAAGTGTTGCTTTCGAGCCAAAGATATCCCCTCAGTCATGCATGGAAAAGGTATCATCAATGAAAGAAATCTGTACCTGATTGAAGGAACCCATCTTCCTCTGTGTAATCAGCCATCTAACCACATTTGTGACATTTGAACATTTCAATTTCTGTATTATCAGGTCCAACACTGGCAGGGTCTTGAAGAGTCTTGTGACTTAAACACATTTCATCTTATCAGTAGAGGTTGAGGAGTGTGCAGAGAGAAAGTCAAACTGTCGAGCCGAATGCACATGAAGCTGATATTTATAGGAGAATCTGTTGGAGAAATAATATTAATATTCATGTCATTTGTACATAATAATGGACCAGGTGGTATTTAAAGAGACCTGCTCGGGGGAGCAACATTTTGTCACGTATGTAACAACACAATGCTGTTAATATTTCTCTGTAGGCCACCTGGCACCCTGCCTATGACCTGATTGTGGCGGGCCGCTACCCTGATGACCGCGTTTGCACCGGAGATCAGAGGACCATTGACATCTTTGATTCCAACACAGCAGAGCTCGTGTGTCAGCTGCAAGATCCCACTGTGTCAGGGATCAAATCTGTGAGTCTGCTTCATAAACACCAAAAAAAAACCCTTAAAGGCCAGAAAACCTTTTGTCATTAACACAAATATTTCTTTACAGATCAACAAATTCAACCCTATGGGCGACGCGATCGGATCGGGAATGGGTGAGTTCTTCAAAAGCACAGTACTGCTAGATGTAATCTGATGATGACTGTGACACATAGGCTGCTTCGTGCTCGCTCACAGGTGTGACGGTGCTGGTGTGGGATAGAAACGAGTCACTAATCAGCGATCGGCACAAACAGGAGGAAACCTCGACCTCAGCGGACGGTTTAAGAGGCCAGAGGAGGAGTCAGCAGCGCTCCAGCAGGGACAGGAGACGTCCTGCTGTGGACGCGAAGCTCAAGAAGAAACTGGCGTCTGTGGAAGAATCAGGGACCAAGACCAAGTCCAAGACTGGGTGTACGAAAAAAAACAAGCAAAGATGAGGAAGAAGTAAACTGTAATAGGGAGGATATTGAAAATCCATGTATATATTTCTGTGTTTACAGTTTGTTGGGTCTTCAGGGATTGTTTGAATGTTTAAAAAAGGTTCCACTTATTCTTTTACAAACCGTTTTAAAACTCTTGATTGTTCTCACAAATGTTTTTCTACTGTACTGTAATAAAAAGAAAAGATTGAGTTTTGCAAATCTTTGACCACATGCGTTATGAATAAACATCACAGGAAGATGTAAGGCAAGCGGTTTATTGCATACACCTTTAACTCATACAGAATGGCAGCATGTGTGTCATGCATAACTGAAAAGATAACTTCCACGCAGGTCATGGACCGTGACATTTGCCAGCTGGAGGAGCACTCCGCCCCAGGCCTCCTGCTCTTCCTCTCTCTCCTGATGCCGGGCCTGGTGGGCAGAGTACACCATGCTCAGGACAAGACTCTCAAACTGAGCCTGACTCAGCGGCCTCCTCCTCTGAGCCTGCAGCCCGGCCACCATCTGCACCATGGAGCTCCGGCTTCTGGGGATGTTGTCGTTGATCTGAGACAGGAAAGCCCGCCCCGACCTCATCGACGCCAGCTCCTTGTCCAGCAGGACGATGTTGTTGTCCTGGTCCATCTCTACCCCGCCCAGCAAGAACTGCATGCAGAATAGCAAAAGAAATATCCACCATTTACTCTGGAATAAAAACAGCAAGATGTTTATCTGCATGTAGATTTATGTGCCTTTAGACAATTAACTCCAAAATGAATCAAGTACCTCAAACATCAGGTTTGGATCAGAGAGAGATGAGCCAGTTGTTTGAGAAATTGGATTTTTGCCCGCAGCCACATCTAAAGTAGAAAATACTGAAGTCTTACTGCAATGTAACTGAAATTAATCAGTGCAGATAAACTGTCGGTGCCTGCAAACACTGACACAGTACTGCAAATTAAACTGCATGCACTATCATTATATAACAGCCTAGAAAATTCTGTCTTCATCACACAGTACTGCTGAAAGATGTTGTTTCTACTTACCTTGCAGAGTTTGCTCAAACCAAAGCCACAGAATGAGCTGAAAGCAGATATTAAGTTGTATTTTCATAGTCATCCTCCTCTTGAATTTTTTACCGACAGATAATGCACCACATCCATCTCACCTCTGCTCTCTCTCGCCTATTTTGCGAACCCCGAGAGAAGCGACTCAGCCTGAATACCACACATTTTTCCACCTTGGAAAAAAGCACCAAAAGCCAGTTGGCTGCAGTGCAGAGCAGACAGCAATACTTTTTTAATTTCTGGTTCTTTTTATCCTGCATGCAGGACTTTGAACTAGCAAGACCCCAAAGTTCACAGAGCCAACTAACCTGTTCATCATCTATTCTGCGAAATACAAACATGTCGGACATTACTTGAGTAATGCATTTTCCCAGTATATTCACTCTGAACAACAAATAAATTGATGAATAAAACAGCCCACAATGTCAGTACCAATTAACTGAGGGTGAGGGTCCTTCCCAACATAAATAAGTCCACTCAAGATAGAGGTTTTATGGTATTTTGTCATTCAGAGGCTGAAAAGATATTGTAAGCAAATTTCTTTCATTCTCCTTTGTCGACTAAGGGCTTAACATTAAGTATACCCCCCAAATTTAACTATTAATTAATTAATTAATTAATTAATTAATATAACAAAAAATTCAAATTTTTGTGCTTTATAAAAGCTCCAGTTTAAACAAACATCACACTCAGTGGATAAGGTCAGCTCTGAAAAGATAGCCTGCACTACAGTCTCAGTATCTGTATCACAGAATCCACAGGTGTTATTATCTTAATGAAACGTTTTATGGAAGATTTCAGTGGATGGAAAAATTGCATTCAAGATTTTAAAGCTCACCTCTTTGGCTTTATGTGAAATTGCATAAGATACAATATAACCTTAAAACCTCATGCATGTGGTGAAGATGCTATACAGTAGATGCTGTTTAAAAAAATGCATAATTTTTAGAGGTTCATATAGCATCATCTACATTTAGACGGTGTATTTACAAAATAACTGTAGTAACGCAGTTTCACCACATGGAGGCAGTAGCACCCATTGATACCATTGCGTCATTTCATAACTGACAATGAAAAGTTTATTTACTTCCGGTGAAGAGTTCAGCTGCACCTGAATGGTAAAGTAGTGGAAATAAAGGTAACCACGCTTGTTTAGCATTCATGGTTTAAATGTTAGAAATCTTTTGTCTCATTTCCACCCCTAGTTATAACTTTACCTTTACGCTGAATTTTCACTTGTGGCAACGTTAGCCAGCTACCATTAGCTGCTGTGGGTGCTAACGTAAACACAGCTAGCTTTAGCAGAGCATAGCCAGTCAGTAGCTAAACGTGTACACTTGTATGAGCTATGAATTGGCGTCTGTTGTTCATCTGATGTCAAGCTTATTTGAGATCAGATGTTGTTAAATGGGACATCACATAACATGCAGAGATTTCGATACTGTCTCAAAAAGCATATCGGGTGTTTATTTATGTTGTCTCTTACTGGTAGTTGTCCAATATTTACCCTTTCCTAGTTGAAATAAATGGGGTGGTGATGATTTTAAAAAGTGAATAGAAACACTTGTAAGTAACACAGTGTAACGCAACACAGCGCCACAAAATATATCATCCAAAATCATAATAATACTGAATCAACACCAGAGCTAAAGGGAGACATCACCCACGCCGATGTATCTGGCATATTTTTGCTATTTTTTGTCTGGGTATGTCGGCTGATTACAGATTTTTTTTTAAGTTAATTATATAAAGTATATTGCATGATCTCAAGTAAAAAATAAGAATAATTATCAAAAATGCTTATCGTTTATTTATGTTAAAATTATTATTGGCTGATTTGTTGTCATCACCCTCCAATACCACATCCATATCGGTCTCTAGTATCAGTTTGGCGAAAAACAACATCTACAGCCCTCAACAGTTTCAACAACATCTGATCATTATAACTTGACAAAGGCAGGATTTATTGCAGGGCTTTTGTGTTGGACTACATTAGTTTTAGCGAGACGTGTCTTATAAACTGATAACTGGGTCTAAACGGAGTCTATGCTGTTCTGTGACTTTGTCAGGTGAGCAGCAAAGATGGAGTCCAGCGAGGACGGGGGCCTCAGTGTTGGGGGCTCTGTGGGAGAGGAGAACTACTTTCTGGGATACACCTTCACCGACCGCTCCCACTCCAGCCGGGTTGTAAAGAGCATCATGGACCTGTGTCTGGAGGACGGCCTGTTTGCTGATGTCACTGTCACTGTGGACAGCAAAGAGTTTCATCTGCACCGGCTGGTGCTCTCGGCGCAGAGCAGTTTCTTCCGCTCCATGTTCACCTCCAACCTCAAAGAGTCCCACAACCGCTCTATTGAGCTGAAGGATGTCAGTGCCACCGTCTTCCAGCTGCTGATTGACTACATCTATCATGGCACAATTAAACTGAGGGTGGAGGAGCTGCAGGACACCTATGAGATGGCAGATATGTACCAGCTAACTGCACTGTTTGAGGAATGCTCCCGCTTCCTCTCACGGACAGTCGAGGTCAAGAACTGCCTGCAGGTGATTCACTGTTTCTCGCAAGCCTTGTAGTCTATGCTACTTAGTCATACTCGTGTTGAATTAGTTTTGTGATTACCTGTTTTTGCCCAGGTGATGTGGCTCGCGGACAGACACAGTGACCAGGAGTTGTACACTGCAGCCAAGCACTGTGCTAAAATCCACTTGGCCCAGCTGCATCAGGCCGAAGAATTTCTTAATCTGCCCCTCTGTCTGCTCTTGGACATCATCAAAGGTGCTACCCATTGCTGTCTTATCATATTTTTGTAATTATTAAGATTTGCAAAAAAAGATATTCCTGTAACCTTGAACTTTTTATGGGGCGTCCTTGTAGCCAAATAGTTAAGGCAATTATGATATGACCACAATGCCCCTGGTATGCACCACCCGTCTCACCACCCCAGTTTCCTACCTGCCTCTACACTATTAACTATGCAGTAAAGATGAAATGTAATGGGTACACATTTTATGAATGTGACTTAGTCGGCTCTGTGCTTGTTTCTACTCCACAGATGGCGTGCCGAGCTCCCAGAATCCTACAGTGGCCATCGAGTCGTGGATAAACCACAACAAGGTGGAGAGAGAGGAGTTTTCTTGCATCCTTCAAGAAAATCTCAAGGTAACATCCTTTCATCTAGAGCTGAGAGGAACTATTGATGGAGAGGGTGCTCTCATCTCATGTCTGCTGTAATTCTTCTCATCACCGCTGTCTTTATCTTGTATGTCTACAGGAAATCGGTGAGAACGTCCACATTTACCTGATTGGTAAAGAGGAGACACGGACTCACTCCCTGGCTGTTTCACTTCACTGCGACGAGGACGATGCGATCAGCGTGAGCGGCCAGAACAGTTTATGCCATCAGATCACTGCAGCCTGTAAACACGGAGGAGACCTGTACGTGGTGGGGGGGTCTATACCTCGCCGCATGTGGAAGTGCAATATGCACACCATGGACTGGGAGCGCTGTGCCCCACTGCCCAGAGACCGCCTCCACCATACCATGGTCTCTGTCTCTACTGAGGATGCTATCTACTCACTGGGAGGTAAGACGTTGCAGGACACACTCTCTAACGCCGTCATCTACTACACAGTGAAGGACAACATGTGGACAGAGACCAGCCAGCTGGACACTGCAGTGTCAGGGGCTGCTGGCGTTAACCTGGGAGGCACCATCTACCTGCTCGGAGGAGAGGAGAACGACATGGACTTTTTTACTAAGCCATCTCGACTGATTCAGTGCTTTGACACCGCCTCCCAGAAGTGTCAGATCAAACCTTACATGCTGCCGTTCGCGGGCTGCATGCACGCTGCGGTCCACATGGACGTGATCTTCATCGTAGCAGAGGGAGACTCCCTGGTGTGCTACAACCCTCTGCTGGAGAGCTTCACCCGCCTGCGCTTCCCTGAGGTGTGGAGCTGCGTTCCTTCTCTGTGGAAGGTGGCAAGCTGTAATGGCTGCATTTACGTCTTCAGGGACAAGTGTAAGAAAGGTGACGCAAACACGTTGAAGTTTAACCCGGCCACGTCGGTCGTCTCCGTTATCAGAGGAATAAAAATCCTCCTCACAAACTGGCAGTTTGTTTTGGCCTAAACTGTCCTCCGGATGTCCACGCTGTGGTCCACAAACTGGCCACAGAGAATCAGGGAAGACTGTTGGGTAACTTACCATGACTTCACTGTCAGACATCCTGAGAGGAGACCTGCCCTAAATGTATTAAACCAGCTGGTTTCTGTGTCACTCCTTTCATTCTGACTTCACCACCAGACCAGTAGAAACAATTCAGCACTCTGTGTGTGTGTGTGTGTGTGTGTGTGTGTGTGTGTGTGTGTGTGTGCGTGCGTGCGTGCGTGCGTGCGTGCGTGCGTGCGTGCGTGCGTGCGTGTGTGTGTGTGTGTGTCACTTGCTTGTATTTGTGTGTCTCATTGTGGATCCCTTAGCTGAGAAGTCAAATAGTTTGTGATGATGCTGTAACCAGTGATGATCTAACCCACATTGTTTCCCTGTGCACTGCCTGTTTATCGACACGCATGAACAACTCCACTGTACAAACCTTGACTGATCATAAAACGTCCGTCAGTATATTGGATGTGAATACGTGTATCATGATGTTGTAGGCTAAATATCCTCAGATGTCAAATTTCAAGTCTTTTAAGAATCATAAACCTGATGACAGACAATGTTTTCTAACTTTTCAATTTTTCACAGTTTCTTGTCTTAAAATGTTATTTTTCAATGTACTGTGTTCAAGTTAAACCGTGAACAGAAATGTTAAATATATCACTGTCGCTACATGCTGTCGCTGTTTGTTTTGATATTCATGGCCCTTTATGCTTTAACAGCCTCTTACTATTAATATTATGCTTATTACTGGGGATTAAGGAGGTTTCATTCTTGCAATTATACAGTGATGGGTTTAGAAATGGCGCAACTGAAAGCTTTGCCTCAACAAAGACATAACTCCCAACAGTATTTATCTTTGGATTAGTAATGCATCTTGTGAATGGCGAGGTGGTAAAGGTGCCTGTTTTGTCCTTGGGAGGGGGAAGAAGGGGTGTTGAAGGAGAGAAAGCTACTACAGAGAGGCCAAAACTTTGATCCCATTGATGTGTTGCAGGAGGCTGTGCAGTTGAAACCCAAACCCAGTAACATGTCAGACTTTGTGAACTATTCTAAGCATCAGTTGCTGACGCCAAGATGAGGGGTGGGGGTTTCTGGGGCCGCATATGCGTCTCCATAAGAACTCCCAATAGGAACTGACGGCCACTACGAGCACCATCTGACATGCAGTCCCTTAATGTTGGGCAATAAAGCTGTTTATAGCCCCCGTATCACAGTTCACAGCCCCACATGTAAGGGTGTGGTCAGGTCCATTTTGTGGATGTGTGTTTTTAATGCTCCAGGGGGTTGTGATGTAAAAATGTGTAGTCCAGTTTGGCCAGTGAGTGAGGGTTGGTGTGAAGGTAGATCGCTAGGAGCTTAAGTGACCTTGGGACTGCTTGCTGAGGGCAGGACAGAATTCCTGAAGGGACACATGGTCTAGAGTGACAAGGCCATCTGCTGTAGCGCCAGCAGTAGGAGGAAGGTGGAGGGGGTTGGACACGGGGGGTGCTGAGAATTCCTTTCGCTGGGGTGTGGAGGGAGTAGATATTCTGGGATATCTCTGCGAGCACTCCACTGGGAAACGTGTTTCTTTGGCATTTTTCAAACGGAAATCTGAGGGAGAATTTTTGAACACTTGATGGCGACATGGGATCATCGCAGGGTTAAATGGGGAAGGCGTTTTTCCGGCTCTCTGCGACACGATTGGTGATAATGGTCTTGGTGTGTTGCCGTTTTGCCTCGGTGGATCCAGTTTCCTCTCCGTCTCAGCACAGCCGGAGCTGAGAGAGCGGGATCTGCTAGGCCGTCTGGCTCCGACCTCTGAGAGGATCATCTTCAAGGGATCTTCTTTGGAGCTGTACTGTGCATGGCAAGGATCTACTTTCTTGCTGCCTCACCGAAATTGCATGGCCTAAACGAATGAATATTTTTATGAGGCGCCTTGCACCAGAGATGGGCCAGGACCAAACCAAGCAGCAGATAGAGAAGGGCCTGAGGTTGTATCAGTCCAATCAGACAGACAAAGCCCTCCATGTCTGGACAAAAGTGCTGGAGAAGACCTCAGATCCTGGAGGGAAGTTCCGGGTGTTGGGGTGCCTGATCACAGCTCACTCAGAAATGGGAAAATATAAAGATATGCTCAAGGTAAGAACACTTGAGTTAACCAGAGAACATGTAATCAGCGTTCAAGGTTTATTTTAGGGGAAATACAATATTCCTACTCTAAATAGCTGTGTTGTCATTTGGTTTCAATAATTCATGTGAAGACATTTCTCACAGTTTTAATACTGTGTGATCATATTTTGTTATGCAACCCGCAGTAGTGTGTGTGTATGTGGGTGGGTGACGCTGAATGCCAACGTATATCTCATCAGTGTTATATGTCATCATGTTTGCAGTTTATGCTGTAGCGGCATTTTAACATTTCCACGACGTCCAAGTGATTATTGAACGTAAAGAGGTCAAAGGTCACCGTCTTGGTTCCATTTACAGTGATCTTGAGAAGCATGGGTTAATTTGTGGCTTCCACGCGATGCAGAGTAAATAAGTGCCCTGCAACCTGAGTATCAGTGTGGGGTGTCTTGTTGACATAATCATCTTAACTCAAGCGGCACCCACTCTCTTTCACACAGCTTTAATGAAGGCTTTAAAAAGTAGAGGCCTTATGTCTTTGAATAAATCTATCATATCATTCCTCTTTTACCCAGCACCTATTTGAATTTAACACTCAACATCCATCTTATTATTCACAACTCGCCTGCAAGTTTTCCATCACCTTACGCTCTCTTTGCAGTACGCTCTCGATCAAATCGACACAGCCAGAGAAATGGAGGACCCAGACTACTTGACAGAGGGCTACCTGAACTTGGCGCGCAGCAACGAGAAGCTGTGCGACTTCCAGAAAACGGTGTCCTACTGCAAAACCTGCTTAAACATGCAGGGTACCACCGTTAGCCTGCAGCTCAACGGCCAGGTATGTCTTAGCATGGGCAACGCCTTCCTGGGCCTCAGCGTCTTCCAGAAAGCTTTGGAGAGCTACGAGAAGGCCCTGCGCTACGCCCACAACAACGACGACAAGATGCTGGAGTGCAGAGTCTGCTGCAGTCTGGGAAACATCTATGTCCAGCTGAAGGTGCTTCTTACAAACTAAATGATTGTTCTGAGCTGAAAGTTGATTTAGGTCATTTTAATGCACACTGCACTGCAAATACCACACCCTAGTCTTTGCCCAGCGTTGCCTTTTGGCTTTCTTTAAAAATGATTCTTGCAGGAGGTGTAGTCTGATTGCTGCAGACAGGTAAAACAGCATTGGATTACATGTGTGTCTTAATTATGCAATCAATACTAATGTTGCCAGTCTATTTGCAGAGTATGATAACACTGCAGAGAATCCAAGCAAACATCATCAATGTTTAGCTCATGTAGTGCTGGGCATTGTAAAACACGGGCGGAGTGAGCAGCCTGGCCGGCGCAGGGCTTATGTAGTACCACTGACATCAGAGATTTGTAAGAGTAATCCCTCGGCTTCCCAGGGAGGATTGGTTTCAATGGGATTGTGGTGAAGTAGCGTTTGAAGAATGCACTTTACGTCACATTATTTTAGCAAACAAAACGTGCAGTATTACTGGTCATAACACTGAAGATGCATATATCAAAAATCCTCATTTTCTAAAAGATCATTTGTTTGAATACTGTCATAGGAAGGGAAGTCCATGTAAGTAGTGTCTGAATAGGACGTTTGACTAAGATATGGCCATTTGTGGGCAACAAGTGGACACCAGAGGTCTTGCTCATCAATAATCTCTGCCAACAGGACTATGAAAAAGCCCTGTTCTTCCCCTGCAAAGCAGCTGAGCTCGTCAATGACTACGGCAAGGGCTGGAGCCTCAAGTATCGAGCCATGAGCCAGTACCACATGTCTGTCGCCTACAGGAAACTGGAGCGCCTGCCGGACGCCATGGAATGCTGTGAGGTATTGTTTTATAACCAACACATGATTCCCGTCCTCAGGGATTCATCCCACGAAGACAAACTGGTGCAGCTCTGCGGAGGATGTCACAGTTTTTGTTTCCTCAAAAAGTCGCCTGTTGCCTTCTGGCGTCGGAGCTGCAGATACAGTAGATGTTGTGCAGCCGACAGGTGCAAGCACCAGTTGTTCTGTTGTAGCAGCCTTAGACCTCGACAAAAATATGCTCACAGAGGCGCTGGTTTAAGGTGTTAATGAAGAGGGTCACTTTAGTCTTCACTGTGTTCTAATTATGTACCGAGGGTGAAAAATAACTTGATGTCATTGCCGTGGAGTGTAAAAGTATAGTAACAAGACAGCAGGATGCATTTCAGATTTATTACATTTGCCAAACGCTTTTAGCCAAACAATTTACGCATCTTGTCATAGTTAGAATACCAGCAGACAACAGAGCCAACAGCGAAACAACAACGTCTCACATTCTGCATCACTTCTCAGTCTGGTTAATTTGGAAGTCTGCTGATACCGAAACCGCTAAATGCAATAAGTGCATGCTGCTTGTAAAAGTAGTTTAATAAAATGTAGCTTTTAATTAAATGCACCCTGTAACATATTTGCATCTGTAATGAGACTTAAGGACTTTAGGAGTTTAATAATGCTGTTACATTTAGTGTTATCTACTGATATTAAACCTGACTAAATGGAAACAAACAGACAGGTATGTGCTCTTCAGAGAGGTATACCTGTGATACGTCATTCGTCCTTTTTTACATACGTATATAGTGTGGTGGTGGATGATAATGCTGTAAGTGCAATCTAAGTACACCCAAGGACACACCTGAGGTGCCTAAGAACGTAGGTTGTACTCTCGCAAATCTGTTAAAAATGTACCATTTTGACAGGCGGGAGTATCCAAGAACACAACAATAGTATAATTCTATTATATTTAAGCACATCTTAAATACAACTTTCAACATACTAAAGTGTGTACTCATAATTAAATGCACTTTTTTCTTTAGTTCTTTTGTTTTGTCTACCTGAGCATAAGGTTACAGAGGGAAGGGATGGCGCCTGAGGATGCTCAGTGCACTGTTACGCTTGTATGTTTACCCATTGGTGCTGGTTATTGTAGACTCTTAAAGAAAAGGTGATTTCAGCAGAGCTTTGGTATCACACGCGAGGAGGTCAGACAAACTCCTCTCTCCTGCCTCTGTCAACAGGAATCCATGAAGATTGCTCTGCAGCATGGTGACCGTCCTCTGCAGGCTCTGTGCTTACTGAACTTTGCAGACATACACCGCTCCAGGCATGACGTTGATGTAAGGTGAAACGTTTTGACTCAAATATTCATTTTTTTTCCATCTATATGGTGAGCTTTATCTGGTATTTCTCTTCATCCATCCAGAAAGCATTCCCTCGCTACGAGTCTGCACTGGCTATCATGACTGAGATCGGAAACCGGCTGGGACAAACACAGGTCTACCTGGGAGTTGCGAAGTGTTGGCTTGGGCAGAAAGAATTTGACAAAGTACTTACAATTATGTATAAATCTCAGCAGCAAAATATGACTGACAGAATTGTTTTATGTATATTTATGGCACACCCTCCACCACTGTTTGTTTTCCAGGCTCTTGACTCGTTGCAGCGAGCACAGGAATTGGCAGATGGAATGGGAAACAAGGTAACTGATGCTCCTTAAACAGGACGAACCACACATTTAGAGCTGCAGCGATTAGCCCGTTAATCAATAAGTCGATGGAAAATTAATCAGTAACTATGTTAATAATCCAATAATCATTATAGTAATTTGTTAAGTAAAATGCCATTTGCACTCTTGACTTACTGTCACACACAGTGGTGGAAGAAATACTTCAATAAAGTGAAAGTCCTGCAAAATGTATACTCGTGACGCCCAAACATTCAACTGAAGGAATAAGAAGAAAAAACATTTTAGACTGGAGGAGTTACTTCAGCTACTTTCCACCACTGGACACACGCAAACGTAGCCTGAATACACTTTAAGACAAAACAATTAATCAAGAAAATACACAGCAAAACGATCGATCGAGAAAATAAGCATTAGTTGCAGCCCTGCACACAACTCAGATAAATCATACAAGCTGGTATGACAGTGCTCACACACACACACACACACGCACAATCTATATGTGACATTGACGGCCTGTTTCTGGTATGTGTCTGAAGCTTTGTACACTGAAGGTTCACTGCCTGAGTGAAGGGATTTATCGAAGCCGGGGGCAGCAGGAGGAGCTCCGAGAGCAGGTGGTGAAGTTCCTGCAGTGTGTCGAGGAGCTGGAGCTCTACTGCGGCATGTGTGGAGAGTCCATCGGGGACAGGGACCAAAAACTGCAGGCCTTACCCTGTTCCCACATTTTCCATCTCAAGTGGGTGTTCTAGCATAGAGCACTGTTGCCTTTCATTGTTTTTGACACATGAAGTGACGCCTGGCTGTTTTATCCTCTCAGGTGTCTGCAGACAAACGGGACAAAGGGTTGTCCTAAATGTTTCAAGTCCTCCATGAAGCCTGCGTTCGTGTGATTGTGAGACCGCGTTCGTGCGTTGGATCTGCAGAACACAGCATGACGCCTCGCAGGCTCCTGACTTATCCGAGAGAAGCAGGCAGCCTCGGGATGTGCTGAAGATTTGAGGAGTGATGATTCACTGCTCTGTGCAGAGGATGCTGAACTGAACCCAGAGTGTCGCAGAGTGCGGCTCTGAGGACACAATCAAGGCATCCGCCTCATTGACAGACAGACGGTCTGTGAGTTACAGCCGACTGAGGAGGAACAGTGCCACATTTCACTATAAGCTGAAGAAGAAAGAATCTGCTTTGTCTCTGGCGACCGGCCATTTGTTGCAGAATTTGAATCTGGACGAATATGGACGTCCAAAGAGCATTTATATCTTGTATTTGCTATTTTATGCATTAGAATTGTTTATTAGAATCAAGATGAAATGATCTTCAGTCGTATCTCCGTAATCGTAGTCACAGGATTTGTTATATTACCTTTTACAGAACATCCACAGAGCCATTTCTGAGTTGAACTGATTTCATACATGGTATATTTATTATTGTATTCATGTACATACTATTCTCATGTTAATGTTTTGAAAGTTTGATTTATTTGAGGTGTTTTGTAAAATCTAACAACGAACTAAAATCTCTTAACCATTCAAAAACTAGTATGTCTTTACAAAACAGGTACATGCAGCTGTTTTTTTGTTTTGTTTTGTTTTGTTTTCCTTATTCACTGAGATTAAGGAGCAGGATCAACACACATTGTGTTCATAGAAATTCCTTTTCTGTCCATTTGGGAATGTTTTACTCTTAAGTCATCAGCATAATAATGTGGAGAAGGAAACCTATTGGGAAAGGATCTTCTTTGACCAATCACACACTCGTCAAATGATTAAGTAGAGCAGATGCACACAGTATGTTTTAATGTAGTGTCTTCATACTTGTAGTCACATGTAAATATTAAGTAATTGGTAAAATCTTGATAGTCAGGTGGAGATTATTTACATGACGCCAAAAAAGAGAGCTATCACATCATTTATCGTTGCATGTTTTACTCACAATGCCAAGCAACAGGGTTGGATTACATCAGATAATGAATCCACCAAACTGTGTATTTACTTATTTCATACTTGCTTATTACAGTGTTATATATTAGTTCAATTTATTTTAGACATATTGTGATTTGAGGGGAAAAAAGCCATATTAATTAAAAATGATCATGGCCTAAATAAGGTTTTTTGTACACAGCAGATTTTCCTCCAGAACTCTTAAAAGCCTTGAAATTGATTAAGTTAATTGTTTGCTTGGTACAGCGAAGATAAAAGCATTTAAATATTATGAAGCCCTTTTGAGACATTCACTGTCAAATCATCAATCCTGAGGAAAACACACCACACTGTGGCTTTAAAATATGAAACTTTTCTCTCTCCATACAACATGTGAGTGGGTTGACTGCATGAGAAGAGAGAGAGACCAACACATTTACCTTTACTGCACAAGCACTTACGTTTCTCATTCTGAGAGCACGTCACTACTTGACCTCCCACCTGAACGGCACCTGGCTCTTGTCTGAGGTCCCAAAACACGCTGATTCACTGTCTGTTTACCTGTAGTGCAGTCAATGTAAAGCATAGACACTATCTACACGTTCTGTGCTTGGTTCTGGGGTATAAATATGATTGAACTGACAGCAGAGCCACTCATCTATCACGGTTTAAACTACCTCTGTTTTTGCCTCTAAGCTTTGCCTTCCTCAGAGGATGAATGCAGTATAACAGGACATTTAAGTACATGTAGAATTGTTATGTTTTTCTAG
The DNA here is from genome assembly GCF_051107435.1 of Chaetodon auriga. Classification (NCBI taxonomy): domain Eukaryota; kingdom Metazoa; phylum Chordata; class Actinopteri; order Chaetodontiformes; family Chaetodontidae; genus Chaetodon; species Chaetodon auriga. Next base: position 11,050,854 of record NC_135079.1, on the reverse strand, counting down.
ACATCGCGTTGATATAACCATGATTTTAATGATTCAGAGTCTGACTAAAATGCATTGTTAATATATTTATGCATTGAGTCAAACCATGGTACTGTGTTGCATATGGAAACATCTCATCATGAACAATAAAGTGCACCGAAAGTCAATATAAGTGTCCTGCTGCTATTGACTATTTGTATTGTGTGTTGTGTCTGCTACTGTGACTTATTAACAGATGACAGCTTTGACATACAAGATGTTGTCGTACTAGTTTGCCAACATTTACAGAAGTTTCAACCATGTGTTCTGGGTTGTCCCGCCTGAAGTCACTACACCTGAAGAGCAGGAAGAAACATTTCCTGTAACCGCAATTCACAGGAACACTTCAAACCTGATGGCAGCCACCAGCTCACCCTCCGAAGAGGACTTACTTTGTCCTCAATGCTCTAACATTTATTGCCTCCCGGTTCTCCTGAAATGCGGCCACAATATCTGCAGAGTTTGTTTACAGAAATTCTGGGAATGGAAAGGATGTCGAGAATGTCCTGTGTGTCGCACCGTGTCTGTCCCTGGGAGGCCTCCTATCAATTTGGCACTAAAGATAGCTGCAGACGAATATCAGGTGCAAAGAGCCGGTGGGAATCAAGAAGTTTGCCGCCTTCACAACGAGAAGCTGAAGATTTTTTGTCAGAATGACGAAGAGCCCATCTGTCTGGTGTGCCAAACATCAAAACAGCATAAAGTTCACGAGTGCTGCCCGGTGGAGGAGGCGGCGGGACAGAAGAAGGTAGGGTAAAAATAGAAAGTGGTAAATAACAGGGGGATTGACTGTTCATCCGCTCACAAAACACAGAATTCAATTAGTTATCTGTGAGAACAAAGATCTGTTGTGACTGTGGTTGTTATTTTTTATTCTCATTATTGATTAACGTGCCATAAGTTTCCTCAATCAGTCAATAGTAAACGTCAAAATAGTGACAAATGGCCCAGGTGACATCCTCTGATTCAAATGAAATAAAATCAAGTTTACAATGATGTAAAACAGAGAAAAGCTGCAAATTGATTACTTAAATAGTTGCTAATTAATTTTCTATCAATCGATTGATTGATTCAGCTCCAGATTTTAACTGATGACTCTTCTGTGAATGCCTCAGCCTGAAATTTCCACCATGCTGGAGTCCCTGAGGAAGAAGCTCAAAATACTGAACAAGACAAAGGAGCACTGGGAGGAAACAAAACGCTATATCACGGTAAAAGGGGGTACACTCATTGAATGCATCATTACATGACATGGGCTGTGCGAGGTTTACTGTGTTAACACTCTAATGCTGAATCTCACATGTGTGACTGTTCGTGAGCGTCGTACTGAGAGGAAAATCTGTCAGCGCGCCACAAAGACATTCCTTTTGTTTACTGCTAAGAATAACCAGCTCCCTCAACATGACAGACTCAAGCTGATCAAAACGAGAAAGAAATCAGGGAGGAGTTCGAGAAGCTACACCTGTTCCTTCGGGAGGAGGAAAAGTGCAGGCTGAAGGTGCTCAAACAGGAGGAGGAAATCAAGAGGCGGGTGATGTGCGAGAAGCTGGAAACCATCGAGGACCAGATCAAAACCCTCTGCTCCACTATCAGCGATGTTGAGTCGGCTCTCGGAAAAACGGATTTAGCATTTTTGCAGGTACATTTACAGCCAGTATTTACATAACATGATAGAAGTTTGTCACCAACACCTGCGCTTTCACCACATGTGCTCCAACATAATTATCCATCACCTCCATTACCAACTTTATGTCGATGATACACAAATGTGGTGTACATATAGTGTGGTGATACATATTGTGTGATTTTGACCTGAAAAACCTCTGACTGGGTGCAGGTCTGTCACCAATACTCTGATATTACTCTGCATTTCTTCACTTTCTTTCTGTGACTTTAGGACTACAAGCAGACAAAGAAAAGGTATGCACTTCTCACAATCTGCAAAAATTAGCACTATCTGTCAAGATAAGACAATATTGTAATTATTATATCGTGTTTCAGGGCGAAATGCAACATTCGAGAGCCGGAGTGTATCAGAGATATCCTGATTAACTCTGCAACGCACCTGGGATTACTTAAATTTGGGGTATGGAAGAAGATGATGAGCCTTGTCAAATATGGTGAGTAAGCAGATGATGGCCTGGGTCACAGTTTACGATGACGAAGCTTCAGTGTTTCTGAGCCTTGTTTACACTTTCAGTTCCCATCACTCTGGATCCAAACACGGCCCAGTCCAACTTAAAGTTCTCCGAAGAGCTGACGTGTGTGCAGTACAGCAATAAGCAGCCCTTACCTGACAACCCTGAACGCTGCACCAGCCGTGTGTGTGTGCTGGGAGCCACCGGCTTCACATCTGGAAAGCACAGCTGGACCGTGGAGGTGGGCCAGGGTAAGGAATGGTACATTGGAGTGGCCCGAGAGTCCGTCAAAAGGAAGAGCACCGTCTTCCTCAATCCAACCGAGGGCTTCTGGGTGATCGGCCTGTGCAACGGAGACACATTCTGGGCTCAGACCTCGCCTCGCACCAAGCTCACGTTGAAGCAGAAGCCCAAGAGGATTACAGTAAAACTGGACTATGACAAAGGAAAGGTAGTTTTCATCAACGCAGCCGACTTGACAACAATACACACTTTCAGTGAAAGATTCACAGAGAGGATTTTCCCCTTCTTCTCCCCTGGACTGTATGACGAGGAGAAAAACTCCAGCCGGCTGACAATCTGTCCTCTGACAGTAACAGTGGATGTGGAGTAGACTCACATGCAGTAGACACGTGACTCTGTGTGTGTGTGTCTTATAGCTAGATGTACATTTCCTCAAATACTGTACATTAGTACAAATTTGAGGTAGCTGTACTTTGTTTCCATTTTATGCAACTTTATACTTCTACTCTACTTCATCTCAGAGGCAAATATTGCCCTTTTTACTCCACTACACTTTTCTGAAAGTTTCAGTTACTTTGTTAAGTAGTTGTTCATACCCTTCCTGACCAGTGAAAACCACATGTCTACAAATTTGGTGATTTTTTGATTTTTGAACTGAAGGAATAGGTGTTCCTCCTCCTTAAGCTAAATAAACTATGACAAACTCTCTCAGATTAGCTGGAAAATGCATCATCACAGAGCTGAAAACAGGCTGTTTTTCTTGACTTTTCTGAGATCTGTGGTTCTCACAGGACAGCAATGTTACAAACATGATGATCTTATACAATATAAAGGATTGCTGTAGATTAAACTGCCTAACAGCATATAAAGAAGTTAAAATTAGTTCAACCTTAAAAATCTACAGCAGTGAAATGCAACATACACATCAATGCATTAATCCAAGAACATCATTTATAACAGAAAAGCACTTACAGAGACTGTTGTACTTAACAATGAATACTTTTACTTTTCATACTTTAATTACATTTTACTTATAATACTTAGACTTTTTCTTCAGTAAGGTTTTGAAGGCTTTTACTTGTAGTGGAGTATTTTCAGAGTGTGGCATGAGTGCTCTTATTTAAGGATGTGAATATTTTCTCCATCACTGGTCAAAGCTGCTATAATTGACAAAAATGAGGGACGTAGGAAGTCGCACAGTTTAAATACTGAAGAATCAGTGCTTCATTCAACAAATTCAGTTGGAACTGTATCAAACTGTGTATTTGATCAAACGAGACGACCACCGTTTTAAAACATTTAAACTGTTTAATTATGTTCAGAACAAAGTCGTCAGTTCTGTTAATTTATAGAGTTGATTTGGTACCATTAACTGTCCTCTTTTTTTGGTTTCCTCTGTGATGCCATGTCTTTCAGTTTAGAGTCCAGCTTCCTTTGCAGATAGGCTTTCTTATTGGGGTCCATGGATTTGTCTTTCTTCCCACTCCCGGCATAAAGAACGCCTTCTCTGCTTATTCTCATCCGAGCATGAGACTTGGCTTTATCTCCACAGCCGTGAACCTAGAAAAGGTTTATGACGTGACAATCAGATCAAAGAGGCACAAAATCTCAAATTGTCTTACATTTGAGCTTTGACTTATGGTGAAATATCATTAAACTTATAAAGTTCTTTCTTGCACCCATACATTTTCAACAGCAACCTCATTATCAAAGCAACACAAATCCTACTTGCTGTGTCTGCTCCTGTCTCACCTCTGGTATGTGATGACTGAGACAATACTGCCTGTTGCAGAACAGGCAAAGCTGTCCAAGTGTTAGCACAGAAGCTTTGCACTTGACAAAGCTGCACACACTGTCAGCCTTCCTGACGGCAGAGATAAGTGCGTCAAAGTCATCGTCTGGAGTGGCGGCGGCAGCGATGTCGCAGGCGCCTGCCTTTGTTCGGGTCTTTCCTTGGGGAGAAATGGTGGAGTTGATTTGTTGCAAACGTATCAGAGCAGACAGGTTATGAAAACACTTGCAAATCAGATGTTTGTGTGACAAACCTTTGGCTGACTTGGACTTCTTTGATGATGACGCTGGTGGGATGTTGTTGTGTTGCTTTTTTTGCTGAGCGTTTTCTTCCCTTTTCTGCTGTTCCCTCCTCATTCGCTCCAGATGTAAACTTTTCAGGTCTAATGGAGGCTGACACAGCGGCTCGTTTTGGGGTTTTGGGACTGTTTCCTCTTCCTGGACTTCTTCTTCTTGCGTTGGCTCCTCAGCTGGAGTTGACGCTGGGGGCCTGGAGACGGTGATACACCTGTCTTTCCCCTCGCCTTTACTCTCATGCATGAGGCCCAGCTCCTCAGCGACCTGGTGGACCAGCAGGCGGTCATGAGAGTTAAAGGATGATGGAAACTGTAGTTCACTGCGATTTAAGTCCTTCAGAAAGCTCTCCACCTGCTCTCTGATCTCAGCGTATCTGTTCTTGTTCTCCTCCTCAGTCAGTGCTGTTATGCAGGACTTTGTGTGCTTAGCATTAGCAGTGTTCTCATTACCGCTGCTACCTGCGGACTTCTTTTGTCCTTGCTTCGCCTTGCTGTTCGGCTGGTCTTTAACCTTCTGTTTGGTGGACACGGAGCTGCTGGTGGACGTACTGATCTTTGTGTCTTTGTGGTCGCGGGTGTAGTTCTGTGGCACGATGTCTCGGAGATACTCAAACGCTGTTCTGACCTCGCCAAACTCAGTCATGTGACTGATGAGGGACTTCAGGAAAGGGTGATTCTGGACAGTTTGGGTGTCGCACACTACAGCGATGTGACGTCTCGCACGTGTAACGGCCACATTGATCCTTCTGTCCTCCGCCAGAAATCCAACTTCCCCTAAAATAAAACAATGAACAAAGATGTGTGTATATGTGTCAATGAATGCCGCCACTGTTCACAGTGTGGCAGAAACAGACACAACCTCACAGAAGAAAAAAAAAAAAAGACCTTTTCTGTTGGAACGAACTAACGACAACACCACGGCCTCCTTCTCTCTGCCCTGAAATCCATCCACTGACTTTATCTCCAGCTCTGGATGCCTCACGGAAAGTTTCTGACGCAGAAGATCGACCTTTACAGAGATAAAAAGTAAAAAAAACACACACGTTAGCCTACCAAGTTTCATGATGATTCCTGTCAAATGCTGACAGGACGTACAAAGAATAAAGTTTTACACAGTACAATAGTAGAGGTTAAGATGTATTTTACTGAACAGGTCAAATCAGTGACTTACTTGTAGGTTGTACGGAGCAATAACAGCTATGTCTTTAGCTTTAAGCCCAGCTTCAGTCAAGGCCTTTATGTGCAGTTCAACAATGTCCACCTCACCTGAGGATACAGTGAACATCCTGTTAGATCCCACAACACAGTAAATGTAATAAAGTAATTTTATTTTTAACAATAAAACCGGCGAACCTTGATTGCCTTTGGACTGCTCGTCTGTGACCTCCATCTCACTCAGACCGCAGCCTGCAGTGTCGATGAGCAGCAACGGCGTGCTGGTCTCTTCAACGCAGGCGACTCCTGGTAGATCTCTTTTACATCAAACACATAATGTTTGATGGATCATCATCAGTGGCAGAAAGTACATTTACTCTTGTACTGTACTTGTACTTGATTAACACTTCACTTATTTGCCAGCTTTAGTTACAAGTTACTCAAAAAATTTAGATTTTTACACACAAAATGTGTGAAGAGTTTATAAAATATGACATTTTCAAACTACACAGCAGTTTACACTAGTAAACTGCATACTTGTTAGTGATTAAGTACATTGTCCTGATCATACTTGTACTTAAGTCAGTAATGTAGACTAATGCTGACATCCACTTTTAACACAGTTTGGTATTAGTACTTTAAAAAATCACTTGCTCCACTGTTGGTACCAAAATGAGATACTTCCCATCACCAAGCTCACACTCACTTTAACAGGTGTCTCTCTACAGAGCTGTGAGCCGTTAGCCTTCCCTGGTACATCTCTTTGGAGGCCCACTCCATGATGGCGCTGTTCATGCGGTACTGAACTGTTAGCATGCGGACCACTGAGTCCCCGTACATCTGGATAAGTCTCTCCATCAGACTGAGGGACAGGCCTTTTGATGCAGCCCTGCGGAGTACAAAAAGAGAGCAATGAGCAGCAAAACACAAACATAATCTAACGCGATCCTACAAAAGGGCCTGAAAACACATTTCTCAGTCAGCCTCTTACTGTGACTGATGGGATCATACAAGAACTCACATTTCTATATAAGAATCAGGAATCAGCAACATTTAAGCTCTTAAAAAGGACGGAGGAAAACCTGTTTCCTTTACGTTTGTGACTTGATTGTAGGTGGTAACTGCTTGTAGTCTCCGGCCAGAACGCACTTGCGCGCTCTGAGCAGGGCGATCCAGCAGCCGCTCTCTAGGGCCTGAGCGCACTCGTCTATCACCACCCAATCAAAATGCTCTGCTGGAAGGAACTTCAGAGGGCCGTCATCGCAAGCACCTGCAGACACAGACGAGTGCTCCGTGACTGCCTTTCATCATCACTGCAGCAACTGAATATCAGTTTCTACACTCGAGCCACGACTGACCTGTGTTGGTTGATAACACAACATCAGCACTTTTTAGGATCTGGGTGATTGCTGTGGCTTCTCTGGTTTTCAGCTCTTTTCTGAGCTCCCCAATTTCCCTTTTGAAGTTCACCCGCTCTCCTTTCTCACGCATCTTCTTCATTCCCAGCTTGAAAAAAAATATACAAAACATTACAACACAAAAAAATCAGGGTTGTACAGATCAATCAAGATGGCACAAATGTCAGCAGGAGCACACACTAAAATACTTACAAAAGCTTTATCGATGTCTTTACGGATGTCAGTGATGATGTTTGCGTTGTCACTCTGAGCGAGGATGGCGTCTAGTGAGTGTTTCTGTATGGACTCCAGCAGTCTGGCAGGGTGTCCCAGCCTCAGGACCTTCGCCTTGCACCGAGCTAACCTCTCCACTAAATTATCCACAGCCACATTAGAGGGCGCGCAGCACAGGACCTGCACAGACAGAGAATTCAAACATGAAAATGAGCCTGTCTGTACTGAGATGCTGCAAAGACAACTGCAGCAAGAGATGACAATGAGAGAAATTGTAAGTGAAAAAATCAACAGGAGGAAAATTATTCTCATATATACTCATAAAAATCCACTTTCTGCACCTTTTGGCCTTGTTTGACCGCTTGCAGGATGGTCTCCACCACTGTGGTGGTTTTCCCTGTTCCTGGTGGTCCATGAATTACAGCCAGTTCTCTCTGAGACAAAGCAAAGGACACAGCTTCTCTCTGGGAATCATCCAGGTTCAAGTTAAAGAACTCAACTTCATCTGATGAGGCACAATAGAAAACCAAGAATTAGTGCGTGCAGTGTATGATACATGGTGATCAGGGTGAACAATACGCTTGCTTTGTGAAGTGTGGCTTACTTGGCTGTGACTGAGACGAAGGTTTTGAGTCTCCAAACAGAACATTTATCAGATTGCCAGCTGGTCCGTTGCTGTATCCATTTAATGCATTCAAGGCTCTGCAAGCACAAAACACAGTGAAAACAAGCTGTTTCAACATGTCTTACATGTTCAGAGCAGACATTACAGTGAGTTCATCGCAGGTGTCACTCACTTTTTCATTCGTTTGTAGGTGACATCATTTGCCAACTTTAAGAGGTTGTAAAAAGCATCTGTGTCAAAGCTGAGGCCATCCTTCAAATCATCAAAGGCCACGCTTAAAGATGCTTGGCTGACCCTCGTCACTAATCCTGTGGCAATCTGTGAGGCTGCAGTGCATCCGCCAGTGTCGTACAAGCCAACTATGTCCCCTGTAACAAAAGACATACATGTCACATTAGACAAAATATGACACTTAAGTCACAAAAAACGCACAGATCTTTATTGAGATCCTCCGTCTCACCGGGTCCAAAGCTGTTGCTCGGCAGAGATGAGAAACCAAGATGCCTTCTTGGCTCGAGGATGATGACTGTGCGACCATACAGGCCTGTAGACTGACTCCCGATCTGCAATTTCAGCAGGCAAACTCCTTTATTTTGAAGATCTTTCAGAGAGATGTTCTCTTGCCATATCCTGTGGGCAGAAAACAAGATGCTGTGATTTTATAGAAACAGCTATACAGGAAATTCACTGATTCTACACATAAAGGTCAGTTTTCCTCAAACTAAATAAATAAATCTGCCTGTGCTGCTTCATTTCTGAGCACTCTTTTTTGCATCTGTCCCCCAAATTGAATGTTATTTGACAAACCTGGTCTCCTCTATTTCAGCCTCCCTCTCCTCCTGCAGAAGCTCGAGTGTCTTTGACACAAACTGTTCGACCGCCATCGCTTCCTAAAAACACAGAGAAGACAATCAGTGTTACAGCACAGATCCAAAACGTGCTAGTACTTCTTCACTGAAGATGAAAAACATACAAACCAGATGACCTACTCACTAACTGCTGTTAAGGTTTAATGTTATACACTTGGTCACATTGACTGGTAAAACTTAAGCTGTGGATGGATCAGTTCCTCACTATATACCATACTTAAGCACAGTCTTGAGGTACTTTACGAGAGTATTTTAATTTTATAACCCTTCTTCATACTTCATCACCAACTACAAAGTTTGAATATAGTACTTTGAGGTATTGGCAGCTCTATTTAAGTAACAAGCCTGACTACTTCTTCCACCTCTGACTCTCACAGTCCATGCATTTACCAATATGGTGGTATATACAATCCAAAATTGTGCCTCTCATGTATTATTATATTCGGCTGGAGGTGACGTTAAGAGTAACACATGCGAAGAAAACAGCAGCCGAGTGGTTTGAAATGCGTTATATGTTAAAGTTTCCTCATTCACAGATATGCTGACATGTTAGCTTGCTAGCCACACTTCACTCAAAACCATTTACTTTGGCTAACTTACACTTAGCATGCGACAACGACACTCACCCACTGATGTTAGCCCTGTGGAGAGACACCGGAAGAGCAGAAGACAGAGAAAGAAATGTTAACCATGCCGCACAATTTGGGAATCTCTTGGAAATAGCCTCTATGAGATTACACCAGTTTGTCTGTTTGGCTCTGTCGTCTTCTTTTATTGTACTAGGTTGTTAGCATGATAGCTACACTGCCACCTATCTGCTCAGATGACTTATCTCACGCGCATTTTATTTTGAAAATCACAGAAGGCGGAAGTCGCCCAGCTAGGTTGACGCTCCAGATAGAAACACGTTGAGCTAAGTTGTCAGTCAAACTGGCATCGACCACCCGACAGTGAAAGCCAGGTTATTTGTCATAAATCCGGGCTGTATGTCTTAGCAGTGTAAACAGGGCTGTTTTGGCGCGTTCTTCTGTGTCATCTCAACCCGCAGGAGGATATGCTGGTTGATAATCTGCCAGATCTCAGTCAGGAAGGAAGCATTTGCACTGCAAACCTGCAGACCTGAGCTAACTAACCCATTTTTATTGAACTGCTTCACGACTCCTTTCCACTGCGTGCTTTGTTTTTTTTTTTTTGGAAATGAGAACGACATTATTCCTGCTGCACGCCATCTCATGCTGCTGGTTGGTCAGTGCCACACTTTCAAAATCTGATGCAAAGAAGTCGCATAAAGCTGAGGCCGAGGTGGGTAACTTCAGGGCTTTACCTTGAGAAAAGGTGAGAGCTGGCATATGTTGCAAAGCCTCCTCTGTATACCCGCTATGTCACTGGACGTACCTGAATTTTGCAGATTCTGGAAGAGGCCAGTATCCTCACCTGTCATGTCCAGTCATGATGCTGATTTTCTGTCTGAAATGGGGTCTCTCCTCTCTGATCTCACTGTTTAGACGTCTCCAGCTGAGCTGTCTGTGTTGGAGAGAGGCCTTGTTGTGTCAGACCCGCACTGGAAAGACATAGTGAAGGAGGAAAAGAGATACTGTGCTCACATCAAGAGAACATTTCAAGGACAAGTGCTTGGATATGTCACACCTGTAAGTCTGAAATCCAGCCGCCAGCAGATCCACCTTCTCCCATGCAGCTGTTCAGCATTTGGCACTTTTTGCACAGCATTAAAGGATAAGTTGAGGATTTTTCAAGTCTGTTTTAATGCAGTACTCACATGCCCACCTGTGCATTGGAGGAGTTTGTCGCTGCAGTTATCCCTCACAAAAAATGCCTGTAAAGAGATCCTTTCTTTAAAGAGGAGGGATGAAATCCAGAGTTCACCTGAAGCAAACACGGCATCATGAGTCTTAGTTGAATTGAGCCAAATCCTTCAAAGTTTCTTTTTTTATTGCATTTTTCAAGCACTTGATGCACTTTACAGTATCGGTTGTAAGATTAAGATCTGGGCTTTATAGGTGGGTTGTTGGATAAAATGAGCAATTTGACCGTGTCGCCTTTGGTTCTGCAAATTTTTATTTTTTTTACTATTTTCTGATGTTTAAAGACCCATTGTTTAGTGGGATTTAGTGGCGTCCACAGAATCGCTCACCCCGCCTTTAACTTAAGAAGCTATCCATTGTAACCTTCTCGTACACTGGAGCTGTACAAAGAGGGCCTCACTTTGGTCAGTGTGCAGAGGGGCAATGAATGCTGTGACCGATAACTGAAGTGACCGATAACTCTTTCAACAAGCATCCAGACATTTCGGTGTTATAAAAAAGACCTGGCAAACTATCCTTTGATATTTTGACTCACTATCTTTAAATGACATGTCTTATTTCTGCCACCCCCCAGTGGAATTCCCACGGCTATGACATCGCCAAGATGTTTGGCTCTAAACTCACCTCAGTGTCTCCAGTGTGGCTTCAGCTCCGCCGACGGGGACCTGAAACCTTCGACGTCACTGGACTACACGATCATGACCCAGGTAGCAGATCCACTCCACTGACAGTCAGATGGAAAGGACTTTCCGGTCTCATGTACATACAGTGAAGGGGTCTTTTGTCTTTGCAGGCTGGGTCAAAGCTGTACGAAAGTCGAACAAAAAAGTCAGGATGGGTGAGTAGATGCTCTCCCCTCTGCCCTCAGCTCTGTTGATGTGGGTCAGCACAGACGGTTTCAGAGAAGACAATCAGGTCATTTTCGTGTCTCTGCCCTCAGTGCCTCGGCTGCTGTTTGATGGCTGGTCTTACCAGGACTACATGAGCGTGCTGGGGAGTGAAGATGAAATTGAAGAGCTGGGAAGTGAGCTGGTGGATGTCGCAAAGGTAATCAAGTAGCTTTAACTCCCTTACGGTAGTGTTTTGTTCGTCCTGTGTCTGTCTAATGAAGCGGTGGCCTTACAGACCGAAGGTTTCGATGGGTTCACCTTGGAGCTGTGGAGCCAGCTGGGAGGGAACAAACGAAAGTGAGTTATTTGGTGGACATCTCTGTATTGTTACTCTGACCAGCATTGACTGAGACGATCTAAATGTGAAATCTTCTCCGTACAGGGAGCTGGTCCATTTGGTGAAGCACATATGTGAGGCTTTGAAGGCTAAAAGACTAGACTGCATTCTTGTCATCCCACCTGCTGTGACGAGGTGAGTGATACTAGTTTGTATGTTCGGCGACTGTAAATGCTAAAAAAAAGAGGAGAAATCAGTGCTGATATTCTTTTGCTTGTCCATCACGATCAGTACGGGGCAGCCGGGTATGTTTGGCAGGGAGGAGTTTGAGCAGTTAGCCCCTGTCGTCGATGGATTCAGCCTCATGACGTACGACTACTCCAGCGGCGCCAGGTGAGCGTCACAGACAAGTGATGTCCAGAAATTCATCGTGGTCAAATGTTTTAGGTGGTATTCACAGCATCGATGTAGACCATGTCCTGAGTTCTTTCGTTCGTTTTGTTTCAGGCCGGGCCCGAGCTCTCCCCTGCCCTGGGTGAGAGACTGTGTCCTCCAGCTTGCACCCAACACTCAGTGGAGGCAGAAGATCCTGCTAGGGCTCAACTTGTATGGCCTTGATTTTGCAAGCCAGGGAACAGAGCCAATCCTGGGAGGAAGGTGAGATAATACTGCTGGAACACTTTATTCTAAATTTTGGTGTTATTGCTAGTAGTGGCTAATGTAGCCTCGGGCCGCTAGCCTCAAGCAGAGATGAGGAGTGGGCTTCAGAGGTCTGGTAAGCTCACTTCTCTGTAACTCCACACCCCCACATTTTTTTTACCTTCAAACTTGTAGTTTTCAGTCCCAAATGATGCTTCCTCGGGGCAGTTTATCAGATCTCACGCAGCTCCCTCTGGAGCCACAAAGGGCTTTATGCAGCTTTTCTCACTATGCAGTCGTACACCAAAAGACCCGTGAACAGACTTTGATGTTCTGAGTTTGCCTTTAAAGCCCATTTTAAAGAACTTTCACATCATAACTATTTCTCCAGAACATAAAATATTCATGACCAAATCAGCAACAATCAAAGTTAAAGTTTTGGGGGAAAGCACCCTGTGTGGAAGGTGTTTGATCAAACCTGCAACAAATGTTGAACTGTCATCAAATTTTTGACTCTTTAAACTGACTGGAATACAGAAATCTCTCGTGTGAAATAAGACAAACTTTTCTAACTTTGACTGATAGCGCTGAAGTCCCTGAAAGTCTTGTTTCTCTGTCTTAAACTTGTCTTTGATTTCCTGCAGGTACATCGAGATTTTGCGAGAACACAGGCCGAAACATCTCTGGGACGAATATTCTGGAGAGCATTATTTCACTTACAAGAGGTACTTATTTAATAACAACAAATTATGGCTGAAATCTTAAACTTCCAGCAGCATCTTTTAACAACATCTGTTACTTTCACTTCAGGAACAATGCAGTGAAGCATGTGGTGTACTATCCGTCACTGAAGGTGAGTCTTTTTCAGATAAGTTCATGAGTAAACACAGAGATGATTTACAAACCGTTTCCTGTCACTTTATTGACTGAGGTTTACTTCTACATGTGGAGATTAACATTAGTTTTATTTTACAGTCCATCTACCTGAGGATTTCTTTAGCGACTGAACTGGGAACAGGGATCTCTTTATGGGAGTTAGGACAAGGACTGGACTATTTCTATGATCTCCTATGAGAGCTGGACTTGAAAAGTGAAGAGCGTGGACCCCGAATCATCAGCACACGGATTTGACTTCTCTTCACCCTGAACGTGGGGCACCAAAAATTCAAGAGCTATAAGCAGGTTTTTTTTTTTCCTTCATTTTTGAGAGTGCGATGAGCCTTTGACAGGATTTCATTAATACACAACTTGTTTGAAGTGTTGGGAAATCTTTTCTACATGAACACATCTGTTGTTTGAAAGGTTATTAGCAGCTGACACAAGGTACTTCCATATGTTGTATTCATGTATTGTGAAAAAATTCAGTTTGTACAATACAGAGTGCAGTAATACATCCGTCTCCATCAACAGAGGGTGCATGATCATCGATATGTACACAGTCTAAATGAAGGGTTACATTCTTGTTCTGAGGCCCTCCGTTCATGTGCCACAAACATCTGCAGCCTCCTCAGTCCAAGTCCAGAAATCTTCTGTTTTGCTCTCTATTGATCACAAATGTTTCTACTCTTGGATGCAAACTTTGCTTGGTGTGAGGATGAATCTTTCTCTGCTTTTAAACATCCTCAAAACTGCACTTGACACCCCAACGTGTCTCATTTTTTTTAATTTTCAAATCAAGACATTTGATTGTGTGTGGGTTTTTTTTTTAGTACGCAGCATTTTTATTACACAGCATTGACAAGTCATGAAGTTGTATTTACAGTGTTGCTAAACATCTTCCAATATTTGTCTGAGATGAATGTTTAATTACATGAATATAAATGTGGAGCAAATGAGCTGTTTAATTTGATGTTCCTGATGTTAAAGATTACTTGGCACCACAGAGCAGGATTAGATTATTTACAGCAAGTGAGGTTGACTGCATGTTCTGAGCGGTTATTAGGTGTCTGTCGATGACTACGTGCACAGCATCTTCTTGACTTGCTGGAAAACAAAGAGATAAATATGAGAGTTTAGTTTTAGCCTTCAAAAATGCTGATTAAGTCGCTATAAAATTGGTATCTGTGCTCTGCAGGTCAGCTCACCTGTGTACGATCCACCACTGTCTTTCACAAAGTCTTCCACGACCAAGGGCAGGTTGGCAAAGTCAGGCCTCCGCACCAGTTCAAACACTGACGGCTGTCAGTGAAAACAGTTAATGGTATTAAATACATTGAACGCAGAGATATTTGGGTATATTATCATCATGTTTAAAGAGGAAGACTGACCCCTGTTAAGCTGTAGCCACCGAAGATCCACTTCTGTCCCTCAGTGGCGCAACACAGTGCCGACACTCCTTGTCCCACTGCACAAACAGGCTCTGCAAATAGAGACACGAGCATGTCTCTACACCGGACATACAGATTACATGACTGCTTTTAAAATTAGCCGCACACTCACTTTGGTGAGAGATGAAGTGTGTGAGAATGCGGTGCAAAGAGCCGCTGTGTGCCAGGTCCGTCAGCGCCCCGGGGCAGTCCGGGATGAGCAGCGCCTGGTACCGGGCACCTGGGAAAGGTCATCGTGACTTCACTGAGCAGAGTCCAACCAGCAGCACACGTAAAAGCAGCCAAACTAGCGTGAAATGAACGCTCTCACCGTCTATGGATTCAAGTTTAGCCGGTGTTGCGTAGGGTTTCACGCTGAAGTCCTGCACCCATCTAGCTGTGCTTTCATCCACTCCAGTAAAGTCTATCGGCTTCCCCTGCAATTCAAACACACTCTTAGGCCCCGCAGCTCTCTGTTACTCTGTGCTGAGGTCACATGAGGTCGCCTATGCCAACTGTAAGGAAAATCTATAAGTTTACTTATATGTCAGCAGCAGTTTTCATCTTCAAAGGTGATCCCATCATCTCTAATATGAATAACAAAATGTTCACCAATGGAGAAATCAAGCAGTATAAGTTCCAATAACATCACTGCAAACACAGCCCTGTTCTTCTATCCTCTTTCACACAGATCGTGGAAATATTGGCTTTGACTTTTGGTTTAAAACACTGCATCATGACTCCACAATCCACCAGCTGATTTAAAGAATCCAGATCCTTTAGTAAAAGTACTAAACTGCAATGTGAAAATACTCCATTACAAGTAAAAGTAAGTGACCTGAAATAATTTAAAGAAAAAGTAACAAATCCTCACATAAGAAGTTGAATATTTATTGATTAATTAACCATCGTTTCAGCTCTAATTGTCTACAGTGCTGTTTAGTTCCACCTAGCGGCATATTTTGCATGTGAAGTACAGTATCCCCTATGAATTAGTGGAAGTAGCATAATACTGAAATACTCAAGCACCAATTACTCAAGTACAGTACTTCAGCAAATGTACTTAATTACATTCAGTGCACTGCTGCTGACTCGTGGACTGAAAAGTTTTCTGATGATTGAAACATTTGACAGTAACGCGCTCTCAGAGGGAACTTAGCGGCAGAAACATGGTGGAATATCTACTTCGTTGAGTATTTTGCAGTAATTAATAAAAGCCTTACCCCTGGTGTGGCTGTCTGCAGGTTAAACGATGAGGCACAAAGACTGAAGGACTGATGGAAAGACTGAGCTGACACTCCTGAAGGAACAAAACACATCAGAGCTCAGCGCAAACTACACCTAGCTCGGTGGTTAAGCTAGCTAGCTAGCTAGTTAGCAAGTACTGTTTTACCACAGCTAACAGAGTACTTCAATTAGAAAGTAAGCTGACACAAAACTGCAAGAGTAAAGTGAATACTGCACTGTGTCACTGTGTAATTAATCCCCCTCATTCAGTCATTCAGTGATGGCACATGAACCGCTGATGGACCCACCTTGTGCAGACGCACTCGCCACTATCAGACAGGTTGGTTTCGCAGACATTTCATTTACATCCGTGTTCCCTCCACATGAAATATTTCAGCTTGTTTGAAACGAATAAGAAGTCAATTGTGGTTGAAATCATGAAAGAGGAACAGGCGAGGAGGAAGTAGTGTCACCTGACAACAACATCCGCCGAAAGATTTCAAAATAAAAGTTCACCATCAAAGGCAGAGTAGAGTGCACCGTGATGTGAGAAATTCGTTTGGAATAATGAATGGAAACTATTTTTATTAGCATTTCAACAGACAACAATATCTTTGTACTAATTTTTAAATCAGAACTTTGTTAAGCAAAAATAACTTTGTTTTATTACATAAAAAAATTATAAACATCAAGATCAACACTGATTGTAAATGCAGGCATAGCATGCTCACATTTCTCTGCTCTTTAAAATGTGTTTTTTTGGTTACATCTTCATCCACACATCACTATCTTAACAGCGAAGATACTTAGTGCTGAACAGTGCTGCCCTGCAGCATTATCGTATCTGTAGCGTGTGTATCCTTAACTTTTATTCATCATGTCATCATTTGAATTGGCAATTTCACAGCATACAGAATTGGAAACCATTTACAATTCATGGTGTGACTGTGTGATTTTGTCATATTAAAGAAAGTCAATAATCAGGAGGGATCTTCTTTCAAATTTTGATAAAGGCAGCAAGTAAACATCATCCCCACAAGCTGAAAGACAAACACACAAGGAACTGGTTACACTGCACACATATTGTTAACAGTTAGGTTGTTTGCACAACATTAAACAAGATGTTCATGTTAACCTGTATTTTGCCCAGAGGTTATTACTTTACCTGAAGAAATGCAATCCCAATGCCCACCGAACCGAGAATATACAACTGACTCAGAATGAACTCCTCTAATTTCAGAATGCAGCCTCCCTAAGACCACAAGAAAGGGAGAGAAGTTAAAATCTTGTTGTGATTAAAATCATTTATCCACAGCCATCTTTACCTACCTCCACTCTGTAGATGTTGGAGGGATGGTCCCTGCGTCCACAGAGGTCAGTGGGAGTTTTACAGCAGCTATCAGGAACGAGCCGCTCATTCAACTGGATCCACACACTGTCTGCCCAGTCTGTGGAGTTATGACTGCCACAACACTTAAACTGAAGGGGAGCCAGTCAGGGAGAAACACAAGAAAGAAAAACAAAGAGACAATGGTGACAAACATGCTGGTAAAGGGTCAATTCAAATTTAATATTATCTGACACTTAAAACTGAGAGTGGTATTACTTTTTGTCTGGCTGCCTGTAAATCAGCTGTGATTTAAACATAGAGTTTCACTCCCACACCTCCTGCTGAAGTTTATCCACAGCCTGCGTGACGCTCTCCTCCCCTGGCTGCCGGTATTTCTGCTGCATGGTCACCTTCAGGTTCTGTCTGAGCTCCTCATCCAGCTGTGAGACAGGAGAGGCATTTCAGTGACTGCTCTGGAAAAAAAAATGTGTCACTTACAAATCTCCTCCTATCAATAAAAATAGCCCCTGGTCAGGTTTCTTTCCTCCCCTGTAACATTCCAGTGTACCTGTGCAATGCCCACACATAACTCAAAACATATGAGCACAGATCCTCTGACCCCACTGCCTTTTCCACATGAGCATTCTTCAAATGAGTTTGCAAATTATCAAAGTGTAAAGAGTGAAAACAGACCATTTTAGATCAACCAGAAACAGTTTGATATAAAATGGAAACACGTGGCTGCAGATTACCTGGTAGCAGAAAGGGAAACACTGCAGCAAGAAAAGGGGGGGGAGAAAGAGAGGTGTGAGAAGGGTGGAAAAACAGGACAAATGAAGAACATGCACAGAGAGGCATGCAGAGAAGATTTCACAACAGAGAGTGCAGCAACTGCATGGGTAGTGTAAAAAAAAAATGGAAATAGAAATGATGATGAAGAAGTTTGAAACCACATTAAGGGAAAGTGGATGAAAGCAGTGAGATTTAAACTCAATGATAGCCACTAAAGAAAAATATGAAGTCCAATCAGCTGGTCATATTGTACAAAGGAAATATTGACATTAGACTATTAGATTATTAGACTAACGTTTTCTCACATCGTTTCGATCAAACATACAAACAGAAGGTAAAGCACCTCACCTCTTGGTAGGTAATGTAGGCCAGCACCCCAGCAATGATTTCCAGCAGGAAAATAAAGAGCAACAAGCTCAAATACTGTAGAGGAGATGCATGAAATAAGCAAGAACCCAGCTGTGAATAAACTGAAGACGTGTGCCAGTATATTTCTGTGCTAAAACGTGGCACTGAATGTGATTTTAAATTTGGCATTAGCATTGAAAGTATCTGTGCACGAGTAGAAATACAAATAAAAGCAACACTCTGGAGAATACCGATTAAAGGAAGGTGTTCATTACAAAGCTTGTGGTGAATATGGAAATAGACATAACGTCACAGAGCCTGTGCAGTTTTGCTTCTGTATTACATCCTGACACGCTGTCTGTCTGTGTCTCTCACACACTCTTCAGTCCAAGCAGTCGCCTGTGATGCCCGTCATTCCTCTGGCATGAGCTGCACTCCAAATCTAAACTCTTAAAGACACACTCTGCGTGACTTTGTCTGTTATAGTTGACAGTCATGCCTGTCTGACATAATGAGCAGCGCTGAATGCAGGCGGACAAGACAGAAGGTCACCAAGGATTAACTTTCAGTACACTAGACTCAGATCAGGTTGTGTGTGTGTGTGTGTGTGTGTGTGTGTGTGTGTGTGTGTGTGTGTGTGTATAAAGAGGAACTTAAATTGTCTTTCACTGGTTTCTGATTCTGGTGACATAAAACAAATCAGTATCAAAGTAGAATTGACTGGTTTTGTGAGTCTGATCCAGTTTACCACAATCAAAAGACTCCTCATCTCCTTCATAGTGGCACAGCATCCGATGATCCCGGTCACTATCACAATGACTCCGGCAGCGATCAGGATGTAAGCAGAGGCTGAGTAGAAGCTGGAGTTCAGTAAACTGATGTAGTCGCTCTTTTCCACCAGAGTCCACACTCCCACCGCCAGCACAGCCCCTCCTGCCAGCTGAAAGAACGTACCGTTATCATCTCAACTCAAACCAGATGCGCGCATCGAGCATGTGTTGCATAAAATTCAGCAGGAATAACATAACTCCTAAAATGTGACAGTGATGCAAACAAGACAACGCCTTATTCTCCTCCACCGTCAGCCTCAAGAGACACTCAGCTAAATGTTTTTGTTATCTGGACATAAATCAGGGCTTCATGTGGAGATGCGCAGAGGGTTTTATTGTCTTAAATTCAGAGAAAAAACACTTAACTATTGCTTGTTAACTTACCCAGAAAAGAACATTAAAGAGAAGAAGCAGATACTTCAGACAAATTGTCCCACAGGTGTGTGTTTTTTCACCCTGAGCGTCCATTCTGAAATGAAAAACATACACGTGAGTTCACTGTAGGTTGATGTACACACACAGAGAATTACAAAATCAAAAATGCTCTAATAGCAGAGCTGAATCCAGAGAACGAACTCAAGATGCTCAGAGCTCAGGTCATACCCTCTAACACTGAAGACCATTATCACACACATCTTTATGCTCACATGACGGCTAACAACGGCGAGCTGAAGCCGACGAGTGCTCTATCTGATCGAGACTAGTCAGCTGCGGTATATGTGTAGGAATTTCCTCTTTCAGTCTGCTTCAGTTCCACGTTTGGTGTGAAAAGGTGATTTACTGGGTAGAGTTCGATCACAACTGCAGTATGCATGAGCTTTTCTGGCAACAGGTTCTCCATGTTTCTCCTTTGAGAAACATCAAATACAAGACCAAAAAAAGAAATGTGGTGCATTTCAGAAAGCAATGGGAAGAGCTCAAGGATGAAATCAAATATGTTGTGGGAAAAACAGACTTAACTTGTGTCACATGTCATCCAGCAGACAGATATATCCCCCATCCCCGTAACTGAACCTGACCTTCCCACACTCCAGTGATATACGGCTGACTTAATGCTTTACTTTATGAATTAGTCAAAGTCTGTCCTACCCTGACCTGAACTGTCCTCTGATTCTTTTTTAAGAAAAGTTGTGACGCCGAGCATCAGGAGGGAGACTGATTTTAAATCTTAGCTTTCCATCAAACATCTAATCATAAAGAATTAAGCAAATCAAGAAAGGGAAACTAGCTATAAACATTCAAATATTCAGCAAATACAAAAAATGTGATGTTTTCCAGCAATAAGACAAAAAACTCCATGTGTGACAGTGACTGTCCAGAAAAACAAAATCTCCCAATGGTCAGAATGAAGTTATTTTTAACTCATTGTGTCATGGAAAAACTGCTCTCCCTTTCCGCTGAGACTAAAATACTCCTACCTGATTTTAGATGTTGGGCCCTGAAGGATGTAGATTATCGGGGTAACGTCTTCCCAGATCCACCGACCCCGGTGTCAACAGGCTGCTGTCTTTGAAGGTTAACTGCAACAGCGTACGTTCTCAGTTGACACTCAGACCCGAGCCTCCCGCCCCAGCGCCTGAGCGTCTGTCCTCTTTTGGCACAACAGGCCAAAGCTCCACAAACTATGCAGAGGACATGGCTGCCCCCAGCTGGTTTCTCACGCATATGAGCTCTACTGGCTGACTGGAATTAAAAAGAAGTACTACGACAACAAAGCAGTCATCAAAAATATATTTTATTGGATGGATTATAAAGACATATAGCAACATAAGAAAACATTACAGAGACTGTTCAGTTAACAGAAACATGGTAAAGCTGAAATGATAAAATGACCTCAGGTTTAGGGCACTATGTGTCAACATTCCCCATAATCCAACTGTCCCAGCAAAGACAAACATGGCGCCAGTCAGCCATGGTGTTGACGCGGGAGTTTCCTTTCCTCGTGTGTTTATGCACAGCAGCGTCTTTCATCGGTGTCCTCGGTCAGTAAAAGAGCATCTTCACATTGTCGGTCATGCTGGGACATTAACATGCTGAGAGGCAGAAAAAGATTAAATCATTGTGTGTCAGAAACCACGACGTGAGAATAAAAATCAGCTTGCAGTTTACAGCTGCAGATGAATTGATTGATTGATTAGTAACAGAGTGCTGATTTGCTCTTTTTCTCTGTTTTATTTCTCTGTAAACTGAATGAATTTCACTTTTGGAACAAACTATCTTAGGACATCACCTAAGGTTCTGGGAAATTTGTCACAATTTCTGGTATTTTTTCAACTAAACTATTGATCATTTCATTAAAAATTGGCAAATTATTCAATATTATTTGTGGCAGCCCTTATTAGATACACCTCTCAATATAATGCAGCACAATACAATTCAACAGCACCACAAACAACAGTCAGAAATGACTCTACAGTAGAATCAGCACCTGTTCAGTCACTAAAATGTTCATTATTGATTGCATAGCAGCTCTTTGGGACAGCATACCTGATAAACTGAGTATATTTTGGCCACAGTGAAAAACACTGAGATAAACTGAGCGTACAAACATGTTACAAGATCCAGATGATGTGAAAGACGTACAGCAAAGAAATAAGATGCCATACCTGGCCAGATCAGTCATCAGCTCCACCATGTTCCATCCAGTTTTGGCACTGCACTCGTAAAACAAGGCTTGATGTTGCTGTCAGGAAATAAAAAAACGTAATCTATTTTAAAAAATAATGCTCCTTCCTCTGCGGTGCCATTGTGAGTAAATCACAGCAGAAAGTAGTTTGAATATTCAAACGTGGCTCACCTCTGCGAGCCGCTGGCCCTCCCCGGCTGTCACTTTTCTACTGTGACCGTCTGCCAGGTCCAGCTTGTTCGCCAGCAGCATCAGCACAGCACCTTCACACATCTTCTCCTGGGAGAGAAACACAGCAGGTTAGCACACACACTCTTATTAGCGCTGAAACCTGATGCAAAAAATACATCAATGGAGACGAAGGGTTTTACATTATCTACAATCCTGATTCCAAAAAAGTTGGGATATTGTATAAAAAGGAAATAAAAACAGAATGCAAATGAATTCTGTTTTGTTTTAAGCCGTGTCCCAATTTTCAAAAATAACCCAAAAAACTACGAGTACTAACAAAAAGAAGAGTTGAGATTTATCTCTCAGGTGGCATTAGTGTCTACACAGGTTCCTGTCATTTACCTGCATGTGTATTCAAACTGGGACAGTCTTTTGCATGTTTTTCCATCAAACCACTCATGCACCTCCACCTGCTCACCCTCACAGAGTCCATCCACCCTCTCACAGCGGTGAAGGAGGCGGAGTGGGTCAGGTCATACATGGCGAGGATACCGTCGGCTTTACGGTAGTACTGCTCAGTAATGCTGCGAAACCTGAATGCGAAAAATACCAATAATAAATAAACAAAAATAACACAAAAATAATAATAAAAACGGGTCTGGTAAATGTGGGGATAAACTGTGTTACATCTGACCTCTCCTGTCCTGCAGTGTCCCAGAGCTGCAGGGTGATGGTGGTGGAGCCCAGAGTTAAAGTCTTCATCTGGAAATCTATACCTGGAAGCAACAAGGTTTCATAGTTATACAGTATACACACTGAGGAGCATGTTAATCGATGTGATAACAGAGTGACAGCAAAAGAAAGGCTTACCGACAGTAGTGCTCATGTCACTGTGGAAGCGACCAGTGCAGTAGTGCTGGATGAAGCAGGTCTTACCCACTCCGGAGTTACCCAGGAATACCACCTTGAACACTCGCTGAGGACTGACAATTCTGCTCTAAAATTCAGGTAAAGGCACCAAACTTAACATTTTGATATCACTGTCTCTTCTTCTTTGGATTCAAGAGGATGCACATTTTTACTCATGACAAGTCTGCACTCCATTACTGCAGTAGACACTACAAAAGCCTCAGGGTATCATCTTCATCATCTGTAGCTGCTGTCACTCTGCTGTCAAAACTGATGGATTTGGGATTTAATGGATTTGTACATTTGATATGTTCCATACCTGAGTTTGCATCTGTTCAACATTTTCACACCTGACTCTACATGACGGTTGGTGTCTCTTGGATGAATATGTCACCTCTTTCTCTTTGTCCTGCTCCAACTCATCGGATGAGCTCAGCTGTCTTCAGAATCAATGAATACACAAGGTTAGTTGCTTCCTTGGGCAGTCTGCCTCGCTTTACTGCAAAGATGGCAAATGTGATATCAGATGCAGTCGGTCATACAAACCTTTTCAGCGGCTTGTCTTGACGTAAGTAGTTACCTATGATTGACCCTTTCTTCTGCAAAGTCGTTGAGACATTTGGAGTCTAAAAGGTTTTTTGTGAAGCAGAAGAAACGAGGAGCATTAAGGTTTTTATCATATACGTTTTTTGCAGTATAAATATGTGGGTGTGTATAAAGGTAAGTTTCCACACAACCTTAAAAACTGTCGAACACAAGCCACTTCACACAGGCAGATCATTTTTGATCTTTTTATACATTAGAACAAGTTCAGTCCAATTGTGACATTTATTCTGCTGCAATGAAGTTTAACATCATAATCATCGAACAACAATACACTGATTTGATTGTAAATGATACAAAAGTACAAGAAATGACCAACATGTTCACTGTTCATTCACTGTAGTATTGTCCATATGGTTTCTTGAATGAATATTCTGTACAACTTGCCTACAGGTAACAGTTTATACCTACTATGACGTACATTGATTTCTTATAGAAAGTGGAAGGGGAACCTGCTCAGAGATCTGCACTCCTTTAAGGATTGTGACAAAGGGATTTATTAGTTTGGTAAATACTGACCCACTGTAGTTCATCTGCATATATAATGCTATGTACAATATCATTAATAAACACATAAAACACTCTTTCCTTCAAGTTGACACACAACAAAATCCTTCACTTCACTGACCACATCTACAAAAGAAAAAAAAAACATTGCTGACATTGCAAAAATACCCAAACCACGTTAATGGCATTGACAAGTTCAATCAATAACCAAACAATAACAGCTGCCCATATAAATAATCATTGTCCAAAGGAATGACTAAAGCCCGACGCCATTCCCAGATTTAGCTTACGTCGGATAAATCTTCTGTGTCCAAGGGGGACAAAGGTCTTCACTGAGATAACAGTTTAACGGGAGAGGAGGAAGGACAGAGTGTCTGTGACTAACCCTCCTCTGAGACTGTTGGGCATCTTTCTCATCTCGCAGCCTTTTGTTCATGTCCCTGACACAAAGACAGGAAATCAGTCACAACCAACACCCCACTGGCTGAGTGGTTACTTCAAAGACATATCAAAAAAAGAGACTGAAACAGCAGCAGTTACCTCAGGAGCTCCAGTTGTCTCAGGAGACTATCCTTCTCCTTCTGCATGTTCCTCGACACCTTCATCACGTTTCTACAGTGAAGCAGACAAACTGTTGTTAAAAGATGCGTCTGGTGATAATCTATATGTTTATGATTGGATCAAACCCCAAGTCAATTCTAATTACTGTCAGTGTAACTTAAAATCAGATCAACTTATTCCTTCCTGCAACAGATTCCGAACTCATCAGTGAGCTGTTGCGCTGAGCGATGTATTCCTTCATTTTGATGACATTTTTAGAAAAAATGAAACTACGTATTTGTGAGCTGTTTTTAAAGGTTTATAACTTCAGTAGGGCCAAAGGGGCCTTGGTCCGAGTGCCACAGACAGGGTAAAGTAATGACTGAGATACTGGTTTGGTCTTTTCATGGGATTATTGAAATCATCTGAAATCATTTAATGAACAACTGGTTTGCTAAGAAATATTATGAGATCAGCTACCTAGGAGTCATTTTTAGGCTCAACTGAGAAAACAAGTCCACATGAATGTTCACAGTGATCTCGCTTTCTCCACATTTGAATATATGCAAATTTGCCAGACATGGAAAATTTAAATGTGATTAAACCTCTTTAACAGCCTTCAGCGAGTTCGACTGGAACTGGAAAGAGAGACTGTGTGACTGCCATCTGTTTATGTTTGTTCTTCTGTAATACTGAAGCACTCATGCACTTTGGAGTTAAAGTACTAGAAAGAACATGTTTCAGTCATACTTGAAGGAGAAACAGTATTTTCATGATCATATTTCTGCTATAATTTTATGGGACATGTACAGCATGTAGTACACGCTGCTCGCCGCTCACCTCTGTCTTGCCAGCTGCTCCTGGGCGGTGTTGAGCTGCAGCAGGCTGAGCTCACCCAGAGCGGCCTGAAGCTGCTCTCTGCTGCTCTCCACCTGCTCCTGTAACTGGATGTTGAGGCGTCGCAGCTGCTGGTTCTGCTCCTTAATGTCTGCCTGTTCACAGCTCAGCTGCTTTACTCTGGTCTCCAGCTTAGACCAGACAGAGACAGATCCTGTTGATTCACTCATTATACTAAGACTCTTCAGAAATAACACTGGGGCTGTTTGGGCACGTACCTCTCTCTGTTTGGTCAGTGTATTCTCAAACTCTTGCTCCCGAATCTTCAGCTCCTCCTCAAGTTGCTGTCCTCTCTGCTTCTCTTTAATACTCTCCTTGATTTCACAATAAATTCATTAAAAGCTATTATGATGATCACTTCTGTCACATGGCACAAAGGCTGGACTAAGCTGCACATGTCTGTACCTGAGCCAGGCGTTTCTCTCTCTCCTCTCGAATTTGGATTTCCATTTCTTCATATATGGACCGGACAACCTGGTCATGTTCATTCTCCCGTCTAAACAGAAAAAAATCAAAGTTGAATGGTCTTGGAAACTCTGAATAATAACAGTTGAATGTGGCCGAATTCATGCATACTGTTCCACATGCAGAGGACAGAGAGAGGAAGTCGGCACCTGCGTAGAGCTTGTTCCAGACTATCTCTCTCTCTGATGGAGTCCTGTAAGTGGGACACTGCCTGGATGAGGATGCCTTCCAGGACGCCGAGCAGCTCTGGTCTGTCTCTCTGGAGGTCACACCACAGAGAACACAACTCCTGCTGACTGACACACAACACAAAGCATGACACAACAGCTGTTAACGCGACTGTGGACATCTACCCTAAACAGCACAGCACCACTCTTAAATTACAAAAAGGTGCTGTATCTTAATGATTAACTGTATATATGAGCACATCAAATGCATCATATGCTAATGTAGAAGTCATGGGGAAATCTTGGCAATTAATTTGTGACAGTGATCTTACTCTTTGAAGAGTTTGTCAGCACCCAGCTCCATCAAGATGTTAACAAATCTAACCACAGCAGGGTCCTGGGACCAGTCCACCCTGTCTGTATCCTCTTCTCTTTCCTCTTGACTCAGCTCAGTTGTATCCTCCAACCCCACCAACTCACCTGCACCACAGACAGAGAGCAGCACAGAGGATTTGGTTTAAAGTGGATGACAGATGTCTGTGAATGAACAGTAGCTTTCCCCATAGATGTCACAGTGAAGAGCGGCATCAAAACACTCAAGACACTACACTCACCAAGTCCTGTGTTGAACTCAGCAGGAGTCAGGAAACCATTGCTCTGTCGGTCCAGACTCTCAAACACTGTCTCCAGCTGTTCAGGAGACAGCGGCAACTCCTCTTGAAGCCTCTGATGACCAGAAGATGGAAAGTTCAAGACTCTGTAATTGTCCTAAATTTTGTTATTCGACCACATCAGCTACTCACCTGCATATCCCGCTTTGTGATGAAACCTTTCCCCTCTTTGTCACACAG
The DNA here is from genome assembly GCF_051107435.1 of Chaetodon auriga. Lineage (NCBI taxonomy): Eukaryota > Metazoa > Chordata > Actinopteri > Chaetodontiformes > Chaetodontidae > Chaetodon > Chaetodon auriga. Next base: position 11,023,890 of record NC_135079.1, on the reverse strand, counting down.
CACAAACAGCTCCTTGGCCTTGCCCATGATCTCCGCCTGCGGGCTGCCTGGCACCACCTCTCTGGCACTGGGTGAAGCCAGTGGACTACGTCCCCGGCCCGGCATGGGGCTCCCAGCTGGTAGGCTGCGTGGTCTGGGGCTCACTGGTACAGCCTCACCACTGCCTTCAGCTACCAGCACTTCACCATCATTGAGCCACTTAGACATTACTGCACGGAAGCAGACAGGTGGCAAGTTGGTGTGTGTGTGTGTGTCTGTCAGAAAAATACTGGCTATACACACGTCACCCTCTTAGTTTTTCATCTGGTATTAAAAGCTTCACTTTATTTCTCAGGGACGCATGAGAAGTAGAAGTGAAAAAATTTGTTGATTAGTCGTTCAAGAGCAAAATAATCCACCACTTTTTGATAATCAATTAAGAATTTTTCAACCAGAAACAGTGAAAAGAGCCAAAACAGTTTCTGGTTCAAGTCGCTCAAATAAAAACATTTCCTGATCTTTTTTTTGGTCATATATCATTTTAAACTTTACCATCTTCAAAACAAGATAACTGAAGATGTCAACATGGAGGTGATGCTGGCCATTTTTTAAAAACATTTTTGACATCTCACTAAACGATTCATCGACTAACTGAAAAAACAACAGGCACATAAATTGATAAAAAATAATTACAGCCCTAATAAGAAGTCTCTCAGTACTTCAACAGGGTTTACTACTGGAAACTACCGATCTGAGGCATCATCACGGAGCCAGGCTGAATTAAAAGACACTTCTGTTCTCTCTCAGTGCTGCAATATATTGTGAGAAGCTGGCAATACAGGTCCTCCCTTGTCAAACATGATACACAGAGCAAACTAAGCTGTGACTCGGCACATTATCTATAGCTGCTGTAATCAGGTGTCTGAAAAGTCTACACTCACTAAGATTTATAATGTTTGAGGTATCCAGTATGACAGCATGTTATTTTACACATCTTTATCCAAAATGTTTAAAGTCCTCTGCAACATAAATTCTTGGCTTCATGCAGCACAAGCAGTTATCCTGACTGTTTATTTAGATGAGAAAAAATTAAGTAACATGCAATGCTGTCACTGCTAGCAGTGTCCATGACCCTGCACCGGGATGTGGAGAGGGTAGAAAACAGGATGGTGTCATATGAGAAGATTTACTGTGTACTCTAAGGGGAGGGTGAATGGTCGGGGATTGGAGATGCAAATAAAACATTTGCAGTTGTTTGCATTGTCAGACATGCCACAACTGCAAACATGTTTTACTCTTAAGAACAATGGGGAAAATATGCCTCAGTATTTCCACATTCATAAAACAGTGATTTATGACAGGTTAGACAGCCTTTCTATTACACAGCATTAATCCTAAAGAGTGTTGGGTAGTGTGTTGAATAAAATTAGAAATGGTTCAAAATCGATGCAGGAGAAAAACATTTCCCAAGTCCTCAGGAAGGTGCACACTGAACTCAAATCTAAGTCGCTGTTAAACAAACTACTGCCTCTCTTTCCTATCTCTCTGCACTCATGCTATCTATGAGGGCTTAAAACCAATACTTACAAAGTATGTACTGATAATGGTGAGTAAAACATCAATCAGGATCAAAACTTCTTTATGACACAAGAGATGTGCTGGGATCCCAGATAGATCCCTATTGTAAATATTATGTTATATTATGTACGTCAAAGCAGACTCCCAATGAGCCACGTCAAAGGTCAAATGCTGGTACACACCTATCACACTATTTAGCATGGTCGGTGTGTGGCGCAAGGTGGAATCTCACGTTCAGGGAAAGTGGCTCCATGTAAATAAAAGGTTTTAATTTAACAAGCTGTATGCTATGAAACTGTCAGGCAAGCGGTCCTCCACTTTCTGCGATGAATGTCAACATACTGAATTTGACTACGTGGGTTAACTTAGTACATATGTTGCTTGAAACCTCTGTGGAGCTGTGGTGATAAAACAGCAAGTTAAACAGACGGTACACCTGTGAAAAGCGCATACACGTTGGCGACTGTACGTTAAGGTCAGCAAAAAGTTTGGTTGAAACTCAGCTCACTATGAAAGAAACGGCTTACGTGCGGTCAGTTTTGGTAGCTAAGCTAGCCGCGGTAACCAAAACCCAGAGAATGTGGTAACGTACGTTTATTATTAAAGAAAAAGAACCGCGCAACACAACAGTTGGTCGGTTATTGATGTACCATAGCGGAGAGAAGGTGAATATTAACTCTGTCTTAGTGTTTCTAAACGACGTACATCACTATACTTCATATCAATTCAGCGAAGTTGTAGAAACTTTGACTACTCACCCTTCGTGTCCTGGACGCAGATGTCCACTACCTTTGATCACTTGACAGTCCTCTAGTCAGTCAAGTACCGACTTCAGCCGCTGGGTGGCAGTGAAGACCACGTGCTATCGAAGATTACCGTAATGTTTAATGTGGAGCGCGAATTGAAGCCACCCACTCCTACTATTTAAACGTTTTCACTTACACAGCAGCTACTTTCAGTGACATTTAGGACATATCAGAATCATTGCAACACATTCAACAACAAAATAAACCGCATTCTCTATTCTTTTGGTAACATTAATTTTGAAGAATTCTCGGAGAACCTATAAATGCGTTATTACGGTAAGAAGTATCGTTACCATGGAATTTACGGAAATACATACGTTACCGCCGTGAAAAGCAGCCGTGGGCGCTCCGAGCTCATTGTTTGGCGATAAAAGTAGGATTGTGAGCAATTTAGTGGGTCTTCTTGCCTCTGGGTGACTTATTTTCATTCTTCACACGTTTTCTGGTAAGTAGGCGTTGGTTAAATGGTATTTATGAGGCGACCGTCTAACAGTATTGTGATGGTTATCGTTTACGTCGCAAAGTGTCTGGAAGGAGTTCCTCGAAGTTAAAATCTGAGCTGTGCCACTGCCAACCAAGTGATTTGTTTTGGAAATAAGATTGTGAAACAGTCAGTCGTAATTCTAGTATCTGTCTCCCAGATTATCTTCAGCCATCACTACATAACGTGCAGGTTACCGTGTTAGGTAGATTAGATATAAGGGAAGGGAGTGGACTGCCTGAACAACAACAAAACAAGAGATTGCTGTTCCCGCGTAGGTGAAATTAATCTGTAATCCCAGACTTTACCTTTCCATGCTTGCCTGTGTAACAGCCTGGGCATCTTGACCTCGCATGGTTAGGTTTATTGCTAATTTAGCTGTTTGCGAAAGACGACAAGTTACATCCACACATATCCGAGCTGGAGAAGGTAACAAGGCAAACATATGAAGCTAGGAATACGCTTCGGGGGTGAAAGAATCACAATGCCTTTTCCTTTCAGACCATATAACAGCCTGTCTGTTGTTTCTTTCTTGCAGGAAATGCAGCAGGCGACGAGGATACTTTCCACACCAGAGACGTCAACATGCAGCACATGAAAAGATCACAAACATCTAATCTGGTGTCTCGGACTGCCTGCAATCAACACCAAGATACATTTTCCCAGAGGACAACCAGCAACATGTTTCTGAACAGAGAGACAAACTGGAGTAAAGAAAATCTAAAATCCAGTTTCTGAATATGTGAATGGACAAGCTTTGAAGTCAGATCTGTCTGTCTGCTTCTAGTGTTTTTGTACTGAAGTATGTGAGCGGTGGATCTGGACCAAATAGACTTGTGTCACCATCAAGTACCTGTGTTTTGCAAGTGTGGAGAAAAGCAGCTAGGCAGTGAATCAACTGTGAAGTTGGTGTGCAGGATCGGCCCCTGAAGATGCTCCAGACTGGTAACTACTCTCTGGTGCTGCTCATCCAGCTGACACTGTTGGCCTATGACCTCTTCGTCAACTCCTTCAGTGAACTCCTGAGAGGAGCGCCCGTCGTCCAGCTAGTGCTTTTCATGTGAGTCACTTAACTGCATGCTGAGATGGTTGCTTGATTTATCAGTCAGTCACTGGTGGGTTTTATTTTTAATAGCAGTTTTTGCTGTCAATGATGAGCAAAAAAACCAAACAATCGGGTTACATCTTCACACATGTGCAGACCTGCTTTCTTCACTTCATATCACTGTCATTTGTCATATAGTTTAAATGTTATATCTTTAGAAATTGGAAACATTTTCATATTTTTCTTAATATTTTATATATGAAATGACCCCCCCAGATGATTAAAAATCAGTAATGAAATGATAATTAGTTGTGGCTCTCATTTGGGAGAGATGGACAAAGCTAAATATGTTTAAGGCTGAAAATAATGATTAATAAGCAAATAGCAACGTGACATTTAGAGCAGTGGCCAGAGATTTACATTATTCAGATTTTACCTTAATCTGTGCACTCATTTATTTAGAGGTTACTAGAACAAATCTATTTTTGCAGTTTATCATAGAAATATGGTAACTTTTAGATCCTGGTACTGTGTCCTATGTGTATGCATGGAAAATACTGAGATAAAACCTCTTTATGGCAGATTTTTATTCAGTGCCTGGTCTCGATTCAGTAGTCAGTCTGATTGGCAGCTCTCACACAGGTTCTATGTTCATTTTTCTCTATATCAACTTTTCTGAAAAAAATGATCATGTACCAGTCTTGCACATTATCCTTCTCTCTGACATGGTTGTATGTATTTGGTTTACACTTGAAGTATTTTAAGGCAGATACTGCATCAGAAATCCATATTATAAATAAATCAAGAAAATCTGTGTCTGCAGCATCCAGGACATCGCCATCTTGTTCAACGTGATCATCATTCTGCTGATGATGTTAAACACCTACATGTTCCAGGTGGGCCTGGTGTCCCTGCTGCTGGAGAGGTTCAGGGCTCTGCTGATATTCTCAGCTCTTTACCTGACCCTCAGCATCTGCTTCCACTGCTGGGTGTTGGTACGCTTCGTCACACCATCACAGACACCTGCATGTTAACTCAGTCCTTCAAAATCAGTGCCATGCATTTATACAATTTCTGCTGCGCACAGTTTTGATCCATGCAATTATTTCCTTTTTCTAGAATCTTAGATGGCTCGAGTCAAACCGTTTTGTTTGGACAGATGGTCTTCAAGCTCTTTTTGTATTCCAGAGAACAGGTAATTGGTGGATTAATTCAGAGGTACATTTTCCACCACAACTAATCTATTTTCCATAGTCTCTGTGGTGGTTAGATAACTGTACTTCTTTCTGTTCACAGCGGCAGTGTTGTATTACTACTTATACAAACGCACAGCAGAGTACATGGGTGACCCGAGGCTGTATGAGGACTCTATGTGGCTCCGTGATGCCTTTGCCAGAGCTCGTCAGTGAAGTGGCTACAGGCTTGAGAGAGACCTCAAAGGACCTGCAGAATAAGCCCTTCTGACATGCTAACACTGGACATCATCATCAGCTAAAAAGGACACATGGATCATGTTACACTATTAAAGATGTTTTAACAAATCAGTGGACTGATGTTGAACACTGATGGAACTCTTCAACAGGCAAAGAGGATGAAGCAAAGTCTCAACCACAGTCTGTGTTTAATGGCTCTTCATAGCCAAGTGGGCAGCCAGTTAAATGGTTTACAGTGGCAGGTAAGCCAACCATGGCATGTATAATATTGTATTAATCCAGATTGGGTCTGTTAATCTATGTGGCCTTTGCAAATTAATTTGAATTGCAGGCAGAATGAAGGGTTTTAGAAGTTTAGAGAACTGCTATAGATGCAGGTATCGCCTCCAATGGCAAGTTTGTTTTGATGTACCATTTGTAGAACAACATGTAGTAATAGCTTTGTTGGAACAGTTTTGATTATTTCCCCCACAAAAGGAAGAAACCAGTTGGTTTATTTGCCTTATGTAAGGTTAGTATGAGCTGTTTACATGGTCAATGTAATTTTAATAAGCCAATTTTCATGTGAATCCAGTTGTCTTTGAGTGGGGATCTTTGAATCGTGTTCCCACTGTTTTTATTAAATAATCCTTCTCTAATCCCTGTGTAATCCTTCATCACTAGGGTAGTCAGTGTTATCCTGGAGACAAGGTGAAACAGACTGCTCTATTTTTAACACAAAGATTAATCGGGGATTTAGGCTTTAGGCGCCACTAGTAAACGCACCATAAATAGTCTTCCGTGTGTCAAAATAACTGTCTAATCGCAAGCGCCCAGCAGGTCAACTTGCAGTGAACTTCTGGTGTCATTTCCAATAAAATTTAATGTTTTGTATAAAATCTATGAGATTATGATATCCATGGATTATTGCAATCATTGCAGATATCACACTCAGCAAAGAATGATACCAAAAGTTGTACAAATCTTCTTTACTAGTGAAAAGAAAACCATAGTCCATGTGATCCCAGAATATTGTCAGTGCAGTCCAATTAAATCCAGTTCGTGTTGTGTGTGATGTCCTCGGTTCCACTGGAATGTGTCATTCTTTTAAGTCAGTCACCCGAAACTGTAGGAAACGAGGCAGACGGAACAAAGTTAACCACGACAAAATGGGTTCAGTGATTTACTAAAACTCTGAAATAAGATTTTAAATGTACCTTCATACATAGATGCCAACCCAGAGTAGCAAGAACAACACACCGAAGCCCATGAAAAGTGAGGCCACGAGGGAGATCAGCAGCTCTTTGTAGACATCCCTCGTGTATTTTGTTGATGTCACCTCATAGCTGATGAAAAGTTAAGGTAGGTCACAAAAATGTTCAACCCACAGTCAGATTTTACAGACTCAAATTTTGTCTTTGGCTCAGTTCCAATCATGGTTTTGAACTTTTCTTTGGTTTGTATATTGATCAATGGTTGTGCCTTTAGAAGGTTTAATAAGTACTAAATCAGCATTATGATGGAAAATTTGAATCTCATATCTAGAAATCAGTCCATGAGAAACTGAGCTTTGTAAATCCTTTGTCGTGTTCAGGCAACAATTTCTGACAACAGATTAGACAAAATTAGCAACCACTGTATTTTTAGATACGTCTGAGAGTGAACACACCCAAAACATCTGTAATAATCCCACACTGCACAGGGAAACTGTGTGGACACTCTTCAGTAACAAGTCCCATAGGTCAGTTTGTTATGTGTCAAATTTGAATTGGATGTTTGGGAAACAATTTTAGCATTCACCTTCATTTTCTCTTCCAGCTCAGCGCAATTATCCTGTTTTAAAAATCTGTGTGAGCGTCTGGGCGCTTGTGAAAAGATGTCACCATGTTCTCAATCTCAGCAATAACTTGATGAGTACATTGTTAATGTTAACAATTAAAATCATAGTCTGAACAAGGAAAATATGTCCCAAGTTGAAATAAACCTGATTTATCACTTAAATGTCCCATTTTACTCAAGCAAGTGGAAACCAGAAGGTTTTTATGGGAACAAACATGTAAAAATGTATGATATGGTTTGCTTGTTGTGCTCCATGAGAACCTGTGCCATTGACATCATGCAAAAGGCACTAATATGACCCTTTATGTATCATACGGTTTAAATACAGGTTGCTATTCTGCAATAGCCAAATGGTCTCTGGAGCGACCCTGTATTTCGTTTTGACCATATACAAACTGTTACGTAGAACAAGCGTTGAAAGGATACACGAAGAACCAGGCAGTGAAGAACATGCCGATGGCCAACAGGACGACAGTGAGGTGGGGGAACACAGCCGGGTTCACCGGGCTGGTGTATCTGGTCATAGCCTCGAGTTCCTGCAGTCACAGTGTAGATACAAACAGTTTAAACTCTACTTTAACCTCCTACCACAATGTAAAGCGCTTATAGCGTTTGATTAATGTTGTAAAATAGCATTAACTGTTATCTGACTTTGTATAATAAAGCGGCTAACAGTGCATTTGACACGAAAAGCTAACGTTCCTCGGCTAGTCTGCACATCTAGATACACAAAGCATAACTTCTCACAGAAAGCGCAGTTTTTGCTGCGGAAATTGCAAATAAAGTGCACAGATAAACAGCACATAGATATATAGTAAAGCTTAACTAATATCAACGAGCAAAACATGAACAATTCTACCATTTTCTAATGAAGCAGAGCTCCTGTTTCTATGATCCAAGACGAAAAGGCCACGTACTGATTAGCACTTCCTGGTTTTTTCGTGACGTGTAGATGCTAACATTGAAACGAGCTTTCTTCCCTCAGTGTAACCTTTCAGGATTCTCCTCCCTCACGGGCTGCTTACAAATTTCGTCTTTCTCTGTGATTGGATTTGCGATTTCCTTACCCATACATTGTAAACTATATCCATATGTCCAAATTCTCCCACTGTCTTGTGGTAGTAATTTGTTTTTGCTAGGATGGTGCGAAACCCGCTACCGGAGAGGCAGAACTCAGGGCAACAGGAGCCCAATAACATAATGACTGATAGTAAACCCTCGGCTGCCATCTAGAGGACAGTTCGCTTTCAGCTCATAAAGCCGTTGGAAAATCAAACGCAGCAGGAAATTCAATCACAAATTTATTTACTATATGCATTCATAGTATTACAGCATATTTTTGACAAAACGTTTTGAAAATGTAATGATAAAATGGGCTAAAAAGATAAAGTAGTGATATTAAAGCACTCAAAGACTTTTAGTGTTATGGCATTTTCTCTTAACAAATAGTGCTAAAATTAGTGTGTGTGTGTGTGTGTGTGTGTGTGTGTGTGTGTGTGTGTGTGTGTGTGTGTGTGTGTGTGTGTGTGTCTGTGTTTTCATGCTTATCCATCATGTCTGGACTCCATTAGCTAAGAGTTAATATATTACAGATAATACAACAATCAAAAAAAAAAAACCTATTATAAAAACAATATGACAAAACACATCAGATAAAAAGGAGCATGGGTAGTAACAAAATGAAGCTATACAGTTGCATGTAATGCAGTCTGGTGCACTGGATAGAGCAAAAGCAGTTCATATATACAGTGCAAAAAGTGCTACAGTGGTTTCATTATGCTAGCTGGTGCATTATAAATAAGCTAAAATAGTACACTATACCCACTGATGTCATAATAATTATACTGAAAGCATTGTACAGTGTCATCATATCATGATAGATCCCATAAACTTCAGTCTGATGGCTATTTTTCCTATTTAATATTGATTTTACATTTGAGATCCACCCTTTTGTTTTTTTCTTTGTGGACACAGGCATATATGGCATATGGATTTAAAATCAAATGTCAAAAGCAACAAAAGCATGGTGTGAGAGTAAGTGGAAAATGCCTTTAAAACAAGAAAGGATAATTGAAAACATTATAGAATTCAGTTATATTAAAAGTGTTATCACTACATATTCTTATTTGTATAGGCACATGAAAAATATTTAAAAACATCCAGAGAAATACATGAAAGAGTCCAGTGTATCATATCCATTTTTATCTCGAGAGTGTGCGTAAATAAATGCAACTCTGTCTCAGCTTTACAATGGAGCCGTTAAAAAGGAAATTCCAAAGCTGAAGCAGCATTTGAGTTGCCTCTGAGCTGAGATGTATCATTTTAGAGAAGTGATTGGGCATGCATCTGACACAATATATGCCATTTATTTCCTTACCAGCATTCTGTCCAGTTAGCAAAATACAGTGTAAGCTATTCCAGTGTTTCTTGAAATATTGTCAGTGTTTGCATTTCCACATTAGATGCTAAGAGCTGTCAGTGTTTCTACATGTTCTTCTCCAGTGATTTGTTTGCTTATCCAGTTTCATAGCATGTCATCCAGTGAATCTGCAGTTCCCCATTTGAGAAACAGTAATAAGGATTTCTGTGTGGTCGTATGCATATGTATAAGCATTTAAAGTAACGATCTGACATTTCATTCAATGCCACAGTTGAGATAGGAATTCTGCAGAGTATCTCCCACTTTGTACAGTGTTTAGTCAGACGCTGCATGAGGAGACAGCAGACAGTGTAGTCGACTGCAGCAGCCTCAAACACAATGCTCCACTGTAGAGACCCAGGATTTGCCAGTGTGCACTACTGAGGTATATTTCCAGTGCGAGTTGCAACCATTCACTGTGGCCTTCAGCAGAAGCCAATGATCTTCTCTCCAGTGTATTAAACTACTGAGAAGTGTTTTTGTTTTCAGTTGACACTGGTTTCAGTGTACATACAGAATCCTTGTGATAAAAAAGAAATTGAAAAAAGTGTGTAGTGTCATCTCGAGTATCTTAGCCTGGACTTCTTTAAGAAACTTAAATTCTGATAAAAAGTAATTATGGCTTATAGTAAGTATGGCAGACATAGTGATCAGTAATTAAATGAGCTATGAACTCATGGATATTACTTACACAATGGTAGTTAACAGTGATCCAACACAGTTGTCAATTACAGTGATCTAAAACATTTTCAGTGACAGAAAAAAAAACCTAAACAGTGTTTCAAATTCCAGTGATCACAGCAAAAAGAGATGTCTTAATGCATATTCATATGGAGGGGAATACAGTGGGGACAGGGGCATATAGCTTGTTCTGTATGAATATCTTTAAAAATAATGTACAATAATGAGACAAAACCTGATCCCATCACAACAGCGTACAAATGGAACCACAAAGGAAAAATGTGGCATACTTTAAAGGCACTGGGACACATCGTCTTCCTTCTCACACACAGCTGCTTTCAATGAGGAAATGGTAGTCAGAGTATGACGAAGTTTCTTCTTCAGTGGCACAAGTCACGTCACTCTGTCAATGAAAGGGGTGTGGAGATAAAAATCATTAGTCAGTCATTGACTTTATTCCAACCAAGAGCACAAGCATCTGAAAAGCCCCTCATAGTCTGGAGGCCAAGTTTACTCACAGACAGGGAGACACGGAAGTGATAGGTGATGTCCTGGAAAGACAGCACGGGCACTGACCACAGGTGCTGAGTCCCCTTAGAGAAAGACACAGAGAGTATAATGAGTCAGTGTATAGTTATTTGCAGTAAGTCACCCTTGGGGAACTAAGTACTGATAAATAATAACTCTAGTTTCACATTCAAAATGACAAAAAAAGAAAAAAGCTTTAATTTCTTGATTAATCTTGATCAAGTACATCGTTATGTACCTTTGTTGATGTACTCTGTCCACCATAGAGCTCTGTCTCTGTGTGGTTGGGGCATAAATGTCCCTTGGTGGCTCCACATTGCTGTACCCACACGCTGTTTGTGGACCTGCAGTAAATGATATATGTTTTATGTCTCCGTGGCCTATTAAGTCTCTGAAATTGAAAACGCTTTGTTTTCTTTCCTAACAATTTCCAAATAATTTCTTGAAAGTTAACTGGAAGTGTAATTTGGAACTCATTATAGGGAACGTAGAGATAGATAGTAAATAAAGTGTTACCATGTCATGCGTGTAGATACGTAGCGAGTGTCATGTTTGTATACTTACTTCATGTGCAAAGTGATTTGTGAGATGGAGGAATTTCTGCTTCCATGGAGGGATACTGTGTAACTAGAGTTGACAAAGAGAAAAATAATATCAAGCATGAAGACCTGAGCTTAAACTAACTGCGTAAGAAGAAAAGAAGACAAGTAACTTGCACAAACGAGTGAAACAAATGCAAATGCTTCCATACAGAGAATAACACTCAGTGCTTTGATGACTTTGGAAATGATGGGATTTATATGGTGGGGCCTTCACAGTCACCAGATCTCATTGCTTTTTCCTTTCATTCATCACTTGTCTGTACGATATCAGATGAAGACTCATGCAACTTTGCGGTATATACCTGCAGCTCTCTGGTGTTGCACAAGTTTGTGCTGTGATCTCTTGGTTTGTCTCGACGATATGTAGACTTGTGAGAGAGGGAGCTGACCTTCCTCCTGCAAAAATAAGAAAAGCTGCACTATGAGCACTATAATCACAGCATTCCATTGTGCAGTATGTAGATAAGCATTATTTGCTGTGGTCAAACAAATGCCTTTAGTGCGTTTGCAGACTTCATATTACGTGTGTGAAGAAAGTGTCGTTCGTGAGCTGTTTGTGGATTTACCCTTTGTGTGTAAGCTACGCTGTCTGCGTGACAATGTCTGCTGACCCCCGGGCAGACGGTTGGTAGCTCCCACTCCATCCGGGTCTGTGGGTAATGGCCTTTTGGACTTAGCAAGGTATAAAGGTGGTGAGGTGTGACTCAGGCGGTTTCTGCCGCGGCCGTCTTTGTCCATCAGTCTGGACTTGGCCTTCTTATTAATAGTGCTTGTTGTGGGAGCCAGGCTGCCTAAATCTGGAGAAGTTAAGATAATTAATCTGCACTGAAGATAAATGTATACTAGAGGAAAATACGTCATATTTTTGACTTACCTGGTGTGGATTGGTTGTTACTCAGTGTCAAAACTGTAGCTGATTGGTTGTTTACGGCTGTAGTTGAACAGCAAGCTGGACGATTTGTGAGAGTATAAAAAAAAAGATCTCAGTAAAATGTACTTAAATTTTGTCTCTATGTCCTGAGTGAGTTGATGATTGCTGTATTTTTCAAAGCTGCCAAATTTAGATAGGATCTCATCACCTGGTGCAGGGGTGGTGGACGATGGGGTATACGGACTCTTGCGTGACGATCCCAGTGCTGCTCTGGACCTGCACCAATCAGAAGGCGGTACAGGAAGTCAAGAGCAGGCTTTGGTTAAAATAATGATGCATTTAAAACCCAAAGAATTTTAGGGTGCTCAGACATGTGACTCATGATCACGACAAAAGAAACACCCAGCTAAGCAGTCAAAGATAAGACTGAAAGAGTAGATCATAAAGGAAGCAGGTAGCAAGAAAGGCAGATGTTGAAAGCGTACCATGGACAGACAGGTGGACAGAAAGTTACAGTGGCAGTGAAGATGGGCATCCAAGAGATGTAGAGAACACAGGAAGGAACAGAGCTACAGAAAGCAGGAAGAGATTATGTAGAAACACATTCATGAGGAAGTAGAAAATTGATTTCTTTCACTGTAAAGCTTAAGTGTCTCCCTGAAAAGCACGTACCCATCTTTCTCTGTGACGTCTCCTCTATGATGAAGAGTCAACACATAAAGGACGGACATGGAAATGACACTGTTGCAGGGGAAAAAAGATCCAATACATCATCATCATCATGTCACCGCTGTACACAGATGAAGCAGATTTTTCTTTACCCACCACATCCTCCCCAAACACATTTTGCTCAGTCTAACCTGAAGGCCATGACAATGACCAGGGCCAGGATGGTTCCCTGCATGAACCTCTGGCTGATGCAGCCTTGATCTGGGAGCAAATTCTGCAATACACACAAAGATTACATTAAAGTTGTAAAACCTGAGTCACCTATAAGTTTAAGACTGTTTTTAAATCCATCATTACCACCACAGACCTTGCTCCCAGGTTTGACTGTCTTCTTCTTGAGTGGGCCGCTTCCTGTTCTGCTAAAGTAACTCCCTGATTGGCTACATGGACAAAGAAAGAGTAAAGTAATTTAAACTAAGTCCCTTCTATTCCCACAAGATTCCCTCCTGCTCTGAAGCCTAAATTTGAGGCGACGTCTGCTCTCACCTGACAGTGCCTCCGCTCACGGTGCTCTTCATGCTGTCGAGACGACGCAGCTTGGCCAGTTTGCGGCTCCAGCGCTCCAGTTCATCTATGCGGGTCTCCAGGTTGTCTGTCAGCTTGCACAGCTCCTTCACCGCTCCCACATTCTCCATGAAGATACGTTCCTTTGAAATTAGAGGGAGAGCTGTTAGTGTGCACGGAAATAATGTGTGTGTGTGAACCGTATGTTCATGTGTATTCGTTACCTTGTTGACAACTAACAGGTTGGGGATAGTTTCTCCGTTGGCGCACACCACATCACCGCCCTCCTTCACTGCTTCAGGCAAGATTTGCTGAACTTCTTGAGCGATCACTCCTGCAGGAGGATATAACAAGTGCTGAAGTGAAAAAGAGCTGCAAAAGCATGATGGTGTGCATAGATAAGAGGAGGTACTTGTATAACAATATACATGCAGCAAATGACAGATCAAATATTAAGATATTAAGATGATAACATGCTATACAGTGTACAAAGAAATGAGATGATGGGGGAAAACATTTGACTTTGTTATTTATGAAGTCGTTACCAGTCTCTGCAGTGTTCTCTATGCCCACGGTGGCAGCGAACTCAGGCTTGTACTGATAATGGACCAGCCTCATCTGAGAGATCCGTTTCAAATTGTCTGTGGTGTCGACCTACACACAGACAGAATGACAACGACATGCAGATGGTGTGAAAACACGATGTGCATGTTGCAGATGAAAATGCTTGGATCAAACATAATGAAAAGGCAAAAGTCAGAGTTAAACTGCGCAGTCAGCTGTGCTGAGCTGGGCGTTTGGATGACATGATTCATGATGACAAGCACATGAGGCACAAAATGACACACACTGACAGTTTGGAAACACACACCCACCCACACACACACACACACACACACACACACACACACACACACACACACACACTCATATAGATACACACTGAGCATCATCCTGACCTCCTGGACATTTTCTTTGGCCCTGATGTCAGACGGGTGTACCAGGGAGCCCATGACCTTCAGGTTGCCATGAACAACAAGGGCCTCGTCTGGCCGGTCGGTGTTGATGCCGACTCTCCCGTGGTGGTACACCGAGTCTGGCAGTTGGCCACGCTGCCACAGCACCTCGTTGTCGCTTTCAAACTGGCCTGGGTTGGATGCCTGTAACAGAGACAAAAGAGAAGGTGCACAGGCAAACAGTGGTTCAGATATTTCTGAACCAGAGGCTAAAAAATTATTTCAATATTTGAGGAGAAATAGTTATTATAATTTATAGCTTATTCAATGTTTAAATTTACAAATACAAATTTACAAATATTTGCATCAAAGAGTCAGACTTTTTAATGAGGGAGGAGTGGTCGATGTAAGGATTTTAAGATAATAGAACATATTTTGTGGAAAAACCATATTAGAAAAAACATCATTAATCAAAGTACAGTGTTTCATATACATCTTAAAGCATGCCGGGGGGGGGGGGGTGTTAAATACATCATTGAATTATCTGAAAAAACCGCAAAGCTGTAAACATGTTTTTTCTTTGAAGATACATGGTTTTCACAGGACAGCAACAGCAGGCTTTGTTTCACACTCTGAAGTCGCCTAAACTGTGCATAGTGAAGTGTACTCTGTGTGTGTTGGGGATCAAATCCATGCAGAATCGACAGACAGACAATGGGGAAGGTGCTGAGATCCACACAGTGACGCGTGTACAGTAGACCAAGAGAAAGGTGCCACATTCACAACAGATATGATTGCTGTAGGAGGCAGACAGACATGGCCAGACGTTACCCTGACGATGATCCTCTCAGACACTTGAGCAGCCACAGTGTAGCTCTGACTGTGGGACTGAGCGTGCAGCGCCACCACCAGCATGAAATATCTATGAGGACGAAAACATCAGGAGCAGATGTGACGACTGGAGTCTGACTGGATCACAGTGAGTCATGTGTTTGCATGTGATGGCGTGTCTTTCACCTCTGGTCGGGGTTTGGTTTGCCCTTCTTCCTCATGTTATTTGCTGTGGTCTCACTGAAGTGGAGCCGCCCCACTGTGACCTTTGTGACCTGCTCTGAGGGCAGGGTGACCCTAGGAGAGACAAAATCATGAATTCATTATGCAGAAAAATCCTCCTTCCTCAGCTGTATACTGTTTGTGCTTCAACTGAAGTATAGGCTATTTTTTTCTGGTCTTTTTCGACTCAGCTGTTGTGACTGTATGTGAACCTATCCATCAAAGTGTTCAGACTCACAGTACTGGCTTAAAGGGTCTCTTGCTGCGGTCAGACTGTGACTGCTCCACACTGATAGACTGATTCATGGCCTCCACCTTGTAGCAAAGAGAGAAATAAAACATGCAGTCAACAGCTAACAATCACTTGTCACGCTGATGGCACGCTCACTATTTTGCCCTCACTCACCTTTACTCCATTGAGTTTGAGATAGAAGCAGTCAATGGGCTGCAGGCCTTCACTTGTCTTAATGTACTTGGGGTCTCCCAGCATGCCTATGTATACTGTGACCTGGAAATGGTTCTTCTTCTGGCAAACGAAAGCATCATCAGCCAAGGAGAAGTTGAAGCCCTTGTCAGCATCAACACGGTAGGTCGGCATAGGACTGAAGACAGGGAGAGAGATTGTGACATGTGAATAATGTCAATAGGAAGCTTGCATCTGTTGTACAAAGAGTGGAAAGAGAGTTTTGCCATTTTTAGCACCAGGGGGAGACTCTTGACCCTATTTCAGGGGGCTTCCACATGTCTTTATGTTCAAGAGACATGTGAATGGAGCATATGTAATGTACTCAATGTGCGGAGCTACTATAAAGAGGGTAAACCTGACACCTTTATTCTTCTCCTGTGATGCTAATGTCAATCATATAAAATAAAAGTCTCTGGTCTCTTGGTAGATCCCACTGTGTAGGCCCCTGAGGATCCCTGTTTTGGTGCCATTACTTACTTACGATAACTTCTGAAAAAGTCATTGAAAACAAACGAAAACCCTCTGTTCCTTTCCAGCAGCGTAGTGTGCTAAAGGTTGTGATGGGCAACCAGGTGGTTTTGATAACATATCTGAAAGGTCTTGTGAGTTCTTTTTAACCTTCCTCCCTATCTACGCTTCTTTCTATTTTGGCATTGCAAAAGAAAAAGAAGGTGCACACTAACTTTTCCCTTTACCCCTCCTCACGTTGGCTTTCTAAGCCGAAACCCTGCACTCATTCACTCCCCCACGCAACTCACCTCTGAGGAATTTGTAGACCTCTGCAACCCTGCTATTCCTTTACCACTCCCGCTATACACTTTGTTGAATTATTCTTTTAACCAGTTATAACTTCTTTCACTTTTGACTCCGGAAAGTTCTTGTGTTCCGCAAAATACAGACTATATGTATAGATGCCAAAATAAATTCCACCCACAGCTCTTTGCAGTTTGCATCGTATAGCGGCGTCCACTTGTTCTGCTGGTGAGGTTGCCACTTAATGCACTGATAGTTTGGGTCCAGGTAGGAGTTGTCAGCATCCTGCATTAAACCTGTGACAGATTGAAATATAAGCAATTAAAGCAAGAGAGAAGAATGTTAAGAATGTCTGCAACTGTTCCGCAAAAGTCTTTATCTGAGTGAGAGGTCAAGGGTAGGTAAGAGCAGGTGAGCGTGAGGTAGAGGAGGCGAGGAAGAGAGGAAGGATGCCTGCCTACCTGGTTCTTGTTTGATGATACCTGTGAGGATTTGGGAATTGAGGGTGCTGTTGGGAGAGTCGGAGTGCTTCCTCTTCTTGGCCTGGTGAACGGGAACGCCGCTGTGAGACGAAATAGAAACACACATTACTACTCTTGCCGTCATTCCTTCTGCTCCATACAGAGCGCACAGCACAACCCTCCCTCCTGTATTATGACCATGACTCACTCCTGCCCCTGAGGATGCTGCAGCAGCTGATGGAGCATCTGGGTCTGCTGCATGTCTCCACTTCCGCTTGTGGCTGGACCAATAGGATACTGTGATATCATGGGCTCAGGCTTCAGGTACATGTCCCGATGCATGCTGGAATAGTGACCGTGTGGTGGGAGGGGTGGCGTTGGAGTCATGTGACACATGTTCTCTGGTGTCATGGTCCTGATCATGTGAGGATCTAGAAGACACAATGAGGATGGAGCAGAATGTGTAGGTGATTATACAATACATGCTATTACAAATACATGCGATCACAAAGAGAACGCAGCTTTTTCTCCTTGAGATTCATCTGTTCGCATTTCAGCCTGCAGTTTATTACACTTCCCTCCAACCTTGGGTAAAGGTACTTTCCATTGTTTCAAACTGGAAAACTGGACGGTGGCCCATCAGATAGCATCATTCCACACCTTTTTACTAATGGGCAAGACTAACACAGGTGTGTGAACGACAAGAGGTACACAGTGACTTTGAGCACTGTTGTTGTTCAACTTGTATGTTGAAAGAAGCCGATCATACAGCGGTATGGAGGCACTTGAAATTAACGCTTATAAAGCTTCAAAAAAAAAACAAAAACAAAACGTATGTTGTTGATAAAATCTATTTTTCAAACTGTGTGAAGTGTTAATAATAGACAGATACACACTGTATTCAATGTATTGATTGGTTTGCAAATGAACTTTTCTTCTTGTCGTGATGAGTAACAGGTATTAACTTAAGCAGAGGGGTGGCTGTGACCCACACACACCTGGAATACTTCAGTGGCTTCCTCTGACTCACTCCACAGATTAAAGCACCATTTCTGTGTGTTGCATGGTCTCTTTTGTGTGTGCTCTCTGCCGCATCTTTTCTTGTGTATTTGTGCAGGGAAAGGAAAAAGATGTGTTACTCACCATTCACCTGCTGAGGAGAGTACGGCTCTGAGCTGGAGTCTGGGGGGGACTCAGGTAGTGTCCTAAAAAAGCAGACAGTGGCAGACGTTACAATCACCAAATCAGTAATATTTGACTTTCAAAAGTAGAAATACCTTAATTCCCAAAGAAATACCATGCTTGAAGTTGGCAAGCCCTTCCTCGTATATTCTTATTTTCAAAACTCCCATTATATTTAAGAAACCAGGATCAGAGTAAGTGTAGACGTTCTTTACACAAGATTGTGTGCGTCAGGATTTTTTTTCAGCAAGTAATTTGACTCTCTGTCTGTTATCAGTCTCCCTCCCCCTCTCGACCAGCCCGAGCTTTATTTGTACAAATGAAGCTTAATCACGTATTGATTGCATAATGGACCTGTAGTAGGGTGTGTGTCTAGTTTCGTTGCATGCTTTAAAAATAAATACTGCATCATCTGCTGCAACTTTTGCCTGAGTTCGTTTAAAATGTGAGTTGCGGGAGCATCTCAAACCCTTCTTGAATACCTCCATCCATCTACCATCTAGATGTTGTGCTCACCCTGGAGCGTAGTGGCCCCTGTGCTCAGGCTTGACGTGAGCCTGCTGTTGCTGCTGCTGGTGTTGCTGCTGCTGACCCAGGCAGGAGTAGTTGTGTCGGAGGCCCAGGGATGGACCTGGGGGGTAGGCGTTCTGACAGTTGGGGGGCCCAGGTAGAGGGGCTCCTTGGCGCAATGGAATAGGGGGGCTCACACCACACACCAACCCCCCAGCGGAGGACACTCCTGCCTGGGGAGATGAGTAATTTGGTCCCTGGGCGCTGTGGACCTCTGAGAAACAGCTGGGAGAAAGCAGAAGAAGAAAAGGGGATTAGCCTTATCAGAAAAAACAAATTCCTTTGTAACGACATGATCTGATTCAGTCGGTGCATGTTGTTTTGACGTTGCCGGTTTGGTCTGGAGTCCCTACTGACATGTCAGTGCTATCGTCCTCCTTGCTGATGTACTCTTCCAGGATACTGGTGTCGATGTTGGCTGGCTCCAGAGAACTGGTAATATCATGACCTGTGGTGAAGGGAGGGTCGGGAACACAGAGGGGAGATGGAGAGCATCTGGAATTAGCAACAGGAATCTTTCAGCAACTCCACACACGACCCCGACGGCTCTAGTTTCAGCACAAGTTTATGTTGTAACAATTCCCTGTAAAACTTAACTAATGACATTGCAGCAACTCTGTTTATTATTCATAGTGTTTTCTGCATACTCCAGAGAACTTCATTACATCATATCAATGCATTCATATAAGAAAAATTTCACAATCTTTGGCCGAACAGATAATCAAGATCATGTGGGCTCTGATTTGCTTTTCTGAGAATTTAAAGATTAAGGCCACGAGAGTGACCAACAGTCTAAATATGTGTTAGTAGTCAACATTACAAATCACATCCTGATGATTCAACCTCTGACTGGTTACACATATAGACCAGGAATCACTCCAGTAGGTGGTTACTGTTTTGTACTCAGGTACCTTTTCAAGAATTACAGTGAACATAAAGTAACTACATCATAATTACCAAATTATTAACCAAGTTCCTAAACTAGATTGTGTTGTCTCCATACAATTTGCCTCTGCCATAAAGATGAACTAAATCTAAAAGGCTGCTTCACCTCATTGTGTGTGGCAGAATATTTTTTTGCATTCATTTAGCATATATATAAAAGTCATTTTATAATTCCCTAATGCTCCCCTTTCGTCACCCCTGGGTCATTTTCAGCCTTTGATAGCCAAAGCCTCACAAATCCCAAACACATGACCCCGCTTAATCTTTAAAATACCAACATGTAGGACAAGCACTTTCCTATGCATATATTTAGAAAAGAGGAAATCACTTTATATAAACTGGGCCTCCATATTGCACACGGAGCAAACAACGCAAAGGTTACACGAGAGAAAGTGGTGCCTTTTCTTTAAGGCTGTCACTCGTTTTCCCAAAGTGCAGAAACAAAGTGAGTGTGAGAGAAGAGAGGGGGAGCAGGACGGAGGGGGTGAAGCAGAGGGTAAGGACCTGGTATACAGTGGGTGGGCAAGCAACCCCAGTCTTTCTCCTTCTCTCTCTCTCTCTCTCTCTCTCTCTCTCTCTCTCTCTCTCTTTCTCACACACACACACACACACGCTTTCTCTGATAGATTAAGCAGCTACTCAGTTGGGAATGCAAGGAATTTTTGTGTTAGCGTTGGAAAAAAAAAATCCCAAATCTCCTTTTCCCTCTTTTTTGTCTTCCACTAACACTTCACTCTTGATCAGAAACCCAACAGAAATGCCCCTGATTAGTGTCATTGTCACAGTTTCTCCTCTATGCCTCTTCACACATGGCTACCGCTCACCACAAGTGATTTAATGGGCCGTAGTATTTTGGGAATAATGTGTGATTTGTCCCATACATCAAGATCTTACAATCTTCTACCATTAAACCCACAAACCAAACCACTTGTCTCCTACCAGTCAAATCAAGAAGACTCCAGATTCTGTTGTTCAGCATTATACATCCTCATGTTACCATGATTTTTTAGAAAACTAGCATATTTACACTGACTGGCTTTCTTCAGCGGATAGAAACAGATGGTTAATGTCTCTTAATACGTGCCAGTGCAAGGGGAGAAAAGCAGGATGGTTCCCCGTAAAATAAGATCCAGATGTGCACCCCACCCAAAGAGGCAGTAAATTTAAGTTGGCAGGCCTGATAACAGAGAATGGAGAGATGGAGGGAGCGGAGAGGGTAGATAGATGGAGGGTGAGGAGAGCGGGGGCAAGAAAGACAGAATGTAAGTTTGATGTCTAAGGATGGAACAGAAGTGGAAATGGAAAAAAAATCTATAAGGGTAAAACCATGGAGAGGCTGTAATGAAGACATCTTTGTGTCCAAGAGACGTCCAAGGTGGAGCGCAGTTGAGTTCAAGTCAACAGTGGCAGAGGTTCAAGACCTATCTCCAAAATCAAGTCCTCGTCCAAGATTCAGTTGTGTTCAATATTTTTTTCTTTTCTTTTTAAGGAGGAATCAGCTCCAAATAGAGAGTCAATTTTATGTTTCATACTTATGGGCAGTATAAATACATCGACTTGAACTGTGGAAATAACAAAATGAAAACAGTAAAAACTACCAGCAGTAACGTTTTGGGCCACAAGGAGCAGCAGAAACAAGTTGTGAATGGCACCTTTTAGGTATAACCCAAGTATTAATGTGATGAACTTGCATATGTAAGCAACATTATCATCCATACGGGATCATGGTTCTATCCATACGTATACATATGTGAATACAAGGCACTCTCTTTGAGCTCTATTTTTGGTCTGATCCACTATGTTCATCAGCTAGAAGTTAACTGTGCCTGACTGCTGCTGTTGGGGTGCTGAGCAGGTAGTTTACAGGGCTTTTTTACTGAAAAACAAGAGTGATCTTTTTCACATTGTTTTCACAGTCATTTCATGCACTGTTATAGCAATAATATCAGTTATAGCCACTTTAATTAGTTGCACTTAACCTTTAAAGTACTGGGTCATAAGAAAATAGACATTTCGGGTGCATATGTGTTATCTAAATTAATCAGAAGTATTATTGTAATCACACATTGAAGCATTCTATTAAGTTTTCTTACTGGAAACTACTGAACTGATAAAAATTGTTGGGTAAGTTGATCACTGTTTGGAGACAAAGTTAACACTGAAAGAAGGTAAAAGGAAGTTAACCGGTACACAGTTCATAGAGTGGATACACCGCAAATCAGACTAGACTGTGGAAGAACGATTTCATTGGTGAGACAATAATCACAACATCAAGAGGTGTGCTGGACAGAACTGCCACAAAAAAAGAGAAAAGTCTGAATACTGAAAAAACTACTCAAGCACTACAACCCAAGTCTCTCATAACGTCCCATTTGGAACCAGTAAAGTTATAGGCAGTGCTGCCATTAAAGGCATTTTCTGCAGGCAAAGAAAAACAGAAACATAAATGAAGTCATTTTAAAATCACCAAATCAGTCAAGTTTAAATTGCTGTGAAATGTGTGTAAGTTTCTCTGCCCGCTATGTTTTTTCTCTGTCCAGCTGTGTCCAGCAAGGAACAGTGAAATGATTGTCAGTCCAACTTCGATACAGACTGGCCTTTTGAGAGATTAGGGGCTGAGGGGAGTGTGCGTTTGTATGTGTGTAAGAATGCGCATGCATGTGTTTGTTTGTGTGTGTGAGTGTGTGTGTTCCGTCACAATGTCAATGCCTGGGTTGTCAGCAGAGTAATAATCTAAAAAGAGCACAAACAGAGGAGCGAGTGTGAGTGCCAATTAAACATGGTTTGACTTGTATCAGTCAATCAAATGCACAGCTTTTTCTGTTCCTTACACACACCTTTTAAATAATAGTATTAATGTAATTATCTTCTTTTAGAAATGTATAAACTACTATTAAGACCACAGAAAGGCAAGAAAACGAGCTTAAAGATCCATAAAAGCTGGACACAATTTGGTAGATCTTCACTATTACACAGAAATGAGATTTGTGTGTACTCACATGTGTGTGTTAATAATTAAACACTTTCAAAGGAGGAACAAAGTCCGTCTGGTTATCAAACAGTTTGACTAGAATGAACTTGGCTGCACACCCACGCCACATACACACACATTGTACAGTGAATACCCTTCATAAGAGATTTCACATCAATTTATATATTGGACCAATAATTAAAAAAAAAGCTTTGCAACAGACATTTAAACTGAGGACTGTAGAATCATCCAAGGTATTGAAGAGCAGGTAGTAGTGTACAGTAAATGAACACGTGCTGTTAGTCAATGTCCTATGAGATGATTTAAATTTGCGTTGTCTGTTTATGCATTTTTCCCAGTAGCACGAGATAATGATCCAGGAATCAACTAAAAACAGCCTGACGGATTTTACTAATGTCAATACAATCAATGTACACGAGCAAACAATCTCTCAGCTCTTCTGTAAGATGCTGCACAGTCTCGAAATACAGGGATTGCGCCCGCAGTGTACAATCTAACACACAGACACAGACACAGAGCCAATGAAAGGAAATGTATCAAAACTACACTGAAAGTGTTAGACGGCTCTGCCATGAAGCCTGAGAGTTACAGACCTTCTCCATTTGTTTCCAGGATAGGGTTATTGGTGAAAGAGTGAAGAGGATCGCTATGACACAGACATTAATTCAGAGGTGAACACAAACAGAAAGCCCCTCACCAGGTAGGGACTAATTAATCACAACTAAAGAGAAGCAGAGCGGACAGAGCGGCAGTGTACCTGCACGTAGCCAAAGCATGTTGATGTCCTTGAGATGAAAGCACCTGAAAAAGAAGATGAGAAGAACAATTCCTCTCTATTTTTCACATGTTTCCCTACTCGGGCTGAAAGAGTTTCTTCTGCAGACCTGGGAGATGCAGATCAGGGGAACAAATGTGCGTGTGTGTGTGTGTGTGTGTGTGTGTGTGTGTGTGTGTGTGCATATTGTGTGAGTGCATGTGAGAAAGGCTCGGAGAGTGTTATAATAAGGATTATTTCCCAGTCATGAGAAAGGGCTGTACCAGGCTACCACACACAGCCCTTGTCGCACACAAGCACTGGTGGCACCGGCGGACCTGGCTCAGGAGATTACAGGACTGACATGGCTGGGACCGGGACACGGAGCGAGGTTGCAAAAAAAAAATGAAACACTCCGAATGTGAGGCTGAGGGCCAGCGGTGGACTTCCAATTACAAAGCATGGTCAACGAGAGACGATGAAGAAGATATTTAGGAGAGAAAAGAAGAGGAATGTATAGAAGAAGAAGAGGCAAAAAGAGGATAAAAGGAGACGAGATATAGAGCAACATGAAGAAGAGTAAAAGGAACAACTGGCTTATTAGGCTGATAATGTTCAGAAATCAGAATCACGATGGTCAAGAGAATATACTCATGTAATCTGGATGATTAAAAACTGTGTTTTTATTATTGGATCACAGACACCTACAGTCTTTATGGCTATACTTGGGTTATATACATTATGTGTGTGGCAATGACTGATATAATATAGGATGGCACTCTGATGCTGCACAAGTTTTTTTTTTTTTTTTCCACAACAGCCTCTCGTTGACAACAGATACAAATGAATTCATCTCATGAAGTCCAGTTCAACCACAAACCACACTCGCTGGCTGAGGATTACTCAGTTGGCAGTGAGCACTGATGGGAGTGAGGCACAACAATGAAAAATAAAACCTACTCGTAAGCACTGTAAGCCTGGCTGCTCACAAACAATACATTCCTCTAATTGCAATTCACCTCTAAACCTATAAATCAGAGGAACCATCCAGACTTGTCTCACGCAGGTTTTCCAAGATGGACGATGGCCGTTACATCCATGATTCACAACTACTGTGGGAGTACAGCAGGAGTTCCTTGGAAATTTGATACAGTATCACGTGTGATGAGTTCATCTTTTAAAGGCAGAAAGAGTGATAACTTGATGAATTCATCTTCAGACTAAGACGGTTAGGAGGTGAATATAAAATTTTATTTTGGGCATTAATAAGATTCCTCAGCTGTACTTTCTTTTGAGCTAAATTAGCAAATGTTAGCAAACTAACACATTGAGACAGTGACCATGGTAAACATTATGCCTAATAAACATCAGTATTTTAGCATCCTCATTGTGAGCATGTTAGTGTTCTGACTACGCATGAGACAATTAATCGATCCATAAAGTAGTCGATCCATAAGAAAATTACTGTGCAACTATTCTAAAAAATTGTTTTTTGGAGAAATCTTTTGTAGAAAATTTAGTTCCAGAGTCTCAGCTGTGAGAACAAGGCGGTTTTCTTTGTCTTACGTGGCTGTAGAGTGTTTCTTGGACTCTTGAAGGCGTCACATTTGGAGACTGTGATTTAACTCTTTTCTGACATTTTACAGACCAAACAATTCATCGAGAAAATGATTGGCAGATGAATTGATAGTGAAATAACTGTTAGTTGCAGCTCTGTTTCTGGTGTAGCATTTAACTCAAAGCACAGCTGAGTACAGCCTGATAAGAGCTGCTGCCAAAACTATTCGTCTGCATGACGATTGTACGTGAACATCTCAATTCCAGTGCATTTCGTCTTCAGGACATGCTGAAAACGGAGCACAGGCAACAAACGTCATGATCCTTTGTATGTACGAAAACGACTCTGCGAGTGAGAGCGACTCTTTGTTGTCTAAGTGAGTCAGAGAGGAGAAGGTCAAGTTTTGGGAGGTTGGTGGTTTAGATGGTTTTCTCTCAACACACCAGTCTCTCTCTCTCTCTCTCTCTGTCCACCCTGAGTCTGCAGTATCTCACCTCCTCACCCTGTCTGCTCACTGTCACTCTAATGGAGTCAGAAAGAGCGAGAGCCCGGGGGAAGGCCAAATAGTGGAGGAGAAACACCAGTCTCACCTCATTGTGTTTTAACAGCCACCGAGGCTATGCCAGGAATGTACACTGTGCATTAGTGTGAATGTATACATATTTCACTAATCCCATTAAAACACAGTTTGCCAGTGCCAAAATCCATTATGGCGCTCTGTGTGTGTGTGTGTGTGTGTGTGTGTGTGTGAGTGAGTGAGAGTGTGTCTTTTTTCAGATAAAGAGCAAGATCAACACGGACACTAATTGATGAATTATCTAAAATCTAAAATGCATTGATAGTACTTTCTGTCATCCAGGATCTGAGAGAGATATAATGAGGAGTTTGATATCATCAAGGTTAGTTAAGAGAAAGAACAAGTTAAAAAGGAAAACGAGGATCTGAGGCAGCACCTATGCCTCTCGTGGGCAAGTTGACATTTTAATACAAGCAGAAGTGGCTGAAATAAAGTCAAAGTAAGAACAACTCTCGTACTCCCAAAGCAAGAATGTAAACACACTAAATTCCTGTCAGAATGGCAAGCAACCTCTGACAGTCATGGATGGCTGTGTATATTCAAGTCAACACTCTGTGTATACTATAATCAAGTGTTAAGACTCTCTACAGATAACTTATTATACATAAAGCACAGTATGTGTTTTTTCTGGGCACTTGACTTCTGGAATATTTGACACCAAGTTTCTCTAAGGAAAAAACTATTAGTGAGATTCTGAGGCAAGCTGTTAATCAGTGAGTATGAAAAACTCTTCAAACAAATGTGACAAAGTGTGACTGTTTTGCCTGTGATTCATAAAATGTATCTATGGCTGGAATAAGGTTCACAAGACTGACTAACTTGAGTCTAACACACAAAGGGTTGGTAAATCAGAGATGTGTTCGGGACGAGCCAACAAACTCCTTTTGTACATGTGGGAAAAAGTTTATTAAAATCTCAATGATTCAAAGTCACAGTATATAACGTATCTTTATGAAGATGTCTTACTATGATTAACATAAATGACCTCTTTTCTTAACTGACCTGGGTTCTGTTTATGAGTGTTTGCCTCCTAATGATCAACACCACACTACAACCCATCACCGGCTGAAATCACACTGCTCATGTCTGTCTCTAACACACGCACATTGTGCCATATTACCCTTGCAAAACACACCATTTATCTTGACTTGAAATTCCTACACCCTTCAAACCGTCAACCCCACCCTCCTCCACCTCCTTTTTTTCCTTAGGATTCCCCGTTTAACTTGATCTGTTACCCATCACCAGCACTTTTGCTCTCTGCACCCATTAACCCTCCTTCCTTCTTGCATTTTTATGATAAACTGCAGAGGAAAGTTTAAGTGGAAAACAGAGTAAAGCGCACTTTAATGTTTGAGAAGCCTTTTCCTAAAAGTCCTGTAAGATCACTCACAAATAGTGCAGCTATTGTTACCCACCTGTCCTGAGCGGTGCCTCGTAACACTTTCAGCCAGGCTGTGCATTCAATGCAACATAAAACTACCACTGACACTTTAACACATTTGTTTTATTACTTCTTCACTGAAACAATTCTGTACAAGTCGAAGTGATTGTAAAAGTACCAAAAACACACCGTTTGCGTTTTCCTTTCATATTTCTGCACAATTATTTTATTACCGATGCGTATTAATACATAAAGTCGCCTTCAGATGATAATCAGGACTTCTTACCTTCAAAAAATCTCTGTAACGCTTCTGTTTCATCTACCACGTCCATCCTAGCGGGTCCCACATAAAAACTCCATGAAAGTCTCCCCTCGTCCGAACGGATTCAATTCGGATCGGGGAAACTTTCACATGGACATCACGGAATCCAGATGCTGATCTTGGTTCTTCTTGCGGTAGTTCAGCTAAATCCAAAGCTTCATGCGGAGAGCTTCTTTCTCCTGTTCAGCAGCTTGGCACTGGATTGACGTCCCTCAGCCAAACGCCTCCAATGACGCCGCGGTATAGACTTTAAAACTGCTCTTTTTTAAAATCAAGGTGCCACCAAAAATCCATCCAAGAGCAGCGTTTAGAAGCTTTCCTCCTGACGCACCTTGTCCTCAGCCCCCACAGGCGTCTTCATAATAAGTTGTGGTTTTCGTTTGGCAAAAAACGTCCTCATCCTGCGGGAAAATGAAAAAAAAAAAAAAAAAAAGATGGACAGGAAAATATAAGTCTTTCAAAAAAAAAAAAAGAAAAAAAAAAGTGTGCGTAAAAGTTGGCCAAGCTTGACTCCCGAAGTCCCTGGAGTTGATCCTCTTCCTCCTTTGCCTCTCTGTCTCAAACAGGATGTGTGCAGAGGAGTCGGAGGAGAGGAGCTGAAGCAGGTGAGAGATGTGTGAAGATCCCCGGACAAAAAAAAAAAGAAAAAAGTTAGTGTAAACACTCATGAGTCTCATGACATTAACATTTACCTCATAACGAGCTTTCATCAAGAGCTGCAACAAGTAGTCGACTGAAAAGAAAATTAATTGGTTTATTGTTTTCGTCATTTTTCAAGCAAAGATGACAGAACTTTACTGCTCTCATCCTCTCAAGTATAAAGATTTCCTGTTTTTCTTGTCATATATGTTTGTAAGTGAAATACCTTTGTGTCTTGGACGATTGAACAAATAAAGCAATCTGCCAAGTTGTGATTTCCTACAACAGTTAATTGAAATAATAATTATCAGCAATCCGTAGTATGATCCATTATTAAAATAACTGTTACTTGAAGCTCTTACTGGTATATTGTGTGAGGTTTGGTATTTGAAATAAATATAAATGTTTATTTATATTGCATATTTATATAAATATAAAATAGAATAGTATTTTTCCTGAACATTTCAACAGGAAAAATAAAGTATCATGCTCTAAATCTTTAAACGGACTCGTTATCTGTTGTAATTCGTTCTCCTTCTGCCTGTATCTGTATGCGTGCATGTCTTTCCATCCTGGAAGAAGGATCCATCCTCTGGTTTCTGTTTTTGTATACTGAGTTTTTTTTATTTGTATTTTATATAGAGAGGATCTAAAGATTTAAAGCCTTGACACAAATGTGTGATACATTTTAAAAGTGGATTTGACTTTTCTTTAATCATATGAAAACACCACATAAACACAGCATGCAGTGTTAGAGGGAAAAAAAACATCCCTACACAGTTGATCTAATGTCATTATGTGCTGTCAGGTTCAGTTTTAACCTGATTCCTGGTCCTGAAATAAGTATTTTCTCTCTCCCTGATCCAGCAGCATGGACGCATTTGCGAGTTTGATCTACAGTATGTGAATTTAAAGGGCCTCTGTGGGGCCTTTTTGAATCCCTCCAGCTTAAACAACCATACAGTAACTGGAGTGTTTTGTGTCAAGGCTTCCCAAGGGGAGGATTTGAGGGAATGATCCATTTCTCTAAACCTTATCAGCTGCATCCCACCCCCCCTTATAACAATGCCACTGTGTGCAGCCCCCGCAGCCTTGACGCCCCCCGCACATCACCCCCCCACCCACATGTGAGATGCTGTTGTGTTGTCTTGTTCCCCCACAGCTGGAGCATCTCCCTCTCCACCCCTCCACCCCTCTGCTTTTCCTCCATTCAAGCCAAACAACGCCTCCGTTCTTTCGGCCACACTATGCAGATTGTTTCAGAGGACAAGCAAGAAAGAGAAACAGATAGAGGCTGCAGGGGACAATGAAACAGCTGGCTATGCTAAAGCAGTTCATTTTGGTATTCTTTATTTCTTATCTCATGTAACTCTGTAGCTGCATGTGCATGGATGTGTGTGTGTGCGTGCGTGTGAAGCCCGTGTACTAATCCTGCATGTTGTGTGGATAGAAACCCTGTAAACAAAGTCACATCATGGGGACTCACCTCCTATTTGGGACACAAAGCAGGTCCAAGGGTGGAATATTAGCCTACAGTCTAGGATTTAGGTTAGGGTTAGGTGAGGGTTAAGGTTTAGGTTAAGCCCAGATTAACGTGAGTCTCCAGGGAATAAATTTAGCTAAGTGAAGCAATATCCCCCAACAGAAACACTGTGTGTATAATGTTGAGGTCACCATTTGAAAAACAAATTGTGTCCTGATGTGTCAACAGTTATGGACTTATAGAGGAGGTGAGTGGCTTCCACCTCATTATTTTCACGTAAAGTCAAGGCCACTTACCGCACGATCTGTGTTCCAGTCGTCATCCATTATTTAAAGCTGCGTTGACTGATTTTGTGGCCACTAGGGGGCAGCTGAACAAGCTGAAAAACATTAGCATACCATCACCTCATAAAGCTGTTAAAACAAACAAGTTAGCAAACCTGTTAGCCTGTTTACAAATCCAGCAGACATGGAGCAACATTAGTATTCATTTTCATTCACGTGTCAAAAGAAATATTTACTTCTTTTTGTTCTAGTCCAGCAATGCTGAGAAAACTGTCCGGCTCTTTAGTGGCTAAATGTGCAATATGCTCACCAGCTAGCTTAGTTGCTTACTTTGTTTGCTGTTTGGTGGTGAGCAGCTGGTGTACAGAGGGTTTTACTGGAAACAAACTGGCTCTGTAGAGCTGAGACTTAACTACATTGATTATTTAAGCTTTAAAGTTTGTTTGTGGTCAGTTTCATGTACATCGTAGGAGTGAAATTCAACTAAGGTTGCGTAAATTCTAGGTACTATTTTAAATACCTTGGGGACTGATTTAATGGTTGCACTAGCTTGACGACCGTAGACGGAACTAACTTATGTTTGAGCAGTCAAAGGGACACTTGTCAGTTAATCAGAAAATAGATAATGTTATTGTCCAACATGCAGAAAGTATGCTTGGACTGTTGGTGGACTGGGACCTGCATTACCTACAGCAGCCTACCAGTCAAATGTTTGGACTCACCTTCCCAGTCAATGGGTTTTTCTTTGATTTTCTGATTTTCTACAATGTAGATTTATGCTGAACATATCAAAACTTTGAAAGAACACATATGGAATTATGTAGTAAACAAAAAAGTATTAAACAAACTAAAATATGTTTCATATTTTAGATTCTTTCAAATAGCCATTGTTTGCCTTGTTGACAGCTTTGTACACTGTTGGAAGTATCTTAAGCAGCTTCATGAGGTCATCAGATGGTTTAATTAACAGGTGTGCCTTGTCAAAGTTAATTAGTGAGATTTCTTGCTTTCTTAATACATTTGAGACCATCAGCTGTGTTGTGCAGAGTGTTGGTATGCAGTAAATAGCCCTTTTTGACCAGTAATCCATGTTATGCAAGAACCTGAAAATCAAGTAAAGAGAAATGACTGTGCTAGTTTGGAAAACTTTAAGGCTTTCTTGTGCACCGTGAGGAGGCGTGGGGCTTTCTTTCCTCTGGCTGGGCGTGGTTCTTCAGGTGGCTGAGAGCTGGCTCCAACACAGCTGGGACTCATCACAATCAAACACAGCATAAAGACTGTGGACTGTGCAGACTCATCGCCAGATTGTTTCCTCTGTTTAGTGGTATTGTTGGCTGTTTACCAGTGTTACCTAAGAGTATTACTAAATATCTAGTCTACCCCCAGTGCCTGATCTCCTGTGTCTTTTTCTCTCACACCACCTGAGCTCTGTGTGCTCCAGTGTATCTCTGAGCTTCTCACCACCTCAGTACCTTGTGCCTCACATGTTCCCAACTATGAGTGCCCTGTGTACCTGGAGTCTCCACTCATTGCTCATTTACTAAATTTCACCCTTCTGTGTTTTTTTTTTTTTTTTTTTTTTTTTTTTTGTCAAATTAGTCCAAATTTGAGTTTTGGTTCCAACTGCTTTGTCTTTATGAGATGCTGAGAAGGTGCATGGATGGTATCTGCATGTGTTGTTCCTCTGAGGCACAGATGAGGTGTGATGGTGTTTGGTTCTTTGCTGGTGATGCTGTTGGAGATTCATTCAAAATTCAAGGCACAGCATGGCTACCGCAGCGACATGCCATCCCGCCTGGTTAGTGAGTGAGAAAAAAAACTAGTACTGTATAAAAAAATATTAACCATCCACCTCTCCAATTATTTGACTGCGCTCCCGCGTTGTAGTTCATCTTCCAACCAGTAGGCGACGCCATTCACCTTTTGGTTAAAGGCGAACGCGCTGAGGGAAAAAAAAAAATCAAAATGGCGATGCCCGGACCTGGTAGGTGGACGCGTTGCTATGGTTGCTATAGACACGCTTTTCCAATAAAACGCTGACAGAGTCATTTATATTATGTAGCGTTAGTTATTTTATTTATTTGGCATTAATACTTCTTCTTTGGTTCACTTTACTGACTCGAGGACGTTCAGAAAGTTCGTTAGATTGGTTAAGTTTCTGTCTGTCCCTCTCCCTCTAGGAAGATCAGCCAGTGTCGTATCCTTTTCGTTTCCTTCAGCTGAGTACGCCTGAAGTGAAGCCTTGTCAAAACGACAGACGTCTCTCTCTGTGTGTGTCACTGGCGGTGGGAAGATGATCGATGACACCTTAACTCCGCTCTCAGCTGTCATCTGTTACTTTCCAGCTGCTGCTGAAGCTGACATCCATCTACTTTGTCTTCTACTTCCTGTTCACTCTCGGCTTGATCATCAGAAAGAGTGAGTGCTGAACATGTAGCGTAGTCTGAGGGTTCCCCCCCCCTTTAAACCAGGAGTTTTGATGTACCTGTAGAGAGCAGTGAACGTGTCTGTTGCTGACAGGCTTGGTGCTGTCTTACCCTGCTGATGATCTGGTCTGTGATGTCGGTCTGCTGTTCCTCCTGGCTGCTCTGGACGTCCTCCATTTCTTCTGCGGTGAGAGAGGCACAGACTGAACCATGGCTGACTTCCCTGTCATGACCAGGCTGACGCTTGTCTGGCATGCATTCATATCTATATATCCAATCCTTCCACTCACTTCTAGCTTATACAGTAAATAAGAGAACAGTTAATAACACAAATTTGTTGCTGAAAGACCTATGGCCATTCTAGTAGCTTTTGTAGTTTACTTAAATGGCATAAATGGAGCTTTAAAATTTGTCCTGATTGAAACAGATTGGAGTCATTACATGACTGCACATCTTCCCTCTTGGAGGGGCACTCCAGTGATTTTATTTTTTCCTTTCCATGAAATTGTCTGCAGGCGTGAAGGGCAACCTGACGGAGAGTCAGGGCCATATTCTGGCAAACCTCATTCTGACTGGGACGACTATCCTGCTGACCGTCTACTTCCTGTTGTGGCAGACGTACGTGATGAGGGCAGACGTAATCATCAGCAGTGTCTTACTCGTTGTCTATGGCTTAGATGGAGTCCTGGCTTTCAGCACCTTAGCCCGACTGGCCAGGTCAGTTCCACTTTCATTACTTTTCATCATGGACACTTTGTATTAAACCTCACCAGGCATGATTGATGAGGAAGATATTTTGATGTGACATGTGAGATCACAAACATCTTCTCTTTTTTTGACAAGGTCAGATGTCAACATAAATGACAGACAGGTCGGTCAAACACAATATCTGGTATCAAACACAGATGAAATCCTTCATTATCACATGAAGAGACTGGCCTACATTTTAGGCTCCATTTATTTTGATTGACAAGATAGTATGCCGACGTAATTAGCATCTCATACATATGTTCTGAAATGGTGGACGGCACTGAAGTCTCCTTTGTTCACGCTTTTGTTCATGAATGAAATAAGCCCTGGTTCCCTTTAGGACTTAGGACTGAATTATTGATATGGGTGGCATTCAGTCAAGTGATACTGTACACCTCCTACAATGTCGTCACATCCTCAAATTTTCCTCCAAAGATAGATCACAATGATGCAGTCCTTTATTCTGAAAAGATGAATGTTGTCTACTCAGGTGGCTGGTGGCCAGAATACATTCATAAATCAGTGCAGATAAAGAAAAACTTGAAACTAAACAAAACATGCGGTCGTTTGCTAGGTTGATTTTAGACAGCTAAGCAGTTTCACACAGCTGAAGCACAGTTTGTTCAGGCACAGTTTAATGGATGTTAATAATAGATTTTTATTTGCTCTTCTTTGTGTCTTTCAGCGTCTATTCATGAAGAGACCTCCTCTTCATCGTCAAGTGTGTTATAGCTGACCTCACAAGGTGTCTGCACTTCTTTGATACAACCAGAAATTGAAACAGCTTTGACTTTAGACCGTTTGAATGTCTGTAAGGTCAAAACTGTTTGGATTACTGGATTGGTTATTTTTATAACTGAGTTTGTAAAATGCTTGAAATGCATTGATGTTTGTTGAAAAGTGAGTGCTTTAGCTTTTTTATCTTTTTGGATTGATTTCATTACATTCTGTATATTTTTCAGGGCTCAAAGATAAAATCTGTATTTGTGTCACTGTTGATTATTTATATTAAACGTACAACATTTAATACATTTCTTGTCTTCATCTTTTCTCCAGTAGAGGGCAGACTTGCTTTTATTAAGATTTGAACAGCGACAGCACTGATTTTAGCACTAAAAACAACATTTTCTGCTCCCTTCCATTTGTTTGACTTGAATGCTTAAACTCAGGTCAGCTGGATTGCAGCAATTAACCCTTCAATATTCTTACTGATCTAAAAAGAGCTTTCAGTTGTAGTACAATCTCTTTTGTACTTACACAAAAGAAAATTATTCCAGGTTAAGAATTAATATTTATTTGACTCTTTAAACTGTACATATTTAATGTCAGATCAGCACTGATCCTCAGAACTTTAATTGTTCAGGTGAAGATCTCAGAGCAGTTTTAAATTGTAATAACTATTAGTCCTTTCCCTAAACCACATCCGTCAAACAGGTTATTTCCCACCGCTGACAGCTTGAGTTAATGATAAAACCAAATACCAAGGTTTCCAAAGTAACCCGTTTCAAAACAAATCACTTTTCAGTGTACTTGTGCTTGAGCAACAGCTGAGTGAGAACATGAACAAACACTTGTGAATTTCACTGATTGTAGGTCAAGCCAGTGTGTGTACAAGCATTTACATTTTCCCCTTTCAGTTCTCTCTCTGCCGGTATCATGAGGAGTGTGTGCTCACTCTTAAAGTCTTTGCTAAAACAGGATCATTCGAGTGCTTGTTGACATGCATTACTATCCCCAGAACAGGGCAAATGCATTATCTTAATGATTTTCTTTGCAGGGACAGCACACTGCAGCTGGACAAAGAGTGGTCATTCTTACCAGCCAGTGACACTGAAACCTGGGCAGCGTTCCACACTGTTGCTCGTCTTTCATTCACCCTGTTGAATCCAGCTCGTTCAGACCAGACCACTACTTTGCTGCACCAAGCGAAAACCCGAGGAGACAAAGTTATTCCACAATTTGCCGAGGTTGCATCTACAAGTTATCATGCATTTGTGATTGCATTTGTAATTCATAAACAGCAAATTTGATTTTTTTTTATTGCCATTTAAATGTTAGTAATGTCACCCAGGGCATCTCATTTAAGGCTTTTTTGGAACATTTATTTGTTCCCAACCTTGGTGTCAGGGTCCCACTATTGGGGAAGAGAGAGAGAGAGAAAAAAAAAAGAAGACATTTCTGCTGTACAAAATTAGAGTTCTTGTAATATTTGTTTTTTTTTTCTTTGTGAAATACATCAAATCAAACTGTCAGAGAAAGAAATACTGCCCCAAACTGAAGTCCATTTGGAAGTCAAAGCCTGTGCTGTCACAAGTAGATATAGTTTCATTCATTCATTCATTCATTCATTCATTCATAAGAAGACACGAGCCAACAAAAGTTAGGAACCACTGCTTTACTCCACATTTACAGCGTCCATATTAAAGCAAAGTGTTGTTTGCTACTAAATGTGGTGAAAGTCAGTGAAGCAGGTCAGTGAGGCTCATCATCAACACGCACCCAAACTCTCTGCATGAAGCCTTCTCTTTAAAATCGAGTGAGAAAAGCTCAGGCCGACCGGCCCACCCCCTGTGAGTTGTCCGCGGAGCTCCTCCCCTGCCGGATTGAGTTACCTGCAGACTCACCTATCACTCACCTGCTCCCGCGGTACCTCCTTAGCGAACGTCTGCGTGACAACTGTTTAGTTTACAGCCTTGGATTTAGCTGTTTGACTTCAAACCCAGCAGATTCCAGGCATCGACAGCTCATCCTGCGGGGTTCATCGTCCTGATCGGCTGCAGGCTGTGATGGCAGGCTGACACCTCAGGCACCGTCTCCACCACGTTGGTCACCTTGAGCATCCCGTCCGGAAACAGAAAGACTGTGAGTTCCTCTGAGGGGGTGAAAGTTAGGGTTTCGTTTGTGATCTTGTGTCTTCACAACGGGCTCAGACTCACAGGGACCTGGTTCCACTCGACAAATCTCTCCAGGTGTGTTGAGGAACTGGGCTTCCTCAGCAGATGGGGTGTCCTGACGGCTCTTAAACCTCATATATTTTGCGAACTCTTTTACGGCCTCATGTTGGTTTTAAAGTTGAGATTGGTTTCACTTATTTGTTAATAGGGACAATTTATCATTAATGTTTTATTGTGTTGTTATGTTTATTTAAGGGTCCCATTAGAAACACATGGATGTGCCTCTGGTCTTCTTGGGGCCCTGAACATTGAAATATAACACAGACATACAATGAGAGATCAGTTAAATGTCTCCTAATAGATATTAATTGTCAGCACATAATGGTTTGCATCAAGGTTGTAGGTTTGAAGTGATATTGATACTTGCTGGTTCAATTGCTCCTGAAATGGTATAGCAGTTAATGTACGGAACAATTCACACACTGTAACTGGGTTCTTTTAGAGTAAAGTTCTGCTGGATTTAAGTTGCAAGAGAGCAGAAAACCACATGTTGTGACCATACACTTAAATCTGATGTCACCCACAATTGCAGCGTTAAGCTGAGAGGAGTGTGTTGTCATTTGGGGTCATGGCATGCTACACATTAACAACCAGAGGAGAAACACTGCTGGCTTATTGTGAGAATCAATCTTTTTAGCAAGGTTTTAGCAGCTTTCTCTCTGTGTTAGGAGG
Organism: Chaetodon auriga; assembly: GCF_051107435.1. Lineage (NCBI taxonomy): Eukaryota > Metazoa > Chordata > Actinopteri > Chaetodontiformes > Chaetodontidae > Chaetodon > Chaetodon auriga. The sequence goes on along the minus strand of NC_135079.1, from coordinate 10,987,235 downwards.
GCTATATGCCATGTGAACAAATAGGGATCACGGCAATGAATTCTGACCTGATTTTGTTTTGTGCCAGTTCTCTGTGAACCCGATTCAGAGAAAGCACTCACATCTTCCACACTGCACCTGTACACCCAGAACACACCTGGAACTCCAGATATCATAACAGCGCAGTGTGATTCAGCCAGATGGCAGCATGGCTTGACATGCATTAAATCAGATAGCTGTTATCTCTTACAAAATGCTTACTCAGGAGAATGGAGCAAAGTCCAGGCTGCTCATATCCAAGCAGGCGTTTATTTCTTTCAGACACATACAAGCTGCTATCAATATTTTCACATTTTGTAGTGTGACAATGTCAAAAAGTGCCACTTTTGTTGTAAATAGACTGATGTGACCTCATGTTAACACAGGAATTTGGATGGGATAAAGTTGCTGACATCACGGCACACTTTGATTATCAGTTGTGTTTGTTTAAGCTTCAGGTGTGTTCCAGGGTGTGTGATAGTTCAGTTGTTCAGCTGTTTTTAGGGGTCTAGTGCAGAGTTATCATGTTGTGGCATTAAATGTGTTTCAGACTTTAGCTATTAAAATCTGTTCTTTTAAAATCTATTTACATTGGGTCATAAAGTCAGACTATTGTTAGGCAAAACAGCACCTGACAGAGATTTTTTATGTTTTATAAGGATTCTTGTGTGTTTCCAATTGTTAGCATGTCAGGTGATAGCATGACAAGTCGATCTAAAATGAGACTGAACATATGAAGATAAATGTAGACCACCTGATTGACACCACGCATTTAAAATATGACACTCTGTAAGGGAGGGCTCATCGTTACTGTCATCGCTCTCAAATGATTTACTGTCACAGAAAGCAGTATGACAACACTCGTCTAACCTCATTCCATTAAATATGAAAATCAAAGAGCCTGACATTAGCAGTCATTTTCAAAGAGGACACAGTCAAATATGAGGCATGCTTGACATTATAGGTAAGCCTAAGACAAGTGTCCTGCACTCTCTGCTTCTATTTTTTATATGTAATTGTTGACCTAATGCCATGTAATTACCTATGAATAAGAGCTTGTCATTACTGAACAATAAGCACCTTAGGCTGAATGGAGGAGAGGCGCGCAGAGGGCCTCTTGCCATGAGGTTGACAACACATGACACCCAGCCTGTCCTGCTTCAGCTTCACCTCCCTCCTGAAACCTGGCAGAAGGCCAGAGCTGAGAACAATAGTGTGGAGAGAAGATGACCAGAGAGATAAGGGCAGAAAGAGGAAGTCTACCTTTTGCGCAGACTTCACTTGCTTAAGTAAATACAACTAGTTTTCTTTGTTCATTTCTCTATAAGACTTTGCTGTGGACGATGCCTGTTAGAGGTGTGTGTGCAGGAACACAGTAACACTACATTTGGTTCTGGCTGTGAGAGTTGTTGTCATTCAGCCTTGCTTTGTTTCAGAAGATTTCAGGAGATTATCTGTTCAGGGTGATTACTGTATGCTTATGATCTACAGGAAGATAAGCTTGAGGAACTGTGCCTGTTATCTGTCATATGTTTACCACTGCGAGTTGAATAATTGAGAGAGAAAGTAAGGCATGTTATGAGGAAATGTTTGTCTCACCACACTGACATGGACAACTTGTAACAGTCTGGTTAGAAAATGATACTTAAATGTTCATAGCTACTGTGGGAAGCACGTCCAGTGCCACAATTTGACAATCAGACCTTACAAAGGTACAACACCTTTGTAAGGTCAGTCTTAGGTTGGAATGTTCTAGCAGAACACCTGAAATGCTTGCTGGTGACACAGTACCCTAACCTCTTGCCACCAATTAATAATACACACTGAATGGGTAGCAAAGTGATACATGGCTCCTGAGAGTACACAAGTCGCAGATAATCTGGTGTGTAAATCCATTAATAATCGTAAAAGAAACCAAGCCCACTCTGTTGTGTAAGAGCTTATTAGGGTCAATAGGTGTTTAGCCATAGTGGACTGTAGAACTGTATATATTACATAACCTCGTCAGCACGTGCCTTGACAGACAAATCGGAGTCTCCAGGCCCAAAGGGAGAGGTGTGGGAGAGTTTGGTCCTGTCATGTCCTGCTCCTGTTAACCTCTCAGATTTTGATGAAGCACCCTGTTGCACATTGGTTTGCCAAACTTTTTTTGCCAGTCCTAATGATCAAATAGTTAGCATAGCTGGGTGTAAAACACAACCACATTAATTAATTGCAGATATAAACATTAGCAGATTGGATCTAATTACATAGTGCATATCAACCTGCTGTCTGCCTTTGTCCCAGATCTGTCCCCCAACTGCCAGCAGTACAAGCCCAACACCTGGCTCTGCACACTGGAAGAACAGGCTGTTAAATAGCCGGCACTTTAACTTTGCACACCATATTTACAATCTTAATGAGATACCTATAGTTTTTTAAGCTTAAACACCATGGACTACATATGAGAGCTCACCGAAGCGGAATGAGAGAGAAAATATACCTGCTGCAGCAGGTATTTAAAAGGTCCTTTTTAAATAAATAATGCATGTTTGTTTGAGTGGTTTTCACTCCACCACCAGCCGCTGGTGTCTCTTTCATTAGCGCCCACTCTCTTTTTCTGATTGTCGTCCTCTTCTTTCTTCAGGTTGATGCCGGAAATCATGAGTGTCAAGGAACCTCCATCGAGGCAAGCCAAGTGAGTGGCACACACATTCCTGCTTTCCCCTCGCATATTTACCTTCCTGTGTGTTAGCCTATCACGTGATACTGAGTTACTATCACACAGGCACCAGAGAATCACTAACCCAGTATGCAGAAGGTGGTGTGGGTCAGGGACCTCGGGCACAGAGGCGCTCTGTTGAGAATTGTTTGCTTTGCCTGGGTTCCTGGCTCAAGCCTCCCTCCATGTCCCACAACCCCTCACTCCCCCCCACCCTCCCTTTTCCACTCTCCCTCTCTCTCCCTGGCTGGTCCATATGCTCAGAATCTCAGACTAATCTCATCCAGTGCTTTCCAGTCTGCTCTCCGTATATCACTCCTAGTTTGTGGGCTTGTGTTCATGAGAAGTGACAGTGTGGGAGTTTCAGAGGGCTTGTGACGCTGATGTCCAGAGGTGCAGGGGGGAAGATGAAGAGCATGCAGCGTAACCCTGTCTCATCTTCTTGTCATTGCAGTGGAGTGGCAGATAGTGGGAAATTGGACAGCAAGATCAGCGCCAAGGCCCTCTATGGTAAGTGATTGAATAGAAGGAGTAATTTATTGTTGGCCTGGTTCAAGACTTTACATGTCCTTCACATATAATTATACCTGCCCTTGTTTCTTTGGCATGAGCTGCTACAGACTGTTTACAGCTTCCAGCTTGTAATTTAGGAATTTAAACACTCTTACTTGTCAAGGAACAGTTCCATGAAAGCATGCTCACTGTTATTCATTACTCATTATTTGTGTTCTTGCCCTATTGTCCAAAAACAAAATCAACCTTTGGTTTAGTCTGAAATATTACCTGTGTAGCCAAGGCCTGATTGTTGACATCCATTGTTGAGGTTCGTATACTATTAAAAACACATAGATGAACCGCACTGCTGCACTGTATGAAATGTTACTTCATTATGATGAACAAGGGTACTGTAGTTTATTTTGAGACAGTCCCACATACAGCGTCCTGCTGCAATAAATACTCTCTAGTGCACCAAATGTGTACTAATGCACGGCCTGAAATAGTCCCTTCATCAGGAGCAAATCACAAATGGAATACAGTATACAACGCCAGCTTTATCCTTTGATATCTTTCTAAATCTAAGATGTCGAGGTGTGTGGTTCTGCTCGTAATTGGCTCATATCACACAATATTCAATTTGCTATGCAAATGTCAGGAAATCCAGCGCTCTCACTCTGTTGCATGTTGCTGCACAGCCTCTCTGATCTATCACAGTCCTCGCCCCAGAACACACACACACAGTGATAAGAGGGGGGCAAGGTCCTGCTGAGGTGCCTCATCGTGCTCAGGCTGCTGACGCCTCTGTCAGACACTGAGGAACATGGGAGGGAGGCTGGGCTCCTGAAGGGAACATGAGTTTCCAGCTCTGCGCTGAGCCTACATGGCATGCTGGGATTTGTTGTTGGACGCATCAGGCTTTTTGTTGTTTGCCTGCATTTTGTGGTCATGTTTTGTAACCTATATTTGTGTTGTGTGACTTTCAGCCTTTTGCACAAACTTTCATCTGAAGGATATGTTTGTGTGTAGGGCTCCATTTCTTCATGTTGCCGGGCTGGATCGCTGAGGTGAACCTCAGTAATACAGTTATGACATGACATGACATTTTAGTTGCGGCATAGTTGTGCTAGGGTGTGTGTCTGTGACTGAAATATGCCGTGTTATATTAGCAGGGAGTGCAGGGTGTGCCTGTTTTTAATGTGTGGTTGGAACTGGGTGGGGATGCCCATGTCTTGCAGGTGAATAAAAGGCACATTGAAAAGTGGAAAGGAAGAGGCGGACTCTCATTCACCTCGGGTCCTCCCCGAGCTGCCTCAGACATTAACTCACTGGTCCCTGTTGGTGCCTCCTTCCACTCTGCCAACATAGAGGAACATTGTACAGCATGTCATAGGCCCAAATAGAAACCTACACCCAGGTATGACAGCACAACCTGCTCTCATGCTTCGCTGCACTGTTCCCAATTTAGAATGGCTTCAAATGACAGATGATGGTATTGTAGGGATGCAAGATGTTCTCAAACCATCTGACTCTGCACCTTGTTATCTGTGAAATATTTTTGTGCCTCAAGTCATCCAAATATCCACAGGATGCACCCGCTCCTGTGATCTCTGTGAAATATCCCACTGTATGTGTGACCAGACTGTGCTGTTTTTCATTGGCTCGTCTCATCTTGTGTGACAGATGGTCACCACTACCTTCTCACTGCAGGATGGCAGCAGCATGCCTGTCCTCGTCACAGCACTGTGCACCATCCATAACAGTGAGAGATATTTGGATAGATACTGTAGACTGTAGCTCGCTACTTGCTGAATAAACATGTAGAGCAACAGCAGCAATAGTCCAAGCTCAGCTCAGCCCTCTCCGTCATTCACACAATGCAGGGCAGCCCACAAGTGATGCAAATGATGCACAGGTCCACCTACCTGATCTGTTATCACTAGCTTTTAGGTAGAGCAGACAGGTGCCACACCAGACTCATCTTCCCTGGACTTCACACCATCCAGCAGCTTGCTTGAGTTTCTCCGGTTGTGGTTGAGGAACATGTCCATGTCAGGTAAAATGTGTTTGGACTGAGAGCAAATCAGCAGGTGGAAATTCTAACTGAAAGACTTTGATCTTGTCCCGCTCCATTGTTTCTCTTGAATGTCTGTGTATGTGTGTTATTCAGCTGAATGTCTGCGATAGATCCGCTGCTTAGTTTCTGTCAGTCTGCCTTGTTTATGCAGTTCCACTTGCTTCTATTTGTCTGAAAGCAGTGTTATCAGTGACTGAACATAACAAAACAATGGTGCATGTTTGGTCTCTTATTGTTCTTGATACAGAAATGCTCAGTGTAAACCTGTTGTTGTACATTATTGACTCTGTCGTGAATCAGGCCGTGAGCTGTGATCATGTGATAATTTCTGATGACATATGGCCAAATCTTTGTGGACACAGCAACACAGTGTCCAATGAGTGGCCTGCAGTTAGAGAGAGAAAAAATCAGGTCATAGGCTTTTACCAACACAATCACTCAGAGTTATCTGAATGATTGGATTCATTCAGCCTTTTGATGGTGCAATACAGCATTTTGTTCTTCTATTGATCAGTCTAAATGTGTGGGAACTGGTTCGAATTCAAACAGTTTCATGACACTGTATAAAGAAATGTGACTATGTTGGATTCGGGTTAAGTCAGGTTACATATCAGAATTCACTGGGCAGCTATTAGGGTGGTCAGATTGTCTGATTGATCTGGGTCATGTATTGGTTTGATGATCTGCCAAGTAGCCATGTTTATCACTGGTCATTGACTCTGGAGAGCCCTGAGGATCTGCCCATCTGCCCGCTAAGTGGCTCTTATTGCAAGCTGTCGCAGCGCTGTGAATTGATTGGCATAAATGTCAGCCATTAATAAGACATGGGGCGAGCTCCACTTTCAGAACGACACCTGACGCTTGTGTTTCACCTGTGGGGAGCTGAGCAGGAAGGAATCAGCAGAGAGGAAACGGCAGTAACAGGAAAGATGCTTGCTTGCGTCATTCGGACGGTGACGGCGGCTGTATAAATATAAGAATAGAGTAAAATCTCTATCAAACATGATTACAACACAATGTGCCATCAAAAGAGGGATATCAAATATGAGAGTGTACTTTAGCATTTTGTTAAGTGTTAAACAAACATCATGGTTTTTGTTATAATAAAGCAAATTCTTAATAAAGAAAATTGTGACTGAATGTGTGTATGAAGAGAAAACTGGTGTGGCATCAACATGTTGACTCTATTGGGTGGGGGACAGAAAGAGATCTGATATGAGGTCTGGCAGTGATAGCAACATGCTCTCATTTAACCGTAATTGTTACCTGCAGACTATTCACCTGGTAAATAGGTCAATGAGCACACCAGCACACTCATTTAACATCAGCCAGTTCAAAGACAATGGGCCCGGCCAACAGCACATGCAAGCCTGTGAACAGTGCCGTCTTGACAATGGAATTTCAGTAAGTGAGCGCCGGCACTTATAAATGTCATTCTTTATTGGTCTAAACCAGTTTTTGATATCTTGAAGTGGTTTTGAAATTGCTGGTAATTTTAATGGTTTAGTCTTTCTCAAACTTTAAAATAGCTATAATCAATATTTTTATGATATCAATGGGTAAATTGGCAGTTTGAACAGTTAGTTAGTCTCCAGTTAGATTTTTACATACTTAATTTTGCTTTCCGTAGCAGTTCTGTCCATTGCGCCACCAGCTGCTGTGATTATTGTTTCACCTTAAATCCTACCTCCACATTGTTGTCTGACATGCAGTGTATCCGCTCTATTAACTGTGCACCTGTTACCTTCTTTCAATGTTAACTTCGTCTCCACACAGTGATCAACTTACCGAACTGATCTCTGAGTTTAGTTGCTGTCATTAATAGAACATATAAGAATATAAGCAGCAGCATGCCCTATGCATTTATATTATACTTTATAGTGAGTTTCAAATCATTGTTGAGCTGTCTGGACTGCAGCACCGCAGCACCACGGCAGACAGACACAGAGGCTAGCTGGTGAGCATAGTGGAGCATTTAGCGGCTAAAGAGCGAGATACTTCTCTCAGGAGTTGGTAGAAACCAAAAGCAGAGCTAAAAGAGAGTGAATATTGGACTTACATTAACCAGGTTGCTTAATACACGACTCCAAATGAATGATAATGTTGCTTATTGACACACTGCTGGATGTGTTAGTCAGCAACTGTTTGCTGCCAAGTTCACCAAATCAGCCTCAAAGTCTACAATATGTCAATGGTGATCAAATAAATCATAGCTGCAGATTAAAGTCCCCAGGCAGTCATCTGCTGAAGGGAAAATTTCTCCATGCTCACCTTAAATTTGAGAGGTTGTGAAGAGGCAATCATGATGTTTTAACATCACAATGACTTTGGAGGCCAATCCGGTATGCAACCTACACAAGTGTGATGTGGAAACTTGAAACCTCCAGTTTGTGTACACTGACAATGGACTTTTCAGGAATTATCTTTACAGTGTTTTTACCTAAGAGAATTTATAATAGTGTGCCACAGATGAGGAAGTCAGCATGCTGCTGTCGAGAAGAAGTGTCACTGATCCTTACTGTCACTGATTCGCAATAAATGACGTGAAGTTTTAATGGCAGCCTGGCCAAGTTATTATATGGGAGAAAGGGCAAATCTGGCCACATAGACTCTTTGATATAAGATTTAATAATTAACTTCACAAACTGATTTGTTTCCAGTGTATTATTCCTCTGGAAGGACACTTTTAGACACAAAATGGTATTAAAATATGTAATATTAGTATAAGGGTAGTTTGACCAAGGCTGCGTTTCTTTCAGAGAAAAGCCCCTGTAGTTTTCACTGCACTGTAGTAAAGTATACTGTCATTCACCCCACGAAGCAAACATACGTGTCCTTGTCACTTCCTTATTGCCCTGTTGGTCTTTTCTGCTCGCACATTAGTGCTTTAGTTCATCTGTTCACTCTGCTGAAACATGTGGTCCTCAGGTCTGTGTCACCGCTGGCTGTTTATATAGCAGGATACACAGTGAAATCACAGGCAAGACTTGGTGGTTTCTCAGTTTCTCACTTTTAACATCGCTGTTTTCTTGTCAACAGAACAGAGGAAAAAATACTCCAACTCCAATTTTATCATGCACGAGACGTCACAGTACCATGTTGAGGTAAGATCTGCTCTGTTTCTACTCAAAATTAAACTCGTGTGCTGTAATTTGGTGTATTTTAAAAAGTTTTTGAACTAATATGTAGAAAGCTTGTCAAAAGACTTTAAACCCAGTCATTACGATAAAGATCATTTTAGTACCCATTGCAGTGGAATAAGAGTTAATGTTTAATAGTTTCCTTTTACAGAAAAGCTCACTACAAGTGACCCCAGACGTTCCCATCCATTGTGCTATGTGTCATCATTCTGTATTATTTAAACATTTTATTTACTTTTCAGCATAATTTAATGTATTACTATTATTTTGTCTTTAATTCATGCCGTACCTGTTCATCTGCCTTGTCACTGTGGAGGTAAATAAATGCACCAGAGATAAAGAACTCATTAAAAAGAGAATAGATAGCAAATTTTAAAATCTGTATAAAAACAAGGAATTTAAATGTACATGTAAATGTACAACCATTACAGCTCTAGTTTGAATCCAGGTGAGTGATTCTTTCTACACTTTATTGTTAACTATCCCAAAATAACAAAAGGCTTTAAAAAAGGAAAGTAAGTCTTATCTACGGATTTACAATTTTAAAGAGGTCACAGAGCCTCATGTGACAAACCAGATAAAACTAAGTCCCTCTGTCGACTTTAAAGGTAATGGTGCATTGTCCTTTTGACCAGAGATAAAGTCTGACATATTTGTTAATCTCTTGATTATCATCTACGGGAACTCTGTCATAATAAAACAATCAGGCCTCTGATTACAAGCAGTGGGGAGCTGGTGTTGGGAGTGAGAGATGTGCGTCAGGTCACACAGGGCATTGAACCATAACCCGTGTCCGTGCAGATAGGATTTCTCAAACCGCCTCCTCAGTATCACACATGGGCAAGTAATCACAGATAACTGCCAAGCTAGCACCAGCTGCATGCAGAGCCATGCAAGCAGCTAAATTACAGTCTTGATATTAGGTCAAACAGAACAGTAGCTCACACGGCTAAATAATGCCTTCAGCTGAAAGCATTGAGAAAAACAAGTATTTAACTTATTTGCTTTCTTGCTGAGGGTTAGATGAAAAGATTGATATCAGTGTCATCGCTGTATGTTCAGTATGAAACTGGAGCTGGTAGCCAGTTAGCTTAGCTTAGCATACAGGCTGGAAACAGAGGGAAATAGCTTGGCTCGGTCCAAAAGTAACAAAATCTGCCTACCAGCACCTCGAAACTACGGAGGCCCATTTCCACCAATGTGAGGGAAAAAAGAGATCCTGTAAGTCGTTCTAATGAGACACGTCTCAAAATTATGACTAATTGGTGAGCTTTAGATTTCATGGTATGTGGATTTTATATCAGCTTTGGACAGAACCAGGCTAGATGTTTCCCGAAGTTTCCTGCCTTTTTGCTAAGCTAAGCTAAGCTAAGATAATCAACTGCTGGCTCCAGTTTCATATTGAATGGATGTTTCTCTCTAATTCTCTGCAAGAAAATCTGTATGTTTCTCAAAAACAAATACAGCCAGATAACTCGAAACAATATACATTTGAAATTACTGTATGGCCGTCATCCTTTCACAGCATACCCTTAATCCTACCTTCCATGCAGACATTTATTTTAGTTCACATCGTCCCCTTACAGCTAAAAACCCTTCATTTACCAACCCACTTTCCTCTCCTCAGCATCTCTCCACATTCATTATGGACAAGACAGAGTCCATTGCCACAGTGGACGATGCCATCAAGAAACTGGTTCTTCTGGACTCAAAAGACAAAATCTGGACCCAAGAGATGCTCCTGCAGGTCACTGACAAGGCGGTCAGGCTGCTGGACTGTGACACACAGGTACGGCTCCACATCTGCATGCACATCATCAAATTATGTTAACATGCGGAAGAAAGTGGACCGGTCATTTGAGACGAGTATGTGCTTTTAGGTCAACTTATGAGTCACCGGAAGTCACTCTTTACAATTACGCTCTTTACAACAGATTAAACAAACAAGATGTAATTGGTTAATTAGTGAGTTTTAAAGGTGCTTATTACTGTTAGACAGAGCCAGGCTAACTGTTTAACCATACTTTCTTACTCACACACATCTTTTAGGAGACTATTTATAGTATGTTACTGAGGACTTGACTGGCTCAGATAGTATCTTGCTGCTCTCTCTCTAACCGTTCGTCTGTTGTGTTCCTGCAGGAGGAGCTGGAGAACTTCCCTCTCTCCACCATCCACCTGTGTCAGGCGGTCATGAATCAGACGCGGTACCCCTCCGTGCTGCTGTTGGTGTGTCAGGACAAGGACCAGCACAGACCCGACATCCACTTTTTCCACTGTGACGAGGTGGAGGTGAGTGTCAAAGTGAATGTGATGGGCTTGGCTCAGTTTATTACCTTTTATTGTCTGTGCGTGATTGGTTGGCTACGTGTGTCGTGTCGGTTGTAAATCCAAACTGCTGTTAGTGGGTCACCACATCTGATTTCACTGCTGTTGGTGTCTTTGTGCTTGTGTGTGTTGTTTTACTTTTTTTGGGGGGGAAGATCTATAAGACTATAAAATACTGTAAATCAGTATCTCTTTACAGTTCAGAATCACCACCAGTAAGTTCAAAGAAACTTTTCAAGAACGTGATGGTCGTAATAATTTGGCATGGATGACGGCTGAAGGATCTGAATATAACTTAAAAAGCTTTAGAGTATGAATGCAAGGGGTCAGAATCTTAAAGATGAATGTAAATATGGATATAACAGTGTACACTATTGCATTTATTTCACACTTTTGTAAAGCAAGCATCCCAAGTCAATACAAACAAACAAATGGGCAAACTACATCCTAAGACAACATAAAATCAACACAAGGTCTGTTTGTAGTTTTAAAAAGTTTGTAGTTTTAAAAAGTTCCCACTGTTGATGTCTAATGTCTGTAGGAACAACAGAACTCAGGTCAGATTGTTCCTGAATTAATGAACTCCAGTCGGTTGTAGACTTGCAATATGCCAGTAGCATTCCTGTTCAAATAGACCTTAGAATAAGTCGAATCCATCATGAGATGCTATTGTGAGTTTAAAATGAGACATTAAACTGCAGACACTCAGCATTCAGTTTTACATGGTAATATTGCAGTAGGATCTAAGGGGATGAAAGGTGGAGACAGAAACATTTTTCCCTAAATATGACTATGGTGTCAACTGTAAAACTGTATGAACATGTCGGGTTTGACTCCATGTGTCTCTTTTCTCTTTCTTCAGGCTGACATGGTTCATGCAGATATAGACAGTGCCATTGGAGACAACAAACATGGGAAGAAAATGAGACTTCAGACTCTGAAGTGAGAGCAGTGCAGCAGCAGACTCACACACACAAACACACACACACACACACACACAGATGTTATTGCAGTACAGATTGAGGGACATGACTATGACATGTAATTGCTCGTTAGCTAACTTGAAGTTAGGGTGCTGAAGGTTTGGATGCCTCCTCCTCCTCTTCCTCCAGAGTGAACCAGGAGAAAATGAGGCGTCACAGAGAAACAATCCTCCCCCCTCCGGGCCCACAAGCCTCCTCGTCTGCTGCAAAGGGACCAGCGGCAGCCCCAGACTCACTAGGTGAGGATACACTGACAAAAGAAATCACTTTTTAGCACCATTTATTCAAAACTAGATTCTGACAGTAGCTGCATTCACATCATATGTTTTGTGTTTGGATGTAGAGAGACGAGTCTCTGGACAAAGTGAGGCAGAGTCGCATGAAAAGCTGGCCCAGCGCATTGAGAAGGATGTGGTGAGCGTTTGTTATCCGCAGTGGCACCTGTCATTACACTGCACAGCTCCTTTCACTGTCTCATAATGCCATATGCTTCATGCTAAACCTCAGGATTTGTCTCCCTCAGCAAATCCTCAACTGCTGCCTGGATGACATAGAGATCTTTGTGTCGCAGCTGCAAAAGGCAGCAGAGGCCTTTTCTCAGCTCAGCCATCGCAACAAGAGTAAGAAGAATAAGAAGAAAGGACCAGCAGGTCTGTCTCCCTTTCTTCTGATGTGGTGGAACGAATAAAGTGACAATATGGTCATATTGCTCACATTGCCATGTTTGTGTCTTTTTGTGTCCTGTGGCCCGGGACTCTCCTCCAGTGATGCATGTGTGGTAGTAGAGGCCAGTTTGGGGTTGTGTTAACAACACAGAACTCATTACTCAATTGTCTTTGCTGATGTAATATTATTACTTACTCACCTTCCATGAGAGCTGTTCTGGTGTATTTCTGTCATGTTACACCTGCACAGTCTGAAGTACAGTGTTACTGATACATGTTTGAGGCCAAAAATCAGTGTATTTGTGCATGGAGGCTGGCATGAAATGCAGATTAGATGAGTTAAAACTATTTTGATATTTAAAAATCTGTCAGCTTATTAATGGACTAGAGGTATAATAGCATTTTTTTCTTCTAATCTTAACTGTGCAAAGTAATAATATTACTGCAACATGTTGCTGAGTAATGTTTTACCACCAAACGCCGGCAGCAGTGAGATGCTGTGTTTTTAATTTTAACACACCTCGTTCCCTGTGCAGCGACACACACTGCACATGTGACGTGTGACTGACTGTGTCAGGGGCAAACACACATGCTATAAGTGTTGTTTTCCGCACTTCATTTGGTAATAAGAAAGTAAAAGTAACACAAATGTGTGTTGTCCATGACTGCAGAGACAGATGTGCTGAAGGTGAGGAATTCTCTCTGTGGAGAATCAGTTTCTCAACTTTGGTCAGAATCCCACTCGTTGGTCAAATGATTTGAAGACTGATGTATTGATTGCAATGTTTTTGAAATATATATTCTGATTTAAGCATGAAGTAGGTCTCATATATTACACCCATTGTAATTTGGAACTTCCAAACCTCCAAAAATTCAATTTGAAGGAATATCATTCTCAAACTCACATCATATGTGAACTCTGATTTCTGGGGTTGTGAGAATTTAGAGTTGAGAAACCCTGATGTAGCACATTTTTCTTGTACTCTTTGGCCAAGGTGAACTCAATTATCCTTTATTGTAATGCTAACCTTCATTTTCACTGGAGATCTAAGTTGTAAGCTTTAGTGGAGATGAAAAACATCATTTGGGTTTAAGAACCGTGGCCATAGAGTGAAACCTGTGTGCTGTCTGGTAACTGGACTGGTAACTCTGGAGTCTGTGTGTGGTCATTGTTGCTCTGGTTGTTTACAGAGGGCATGCTGACCCTGCGATCCAAGCCCCCCACTGAAGCAGAGTTCATTGATAGCCTGCAGAAACTGAAGCTGGCCTTCAACCTCTTGGTGAGATATCACAGCTCCTAACCTCCCTCGCTCATCACATTCATCATTTTGCCCTTCATCACCTTCTCACTGTGTGTCTGTCGATGTGCCCCCTGCAGGCCAAACTGAAGAAACACATACAGAATCCAAGCGCGTTTGAGCTGGTTCATTTCCTCTTTGGCCCACTGGAGCTGGTAAGAGCTATAAATCTGACGTCAGACGGGTTGATGGATGGATGATGGCTGTCTTACAGGGGATGCCATCATCCTGAACACTTGAATGTCAGCGGCATAAATCCATGTCATTTTAACTCCATGTCATTGGATACACTCAATGTTGACTGAGCCCACAAGAGCATCTGACAGCAATGCACCCAGCTACTTTAACTGTTCAGATGAAAACAGTTTAGCGTTTGCCTTGTCACCATTAGATGTTTGTTTTTACTTATATGGCACCACACCCACTGCCGCTCTACTAAACTCTCACCCGACTGGAGCGACGTGGCTTTCAGCTCTGACTCAGGTCAAGCCACAGTTGCATAATGTTGGTTTCCCAAGCCGCAGTGTTCAGCCACACCTTCAGTATTGCTGGATAGAAGATCACAGAGCTGTGATTAGGCTCTGCGTTTATAAGGTGCACTAACCTCTGGACATGTTAGATTTGCTTGATAGGGCCGAGATAAAGCCAGAGCAATAATATTCAAAGTGGGCTCTTGCGGTTATTAGCTGTTCCCGACAATCAGGCTCTGCACGCACAAGTTCAGTTACATGTGTATTCTGTTTTCAGATGTTTTACAATGTAAATAAGATGCAAAAATCCACATTTTAGTAAATTTAGAAGAGATTAGTATTCTGGGATGCTGCTAGTGCTCATTTATTATTCATGCGTTCTATAAAACACATTGTTGAGTTTCATTTATACCAAAAATACTTTGGCTGGATGTCAACCTTGACTGTTTTTTGAGGATTGGCCAAATATGTAGATATAAAAATGTCTTTTCTCCACATTGTTAAAAACCGGTCTGTCAGTAAGCTTTTGAATGCGTCCACAGGTGCTGCAGAGTTGTGGAAGTCCTGAATTGGTGCGTTCAATAATCTCCCCTCACCTTTGCAAAGACGCTGTGGACTTCTTGCGAGGACATCTCACCCCCAAAGAGATGACCATCTACGAGCTGCTGGGGGATGGATGGACCAAACCCAGGTACATCAACGACTATATTTATATAGCACTTTATTGTACACATACACACACTCAGCCACCATGCAGCATGCTGCTCTGACCATCATCAGCTACTGGACATATGGGTGCATTATTACTGCTGGCTCTGTCTGTACGCATGTGTAGCTTAAAGGTTACCTTTTGACTGTCTTCCTCCTCCTCCTGCAGGGCAGAGTGGCCCACGGATCAGTGCGCTCCTCCTTACTATCCAAAGTTCCGTAATGGCTGGGAGCCACCAGCGGAGCTCTTGAGGACGTCCCCCTGGGAAACAGAGGGACCCACAGGGCCACTGGCCTCTACCCCCAGCCCCAGTTACAAAAAACTACCCACTGAGGATGTAAGGAGTTTGTTTATGAGCCACTGTCTCTGAATATACCAACCATTACGGGCCCGAACCTCTGAAAATGTAACAGTCCTTCTGTCTGTTATTTCAGGCTTATGGAAGTCAGCCCCCAGCCTCAGCAAATGGGTAAGTAATGAAGTCATTCATGTACTCTGCTGTCTCTTTCACACACAAAAACAAATTGTGATGAGAGGATGTGGCATGTGTGTTCACAGGTCTTACAATGGGATGCCCAGCACTCGCAAATATGCCAAAATTCGCTACCACTTTGTAGCAAGGAATGCCAACGAGCTGTCAGTGCTGCAGGATGAAATCCTTGAGGTAAAAAACAACTGACACAAAGATAGAAACATAGTTTATACACTTTTGAACAGAACTCAGATGTGCATCAAAGCGTCTGGATGAGGCAAAGCCTGCAAACATCTCAGCTGAAGCTAAATGTGATCGTGTTCACTGTGAACAAATTGTGAAAATGACAAGTCACTGCCATCGCTGAAGTCATTTCAGCTGCATCCAAGTCATGAGTGTGCGTTACACAAGGCTTGAGTTTGATTACAGTTTTCGGCGCTGTGGAGTGAGATGTGAAATGTGCCTCGTAGGTGATAGAGGATGACAAACAGTGGTGGAAACTACGGAATCGCAGCGGCCAGGCCGGCTACGTCCCATTTAACATCCTGGATGTGGTGAAGATAGAGGAGCCAGAGGGCGTCTTCAATCAGGTGACACACTTTACTATACACGCAGTGCATATATCATACATTCTTTCGCCCGTAAGACTTCTGACAACGCTGTTAGAAACTCATTTCTGAACCTGTTCTGTGGTTATGATTTTTTTTAGTTTTCCCAGGGGCAATGCGATGACATGCCAGAAAGTTTCCAGCATTTCCAGTGTAAAGGCACCATTTTGTCTGACTGACTGTAAACTCAGTAGACCAGAATGCAATGCAGCCACAGGACGTGTTGTGTTTTGAATAGCCTTATTTCAACTTGTTTTATGTTGCACAATATATGTTTGTATCACTTTCATTTACTTCTGCCACATCCATTATCCTTATCCAAACTGCACAAGTTTGGGCACGTTGTCAGGTGGCAGAATGAATTTTGGGAAATGTAGGCAATCGTTAACTTAAGACAGCTCAAGGTTTCTTTGTCACTGTTTTGAGATAAATTTGTTTTATAGCTTGGAAGTGTTTGGTTAACGGTACAAAAGGAGAGACAGGTACAGACTCTTTCTGTCCCTGTCTCTCTGTCACATTTGTGACAGAGTACAGGCATCTTGATAAAGACAATATCCAGAGGTAAACAAGTCAATCAAACTATAAAAAGCCGAGATAAATGACAACGTATAGTATGTACAAGTCATTTTGAACAGCATAGATAAAAGCTAATAAACAGTTTACAATGTAATGATACGTTTGCACACCCGTCTGCGACAGCTTTGTGTGTTAATTGTCTGCATTTCTGACCCTACACATTATTCAGCAGTATGTTCCCACCCTTTCTGAAGGCCTACATTCTCAAAGACATGCACTGCATGTATTCACATTGCATGCAGGTTCACGAACACCCTGCAGCAGCTACTGTGCTGCATGCAGCTGCTCTTCCTGGAGTGAAATACTTTCGCACACATTGTGCCTTTAGCTCCCGGGCAAAATGTATCAGCGAGATGAAAGTGAGATGAAAGACAAACCTGTTTTTTGTATAATACTGGCTGCAGTTGTTTTCTCATGATCTGTGTTTTTATCTGTGTCTCTTGTGTGTGTGCAGCAAAGCTACAAAATGTCACCTCCTGGTTCTTTGAGCCATGGAGACAACTTCAGCAAGGGGAGACACAAAGACAAATGTGAGTGAGCACAAACACAAGTCAGATTTAGGAATTACAGGTTTGTTTCTTATAAAAGCAACTCTCACACGTTGTTCTGACGCCCGCTGCTCCCCTGTTTCTGTGCTGCAGTGATGGATGAGGTGAACAATGAGTTATTGATGATGATCACCGCTAACAAAAACCAGCCGCCCAGGAAGTTCCGTGTGGAGCGACCAACTGTCAGCCATGTACCACTCACCTACGACTCAAAATCAGAGCAGGTGATCGAATGGCTCAACTCGAAAGGTTTCTCAAAACCGTAAGTTACCCACGACACTCATCAATCCAGCAAGTCAAAAGGCCTCCCCACACCTGTTAGTTCTGACTGAAATGTCAGCAAGTATTGTGATATTTGGCTTACATTGTATTGCTTCAGCGTTAGCTAAGTGTCAGGTACGGATTTGTAGATCCACGAAGATGAATCCTACTTACTTTGATGATCCTCTGACTCTTCTTTGGCTTTACAGTCTGTACAGTGTGTGACACCTTCTATCCTTAGACCCTCGATGATGTTAGCATTTAGCTCAAATACCCAAAGATATTTTGCTACTTTGTGCACAAAATCCAACATGTGCAGTGTCAGCAATGTCCCAGCTAATCGGTCCAGATGTTTCAGCTATCGTTACTTTTCTTACCTTGATGTCTGGTGTGTTATACACCTTTTTTATATGTCATGAGGAAGAACAGCTGTAATTAATAACATGCTCAATACTTGGATGGTGAAGCAGACACACCCCAAATAAATCCAGTCTCTATTAATGTTATTGATTACACCTGTGCTTTTCCTGCTCTAACATGCCACAGAGACTGTATTCTTGGATCTACAGCGTCAGTGTACTCACTGGTGGAAATGACATAAAATTCAGAAATATAATGAATTTTTATGTAATAGAAAGTAAATATGTCATCTTGTCTGCAGGACGGTTGATTGTTTGGGGATCCTGACTGGAGCCCAGCTGTTCTCCCTGAACAAAGACGAACTGAAGGCCGTGTGTGGAGACGAAGGCTCTCGTGTCTACTGTCAGATCACCGTGCAGAAAGCACAGCTGGAGGTCAGTCACACGCTTGTGCGAGGTTGCACCCAAACAGGTTGCGCACTTTTAATAAACAAAAGTTGAAGAAAAAGCTTAAAAGCCACAAAAGAGTGATATATGATATGAGTAGTACACATGTCAACTTTCAGTCTTTAAGTGGGAGGGCAAGTAGTTACACTCAGGTATGTAAAAACTGGGGGCAGCTGTCAGGTGGTTGTCAGACTGATAAGTGTCACGCTCATAATGAGGACGGGTGCAGTCAAAAAGTGGGTGTGTACATGGTGTAATGAGGTCAGAACTACTGAGACAGGATTATTAAAAAAATGAACAACCTCCCACATCGTTTGTAACTTTAGAACAAGCAGTTACGCAGAATATAACAAGTACTAAATTACAACGTACAGTAGATGAATCTCATGACACTGTCATTATTGCGAGGATAAGCTTTGTGGCACACTTGTGTATGAGACTTAGGCTTCAACCCAGATTTTAAATCATGAAATAAGTGATTATCTGATGTTGTTCATCAGATGTGTTAATCACTTTGTGTGGCTCTGTTGTATGTGAGGAGACTCTAAAGCAAACCAAAAGAGATCATCACATCATATATAAATAAACTATTCGCAGAAGAAAACAAGAAATGAAGCAATGAGTCCTGACTCAGTCAAAGCAGAGCGGCTGAGAGACGTGTGAGAAATGCTTTGGCGCTTCCAGTCAAAGATGATTAAAGGTCTCGACCTGGATGAGAAGTGTCTGTCCCATATTTCTAAAAATATTTTTGCTCTGAAGTTGATGCTCCTCACTTGCTCTGTTACCTCCTGGTTTTCACCTTTAAGATGACAAGTTTCAGAGAACTTTTACTTAATTTAGTTTAGCTTCCTTACTTTCTTCTTCTTCTTCCTAAGGATCGTTTATCCTTGTCCAACCATTGTGCATATAAAGCTGATTGAAGACTGCAGTAGTTTGCAGTTCCTGATTGATTACCTGATTCATGTCATTTAATCCAAAGAACCTTGAAATCTGTTTATTGTACTTACATAAAAAGCAGTCTGTCGCCACTGATTGTGCATTTTTATGTTTTTATACTGCAGTTATTGAAAGGTCCTTATTGTCTTCTGTTCCAGCTCATTCTACATTTCTTAATGGTAGTATTTTGAAAAGAGAGAAGGAAAAAAAAGTCAAATAAATAAATAAATAAATAAAGCCGAGTCTTGCGTTTCCTTTACAGAAGAGCAGCGGGGACTCAGAGCTGCAGGAGATCATGAAGCGGAGGCAGGAGAGGATCGACTCTGGCGGCACAAACTGAACCAGCATGACCCGTCCAGACGCTTTTGTCTCCTCACCGCTCTCCACCTGCAGCAGCTTCTTAAATCAATCTACAGTACAATATATCGAAATATTGTTCACGTTTATATTTGTATATTTATTTTGTATGGCCCGATGTCTATGTTTTCAGGTGTTTTTCTTATCTAATTATGTCGCTTCTGTTTTCATTGTCTCATTAGATTTTGTTGTTGTATGAGAAGAGGACCATATGAATATATGTACAGTTTTGCGTGTGCGTGTGTGCGCGCGTGTATGCACAACAAGCTTGTGACATACGTGTACGAGCACTGTGGTCGATGTTTGTGCTCATTGTCAATATTGCATCTGAATGACTTGATAAATAAGTAGATCTTAACTATTGCATATCTAAATCTGTGCCAGAAAGTATGACACATTTTCTGATATACAGCCAATTATTTTCACATTACTGTTTACAGGTGTAAGAAATAATAAAACATGCTCTCTGCTGGTCCTCCCAGCAGGAGGACAGCAGAGGCAGTCTCATCCTGGCTGGTAAATAGAGATCAGCAGTCGGTATTAATATGTTGTTGTTATGCTGTTCATAATCAGACATTGTGGTAATCTTGCACCACAGAGAAACTGTCAATAACCCTGCATGAAAATATTGTCAATAATAGTGAGATGCTATCATTTAATGTGTTTTTATGCAGCATGATATTTTGACACATGGGAATATTAAGGAATATGAGATTATGTTGTTCTGATAAGAATAATTAAATGAAGATTTTGAGAAGGCATTCAAGAGGGTTGTAAATATTATGGGGCGCAGTGTTTCAAAAGGCTATAATTAAAAAATACTGCAAATAAATACAACTTGGTAAATGTTGATATCTCATGTTCTGTTTTGTACAGAATTCTTGTGTTTGTGCGCAGATTAATAATAACACCAGAGGTGGAGAAACAGTCAATACACTTTCTTTATTGTTTACTGTAAGAACAGAAGAAGAGCTGCAAGTAAAGAAGTCTGACAGAAGAAAATTAAGTGCAGAGCATTTTAATCCTCAGTTAAACAGGATTTGTCATTTTTCTGCATAATTGTCATGTTTTATTATTCAAACCAATATCACATGATAAATAAAGAAAAAACATCACTTTAAATAACTCACAATCAGTTTTCACTATTGTCTTTATAACACCATACCATTGTTCAAGATACTGTAAGGTAACGTAGCCAAAAATCCTGTGAGCACTTAAAATCTTGCACAGGATGTGAAAAGACTGAACCACAACACCAGATAAGAAAAGTTCATTCCCACACTGTCATTATAAAACCAACAACAAGATGCCATCCAGCTTGGAAAACCGGATACAATCAATGCATGATGCACAGGAGGAGAGAAAGGTCACTCCTTTTAGGTACCGTGTGCAGAATAAGATTGGTCATTTATGAAGATATGCATCGAGCCAGAGGTCCCCAGAGTTTTTCAGTGACCTGAAGAAGAAAAAAATCCATCACAAAACATCAGTTAATCAATAGTTCATACCGTTATTTTGAAAAAAAAAGTGGCTTTTGACAAACTCAACGTGTCTCATTCTGCCAGTAAATAACATTCTACTACTGTCTCTGGATTTACCTGATAACATCAGCGAGGCCTTGCCACATGGTCTTCACCTGGTAAGGAATCCCGTGTTTCTCACACAGTGCGTGGACCAGCGGGGCCACCAGGTGGTAGTTGTGGCGCGGCATCATGGGAAACAAACTTGAGACACAAAAGGAAAAGATGAGAAACGTAACAGCATCCAACATGTCATTAACTGGGTTTTATGTAAGTGTAAACTACTTTTTATTCCGTCTGCTAGTCAATGATTGAAGCTTGAGTTTCGCATGAAATGAAACTAGTGTTTGGCTGCACAGTGACGGCTGGCTGCTGCTTCATAAAGGGTTGAATTATTGACTTCATGATTTTCAGTACTTTCCTCAGACAATGCTCAGGGCTTTGTGTGCTGCGACACAGCTCCTGCACTGCAATAATGTGGCTAAATAACACTTAATGGTGATAACTGTGTGCTGCAGGAGCTTTGTTTTCATGCTTTGTTTGGTGCTCTTTGGACTCAATCACTGACTTACTGGTGTTCGATCTGAAAGTTGAGGTGTCCGCTGAACCAGTCGTTGAACAAGGACTTCTCAATGTTACAGGTGGCTTGTAACTGGAGTAGAGGATGAGACACAAGAGTGCAGTTAATACATCAGCGGCACCTACAGGTGACTGTGGGGAGTGTTTCACAATCAGCAGGGTACCTGCATGGTCAGCCAGTCGCGGTGCTTTTCGTGGTCGATGTCCATCGGCAGGTGATTCATCTGAGTCACCCACACAAACCAGTGGCTCTCCAAAAACCTGTCATTCATAACAATACAACAGCAGTCAATGAATTATGTGTTACATCATGAATTCAAAGTTGCCTTTTGGTGGGAAAATGTGAGGTTTACAGTGATGGTTGCAAGTTTTGGGGAAGCATGTTTCAAGAAATGCGTGTGCAGGATGGAGAACAACTGTAATTTATCACAAAATCTCTTTTCATCAAGAATTCACCTCTAAGAAAAGTGTCAGAAACCAAAACCAAAACCAGTTTCGAGTTACCTGACGAAGCTGATGAGCACCACTGAGCCAAACAGGCCATACAGGGGGACATAACAGCACAGGTAGCGAAGGTAGTAAGACATAGACCAAGCCAGATCCTTCACAAGACAAGAAGATTAATGTGATTTATGTTATATATCATATAGAGTCATGACTCCCTGACACTCATCTCTTATGCTGCATTGTCAATTTTCACTGTAATGACAGAAAATCCGAAGACAGCATCTTACCACCCAGTCATGGCGGGAAATCATTGTGCGAATAATCTGAATGTGGAAGTAAACTGGAATGAGGAGCGGTGGTCCAACTAAAAGAGAAAAAGATAACAATTATTCCTGTGAAGTTTCTACTGTTTCATTCTTTTTAAATGACTCCAAGAAGACGTACCAAGAAGGAAGTACTGGTGTTGGTGATGGTAGGGCATATATTTGATCTTTTTAATGCCATACTGTAACAGAGAGGAACGCAGAGTTAGACTGAGCAGCTGGTGGAAGGTTAAATGCTTTTTAATACTGGCTGTTCAAGAAAACACAAATATCAGCTTGTGTAACTTGCCTCCACTGGCTGAGTGGCTCCAACTACAAAGACGTGCAGCATGTTGACATCAGGGTCCTTGCTGAAGATGTTGGGTTTAGCGTGATGCTGGAAATGCCGATGATTCCACCAGTTGGCAGATGCTCCCTAAGAAAACAATCTTTTTAAAGAAGCCCTCCATTGAAAATCAAGCTTTTGACCTTGTTAACGTGTCCATATGGTGTTTCCCTCATGTTACCATGAGTGAAACGGAGTGAGTGGAGCTGCAGTGGACCAATGACAGTCTCCCAAACATGGATTCAGACAGCAGGGTTTCATATGTAACACACCTAAAGAACCAATCCTGTCAACTATGGAGAAACAAGCAGTGTCAGACGAGAAGCCGGGTGTGGTTACGTATCTGCATTTTCAGCAAAGTTTCACTATGTTCAAAACAATAGCAAAGACTTTTTTGGTTCTCGGTTGCCAAGTTGCAGAAGGAGAAATGGTGAGTCTTCACGTTACCAACTGATCTGAAAATCTGAGACCGTAGCCTGTAGCAGCCTTTTTCCAGAGCACTGTTTGCCATAAAACCTATATTGACGGATGTTACTGCTTCATCCATTTGTCCTGGAGACACAGCACTTAAGAGCCAACATGCTGGTCAACCAGGAAGTCTATTTTTATGTTCTATCTGTTGACTGTGTCCTGTGTTACATGATGATTCATGTCAAATGCTGAAAGGACTTTTTATATGGGCTGGGTGCGTTGATGAAGAAAGTTACAGCAAACATTACTCACACAGTTTGTCCGGTAGCTAAGAGGCTGAATTAGATGATTCATTACGATAATTCTGACAGAAACCTTCACATGACTTTGTGGTTATTAATGAAGAAGGCATTTATTTTCTTTTATAAGCTGCTAGAATAGTGTTAGAAAGAGATGGTTAGGTCATTTTAGTGCATATGACACATGGAGCAGGCTGCTGCAGGCGAGCAGTGGAGACATGGGTTCAGATAGAGGCAGGGATATTTGCATATTCATAGATCTGTGCATAAGAAATTAAGGAAGATGCGTACACCTAAGTTAGATCCAAGCCATTTTAAGGCAATGAAGGGATTTTTTTGATGGAAAATGTGAAAATTCTGTTGAATGGTGTTGATTTTTAGGAAAAGAAAAGAAATATGTAGAACAGAGAACACAAATTACTTTTAAATGGCCGATGATAAACTTCTGCAACACGTGATTCCAACTGGACTTCTTGAAAACTGACAGGTGGCCAAAGTCGTGCTGCAGCCATCCGGCCTGCGACTACAGAAGAAGAACAGAAACCAGCATTTTAGTATTTGTCAGGAGCACAATTTGACTTACAGTTCATTTAGCGATAATAATGCTGGCATCACCTGAGCGACTGCCAGCATGATGGAGCACAGAAGCGTCAGCGTCCAGCTGGTTCCCCAGAGCCAGATGATGAGCCAGGCCAGGGCCTCCAGCAGCAGGATGTGACCCAGGTGGAGGCAGAAGAACAAAGGCCGAGCTCGAAACAGACCGTCGCTCTCCGCCTGCGCGCGTAAAGTGTGGAAATCCTGTATGATTGCTGCCTGAGAGCAGAGGAGAAGAAATAGACACATTCTGTTACGCTCACAAGATGTGATGCACTGATGTGACATTTGTTTTAGAAAAACGTGTCACCTAGAAGCATTCGAGGACGTGCAGCAGGGGTTTTGGTGCAGAAAAGAACAAGAAGGCGTGAAGACAGCTTGAGTTATTGAACAGCTAATGAAACATGAGCGTCCAGAATCTCAGATGTGCTCGAACACTGTAAGACTCATGAATAACAGAAGAGATCTGAGAATGGTTGTGACCGCCTCCTTCTCCTCAGGTGTTTCAGTGCACGGTGTTCATCCTGCCACGTTGTCACACCGACACTAAAGCCGCTGCATGAATAATGTGGGGTTTTATGTGAAGAATCTGACGCTCACGTTTTTGCTTCGGTCCTGGCTGGGCTCTGTCGATGCCAGCTCTCCAATCAGCAGGGGCTTCAGAAACTTTTGCACAAACTTTAAATCGGGGTGAAAAGCAGTGAACGCCTCCTGCAACACAGACATGATGAGTCAGTGATGCAGTGAATAAAAAGTTATGCACATGTATCAGTGGTGGAAGAAGTGCTCAGATCATTTGCTTAAAGTGAAAGTGCCAATGCGACAATATGAAAACACAGTACTGCATTCAGCATTGTACTTAAGTACGATAACAGAAGTGTTATCATACTGTATTATCATCACAGGGTCTGGGCCTTTCCAGTAGGTCACATGATAAATCTGACAGGTCTTAAGATGATTAATGGGGCACAGAAGAAGAAGAAAAACAAAGTTCTGCTGCACAAATTTGGATTTACTTCTTGGACTTTTTTCCATTATTTGAATTTTTCGGTGAAATATTGAATCATTTTACCACTTTTGAGCTTTGAATATCTTACAAGTTAAACAGAAAATTTCTCGTCCGTTGAATGGCTAAAAACTCATAGACAACTGAAAGATGGCAAGGAGTCCCAACTAAAAAGGGTGCAAACCTTTAAAATGTGAATCAGTTCAGCAATTCATCACTACAGCTGTCAGATAAATGTAGCAGAAGTGCTCAAGCAAACTACCTCTGAGTGCAATATTTGAGTAAATACATTTACGTTCCACCTCTGACATTTATGGACACCAGCGCAACAGAAACCACTTATATTCTCAGGAAATGTGTTAATTCTAATAATAATCCAAAAACCATACTACCGTGGCATCCTCTCCAGCGTAGTGGCTGATGACCCGAATCCCTCCTGGGTGCCTTTTGGCCCACTGTGTGATGTTGTAAACCTTTCGATCTATGACCAGCCACTGGTCATTCCTGCTGCAGTGGCTCTGCACCTCCTCCCAGGTGTAAACACCAGCAGCTCGACCGCTGCCCACCTCTCCTGGCTCCGTCAGCTGGCCTCCACCTCCCATCCTCACTGCTGTCTCTGGCCTGGTTCCACCTGCACACTAAAGGTCCAGTCAGCCACAAAGTTTGACACCTGGATGTGAATATGATGTGTTTAACAGGCCTCTGGCAGTCTGCAGCCACAGATTGTGCAGACGGAGCAGCACTCAGAGCAAAAGCCTTTTAACCTGTTGCTCTCTTTACTTTAACCACCCGGCTGATTGTAACTCAGGTGAAGTAAGACAAAGAGCCGAGCAACATCTTCACTAATAATTGATGATGAAATCCGACAACCAGGAGGCTGTTTGGTGAGGCAGGGCGGATTTTCACGTATGGAGTTGGCATCGTTTGTACTTATCGATATTAACTATGAACATAAAAGCAAAGTGCACATCATCAGATAATTAAATTCTGGACATAATCTATATTTAGCCTGCAAGTGCGCTTCAGACTTTTCATTTTAATCGCAGCGCATGGAAGCAGTGAATCGCATGCAGCCCATCATAATATGCGGTGCATGTGTAAAAACAGGACACAAAGGGGACATATGAAGCCACAAAGAGTCTATGGAATACCGTTTATCGCCTGAGTATCGATTAATTCAACATTAACGGCAGATAGCGGGTGGCAGGCTGTTCAGCCTACAGGCCCGCTGCATGAACATGAGAAATATTTCAGACTTACACACTCCGGATTGTGGCTACTCTCCTCGGGGTTCAGTCACAATAACACACCGCCTCACTTCGTGCGCTCCCTTTCCGTTCACATCCATTTTAAACCGTCAACATCCCCAAATTCATCCCGTGTCTTCCACAATATGTTCACGGACTCATTCACCCACTCATTCAGTACAAATTCCGAGCCGATCATTCGAGGGTTTCTGGGCCAATCGGCGTACAGTATATCCTGGACCACTGGCTGATGTGCAATAGGCTCAATAAAGAGCTCATCTGAATATTACAGAGTCTGTGCGCTCAGACGGAAAGAGTCTGCGGGGACACGTCGCTCTCACAGCTCCTTCACTGTGCACAGAGGAACAAGAAGTACTGCTTTTACCGAAGTAAAAGTCACGATACCACCGTCTAAAAATATTCCGATCCAAGGAAAAGACCTGCATTCAAAGTGTGCATCCAAATTGAAGTGCCAAAAGTAAAAGTCCTCCTTGTGCAGAATAGCCATTTTCACAATAATATTATATGACTGGATCCTACTTATTGATGCATTAATGTGTGCTGCACATCTCTTTAATGCTGCAGCTGGTACAGGTGGAGCTAATTCAGATACTTTATATAGTTTAATCCATAATAATATATTATAATCTATTAGTTGATTGATATTTGTATCAGTAATCTGAAAAGTATATATCTATCTAGTTAGAAAGGAGTCCTCACCATCAGTATCCTAGACAATATCATAGACAAGACAGAGAAGACATAATATTTCCAGTTAACATTTTTAAGCAGTATTTTTAAGTATTTTACTTGTGAACCATGATTTGTTTGTCGAATCACTGAGCATTAAGAGCTTTGTTACTCAAAGAGATGCCCTTTATCCCCAAAATGACCAGAAGCCTCCATGAGACCAGTCAGCTGATTCATGTTGGAGTAGTAATCTGAAAGGCAGAAAATACAGAGCACACCACACATTTAGCAAAAAATGGTCCTCATCAATTTATGATGACTTCAGTCCACAACAACAACCAGAAAAATGCACCCACCTTTGGTCTGTTGCACTAAGTAGTTCAATGGTTGACCAATGAAACCCCACTTCTTAAAGATGTTTACCAGACTTGGAAAGCTAAGCTTGACAGGCTTAGGGCCATTAAGATGTGGTAGCATGTTGTGGCTTCTGTCACTCTTGTCAGTTGGTAGAGAAACCTAATCAGAAAGTCGCTGCACCTCCACTGATCGCTGTGCATGCGCTGGAAAAGCCCTTTCCTGAAGTGGTCATTGTAGATTGTGTTGCTATTCCTACTCATTTTTAGAGGCTATTCCTCTAAGAAACATTAAGGCTAGAGCCATCATAGAGTTGACTGCATCATTTGGTGGTACACTGTTCTCCAAAAAGGGACAAAAATGACATGATCAGCACTCCTGGGGGCGGGAGAAAGACCAGATTGTGCCATGTTAACCTGTTAAAGAAATGCCTTTGTCATTCACATGGGCCGTCTGTTGTCTGTGCAGCTATGGGGCAGATATAAGAAGAGGATATTAGTACAGACGTGGAAACTGTTGGATTCTATCTCTGAAGTCACTTGATGATCAGCTGGTGCATCTACCTGCTGAGTGGCAGTATGAGTTTAAGGCTCTTCCCCCTCTTTCAGAATGGCCCAGGGCACACATCTCTGGCTGTGCGTGACATGGATGTTGGCAGTGCGACTCCAATCAAACAATGTCGTCTTATGTTATGTTGAGCATTGGGACAATTGAACATGCGCAAAGTGAAAGGAGTTCTCCCGGCTAATGAGATTAGCTGCTGCTTTGCATGGTCACCTTTTACTTTTGTATTTTATTGGTGGATTGGAGCCAAATGCAGTTCGTTACCGCCACCTACTGTAGATAAATAGGATTTATCTAGATGTCTTGATTTCATAATATGTTGAATTGTAAGCTGCTCTAGAAGTCAGAACATATAACTGCCAAGAAAATGTTTACGCATGCCTTATGTATTTAAGTCTGTTCAACTGAAAGATGCTAGTGAAAATAATGAGGCTTTCATAATAGTACAATATACTAAGACCGGTAAATTCAATCAAACTCAATATTTTTAAGTATTATTCAAAATGTATTTCATGTGTTTAAGTACACACAAATAGCAGGTTAAGGGCTGTACAAGTCACCACATGACTATTTGTTATTTACGCCACAATATAAATTCATTTACTTTGATTTAATGTTGTAAGACGATAAAGAATGAAACCAGCAAAACCAAATATATAATGTGTTAATGTACATAATATATGCCTAAGAAGACAGACAGGAGGAAGAAGATCTCGCTAAGGAAGCAATTTGAAGTTCCAACTGAATTTGCTACCAATATATTATGAAATTGGCCTTTTGCAGTTCCCTCCTCCACCAGCAGATGGTGCAGAAGTGTTCCTTTAAGGAGACACCTTCCCTGTCCTCACTCAACCTAGAGGATGGGACAGCATCATTACAGTCCTGTGTTGCATCCAGTAATATACGCAACAGGGTCGTATCACCAAAATCTGGTATTTCATCATTGTTGTGTTGCTCTTCGTATATGATGACGGATGGCCGGTAATGTCTACATTAGTTTTTCTTTAATTGTTAGGATGTGTTTCCACATGTTTCCCACACCAGTTGGGTCATGCAGTGCTTCATCTGCATGCAACACATTCACCTCAGCAGTCACATCCATCCACCGCCCGGGGTCTCTGTCTGTCTGTCTGCTGCTTACAGTCCATTGTGTCATTTCAGGGTCGTTTCAATGCGATGCAGAAATTTGCAAATCAGCTCTTTTGGTCCTCAGCATATCAGACAGGATTATCCTCAAGCAGCGTGCAGCCTGTCTCCCTGTTTGTCCGCTTCTTCTGCCACAGCTCATCAGGCTGACAGAAGCACTGCACATCTGACCCCAGCAGCTTTTCCAGGCTTTTCCTCAGTATCACATGCAGCAAAACAGGCTGTCAATCAGAAAACCTGTCTGCTATTGTAAAGTATTCAATTAAGTCAGAGACAGAGTAACTCAGTATATTTCGGACAATTTTGATGTTTGGTAGTTTGGTACTTTATTTGAGTATTTCTGTTTTGTGAAACCTTCCACTCTTCTACTCGTATACTTTCTACTCCACCGGATTTATCTGGCTGAAACTTTCTAGTCAGATTCAAATTGTACATTTAAAACATAAGAGAGCCTCATTAAATATGGCGCAGTGATGCAGATAAACTACCCAACAGAACATAAAGCAGTGTCAGTCTGAGCAGCACCTGTTCCTGAAACGATAATACTATTAACACAATGCATTAATGATTTCAGTTGAGACGGTAATCTACAATGAGTATGTTGGCCTTGGGTGTGTAAATACATATTGCTTGCAGTACTACACAGTGTCAGAAGAATTCAAATCATTTGCTCATATAAAAATAGCAGTGATAACAATGACAATGTACTCTGTTACAAATAAAACTTGGATGCAGAATAGCCCCTGTCAGTATTATATAACGTTGTATTACTAATATATTTTAATTGCTGCATTATTATATTATTACTGATGCATTAATTTAACAGCATTACAATGTTGTAGAGGTGGTCAGTGTCTATAATAATACATCATGTTTTATAAATTGATGATATGTTCTGTCTCTAAATTCAATTTTGTCTCTAATTTGTCTCTAATTAATTCATTCATTTAACTTGTCGCTAATTTTACCAAAACATCCAAATGAAGTGGAGTAAAACCTCTAATGTTTCCCTGTGATACGCAGTACAATCGAAGTACTAAAGCATAAAGTCGAAATTCACAAGTAAGGCACCTCAAAACTGCACTTTAGACCAGAACTTGAGTATATGTACTTACATTTGACCCTTTGTTCTCTACTCACATGTAATGGAGTACTTTTACATTGTTGTTAGGGGAGATAGTTAGTTCGGGCAGTAACTGCCGCTGCCCTTTCATTTAAAACTCGCTCTGGGCTCATCCAAATTTTGGAGCTATTTTGAGCCACAGTGTATGAATATGTTTCAGTCCTGTCACGTTCATTTCAATATGGCCTGCATTTTCTATTCATCCATCCGTCTGTCTATCTATCTATCTATCTATTTGAAGACTCTTTGCAAACCAAGAATTTAACTATTAATAAAATGAAATAAAACTACGAAAAGACATTAAAATACTGCTTATCCTAATGCATCAATAATTCAGGCTGAACACTGTGAGCACTGGAAGTTTTACAGGTTATTTTTGTTATTTTTATGTCTGTTCTGTGTCAGAGCTGAAAGTCACATGACGTCTATCAACACAGCTTTTTAATTGGTCTGTAAAAACCTGCTGAAGCTTGTGTCTGTTACGTTTGATACAAACCAGCACTGGAGTTACCATCTTTGGAGTGTCCACGAGACGCTGATGATTGCTGGTCTTTTGCAATGCATTACGTATGAGTATGTATTTGCAGTAGTGGAAGAAGTGTTCAGGTCCTTCACTGGAGAAGCAATACAACAAAACAAACATATGGCTATACTATACTATAAGTAAAAGTCCTGCATTTAGAGCATAAAAGTATGAAAATATCATCAGAAAAATTTACTTAAAGTGTCAAAATAAAAGTGCTCATCATGCAGCATGATGACTCCTGCTTGTGTTAGTATTTTTCTTGAATTTGATTTGATTGTATTTAGACTGTGGTTATACAATGGAGTACAAACAACATATAGAGTACAATGATAGATAGTATATAGTACTCTGCACTGATATTCACCTCACATTTAAGTTTGGAGACCCTCTGATTCCCGTCTTCTCCTTTAGATCTTAGTGAGCTTTAAATACGGGCTAATTTATAACTGTGGGTCATATTTTACTGCATTTCGTTGTCTCTGTGCTGCACTCTGACGATGACAATAAAGTTGAATCTAATCTAATCTCTAGAAACCGATCTTTTGTTTTTATATTAAAACTTAATCTTTAAAGTGACTTGTAACTGTCAAATAAATGTAGTGGAGATATACTGTATGCATGAAGTTAACATGGAAATTTCAAATTCAAATAAAGTTAAAGCACATCACAAATTGTACTTTAATTAAGTAGATGTACTTTGTTTCCACTAGTGTGTACGTTTTTGACAAGAGACTTTAAAACTTTCTTTTTTATATATATCAGTGCATATATTACAGTGGTGTACGGTAAATGGTGTTTTGACAGAGATAACAGATAGAGAGAGAGATAGAATACACAGACAATATGACAACAGGAAGAGATGAAAGAAACAAGGTTTACATACAATAACATGGAGAAATCAGTGTGTGCATGAGCCATACACATTCACATGACATGCATCTAACAACAACAACAACAACAACAACAACAACAACAACAACACTAGAGACATGCAATACAGCCATTGTAATAACTGAAGAAAACAGATTATGTGTATGTATGCGTGTATACAAAAGTGCACGGTGTGTGTGTGTGTGTGTGTGTGTGTGTGTGTGTGTGTGTGTGTGCGTGCGTGCGTGGCCTCTAACTGCACAAAAAAGAATAAGCAATTAAGTTGAAATTTGCAAAATGGGGAAAGTTTTAACAGTCATGTTTAACCCTGAAAGTTTTTTTTAGTTGACTACTTTTAACGCGCGCGCACACACACACACACACACACACGCACACGCTGACCATGTGATGTGAATGCCCTCCGCTCCGGTTACAGAGGGAGGAGGGAGGGAGGGAGGCAGCACTACAATGTAAACCTTCTCCCTGATGGAGAGAAGCGGCCAACATCAGGAGCAGAGTCACTCAGTCAGGCTGCAGTCTGGGGTTCACTCTCAAAATGAGCAATTTCTTCCTCCAGCGCGGATTATAACTCCGGGAGACCTCGGCCTCGAATGTGGAGCAGCTGCATTAACTAGTGGACAGACTTCCATTAACTGTTTTTTTCTTTGCCGGCGGCCAGGTCACCGAGCTGCGCGCACACTGTGGGCTTATCCACCGACACCCGGCAGGGACAGGGACAGAGAACTGACTCTTTAGCGGCTCAAAGTGGAGCTTTTTTTTTTTTTCCCCGGTTCTGATAGAGAGACCGGATCACGTGAACAGGTGACCTCGAAGCTGACGCGTTGTCTTTCTCTTAAAAGCCTCCAGGAAGTTAAAGAGGAGAGGAAAGGGTAAGGTCTGCAAGAATTCAGTTTCAGCTCAAAATTCAGCTGTACTTTCAACTCAACTACCAGCAGCACTATTACTATTATTATTACTATTACTACTACTACTACTACTACTACTATTACTACTACTATCATTACTATTACTCCACAGTTTGCTAGATATTTTCTGGTGGTGTTTTCTGATGAAGGCACGAGCAGACACCTGACAAACTGCTCTGGCATGGCTGCAAGAGTGTTAATTGGCCCAGACCATGGTGCTGTTTGCAGCCAGTGGGCTGATCCACAAAAGAGCAGCAGCTTCCAGACGGAGGGTTAACTTGTCACAGACGCCACCTCATCAAATGACTCTGTCCTGACTCACATTGGAGTCAGGGGCTGCAGGCCACAGCATGGGCAACTCCTCCAGCAAGGGAGAGGGGGGAGAGGAAGGAGAGGAGGGGGGCATGGATGGCGAGGAGGCAGAAATCACAGAGAAGAAGAAAGAAGAGGAGGAGATGGAGGAAGAGCTTCCACTGGGGGTGGAGGAGATGTTTGAGAGCGGGGATCCCGTGCTGGACTTGAGCTACCGCAAATTTAAGCGTCTACCTTTGCGTGTTTGCGGACTGATGCATCTGGAGAAGCTGTATGTTTGTGGAAACAGCCTGCGCACGCTGCCGGACAGTATCGCCCAGCTGCAGGGTCTGCGGATACTCGCCCTCGACTTCAACAAGATGGAAGACGTCCCGTCGGCCATCTGCCAGCTCACTAACCTCACTCGCCTCTACCTGGGCAGCAACCGGCTGATGAGCCTCCCGCCAGAGCTGAGGAACCTGCAGAGTCTGCGCTGCCTGTGGATGGAGAGCAACTACTTCCAGAGGTTTCCTCGGGAGCTCTACGACCTGCCCCACCTCAAGTCCCTTCAGATTGGAGACAACCGGCTGAAAACGCTGCCCTCTGACCTCTGGCGTATGGAGGCTTTGAGGGGATTATGGCTCTACGGGAACCGCTTTGAAACCTTCCCCAAAGTCCTGCTGCGCATGGAGAACTTAGAGATACTAGACCTGGACCGCAACAAGATATCAGAGTTTCCCAGCCTGAAGCGTCTCCCAGCCCTTCGCCTGTTCTCCTACGACCACAACCCTGTGGATGCCCCTCCGAAAGTGGCCGAGGAGGTGCTCGTGGTTGGGGAAGGCGCCGCAGAGTTTTTGGAGGAGCGCGAGGCCAGGAAAGAGAGACGACGAAAGGCGGCGGAGAAGGAGGCCGAAGAGCTGGCTCTGGCAGGAGAGGAGCCGGTGATTCACGGCATCCTGAAGAACAGCAGCTCCAACTCCAAGCAAGCAGCCAACGAAGCTACGGTGACTTTAGGGGACGCAGACGTTAAAGAGGAAGAGGCCAAAGAGGGGGAGGAGGACGCAGAGCTGGCAGTCACCGAGTACGACGGAGCTGAGCTGGAATACGACGAGGAGGGGGTTGAATATGAGACAGAGGAGCTGATATGCGAGGGAGATGGGTTTGAGTACGAGGGAGAGGAGCTGGAGTACGAGAGGGCTCAGATGGACTACGAGTATGAAGAGCTGGAGGACACGGGGAGAAGTGGTGGAGGGCCATGAAGAAACATCCAGCCTCAGATGATCTGCAGGCAGGTGGAGGTGGATGAGCCACACAGGTGTGGGACTTTCTTAGCTGCTAATTCCTAATCTATTGTTAACTGTGAAAATAAATGAGCAGTGAGGCATTATGATACTGATAACTGACAGCACCTGTGACATCTCAGTCAGCTGCAAATGACCCAATCAGAGCAGGACTCACGTGTGTGTGTCTGTGTGTGCATCCATGCAGTGTGTATGGCTGTTTTACATTAGGGTTGATTTCCGAGTGTACACAGGAGACCAAGTCTTCCATTATTAAAGATTAACTCAGCTGATGAAGTCATTGTCAATCATTTATGGGAAAATATGTCTTAATTGGGAACCAGTGAAAGCAGCAGCTACTGTTTACATGACTGACACACTGTAGTATTTCCACACATCGTGGCCAGTGTCTGTTTAATGTGCCTGCCAGCGCACCTCCACTCGCCTCATTGCTATTTTTATAAAGCGGGACGGGGTGCGCATGTAAATGTGTGTATTGGATTTAGATTTACAAAATATTTATGACATGCTAAACACAACCCCACCATGCTTGTCAGTGTTGTGTAAGCAGTCCTGTGAATGTCAGTGCCAAGAAAGAGCCTGAGACAAGCAGGATTATTAAAGGGATGAATAGCTGGGGTGCCTCACCATAAAAGGGAAGTCCATAGGGAGGCTCCAGACATGAGATGGACTCACAAAAAATCAAGAAGGAGATTTTTTATTAAAATAGGAAAAACCCGAAGCGCCCTGCAGGTCAGACACTCAGGTCCGTCGTGATCTTTGTATACTCCTTTTTGTCGGTGACTACACCTTTTCTACCTCTGTCTCTAACATGAAGCAGGCCCGGCCCTTGTTCTCCTCTCATCTCTGCACTCATTATTCATGTGGGGCTCGTATGTAATGCAATCCCCTTTCCCTCCACGTATCTTTCTCTCACATCTCATTGAAAGAGTGAAATATTTATCTCCGATGCTGAAATATTTATGCTCGTACTCGCGTGGCAGCATGTCTCGACTCCTGTTTCTGTGCAGGGAAACAGAACTAATGAATGCTTTTCTTAAATTTAGCAATATTGTGCACAAGTCCCCTGTTTTACATATAAAACCATAGATTTTTACATATAATTAACAATATGTGTGTCTTATATTTTTTTAATCTATTAATTTTCTGACTATTTTCTTAGGTAATTAATTGTTTGACAGGTATGTATTAGAAACAGTGTACATCCAAAGATACTCACTTTTCAACCAAAGACAAAAAAAGCAGCAATCTTCACATTGGAGAGGCAGGAACAAGTTCATTTTTGTCATTTTTGCTTAAAAATTATGAAACAATTTTCAAAAATGTTGCACTTAATGTTGCAGCTAATGATTATTTTCATTAGAAATTAATCTGTCAACAATTTTCTTGAAGAAAAGACAAATCTTTTTATCTATGAAATGTGAGAAAACAGTAAAAAGTGTTCATCATTCATCGTCATCACAAGGTGACGTCTTCAAATGTTTTATCTGTGCTTATCAAATAAGACAAAGAAAAGCAGAAAATCCTCACGCAGGAGAACCACAGAATATTTGGCTTTTTTGCTTGAACAAGACCTCGAGTCCACAGCTGTGCTCGCTGCTTTGTGAGACAGTGCTCTGAATTAAACGCTGATGGCAGCAGTCTCAAGGTGACAATGCTAACATGCTCATGTTTAGCAGGTGTATGTTAACCATGGGTGTAAAACTTGTTAGCATTTGCTAATTAGTACTAAACCAAAAGTGCAGGTGAGACCGTTAGGAAAAATAAAGTACTGGACAAAATGATGGCTCTAAAGGAAATATTAAAGGAGCGTCAGAGTTAGAGGGATTCATCTTCTGGAGACCATGAATCCATCCAGTAGCTGTTGAGATGTTTCAGTCTGGACTGACCGACAGATCATATTTCCATCCCCAGAGCCAGACTCCAGAGTTTCCATAAAGCATATTATTTCACTGTCCACATCAGGAAGATGATGAAATTGCTGATGCCAACGATTCTTTGTACCCGCTGTGGTTTTATGTATCTCCGGTTTTGACACAGCAATCTTGTGTTTATTTGACTTGTGTTGATAAGAGAGAGTTGGCCCACAGTAGGTGTAAAGAATCGAGCTACGGTCTTATGACACATGCTTTTGGAAACTCAATCCTCCTCCTCGGTCCGCGCTCTGCTGCTCGTTCCACAGCTGTGGGTGGCAGAACAGTTTGACACACCGCAGACATCGATGGGAATCGGTGTGGCGCTCAGTCTGAATATAATTATTTTGCTCATTAGTTTACACTCCTCTCATTCTCTGTAGGTCAGTGACAATGAGGCGGTCAAAGACAATGCTTCGTTTCCTCCACTCCCTCTTTGGCTTTCAAACCACTTGCTTTGCACAACTGGCTGACTGGCAGCTTTTCAACTCGCACAAAAAGGACTTCACAAAGAGATGAAAATGAGTTGTTATTTTTGACAGCGCTATTGTAAAACAACACAGACGGGGTAGTGATTAAGGTTTTCAGGGCTTGATTAGAAGGAAATGTAATACAGCAACAGTTCTTACTCATATCCACAGTTTTTATTTCTGCACAAATGACTCATTGAAAGCAAAAGTAGTAATGAGTTGACAAAAAAAAAAAACAATCTTTGCACGCACCATCACAGGTGTGCGAAGGTCTAGGCCCTAAAGATGAACCTGTGAAATAAAAAAAGGTCGTGGGAGTCATGAAAAAGTACACATGATGGGTCTGTGTGTGGAGCTTGTTGGTGTACCTGTCCATGTCTCGACGGCTGTAGGCGCTGTCTGTCTTTGCGCTCGTGATTCCTGCACCAGCGTGGCCAGATTTCAGCTTTCCATCATCAGCATGATGACAGAACCTGTAAAATAATGTTTTAACTGGATATTTGGCAGGTGGTTGGATAATATCCCGTGATGATTCCCGGCAGCTGGTTAATCTTAATATGTGAATGTATTAAACACACTTACGTGCTCTTATAATGTGTAGTGAAGTGCGAAATATCGAAAGGTGCGTTCGGGAAAGCCTGGCTGTTTGGAGCATTGAGAAGAAACCCGGTCGGCTCCTGGAAAACACAACAACAGACTAAAAACAATAATCAACAGTATCAGCTGGTGACAGGCATGAAAGTATAATATAAAATATTTAACCTTTTTTCCAATGGTCCTCTCAGTCGGAGCATTACTTTCAGTTTGTGGTGATGGCAGAATGGAGGTCTAGAAGAGAAGGAAGTCAGTGGTATCATTCAAATCTACTACAGCTGACCGGGAGGGGGTCAGTACTCACCGGGCAGGCCAATGGAGCAACGGCACCTCGAGTGAATCCTGTTTCTCGGGAAGAACGGCTGCTCAGGTTCGGTGTCGCCTCGGTGCCCTCAAACACAAGCACAGAAACACAGCGTTAAACCGTACAGACTGTGAAAAATGGTATCACACCTTTTCAAAGGAGAGGTCAGAGAGGTGCTGTGGGTCAACCTGCAGAAACGATGGCGGCGTGAAGTCACTTTTCATCACGGAGCTGTGAAACAGGTGAGGTTCAACCTGAACATCAGGAAGACAGGAAAGTGAAACTAGACGTTGCTCTGAGACAGACAGACCACACATAAGAGGTAAGTGGTGTACCTGCTGATTACAGATGTAAATGCAGACTGGTTTAGTGGCTCTTTACAT
The DNA here is from genome assembly GCF_051107435.1 of Chaetodon auriga. Taxonomy (NCBI): domain Eukaryota; kingdom Metazoa; phylum Chordata; class Actinopteri; order Chaetodontiformes; family Chaetodontidae; genus Chaetodon; species Chaetodon auriga. The sequence goes on along the minus strand of NC_135079.1, from coordinate 10,949,581 downwards.
GACTTACTGTGCAGCTTTTCCTCTCCTGAAACGTGTTTGGCTGAAGGTCTGTTCCCTCAGTGAACCCACTCTCCTGTTTGGGACCCACAGTCACATGGTTCTGGGAAACTGGAGGAGGTGCGACAGTGCAAAAGCACCATTTACAAACACCAACAAGCCACAATGGTGCACTTGCATTTTCTTATGTTTTTGTCTTTAAAGTTTAAATTCACTTGAACTTGGGTGGTCAGCAGGTGCAGGCTTTATTTTACCTGTTGGCTTGAGACGATGTGGCACAAACAGTCTTTGGTATTCAGTCTAAAGCAACACATTCATGAAGACAGATGATGAGAACTTTAGGACTGTGTGTTACTTCTCAGCATCTCCAAAGTCTTATGTTTATGAGTCCTACCTTCGCCTCCACACTCGCTGTTTTCGGGTGACTCCTCAGCTGATGGAAGCCGCTCTGTCTGGGTTTGTTAATGACGTTTGGCAAAGAGCAGTCAGACCGGATGTGAGGCTGGTAGTGTCGTTTGGTTTGAGACATGAAATTGTCAGATAACAGCAGCCTGTAGACAAAAACAACACTTTTCATTTATCTCAGTCGGGCTATTCACAGTGAAATGAATCAGTTCAGGAAGCCGGTTTGCAGAGACAGAAGCCGTGCTATCTTATGAAGTCTTATCACTGAGAGACTTAAAGTGTCACCCAAAGTTCACGCAAATTACAAAAATACATTTGCCGTCTTGTCTTCAGTGGTACCCAGCTGATAACTTTATTCTTGCCTTGTTTATAAGAAGACATCCAATCAGCCAAGATGATTACAGTCTCCTTAACCATTTTGACACCATTATTTAAAATCACTTTCTTCCACCTCACTAAAGCAGAGCTTAACCATTTCTTTGGTGGTAAGTAGTGCCTGTGGAGTGCTGAGCATTCACAGCAAAATGTGCACATGGACACTATTTCTTTGAAGTCACATTGAATTATGATGAATTTTTCAATAAAATGAGCACCACAAGTGAACCTAAGACATTCACTTGGTGTATCTCCTAAAAGCCCTGCACACATGGGAAACATTAAACAGGTGATTTTAATCATTTTGCCTGATTACGCCTCTTCTGAAGACTGTGTTGTCCTGCTCATTGTACTTTCCTCTTAGCTTTGCTGCACCTGGACAGATATCACCTCCATCATATTCAGATTGTTTTCTTTTTTCTTTTTATAGCAAGTGCAGTAGGAAAACAAATAGTTTTTACAAATAGCTTTAATGATGGCTTCACTGAACCATCATTCATTTTATCCTTCACGTGTTTAGTTGTGATTGGGCTGAACACTCACTCAAGACACTTCACTCTCAAGACCGTGTGGGTGGGAACACACTGTGGCTGATTGACAGTTTCCTCACTATTCTGGGACATGTTATGCTTTTATTTTTACTTAACTGTACATGGAGTTTGGTGACTCATGTGTTTCCCAGCACAGCTCCACCCACCTTCCACCTAATCAGGCAGGGTAATTGAAAACACCTGTGTGGGGCTTTTAAGGCAGACCTGAAATCAACTGGGTGGCGTAATGAGCGATCATGAGTCCTCCCCTGCCTTGACACTCACCCAAACTGAGGGTTGTCAATGTGGTCCAAACTGGGCCTGTAATATATGGCTGGTCTCTGGTTTGCTGTGAAGCCCGTCCTGCTGGGATGACCGAGGTAAGAAGAGAAGCTGCCTGTGTCTAAAACAGTCGTACAAACACTGGCCATCAGAGTCTGAATCCTAATCAGTGTGATTAGTTATTTCTGCTTATGCTGAGACTTTTTGACTACGTCCTTGAAATATATAAAATAAACGTCCCTGTCATGTACTCTCTCACCATAAGACGCCCTGTAAGAAGTACTGCAGAGTCTTGCTGTGTTGCTGGTCAGTCGTCCCCCACTGCCTGTTGGCCCAGCAGTCGTCCTTCCCTGCTCAGCCATCTGCGACTGCTGTAATGGAAACCTTCACTGACGACAGTGATGGATTGCAAAAATCCTCTGGACACGTACGCAGTGCTGTAAGCACAAATAAAAGCAGCAAACAAGGTGTTACCCCTGTGTTTTTGGACAGTGCCCAAAAGAAGTCAGAGCTCTCTGAAAAGGTGATCATAGAGTCTGTAGCAAATAGCACAATAAGTGATCCCTTTTTCAAATGCTGTTTGAGTGAGGAGACAAGCTCTGAGTAACAGCAGGACAGTTACAGCTCTTTTTATTTCCACCGCATATTATTTACCCCAGAAGAAGAAGTGTCTGCCACAGCGGAGGAAAGCTTCACTTACTCCCCAGACGTACCTGTAACTCCAGGTTGTTCACCTCTTTGTCTTGTGGTGGTTTTGTTGGTAAACAGATCTCTGTTGCTAGGAGATTCAGCACAAGGGAAGCAACACTACATCTGAAGAGTGAGTCCCCAGTGAGAGGTTGGCTGCTTATAGTCGAATGAAGAAATAAAGAATAGGACAGCAGAAGCACGGTATATCAAATCTAGTCTTTATTTCTTTACCACCTGTCATATGCAGGTTAATTGATCGTTTCAAAATAAGATTGCATCTTCTGCGTTATTTAATGTTGCAGCAGGAACACACCATGAAACTGCATTTAAAATATACATAAAAGTGGATATTGTTGCTATAATACTTGTCATGGAATGTGTATCTACTGTATTTGTACAACTACAAGCCGAATGTTTTAGCCATTCATCAGCACTTTTAGCTTTATGTTGAAGCTTCTCTGCTCGCGTGCTAACTAGTTCTCACTCACTCTCAGGGGCCACAGGTGGTGTTCAGGTGTGAGCTGACTGGTTGGTGGGGGTTGTGTCCTACTGCATTGCACCTGGGGTTTGGTTATTGTGACAACAAATATACTCAAGATCAGCCTCATACTGATTTCTAATCTTTTGGCAAGTCCCAAACACAAATATGTGGATATGTTTTTTAGCAAGTCATAATTTGTATTTTTTTTGTATTAAGCTAAGTTTCTGAAGCCAAGACCCATTATTTCCACCTATATAGTTCTCAAGATTATTATTATTATCATTATTATTATAAGGCTTAATAATACAAGTAGTGGCAACTAATGTAACTCTGCGCTATATTGCGTTATATTACAGTTTTTACCTATTTGCATTTTATATTATGCTCTGTTTTTCTCTATTGTATTATTGTTTTGTTCTCATCATTTATAAGCAATGTTTAATATCATGATGTTTAAAGTATTCTTTAAAATCTTTATGATTCTTTGTATCCTGCATTAAATTTGATCTGCAGGGCTCTCATATCCAAACATCCTCACCAGACTGGACAGTTTCTCCATGTGTCCACTGGATGGCAGTGTGATGCCACAGTGACTCTGGCTTCAGTCTAGCCCAGAAAAGATATAAGGTTATGTAAAAAAAAAAAAAAAAAATGATGGATGGCTTGAAATTTGCATGACATCTTGATAAAAATGTCCATCCCAGACAGAGAGTTATCATCCGCCGCTGTTAGCTGGAGAAAATGTCCGTACACCATCGATAAATCTGAACACATATATCTACACGAGCATCTCAGTTTAATCTGCAGGATATTCACCTCCTGGTGTATTTAGGACATCAGGAAAAACTGTCTGAGCTGGACGCGGGCATGGATGCATACTCTTAGTGATTAACCACCAATAGGAGGATTTTTATGATAAAATAAAGGTGTGAAACAGTTTCATATCTATCCAGTGGATCTTACACAACCTCTGCTTTACAGCATAGATCCCACATGTTCCTCAAACACATAGCATGAACCCTTCAAACACTGTAATTTTCCTCTCTCTCAGTACTAGGTGGGACTCTGAATTACAATAGAAAGTCTAACTGGGGTTTTTCCATGACAACCTGCTCACCCCGTGGATCACCAAGAACAGTCACATGATTTCCACACATTTCCTTTAATTCCCACTTGCCATTCCTCTGCTTTTCATCTCATTTCCTCGGACTCACACTGCATTTTCACCTCTGTCACATCACTTCTTCGTCCCTTTCTTCCCTCCATCTGTCCAACGCTGGCGGTCGGTGGAGCCTATCTCTACCAAGCTGTTGCTTGTGTTGCCGTTCCACAGTCTTTCTTGCTTGACATGCTGTCGTGCCAAGCCTGGAACTGTTCATTATCTTCTCCAAAAAATAACTACAGGGAAACGCCTGCATCATTGAAACTGACAGTCTCATTTCCTGCTTCTTTTCTCTTAAACACAATGTGCACATTATTGGCATTTCTAATTATAAATTCACAGGGATCCATACAGCCGGCATAGACCACACGCCTATTTTCATTCCAGCTAAAGATTACGCCAGATGATTTCACTTATTAGAGCAACTTCAGCCAGAGAGTGAGAGAGGAGGAACTGATCAGTGGATGCACCTGCTGTACTCTGTTTGAAATGAAAACCTGCAGACTCTCAACCCTCTGCAGAACAGTAATCTGATCAATTCACATACATAAACTCACTGTGCTGTAGCCAGGCTCACTTATAAGCCAGAAATCCTAGTAATACTGGGGGAAAAAATTCTGCACCCTTTGCAACAAGTTTGCACTCGAGATAACACTTAGAAAACAGAGGGAGCTTAAAAGACGAGTAAAAGGTGGGTGCAGTGGTTCTAAAAATAGATGGAGGTGATGCAAGCAAGGGTCTCCCGTCGAGATGATGCGTTTGGCTTGCCTGCAGCCGTCTGTTGTAGTTCAGGGAGGGACGAAACCTCGGCCCCTGTCTGCAGGAGCTTGGCTGGCTCGCTGCTCGTCTGTGTTTCCTGCCCAACTCTGCTTCCTGATACTCTGCTGCTCTGGGTTTCTCTGTCAGTTCAATAATATGTTTCTATGTCTGCCATAGAATAGCATGGAATTAATATTTAGAGAGACATAAAGAAGCAGCTCAGGCGCTAAGACCTTTCTTTGTGTGTCGGGTCTCTGAGGTGCTCTCTCTGCTTCACCGCCTCACTGTTCTGAGTTTTATCTCCTTCCTCTTTGAGTTCTGTGTTTAATAGGCAAATCTGGCACGGATGGTTTGGAGTAAATTGCACTGTCATCTTTTTTCCTATTTCGAGTCAGCTTTGGTGCGTGTCATGCTAAGGAGGCAGACGGTGATGAGCGGGGGGGGATTCAGGCATGAAATAAGACATTTACAGTCAACATGCGTACATTTCCTGACGTGCCAGACAGGTTATTCTGTAACTCCATGAGAAGCTTATTAAATAAAAAAAACAGTTCACTATCATGTTAATGTTGCAAGACATGTCTTTGAATGTTTATACAATTACTGTATATGTCTGATGGATGAGCCTGAAAAACACACAGCTGTTGAACTGAAATCCAAGATGTCAGAAATGAACCGAACTGTCTGAACAATGCAGGAGCTAATTAATGAGACAATCTGTCATCATCCTTTGAAAATGGGATGAAAGATTCCTTCAGAGTGTAGCATGTAGCTGTGCGATTCATTTACCTTCATGCTGACTAATGTGTTGCTCAGAGTGGAGCTGCACTATACATTTTTAATTGCTCTCAAAGGCAAAAACAACCTTTGCAAATTGCCACCTCTATCAGCAAATGGTGGAACATGTTAAATTGGAACAGTGCCACTGCAGTTTGTAATTATTTATATTGCTACCTGAATGCACTGCATGTGTATGTGTGTCCAAGATACAGCATGCAGTAAGTGGACACCAGTGCTCACATGCTGTTAATGGATTGTTTTTCCCCATTATTTTCTCAATTCATTGATTTAGAAATAAAACTGGAAAATGTCCATCACAAATTTCCAAAAAACAAATTGGCCCATTTAAATGACTTTTTTTTTTTTTTTTAATGAACAGCTCAAAGCAAAGGATATCCAGTTTACTATCACAGATGAAAAGAAAACCAGCAAATATTCACATTTAAGAACCAATAACTAATGGAATCAATAATTTTTTATTTTATTTTATTTTATTTTATTTTTTTTTTTTTTGGCATTTTTGCTTTCACAGGACTAACAGTCCACAGCTATGCTAGTTGCTCTGTGAGGCAGTGCTTTGATTGTGAAATGCTACCATCAGCATGCTAACATTATCACAATGATAATATTGATGTTTAGCAGGTATAATGTTGGCATGTCAGTTTGGCTTGTTAGCATGTTAACACTTGCTAATTAGCACTAAAGTACAGCAAAAGTCACTGATACAATTAATTGCTCATCAAAACTGTTAGATTAATTGTTACATTAATTTAATTAATTGGTGAACAAATTATTTCAGCTGCAGTGGCAAGTTAATGCCCATGGTGTTGGAATAAGGTGTGATGTTTGGGTGTTCACATACTTTTGGCCATGTTGTGTATCTGCAGTGTCAATGGCTCTCACTCTTCAAATAATCTTAACTAAAATTACATAAGAAAGAAGGACCACTGAATTGCTGGACACAGGTGTAGTAAAAATGATTCTTTAATATGGAACAAAATCAGAGCTCAGCTCCATGGCTCCGTCCACCCAACACACTCTGTAACACTGATGGGTGGGGGAGAACGAGAAAATCAACCAGTAAGATCACAGTCCGCTCGGCCAAAAAACAGGAGAGGCGAAAAAAACATGGAACGCAAAACCAAAGTGCTACTGGGTTTGACCTCAAGACGCCCTCACTCCCTTCCCTCCTGACCCAGGATGTGACCACAGAGACAGGCCTCTCTGCCTCCTCCCAGGGCTCTCCCACCTCCTCCCCTGCCTCACCCTTCTCACCCCCTGGAGGTCAGTGGCTCCTCAAACCAGTCGTTGATCCGCTGACCTGTCAGATCCAGGTGAGGTCAGCGTGGAGGTGGGTTTGGAGGAGCAGAGAGGGCGTGTGTGATGGTCTTTATGCTGAGTCTGCTGTCAGCATGCGGTTTTTAGAGGGACATGAACACAGACAAGACGTCTTGGTTATTATCATGGCTCCAGCGGTAAAGTCTGTGGTTCAGTCTCTCCCCTGTTTTTACCCTCAGCCTACGTGAAATCTAATCATCTTTAAAATGTTGCTCACTTGAGAGTCAGATGGAATGTTTGAAGTTTTTGAGGAAATGAGGTGAGACAGGAGGGAGAGGACGTCTGCAGAGGCAGCCCAGTAAGAACCCGTTACTATCCTAATACAGGGACATCAACAGAAGTACTACACAGATATGTACAGAGCAACCAAGCAACACATCGGAATACTGAGTAATAAATCTGGTGTGGGAAAGGGAAGGTAATAATAGTCCACTACAAATGCACATATCCCACTATTTTTTTTGTGTGTGTGTAGTTGGTCCAATCGTTAAGGCTATTCTCTTGCTCTTGCTACAAACTGGGCGGCCGAGGAGCCACCACAACATAGATTTGAGTCACAGGTCTGTGCTTGACATCTGAATATGGCTGCTTTGTGTTTCTGCGTGCCAAGCTAGCAGCTGCCCTTCTCCTCTGAGACTGGACACAGAAAAGGCTAAAAGTCCTACAGTGTGAAGAGAAAAAAAAAACATGACCGGGGATGAGATGCATGGATCTGCTCTTTTAGTGTTAAATCATTCTCTGGTCCACAGAGCTCTGAGGGAAAAACAAGGTGGAGGGTGACTGATGAGAGCAGCTAATGGACAAAGAATCACAGATAGATGAGGAAGCATGGATTACTGGGAAATTAGACTCTGGTGGTGTATGCATTACCAGCAGAATGGGAGAGTAAATGAACAATCGGGCGGAGGAAGTGGAAATCTATACTTGGTGGAGGATTAAAATGAATCGTTGTAATGAAGAAGCAGAGTGTACATGAAGAGACACAGAGAGAGAGAGAGAGAGAGAGAGAGAGAGAGAGAGAGAGAGAGAGAGAGAGAGAGGGCATCTGCCAGCTTCAGCGGACACAGTCATCCTGCATCTTAACATACACTGCATCACATGACAAACTACATCAGAGAGAGAGAGAGGAGAGGGAGGAGGGAGGCACTGCACAGAGAGCACTAGCACTACCATGGACGGACACACACCTAACATACACACACACGCACACACACTACTGCACAGGGTCCCAGTCTGCGTTCCACTGCACTCTCCTGGCTGCCAGAACCTCGCTGTGTCTTGTCAAGAAAGAAATATTAAAAAAAAACAACAAACGAACCCATTAACAAACGAACGGACGAAAAGAAGAACAACACACACTTTGGATCCCACTGGCAATAATAAAAAAATAAACCGGAAACGAAACCTAGATTATATAAAAAGAGCCAGTGGCACCAGGTTTTACAGAAAGCATTTTCTTGATGACTGGCTTTTGAACAGCTCTACGCTTTTTCTTTTAGTCTACCAAGTATATACTATTAACCTTACCAGGCAGCTAAAATCTATACAGTACTGTCATTTTTCATATATTTATAGATATTTATACACTATACAAAGTTGGCAAAAAATACATAAATAAATACATTAAATTAGATTGTACACATCACAATTGTGTGTTTTAAGTTAGAGCACTCTTTGTTGAAGAGGTGGGCCATGGCAAGTTGAGAAAGGAAGTGAAGAAACAGGAGTGCTACCCTCGACATCCCTTAAAGCAAAGGAGTCACCGTCAGACTCGGCGAGCAAGATTTCAGTGTATGGCGTTAGATCAATTGAGTGTATTGCTTGTTACCTACCTGATTAATAATGTCCACATTATGGCAAGAGTTAGAGGCTGCTCCAACCGAATCACAAAGTCTATTTACAAGCAGCGAGGAAAGGAAAATACACAAACTCTGAGGGATCTGGATTTAGGGAAAAAAAAAGTCAGAATTTATTTTCAGCATTGATAACGATGACAGATTGTGTGTGTGTGTGTGTGTGTGTGTGTGTGTGTGTGTGTGTGTGTGTGTGTGTGTGTGTGTGTGTGTGTGCGTGTGGGTTCCAACTCCCCATGGGACTCCCTCCAAAGGATGGTATTACAATGCAGACAGGACTGTATCCACTGTCCTTCCTGCAGCTGCTGCTGGGAGTATCTGCTGTACGATATCATGCCTGTGGCGGAGACAGTCCTAAAACTAATATGAGCCTGATAAGCTCCATTCCTGCACTTTACACACAGGCCCAGCCAGGTAGTTAAGGCTGTGGCATATTGAAAACAGGGACACCTGCAGAGAAACTAACTGGACTACAGCCCTGGGCATTTTTCATTTTTTGGATGCAGCAGTGGGCTGAATATATGCCTGCTGGGAAGGCACAGGGTACATTTTGGACATTTGGAAAGGTCAAGCTTATTCTCCCTTGCTTTTTTTTTTTTTTATTTTACATGATTAAAAACTCTTATTCCCACTACGTCTGCCATACTGCTGCTTATAGTTTGCGCTAATCCTGGGGTTTTCTTGCTGGAGTTTGAGAGTTCTTACAAATATCTGACTAGGCAGGAGACAAGCGTATTATGTGGCAAGTTCACGGCAGTCAGTTGTGCTTAATCATGAGTCTAACCCCAAATAAAGAGGCTGAATCACAGGCATGTTAATTATCTTTACAGGGTCAGACGAATGATGCACATCCTTCCACTTGGAATCCACTCCCTCCTCCATACGTGCCCATCCTCATGTATGGCCTCCAGCAGAGCAATAATGACTCCAAATTCAATGAGGAAGGCATCATCAGTGTCAGTACAGGGCCAATCCCGTCTAACACAATGGTATTACAGTAAATCCCCAAGCCCATAAGCAGACAGGGTGAGATTTGATGCCAAGCGACTGGGGCAGACTGGCTCCACGGGGACGTGAACGGTCCTCTCACACAGCCAAGGAACACTCTGTTCATGTTTGTAATAAAAATACAAAGATGTTTTATGGCATAATTAACACAGGCTACAATTTGTGCCACACATCCCTCAGTGTACTTCCTGGAGGCGTAGGGGGGTAAAAGGTATGCGGCAGTGTTGCTACAGTGGACCTGGGATGTGTTGGGTATCACTCCTTCCCTTTGTTTCTCTTGCCCCGACCTCACGACACCTCCAACAAAAATACAGCGGACATCAAAAGCCCTTATTCAAGAAGGGCAGGTATAATCAGCTTCAGCATCATCAACATCACCACTGTTATTCATGAATATCATTGTTTTCTTCATCATTTCAAGTGACAAATGAAAACTTGGCATACAACAAATGTTAATTTTCACCAACGATATTTACATAAAGTTTTCAAAAACAGAAGGATTTTCTTATCACGTTTTTGTAAAGAAATAAACCCAACACAAGAACACCAAGCACACACATACATACACACTGACCAACAGTCATGTGAACAGAAAGATAAAAGATATTATTACTCGTTGTTGTTTTTCATGTTCATTTTGTTACCATTCAAATAATGCTTACTTGAACCCTGATTGGGAGAAGTCACATTGGTTTTCACCAGATGCTTAAAACAATTGAAAGGGTGAGTTAGGGGAGGCGAGGTCTGTCTGCGCAGGGCGAAACTCACACACAGGCTGACTGGACAAATGACAAAGGTGACCAAGAAGGCTTGTGGGCTGACTCAGCCATCATAATATGATTCAGCAGAATAAAACATCAGCTGCAGTGCCTCCAGGATGAGCTTACTACAGCCTGATTTTAATCCACACACACACACACACACCTAAAGTTCTCCAAGACATAAAGCACAGTGGGCCCTTAATTCAATATTGCACAAACCACAGAAAAGCAGGCACCTTTCCAACAGCGTGACTCATTGACGCTCATCTGAAGAAAGCCATATCCATCAAGGAAAACTCATGTCGCAGAGTAAAGAAGGAGCTGAGAGTATGACAAGGACAAACAATATCATCAGGCTCAGAAGAATATCTTGCTAATCCCTTGGCAAACATGTTGTGACCCCTTCAGCCAATAAAGCTTTCAGTTATTTAGAAAGCAAACAGAAGGGAAGGATGCCGGTGACAATGATAAATTTGGGGGGACACACCCATGAATAAACACCTTAGAGAGGATGAAAGTCCAGGATTTCCTGCTTCTCTATACACAGCTGGACAGACTGACAACAACAGTCTACAGCCAAGCAGTTTTGAGCTAAATGCTACCAGGCTGTTTATCACGCATGATGTTTACTTTATCTGCGTCCGAAACCACTTCCGAGTGTTTAAATTTATCCACGATATACTTTTGCTAACAATCACATAATGCAATACTCTAATAAGTAATTTTATAAATGTGAAAATTACTGTTGTGCATCCCAACACGTATTAGTGACGACACAAAAAACATGACAAGTGTCCGAAATCTCAATTTACTGAGTGAACCACTGACTGTCCCTTTTGGGAAAAGTAAATGAATGAATGCATTGACACACGGCCCATGACTCGTGTTCACCACCTTAGTTTGAGTATTAGCATGCTAACGTTTGCTAATTAGCACTAAACACAAAGTGTAGCTCAGGCTGATCAGAATGTCACAGGTTTTGCAGGTAATCTTGAACAACTTTTCAATTCACCCTCTGGAAGACATGAATGTCTGTACAAAAATCACAGGAGTTCATCCAGCAGCCGTCGAGACATCTCACCACAAGCCGAGAACATCACTTGGGTGCTGGAGGAGAAGTCTGGGGATCACAAAAGTCATTAAACCTCATCCTCAGGGGAGCATGAATGTCTCTGTTTCAGTCTGGACCAAAGGACAGACTGACCTCCTTTGAGCCACCATGCTGGTGTGGCTGTGGTGTCGCCTCCACACTGAACACTAACTACAGAAGCTAACCACAGAACACATCAAACGCAGCTTTGTTTGGTATATACATTAATATTCCCTTTCCTTGCAGTAGTTTTTATATGTAAAGCTATATTTTTTTTTTTTAATCTATGTGATTTTACATGGCATCTAAATCATCTGGAACTGGAAAGAGAACCACAATGGAAATAAGATATCCTTTAATTTTATTTTGTTATTTTCAACATTTCCAGTGAATCTGTCAAAGTGTAAAAAATATATTTTTGGTTTGTCAAATAAACAAAAATCAAATCACACTTGGTACGATTTTTTATTTAAATAACTCAAAAGTCAGTCTTAAGAGGCCTCATTTACTGGCAAAGTTGCAGGCACTGTTGGCTGCGTCTGTCATCTTGAACTAAACCTTTTTAATCAAACAGTAATTATCCACACCTGCACCGACCAGTTGGCTTTGCCAGGCAATGAAGCACTGATGAAAGACAGAGCTGAGGCTGAACACAAGGAGAGCAGCTACACTGAGCGGAGTCAGTCTGCAGAAAGTCTCGACTGGGAGCATCTGCAACACTGCCATGCTATATTCATAAGCTCCGGATAGTTGAAGGTCATTGCTGACAGTGCTGGTGCCAACAGAACGTAATACATTTTAGAGATGTGAGACAGGTGGCAGTACAATAAAACTGGGATTTGGAAATTGCTTTCTCCTTTATACGGTTTGGCTGTGAGCTTACCATCCATTTTAATGGTGCTGCTGTTTGACTGCTGGTAATGACAGAACATAATGTTTGGTGCTCCTGGTTATTTTATGATGTGTGCAACTTTCTGGATACTCTGTGATCAGTTATATGTCACTGTGGTGTGGGTCCTACAGTAAATAACTTTAGTTTAATCTAATGAAAGTGCAATATTACAATCATATTTCAGTGCCTTTTTCTTGTGATTTTAGAGGTAATAGTTGAATTTGTGACCTTGAGCATATAAAGTCACTTTTAATTTAGATTAATTAAGATAAATGCTGGGTGAATTTATCTTTGCATGGAGCTTGTAAGTACTCTGTTCTTTCTTTAACCCTGATCTTCTCTTTGGGGGTCACAACCCTTTTTATTTTCCTATTTTTTAAAGAATTTCTTACAAACACGATTTTGATATGACATATTTCAGAAGCCTAACAAAATTAAGATATATGTTTTATGTATAGCCAATATTACATATAAAACATGAAATATTTCCTTATTTTGTGTTACAAAGAGGCTTTATGGTCTTTTCTGCTTTTTGTCACCTTCATCAAACATGCACCCTCAGTCTGCTGCAAAGGGAAGACCAACACAGCACTGACCTATAATCACATTTCAAGTCGATATGATGAATGTGAGTCCACTATTCTCTTTTGCCTTTTAGCTTTGTTTTGGTCTCCACCAACCCCTGAGGGAAATATGGGTCTCTTTAGCTGTTAAATGCTCCACTATGTTCACCAGCTAGTGGTTAACTATGTGTTCAGTGAGTTACTGAAAACTCATGAGAAGCGGGGAGTGAAACAAAACAGTAAAGTTGCAGGCCAGACAGCCAAACAATGAGCTGAGAGAGAGAGCAGATTCTGGTGATAATTCTCAAGAAACGCCATGAGTCATGCCGTACATATTGTCTTCACACTGTCATTTGATAATTGTTAATAAAAATGTGCAATTTTGAATCATTATCTTTACATACACTTCAGTAATTTAAGGATGTAAGGCTAACTAAACACAATGGGTAAAAATTACTAAAAATTCAAATTACATTTCACTGCACATTCAGCTCAGTAACCTCCTGCCTTTGCCCAAAGGTTGTGTCACTGGCTAATTATCCGATGACCTATTTCAGAAGTAACTTTCAAAAGTAGAAAATATGGTGCATTGGGTTTGCCTTTAAGAAGTAGCCTATATTCAAAAGCATTCAGTGCTGTGAGCTTTAAAAGCCTAACCCTGTAGCCCTCCAGCCTCCAGTCTACCGTCGAGGATCAGCTGCATCACACTGTGCCTCATGTTACTAAAAATACAGACATATCCCCCAGTTTACAGGGTCACTGATGACTAAGCTTTGTAAACCCATGTAGCCGAGCAACTTATCACTCCTTGAGCAACATGTAGTCTTGGTGAAAGGAACTGGAAGAGGTATTCTGTTGACTCATCACCTGCACATTCAAGCCACGTTTGGCTTTCACAGCTTCGGCAGCGACCGCCTCCTAATTGTTTCCCTCATTTTGACTGACGAGCCTTTATCTCCGTCTGTCATCTTCATGGTTACTAATGAGAGCGCTCCATGTTTTGTATTCTTCTTAGCGAGCATTACCTCTGCAAATAGTGACTCCCACTGGTCCGAGGAGGCAGATATTGCTCCTTTCTGACCACCTAATGGGAGTGTAATGTGCTGTGACACTGCAGGCAGTGGCTGTCAAAACAGTGGGCCCTGTTCCACGGCTGGCCAATTGTTCTGAAGGGTGCTGGACTGGATCAGTGCATCACAGCAGCCAGCACCGAATCTCACACGAAGCACACTGGCCAGAACACACTCGCAGCAAACAGTATGCAGCCCAGACAGGCTTACAGACACACCAGACGAGGACTAACCTGGTGCAGATTAGACTACAATTACATAATCTTTCAGTCTTTCCTGTGGTGATCAGTTTATCATTGCCATGAATCATACCAAGCACAAAAGCATGAGATACTATCAAATCATTGCATGATAAGAGAAAATAAAGTCCACAACAAGGCCTACAGCATGTTAGGCATGGGTGTTAATGCGGCCAAAGTTAGTAGGAGCTAAAAATGCTGCGTGCACAGAGAGACTTCAACCACACAACAAGCAAGTGATTATATTTGCTTGCTAAGTCTGTCTAACCGGAGAGATGTTTGAAAGGTGGATCCTCATTTAGAAGCTGCTCAGTAAAGCAAACTCTAGTATCTGACAGGATTATGCTTCACAGGACTTTATGAATGTAAAAACACAGACAGGCAGGCAGGTACAGTCGAGAGTACGCTGAGAAAGAGTCTGTGCGAGTAGCTCTTAATGGCTGGCAGTATTCACGCTGCTGCTTTATGACTGTCTTATTTACGCTGGAGAAATCTCGAGCTGAGCTGAATGTGCCTGACAAGCGGGGCAGCTACCAGTACACTCTGTGGTGCTCTCAAGCACTCAGGGAAGAGATAATGTCTAATCTGCCTCTACAGTATCTCACAGTGGCAGATCAGACCATCATCTAATACCACGCCCACCGTCTGCGATACATTTCATCATTTCTGTGAACGACAACAAAAACTCCACTTTGTTATCTTCTTTTTCTTTGAGCGCTAAAGCCAAAATGCACATCTTACTGTTTCCAGATATGCTGAACATACTCGCTATTGATCAACACATGGTGTGATAGCACTGTTGTGTTGGCTGGCCTCCATGTGACAAGCAGACGAGCCTGATCTCTCCATCCACGCCTGACATTTCAGACATGAGCAGCCTGCCACCAGGAGCCTGGCAGCTGACACACACACACACACACACACACACACACACACACACACACACACAGACACACACACACAGGGGTAGATTGAGGGGAAAAAGAGGAGCAAGAAGAGGAGGATGAGAGCCCTACATCCATCCTCTATGTCCTCCACTTCATCTCCAAACCCTGAAATCACAGAGCAGACGTCTCCTCTCCCCAACTGCTGCTCACCCTTTCAGATACTCCTCCCTTAATTTTCACCAGTACTGTAATCATCATCAAAACTATCATCATCATTATTATTGTTATTACATTTTCAAAAAAGTGCAGATAGAACTTCCCCGTGCCCCCGTTCAGAAGGCAGGGTAGTAAAGGAGGATGGGGAAACAATGGCAGTAAGAAGAGCAAGAAGAGCGCAAGATGAGAAAGAGAAAAGAGAAGAAGATTTCTGCCGAGCCTGACTCGTGTTGCTCCTGTGAACACACACACGCACACACACACACACACACACACAGAGCAACAGGCACACATTATAACGCAGCACACCATACAGTCCAAGCCGGTGGGGCTCGACCCCCATCAGCACAGAACAAGAGCACAGGGCAGCACAGAGAATTCATAGCATCAATAAACAGACAGAAGTGTGCACACACAGCCGAACGCATGTGCACAAACAGCACAAACTCTGCTTTTTGCTTCTGTTTTCATCGTAACATTTTCAATTGGTTTTCTCAGTTGGTGATGCTGTGAAAAATGACATCATCGTATCACGGGGGATTTGTTTGGGTTTTTTCTCTTTTCATCTTCTTTTTTCTCTCTCCATGTCAGGACTTTTTGTCTGGAAAAATCAGGAGCGATCCATTTCACAAGTTTATTGTGTTCCCGCTTTCCCAGCGTCGCAAAGTTCAGTTTGTCTATTTATTTTTTTTTTAATCTCTATTTTTGTTGGAGCTACAGCACAGCACCCACAGCACACAGACGACAAGGGGGAGCGGGGGAGGGTCCAGAAAGTGGCGTTGGTTCACTAATATTGTGCCAGAGGGAGAGAAAGAGGGAACAATAAGGGGAAAAAAGGTAAAATAAAGAGCATAAGAAGAAAAAAGAAGGGGGAGAGAAGAAACAGCAGTATCAACAATTCCATCTTGAGTTCAGCTGGTTTCATCACAAACCGAGTATTGACTGCTTTCGACAACTTCAGCTGAGAATTAAACCACTTCTGAGTAAAAAGGGGGGAGACAATACACTGGAGACAGAAGACAAGAACGAGGCGACAAATGAAGAGACAGGAGAGATGTGAAACAGCAGAGGCTATGGATTACACACTGTATACTAGTCATGTGTATAGGGGGAGTTCTGCCAATCTATACGCCTAATATATTATTATGTACATGTACATACAGTACATACTGTATAGTATTGTGTACCTGGAATAGTCATACAATAGGATTATATGAGATTAGATCGTTACTTAAGATTCTCTGTGATCCCACGGGACTGGCACCTTAAATGGGTCAGGGGCTGCAGTGCAGTTCAGAACCAAGGGGTCGACAAAGAAACTGAACATCAGACCTCCACAGGCAAAGTGCATAAGGACAGACAGACATACAGACAGTCAGAAACAGGGGGACCATTGGCAAAGTGGGGAGACACAGAAATTAAGACACGGCTGTATGAAGAGGAGGGAACAGAAGAAGAAGGAGGAGGGGTCAGAGAGGAGCAGAGAGTTTGAAAGAAAAGAGAAGAGTTTAAAGGTTTAAGAGAGCAGATGGCTAATTGTACCCGTGTTTCGCAGCCTGGCAGCAAGTCAGTCTTGTGCATAAGGACGGGAGCGGGAGGAGGGGGGAGAGAAGGGGGAACAGGAGACGGGAAGGGGCCATGGAGGGAGCTGGGCGGTGCGATCAGGCCTTGAGAGCGTGCCACTGGGCCACGTTAGTACGCGGCCGAGCGAGCATGTCTTTCCAGTGCTTCACCTCCGCGGGTCCACTCTTCCACGAAAGGTAGATCTGACAGAGGGGAAGAAGAGTACGATGGTAGTGTGACTTGTAAAATGCTTGAAATATGAAACATTGCTGACCCTAATCGATGAGGTCTACTTCCTGGCTGGGAGCAGTACCTCCCTGGAGTCTCCGCTGGTTGCCTGGCAACTGCTCCCAGCCAAGAAATAGTCCGACACGTAACCTCCCGTAAAACAGCTAGCTGTCACTTTCACACTTTGGTTTTTGCATGGTTCATCAAACAAGACATGATGTGTTAATTAGTGAGCTTCGGAGGCGCTGGTAGGCGTCATTCGTTGCCTTTGGACAGAGCCGGGGTGGTTGTTTCCCTCTGGTCTTTGTCTTTTTGCTGAGTTAAGCTAACTCTGTGCTAGCCATAGCCTTATATTCAATAACCAGATGTGAGAGGGGTATCGATCTTCTGATCTTAACTCTTTCCCAAAACAAGGAAATGTTAAGCACCATGACTTAAGATTAATATCCTATTCAGTTTTGCTAACTAAAATAATAGTTTCATTTCAAATATAAAATGATTTTTTTGTTAACGTGACTGTATTTTGCTGTATTTTTTTTAGTATATTTGATTCAAGCATATTCCTTACATTGAAAAGATTAAGTTAAGAGTTTACACTAAGTATTTTCCAAACTTTTAAGGCTTTGTATGAACCCTGACTGCTGGTGTATAATTAAGTAATTAATTCTCATATCATTTTCCTTAGTGTGGTTGATCTCGGTGACCGACCTCACACATGTTAAATTGCCATTACCTTGACGTAACAAGGAGCCTTGGGGGCTAATATATTGGAAAACAAGGGAAACAAAACAAAGAGAGCTGTGAAGCGTTACCTTGCCGATAACGTCGTTGCGGCTGAGCCTATCCTTGTCCATGACGGTGATGATGATGGTGGTCTCCCTCAGCACATGGGCGGGCACGTCGAAGGGGAAGGACTCGTTGAAGACGGGGTTCAGACAGCGCTTCATCGTCACTGTCTTCTTCTTCTCTACACGCTTGTCCTTGTGCATCAGCCACACCTTCACGTATGGATCTGCAATGTGGACACAGAGCACAGCGGTTTACATGACAGCGAGGATGAAGATGCCCATGCAAGGTGATTTTTAGGGTCAGGTCTGCAATTACCCTCCTAATTGTTAAAGTCAGGGAAGGCAGCAGGGAAGTAGATACCTAGTTTGAGCTCAAGGTCAACTTATCCCCCGAGCAAGGAAACATACAAATGAGGAAGTATTTATGGAAATAGGGCCTGGGATTTGTACTACCCATTCTGGAGCATTATCATATTCTGTAATACTAACAGACCCAGCTCCTACTACTGCAGGAAGCAGTAATTTTACAAAGGAGACCTGATACTTTCAAAAAGGAGCACCAGACTGAGCTGACACAGATTTGGCTGGGAGGCTAAAGATCCTCATAGATATACAGACAGAGGGAGAACAGGAAAGCGAGAGAGGGCAAGGGAGAGATGCTTGATGTAATGTCACCTTGCTGCCGAGGCTATCTACAGTGCGACCCAGCCTGGGAGCCAGACGGCCACCGTCCTCTGCACGGACAGGTCAGTAAATGTTTGAGCACGGTGACAAAGCCACAGAGCTTCCAGTGTCATGAGAAGGGCTGCAGAGCAAGGGTTAGAAAGAGAAAAGACTAAACAAGCAAGGAGGATTCTCTACCTGAGGTTCCCCCGATATCCATGGCTTTGAGATTGCGTGCTTTGATGATGTTCACAGTGATGGTATTGGCAGTGGGATTATAGCAGAGAGACACCAGCAAGTCTCCTCGTCTCCCCTGAGGAACACATACACACAAAGTATGAATCATCCAGTCTAATATCTCGTTTCATCAGGGAATATCAAACTCCACATTACTCACTAGCTTGTTGTGTTATCTTACATCACTGCCCTTTCTGTTCTAACCTCTTGTGCCAAACCCAGACGGTCCAGACTGGCGGAGCCCAGCCCATCGCTCACCCTAAAATTATGTCAATCAAGCTAAAATGCTGCAAGCAGTCAACAAATGGCATCACACTTGTTTTGATAAAATAGTTACAACATCTGAATGAAAGCACTGGACTCGTCATCATTCAGCCAGATGGCCATCCCTCCGTCTCTTACACTGCCATCACTGCAGGGCTTGAGCTCCTTCCAGAAGGTCTTTATCTGGCCCAGTTCCACCTTGTTAAGGGGGATTGACACCTCTCCAATGGGGTCATTCCTGCTGAAGCGGTCGTAGTCCAACACCTGAAGGTATAGAGTGCGCTCTCTCACTTTCTCATACGGGAAGCCTAAAACAGACACAAACAGATTCACTGAGGGGAGAGCTAAGACACAGAGAGAGGAAAACATATTCTTGACAGTACTGAGAGGGCAGAGTAATCTGCGCCCAGCCAACAGGGATGAAATTGGCAAAGGCCAAAGTGCATTTTAAAAACTGCGGGACCGGCCAGCACTCTCTCTAATGACTGAGAGGGATCATTATACCCTAGTCACAAAGAAGTATCTCATTTATTTTTCAAGAGCGCTGGCTATTGTTCTAATTTTGGAAAGGGTCTGAGCCTTTTGAACATTATTTTGGCCGTTTTACCATTGCGCTGTCATCCAAGCACAATGGTCATAATGAAGGTAATTCAGATGACTTAATGCCGAGACGCTTAACCGATCTCTGCACGGCTGCTGCTAAACATCTGCAGTTTGCACCTCTCAAGAATATTATTAAGATAATTTATTATTTTTTTTGTTTAACAAAAACTGTCTGCAGATTTTGGAGCTGGAGGTTTCATCAATGCAAAAAAATATTTTGTTCTAATTTCACACCTCGTTTGTGAATTTTCACACAACTCCCACAATGCTCTTTTTGAGTTGAGAAACGACTCTTTGTCATTGCCATAAACGCTTTAATGGAGCTTTGGGACAAACTTAGATGAGATGGTGGAGAGTTACATGAGAAGATTGATTGCTCATATCTGTTTGTTGAATATAAAGCTGGTTAGCTTAGCTTGACATACAGATTTTAAGCAGGGAGAAACAGTTAGCCTCGGCCACACTTTGTTCAACGAACAATGCGTTAATTTGGGAGCTGTAGAGGTGATTTTTATACTTCTGGACAGAGCCAGGCTAGCTGTTTCCCCATGTTGCCAAGCGAAGCAGCTCTTGGACGTAGCTTCACATTTAGCATAGAGATATTAGTCGAACTGATCTTCTCATCCAACTCTAAGTGTCTTTCCCAAAATGTCTAACTGTTGTTTTAAAGAGGATTTACAGCTATGCCAAGCCCTAATAATGGAAGCAATTCCCCCAAAAAGGGAGCAAAGCTGACTGAGCAAACAGGCCCTGAAAACTTATTTTCTCAATCAGCTTCTTATAATGAGCAATGTGGTCTTATATGAAGACAAACTTACAGTATCTGCAGTTACAGTTTGGTTATTTATAGACAGATTTCTGTTATTGTCTGAACTGGTATGAACTGGTCTGGGCTCAGGTGGAAAAAAGGGATGTCATGTCCTTCGTTAGAAATATTTGTATCAGATAGTAGTTGTCAAATCTGTTAAAAATCATTCCTCCACAGTTTCATAATTGCAACAATTCTTTGAAAAGAAGCTGAATAGACATAACACAGACCTTCAAAGAGGAAGGTTTCGTTCCAGTGGGGGTTGAGGTTCTTCCTCTTGACCTTGGTCTCCAGCTTGTGCTTCTTGTCGGGCAGCAGGTAGATTTTAACGAAGGGGTCGGAGGTGCCGGAGAAGTCCTTGGCTGGGAGCTCCTGGCCCCTGAGCACTTTGACGGTGAGGGTCGTGTTCTGGAAGCTGTAGCCTATGCTGAACTGGATCCGGCCCAGCTTCTCGCTTATAGGCCCTTCACCGTCATCATCCTCCGAACCCGGAGACAGCTGCGGGGCCACAAATGTAGTCAAATGAATATAAACACATGCAGCAACAGCAGCCACTCACATGTAAAGTTCAGTCCAAGGGCACACACTTCCTCTGACACAATCACGTGCACGCAGACCGTGACAGAGAGAAGCTGTGAGGGGAGGAGATTTTAGAGCTGTGTTTCTATCGCCGCGTACTCAAGCAGCTGCTCAAAGGCAGAGATTGGTCTGACATTAAGAAGGCTGAGAGAGTTTTATTTCCTTTCTAATGTTCTTAAGAGGCAGGAGGTGCACAGATTGAAGATAGAGGAGCTTTAGACCACCCATTCTCTCTCACAGCCACTCTGACTGCTTTATCACTGCTGTGCTCTAAAAGGCCACTATCTGATAGTCAGCAGTGGACAGAGCGAAGGAAAGAGAGGGCGAGAGACAAACAGAAAGAGCAGGAGAGAGACAGAGAGCATTGCATGTGGGGCATGGAGACAACAGAAGCACAGCTCAAGGTTGGCATTCTGCACTTCTGTCTTTATGGTCGCATCGTTTCTCCCCGTGGCTCCACCTTCTGTCTCTGTCCTTTTATTGTTTTCTCTCTCTAACAATAGCATAGATTGGAACAAAGCGCTGGAGGACTTTGAGGGAGATAAGACAACCAGCACTTCATAAGACCACTTTGTGCAGGGGCCTCCACAGACACTTTTAAAGAGGCTGGCCTGGCTGTCTGGTTTGCATGCAAACACTCTCTCGGAGCACTACACCTGAAACTGTTGATTTCAGTGCTTTAGGCCAGAGCTTCAATTTCAAAGTGACAAAGACTCACTCACTCACTCAGAATCTGTCAATATGGGTTTCAGAACTGACAGGCAGAGCAAGTGTGAAATATTCCAAGTCTAATTTATCAAACAGTGTGAGTCACCTTGGATGGCTTGTCTCCCTTGATTGCCACTGTGGGAACTGCCTGTGTGTGGTTTTTTTCCCTATTATGGCTCCCTTATTACCGTCTGCAGCTTTAAATCAGCCTGTGTATGGAGGATGACTCGGCAACACTGGCCCTACTTGGTGACTAAGAACTACCTCATCCAGTACATGGCCAAAAGTATGTGGACAAACCAATGCGATCACTGAATATTTAATTCCAAAACTATGGCCATTGATATGATTCCTCCAGTCTTCTGGTTTCAGGCTTTGTTGGCCTGGTTGGAGGGATTTGCTTCCATTCATCCACAAGAACATCAATGATGTCCGGCAGTGATTCTGGCTGATAAAGCCTGGCTCACAGGTGGAGTTCTGATTCATCACCAAAGGTGTTGGATGGGGGTGAGGTCAGGAGTCTGTGCAGGCTAGCCAAGTTCCTCCACAACAAAGTGAAAGAGTCACATCAAGGTCAGTTTATATTCTGCACTCTGCACCAAAATAACCACTTTGAGACTACTTATAATGCACGTACGGTGCAGAGTTTTTGGAGCTTGACCCATACTAGAGACAAAAAATTAGAATATCTGAGCCTCATTCGCTTCAATTTTTACCATTCATTGTCTAATTTGTCTCTTGTGAGTCCCCCCAGGCTATCATATTGTTGGTTTTAGGGTTTTAATATGATATGCTGGCAATAAAATAATACAGAATAACACAGACCTTGTCCTTTAATTGGAACTACGGGTGGACAGGGGTGTCCACATATTTTTAGAAATGCAGCATCGATCGAGATTCATCAGCATAGATGACAGTGTGATGGATGTGTGTTGGGATCGTGGGTCTTACCATCACCATGTCTCCAGTGAGCGAGTTGGCCAGGTCGGTTACGGAGGAGTGGCCATCAGCATCCGGGGGTTGGCCCTTGGGGCTGTTAGCTGGCTTGTTGCCCCTGTAAGCAAAAACACAGGTTGACCCAGAGGGAACGTGGCGAGGGCATCGTGCTGAGAAGCTAACTCATCTCCAGAAAGAGAGAATGTCTGAGCACACAGGGAGTCCAACCTCCAACTGTACGGCGCTTGAAAACCGCCTATCTGAAATGACCAATTGAGTCCAAGTTTGCTTTATTTAGATGTCACTTCAAAGTGGATTGTGCTTTCTCTAGCTACAGTGAGCGAAGCCAAATAAAATCTGCCAAAGATTCCACAGATTAACGGTGGGCGCTAGAACTGAGGACATTTGATGTGGTGAGTTGTGCTTGATGAAACTTGGAGTCTGAGATGACTATGCATATGTCCAGTGTGGCAAACATCCATATCTCTAACAAGAAAGTTACCTCCAACAAGTAAACAAACACAATTTCAGACAGAACACAAGACAGAACCTCTATATGTAAAACTGATAGAAATTAATTATCTCCGATTCCCATAGAGTTCATGATCAACCCTTGTTCCCTCTAAAGACATTAACGAGACATACATGTATAATGACATGTATAGCAACATGACATCACCATATATACAATAGACAGACATGTATAGCAACATGTAGACAACCAGACGTTTAACAGGACAGATGTTGAACAGTTTTGTTAAGTGTTTGTGTGTTTGAATCTCTCAGTTATTAAGAATCTGCATCAACAACACAAAATATTAATAAAAACATAAAAGAGAGAGCAGAGATCTCCCATGGCAGAGCAGGTACAAATGTTAATAGATGTTAAGTTTAGTTCCTTCACACGAGGATTGTTGAAAACATAACGTTAAAGTGGGTCAAACAATCTGGGAGAAAAACCTCTATGTTCATACATCATGAAAACAAGAAGAATCACAAAGTATAAAGAAAAAAAAACAGCAAAAGAAGACAAAAAGAATTTGAAAAGAGAATAAATATTATGAGATTACAGAAAGAATGAGAAAAGATAGAACAAGAAAGAGCCAAATGTGAAAGTCCGGGCCAATGTAATGTGACACATTGGACACACAGCACTCCATAGATGACTGGTCAAGGCACATGGAGAGGCTGAACACTGAAACACTGTTAGGCAATAAACAAACAGTAAATAGAGAAGAAAAACAAGAACTGAAACACTGAGAAATAGAAAAGAAATGAGCAGATGCAGAGAGGATGCTGAAGTTGCAGACACACATACACACACTGGACATAAATCATAAAGACTGTAGATAAGATAGAAGGTTCAACAAGGAATGTAAGAAATAGAAAAGCAAGCTGAAATTATTTATCTGTATAAGAAGAGATAGCAAGTATTAATAGCATGAACAGTGAGGTTACGGAAACCAAAACCAAACAGAGAGTGAGATTGTTACAAACACCAGCACATTAGAGAGAAAAACAGAGCTGCAAGAAAAGATAGGGAATGAAGGAAGGAAAGCCTGAAAACACAAGAGAGGCTTAGTTTGGTCAGTCTGATAAGTATCAAAGAATAAGAGACAAAAAATAAAGAGCTATGCACACACAATATCTCTAACAGGAGACAAAGGGGCGAACATGCTAAGGGGAGAAGAAGAGCACAAAGAAGAAAAGAAAAAGACAATAAATACAATTGATCACCAGGAAAAGAAGAACAAGAACCATCTTTTTTTTTTTTTTTTACGTGGAGAGCTCAAAATAAACGATAGATGAGACACAGTGTGAAAGAGAAATAAGGCGTAGGTATACCATACAAAAACATAATATCATTAAAAACACAAAAAGGGACGAATAGTAAGAACATAGGAGATGCACATTTAGAGTGTTACAAAAGAGGGCATTGGTAGAAATGAAGCAAATAATTATAAATTATTCAAGTTATCTTTAAATCCAACCTGATTTTCCAACCATTTAGCAACACTCTAAAAGTGTGGACTGGGGACACAAGGGCCAAAGCACAAACTGGCATTGGCTACATGTGCATATATAATATATGCAAGTAGTTGTCACTCAGAGAGTGAAGGCAATGCCTTGGACAGGCAGGAAACAAGGAGCCCATAGAAAGTCTGTCTGTCTGGCCAGCATTCTCTGTGGAGCGTTTCACTCAGAGAATGTATGTTTCATGGGTCGTTTTTTTTTTTTTCTTGTTGTTGTTGTTGTTGGGCGCTCTAAACTGCAAATTTGGATGAGAATTGATGTTGAATGCAATAATGTGTACATTTTTGCAGAAGACGAGGACAGAACCGGGGGAAAATATACTGACAAATAGACAGACAGAAAAAGCAAGCAAACAAGACGAGCAAACAGACAATCACTTCAACCAGCAAAGGAACCAGAGCGAGACGGGGGGGAAGGAGGGATGTTAACCATTTCGAGAAGGGAAGGGAATATTCATCAATTGGTGTTAGTTGTATTAGTTGCCAAGGGAGGTAATTGCATTTTCAGGGGTCTGCTTATTTATTTTTTTATTTATTCAAAACTGCAGGCAATGAGTTTGAGAGGAGAGGAAAAGGCGGGGTAAAACGCTAACTCAAGATCTGAGGGTCCGCTCAAAGGAGCTCTAAAGCAAGGAGACTTAAAGCTTGAAGTAAAGCAAGGTACCTCCCTCCTCCTCCACCTCCCAAGTATCGATGGGGGAGTGAACGTCTTCAATTATTCATTCTCCTTCATGCTTCATTCAGGGGTTCAGTGCATTCTCAGGTAAGAGCTTGTGCAGCCAGGGGAATGGCCTTTCTACCAGCCCTGCTCTGCAACACCTGAGGTGGTCCTCCGCTCCAGCGCTGCCTCCAGGCTGTTTAAAGAAAGCGGCTGGGGCTGCAGAAAATGAGATACTTCCTCCAGATCACACAGTATATCGTGAATTGAAAATGAAAGATTGCTTTCGGTTTATTTAATTTCTAAAAAAGCAATGCTAATTGTGGCAGATGGTAATCCTACAACTGCTACATTTCGGTGCCAATGCTGTTTCTGTCTGACCCCTTGGGGGGTTGATATGGAAATTGATGCTTTAAAGCCTGCAGTTGACTACAGTGTCCAGTGGGAGGCAGAGTGGACTCGAGTTCAGATCAGATTCTCCCACAGCTAAGGCACAGAAAGTGGGCTGTTGGCATAGCAACGGCTCTAGAAACACAGACCATACATATGGGGGTTTGGGGTGTGTGTGACAAGAGGTTGTTGGGAGTGGGCGCAGGGGAAGGGTGTGTTTAGAGGGGTGCAGCAAACAGGCAAACACACTGAGAACAAAGAAGATAAGGTATAGGATATATGACAGGTACGGGTGAGAGCCTCGCAGACACACACATTCACATGAACAGACATATGGAGGCAGGCGGGGCCACTTTGGGTTTCACCGTCCTGTGATACTATCCTGTTTGTTACCTGACCGAGGGCCAGCAGCTCGAAGAGAGGGGGAGGGGGGGAAAGACACTCCACTTCTAGGCTGGAGAGAGACGCGAGAAAGAAAGCCCAACCCAGCCCCTCTTTTTTTTTTTTTTTTTTTTTTCTTTTCCCCACCCCTCTGCAAACATGTCACACTCAAACAAACACGCTCGCCTGAGACCATGAAGTGATGTATTTCAATGTCTATGCTCAATTTCATAGCCGCCCACTAGATCTATCATTCGTCAGGGGCCACAGCATACTTCCCAGGATCATACACAGTCAAATCCACAGCATTGAGGCACGGCGCTGCTTACATAACTCATCATCCACATGAAACACATGTACATTCACACTCCAGTCAGCCAGTCATCCCGGCTGCTTCACTTCTCAGGCTACGACCAAACATTCTGCTGCGACGTATAAATATGGATGCTTTTGCTGTTAACTAATTACTTCCTGCATGTTGGAACTGGAAATGTGTCTAAAATAGCATCATTTACTGAAATCCCATTTCGGGAGGAGGCAACAAGGGAGGCACTAAATGCTGCCTTCTGTGTATCTGCTTCTTTCACTGAACTCCAAATGGAAATGGGAAACAACAAGACAATTCGGTGGGTGCCAAACGGTGATCTTTATGCTGTTTTATGTCTATTTAAATTCTATTAGAAGCCGTATTTCAGGTGATTTTTAACTCCCCTTCTTTTAACTTTGGAGGCAGGCTACGATACAGTAAAGCACTGCAAACCTGATTGCTCTTGAATCCAAAGATGAGCTTAGTGTCTTCTCTATCTACAGTATAGCAGTTGAGCCCCACCTCCCTTTATGGCCTCCCAATACTCTCTGCAATTTAGTATTCATGTCTCCGAGCTCAATTAAAATAACTAACCTATCATTCCGGGGAATTTCAGCAACATGAAATCATCAAAACATTTTCAAAGTCCATTAAAACTCCAAACACGGGTCTACCAAATGTTTTGAATCCCCATTAAATCCAAAGATTGCCTCTGAGGTGGAGGCTGCTGCAGATGTGCCACCTGTTCTGAGGCAGGACACAGGGGTCCCAGGTTAATGCTCCAAATAGCTTGTCTCCCCAACCGCCATCCATCTATCTGTATGTATGAGATGAGCATGTGTGCCAGCATGTACCTGCTGGCTAGAGTGCTGCCTTCAGCCCTGCATAACGCATGGATGTGCAGAGTACAATAAGTACCCTCTGCTACTACTCTCATGGATGGAAGATGGATTTGTACCCTGAATTTTCTCTCATCCTCCGCTGACATATGGATGGATGAATGTATGAATGCGCGCCCCTCCTCCTACTCTCTTTGTGACTCTTTTTTTCCCGCCTTAGTGCTATCTACTTTCCCCTCTCTTAGCACGAAACTGAATGCATCTCTACATTCCCCCTGTGATGCATAGATGAGCGTGGTGGCCACGGGGAGCCAGAGCCTCTGGGACAGTCTTAACCAGAGCCCCTGAGGACACTGCTGATTAGTCGGGCCTGTAAAGCCCCTGTCACAGGAGGAGCACTGTGTCAGACTAGCCAAGCATAGCATAATCAATTTACATGTTTATGTACAAACATACATACAGATTACATCATCCACAAGCATTATAACAGCAGTTCTTTGTAATATCTAAGAAAACAAGGCCTGAAATAACCACCTAAAAACTGTGCTCGACTCATGTATGTGACCTCAGAATGACCTAACAATACATTAGCCTAAATACACATCCCCCTCCACATAAAGATGAGACTCATCCTCCTCACACTAATGCAGTTAGAACACAAAGTCATGACGTTAAATAAATAACCATTTGTATTGATTTGGGTAGAAGGTCATAACCGCCATACGCTGTATTTGTCTTCGCCTTTCATGTAAATTTAAGAAATGTAATAAGCTAATATATTATGAAACATAAATTATTATATAGCCCACTTGGCAATTAACAGACGCTCAGCGAATCGCAGAGCGCATCACGTCTTTGAGGCAGTGTACACATCTATATTTATCAATATCTGCAAGACGTTTTCTGAAAGAAGAAATAACTCCACTGGCTTACACAAAACGATGTAACATGCATGGATGAATAATTGAAAGACCACAGGCAAGTGGATTGAATGTTAATGTGGCACAAGGATATATCCCGCCTCCTCTGTCGCAAACCTCCATCCTCATTGGGCCGTTCTCCTGCTGCTCAGACAGAGATCTAGATTCAAAGCTCTCGGGGATTGTGGCTTCTCTTTATAGCAACACTGGAGGAGAACCTACAGTATAGGTTCACTGAATCGCAGCAGAATTGTATGAGTGGAGGCCAATGAGGCATTAACGAGCCACTCTAACATCCTAATTAAGCTTTCTAAGATCCACAACCTATAGATGCCTGGGATATAAACATCTCAGCATGTGTGGCCCCAGAATCCAAACAACACACAACTTTGTGATGCAGTCGAGTTCCTCTGCTGTTTGATCGGGCAGCCCTCTCTCCCCTGAAAATGTCTAACCTTGGTATGAAAGTCTCTATCACTACCTCCAGCAGTTCAAACTGTCAGTCAGCTCCTGCCTCACTCCGTAAACAAATGGCCACACCGAACGCTTTCATCCAGTGATCGCACACACAAGGTCAGTGAAGGAGCCTAATGAATATCACGCACTGTAACACCTTCTCATGGCCAGTGGGAATAGCAGTGTGCCCGTTTGGCTTGCCTTCAACTACGGCCAAGCAACAGTGAAGCGTTAACATGCTGCTGAAGGCCATATGAAAAGACTCTTTGTTGTTATTTATGAAGTACTTTACATGCATGTTCCAATTAGCAAGATTATTTGGCTAACTGTACTGTAAGGCCAGGAGTATTGTTGTTTCCAGCGGTGGAAGAAGCGCTCAGATCTTTTAGCTAGCAATATGTAAAATTACTCCATTATTAGGAAAAAGTCCTGCATTCATACTCATACTTAAAATTAAAGTACAGAAGTATAACCAGCAAAATGTCCTTAAAATATCAAAGTAAATGATACATTATTAGATCGTTAATACTGACGCAGCATTTCAAACTTGTAGCTGGTCGAGGTGGAGCTGGTTTTTATGATTTATTTTATACTGCTATGTAGTTTAGTCCACTGGGCTTTTCTCTAATCTCTCTGTGCCTCAAATACTTAAATGAAACCATCCGAGAAGTTTAAAGAGGAAATGGGTATCTGAAGTGTGATATGGGTCCACAATAGATGCTGGTTTTTTAATTAAGGTCACAAGCCAAAAAAAAGGCTGGATATCAGAAAGTTTAACCTTTAATGCATTACACCATGTTTTGTTATGTAAATCTGTACAGTAACTATAGCTATAAGATAAAGTACAAAGTACAGCACTTGAGTAAATGCACTTAGTGACTTTCCACCAATGGTTCACTGTTGTTGAGCACCATATATCAGCCGAGCAGAGCAGCTCTTTGATATTCATCACCAGTGGAGAGATTTCATTTCCATGTAAGCACTGACAATTTTAATGCGGAGAGTAAACTATTCACATTAACTTCAGAGGCTTTATGTTTGCCTGAAATCATTTCAGATAATCGATTTAGTTGAGTAAATTCATGGGCTGTAACATGAGTGATGCAGGTATGGAGATGAGTGATGGGCACATGAAGGACACGTTTGATGTAAATGCACAGACTGCAATGATATGGCTATACAAGGGGTGTGGAGAGTGAAAGACGAATGAAAGCGCGGCTTTGTCTCCAGCTCGAGGCAGCTCGAGAGCTCAGTTTAGAATGAGCAATATGCCAAGAGTGTGATTGATTAAATCATGGCCAGACATCTGTGAAGTCAGCACTAACACCACGGGGAATGATATACTCCCAGCAAGCTTACACCTTGCATTTCTAATACACTGTGGACTTATAATGTTTATTTGAGCCTCTAAATTTAGCATCCAATTAAAGTGTGGCTAAATCATTTATTATACATTCGAATTTGTAATCTATCACGAAATGAAGAACATAATAAGTGGCTCAAGTGGAATTAGTTTACAGCTCAGGAGAGGGACACAAAGGAGCTCAAAGGCCAAGATTATTTATTTATTTATTTATTTACTTCCTAGTTCTCCATTGTTCAAACAGTGTTAGCTGCCACTCATTCTGTTTTGAGTGAAAGATATTAAATGAACCTAAGGTTAATCTATAAAACACCACAATGCACTCAATCACCATTAATCAAGGCGAGTCCTGCTGGCTACGTGCTGGCCTGAGCAGCCTGCGGTTCCTGCTTGCTGTTCAGTCTATTAGTGGATTTCACAACTCATTTGAGGAGGTTTCCAGGTGAACACAAAAGCTGGAAAAGCCAGCAGCTCAGCAAATTGCACAGAAAATTGTACTCCTTCGTGGCCTCTTGCACTAATCCTGAACGATGCAGATAGTTTTGATGTTCACAAAAGCAACATTCTTACTCAAAGAATACTTTCATGCTTGTTTGTGACTCTATGCAGCGCTGTGTTGACTCTGGGGAAAGGCCACAGGATGCTTGAGGGCAAGAGACTAAAATGAGGCAGACAAACCAGGAGACAAATAGCTTTCACTATGTGTTGACGTAGCAGAGCTCTAAAGGCAAATTTTATGAAAAATAAAGGTGCTTATTAGTTCAGGGCAGAAAACTGCTATCATGCCGAAGACACAAGAGACCGTGCAAATGTCTCTAGCACAGCCCACATGTGCAGCTTCGTACTGCAGCTGTGTAGACTAGATAAGAAAACAGTTACCATCTGTATTGTAATAGAGCCCTAGTTTCAAATCATGTGTCAAATTGATGAAACACTTGTGAATGAGGAATAATTGGTGTGACGAGTAAATCAGAATTTGTTCACCCTCCCCTGCCATTTTGTTTTAAGGTGTGCGTCATATTATGTATCTCCAAATTGTCTCCAATTTGTCACAGAATCAAAGTGAGGTTAAAACGACCTAATTGGACTGCAGAGGAAATGGAGTGTGTCGCATCTGCCTAAGGCTGGACCAAACGCGGGATTTCACTCTGGCTCTGTGGTGTTACATGCTGGCGCAAATAATCAAACCCAGCATCCATGGCCGAAAATGAACAGCACAAGCGCAGCGTGGTTTGAGCTGTTTGTCTCGCACGACGCAGCCACTGTACTCATTTGTTAGTCTTAAACTTTTCAACAAAAAGCTGGTCCAATTCCTAAACAGAATGCAAAACTAATTATTTTGGGAGACAGGGAGATGCGAGGGAGAGTGGTGCATCCTTATAGATGAGTGGAAGTATTTTGGCTTCTAGTGTGTAAGGTGGCTGGCAAGGAAAAGGTTTATTTTTAGCAGCATGTTTATGTAAGTGACTACCATGTTGTGGAATAATGAGGAGGCTCTCTGGGCCCTCGGTGGAGCTACAGAGACGGGACTCTCAGAGCAGCAGAGGGTGATTGAAGGAAGCTAATGAGCAGGAGGAAAAAAAAGAACACACGGGTAGAAAGGACTGGGATAATAAAAGCATGGAAGTACAAAGGAAATATGACAATTACCAATGGGAGGTCTCTATAAGGCAGGAGTGAGGAGACAAACAAATAGAGATGAAAATGGTGGAGGAGAATGTCATTGTGATAGGAGAGATAATTATCGTGGTCAGGATAAAAAGACCACTGGCATGAGAAAACACCGTTTTATTTGATTCACTGAAATTTCAGCCCTAAAAGCAGTAAAAAGGACTGGAGTACCAGTAGGCATTGCACTGCTGTGATTTATGAGCTCATTACCGCTTTACAGCTAACATCCAAATTGCTTTATCTCTTAACTCATCTCAGCACACACAACAGGCATTTTTTTCCACATTTGGTTTCATAGTCAGCTACTTTATTTTTATTTTTATTTCTGTAACAGAGCATCAAGCACTGGTGCTATTTCAGGTGCAGGTCTGTGGCACAGCGCACCTAAGTGCAGTGACTCACCGAAAAACACTACAAAACAAAACTAGTGCCCCCTACCTAGACTCTGAAACCATCTCTTGTTTTTCTTCGATATCATATCCTTCACGTCTTTTCATTTGCACTCCATTCTCTCACATACAACAAGTGCTCTCATACATTATCTGGTACCTCTTCTCAGGAGGGGGCTCCTGATTGGCTGGTGGTGCTGCCTGTGCTGTTTCCTGCAGGTCAGGGATATTGGCAAAGTCATCTTGCTCGGCCACACCAATGGCCAAAGCCAGGACCACCATCTTCCCTTCACTGGCTCCCCATAAAAAAACACGGTAAGAGATAGGAACAGGAATAGAAAGAGAGAACAGATGCAAAGGATGGGGAAATCGGACATAAAGAAGGTGTGGTGCAGGGGGAGAGAAGAAAGGAGAGGTCATTTCAGGTGAAAGCGAGGACACAAAGCAGAGAGGCGGCGGGACAATAAGAGACCATATGAGGGTAAACAGAGAAAGCAGTGACAGAGAAAATTGTCATAAAGGGAGAATCTGCAACACCACATAACACCCCAGCAGTAAGCACTTTGTCCAGGGAAGGATATTAAGGAGACACCTTAACCCGAAAGGCCAAATTAATAATAACGTAATGATTTTAATGGAGAGGTGCTGACAACAGGTGCGGGCTGTGTTCACACCATACAGACAACAAATAATTACAGGAAGTGCTGATGATTAGTTAATGATTGTTAATGGATGTGATATTCAGAAGCTTCCACACACGTTAAAGGTATGTACAGGCCTGTGCGCTCACACACTCACGAACCACACCACCCACACACTCAGTAATTTATCGAGTTATTCAACCTGCCTTCTGCTTTCCCTCCAGATTCACCTTTCCCATCGAACATGCCTGTCGTCCTTCTCCAGAGTTAAGATTTAATTAAGCCTCATTAAGGAGATCTGGACTAATTGTTTCTATTTGAGTGACACAGTGTCTTGAGGTGCTCGGTGTGTGTCACCGTTTTCTGGGTCACTGCTCTCTCACTCTCCGTGTTGCACTTCTCTCATTTCATCTTCTCCATTCTGCTGCACTTGCTCTCCAAATCCCCTTTCCCCCTCATCCCTATCCTCTACTCTTAATTCTCTGCCTCCTCATCACTGCCTCCTGCCCTCCTTCCTGTCACCCACACCCACGGTTCTATAGCTTAAGCCTCTGACTGCGTTACAATACCTCTGCTAAGAAAGTATGGTGCTGCCAAGCGGTTGAAAGGTATCACCCTAAACTTCACAATTTCATCTTTCTTACACACTGTCAAAAGCTTTTCTTGCAGCACCACAAATAATTTCCCTTCTGTACATGTACACTAGTGTTTTCCAACCTTTTATGTATTACCTACAAGCCCTTTCAGATTAACTCCAGTATCCCTTCACTGTCATAAATAATTAATTTGAAGTGATTTTATTGATATTACCAGAATTTATTCATTATTTTTAGCTAACTTTTTCAACCTTTTATCCATTACTGTTAGCTAACTATTTTAACAATATGTCTATTCTATTCCTCTTCACCCTCCACACATCAGACTTCAGACACAACACCGACAGCTGTCACATCCAGAAGTTCTCCCATGATACAGTCATCGTTGGACGCGTATCACAGGGGAATGTACCAGAATACAGGGAGATCTGGTGCGGACTGAACCACCTGCACACAGCAAGACGAAGGACATGGTGATTGATTTCTGAAGGACGGTACCACAGATGACACCGGTGAACATCCAGGGCTTGGAAATTGACATCGCGGGGGATTACAAATAGGTGGGTGTTCACCTTAACCACAAACTGGACTGGACAAACAACACAGATGCCCTTTACAGGAAGGGCCAAACTCTGTACCTGCTAAGAAGACTGAGGAGTATGTAGGAATGTAATGTAGCACTGAGCTGATGCTGTCTTTCCCATTTCTATATCCTGGACCTACTGTTTTTTTGCACTACTGTTATCAATGCTAATATATGCTCACATTAGCCATTCCATCATTACATCTTGTGCAATTTTTAAGCTGTATGTTTTTTCTCAACTGTGCAATAACACTATTCATTTTCCATATTGGCAACTATACATATTGTGCATAATACATGTACTCATGAAATTCAATGTCCATTCTATGCAACAGCATTTCTCAAGTGCAAGACAACATATGACAGTGGTAGTTTTTCCCATGAGAATATTGGTAATAGCATTTTTATGGCATTTAGTATTTATATAATCTGTACATAATGTACATATGCACAGCTGTTTTTTTCTATTCTATATCATGTATATCTTGACCCTTGTGTGTCAGTGTTTTTTGCTCTTTGTAATATTTACTGGCTGTAACAACTTAATTTCCCCAGTGTGCCATCAATAAAGTCTTATCTTATCTTATCTTATCTTATCTTATTACAGTTACAGTTGTGAATCAGTAGCCTATATGATATAATAGCATGGTGCTTGTACTAATACTTTGAGTACAGTGTAACGGTTATTGGATCCCTCTTCTCCCATCACCTTTTAAGCATGAGCATTAACCCTCAAGAATATTGGTAAAACACTTAAATCAATGCATGGGACATTAAGAAGCAGAGGCGAGAAAGGGAACAGACATTAATGACACTAAGATAAATTATTGATTTTAAGCCAAAAAGCATGAAGACCAATTACCCAAGAGATTGGTCAAATAGCTCCAAAGGAACATCTGTGTCAATCACATCAACACATTCACTGGGCAATGTTTCACCCAGATAGGGAATCTGGCCAAGATTGAAATTAACTGGCTTGAACAATGGGTCATGTCTATTACTGGACCACTTTCTCATCAATCATATGAGGTGTTGCTGTTGCATAGAAGGAAATACAACAATGACCTCAATCTCACATTAAAATGATGAGCGCTATAGTTGTCTATTATTGGCGATATTCTCAATGACCTTGGTGGTGGCATGTGTTATAACGGTAATGCTCGGTTAGCCGGTGGCATTAGCTACGCTATGTCATACTCAAATGCCCAGAGAAGCTTTAATGTACATAAAAGATAAAAACCAATGGTGGAAAGCTACTGTAAAATGGATTCAGTGCAAAGGGACATTAAACACATGTTGTACCTTGACAGTGTCCTTCCTCATCCCCTCATCACCCCCAATCTGCCCTCCCTCCGCTTCTGGCCTGTAGTAACAATATGTTGTGGAAGCAATGGTGCTGGTGACATAAGATCGATGCTTCAGGGTTAACACAAATCTACACACAGCTGCTTAACCTTAGTTCTTGTGCTGATGCACAGTGACACGTGGACTGTGTGATGTACACATGCTGACACACATGTCACCAGGCTGGCGGCACAGCCGGCAGAT
This sequence comes from Chaetodon auriga, assembly GCF_051107435.1. Taxonomy (NCBI): domain Eukaryota; kingdom Metazoa; phylum Chordata; class Actinopteri; order Chaetodontiformes; family Chaetodontidae; genus Chaetodon; species Chaetodon auriga. The sequence continues at coordinate 10,914,051 of NC_135079.1, read as the reverse complement.
TTGCTATTAGCATAAAAGTTTAAGTGATACCGGGAAAATTGGTGCCATTTAAGTTACAAATACTCATGAAATACGGATTAGGCCTACTGGTGTGTCTCCTAAAAAGGATATTTAACAGTCATTCCAAAGGACGGCTCAGAAATAACATCATGTAATTGAGTGGGATGGTGTGAATACAAAATATACTGTGACTTTTTATAACACCATCTCATGAATATTATGAACTAGCACCACTAGCTCTGTCCTGTAAAGACAATTGCAGCAGACAGGCTGAATGCCACCCAAACAGATGTTACTGTTTAGCAGAGCATAGACTGTAAACATTGAACAATTTATCGCAGAATTGGATAGAAATAGCCCACAATATGTCACAACATCCTTTGCATTTTTCTTCCACATGATGCCATCCGTGCTAAAAGTAGGAGAACTGCATTTGATAACAGATTGCTCAATAAGAAGCTTTGTAATTATTTTCAGCTGTGCATTTATATGAACAAATGTTGAAAACTGTAAATGATCACCATTTATTATTTCACTAAACACATGCAGTTGAGATTTGAAAGGAACATAAAACATGGAAAGTAACCATATGTACGCCCTCTCTAAGAATAACATCTAATAAACATAATGTATAATTGTTGTTATCAACTTGTGATCTATGATGTTTTGATAAGATGAGATGATCCATCTCCTACGCAACCACAAGGCACAGAGCTGAAAGACAACAGCTTATTTACATTTATAACAGAGTTTTCAAATCTGCCAACCTCTGGCCTCCTCATCTGCATTCAACTTAATCATCATATAATTGCATTTGTAACTATATATAGAACATGTCAATGTCAGGGTTACGATGCCAGCAATGACTAAACTTTGTGGGGGAAAAAAAATCCTTCACATGTTCCAAACGCACAATCTCATATAGCCGTGAACCACAAAAACACACACATACAAAACTCATTTATACACATATGCACACAAGCGTACAGTAGATATTTTGACAGACAGAAGTAATATCCTTCCCTGGATATCAGATGGAAACTGAAAGAAAACCCCCCAGAAGAAAAGGCCCAGAATAGTATTTCACTAAGATAAAGGTAAAAGCAGATTAGTCAGTACTTAAACATATGGAGACTGTAAGACAGATTATAGACTATTTAATTCTAAGACATAAAGGCTTATACATTAAAGCAAAGAGATATCTTAAACGAATGCATAAGGTAACACCATATAGCATAGCATAGCATAGCATAGCATAGCATAGCATATATAAAGGACACAGATAGAGACAGAAGCCTAAGCAGGTGACACTACAAAAGACTCCATGAATATATGAAGAAAGAGTTGTAGAGACTCACAGGAAGGACTTGACGTCCAGGCCGCGATTCCGCATCTGGTCCATCATGTAATCCCAGCTGCCAGGATTGGCACGTGAGCGCCCTCCTGCTCCACCTCCCCTATAGCGAGAGGCACCTGCTCCTGCAGGGCTGCCCCGCACCCCCCGGGGACCACCTCGTGTACCTGCACCCCCACCCTCACCACTGCTGCCACCTCCCTCTCCTCTCCCAGCACCCCCGCCTCCCCCAGGCTGTCCAGGTGCAGTGTGCAATTGTCCCAAACTCTGAGATGTGGTGGGTGGATGGCCGAGACCAGGGCCTGGTGGGTGGATAAGAGGCTGCTGAAGGCTCTGCTGGCGCAGCAGCGTCCGAGGCCGGGCCGGCCCAGAGGGGATGTGCTCCAAAGTGGATGCATAGGATAAGACTGGATCCCCAAAGCTGGGAGGGCAGAGAAGCAGGGAGGAAAGAGAGCGCGAAGAAGGCCACGGCCGGCAGAGGACAGGATGATGAGGAGGGAAGAAGGAGTCAGACGACACAGAAGAAGAACAAGTAGATGTAGGAGAGGAGCCGTGGCAAGAGGAGGTGAGTTGGTCAGAAGTGGTGAGGTCAGGAGATGAGACGTAGAAGAGAGGGAAAGAATCATCAGAGATGAGACAAGGTGGCACAGGGCAGTAGGGAGACACAGCAGAAGAAGTCAGGTTGACGTCAGGATAGATACAGGAAAGTTCATCCAAACAGGAAGTTGATGATGGTGAGCGGGAGGAGGAGGAAGGAGGAAGAGTTGTATTTGAGGACAAAGTGGAAAAGGAGGCAGAGGGAGGAGCGTTGGGAGGTGGAGACAGGAGGAGGAGGAGAGAGAAAGAGAGCAACGTGAGGCAGCAGCAGTAACAGCAATAGCAGAAATAGCAGTAGAAGGTGCAGCCTGAGTGATCGCTGTGTGCTGTGTACTGCTCATAGGGCCGCGTCGGGCAGCAGTGTGCAGACTGTGAGCTCGCCCTGTGCGTCTGCGTCAGATGTGTGTGCGCCTTGCGTGTCTGCGCCGTCTGAGCGTGCTGTTTGCGTGAGGGTGTGCTTCGCGCAGGCAGTGGTCGGATGTGCACTGTCCGCACGGGTGTAGTGCGATTCTCCGCCACGTGACCTCGCCGAGGCGTGTGCGTCGTGGTTTTGCAGCTTCCCAGCCTTCTTGATGAGGGTTTTTTTGTCTGATGAGAGATCCCCATGTCCTCTACTCGTCAGTCAACTTTTCCCATCTCTGATAGCCTCTCTTCCTTTCTCTCTAAGTCTTTTTCGTCTTTTAAATACATGCTGCACCTCTAGAGACATCCCAACAGCCAACCAAGTCCTACAGTATGACTCCCTCCCTCTGTCAGCCTGTCGTTTTCCACTCCTCCCATTTATGAATGCTGTTTAATTGGCTCATTGCCTTTCTTAAAAATCTTCAAGTAGACACATCAACATGAGGGCGTGTGCCATGTTATTTAGATGCCATCACTTACCTACAGGTACATCATTCTTGCGTTTTTAGGGCTCTACAGTAACCTGTATCATCTTTTTTGTATTTTTTTCTACTCACTAAATATATCCTCCTCTCTCTCAGATCGCTGTGTAACCCAGACTACCAGAATTAGGTCATGCGAGAGCTATTCACATCAGTTAGGTGCAGTTTACTCCGCTCTGCATTACTTCACCTAACAGAACTTTGCATAAGGCTTTTAGTGTGATATGCACCATATTTAACTGTCACAAATAAAAGGATAAAGAGGTAAATGGAAGGTTTTGCAGGGATGAAACAGTTAGTGGGCAAAACATAAGAAATGGAGAACAAGAGGAGTGGCTTTACACAGCGACAGGAAGATGGAGAGAGCGATGGGAGCGATAAGAGCAGAGGGTGACGATGGAGGAGAGACAGAAAATGGGGTGCGAGACACAAACACAAGAGACACAGACACTTATAGCAGCCTGAAAATAGAATCCAATTATAGACAGGGGGCAAAAAGAAAGATGAGAAGAGGAGGAAAGAATGAGGAGTGAGGTAGTGATGAGCGTAAATGTGTTGTGGAGGAAGAAATCACAGGCACGAGGTGCCAAAGGAAGGTGCAAAAAAAAAATCACGAACTGAAAATTAACTGCTTCATTTACAACACGCTGAATATAGACCTTAAATCATGTCATACGTCATGGCTGTGGGTTACATGAAGTCAGTAATCGACATGCAGTTGACATTTCGGGCTAAATCTTAATTAAAAGGTGGGTCTGCATGATATGAGGTATTATTTCTGGCAGGGTGCGAAAATTAAACTATTTCTGGATTGCATTTGTGAAAGTACACTTGCAGGCAGCACAGTTCCTCAAATAAATCAGATTCTCCTGCAGATTCATGCAGGAGCAGCTGGGCCGATTGTGTCGGCTGAAAGTTTGAGTCAGTGTGTTACAGCTCCGGTAGCTATTGTTATCTTCTCCTGATGACGAGAGTTCACATTTCCCCAGTGCTCACACCTTGATCTGTGCCTGCACGCTCACCTTGACACCTGAGCTGCACTTCCCTCCCTGCTGAACTTGACCTGACACTCCCTGAACTGATTCATTCATCTAATCATAGCTGCTGCTGAAGGAACAACTTGTAAGTAAGGATAACATGTGAATAGTAGTAATGTGTTTATTCTGCTGCACAGTCACTCAAATGTTCGCTTTTTTCTACCCGGTTCTGAACTCACTCGCTGGGTCTCAATCCTCCGGACTGCATGTGGCCCTGGATGGTCTGCCACCTCCCAGCCTTCACTCCCTCTGTCACCATGCTCTTCACGCTGTCACTGCGATAAGGACCCCCCCCATCATCCCCATGCCCAGTTGCTGCCCCCTTCTGACCCCCTGACACTGCCCCACTAAGAGACAGAGACAGGGTGCAGAGGTCCCACAGCAGACAGAGGGTATAGAAGAGGGAGAATAACGACAGGCAGAGGAGAAAAAGACCAAAGAGTGTGAGAAAGACAGATACAAACACACACACACACGCACACATGCACACACACACTCGCACACACACGCACGCGCATACAGGATAATAGATTGAGCAACCACATGGCTAAGGAAGTGAGACAGATCAGTAGAGTGTGTGAGGGGGCAGGTCTAGTTTTCCAGGCCAAGTGAGAAGCAGGTGGATGAAAAGATCTGGAGTCCAGTGTGGAGGAAGAGAGGGATGTGGGAGAGGAGAGCAGGGAGGAAGAGGTAGAGGAGGAGAAGAATTTACAGGGAGCCTGTGGAGGGTGGAAAACCAGCAAGAAGTCACTCCTTTGGGCCTGGAGGACCAATACTACAGCTGCCAGCATTCACTAGCGGCAACAGTGTGTGGACTCTGGTTATTTAGCTCTCATTCTCTCATTCATTTAGGCATTTGGGGCTTGAGATGTGCTACTACACAAAGCAATTCGATGGTAGCAACTTAGAGCAATGGGAGGACGGCTTGTGCTGAATGCCTCATGAGCAAATAATCGACTCGTTTGGGAAGTCATCCAAAGTGACATTTGGTTAAATACAAGCACATTTGTTCCTGTAAAAGATCGATTACACTCTATTTTTAGATCTTAATGTGTAATATTTTGTTTTTTCAAAGATCTACTTGTCATTTGATCACCACTTAGCATTAATAACAGTCAACAGGAAGTCCTGAAACGCTGGCACCGCACAGTAAAAAGGATCATGAGGGCAATCTAATCATTTCGACCTCAAGAAAAGGTACAAGGTAAAGAAATTAATCAGCGTTCATACTTAGGAGCAGTTGTCGACACAGATGTATTCTCAAAGCTGGGTTTAGGTTTCAAATGTCATGTCAACTCTGAAAGCAGTGATGATCAAACATAAAGCACAGTAGTGCCCTCTGGTGACATGACTACATTTCATTAATATGCATGGTGCTCCTGCTTGAGGAGACACAAAACAGGAGGCACAGAAGACGTTGTCGCCTGGTGTATGCACGTGGGATCGGGGGGGTTGCTACACTTGCATCACGTCCCTTTGAAGGTCACCTTTCACATTTAATTCTGACCAATTGACCTGACAGTGCATGTGGATAAGTCATCAATCACAACAACAGCATGGATGACACTGCCGAAGCAACGGTCAACACAGGAGACATGGGCCTCATTTATCGAGCGAGGCGCAAGGTGAAACGTCTTTGCTCTTTATTAAAAGTAGGAACACACACATAAAGGGGAGCATGAATCATCAGGAGTATTTAGAGGAACATAGCATTCAGGTATCCATCCTGTGTCTGGCTGAACTTCACTGAGTAAAAGTGGTTTACAAAAGAAATACAGCCACATAATCTTTGACAGTATTTCACCTTGAAGCTGTCAGATGGATCAAATAAAGCACAATACACACAAAATATAATTCACTGTACGAAATTTGAAAAATGGCCCACCACGACCATTTAGTCAAGATTGTGTCATGGCTGTTGCTGACATCAACTATATAACAAGTTCAATATTGAAAAATTATGGAATTGAACCTCCAATCCAATAAATCCTTAAACATGGAGATTGATGGTGCGGGGTTGGTAACCTGTTTGATAAATGAGGCCCAGTGTCATTACAGAGATTGAAAGCTGCTGATCTCGAGAGAATATGAAACAGGAAATGATTTCCCAGCTGTCTGTTGGCTTTACGGCATATTATTGGTTGGAGTCAGGAAGTCGTCCTCTGTCTCTCCTCGTCAGACATATAACTTTCAAGCGCATCGTGTCGTCTTATTTTAATTGAATGTCAGTATTTTTACTGACTCACACACTGCTGATAAAACAGCTCATTTCAGCATTAGTGAGTGAAAAGCGTTTTATTTTTTTTTAACTGCTGGACAGAGGAGAAACTTGTGAAGACAGGGCCTGCTCGAGAGACAGCTTCACGGACAACAAATAACATCCTTGAGGGTTTTTTTTTTTTTTACAAAATACAAGCACTGGGTTCTACAGCTGGATTCCTGAGATCAGCAGCCATCATCTTCAGGAAGAGTTTTCAGACAGTAATCCAAATATCCACCGTGTTCATAAACACACTGCTGCCTCCTTTCTCCAGGCAATTTAACACACCGTCCTCAACAGCTAGGTCTATTAAAGATGACCAGTTATTCGACAGTTTATCAGACAGGTTCCTGGTAGCAGGATGTCTAAGCTTAGAGTCCTCTCGGTGCCCGGAGGGAGATAGGTATGACCTTGCTACTGCTTTATTGGATTCAAGTGCCAAGTCAGTGAAAAGAAATTACTTTTATTTCATCACGTAAAAACACTGTTGCCTTATCTTGCAGTAAGATAGACAGTAGACACAGTTCAAGTGCTACAATGTTAGTGCAGTACACATTAGATATTAGGTTGATGGGGATCAGAGAGAAGCCACAGATGATGCAAACCACAGGTGAACACTGGCACCCGGTTTAACGGTCAACCCTCCACAACAACAACAAGAACAACAACCGGCAAATTTCAGTTCACACAAGCAAAGGACAGGGAGATACACAGATTACAGAGAAGGTGGGTTAAAGTATACACGTCTTTTGGAGAGAGAGAGAGGCTACGAGGGTTGTCCGTCTCCATGGTTGCGCCCCATGGGAGAGAGGTGAGAGGTTAGAGGTCAGGAGTTAGTGGGACCGGCAGGGCTGTAGGGAGTGGGGGGCCATCTGAACATGCACTTCTGTGTTCATTAAAAGGTGACAGGAAGTGAGGAGTAGCGGCAGAAATCAGCCTGAGGATGTTACAGGGCTGTGTTGCTTTGCCGCTGCAGTAATAGTCGAATGGCTGTCGCGGGGATGCTTTAATGTGCGTGTATGACATTTCCTACATTCACATTTCCCAAGCAGATTATGAGTAATCATTAGTAACCATTTTTGCCCTCCAGTGTGCTAACATTGGGTGGGTTGTTATTGTCGTCGTTATTACTATTGTTGATGGAAATTGCATTATGCAGCAATAATAAGTCTAGAAGTGTGCAGTTTGTGTAGATTGCAACACTATGACATTTATAGAATGGGCTTTTTTAAAGGCCTTCGGCTAAATATCCCCAGTTACTCATGAGAAAATTTGGTCCTGCGGAAAAGAAAAATAATCGAGATTATGAAACCAGGTGGATTTAATAAGCTGTCAGGCATTATAACATCCGCATCCTATGGTTCAGTTCGATGAGTGGCTCATGGGGGTGTCTGCACAGCTAGAAAAGGGGATGACGTGAGAGGGTGGAGGAGAGGAATGGAGGGAAGGCAGGAAGGAAAGGGAATAAAGGGAAAGGGGGAAAAGGGGAGAGTGGCACTGCCCCCGCCTCGTTACAGCCCTGCTCAGGGGGAAGTCTCTTACCAGCCTTGGACCAAGACTCACTTGAGTGTGAGGCGAGGATCTCCATATGGGGCATAGGGAGAAATGTTTAGTACGAACTCCTTGGGCGGATAGGAGCTCCACCTCTGCTGCACTGTGCTGCTGTCATTGTTATTCCAAAAGTCTCTGTCTAGATCACTGCGGCCAAAGAGAGAGACAGGTCAGAGCAACACAACTATGGACAGCCTTGGCACCAACCAACCATTCGCATTCGGCACTCCTGCTTTTGGAGACGATGCGAGGGCTTGGTTTGAGGAAGAGGGTCGGTTTTACAGCAGCATCAAATACAAAAAGGCCCAGATTATCGTCTACTTTTCCACCTGAAGTTGACAAATCACCATAGTGGTCCGATTTAAAAATAAAAAAAAAAATGGGGCAGCCTGGGGGAAAGAGGAATTGACAAAAGCTTTTCATAAAGCAATGTGCTGTAGCAAAGACACAGAGAGATAGAGAAGATAGGCAGCAAGAAAAGAGGAAGTCATAATTTGATGAATACATACAGCATGTGATTACATTCTGTTGATCTAGCACGGCACCACTGATGAAACACATTTGAGTAAACATTCAGAAGTCTGGCCCCCATCCTCGGCGTGAGCAGTGAGAGCGCATGAACGCATGAGACACAAGGCAGAGAGGTAAATCGCAGACAGTCAAAGTAGAGGAGAAAAAGGTGAGCAGAATCACTGATGTCATAAAAGTCACACAGCAGTGGTCAGAGCTGTAGCACAGGGACAGAGCAGGAGAGAAAGGCAGTGCACAAAGACAAGAAGTTTGAAGCTGAAATGGCCAACAGAGCACACCAATGCTGCTGGAGCCAGTGAGAAAGAAAACGCAAAAAACCAAGAGACCAAGGGACTCAAGTCAGAATACGTTCACACGGCCCATCCTCAGTGCTTAAAACTGTCCGCACAGAAAATAAAAAGTAAACACAGACATCCAAAAAAATAGCCGAGACAACAGCGGGCTACAGAAGAGAAGTAGTGATGAGCAGGTTAACAGAGGCATTTTGTGGAAATAAGGATTGTACTTAGCATTACAGAGCTGACATTTTCTGGTACTGGCCTATAGCCTTGTTTCATCAAGAACGGAAAATACCTTAATCTTAGTTTGAGCCCTGTAAGAAATGTTAGATTAAAAAAAAAAAATCCTCCCAAACATTTATACTCCGATGATTTCCCAAAGAGCCTTCCAGCCTCCCTGCGTTTACTTAAACATGCACCATCTGAAGCAATGCAGAGGCGTGGCTAAAGGCCTGCACTTAAGGGAGACCTATCTCACAACCCATAAGATAAGTGCAGGAGCAGACTCGTCCTGCCAAAAGCTTCACAGGTAATATAATGCAGATTTAATCTATACTGATTAAATCACTAACCTTTCATTTAATGTCTGTCCTGCCATGCTCTTGCAGAGACTGTGCTCTTCAAGATAAAACAACAGGCTTCCTTTTCTGCCTTGTTTGTGCCGTGTACATTGAAGGGACTCAAAGCTGAACCAAACGGAGTTCATTATCACCAGATTATTCTACCCCAACCAGTTTCCAGGCACTTACTTGATGGCTTTCTTCTCCCCTCGCCCACGTGCCGAGTCTGGAGTGTCTGCTGTTTCCACTCCTGGCTTATTCCTCTTCCCCTTGAGCCAAGCGGAGGGAGGGGATGACAGAGAAAGCAGAGAAACAAAAGGTTAGTTTAGATTTGTCCTGTGAAGCTGTGTTTTTGCTATACTAAATTCAAGTGTAAATGCCTCTCCCATTATCTCAGGAACACTGTGCCATCAGTCCTTTACCTGATGGTCTCCTGATTACACTCATCAAAGTCAAATCAAATCTGCGGTGGAGAGCCATTTCTGACTATGATTATCATTCGCACCACCCTGAAATTTACATGGCAATTGCCTCTTTAAGGTAATCCGCTGGGTGCTGGAGAGAAGCCTCTAGAAAGTCCTGCACCAGCCTGATTTCAAATAGCTAGAGCATGACCTGCTGTAACCATGGAAATAATGGCAATTTAAAGGCTTCGAAAAGTGTGGTCTGCTGGGCGCATTGTACTGGAAAAGCTCATTACAGTTTAAGGTGTTTCACACGTGTCACAATGCAAGTAATCTCTATTGACACTTTGCTACAAGTGGGACAAGGAGGGGTCAGTCTAAAGCTGCCCCACCACCCCAAATACCACGCATGCTTCCCTGAAAGTGATGCTCTGATACACATCGAAGATAGGCGAGGATTCTCCATCCCAGAGAATGAGTGGGAGGAAACCACACTGAGCTGCCACTGTGGCTTGGCTTGGACAATCTTAAACTGGCTGAAGGGCAATTTCCTGTGGTAAGCTTCCTTGTTGGGAGCTGAGCATGGAGCTTGAGAATGGAGATCAAACCGGACTATGGTTATGTACGGACTAGGAAACCTCCATGCTTCTACTTTACTCTGTATTTTATTGTATTTTTATTTCATCCATATCTTACCATGTGCAATTCAAGAAATTTCCATTGGCAATATTATATTTATACTTTTGTATATAATGTATATATAAATAGTTGATTTTATCTTGTGTCCTTTATTATTGTCTATGTTGTTATTTTTCTATGTCTCCTTATTATTCTTGCTATTATTGCTGCCTGTAACATCTTAATGGAATTAAACTAAATACCAAGTTATATCTTATTTTATCTTATCAAATCATATCTTAATGAGCCTTCATGATAATCCTTACCAAACCTCACTACAGAGCAGCTACAGCAACAACAGGCTGAGTTGTGATTCCAGCTGTTTTGTCACAGACAGTGTCATTCTCTGGTTTGCTTATTTCCATATATAAAAGCATCATTAATTATATGCGTCTCGTCTCTCTGATTGTCTCCATCCATGCCTGTCATGTGTTGTTCATACAGTATTTAACACTAGCAAGAGTGACAGGCTTAACTAATGCATTGCGTTAGCCTAGCTAGCTAACAATAGCCTGCTAATCAGACTGAATTGCCATTTTGTTGTATTTTTATCATTTTGATTTTTAATTTAGGGAACCACTGTGAATGTTACCTGATGTCTTGTTGGGCAGAGGGGTATTGTTTTGTTTCATTATGCCCTAAATAGCAAGTGACGCATCGGTCCTGCCAATGTCATGTTAAGATCATTGCTTGCAGCAGTAAAGTTTGTGTTTTTTTTCCAAATAGACATATGTTTATTCAAAAGCTGCCATTTCTGCATGTTGGCTTTCAACAACTTGTCCAGCTGCATCAATCTCATCCAATCTTTTCATTTTTCTGTCGCTACATATTATGAATGTAGCTAGCTAGCTATGTAGCAAGATGACATCTCCATTCTGAAGTTTTGACTGATTGATTGTTTCTCTAACAGCTGCCAATGCATACAAGACCAGACCTACTGCAGTGGTTGAACAAATCAACCCAGGATAAAGATTTTAAGTGGCAAGAGGCAGCAGATGCCGTCACATCAGTATACAGAGTTTTGAGGATGGCGGTGCTTCCATTTTGGTGATTTTGAATGGAGATAAGATAGGATGTTTTTCTAAATGCAGTTAGGAAACATGTTTCTGTAATACCAAAATACCAAATGCCATCCTAAACAGAGATAAGATAGGATTTCAGACTTACAAAGTCTGTGTAATGAGGCCCCTGTTTGAGTGCTTCCATGACATATTCTGTTGGCCAACTAAATATTTTATTGCCTTTTTTTATTTGTGAGAAAACATTTGCTGTTAGGAAGCCTCCTTTTTCCTCCCTTTCCTCATGTTTCACTGTGTGTCCCTTTGTGTCATGTTAGTCTCTCCTTATGTCTATCCTTGTGTCTGTGTGTGTGTGTGTGTGTGTGTGTGTGTGTGTGTGTGTGTGTGTGTGTGTGTGTGTCTGGACTGGGTGGTTCCTTGCAATTATGGCTCACCTACACCTGCTCCCGGTGCCAATCAGCCACCACAGCTGCAGCCAATCCACACTCATCAACCACAGGATAAAAACCCGGATCTCCTCACCCATCTCCAACTGATTTTTGTATCCAATAGTCTGGTAACACATCTTGGCCACTTTGCTATGCCCTTGTGCTTTGTTATGAGCTGTTGAGTGTTAAGTCTGCCTTGTCTGTTCTTTTGAGTGACTAAGTCTGTTTCCCTTGTGTCTCAAACCCGTCATGTCTGCCCAGCTCCACCGTCCAGTCCGTCACCCAAAGAACCTGCTGACTCACTTCACCTACATGCCCACTCCGTTCTGGATCTACAAAAATCTTCTCCCAGTGATGCACTAGGAGTTCAGCCATTTCCTCAGCCCTTAACACTTCTTTCTGTCCAAAGCAAGCACATTACTTGTGTTTGGGAAAGGACAAACAAAAATATAGCCTTGATTTGAGACCCAAACCCCCAAAAATATAGCCCGATATAACCTGTCTCGGGTTGGGTTTGGGTCTCAGATTTTGGCAGCATCAATCAGTGTGGGTCTTTAAAGGGGTGGGCACAGGTGAGGTTCTGGTCTGAGTTTTAGGCTCATCAAGAAATCTAGACCTGATCAAGGAGCACCATGAACAACAAGATAAGATGCCGTCCCCTCCAGTGGCAGCCAGATCTGCACCCTGTGGCACCAAGATTAAGGGTTCTTGTGGAGGTGCCTGCATTAAGGTCTCTGACCACCTATTTCATCAGAATAGAAGTCTTTAAGGTTGGCCAACCCAGCACTTACAACTACCTATATTCAGCCTGTGCTCATAATGGCAAACCAAGAGAGGCAATCAGCCAGAGGTTACTGAATTGACTCTGACCTATCTATGATGCATGCAATGCTTATAAATAGCAGAAGTGTATGGAAATGCAAATTGTGCCACAAACTATATAGAGCTTCACTAACAGGCAGACTCATGCACACTCCATAAGGTCCAGATAACACGGATATCATTTCAAACTGCAGTCCACACCTTGGATATTGCGGCTTTGGATATTGTTGGACCTGTTACAAAGCCAGAGTTGACAATAGCACTGCTGAGCAAAAATGATAAAGCCCACAATGGCACAACTGAGCAAAAATGATATCCATCACACACAAGGAAACAAAGCCGCTCATCTGTTGTATAATCAGTACTAACCTGAAATAGAAAGGTCGCCAAATGAATAAACAGATCTCACAGGACCGATTAGTTAAACAGCTGCATACAAGAGGTGTGCGTGTAATTTAAACACTGACTCCTGGATAAACAGTGTCTTTACAAACTATCATAGATGTAGAAGTCTATAAACTGAACACATGACAGGATGTCAGCGGTAGATTCTCAGCTCACATTATAGAGAGCATTCATGGTCTTTACAGTCTGCTTTCACCATTTAATAGCTGTTATCACTGGCTTCACAAGCTGACTGAATGTATGAAATTACCTCTCATAATTTTGTACATTTTGCAAACACAAAGATGCACACAATCTTCTATTTATGGTTTCAAAACACCTGCCTGGCCAAGAGGGAGGAAAAAAATCATTAAGCACAGCAAAAAAAAATGCTGTATTCTTGTATGGCGATTTCTGGGCAGGCAAAACAGTCTGAATTTCTGTCGAGGCGAGGACAAGCTATCAAAGGAGACTCATGTATCATTCAATGCTATCGTAAAATTTTCAGGAAGGCGGGAAGACACAGAGGATGAGAGAGAGTCCAGTACAGAAAGAGGGGTGAGAGCTGAAAATAGAAATCAAATTTAAAAAAAAAAAAAAGAAGGCAGCCAGCAGGAGAGCAAAACAAGGACAGTGCAGGACGGCATGTGAGACAAAGAGATGGGAGGGGGGGACAGGTGCGAAAAGTGAACTGAGAGAAACAGTGAGTGACAGGAAGTCCCGAGTGGATTGGGTGTGAAAACAAGAAAGGACTCGAGCACTCTGCAATGAGTCCTGCAATCCTCATTTCCATGCGCACACAAAGAATTACAGAGCTTCAAAACCATCTCCTCTACACCTTTCCTCCAGCTCATTCATGACAAAACACTCTGCGTCTACATTCAAGGGAGTTGTGAGGGCTGCAGGGATCCATAGTGATGAACCTAACGAAGCTCAGCAGCTCAGAGGACGAGCGGCAAGAAACAGCAAAGAAAATCAGCTCAATGCCCCAAATGAGGGTTAAAACAAACCAGTGGAAGAGTGAGCAATTTCCCCCCTCATCATCTACTCAAATACCCTTGAAAATACTTGAGTCTAATTTAAACCAGCCGTCTTTTTGTCACACAACAAAGGGTTTCACACGATAACAGTATTCAGTGCTGTCTGGCTCTGAGCCATGAGTTCAAAATAGCTCCAGCTGATACGATGAACCAATTATGAGACATTCAAATTTCAGCAAGCCTCAACTTAGGAAAAAAAAAGAACAATCCCTTAACACTTTTTAACAATAAAACCCCAACAGAGCATGTTATACATATAAATAATTATGAACATGATTAAAGTCTAGTACAGTAGATGAGCAGGTGTGTCATGAGGGGAATAGAGGAACTGAGTGCCCAAGGCCACAAGACAGGGAGGCTCAAGAAGCCTGAAATGAAGGTTACATTATGAGCATTATAACTAAACTATTAGCGTGGGCAAAATCTATAGTCCGAAAAGTTATCTCGATATTAGAGCCTGTCAGTCTTCATCAGCTTTGCTAAAGTAAGACAAGTCAGTCAGCTCAAGAGTGACCAGTTTCTGATCCTGTTTTCATCTTTTCAGTCTTTCTTCATGTTTATGGATTGTGCCTTTAAGTTACTGAAGTTTAATATGGTGATATATCTATGTACCTAGGGTTTAGATTCTTTTCTTTTTTTTTTTTTTTTTAGATTCTTTTCTTTTTTTTTTTTTTTGTCCTGTTGTCTTGTTGTCCTGTCGTGCTTCTGCACCTACTGTTGTCTTGTCTATGCCGGGAAAGTGCGAAACGCAATTTCAATTCCTTTGTATGTTAAGTACATGTGAAGAAATTGACAAATAAAAGTGACTTTGACTTTGACTTTGTAATGCATCTATTCTGCAAATAAAAGGTACAGTAATATAATAATGCTTTCTCAGGTGACTCCTAAGAGCAGCATCAGCTGTTCCATGCAAACGTCCCACAAAAGGACATATTTTTACGTTCAAATGACAATGCCCTCTAGTGGCCGGAGTTATTGTAACAGGTATAAAGGAGGAAGTCAGGTGACGGTGTTGAAGAGCATCGAAACCTGCGCTGGACTTGAACATTGGCGATCACTGTCTGCTTCCTGTTTCCAACAATGACTCAATCGTTTTTTGACCATGTGATCATGATGAAGGGGCGCTAGCGTTAACCCAAGTCACCATGTTTCCAAAACCTCAACTAGATACTTATTTTAACCAAAACCATGTTTAACTCAATGTAAAGAAGCTGTTTTTGTGCCTCCACCTAACCAAACCTTCACCATAGCTTCATCACGTCATAACACCAAATTAGTTTGGGTTTCTGCCAATCAGGGCTTCAGGTAATAGCAGTAGTAATAATAACTACTACAGATTCATGTGTTCACTTGCAATAGTGGATGTTTTGAATGTGTACAGGTACCCGGATTTTTTTTTTTTTTTTTTTTGGTTTGCTCCAGAAGTGTAGATGAGTGAGGAAAGACTCGGTGCTGGACTGCCCAGGGTGATGCTGAGGGTTTTCTTGAAGAATACAGACGTGAGAGGAGACAGAGTGAAACTACCGCTCTCTGTCTGAGTTGGCAGTGCACTGCCTTCCAACACCCAGCTGTGTTTGTTTGCTGTGAATTAGCAGGCAGCAAGAGTCTACATGCTCGCTCAATATTACCCACATCACACCATAATTAGAGAGGAGTGCACTATTAAAATGGTCGTCCGCTGCAAAATCATCAAGTGATAATTCGTTCATCTGTCAAAACAATTTTCTTTAATACCTATTCTGGAGTATTTGCTTACATCAAGAAGCATATAATCCCAGAGGCATGAAATTTAGATATCACCAGAAACACTGCCAGCACTATCTGTCACTTACCTGCAGGTCAAGGCTTTATATCCATAATGAGCTATTATCACGACTCCTTTGAAATTCTGTAATTATTGATTTTCACGTCGTATCTCTGCTTTGATTAACGTAATTACTATCATCCTCCTAACTAACCGTGAACTCCCAGCTGATGCAACCAAAATATTGAGGGTTGTTGATACAAGGCCAGCAGGGATCGAATCAGGCTGTGAATCTGGTCAGGTCCAATCTCAGCTCCGCTCACAACTATGTCACGGATCAAACAGCACAGGGATCACAGGAGCAAGCAGAGGGTTTCTGAATGCCAAACAGCCACTGCTGCTCAAACAGATGTTAGCTGCACCACCTCTGATATCTGAAAATCCCACCCAACACCTTCAACATGAGCCCCTGCTGACAATCATCAGCCTCACAACACAGCAGCTTAATAATAATGTAGTGTTGTTTGGAGTTTTCCACCTCTAATTGCTAAAATCACAATAAAAGCAGACGTGAAAACAAACAACATCAATCAATACAGAATTGCTCTAAAATAGTCACTCAAAAAAAATGACGTCGCCGTAGCACGTATCCTAAAAATTTCATGATTATGCGTCTGTACACAGCAATTAGCAAACAGACTTAGCAGACAGCAGAAGGAGACGATAGCATTCAATGTGCAGTACTTCCAGGGGGCTTAGATAACAGAAAGCCAAGCAGGAGGGAGGCTTCAGGATGACTGCACATGAGGACTTTTAAAATAAAACCCATCGCACTGGTTGCCAAAGCTAAAACACCGAAAGCAACACTCACCCAAAATGTCTTGTCTATTAACCTATGAATCATAACCAAAACTGGCATGGGCCCACTCGCAACTGACACGTGAAGCTTGAGGCAAACATTTGTTCTTATGAAAGCTGACACTGTCAAAGAGTACACTCGGAAATATCAAAAATGAAAGTTTCAGATGTGGACTGGCTTGTGGTAGCTTTACGTAAGATGAGCATCGACGACTGAGCCCTCTTTACCTAATGAGAGAACATTTTTGTGCATGGAAAATCAGCCTGCATGAATTTACACATGCTACATACAGTGTGCGTCTGTGAAAAGGGATCTCATTTGAAAGCAACCGTGTTTATGCAAATGATACTGTATATACATTCTAATCATGTGCTCAGGGAATATAGGGCTACCATGGAAAATAACAGAGACAAAAAGATCAAGGGAAGTGAGGGAGTGAAACTTTTTTTTTTTAAGAAGAAGAAGAAGAAGAAGAGGCTGAACAGCTGCCACGCCTCCATGGTTGTTAGTCACATATAGAAAACACACCTTAACGTTCATGTGAGAAAATGATTTCTAACAAGATTAGCAGTATTTATGCTTTGTCAACGTGCAGTGCGTCATCAATAATACCTTTATCATTGTGGAAATGACTGCCATTTATCTCAGTCACACTTTATGAGTTTGTACATTAAGCAGCTGTATTTAATGTGGTTTCACACCAGTGGGCGGCTGACATTTTTCACATAGTAAGTGGTCCGAAGACTGCAGAGGGCTTAATTAACATCTTAATGCCACTCTGTGTTACCCCCCACCACCACTCCACACACTCCTTGAAGTAAGCAGGGAAAGAAAAAAGAGGACGTTCACAAACAGCTTCTCCACTGAGACAGAAGCGCATCATCTTGTGTGTGGTTGATAGTGGCCTTCACAGGGTCACAGCAGATCGTCATCCTATCCCAGCTCTGCTCTGCTGCGCTGCACTGTCACAGGATGGAAATAAAATGCATTTATTGGTCCTTGCTTTCCAAGGTGCTAGAAGCAGAACTACCACCATCAACAGCATGAAACCAGGAGTCATTCACTGCTCCATTTACTTTAAACTGGAATATCAAATATAACACTATGTTCCAGCGAAGCAAACAATGGAGAAACTGTGCATCACCGTTCCAGCACAGACCATTTCCCACCCGATTCATATACATTATAATGGCCTTGACGAGGAAGCTACACCCAGTCACCCTCTGGGGATTCAAGTAACGCAAATGACATGATGTAGAGAGGCATGTGGTGTGCGGAGCTTGCTGCAGTGCCAAATCCTGCCATCTGTGGACCAATAAGTTTCACAGCAGTGTGAGGGTAGGCTGAAACAAGTAAGAGTTAGAGCCAGAATTAAACTTGAAATAGGTGACCCGTGTTCCTGGGTTGTACAAGCACAGGATGAATCAGAAATCAATTAACTTTAAAGGCATGCAAATCTAAAAAAAATCAGTCAAGTGAGGTGGCACTCAGCCGTACAGCTCTGTCTGCCTAATGAGTGGTTGCCTCCCTTTAATCAATCACATTTCATACCACATAATCACAATGACATGCCCTCTGTTAGAGGTCAGTCTGCTTGATCTGTGTTCTGTTTCCCCTCAGTGACTGGACTGGTACTGATGCTGTATCAGCACAGTTTACTAATGTTGGAGCCGTATCCGTCTGAGAGATTCATTAGTTTGAGTCTGCGCTGCTGCGGTCAGGTGGACACTGATGCAACTGTGGCCATTGCTTCTATACAGTTATATACAGTATTTCAGAGGGATTGTACTGCAATACGCATATTCAACAGTTATAGCTACCAGTTACTTTTCAGATTAACATTTTACATAAAAAGGATAAGTTGGACATTATTGTGGATGTGGTTCCTAAACTTCTTTTCTCGCAACTCCTTAGAAAAAGCAGCGTCTAATTGGGGTGCCTTGTCATCTCTCAGATGTCTATGAATTGTTAGCAGTTACACCAAAGAGTCATTTCCCCTCTAAACTTCAGAGATGGTTTTATTTAAGTAACAGCTTGAGACCAAAAGAGGTCAAATGATCCAATATTTCACAGAAAGCAAAGATTCAGCTCAAAGTCCAAAAGATGAATGCAAATTGGTGCAGCAGAGCTTTTCTTTTTCTTCTTTCCCTTCTCATTAATCATCTTACGGCTCCCCAGATTTATCTTGTGACCCTTTGGAGGGGGCCTTGGACTGTAAATAAAGAGCTTAAAACTACCTCCATCTCCACCAGCTACAGCAGTAAAACCACTTAAGCATTAATGCATCAATAAGAACAATCTAATATATAATGATATATATGCTACAGCACATTTTTTTTCTGCAGAATGAGTACTTTTATTTATGATACTTTAAGTTCATTTTACAATTTACACTGTATTTTGACTTGAGTTCAATTTTGCATGCAGAACCTTT
Organism: Chaetodon auriga; assembly: GCF_051107435.1. NCBI lineage: Eukaryota > Metazoa > Chordata > Actinopteri > Chaetodontiformes > Chaetodontidae > Chaetodon > Chaetodon auriga. Next base: position 10,895,187 of record NC_135079.1, on the reverse strand, counting down.
CCTTATAATTGAATGTTTTTACACTGAATTGACATTTTTTACATAAGTAAAAGATCTGAAAACTTATTCCACTGGTAATATGTCTTCATAAATAACTGTCTTGTAACAGAAAATTCTCAGTTCAACAAGACTGCACATAATATTTGCACAGATTTTCATAATATTTGCACACATTGTCCTTTCTCCAGTGCACTAAAGTGTCATTTTCAAGTAGTCTCACAGCAGACAATGTTTATTAAGACTCTCTGATTATTAAAGCATGTTAAGATGGCAAGAAACGTGACTGGAAGCTACACTATATCTGTTAGTGAAGCTTGTGTGTTCGTGTGTGTGTGTAAACTCACCAGCTTGCGTTGACACCAACCACAGACGCCACAAAGAGCCACCAGCCAAACAGCACACACTGTCACTGCGAGGGAGACCAGGAACACACTGAGGGACACTGAGCCTGTGCACACACACACACACATGCACACAGAGGCAGAGAGACAGAAAAAATGAGTGATGCTTTTTTGCTCACAGAGAGAAATTTTCTTCATTGTGTTTAAAATAAAAACATGGCGCTCTTGGTCCACAGCTGATTGTATGCCACAGTGAATCAAGTTGTAAAAGGGAGCAACCCGAAACAAAGCCGGGCCTTCTCCCTCCACGTCTAATTGAATAGCCGGGCAGCCATTTTTACATTCTGTCATAAGGAGCTGAGAAATACAATCTCATCACTACCCCCTTCATGCCGGAGCATTTCAATACTTTTCCAATAAGGACTGCAGCCAGGCATCACTCAGTTGCACACACATCACTGTCATGGTGTCACAGCTTGTTAACTGACAGGCTGAAAGTGAAGGGAGCGGGGAGAGAGGAGAGGAGAGCGGAGGGGAGGGGAGGCTGGGCTGACAATACAAGAGAGCTCATGATTAATGGGTATCAGTAGATGCCCAGTGAGAGAGGTGGCTCTGGAAGAGCGTCATAAAAAAACATCATCTATTGCTGCTTGCATGTGTCTCGGTATGTGTGTGTGAGACAATTCACACCTGCACCTGCACGCCTGCGGCTGTTTACATGCTGGTTACGATACCCGACAGTAAGTGGGTCTAAACTCGTGAGCACTTTGGTTCTCCGCGTTTAAACAACTCAACGGCCTTCACTTAAGAGGACAAGGATATAAAGCCTCATTGAGCTTTGATATTTGCACAGCGGGGAGGATGCTAATGCATTCACATTCGTGAGTTCCTTCCAACAATTCTAATTCCTAAATATACAGTGATAAACGGGTGTCAGGATGCATTTTCGCACAGCTGAGTGACAAACACTGACAAACACCCATGCTTTTCCTTTCAGTAACTGGGTTTGTCTTCTCCCCAATTGCTGTCTCTTTGCCTTCCTTTGCCTGTCACAACTGGCCTTTTCATCTCGCTCCTCCATCATATTTTGGCTTTATTCTCCATCTCGTCATGTCCTCTGGGAACAGATGAGCTCAAAAAGGAGGAACAGTGGCGGGTAAACTTGTTTCATGTGGAAAATAAGAATGGGATCAGCATTGTATTCCGCAGTCTTCCCTCGGCCTCAACTGCCGTTTTGAAGTCAACGTGACACCTGAGGCCACTTGCAGTCAGAAAAGAGAGAGCGCATACAGAGCAGCTAAGACCATGAACAGCAACCCTAACGACAGCTAGATGGTGATTAGCCTTCTACTCCACAACCCTTTAAAGTCCCATGAGAACACAATTTCTAGAGTGAAAGAACAATTTACTTTGTGCATTTGCACTAAAATTTATATGGACGGGGCCAAAATAGAGAGAGACACGGGCAACAGAGACTGTATGCCGCATTGATTACTTATTTATAACCTATTTATAATCATCGTGCAAACTTGGAAATGACTGTCAATACGCATGGTGTTACCAAATGCTTCTATTCACCTGCTAATGGCCGGCTCTGCTTTATTCTTTATTCTTTAATGGATCCCCATTAGCTTCCACAAAGTGGTTGCTAGTCTTCCTGGGGTCCTCGTTAACACGAACACAAAAATAATACAAATTAAAAATTTATCAGTGAGACCAAAAACGTGCAGTATAAGCCAAGCGTTAAGATCAGACAACAAATGAAATAACTCTACTCATAAAACAGCGAATAACAGTCACCCATAATAGAAACAAAAACAAACTGTCAAAAACATCAACAAAAAAAAAACATCAGCTGTCTGATGTGTCTGATGCCGCCCCCCTGAAGGTGCTTTCAGACAGTGAGCGGTTGCCGCCGTCGCCTCCATTTGTTTCCGATGTAAACACAGCGGCAGGGAGAGGAAGGGCTTCTGCCACTCTCAAATGCATGCACAGTTATTTACCAACGCATTCAGAGTCCATGATGGTTCAACTTTGACCACGGCAACCAAAAAAGTTACAGCCAAGGAAACGGTACAGGAGCTTATTTTACTGTATCTGAGTTTCCCTGAATTAAACTCTTCTTCATCAGCAGAGAACAGGCAGATCAGTATTAGAGCAGCACCAGCAGTTTGACTGTCTGGGCTTGTGTCATATTGCTATTTCCCTTATTTTAAGCAACAGAAATGACTATTTAGCTGTGTGATGTGATTACAGCAGGCGGGTAGGGGCAGCCTGTCACATACAGGCTGGCAGGATCAGTGTTAGCCACAGATTCACTACACAGAACACCAGTGTTGGCTCTGTAGGAGCCAAAACCAATTGTACAATGAGTTCAATTCTATCTCATGTATGTGTTACTGGGAGCAAACTCAGAAATACATTCCTGTTGTTTAGGACACTTTAAGGTGCCCCTGTGGAGTTTTCTTGTTAGTGAAGTTTCTATGTGCTTTCAATGTTTCCTCACCAAATGCATTTCCTTCCTCATAAAACATTGGCTTCAAAGTTTGAAACCTGCATTGTTTAATTGCAAGCAGTCTTCTTCTTCCCTGCCTTTTTTGGCACATTGCTGCATTTCTGCATGCATTACTGCCACCTGTAGATCAGTGGGGTAGTGTGAAACTATGGGTATGCTGGTTTGCATATTGTGACTGGATGCAGTAGAACTTCCTGCTTTGTTTTTTTTTTTGTTTTTTTTTGAGAATTTGACATACTATGTGTTGGGACATGCTAAATCTTCATGTACCATACAAATTAGTATGGAATTGTGAGTACTGGAGCAGATCACAATTATGAATTCTATCACATGTGCTCCAATCAGCCAGCAGGAGTCATCTGAACTCTGCTCTCCATAGCTGATGGACATCTGCCCATGCAGCTGTTTGACCATGAGATAAGAATCCTAAACATCTTCAACATGAGTTTATCTCCAACAACAGCAACTGCCCCAGACTGGAAAAACCTTCATCCCACTTGACTGATCTTGTTCTGATCGCAAAGGTATAGATGCAATCAGTGTAATAGTTATTGCAAGTGTGTGCCCCCCCCCAATATTTATTTGCAGTCAAAGAGGCTGCTAATGGTGAAAAGGCACGTCCACGCATTAGAGGGTCAGCGAAAAAAACATCCAGCCCTTGAATGATGAATATCTTCATTCATGGATGTTCAGGAATAGATACAGGCTGTACACTCTGCTACTGCATATTCATAGCGAGGTCAATAATGTTGAGTCCATTAGATGCTACAACATCAACAAGGGAAGCTATGGATCTTAAGGAAAGATGAACTGCTCTCCAACTAAGGGCATCCATGGTAGCTTTAGTGCTAAGTGGCTGAATGATGGATGTTCTGATTTTGAAGGGCTTGGAGAGTCAGGTGGATCTGCGAACGCCTGCTGCTGATGTAGGGCCTTAAGCCCTGTGTTCTCTCTGAAGGTCGAGGGGTGGGGTGGTGGGTGGTGTGGTTTATGATCTGTGTCAGTCATGAGAGCTAAGGGAGTAAAAAGCCTCCAAATAAAATGCAGCATCCAAAGAGGCCACATTACTGCTCTCACTAATGGACAACCGTATTCTGCTTCCCACTTCATGGAATATAACTTCCTTTTTAGAAGCTACAGAGAAGCACTGTGTGCAGGCGGTGCAGAGGAGTAAAAGGAAATACACTGTGTTGAAGTATTAGGGAGATATGCAAATCTGCAGCTATGGCTGTGCAGAAGAAGAGGCATCATTAGAGTAAGAGAAGCCTTCACTACACACAGCTATCACAGCACTCAGGAAATTCAATTTATCTTTCCCCTTGAACAAAACTAAACTTTTAGCTTGAAATACTCCAGCCGATGACGCACTAAGAAGGTGGAAGATAAAACAGTGTTGTGCGTGCTGAAAGTGGAATAAGGGGAAAATTTCACTTGATGTTAAATAAGAACTGCTAATGTTGCATGTAGTAATCTTGACTATATTTAACTAGGTAAGGAATGAAAAAATGCTTCCAAATGGAGGGTGATGAATCACATCTAAAAAGGCGACACTCAGTAAAACTGACAAGTGAGCTGAACAAGCCATTGAACCCTTTGATCAGAAGCCTTTAGAAGTCAGAGCACTCTTGAACTTGAAAGTCGCTTGTTTGTTTTAGATTTCGGTGCCCATCGCTTTTATATGCACATAAAAGAAAAAATAAATGACTCTATGTACTGAGCTGAGTAGTGACAATGATGGTGTAAATGAGCTTGCAATAAACCCTTTCACTGAAGGGGACAACAAAGGCCGAGTCGTGCAGGAGGTTAAATATGGACGTTTAAGGGCAAGGACTGGAAAATATCACAGCACAGAGTCTTTATCATGGATCGCTGTTAGCGCATAGCAGCATTGAGTACAACAAGCATTACTGTGGTTACATAGAGCGGTACTGTACGTGTAGGTGATCTGGCCCACATGCAGTGAGCTAAGCCAAGCAGAAAGGGACCAGTCCTCAGGGGTAGAAGAAATTGCTAATTGGACAGGCGGAACTGGAGCAGTGTCCAGTCAGCAAAGCTGCCACACCGCATCTTTATGCTCTGACTGAGGTGGAGAGGCCAGTGCCTCAGAAGCTCTGGGTGCAAAGCTCACAGCCTCATCGCCACTTCAAAGTGCCCCCTCCTTGTATTGGAGCCTGGGTCCTGCCCTCTTTATAGCCACTGAGCTGCTGTTGGGGTAATCCTCAGATGTCACTCAGATGTCTTTACAGTCTGTCCCCTCTGAGGCGCAATCTGTGTGCAACAGCAAAATGTTACTCCCAGTTATATTGTGATACTGAGTATTTCAAATTGCTTCCATCTACCTCCTGGCTCAACTCTACGCTGCAGTTTATTGCTTTTGTTTTACAGTTATTTCTCAAGACAAAAGGCTGGCTGGTAGTAAACAGCACATGCATTTTAATGCGTTCAAACGGAATACTTCTCCTGTGCTCAGCCGCACAAAACGATTTGTGTGGGAAGAGCGTAAAATTGATTCAAGAGGGGAGATGTGGATAAAAAGAATAATTACTATGGCTCTGGTAAATAATGTCATTGTCAAATAAACTGATGAGGTGACATTTCACACACTGAGCTCAGAGGTGCTTGCTACCAGTGCCGTGGCATGTTAAAAGGATGACCTGTTGTTTTGGCATGTTTTAGCCCTTTTACTGTTGTTGCAAAGCCAGCCAGTCTGGTGAGGCTCAATAGGCAGCTCCTTGAGACAGAACGTCATTTCGAGTAGGATGTGCGACAGATGACTGACAGCCCCCCCCCCCCCCCTACATGCGGACATCATTGTGAGCCCTTCCTACAGCTGTTTCAATGAATGTACCATGAATGGTGAGTGGGCATTGGTGTTGATTCACAACCCCCCAAAAAACATGGGGGCTCTTGAAAAATGTCAATTATCTCCTCAATTGTCCCCAAAGCATTTTTATGAATCTGCAGTTGCAGAATCAAGGTTTGGGTCTGATTGGTCATTTTCTTTACCTTCTTTAGGTCTTCTTAGTAAAAAAAAAACTTACTGTATGTTCCTGTTTCACAATGAAAGAGCTGACACTGTTGAGCAGTTTTTCTGGTTGGTGCTTTCAAGTGTTAATGGGATATTCAGACATCCATTACTGTACTGCAAAAAAAAACAACATTTTTTGAATGCAAGAAGCTCCACATTTACATGATCCCTACATTCGCGTCTGCTTATCGTTTGTGTTCCTGAATTTGAGTTTCTGACAACATGCTGTAGCTTCTGAATGTTTGGCAATAAACTGTCATCAATTCTTGGGTGTCAGTGCTTGCCACCACTTTATGTTATATTACCATGCAATGACAATGTCGAGAAACAATATAGACAACTTAATGTTGACTGTGATGGATTCACTATCTCGAGCAAGATGGCAGAAAGGATCAAAAGCAGATTGATCCCCGGAAGATACGCATCCATCATCTCAAAAGCTCTGGTATGCTTTGTGGAATTGGAGCTAGCTGTGCTGAGTTAATGCAATTTTCAGCAAACAGGTAAAACAACCAATGGTCTGGTACTTTTAACCACACGGAAATCCGAGTCCACGGTGGACACGAGCGCCCCATGTGCAGCCAATCACAGGGATGTGTAGAGCAACCAGTGAAATTTGACAGGTGGAGAGGGAGAGCACCTGTGGTGAGAGTGAGAGTCTCTTGCATCCCCTGTAGGCTACGGGGAGCTTTGCCGGCTCTCTGTCCCTATATGCTCCCTGTGGCTCAGCTGCAGCACTGCTGTGCTGTCACAGAGGCTGTTTCACAGCGAGAGTAAGAGGACTGCCACCCACGTCCTGTCTGCTCTCAGATGAGGGATAAGATCCATCTCAGCCCAGTGACAAGCCGGACTGGAGTCGGACCAGCAAGACATCATGTGACACATGCCTGGTGTCACCTATAATGACACCATCATCCTATTAGCACCTCTGACACTGCATGGGTGAAGCGCCCATAAAACCCAACAAGATCTGGACGCTTGGGGTGTAAGTGAAGTGAAGCTGTGATAATGTTTTAATAAAGCTACAAGGCAACAAAATCTTATGATCTGCCGTACAGCTGTGTGTGTGTGTGTGTGTGTGTGTGTGTGTGTGTGTGTGTGTGTGTGTGCAATGTAACTTAAGTACATACAACAGATGATATTCTAATGTGACTTTGACAAAACGCTGCACTTCATATTCAATATTTATGAGTCTTTAATATACCTTCCATATTCTTTTGGCATAGACATTTTTTATGTAATTATATAAGTGTCAACAAATATAATACCCACGTAAATACCTTTGCCAACATTTCTCACTACTCACTGTTCCCTCATCCTCTCTATGCTAATGTAAATACTCAGGAGTATCTGAGAAAAACAACCAGCAACCTGCTCACAGTAAGATGCTTAATGAATAGACTGAATAGCTTATCTTCTATGTAGTAAGCAGGGCTGTATAATACTGTCAAAATGACATACTGCAATAAAAATAATGAATATGTAAATACTGAATAATTTTTTCTTTTCAGCATATTTAAAGAGGCATACACAGAATCAGCTCAGTCTGAAATCCTATGACTTCTGTTCAACTACTCTATACGACCTACTGTTCCTCCGATAATTTCTTTCTTGGAGCCTGCTCCCTTTAAAAAAAAAAAAAAAAAAAACAGCCTATGACATTAACATATTATACATTTTTATAAAAATGATGAAGCCCCAGATTCCAGAAGCTGAAATCAGCACGTTGATTTTGAACAAATCTTCTTTAATGTCATGAGCTCCGTGGGGGGTAAATGAAGATAATCCACTTTGAATTCTGATTGAATGAGCGCGACAGATAACATTTTGGTTATATCTCAGTCTTTGATCAGGACTTTATACAGTATGCACGGTCTCAATCTATCACACGATCTATCCTTGTCTCTTTTCTCCCCCAGCTCTGCCTCAGAAAGGCTGAATTAACTGGTCAGATTGAAACGGATGACTTTCATATGTAAGCCACAGGAAGGACTCAACACATTTACCAAGGACACTCTCTCCTACCTCCTAACAGGCCGAGTTGTTTTACAATTTGTCGTAAGTGCCCCTGCCTCGCATCAAACACACATTAGTAATGGATTACAGTCATATGTCACCAGACAATTTCAAAACAGTGCTTTAAAAGAGGCTGCCTGCTTGGATATTATTTTAATGCAGCACATCTGCCGGTGTAGTTTACCAGCTAATTACGTATCTATTGATTGTGCCAGATCTGTCAGGATTGAAGAAAATTTTCAGAAATATGACCATTGATTCATTTTTGCATCTAGGCATAATAAACCCGACACCCTATTCAGACTTCACCTTTCTCCTCTGTTCTAAGTACTATCCTCACTTTGATCACACTGGGACAAATGGCTGTTATATATTCCAGACACCTGATGAGGCTGAATGAGCCTCTCCTGGTTCGTGGCCCCAGAGCTTTACTTGGATGTTATGGCTTCACAAACAAGCTATTACTCACCAGTCCCACTGATGCCCTTGACTTTATTGACTTGAGTCCACATGGTGGCTGGAGGTAGACCACTGTCCATCCCAGTAATGAGCTCAAGAGCTGTGAACTAAGTCAACCATGACTAACATTATTCCAGGTTCGGGGGTTTTAAATTGCCTTTATACAGCCTAGTCTATTTGCTGTAAGCAAGGTTAAGGTTTGCAATAAAACAGCACCTCAATGAATCTTTTCCCTTCACTTCTTCTGCTGGTTTCTCAAGAGTTTTCAGTTCATTATGAATCCAACTGACCACTCACGAAGCCCTGCCCTTAATTACTGTTGCTATGCCTGTCCAGCTTTCTGTCCTGCACAGCACATAATGTTTGCAAACCTAACGGTGGCAGATTTACTACCTGAAATTCTCTGAAACAATCCTTGATTTCACACAGAGGCAGACAAAGCAGCTTCTCATTTCTAGCCCCCAACCATTGACTTTGAGAGCCGTTGCTGGCAGATTTCATCAGTCATGGCTAGCTAGCTAATTGAGATAACATTCGCTCTGTGAGATAGTTGAAAATGCTGCCTCTGACAGACAGTTTAATGTTTCCACCTGCCTGGTTTTAAATGAGAATCCTGAAAAAGGGTCTTACATATACGCTGGATGGCTCCATAAATGATATCACGCTAAAAGACTGAGGCATGTCCCTGGAAACAGTCTTGCTCTTAAATTGTAGCATACAGCTAGTTTACTGTTACTACTATATGTCATCTGGAAGAAATTGACTTGAATTTCCAACAAGGCCTATTCCTATTTATATCTTTTTAATAGGTATCCCATGAGTGCATGACTGGGTTGGAACAGTTCCCAATCCAATCAATGAGTCAGCACTATGTGATTTAAAAAAAAAAAAAAAAAAAACGGCCTTTTACTCACACTGTTATCATTATCATATTACTACTATTATCATTAGGACAACAACATGGAGACTGTAAATGCAATCAATCATCATTTTCAGTTTTCAGGCTTGTTTCATGTATCTTGACATGATCAACATCACCAGTGGGAATAAGCTAGTCCGTTCCTTCCACATACTGCTTTGACAGACATTCTGACACCACACTGACGTCATTTATTATTTTCTATAATACACTGTTAGTCAGTTCTCTTCGGCCTTTCTTTTTCATCAAATGCAAAAACATTCAAACATTTTTATACCAAATACATCCAAATTAAACTAAGTGCTGATGCTCTTTGCTTTTACTCTTTTACAGGAGTTATTCTGCCACTAACTCCCACTTTATCTTTTAAAAGCTGACTTTTACTTTCTTAGCTGCTTTGTTATCTTTGCAAGCACCATGAAAATATGCAGAGAAAAACATAATAGAAATCTGTTTTGTATTACTACTCACTCCTTACTACTCACCATAAATGGCACAATTTCTAAATGCAATCTCTGCTAAATTTGGCATTTTGATAACACAGAATAGCATGTGACCACATATTTATTAGTGCAAAGTTAAATAAGGTAATAGTAAAACACAGACAGGGGCCATTTTACTGCATAATTAGTACTTTTAATTTTGACTGACTTTTGTTGACAATACATAACTAAGGGTTTGAATGCATTTAGTTGTAATGAAAGTGTGGTATTAGTCATTAGTAATAATAATAATAATAATAATGGACATCAAGTTCACTGAAAATCCTGCAATATTGTAACAATGGGAACCTACACAATGGCATTTAGCAGACATTCACAGAGGACCTTTGGGGGATGTGGTGAGGACATTTTTTCATTTGCTGGGTATCAATCAATTACCTTTTGCCTTTGCATGCACATAGAAAGTCTGTATGGAGAAGAAAAAAGGTGGCATGCATTGGCCGGAGTACAATCTAGGAATGCATTAGCTATCGTCTGACAATGATTTAGCTTTTTATTAGCATTGTTTTAATCTATATGCAGTCATATGCAGATATGTTTATGGAGATTAGCCGAAAATCTTGGGCCAGAAATCAGTCAGATGATAGCCAATGGAGTCCAACATTGGTTGCTCCTTGGCCTTGGAAGGTTGGTCACCACTGGAGGCAGTTAGCTAGTTTGGTGGACATGTTAACAAACTAGTTTAGAGCAGATAAGCACAATGAATAAGTGAGCAGTTTTTGTATTTTTTGTGTGTATGTTTAACTCCTCCACTGGTTTAGCAAGTGGCCATTACTAAGCAGTACAAAGGTCACATTTCTTCCACTTTCTGTTGTTTTTTGGCTACCTGTCCAGGGTGAACCTGGCTGTCACGCAATGCGAGCTGTGACTGGCTCCAGCCGCCCTGCAACCTTCCATGATAAGTAAGTACAGCTAATGGATAGTATAGATGGATATTTTCATCAAGGCCCAAAATGGTAATAGTCTCATGTGTTGTGCCAAATGTCTTGGCGAGCCCCTCTAACTTCCTACATTCCTTCCATGTTCACATTTTTAAACTTTGTGCTCCACTGTACAGAAACTTTTTTACAGTACAGTACAGTAGATCATTTATTGCTGTATCACCTTACCATCTGTGTTGAAAGTTGTTTACTTACTGCCGCTCTAAAAAAAAAAAAAGAAAAGAAAAGAAAAGAAAAAGGTGCAATCTCATGTGCTCAAAACTGCAGACACACACACTAATACACACATATTCTTCTACTTGACACAGCTTAAGCACAGTGACATGAGTGGGAACACATGCGCTTTAGGGATGTGAAGAAACCAAGAAAGTGGAGAGAGAACAGTACAGGAAAAAGCAGAGTGGGAGTGAGGGAAGAGGGACTCGACTGTAATGCTATTGAGGAGCAATTTGTGAAGCTTGTGCATATGCATACAGGCCTACAGTCCCCATCTGCCCACATCATCAGCTCACTGCTGGTGACATCAACCAAGACAAAGAGGTCTCGGATGCTCCAGATGTATTATGTGGGTGGCATTATAAAATCTAATCCAAGTCAAAGTCAATTGTATTTGCCTAAGGATACAGGGCAGAGTTGCATGCATTCATGGTATGTGTGCTTGTGTGTGCTTGTGTGTGCATACTTGTGCGCTTTCATATCTATGTCCAATTTCCAGTGCTCCTCTTCATATAAAAATATTAGCCTAAATATTCTCACTCCTTAAAAAATGGGAAAACAATTATTGAGGGTGTAATTAAAGTATTGGAGGGGCAAGTGCAACTTTAATTGAATGACAACTAAATGACAGCTAAATGACAGTGAAGCAGCCTCGTCACAGCATCTCCATTATGGTTTATATGAAATCTCCTCAAACACCACGCAACCACACAATGAGCTTAGCTTAAGACATTTACATGATTATTCACAACCAAAACAGACGCACATCTATCAAGCAAAGTTCAAGTGAAAATGCCGGACTGACTCCATTTGTCATAAACGAATTAATTTAGATTCATGACTACCTGGAGGTCTCTACCTTTGCCTTCTTCATTGAATTAAACTCTGCTTGTAAAAAGCACTTTATTACCTGTCTGGATGGACCAGGCAGTAAAAACCCAGGACACAGCAAACCCTAGCCTCTAGCTAGAGGTTAGAGTATTGACTCGGCCACAACCCAGCCAAAGTTGTCTCCCCTTAGACTCCATAAAAAAGCCACGAAAAGACCGACCTGACCTCATGTGACCTGATGCCATCTGTGCATCTCTTGCCTCTTCGTCTGTATGTCTGCCTGTGTATGTCTGTTTCTTTCTGCAAGTCGCACTCACTTTCCCTGGAGTCAAATCCTCACACTGACTAACTTGTACCCTCGGCTGGTGTGATGACTGGTCACTCTGCCGCGCCTGTGACCACAACCTTCTCACAACTGGTGTCAGGAGTGCTGACGAGGGGGGGAGGATGTACAAGTGTGCGGCGACTAAGTGAGGGATGGCGAAAGGTTACTTTGGAAGAAATAATGGTTCTGGTGTTGTCTTTGTATGTGCAACAGGCTGGCGAACTGTAATTTAGCCTGTCATAGGAGCACAGAGGGAGAACAGAGTAACTCTGCGACAGGGTGCATTATATTTGTTCAGTGGCTGCTGCACTCATCAGATGGAGCAGAGAATCCCATCTCTCCAGTGACCACCTTTCGCCCCAGGTGACCTTCCTTGTCAGCAGCTGTGCATTAACGGTAAAGCTCTGCGATGGTCCAAGCCATCCTGTCCTCTTCGGTGCTGTGGACTGAGCAGAGGCTCCAGGGACGACACTACATTGGCTCAGTGTCAGGAGGAGATTTAAATACCCCTCTGCTTTTAGACTCCAGCTGGACAGACACCACAGAAAATAACTCTCATTAGCATCAGCCAATGTCACTGGAAGGACAAATTAAAGTAATGAAATATATCCTATAATATCTACTGTAGGTTTTAATGTATCTGCTTCCTGGGACTCAAAAGTGGATTTCTTCCAAAAATCACATTTAATAATTAATGATCAAATTTAATATGTTCCCCAGAATGAAGTTTTACTTTCCGTGGACAGCCAGCTCTGTATAAACATAATTTGCTCTTTATAAGCACAGGGTCGTGTTGGACGGGCCTCCAGCTCTGCTGTCTGTTGCCTGACTGCTCATTGATGTGTTTGCTTGTATAACTGTCAACAATTTACAGCTGGGTAGTACCCAGCAGACTGAGACATATTGACGATGCCATGCAGCTGCTCGCTTGCAGCAGGTTACAGTCAAGGGCTCATGGGAAATAGAGTTTTCCACTAACTACCAGTCCTTGTGGCCTTCACTTCTGCTGGGAGCCGCCTGCAATCTTCCTTCCACATTAACTCAATTTCACAGCACCTGAGGACATTTTAGCATAGCTCCATACTGTAATAGCTTGTCTTAATTCTTATTCACAAGCATATTAATAGTAACTGTTGTGGAGACATGAGCTTGACACTCACACAGCTGGGCTGTTGCTGCAGTAAATATCACCTCAGAGTTCGGGAGTAGCCATAATACCTGCAGTACCGTGCAGGATGTCACTGTTTGTCAGGTCAACCAATACAGCAAAGTATTCCATCTGGCTGGCAGGGAGGCAGAGAATAAATGGCAGGCTTGGCTGCTGCCAGTAAGCAAGTGACACACACACAGCTCTCACACCTACTTGACATTATCACCCTAACATCATGACAAGGATGTCATTTGGCTAACTATTACAGGCGTAGCTGAGGGGGGAAATAATAGAGCGAGTGTGAGTTCAGGCTGGAGAGGAATTAAGAGGCAGAAAGAGAAGAGATTGAAGTTATTACTGGAAATCACCTTAAATGTTTCTCCGGCAGGGTAATAATGAGCATTTCTACCACAAATATACGATTAGTGTGGAAAGCATTGTTTTCCATCATTTTCTCAATTTACCTGGTGCTCTCTTGAGAGCTCAGAGTACTGTATTCACCGGGCGATGCCTGAGTTGGGCACATGCAAACTAAGTTGTCACAAACAACCCCCCGGCATGATCAGCATTATTTATTGTGATTGGAATGAAAAGAAAAGAGTCTAAACTAACCTGATCCGTGGTTGATTTATTAACTCTCTTCAAGGAGAAGCTATAACTCTCGTCATGTGTAATGGGCCAGATGGAGTAGGCGAGGAATAACGACTGCTGTTGAGGCAGCCTCTCAGCCCCGTCTCTCTATGAGGTCTGTTAAATTACTAAAAGGACAAACAGGGCGGTTATGTGATTTGTATGCAACCTGACCTTTAAGCCGATTGAGGGGCTCTTGAGAACACAAAGGAACAGTCTCCAAACAGAGGTTCCTGTTAGATCAGTGTCCTGTTAAAGGTCCAGCGTGTAGAATTAATGGGGATCTATTGGTAGAAATGGAATATAATATTCATAGTTACTGTTTGTTTTCCTTTTGTGAATGATCACAGGAAAATTAGAATCATTGTGTTTTTGTTACCTTAGAATGAGCTCTATATACCTACAGTCCACCATGTTGCGCACCATGTCACCTGTAGGCCAGAACAGGCAAACCAAAGACTGGCCAGAAGAGTCTTTCACGTTCTTTTAGCTGCCACGGTAGGAGAGAGTGAGGCAAGGGATATTCAGTTTGTTACCATCTGTAACCTCACTGCTAGATGGCACTTAATCCAGCAGACTGGCCTTTAAGTTTTGGTTGTATTAAACATAGGATTTTCCACAGTATGAGGAAATGAATTCCACTCAGCTCAGTTCAGTTTGGTGAAAAAAGTTTTAGCTTTTAGCAGCATGCATTTACTGTAGCACCTCACTTTACTTTACCTGATATATCTCAGCAACTACTCAATACTTGCTTCAGAGCAGCTCACTAGCATTGCCATTGTGAACATGTAAGCATGTTGGCGTTAGCCTTTAGCTCAAAGCACTGCTGTGTCTGAGTATCTCTCATTCTTGCACAGAAACTGAGCATCTCTTTCATCGTCTTACTTGTATCTCTGTGCATGCGACACATAAAGATGCTTGAATCTTTGAAGTACAGCAACAAAGAGCTCCTACATAGCTGCAGACTCCCAACCTTGTTAAAATATGTTTAAAACATTATATCACGAAACATGTCATAAAACTGTACGGACAGCGAAAGCATGCAATTAAGTCAGAAAAGTAAAATAAATATTGGATCAAGGACTTAAGTGCTTTGTGGACATTTTGTGACTAAACACACCACTTCTGCTTGAAAATCAGTGGCTACTCACAAGTTAATGGAATAGTTTTACACAAATCCCTGACTGTTATCTGATGGGCATGTGTGAAGTAGCTAGCGCTATACCATTTCTAAACACTAATTGATGCACAGATGAAATGTAAGGTTCAGGGGGGAGTATGTGTGTGTGGGTATGTGTCTATGCCTATTTGAGTAATTGTTAGAACGTGTGCTGTGCTAAGCCTGTGGATGCAGGGTGATTCACCAGGCTGTTCTGGAGGATTCCTGTGTGGGCTGACAGTCGTGGAGAATGGGACCTGCGAAGAGGGAGAATGGGGGAAGAGGAGCAGGAGGGAGAATGGCACATACAGTACAAAGATTTGTGCTTCCCTTTTGGCCCCTCGTACCCAACGACTGGTTAAATGACAAGTGCCACCTCCACAGCGTTCCTGGGTTGATGTATGGTTGAACGGTTGAGTGGTCATCAACAGATGATGTAATAATATGTAGGGGAGGGGTCTGCAGTGTCACTCCTTCCTGCATCTGGCCTGGAGAGATTGTGCAAACCTTGACTCAAAAAGCAGCACCCAAAATAGGATTAGTCCAGAGCACGTAAAAAAAAAAAATCAAACGCAGAGGACTGCCAGCATGCCCTACCTCCAGGCTGTGCTAGTTGGGGGCTGGCAGGCTGAAGGCTGGGGAGGGGGGGAGAGGAGACCATGCGTATGGCTGGCTGGAGGAAGACAGTGAGCGAGCATGGGCATGCAGACCTACAGATGCACAGAGCTTTTCATTAGCCTTCTTTCCTCTGCAAAGCCAAAAAGGACTAGACAAGGCTTACTCGTTACTCATATCACTAATTTCCCCCCTGAAACAAATGTGAATGTTTTTGCACTTCGTTGCTGACAGTGATGATTGCCAAGTAGGCTATAGTAAATAAGAGCAAATCGTGTCTTATATTGACATATTATTAACACCTTTCCATCTGGCCAGGGTTTTGACAAATCCTACTTGGTCTTATTGTTATGGCTGATGGCCCATAATCCTGTCAGAGAACAGCCCTTCCACATGTGTTTCATGCCCCGTTCACACCAACTGCATCCAGAATGTGTCTAGCTTGAGCTGCAAATCACACTTGGCATCAGAAAGTGCCTAAGAGTGACTACATTGCTTCCTGGCTCACATTTGAGTTCATCTGTGGGAAACTGCGACCACTGCTGAACATGAAAACATAAGTGTTCAGCCTCAGAGCTAGACACAAGAAATGCTGTTTGGTATTTCCCCCCATGAATCAAGTCCAAAACGCTGCCCACGCTGGTTGCAACAAACAAACAACTTGTCGTTCTATATGCATGTTGTACAAAGTTGAAGTTGACCTTGTGGCCCTTGCATGCAGTCAAGGAGGCACTTGCTTTCACACTTCATTGAATATGCAGTCACATGCATCACTGACCACCTCTGGATGCTGTTTGAGCGATTCAATCTCAGAAGATCCTCAGAGCTGTGTGGGTGTTATTATGCCGGTATTTAGAGCTGCTCACTGGTGGCGTTGGTTGTATGCAGGTAAACAGTCCGTGTGAAGAGCAAAAGAGATGGAAACATTGGCTGAAATGCAATCACAGAATCCATCGGCTATTGTTTGAGGACACATTAGCTTTTTTGTAATTCATCTGCATTCATAAGCAGACACCCGTTTATAGAGATTAGCCAAAATGTTGTCTTCATTTCTCAAGTTGCTAATCAGACTATAAATAATGACCAGTGCAAGAAAGAGGAAGTCTTGGCCATTATGTGGATATCTGCTGGCTGCACTGGAAGCCCTGAAACACTAGCCATTGTTTAGATGCTAAAATGTCTCAGATGAAAGCCCATAGGTTCCAAGACTGGCTGACTCACTGCATGTGTTTGCACACTGAGGACTATCATATGTAGTTTAACAAAGACACCTTCCTTAAACCTCATCAGCACTTCCATGCAATTGTTATTGGTAAATACTTACGCACCACCTTGAAATGCTGCTATTACAATAGTACAACTGGATTAAATGTTCAGCTATTTCCAATTACATCTCACGCTAAAATGAAAGCTTCCAGTCTGGCTATATTTTGCACAGTAAGAATGAACAGGAGGGAGTGCAACGTCTGTAGATGAAAACTATGCTGATGGTACAATAAGTCGCTTAATCAGACATGCAGGTCTCCTTTCCCAAATCAGATTGCAAAGCTGCATTCAACAGGTGAAACATTGAGCGAATAAGATAGGTCTGATATTACAACTTAAGGTCCAACAGCACTGCCTCAAACCACTGAAACAGCACACCTATGGCTGCACGCAATGAATTGCCCTCCCCCATCACAGCATGCAGTATTAACCTCAGTTCAGCACTATACAGATGGTTATACGCTCCAATATAACCACTCAGACACATTAAAGCTTATAAGAGGTTATTTCTGAAAAAAAGATTCTGTATGTTTGGTATTGCAATCTTTTCACCTCAAAGATTAACGCTTTTAACTATGACAATAATATCATTCTAACTTCAATTAAATAATAGCACCATAAAGTCAGACTAAACACAGTTTTATGGAGCTTTATGTACTTGAAAGCAAACTACATTTATGGTGAGAAATGCAGGTTTCCTCATGAAAACAGTGATATGCTTTCAGAAAGTTATGATTTTAAGGTCAGGGGACAACCTTCAATGGTAAGTCCAATCACTCTGTAGGTTCACCTGTCCTTCGTCCTCATTTCATTACTCGGGTTTTTACCTCCCAGACTCCACGCACCTGGGCTTGTGATCCCTCGGTAGATCGTAATCTAACAGGAGACATTTTATTGTCCACATCCAGCCTGTCAAATCTGTCTGGAGCGCATTACACAAAGTGCTGCTGCAAACAGTGGCTAATAAACAGAGGGAGACTGAGCAAGGCGTGCTGTGTTTAGAAGTAGAAGAAGAGGAAAATGGAGCAGCCAAAAGACACAAGAAGCATTTTCACTGAACTTCCCCAAGCGATTCCCAGCTCACTCCACACACTCCCCCTCCTCACCCAACCTTCCTCTGCTCCTCTGCCATTCTAATTCTGTCCCAGGCCTCCGAGTTTTAAAATTTCAAAGGTAATCCAAAGTAATACTGACCAGCGGTTTATGAGATGCAAATACGACACAGAATTAAATATTTAATACAAATAGCCTATTACATTTTATTAATATTTCAGAGGAGTAAAGGAGACGGGGTGAACTTGGCTCAGGGATTTGGACTGAAACAGAGGTGTGTGCAAAATCTGTCTGCACAGAATGATAATATTCCCACAGTTATAAAAACAGTGCCCAACATTTTTTCCCCCAAAGACACCAACATGCAATAGAACACGAGGGTCTGACCGTAAATACAGACTACATCTCATATGCCACTGTGTTTACAGTTTAGTTAAAAGCTTATACAGCACAAAGCAGTATAGATCCATGTGCAGCCTCTGCTATGTAACCTTGGGAGATTCATATTTTATACATGACCCTTTCTTGGTATGTCTCATGTCAATACAGCCTGCGTGAACAGTCCTTAATGAGGTTTGTCAGGCGCTTTAAGAAGGAAGAAGACTGTCGGAAGAAGCTGGGAGCCACACGCCTGTCAATCCTCAGCCATGTCTGATGTGCAGTCATTGTGTGTTTGCCTCAGAGTCAGAGCCTGTTCAGTGGGGGATCTCAGAGTGCAGCCATCATCAAATATTAACTGTAATTTTTAAGAAAAGCTACTTCTAAAACAATCCTAATTATGAACATTCTCCGTATCCAGCGTCAGTTTCTCACAGCTGCTCTTGTGCACCCATTTTACTTCCTCCAGCTACACGCTTGAAGCCCCTTCTTCCGCAATTCTGGCTTTTGCTCGTTTCTCCCACTTTGTCCTCACCTCCTCCCTCTGTTGCTCTGTAATTAAGCAGTGTGTTTTAGAGGGCAGTGGACTCAGAGACGGGGGAGGAACAGATATACCCCAGGGAAAGATGGTGTGAGAGGCAGATACTATGACATCCTTTGCACGCATTATCCCTCTATGATAGCTCAATTAGCAAGACCTCCATCATCTCGATGTGCTGACCGTCACTGGTGGGCAAACAATACCCTGTCCTTATCAAGTGGATAATCACATATAAGACAACATAATTTAGCACAATCAGGCTCACAATCCACCCAGGAAGGAATATCACCACAGGCAGGATGCACTGTAGAGTCAGCACACTGATAGCATGACAATTACCATATAGTCTTTTTTGGCATCCAGGCTCCTTGTTTTGATTATGTAATCAACATGCTTATTTTGGTGGTGAGTGAGCTGAGCCGAATCACAGTGCATTCTGGGAGTTCTCTGTTTGACCTGCATGTTTGTTTTTCCGGGCTGTGCAGCAGGATCCTGCCTGTACCCAAATATCCTGAGCGCATGGAACACACCATGGGACTGGAAAGTCAAGATTCCTCTGTTTACTTGTGCAAATGCGTGTCTGAGGGCATTTGAGCGTGTGCCAACTCTGTGGGCAAATAGACTCTGAGAGTGAGTGGCCAAATATTGAAATATCACCCAATGTCAAGACTATTGGAGTGTATAATTCTTCGCTTTTTATGACTCATTAAGAGTATCAGTGGCCCCTCCCAAGCCTGAGAGCCATAATCACAAAGAAGGGTCTCAGGGTGGTTGGCATTAATCAATGAATGTTGCGTACAAGAAAAATGATCTGTGGAAGTAGAAAAGCGCTGCTGTTCATTAGCGAGAGAGTTAAGAGAGAGAAAAGGAGGGGGAGAAATTTCCACAGCATGTCAGATTTGTGGACCAGTGGCACAAAAGGCGCATTTCAGCTTTGTAGCCCAGACCAATCAGAAATGCACTGCTTGGACGAGCCAGCCCAATCTGGTGCGTCTCAGCTCTACTGAGTCCGGGGCTGAGCTCTCTCGACTCACTCCCATGCATGCACAATTGCTTGCATCCAATTCATTGTGCTCTTCGAGCTGCACCAATTCACGCCGCTGCTGAAGCAAAAACATGGGATGATAAGCCTGCGTCTGCAAAAGTTAGATGACGGGTGGGGAATCAAGAGGAGCAACGAAAACAGTAATCCAGATCGTTTTCAGAGATGGAGTGGGAGGAGAGAGAACAAAGGGGGTCTCCCAGCTATTGGTATTTGTAATTTGGTCTTTTGTGTTCATAACAGGTACTCAGTTACACCACGAACCGGGTCAGCATTGCTTTTCTTAAGCCAACTGTTCCTAATCAGTCACGTGAATCCATATTTGGGTTTGGAGATATGAGACTGCTTATTTCTTTTGTCTGTGTCAGGTTTTCCCACGTCATCTGTCCCTCATGCCTGGGCTCATTACTCTCTGTTCTGCCTCCTCCTCCTGCTCCTCCTCCTCTCCCCCATGCTCCCTCCATCCTGTTCTCCACAACGAGCTCTGGTGGAGCACACACTCACACACACACACACACACACACACACACACGCACGCACAAAAGATGCCAATTTCAAAATGCCTCATTTGCCCAAATAGCTGGGTACACCTAAAGCAGATGTGAAACATAACAGCTGTGTAATAAACTGAATGTTATCTTTTTCAATTTACCAAAATAAGACACTGATCAAGATAGTGAGCAGAGCAAAATGAGGACATACTGATAGCTGTTGCTGAAAATCTATCTTTCTATTATTGACGCTACAGTTCTCGTGGAAGCATGAGTGTGAAAACAGTTTGTGTGAACTCTCCCCACACACACTGCCACACACAATCACTCTGTTGAATCCTACCATGACCCAGCCCCCCTCTGTTCAGTTCTGCAGAACAATAGCTCTCTTCATTTACAGTTTCTGTGTATCTCCTAATACACACATAACTGTGGCCCAATGCAGCCACAAAGTGAGAAAATCCCTAATGGTAGAGACTAATGCGAGGACACACAGGGTGCTCGCTGCCATCTCTGGCATTTTAACCTCACACTGTCGCCAAGTACCTGTTTTGGTCGAGCACAGGGGAGACAGACCTGGACAGCTGATCCATCAGGTATTGTAGTTACAGTTATGGAACACTGAGTGGACGTAATCCAGGGAAAGGGCCTACCTATACAGCTAGCAAGATAAGGTAAATGAAGGAAAATATCCCTTGCCCTGCTGGTCACCAGTGAAGCAGGCTAAAGGGAAGATGAGACGGACGGAGGAAGGAGAGAGGAAGAGGGAACAAGGGAGAAACGCTCAGGCAGCCAAGCTGAGGAGATGGCACTCGTACAGCCCAATCTGTCAGTCTGACTACCTTGCCAGATACAGGGTGGCTCACACAAAATCACACACTTTTTTGCTAAATACCAAGAGACAGAGCGGCCACACACACATTAAGGCTCGAGCACACACACCAACTTGTGGAACATGCTGTACTCAAGCAAACAGCGTGATGCAGCTTCCTATAAACATTCAATTTTAACATATTAAAAATCATACTGATATTATCGTGAAGCTCCACACAGCTGACGGATCATGGCGTGAAGTGGCTGTGAATGTAGGGCCATCAGTTTCCGGAAAGTTACAGAAATGGTCACACATAAACCCCTCAATCAAAGTCAGAAATGTGTAGGCTGGGGGGGGGGTTTAGAGTTTCAAACTATTGCTTTAATGACTTAGGGCAGTGTCCTTTCAACTAAAGCTCAGGCTGGGGCCCCCCATGTGGACAGATGATATTTAAGAAGATATAACATAGCAGCAACATCCCTCGTTTGATTCCAGCTGGGGACCTTTGTTGCTCGTCACATCTCCCTCCCCTTGTTGTTTCCACCAAGGGTAAGTCTGGAGGGGATTGTGCATTTGGTTGTGTGTGTCCATGTGCGTACTGTCCGCAGGTAATAGACCAATCAGCCTAAAACATTTTGTGCACATTTTTGTTATCTTTGCCACCATACTGACTGTAAGCGTGGTGGAGATCTGTACGCTCTTGTATTTTACTGCCTGTCTCTATCAGCTGTCCATTATAATAATACGAGAATTAAGCGTCATTTGTACAGTAGCATATACTGCAAGTCAGCTCCACAGGGTCTGTTTAAGATGAGTAAAATTACAGTCTATAGCTGGCAAAATGCCTTGAACCCATTATTATTATAGAAGCTATTACTGTTCATCTGTGTAAAATCATGGTGTGGAAAGATTAATTACTCTTTGCAATGGTAATGATGTCTGTCAACAGGATAATTTGCCAGGAATTCACTGGGAGTCTTAAACTGAATGCGACTGTGTGACCACTGGAGGTTTAATGTGAGGATTAGTGGTGGTGATTGCGTTTTAGGATGACAGAGTGGAAAAAGGACATTTTTCCAAAAAAGTAAAATAAAATTACATCAACGGGGCATGAATACATTAAGACAGAGACTATCTGATGCGATAACAGTCGGAGCTGGGAGTGACCTCAGGGGGCCACCCACAGGGTGAACTCTTGACCTCCTGCAAACAAAGTCATCATACGTTATCACAACTCCACACACCATTGCTCCGGAGAGATAATGTCACAGAGCACCCGAGCCACCTCAGATCTTTCACATCAGCACCTTGGTGCTCCAAAACACTGTGGCAACTGCTCACACGCGTAATCTCTCCTGGGTGTGAGATGCAAACAGGGCTAATATGTTTGAAGAGACAGCAGTGATCACATTTCCAAATGACTCCTTGCATCCTGCTAACTGAATAAAGAATGTTCTCAGCAAACCACAATCCTGCTTTCAAAACACTTGATCCTAAGATGACAAGCACCGGGCAATCCATTATGCAATAGTCTCCCTTTCTCCATCACTAATCAAAACTAGAGCAAATTCTCTGGATGGGATTAACGGTTTCTTCGTGGTGTCTGTTTGCGTTCAGAACACAGAAGAGGTGGTGGGATGTACCTGCAGAGCTATTGCTTTTAATCTTCACAACACAGGCTGTTCACAGAATGCAACCTACTGAAAGTGGGAGCTGCAACAAGACAGCGGAGGTCATCGAGTGGTGAGAGGGGAAAAAAAAAAGCAATGGAGAGAGAAGAAGAGAAAGAGGCTCCGAAGAGAACATGGATCAACATGACGGGACTGGGTGGTTATGCAACAGCGTACATGGAAACGTTCCCCACACATACGCACAAATAAAATCATAAACATTACAAATGCGCCACCACTGCCTCTGAGTTTAAGTCCAACATGTTACAAGTCACCCACCTATTAAACCATCCCTGTCATGAATACAGGATTGAAGAGAATATTAAGTATAAGAAGAGCGTTGTGAAGCCACGTTACAAGCTCTTTTCATCTCTGGCTTTCTCTCTTTCCCTCGTCTGCTTCCTTTCTTCATCCCTCCCCCATAAAATCCCCCATCCTAGACTAAACCAATCTGCTGTCACCAACCCTTCATTCTTTACTATGTAGGCCTCCCATCCCCTCTGTTTTTCCTTTAAACACACACACATAGACATAGACACGCAGGGCCTCCTCTCCTCTGTGTGACCTTGACTGGCTAGCACTCCAGGGCTTGTTCTTTGCTTCTCCCTCTCCCTCTGTCTCTCTTGCTCTCTCCATCTTTTCACGCTCGCCTCCACTCTATTGTCTGCCTCTCTACCTCTTGCTTTCTATCACTCTTCCCCCGGCCGGTTGATGTTAACCGGCGCTGTCCTTTTTCTCCTCTACCCCAAGACGCAGAGGAGAAAGGGACAGAAGATGGCAGAGAAAGGAGAAGTGAAAGACTTCCCCCTCCTCCGCAATCTAGTCAGCTGAGAGCGAGTCCACCATAAGAATAGCTCCAGCTCTGTGGAACTGTATCAACAAGTCTGATACAGGATCCTTCTCGTTCGAATATCAAAATACAGGACTTCCGTCATTAATTTAATATGAGGTCAAGTAAGTGTAATAAAATCGAAAAATAATAATGTTAATGCACAAATCTTCTGACATCCAGCATTACCTTGCATTACATAAGACTGACTTTGAATTATGTAAGCGGGATATTTGCACCAGGCTGCAGGTTAATCAATTAAAAGTAATTTTCTGTTCTTTGCATGATTTTATTTCTTTGTGGCGCATATTGCTTGATGATTCAAAGTGTGATTAGACGTTGCAGTAATCAGCTGATGCGGCTTCCTGTTTCACTGGGGAGGATGATGAGCTCTCTCAGTGGAACAGTGAAACAGCAGGTCCAAATCCGTGTTTCATTGCAGGTGTTCCTACAAAAGCATCTAATTGCCTGAATCGCAGCATTGTGGCCTGTTCCTCTGACTCCAGTGATCCTTCAAATTTTCCCAATGGCTCAGCTCACAACATCCCTCTGTATAACAAATTGGAGCCGTTAACCATTTGACTATCCATTCAAAGCTAAATAAACTTAAGCTCAAGTGACGGAGCGATCCATTAAATGTCAAACAGGCTAATTGAGTGCTCTCTACAATTACGTTATTCCTGTGCTGGTTTATGCACCTTACATATCTAAAGGTCTCCGCTGAGGTTGTGTTCACCAATCTGATGCTCACAGACTGAATCCGCTGCATTTAAATTCAGGCTTTGCTGTAAAATGTGACATTTTCATCTACATCTGATATCAACTCAGCAAGCTGACAGGACAACAGAATAGCATGCAGCAGCTTTGCGCTTTAAACAATATTAGGAGAGAAAATAAAGGGCATCCTGAATGAATATATCCAGTCATCTTCCCTTTGTGTTTGATCACAGAAATGTAGACTTGTTGAGTGCAGCCGCTAAAACCTGTCGCGGCACCTTTTCTCCCAGCATCCAGTGCTTTTTTAATTCATCCTGCTCTAAGAGGCATGGCCATTACAAGACTGCCACAGCAATCCTCCCAAATAATTTCCCAACCCATATTAGTAAAACAGCCATGAAGTAGGAGGACATCATCAATTTCTACAGGGCAATAATAACAAAGAGGTTAGGAACTCAGTCATCTGCTGACACTTATACTTCACACCATGTTAAAGACTCCCCACAAATTCTCTCCATTTTCCATTTCAATTCCTTAGCAGTTAAAATCCTTTGATGCATACCAAGAACTGTGATACAACACCAAGCTAGTATGCCAAGAATTGTCAAAACCTGGGGCATAATGAAGGCTTTTCACTCAGAGATAAGTGACTACAGTAAAACACACCTATATACTGGCTCTACGCACAACTTTGACAATGTATGTTAGAGTATATGAGGCTGTCATGTGTGATTTGAAAGGTTGTAACAAAGTCAGGGGCCCACAGGCAAAGAGGGGCCACCTAAAATCCAATCAGAGTGGTTGGTAACACTTAATATTAAGGTGCACACATTCACCATCTACTGGTCACTTGTCTGCCTGCATTTTGGTAGCATATTGGCTTTATATACGTCATTACAAAGCACTTATTAATCATGGTCATATGCTATTTCATTTCAAGAAGAGCCAATAGCCATGCTTGTGGCTCTATGAGCAGTAATTTGTCAGCATGCTAACATGCTGAAGTTTAGCAGGCATAATGTTTGCCATGTTCACGTGTTGGTTCAGCTTGTTAGCATGGAAACACTTGCTAATTTGCAATTAACACAAAGTACAGCACAGGCTGATGATATCATCATTAGTGGTTTGTTAGCGGGTGTTTGGTCATAAAGCAAAGCACAAATATCGACCTGACGATGGCAATCCACTGAAATGTTACAGGATCATTTAAATAAACAAAATTGTCCGTGCAAACATTGATGGCAATCCATCTAATAGGCGCTGAAGTACTTCAGTCTTGACCACAGGGTTGGGTTATCTCTCAAGCCACGCCTCTACCATGACTACCAAAGAGCAGTTGTCTTTCAGAGGCCCAGAATTGGGTCAGACAGTTAAAGGAAAATGTCCATAAATAATTTTTTTAAAGTTTATCTTTTGTGACATTCACAGTATTTGTCCTCTTTTAATCACATCAAACATTTTTAAGTTGCAGATTCATCTGCAGAGATGCCAAAACAATAAACTCACTAAGGAGCTCTCTTAGTGCAGGTTCCACATGCCAAACTTAAGTCATTTAGATTGGTAGCCCTGGCTAGAGATTTAGGCTCCAGCCCAAACCCAAGGCCAGCAGCAACCTAAATCAATAGTAAGCCTGACGGTAATGCTATATATTATATTCAAGTGGTAGATAGTGTGTGGTGCCAGACAGAGTACAGGACCACACATCAAATAAATTAAGGGCAATTTGTCCCTGATGCACAAACTGTCTTCAGACTAAACACCACAAGGAGGGAAATAACAAAATGTCTACCTTCCAAAGGATAATACTTTATGCTGCTGAGCAAACAAATGAAGTTCTTCACTGATTTCTTTATTATTTTTCGACATACTATTGTAAACTGCATTGAGGACTATCCTGCACCAGACTGAACTGGACTGAACTGGACTTTGCAATGAGACAACAGGGGAACATGTCCTGAGGTGACATTGTTCCACCCAGAGAGGCCATAAAGTTGTCTTACTGATCCACTTCTTGTTGTCAGTTATACAGATCAGGGGGATTGCATGCATAATACATGAAGCCAGTCAACCACAGGTTCCCTCTCAGAACACGTCTCTCCAAACCTAACCTGTACCTGAACCATTCTCCCTCGGTGGAATCGATCGATAAAGGCATCTGCTCCTGTCCAACAAATCTATTACAGTCAGTTCATCAAAACAGTCATCAGCAGATGAAGCTGGAAAGCTTTTCATTTACTGCTCCCCTGCTGTTTGACAAGCAGGAAACTGCTCTGTGTTTCGGTTGACTACTGAAAGAAACCCTTCAGCTTCTGGCTTCAGCTGCAATTCCCGCTGAAGTGGAAATAGAAGTGAATCTCCCCATTCTGTGTAGCGCAGACATTCACAAGTGGAGATGGTCTTCTTCTTGTGCATGGGGTGATGATGCCGCCTGCCTGACAGATTTTTCACACTTGCTGGTGACGGTTGAAAAGGAGAAATGCACAATATCGTGTGTAAAGCCACATACGAACCCAATCCACTTATATAAAATGAGATTGTTACTTCTCACTTCTAGTAATTAACTGAGAAAAGAAAAAAAATGGTCAAATTATAATTAATTATAATTAAGATACAAAGCACATTGATGTCAGAAAATCTTTCTTTAAAAGGTGATTTAAGATTGTAATCTAGATGCGATCATCTAGACATGAGACAATGAAACAGATGCTGCTTCCAGCTTCTCGGTGATTCTGAAGATTTGCTGCTTTTCAGCTCAGCATGATAACAGACTGAGTATCTTTGGGTTTTGTGCTGTTGGTTGGACAGAAAAACATATGTGACGATGTCCGTTTGGGGTCTGGGAATTTAAATGGCCTGAAAGAACTATCAATCATTTGAGAAAACAGTCAGCAGATTTATTGATAATGAAAACAATGATTAGTTACCGCTGACAATGATGCATATTTGACTCTTGACTCTATGACTCTATTCAACTACATGACAACCAGGATCTTAGACCTCTAAATAGCTGTTTACCATTACTTTAAGAACCATTAGTGTCACCATGCATGGCCTTTCAATTGCAGTGTGTTTAGTCACTGATTCTACATCTTAAGTGCTTCAGCTCTGACATACTGTACAGTGTCCCTCTGACAGTTTATACTACCTATGCCCTAAAGCATTTAGTCTCAAAAGCACCAGTGCAGACATTAATGCCACACCCATCACAAACAGGAATCTCGTCTTGTTTTTTTTATCAAATCCATCTGCTGTTTAGACGCTCTCGTTAAAAAACTAAAATTTTAAGAAGGTTTTTTTTTCTCCATAATTAGGAGAAGTTGGCTGTATGTGTGCTGGATGGTCTGAACATCCCCAAGTTGTCTGTTAATGGCCTACAATCAAACGCCGCAGGAGCCAACAGTGCTGCATTTTGAGCATCAGTAAGTAGTCTAAATAGTTGTTGAATGTTTTCCAGCGGGTATAAATAACTAACCATTTAGCCATCAGACTGAAGAAACAATAATATGGTGCCATTTATCCTGAGCATTCCCCCTTTTCTACTTTCTACAATTTACTTTTTCCTTAAGTTCATCTGGAGCCCACATCCAGTCGTATTTCAGATGTTTATTGGACAGTAGCCATCAGTTTGTAGGATTGTCAGGCTCACATATGATCAACCTGTTTGTACTCACCCCCCTCTAATCCTCTGAGGCCATAATCAATACGTCCCTGGTAGACCTTTCTCCCTCTCCCTGCCACTCCACCTTGAGACGCGGTGTGAATTTAAAGGCCACAGCAGTGCGGCGAGGGAACACCCGTCTGAAAGGAACACCCACTCACGTAAATCAATTTGAGGCGCGTCAATCAAGTATTGAGCTCCTCGCTTAAAAGAACAGGCCCAACACATTAGTAGTCAGCGTACTCATAACTTCACTACTTTACTTGCGGTCCCTTCACCCTTGGAAATGGCCTGAATTACCACAAAGTCAAACTACAGGCTACAGACTTTCACACACATGCTCACACCTGATTCTCCCTCCAACACCTTCTACTAACTAACATGACCTCCTGGATCATGAGGTCATGCTCTGTGCAGCCTGCTACACTACAAACAAAGATTAGCCATGCTAGGAGCTCTGTGAGGCTGTACTTGGGTGCAAAGATGCTTTGAGCTAAATGCTAATGTTAGCATGTAAACATGCTTGCCATGGCAATGCTAGCATGCTTAGCAAGTTTAGCAAATAATGCTTACAATGCTCACCATCCTACGAGTGTAGTTTAGTGTGTTAGCATGCTAGCATTTAGCACTAAGGACAAGGACAATTGAGGCTGACAAACAATTTGGTTTTGGTTTTTGTCATAAGTTGGGAATTAAAAGTTTGATCCAGTGATGGCAGTAAATGAAATGTTCATAGGCTAAAAAAAAAAACATCTGTCTGGACTGAAGTGGTGGCTCAATGGACCACCGACCCACAGGCTTATAGTGCCACTCCTGAGCCAAGCTGCTTAGCAAACAGCGTCCATTGTTCAAAATCTGGTAATTCAGATGTTAGCTCGCTTTCCTCAGATGTGAGCAGACTCTGCAGATAAAATCATGTCCAATTCTGTCATCTCAACAACAAACAGTAATAAAAACATGTCAAATCAACAACCTAAGTGATTGCTAGCTAGTTACAATCATTAAAAGTCGGTAACCGTTACAAGACAAACAACAAGGTCACGTCATATGTAGCCACAGTAGGGGGAATGCCATTTCCCTTGTTAGCAAAATGATGAAGATGTATCCCCCTTGTTAACCTGCCGTCCTCCCTCTTTATCCTCTGGTAGCGGGCAGTGCAGGGCCAGAGGACAGCTGAATATGTTAGTCTAGTCTGCCTGACTCATTGATCCTTTATCTGACTGAGGTTTGTGCAAGTTAGAATATATGATCCTGAAAATGGCTCTGATATATCAGTAGCCTAACTGTGCTGTGTATTGATGAATCCACGGTGCTGTCCATGGTGCTGAAGTAGCAGACATTTGTAATTGTGCCTTTTTCTCTCACTCCCGCCCTTCTGTCAGTATCATGTTGAATCTATAATATTCTCTAAACTATATACTATAAATAGACAATTCTATACTATATTACAGCCTACAGTAGTAGTAGTGTCACCTTCATGATCAAAGTAACAAATACCAGTGTACGGTTGCAGAGGAGCGAGAGGATCATATAGGCACACTGCTGTCTGTAGTATTCTTATAATATTTCTATGATCATTCAGTCGCATCTGTGCTGCTAAAAATACACCGCAGACCAAACCACCTCTGTGGAAACATATTTAAGGGGAGACATCCACTTTTCCCTACAGATATCTGGTGTAACCTGGGTGTGGAGCAGGTAATTCATGTCTGACCTGCACTGCCTGCACCACACTCTGCTGCTACAGTTACATCATTCAAGGTAAAGTTTATACTGTCAAAACAAGGGCTGGGGTTAACCATGCCCTCTGTTAGAAATCAACAAGCACTGAATGCTTATAACGATCCAGGGGGACGTTTAAGCCTTCCTATTCCCTTCATTTTCATCTTGGGACTGACATCCTGCGGAGGTCAGTTTAAAGTGACCTCGCCAAGCTTTGTTAGTGGAAAGGGCACAAATCTGTTTAAAGAACTTTTCTGCACATATATACTGTGCATGCTTGTGTCATTGTCTTCAGGGCTATAGCATTTCTAACACACACACACACACACACACACACACGGGGGGGGGCTGCTCTCATCTCCAGCCACCGTCCTCCCCTGCCCACGGATGCTGCTGCTGCTGCTCGCACACATCCTCTGTACAGTATCATGTTGTTGTCCGTGTGTGGTGAGATCACATTATCTCACATCACAGGGAAATGAACAAAAATGGCTCCTCCCACTCTGCCTTTTGCTCTTTTACACCCCCCCACCCCCCATCTCATCCCGCCTCACCCCAACCTCCCCCGTCCTCCCCTCCCCTCCTAGGGTAGCAGCAGGTGTTATTCTCGTGTAACCTGAAGATTTAGGTGGTAATTAGCATTACCTCTTCGCCCCAGAGAGTTATTTGTGCTTCATGGTAGCAGCAGGGGACACGAGTCGAGAGTGTTTCTGGGCAGCCGATGAGAGCAGAAATCACGCCTCAAAAACACGTGGGAGAGATTACTCAAATATGCCTCCTTTGTACCCTCTTTACCCCTCTCGCTGCTGCACGGTTATCTCCCCCCGTGAAGCGTTCAGCTGCAGCCCGCTCCGTTAGTATTTGTTGCGGGATATCGGAAGCTGTGGAGCACCATAAATAACCCCCACACACTTGGGTTTCATTGTAGCTAGAGGCTTTGACCTTGTGTTATGTTGCCCTTAAGTAGGTATTATAAATGCACAAAACATGAGCAACACAAGGCAACGCGCAGCGCCAAAATTCTGCATATGATAAAGTGGCTCAGTCTACAACAGGTTCACAATTAATCGTTCACGGTGCAGTGGAATAAAAGCAGGATTGGGCTAATGATAAGCATCCTCCTAGGAGGCAATTAACTGCACTGATATTACATAATGACAGCCCACACTTTTCAGTAACATCACCGCTCCAAGGATAGGCTGCTTTTTAAAAAATAGAAATAGATATGTGTGTGTGCGTGTGTGCGCGTTGAGGGGAGATGCGTGGCTGTGCATCCCCACCTTTTCATGTCAGGCTGTCACCTCACAGGGAATCAGCAGGTCAAAAAATGAAACACCTTGAAACTATCAGGATGCTCTTCGCAAAGAGTGGCAATTCTTGCCTGGATCTTACCTTTGCTGTTGTCCTCTTCCCTGTTCAGATACATGGCTGTTACTTCACTCCGAGGCTAATACGATGGCGTTGTCTCAGTTATTTTTTGGTACTCCTCTGGCGTGTATCGTGAACTCCGCTGATGCGGTTTGTAGTAGTAGCTGTTTGTTGTTGTGTTGCTCCTCAACAGCCTCTCCTCTCCTCCTAGTGGATAGGTAGGTAGGCTAACCAGTTTGAGACTCTCTCACTATCTCCCTCCCTCTCTCCTCTCCCTCTTTCTCTCCCTCCCTCCCTCTCTCTCTCTCTCTCTCTCTCTCTCTCTCTCTCTCTCTGTCTCTCTCTCTCTCTCTCTCTAATAACCGCTGGTTCACTGTGGCTCAGAGGACAAAATGGGAAAAAGTGACTTTTTGCAGCTGTGTTCTGGAGTCCTCGCCGCCCATTTGCTCCGCTGCCACGTGTGGTTCTGTTTGTGCATTCAATTGTCGTCTTAAAATATATGCTTTGCATGGAATGAGGAGCAGCCACGTCCCATTTCAGATAACACAAGCTTCAAGGGGCTCTCATTATCTTTTAGGAAAAGTAGAAATACCACAAGATACAAGTATCAAAGTATTCAATTACAAACAAAAGCCCTGCATTCAAAATTATTATTATTATCAGCATTAATTTAATTCCAACGTGGTCCCAAGATGTGTGTTCACACAATATATAACATAACATTTGCAAATAGAATCTATTTAAATATAGTATTGATTTATTATTACTAATTCATTAATGGGCACGTAGCATTTTAATGCTGAGCCTGATCAATGCAGAGCTAATTTTAGCTGCCTTGTACACCATTGGGTAGTTCAGTCCATAGAAATTTATCACATACTGTCCAATGTTCAAATGCTTTTTGTGTAAAATGCTGAAGCGATTAGTTGTTTGCCAGAAAATTTAATTGCCAGCTATTTTGGTTATTGATTACTCATTTAAGTTATTTATCAAGAAAAAAAAAATCAAAAACAGATTGTTCCAAGCTCCTCCGTGTGAGGAGTTGTTGTTCTTGTTTTGTTTTGTTAAAATGAACATAGTTAGGTTTGGGACTGCGGGTCAGATAACACAACTGAAGTTCAGCGAAGTTAAGATTGACATTTGTTGCTTTTTGTGTGACACTATATAAATTTAACAATGACTGAGGTAATTGAAAAAAAAATAAGATATTAAACAGTAGTTTCGGCCCTGTAAGTACAAAACTGTACTCACTGAGTGAAGGAGTAAATGCATTCAGTTATTTCCCCCTTTAGATTTCTAAAAGCACAGTGACAAAAGAGTCATTTAAGCAGCAACATCCTGTGGCCATAATGACACTTTTTAATGGTTCAATTTGTAAAATCTCAGGGACATTCTGTCTTTCTGACCAACAAACACTGATATAAGGAGAGAACCCATCTGGCCCTGTCACCTCGACCATGTCCCACCTGCTGCATATCCATATCCTTATCCCTTATACAAACGGTCGTCAGATGGTCTCGTATTCAAGACGCTGTCCTGTGCAAGTTTATTGACCACATTATAAGGCACAGGCCAGAGATTAAAAGCTCTCAAGGACTAATTGGGCGCGTCCCCTGCCAGTTTTTGATGCAGGGTGATGCGGCTGCTATGCAAGTACTCTCCAAATTAGAAGCAGAAGTGAGATGCAGATTATTTTCCCACTCAGTATTCAGGCTGTCTTACATCATGCACAGGCAGCCCTGAGGGAACAATTTGTCCGTGACCTTGACTTAGTCCTAGAAAAATCTACTCAGAAGGCAATTTAAAACAATTTCTTCAATTATTTTTCCTTCTTGTTCTCAGAGCATATTTCTAATTTGTGATGGAACTTCTTGTTACATGGAGCGTGTAGACTGTGGCCTGGGACATTATACATTAAATGGGATAAGCCATGACAGTTATTAAAACTACAGCACAAAGCTAGCATCACCACTTTGCCGTTGGTAGAAATGGTTGAGTAGTTAAGCTACAACATTTAAATGGAAATTCTTACAGTGCACACCCATCAACCGGTCACCTCTGACCTGAAATCTTTACAATGCATCCATGCAGATTGTAATGTTTTTAATGCACTTCACAGGCGTTCGTTGGCTCTCGGCGTGCCCGAGTAATAAATATGCATCTTCTCCTTACAAGCCAGCAAAATAGAAAGCTAATATTCCATTCAATCATGTGGCTCTCTGATATCACAGATTACAAATCAATAGGATATGAGTAGAGCTGTACGGTGGATGCAAATGCTGTAAGCATTTCCAACTAACCGTTAGCCTGCGCTTTCTCGATAGAGCCGGGAAGGTCATTTGCTCAAAGTATCCTGCAGTGATTTCCATTTGATTATATTTTGTTTTGCACTGCGCTCCATGCTATTTGTTCACTATTGAGAATCTTTTGCTGTTTGTTAGGAGAATTCTCTGCAGACTAATTTGACCACAGTCTATTCCCAGATTTTCCCCTCCTGTGCTCCCAGCATCATTGTGCCTGTCACTGATGCATCTGTCTCCACTGCTATCTATAAATACCCCCTTCTCTCCCCTTCAAAAACCTGATTCCCATTGATTTAGTGACCTATATACACATCAACACCATCCCCTCTCTTCCTCTGGCTCTCTGCTCCTTCTATCGATGGTCCTTTACTGTCTCCACCTCTTCATTTCCCCTTCTCTCTATCATGCTCTGCCTTTAAGCTCAACTTCAACTACCTTTTCCCCCACCTTCTCTCCTCCTCTTGCTAGAAAGCATGAAAGACTAAGAAT
Source organism: Chaetodon auriga (assembly GCF_051107435.1). Classification (NCBI taxonomy): domain Eukaryota; kingdom Metazoa; phylum Chordata; class Actinopteri; order Chaetodontiformes; family Chaetodontidae; genus Chaetodon; species Chaetodon auriga. The sequence continues at coordinate 10,861,198 of NC_135079.1, read as the reverse complement.
AGTTCACGATGGGAGCTTAAGTCAGGACACATGAAAGGGATTTGAATGAGCATAAGAACAGTGGCTGGTGCTCATTTCTATATTTCAAAGTCTTGTCATTGTCGTAAACTGAGCCTTTGGCTAATCTCTTGTGCGTGTGTAAACACTGGAGTAGATAGTCTGATGAAAGGAATCTCTCAAAGAGGCAGAAAATTCAATATACGAAATCTGACTCTGGCTGAAATGAGACCTGGATACAAAGCCACAGACATACAGCAGTGTGTCTGTCTGTGTGTGTGCAGGTGCTATGATGTAATTATGCTGCAAAATAGCACCCTGGAAACTAATGCTATAAACAGTAATGTTGAATGCATAGCCAACAGTCGGAGATTAATAATGAATAAACCCGTCGTAACATCAGTTGTGCTGAAATGTGCAGGAATCACGAGGGACTGATAAGCCTCAAACATTCGATGGAATCATCAAAAAAACAAAAACACATTTCCATACTCTTATCATGCAACTCATAAACACATAGAAACACCTTATTTATCAAGTGAAACCACAGAAATCACAGGCAAGAAAGACACATCTGCATACAAGCAGCACCACAGCTGCAGGAGACAGAAACTTGCATGACTGACAATAAGGCAGCTAGACGGAGAGTGAGCTGGGAGCGCGTGATTTACTGCCACGCCACCCAAGCTCAGCATACACCTGTAGTGTGTTGCACCGCTCACACTCTTCCCACTCCCACCACGGCAGGACTACAGCTCTCCTGCGACCCCACACTGACACCTGGTGGCTGCACGGGGAAGCAAATCATTGCAACCCAACAGTCTCAGCTGTTCTCTCTGCCCTGAGGACCCACAATGTCATCCTCACACTTTTCAAAGCATCGCCCTGCTGTTTGGTTTTCACTGCACTAGTTCAGTCGGAAAAAAAAAAGGGCAGTGTGGGTTCTTTTGTATTCTGTCAGGCGACTGCTGGACCTTGAAAGCAGATACAGTGATGGCCATGGGAAAAAAAAACAAACCTCAGTACAGACGACTACATCAGGCAATTTGAGGACAATCAGTTTATTGAACAGCAAATTGTGACAAGGAACACAATATTTTTGTTTTTTTTTTTCATTGCATTGTCAACAGTGTGTAGGACAACGGTGTCATTCACCACACATATCCAAAAACACCCTCTTTGTCACAGAGAGACTTTGTAGGTGGAAAGTGGGGCGGGGGTCCTTGTTTTAAAGTGCTGTAATGCACAATTCCTCTTGGAGGAAGACAACAGAGGTGGTGAAGAGCGCTCAGACCCCAGAAGGCCTCCTAGGTCCCCAGTTGCATCATACCTTGTGTGTAAGTGACATATTTTTCTTCTTTTTGTGTGTGTCTGCATGTTTTTTGTGTGTGTGTGGCTTCTACTTATTGCATATCAGTGAGCTGGTTCAAGATTCTTTTTTTTTTTTTTTTTTTAGTGAATGTGTAAAGCACAAATATTTAGATTAAAATGTAATAAACTCTTCACTATAATTATAATACATCTCATAATATCTAAGTTACATTCGTATATCTGATTGATTTAGAATATGTAGGCGATATACATTTTGTGGATAACTGCTGATGGGTAACCTGGTGGACACCATCTCATGGATCTCCTACCCTGTCGTCTCTTCCCTATGGATCAACTTTTACAGACATAGATAAACTTTCTCACAAGATCAAAAAGTTAATCTCAATCAACATCTCCACTGGAATAAATCAGACTTTAATCCGTGTCTGCCAAAGCAGCACACTGTTTTAAAAAGGACTTTGTCTGAGTGGAATCAAAGTGGGCCATGTGGTCTCTTGTGCCTAATAATCCTTTGTGCTTTCTTTGATTGTTTACACTCTAAGTCATACATTTGGTGTTGTAGAGCTCCTCTGCATTAACCCACAGCCCCAGCGGCGGGTGCCGGAGAGAGTAGATGGCAGAGGAGTGTGACAGATAGAGGAAAAGAGGGGAGAGAGCGCGGGTCTGACAATCAAAGAGAAAAATACCGCAGTGTCACACTAACATCTACACATCGACTACAGCACTACACAGTCAGACACACACGCGCGCACGCACACACGTACATAACCAAATGCACAAGGTTAGTGAGAATTCACAGCTGTGTAAAACAAAATGACTTTGCACAACAATTTCAAGATTCAACCAAAAACAGACAATAAAATCTGAAAACAAACAAGGGGGGAGGTGGGGAGAGGGGGCTCAGAAATCATAACAGTAATCTCAACACAAAAATAGGCATTATGTTCACAATAACAGCAAATATATATATATGATGTACATCATATATATATGAGATGAACTGGCAATCGGAATGTTGAAAAAAAAAAAAAACTACATCAGGTATTAATAAAGACCAGCTCACACAAGCAGGCAGGTCTCTCTTCTTCTTTTTTTTTTTGCCATTTTCCTGTGGCTCAGCTGTCATCTGTCAACATGGCTGGAGGTGCCAGTCGATGTCTAGCAGTTCTGTTGCTCCTCCCTGACCTATGGCTTTCAGTTAAGACATCGATAAAGCTGAGATTTGCTAGCATGTGAGTCAGTCGGTACAGCCATGGTCATTAGTGCCATTGTTGTCATACTGCAGCGACCTCATGAAAGAAGCACCATTCAAAAAGACAGATGTTAGATTTACAGTCTAATGTCAGCAGGTCCCTACTGACCTTGTCCAGGGTGTATTTCATTTCCAGAACAGTTTAAATAGTGCCATAGGTCATTCACCTAAAACTACATTTCTATCATCATTACATTTGGTCCACATTGATAAAACTGTAGGAAACAGGACAACAGGCCAACTCAACAGCTCAGGAGAAATGGCACCTCCAAAAAAAACCATCCTAGATCTACACTTGTGTTCTCCTTTGCATACAGTAAAAAAAAAACCCTCATCAATATGCTGCATTTGAGTTCGAATGATGCTTGCTGCATTAAAACATGTTCCTTCATTTGATATGTCCACATCATCGTAACATAAAATCACCACAGTATGGATTGAGGGGGGAGCTGGAGAGGTAGGTGTGCAAATAAGCCATCATGTACAAAACAAACAATAAATCCTAAAACATAAAGTTCATATCATCTGCATATGTACAATATAGTTCAGGTGGACACTTTTGACACAGAAAAAAACGACACATACAAATATATAGTGCTATACTGCCTATAGAAAGGAATATCGATAAATAGATCTCACTCCCACAAATGATAATACATTGAAAAGTTGCATTGCGCATCTACAGTGCAACAGTACAATTGACGAGCTGCTTGAACAGCGGGAGCGAGGAAGGAATGTGATTGGATAATACACATCAAAGTCACCTTGATCTCCGGCGAGATAAACCAATGGCAGGGCTTCAGTGTCGTGATGCATAAACAAGATACGACAGTGCTGCTTTCCCTCGCAGCTTAAAGCAAACAAAACCTCTAATGCAAACAGGCAGAGATGTTTGGTGAAACGTACAGAACACTGAAACCACATTGGTTTAATGCTCTGATAAAAAAAAATGTTTTTCATTAGCTCTTTGGGTCCTGTCACTGAATTCAAGTTTGGACAAAGAATTTAATTTGAGTGTGAACTCGTCTGTAAACAATAATAATCACATCTGAATCTACGGGGTTTGAAATGCTCCAGCTCAGGTTTCGCTGGCTCCACGATGGACGACTGTGGTTGCGAGGCCTCGGTATGTGATGTCTGACCATGACCATTTGTCAACGTAATTACTGAATATCTGCTAATAATCTGCCGTTCTATTAAAATTACTTTCAACCCATTTAGTGTTCACAGCTAATGCGTTCATGTGAATGCACAATGACTCACACAGGGCAGAAAACTGCTGCTGCTCTGCTCTCCAAGGACTGAAATTTTAAGCGCACTGTGCACTTTTGGCCACAATCCAATCAGTGATGTCACAGCAGGTGTTTCCATCATGTGTCAAAGGCAGAGCCCCTGCTGTGACATGATTGACTGGGGTGTGGCCACAAGTACAACATGCTTGAAGGTTTCAACCCATGCAACAAAGAGCAGGAGCAGTTTTGGTTTTTTGGGTTTTTTTTTGGAGGTTGAACAATGTGTACGTGTATTTTGGAAGTGCATCGTGCCCAAATGTTGAACACTGTCTCTACAGAGTAGTGTGTGACGACGAAACATGAGACATCTTTCACAGAGGCAAAACAGTCGAACCATTGTGGCTGCACTAAATATCAGATGGAACCTGATCTACTTATAAAGCCAAGGCAATAAAAGTCTGCTCGGAGCTGAATGGCTGAGTTCATTACAACCACTTACAGGAAGGGATGTGGCTTCTCAGGAAAGATCACAGGGGGTGTGACGGTATCAAATCAACACATTCCCCAGGTCTTTGTCTGAAACAGAGGCATATGTTTCGCTTTAATTCTAAGTCTTTTAAGACATAAGGTCTGGGGGAATCCTTTGAGTAGTATTTTTAGTAAATATTTTACCCCATCTAATGTTCCCGTATCTTTCTAATTAAAGTATGGGCATTTAAATTAGCTAGTTCACATTAATAATTAAAACCTAGTAGTAAATTAATACCTAATTTTAAATTAGATACTGTAGGGCTTGCAGAATTGCAGCAACCAAGGGCAGTACATTTACTTTGAAAAATCAACAATCATATTCAAAAATGCAATAAAACGTAATTATAAAGCAATATTCCTTTACAACTTTAACCGAGATTTGTGGCTTCATTTCCAGAGAGCTAGCTGAGCGCAGCTACTGGAATTTTGTGTGCCACAACAGGCAGCTTGGCAAACAAAGGCTCCCTCCTAAACGACAGTATTTCAACATTCAACACAACAAATTTAAAATAAAATGTACTGACTGGTCATGCATTGACCCGTCAAAGATTTCTTTCAGAATGAGATGAATCCACACGCAGTTGGTGTGATGCATTATGGGAGGGAAAGGCAGAAAGGAGGTGCTTCTTAGTTGTCTTTTTTAGGCAAGAAGCTGAGGATAAATTCACCCACGCCCAGGAAGTAGACCACCTGGGCGATGCCAAACAGAGGCGCGATGACCAAGGCTCGACAGTAGGCTCCCTTCAGGAAGGCTGTTGGACCCTCATTACGCAAGATTTTCCTAGAGAGCAAATAAAACTTCATTATAATAAGTGAAACGCACAGCCAGCATGTGCCAGTAGATATGTTGCTGCTGGTGTTTTATCTCTTCCTGTTTAAATGTGTGTTTCTTAATAATCTATGAACTGTACCGCCTGTTAGCTCTGCTGTTCTCATTGTTCTTTGTTGAGACACTTGTGTGATAATGCACTTCAAATACATTTTGACTTGACTATAAAGACAGCATTGCACATGCCGCAGCGGTGAAGACATAATGAGGTCACCTGATACAGTCAGTCACTCCACTGTACGTGTCTTCTGTGCTGCCTCGGTTCAGCGACTGCAGTCTAGTCTTTATCACTGCAACACACACAGAGCTCAGGTGAACATATAACATCAACCGACGGTGCACAAATTGCTGTAACAATGTCCCACTGCTCACCATCAACAGGGTTGACAGCAACAGCCGCTGTGCTCCCCGCAAGGCAGCCTGATATAAATGACACGTAGAAAGGAGCGGGCCCGTCTGCGCCTCTTTTACCCAGATTATTCAGGTTGGCAAAAAGGGGGAAATAGATAATGGAGAAAGGGACATCCCTACAAAAAGAGACAATTAAGACAGATGATCAGATTAAGTTGCATGAACAGCTGGTTGGTAAAATTGCCACCGAGTTGCCAGATGTGTTTTACCTGAGCAATGTGGCGCCAAGGCCTTTGTACAGCCCAGCGATACCCTTTTCCCTCAGTAATTCTCTGGTGAGCTGCATGGCTGTTGGGGACTTGGTCTCAACAGTTCCTGCTGCCACCGTCTCTGGCATCAGCTTCCTCTGAGCCGCTACAGAGCATAAGAAATACAACATTAACAACAGCAAAAAGTTTCATATGAAGCTACTGGAATCACACTATGCTAAGAGCAGGTATATGGGGAGACATTTTGATTTCATAACAGTAAGAAGAAAGCAGAATAGAGCTGTTGTAATCTGTGACATGACCACATGAGGCCACTGTTTCTCCAGTTAATCACTTCATTCTCTGCTAAACCACCACATGGATCTCACTTCCTCTTACCAATTCGTCCAGCGTCTTGGAGCTGGATTTTCAACATCTCCATAGGAGTTGTGACAATAACCTGCGACAAAACCAAATGAAAGTGTCAGGTAACACTGCTGAAATATGCGCAGTGCGAACAAATCTGATGAGTTTTCCTACATGTGACTGTGAAGTCATTTCAAAGTCCTAGTTTAGGACTCATTAGCATTGAGTGTGTCAAACAAAAGCAGCGTCTCGTGTAAATCTACTGGCATCCCTTTGCTAAATGTCAACTCTTGTTTTCCTCTGTAATCCACACAATAGTAACTAGTTAATTGGATTAAGGGTGAGATGGCCATGTTCTCAGCTGCAATCTTAATCCAAGGTCTGCTACACTTAATCTAATCACGTTCCTCAGGCTTGAAGCCTTTGCCCTCATTGACAAGAGGCATTTCCCTCTGACTCACTCACTCAGCGCACATGGCCAAGCACTCTCACGTCTTATCTGATCACTCAAATCTAGCCGCCATTGTATCGCCTGCGAACGGGACAACATTTCAGTGATTAAAAATCATTCATGAAAATAGAGGTCACACTCAGATCACAGATAACAGGGAACAATTTGCAGAGACAAACTGCGAGCATGCCTCTGCAACTACCACCTCTCCATATGTACGTGGTGGTGGCTAATTCTGGCTGCAGGCCGTGACAAATGAGGCTGAGGCTCCATGGTTTGCGTGTGAGCTGACACCGTCAGCGCGATGGAGAACAGGAGGATTCAACTCAAGCAGCACCTCGCTGACTTACCTGGCATGTACCTGCTCCGCACCCAGCCAGCATCTCTTTGAACAGAGTGAGTTTTCTGAGAAAAGAAGAAGAAAAGAAGAAGAAGAAACGATCAAATTAAAGGACAGACAAGACTGACAGTGTGACAGACAGACAACTTTATTTGTGCAAAAGGAGTTGTCACCACCTGCACTGGTGATGCTAATCTTTGCCTTTCATAGGTCCCTATCAACATGTCAGGCACAAGGACAGATTAATAATTCACAAGGTGAGCGGCAGGGCCAGACGAGTCAATCATTCATCAGCCTGCATGTTTGCCACCATAGAGACAGAGACGGATGCCCCAGAAACCTTCAGGTTTATCTTTGCAGACAATGCTCATGGGGAACAATGGCCACTTGAGTTTGGTTCAGCGACACCAGATGATGGTTGCTAACGTCTGACAAGAGACACCGTTATGTGCTAATTATCCTTGGTGACGTGATTCCAGACAGGACCTCTGCTGACAAAACACACAAGCAATTCTGTATTTTTAAATCAGACTGTTAGCAAACCGCTGTGAAATGCTTGGAGGAGATGACAGAACGGCGGCGGATTAACTAGAAGCTCGGTGAGAATACGGACAGCTAATGTGTCAGGTTACACGTTAGTAAACACGCCGGTTAATCAGAGAGTGAATGAGGGGAGTGGGTGTGTGTCAGTCAGCCTGTCAGCACTTTCATGCCTTACCCATCCTTGGAGAGGTGATGCCTGAAGAAGTCGTTGGCAGCCAATTTGATGGCTTTTTCTGGCGTGACTAGTGTTAAGTTCACCGCCGCTCCTGGGAGGATGAAAAGGGCATTGACGAAGAAAAAGAAATAGGAAGAAACAGACAAGGGAGAGAGAGAGAATGAGGCACTCTACGGTGGAAAGCCTTCCAGATAATTGCCTGTAATTTGATGTCTGTGGCCCCACAACGAAGGTGAAATCAGAATCCTGTGCCACTTAATAAATTTCACAAGCATCGCCTGTCAAAGTTAAACACTTACCTCGGTACATCCCAAAATACCCTTCTGACCGGATGGTCTTAATAAGGCAGTCTGACCTGAAATATAACAGAAAAATGTGGTGTGTTAGTCAAAGTGCAGCCGGAGACTCTGATGGCAAGCTGGATGATACTCCTATTGGTTCAGACCACATGTAGGCAACACGTTAGAGACTGTTCATATGAAGAACGGAGAAATCTCATACATGCTGGTGTAAAGGCGAGATCCATTTTGCTGGTTTTGCAAGCGAGTCTTGGCCAGGTCAATGGGAAACACACAGGTCACTCCAATCAGGCCAGCGATCCCCCCATTGATTAATTTGGCAGGCAAACTGGATGACGGTGAGGACCGTGGAGGAAGAAACAGGAAATATGACATCAATAGATGAAAACAAGGCCACAGCGCTGCTATGTGCTGCCACTCCACATTCAGCCTTACCTGATCTGCTTGTCAGCCATTTATATCAGGCCCTGACTGGTCAAAGTGTCAATCTGTGTGTTAGCTAGACACTCGGTAGGTCGCCCTTGTCTTTTGTTGTTTGTTCCAGGAGTGTGCTGCTGTCCTCTGATTATGCTTTGTCCACTCGTCTCCTTGCGGTTGTTGTCAGATCAAGTTCGAGGATTTCTGCACAGAAATAGGAAAGAACCTTTTAAACACTCTCACAAAGTGGCTGCTAACAAAATAGAGGAATAGCACATGATCAAAGTTAGAAGGAAGCAATGTTGCCTGCAACATAGACTTGGTTTTGCACCACCTAAAATACACTGCAAAAATGCAAACAGCAGCAGCACAATCTATACCACTTAGTTTGAGCTGCCACCTACAAGGTTGTTTTCATTATCAGTTATTAGTCGTTTGGTCTATATGTGTCCATCATCATCATCAATTTCCTCCAGCCCAAGGTGGTGTGATTTAATTGCTTGTCTTGTTACATTACGATCAATTGGCAGACGCTACTGTCCAAAGGAACAGAAGCTACAGGTCATCTAAAACTGCAAGTGCAACTCTCCCAAATTAACCGTGAAAAGCCTTGCATAGAGCTGCATCATTAGTGAGCTGTGAGATGGAAGCGCTGGCGTGAAAAACAGGTTCTTGACCTACAGTGAACAATGGGCAGTGACTCTGCTGTCTTCAGTGGGTGAGTTTATTCCACCACAGTGTAACCCACAAATTACCAAGGAAAGAAATGGTGTTTTTGCTTTCCCAAAACTGTCTGAGTGGAAGAATCCTAAAATGCTGGCTTGGTATTTTAATGCAGATGTTTTAGAAAAATGAGTATTCTGACTCACAGCTGAGTAACCAACCAAATGTGGTGTGGCGATTCAGCAGCATTAAGCCTTAGCCTGGTATGGCCGACTAACAACACACCAACAACATGCTCACAGCACTGCTCTATGCTAGTTAGGCAACTGAAACTAAAGAAACAACTCATGAAACACCACAGATGAATGCACGAGCAGCTGCCACACAGCTTAAAGAAACCTATTTAAAAGTTAACAGTCCGACCAACAATCCAAAACCCAGATATTCAGAAGAAAAGCAGCCAATACTCACAATTGACAAGCCGGACTAGAAGGAATGTTTGGTATTAATCCTTGAAAAATAATCATTCAACTAACTAAACCAGCACTACAAACTGTGTTTGTCACTTATTAATCCCTAAATAAGGACAATGGCACAGGACACATGTCAACAGTTTACAACGGCAGCACAAATTTGGCAAATAGCTGCTCAAAAATAGAGCTTTAGACATCAGTGTGGAGGGATTACTTTCTGTTAAACAAATGATCGTCAATGGAACATCTGTGCGTCATGCGTCCTTGAGCACTCATGTTTTATGCAAACGCTCCAACACTGTGAAACTGAAGTCACATTAGAGCACCGCTATCCTTTGGATGCTGAAACAGTCATGTTTGAGCAAACAGATGAAATATCTCTAATGTGGCCAAGATGCTCACCATTTTTGGAGCAGATTGCCCTCAATATGAAAAAAACGCATCCAATTTCCCATTTTATTCTCTCCACCCCCTCCATCCACCAATCACATCCTGCCTCTGCGTATGCAACCTGCCTCCTCCTCTCTCCTCCTCACCAGCCCTCCCCCATCATTTCCCTCAGTCACGAGTCACGACTCTCAAACACAGCTTTTCCGGCTCAGATCTTTGCTGACTTGTGGGTTTTTTTAGAGAAGTGCGTACACTCGTAGGACACCAGTATCACTAATTCCTCAGATTCCGTTTCAGAGGGACTGCGCACAGCGTTGGTGAAAGGTTCGATTTCGATATCTCTGCATGAATGCAGCTGCGGTCTGGTATGTTTAGTTTGGATGGGGACTTGAGGCCCTGGCTGGCTGCTCCAGAGGTGCAGCAGGGAGGAGGAGAGGAGGTGTCAGTGAGGTCAGTGAGCCGCCTCTCTGGTCTCTGTTGGCTGGTTGTTCTCCTCCCTGCTCCCTGGAGCTTCACACAGCCGACTTCACAGCCCTCTCATCTCCCTCTGACTGCTCATGGACCTCACCATTTTCCCAGCCAGCTTCTCACATAACTGCATGCTTCTTTCACGTCCCTATTTCCGGTCACTGACTTCCTCCTGAATATGCTGTTTACTCAACAATCACTGCACTGATTTTTCTTAGTACCACATTTTACAGAAGACAATATGTTTTGTCGGTAGAGGAGAAAATATAAGGGTTGTAAAGAGCACTGCAGTCTTCCATGAGTCACCCATCAAGCTGACATCTCCCTCCTTTCTCACCATGCTTGCGGCGTCCACTTCAGTTCATCCACACCACACAACTGTGTCTGCACCAGAATATTTATTTGACCCACAGCCATAGCCTGGCTGGACTCTCTTGTCACGACAATTGGAGTCTGTGCGGAAACAACTGGCCACAGTGTGCAGTGTGCACAGCACAGCAACATCAGCCATCAACAAAATCTCCAAGAAATTCCTTTAATTTTCAGAGCAAAAGAAAAACTAACAAAAGGGCCAAAAACCTGCATGGCAATCTGTAATCAGACCAGATTACAAAGACCAAAAAGGAAAAAAAAAACATTTAAAGTGACTGAAAACTTCTTTATCAAAGACACACATATGCGCGCACACACACAGAGGTCATATTTTGAGTTTGTACCCTACAGCAGATAAGCACTGATGAGTAAACAATCGCTGAGGAGATTATGCAACTATGCAGCCACGCAGAACCTTTAACTTCAAACTTCGCCCAGCCCTCTAGACCAACTATAGGACGCACTAGATTAAAGAGCTACTAAAGAGGCCGGGCACGGGCAGATAACCGCTCTGTTTTTGACCCTTGTTCATCATTTCAACTTGAGCAATGAGGCAATAAACACTGACGAGGACACTTATGTTGAACCTTGTCAGTAAAGCAGAAGGCAATCTTAGAGGTAAAGGCTATTCAATTAACTTTAACTTTTCAAATATGTTCACCCACGGTCCAGTGTTTAAAGTCAAATGCTTGGAGATAATGATCCAGTAATCCCAGAGCAGAGGGTGTGTCAGCATACAGAATTAAAAGCCATTCATGGTGAATGACACCACCTTATATGAAGGGCTATAATAATAAAATAACATATCTAACAGACACAGAGATCATAAATATGATACTTGCTTTCTTAAGTCTTCTGACTCACTTGGAAGAACGAATAACAATGACTATTATGTAATGTGCTGATTCTTATGTAATTAAGATATCCTGTAGTTGAGGTAATATGTGGAAGAATGTGATGAATAAAATGCTCATAACACATGTTCTTAAATCTTTGCGAATGGAATTTCATCTTATTAAGATCAATCACTCACTGTGCATTTTTGGATAATCTAGATTTACGGTTTTCACTGGGATCATAGCTGACAGCTGGCATGGTAAGAGGAAAATTTCACTTTCCTTTTCTGACATTTTCAATCATTATAAGCGAAGATGAGAAGCTGTCTGCAGATACGGGAAATCTGGAGACAAATCCACAGAAGTTTTCCTATGCAAAACTCAATGCAAATCATATTCCTTTCATTCAAATCAACCAGAGGGAAATTTACCTTATTTATCACAGCTCCTCGACTACCTCTCTGTCCTCGAGTGCCAAGCAGAGTAAAGGTCTTGCTGACTAAATGCCCGTGAGCTTGGTGATTGACGGGGGAAGTGAGTACCTATAGTGACAAAGCACTGTGCTGGTCAGCACTTCATTCACGTGACTGTCAAGAAAGGAAAATCACACGGGCCCTTCCTCATAAGCTTAGAGCAGGCTGTTGTTACCAGTCCATCTGCCACACACGAACTGGTTTGATTAACACACTGTGAGCACTAAGCCATCAACCGAGGAAATGCACTGAGAACTGTTTCAGACACACAAGTGTGTTACTGCGATCCTCCATCAGATGTCAAGTACTTCTCTCAGCTGCAGGAGCACAAAGGCCAGATCGAATATACAGCCCAATCTGCCCACTTTTACATTCCTTCTGGGGCCATTCTTTTCTAGCATTCAGTAATTTGCGGGCATCATTTAAGTATACTGAAAAGCTACTGTGAGCTAGTATTATATCACTTAATTCCTTATATGTGTTAGTTGCATCTGACTCGATTTTAAATAATTCTCTGCGTTGGCTGCTGTATTTCTACCATTCTTCACGATAAACCTGACAGCTGCTATGGCGCTAATATCATGCTTTTCTTAATTTATTTATTTAACCGGTTTATAAGATGCAGTCTATTTTTGGACACCTACAGCACTGCGGAAACAAGGGATGAAATTTGTGGTGTCACAGATAAATCTGATTACTATTCCCTCTTCCCTACAGCATCAGGATTATAAACCTAATACCTACTTATGAAAGCTCTCTCGCAATCTCCATTTACAACCAGTGGAGTGAGAGTTATGATCTAGGCACAGCGGATGCATTTCCACGACAAGTCCTCTACGCGGGTTCGTATTGCTGCCATTAAACCTGCACAGTAATGCATTGTTGTAATCACCTGCTGTAGATCAGAAATAACAGTTCAACTTCCAGGCAGCAAGAAAGGCCCTTTGGTGGAGAGGTGGTGTAGTGTTTAGTCCTCTGACACCACAGGTATCCCTGGTGGCCCAGTTTCTAAAATCACCTGGGGTTTTTCTCTTGCATATCCTCTGTTTTGCCTCCCTCTCAGCTTTCCTACAACCTTGATAGGAAAATAATAATACCACTATGTGTCGGCTTTCCATAGACAGACAGCCAAATGCGGCATTGAAGCATCTGATTACAGTTTGCAGATTAAAGTGAGGCCTTGAATGGCCTGAAGGACCAACATTTGCACAACAGCACAGCATCTTCCCACATGCATGGCTATACGTCATTTCCATTCAGGACGCATAGACCAGTGACATTTAGGAGTCCTTGGCTCTGGGATTTTAGCAGGCAAGGCTATATATGTGTAGCCTTGCATGCAGAGTAAATTAATATTTAACACAGTGTTGTTGTTTCCACTGAATGAAAGCCAAAAAGGTACAAAAGTTCCACTGGAAAGCATAGGATGTCACCTTACACCCAAGAATGGCTCACCTCATCAATTATTTCAAGGCTGCAGGAATGCTTTAGTACACTGCTGGCCTCAACATAACCTATCCAGCACACTGGGAACTCTAAAAAAAAAAAAAAAGTTGCTTCTTCTAAAAACATGCATTGCTCGACATCTTGCTCAACAGTGAAATGTCCTCTAATGTGTGCTTTTGAGGAGTTTGGGGCCTCAGCAGAGATGAGGGGGTAAATAGAAAAGCAAGGTGGGTAAAATCCCAGGAATGATGTGAGTGCAATACTCCATCTCACCTTCCTTTCATCCTGCACTAAGAAGATACCAGCATGTTAATGTTTAGCTAGTCTGTCTGTCAGAGGTGAGGAGCTTCACTCTTCTCTACCAATGAAAAAGGAGGTGGTACAGATTAAGTGGGTTTACCCTCCACTACCACCATCCCAGCCCACATGATGATTACACCCTCAGCACTCAGCAGAGACAGGTGTCATGCCAAAAACTGAGCGTCTGCCAAAAACTGAGCCTATCGCCCAATTTAGACCTATACAGCTGCTTTTATCTGGATTGGATCAAACAGTCCTGATCTGCAAATGCACATAACTTTAATGTCCATGGTAATAGCAAACATTAACATTTCTTGTACCCGATTAATCACAAATGGTGGCCAAAGAAGTGCAGTTTATAGCGTAATCAAGCATGACACTTATGTGTTTATAGGAAATACTAGAAATGCTATACTAATGTTTCTGATGTTTCTATGTGTTTAAGATGTATCATATCATTGTTTAGGCCTATATTTGTAAACTAGACTGTATTAACATGATTTACTGACGGGTTGTATATAAATTAAAGAAATCATCTCTTTTGCTATCATTCTTATGACTGCATTATTTCACCTGCCAGACTCTAACCAATCCAATCATTTTTACCTGTTAAAGCAGAAAACCGACGGCAAACCGACGGTTCTTAGCGGATCACTTTTTGGCACGGCCGGCAGGGGGCGACAACAGCGGCCCTTTGCAGGTCTGAGAGACGTTCGGTATCTGGTCTGGTTACTCTGTGGCAACATCCAAAACCGAGCCAGCTTTAATGTCCACACAAGCCATGAAACAAACCATGAAACTCGGGATAACATGTCTTTAAAATACTAATGAATAACCGTTACACCTGTGCCCAAAGGCTCGCCGGCTTCGGGGGCAAAATATGACAACGCACATTAACCAGCATATTACCATCCTCTGGATAACCGTTATTCGTGATTCACAACGTTAATGTCGACACCGTAACGTTAACGTAACAGTCTGTAATAGGACTGCGGTTAATGTTACATCTTTGAACCCACCATATGTTGAAAATGTTAGCTTTGACACATAACGGAAAAAGCTGCCTCTCACATACAATCACATCCCAGTCTGAAATACTAGCTAGCATTCCATGCCGCGATATCCCACGTATTTTACAGGACGTTCAACTAAACACGTCGCATTCACGTTACTCTCAGGTAAGATTTTTAACGGCTTCAAGGCAATACACATAATTTCTGAATGAGACCCCCGCCAACAACACTTCAGCGTTAACTGCATCCCTTTATCTACATACCGCATACACAGAGCCGTTTCCGTTATGTCTCCCGGTGTGGTTGCGGTTTGAAATCAAAGCCTTTTACTGTCTATCTCTGGCTGACAGACCGACAGCAGCTAACCTACCGGCGTTACTAGCATTTGAGTCCAGCGGAGGGAGGTGCAAGAGGTGGGAGTGAGAGCAGGCAGGGAGGGAGGGAGGGAGGGAGGGAGACAGGAACAGCCTGGCTGCGATGGAGTAGGAGTGAATAAAAAAAAGGGGGTTTTAACAAGGGTCCTCTAGTGGTCTGTAGTAGAAGTACACACACATATTTATTATTTGCAGTATAGGTGTAGGGGTGGGGGATGGGGACCAGCGTCATCGTGACGATTCAACCCGATGACCTTGAACACTAAAATAGAAAAATGGCTGCAGTTGAAATATTGGGGATGAGGCGCAGCATGCAGCAATAAACGTGTGTGAAACAACCAATGACTCACTGCAGGACCCTCAGCTGAAAGTGAAAAAAAAACGACACATTTCTTTATATCACAGATTTACTAGAGATGAAAATTCATAGACATATAAAAACTGAAGGTCCTGATTTGCTGCAGGTGAGCTGGTTTCTAGGTGACCAAAGGCACACAAGGAGGACATTAAATCAACCATAAAAACAGTCCCACAGCTCCCAGTGTTTGCTCTGCCTCTCCACTCTGAACAGGTATTAGTGAATTTCATGGAATTCAATGTCACTGTTCTGCCAAGAAATTACAAAAAACATGAAAGGTAATGGAAATAAAGAGTCACAGTAAGTCACAATTATAGAGATACAAAAAGATGACATTGTCAAAAGTCTGACTGATCAGTCAAAATTGAGGCTCCATGTCAAAATGATGAAATACTAAATCAAAATTCTGATATACTAAGTCCAAATTATGATGAGTTAAAGATGAGATACTACTGTAATTCAAAATCCTGACATAGTAACTCAAAAATATTAGATATGAGTAAAAGATGTTCTTAGTATCTCATAATTTTGACTTAACATGAGTATTTCATCATATGACATGTCATCTTTTTTTTTTCTCCATTCTTCCTGGCAGGAATGGGCATCCACAGTATTGTCTTTCCTACTGAGACAGTTCTTAAAAAGTGGTGAAAACAAAGCCACAGGCCATTATCCGTTTCACTTGTGTCCTGTAGGTCTCGTGAAAGGTGCCGCAAGCTGGTGGTTGGCTATCATGATTGTGAAAAAGAGAGATGCTTTTGTACTCCAGGACAGTTCTTTAAACAGCAGGATGAGATGATGAGGGACACTGTATACAGATTGCTCAAGTGCAAGTCAGCCATCTGCACTCAGCGTGGGTTGATCTCCTGTTGTGTTTCACCAAGGGAGGAGCCCTCTGCTTCCAGACCTACTCTCCTCAGTGACTCTGAGTACTTTCTCCTACCTATACTGACAATGTCCTCAATCTCATCTGCCAGGTCCCTCCTGTTGCTCTCTATCATAGCTGCCACCAGCCTCGACACCGACCCTGGTCCTGCATTCCTCTGTCCCCGGGCCCAGTGGAACAGCATGTCCAGCACCAAGGCTCCCAAATTGTCCCTGGTGGGGACAGAACATACACAAGATATTTTATATTGGCTCCAGTGACCTATCAAAGGAAAAATAACTATGTGAATATATATATATAAAAATCTAAAATATTGGCATTTCTCACATGACCGCAAGTCTATTTTTTTTATTCTATTTTTCTCCTGTCTATTCGTGTTGGGGCTTGTCATTAAGGGGTGATGGTGGGTCCCCAAGCCAGACCAGTTGAGAACCACTGCCTTAAAGTACCACTTAGACAGCACTACTTCCTGTTTTTCAGTGAACCTTCATATTTGACTCTATTTTGCACTTCTTTTATTTAAGGGATATGTCACAATATTTGCTAATTTAATCACTTTTGCAGGACGTTTTCATACAAGAATCCATTTTTATGTTGCATCCTTTGGGATGGTGGGAATGCTCTAATTAAACCCTGGCGCGCATCAAATTTTCAGCCTAGCTTGAAGTCTGTTTTAAAGAGGTGGTCTGATCAGTTCCAGGTGAACTCTGGGGAAGTTCAGTTGAATGCTGCCAACTGCAGGTTGAGGAGGGGGTTTACGACCTACTGCACATGGTTTTTATTCACCATAATACCTGCCCGGTGATCATTTTAGATTATAAATAATCGTTAATTGAGGGCTGTCCTGCACCTGTGCACACTTGGCCATGACCTAATTAACACAATGGTAGAGACACACTGACCAATAACTGCCAAGGGACGACGGGATTTTACCATATTTCATTGGACAAAACAGTAGGCAGTTTTATAACCTGATTGACTGCAGCTCACAGTCTCTCAAGCTCCTGGCAGGGAGGCACAAATACACCTGTTTATACAGACTCAGTTTTACTACAATGCAACTCAGGTTTGTAGCAGCTGTCTTAATTGCAATAATATGCAACAACAAATTATATTGTTTTACACAATTTTCTATCCTGCCAAGATTTGGAGGCTACGTGAAACTGCAGCCATTGAGGCGGAAAATTCAAGGACATTTACAATAAAATAAAGCAATGACGCTGCTTCAATACAGTTAAGCTATCATCTGATTTCACCTATGGATTTCTTTCTTTCTATCTCTGTTAGTGACATGTAACCTAGTCTGTGTAGCCAATGCTGTTCTAAGTGAACAGGTTAGGCTATAACACCGCTAACATTCCAACACATCGCCAGCGCACTAAGCTGGCTCTGCAGGTTGAGAAGCCATAGGCTCACCTGTGGTGTCTCAAAAAATGCAAGCCACTGGCTCAGAGCATATGGTCTGATGAGCCCGTCTCACTGGGGTGCTCGTTTTCAAGTGAAGGGGGTGGAGAAAAATCCTCCACCTCATTACTTCAGTTGGAGTGACCGCTATCGCTATCCATGCTAATGATACTGACCTTGACACTTATGCTAGAATGACAATGTGTTTGCAATGGTAATGGATTAGGCCCAACTGGTGATCACCGCCCTGTTCTGTCTGAGAAAGAACATTAATTGAAAAACAGGAAGTAACACTGGCTGGAGTGGTACTTTAAAAACATATGATATGAAACGTATTGGCACAGCCTCTTCAAGTGTGGCATTAGATTCTCCATGCAGATGGATTGTAGACCATGTATAAACTGTAGATGTGTGTGCATCCAGTTTTGGAGATTTAGGCTATGTGCTACCTGTTTCCAAAGGAAAACATTTATTGGGTAACGTCCATCAAACACACAAATAATTGAAGTGACATGTGACTGAATTCTTATCTAAAAACCTTACACAGAAAACCATTTTAGTATATATTTGTATGTTTTTACATCATGCATTTTTCCTCCGCCTCCAGGATGCAACATGAGAGGTTTTCTGAGCATGAGGAGAAGGGGGAGGGACAGATGAGCATCAGTCTGTGTGTAATCTCCTGCAGTGTCCCAGATGGCTTAGTGATGGCTGACAGTGCAGATTAAAACAATCAAAATTCTCTACCATTTCTCTCCCACTGCGGTTTTCTTTCAGTCACATTACATCTCACTCCATCTTGTCCCCTGGAGGCTTTGGCTGTGCTAACATGTGTGCACGCACTGGTTACATCATCATTCACTCATGCAGAGATGCTTTAAACATGTTCATTTTGATCCACATCTCTCTTACACGTTTACACAAGTCAGGTTGAGATAATCCTGATTCTATAATAGATTCATTTTTATGTTCTTGCTTTCTGAGTTCTGCTTTCAAATGAATGTGTACCTAACCTCTTCAATTAATATCAACATCCTCTAAATTACCAATATTGTTAAGAAATTTTCGTCATGTCCTACCTGTACTTATACTGGATGCGGTCCAACTCCTGGTAGCTTAAGCCAAGATTGATGCCAATAACACGCCAGTCCTGTCCAATCTGAAGAGAGATGGACAGCAAGTTGGCTTCTGTCAGGTAGCCGCTCTCGGGGTCACCCAGGTTCAGAGGAGGGTACTGGAGATCTTCCATGATAAAATGATTTTCGGAGTTTAGAGCCTATGACAAAAACAGAGATGGGATAAATATGTGCAGTCCTTCCCTCAGGTCGTGATGTTATTTGTGGGTAGCATCTAACAAGCACAACAGTACAACTAATATGTATGGGAGGAAAGGTGTACATATTTTATTTCTATTTAAAAACAAAATACACATATTTTAATATTTTATCATGTAAGGATACCAACAGGTTCATACAAATTAATTTACTATCGAGAGATAAAAAATCTATATATTATTATATGAAATAAGGAAAAACAAACTGTCACTCCAACTGACAGGAAGTCTGAGTGGTAAAGTTGCAAGCCACTGGCTGTCATGTCCTTTCCTCTTTCTCGCCACTTCCTCTGGCAGATTGTTGGGAATCTCCCCTCTATAAAAAGACACCTGTAACAGAGGTATCAAACACATTTTCAATGTGTTGTCCCAACGGTGCTTGCAGACTCATTCATGGGACAAAATAACAACAGCACTTCTAACTGGCACTGATCCGCAGTGAACTGGTACATTTTACACTGACTGACCACAGCAGCAGAAACAGAGAATGTAGGTCAATAAATGATGCTAACTAACACCAAAAGAAAAAAACATAAATCCTAAAAAAACGGCCTCATATTTTACCAACACATTTCTGACACCGTCACAAACAAGGCAGTGTTTAATAAAGGATTAATTTGGATTGTATTACAGTGTGCAGCAGTTTCTACTGTCTGGTCACTTAAAGCCCTTTTCACACTGGATTTATGTGTCAGAGGTGGGGTGACTTTAACATTAGCTGCTCCGGTCAGTGATTTTAATCCACTCAGGACTGCGTACGTGGGTAATTATTCACCCTCGCCCCAGTAATACAGTACAACCACCATTAGCCACTGTTTTTCTGCGAACTCGCTGGTCCCCCTGTAATCTCAATCCTGTACGGAGCGTCGTCCTTGTATTTTAAAGTGGATTTTTCCACAGGAAGAGCTGCTGGCCCTCTCACTTTTTTCTGTTTTCATCAGGTCTGACCGCTTTAACTTTTGCATGAAAATATACTAAGTCTGAAAACATGTTTGCTAAACTGATGCTAACATGCTAACTTTAACATATAGACCTATTTGGGTGCCACTATGACAGCAGAAGAAATTAAGGGCATCAGGAGAATAAGACCCTGTTACTCATCAAATAGGCTGTAGGTAAGGCCCTGGTATTCTCTTTGGAGCCCTGTTTTTTCCTACATTCATTTATATCTTAGCGTCTTACCAAATCAACTAATAGCTGCTCCTGTCTGCAATGTACCCACGGATGTACTGACAACTATCACCGGATTACTTTGCGACTGAAGAAAATTTAAAAATGTGATGATTCTTAAGCAGGTTCTGAAGAGTCTTTTTCCATGATTTCTAAGTGGCTTCACAGAGCTTATTCATGACGGACACTGGAGATAATGACATCCTCGGGAAGTGTAAGTCACTCTGAATGATTTCAATATGTTTCATGTCTGTGTGTAAAGATTTGAATGAGGAATGACTCAGAGGAGGAGTATGATTTTTGACTCATTCACTTCACACAGTATCTTTGCTTCCCCCTCAACTCACCCACACCCCCCTGTGGGGGCTTTTGGCTCTCTCTTTTATCTTGCTCAATGTACATGTCTACTGCAGACTGATACAGTTACATTAGTTCAATTACAAAAGAATACAATTAATGTTTTATTCTCCACCTCCCCTTCGAATGTAAATCCTGTCCAAATGGGGTTTTAGTGTAGGATGTACTGTACTGTATGTAGATAAGCGATATGTACAATCTGTTACTTATTGTTTGTTCTAATATAATGTACACAAGGTCATGCAGTCCTTGCACCACCATGCAGTGAGGAAATATGAGATTCGCAAAGTGTGTTTGTTTATACGTGTACAGAGAGAAAACACAGCAGAAATCATTATTCTAGTCAGTGCACTTTCTTATCTGCTGAACATGACGTCTGTCTTACTTGTCCTCTCACTGGCCCCCTCTGACCCTGAGCTGGACAGATGTACACTTCCTTCAGATTCTTCAGGCTGGAGTAAAACACAAAACACAGTCTTCCCCCGACACAATCTGGCCTCTCTGGAGAAAAAGGGAAAATATCGTCTCAAGACTTCTTACAAATAGCAGTTTCAGGACAATTATTACACAACAGCACATCACAAGACCTTGGAAGGAAAGGGAGCAGGAGAAAAAAAACTGTTTATGTAAGAGAGAGCCTCAAAGAGGACTTCAGACCTGCGCTGATATCTAAGCCCCTCTCAAAGCCAGCAAAGAACTGCTCTCCTTCCAGGAGGTCACACAGATCTGAAGGCTGAGGCCCATCATATTGCTCTGACAAAGACTGCACTCTGCTGTCCACCTGAGGAGGAAGCATCACAATTGCTGTTTTGCATTTATGCATAAAGGTTAAGATTCAGTTCACACACATGATGACGAAGCTCAGACACCACAGAGCTGAGAGAAGAGGGCTGACATACAGGCTGTCCTTGGTGTCACTAGTACCATCAAAGAACACAGTTACAGCTCAGAGAGGAGGAGAATTACAAACCTTGTTAGAAGGTAAACACTGTAGCATAACTTGTGAAGGGTCAGTCTTCCGTTGGAGGACAAGGAACTGGACTTTGAACTGTTTTAGCCTTTGATAGACCTTCCTGACCACCCCACTAACACAGCGCTGAGTGGTGTACCACAGCCAGTACCTGTGAGGGTGCACACAAAGCTGTGTCAACACAATGTGAATGTATCAAAGCAAACACGCATTATGGGAATATACTAATAATAGCAATAATAATAGTAATCTTTATTTGTAAAGCACCTTTCACACAGGAAATGCAGCTCAAAGTGCTTTACAACAAAGAAATTGCATGGACATGGAAATTAAAACCTCACTGAATAATATGAAGAAAGCAGAGTGCATAGTATCAAGTAAAAGAAGTGCAGCAGTGCATAAGTGTAAAGCAAAGTGCATAGAATATACTACAAAAACTTACCAGGAGAAATGTGTGATGTAGAAAATGGCGTACAAATGGGTGACGTAGAGAGACACTTGCGATGTAATGTCAGTCCAGGTTTGGGCAGTGGGGTCTCCATGTAGCAGATGCAAACAGGACATGTCAACTGTGTGGCCTGCACAAGCACCACACAACGTTAACACATGCTAATATAAACATGTATGAGAATGAAGGTATATGGCACCCTGTACCTGTGACTCCAGATGGCAGAGGGACCTGAACTTTGATAGGCTGGAGGAAATCTATGCTGGGAGTCTGGGAGAGGCAGAGGAGAGGACTGACGCTGACCTGAGGATCACCACACAGTGCCTGAACCTCCGACACGGACACCTGCAGCACCTACAGAAAAAAACAAACTAAAGCCTTGCAAACCACAGGTACCTCGATGGCAAACCAATATAGACTTACATATACTGCAGCGCTACCTGTAAAGTTATAGTGCGAGTCTGCACGGTGGAGTCTGGAGGGAAGTGGAGTTTAATTCCAGAGTCAGAGCTGGACACCAGCAGAGCTCCAGCTGGTGTAACAGAGCAACTGTCCTTTACCGGACGGGACACTGCCATAAACCAAGAAAACTGCCGCACTGCGCAGCAGGCCAGCTGAAGGTACACCAAGAGGTCATTTTTTTCAACATTAATATTACAATTTGTACTACCAACAAAAAAATCTTAAATACAACTGTAACAAAATTCTTTATCAGTAGGAGGTTTCACACTTTACCCTGGCAGGACGTCCACCGGGGTGACTGCTATGGCTCTCGCTTCCTCTCCTTAGAGCAGTGGGCAGAGTGCTCCACGACTGTCCGTCAAACCTCCGCACGACCACCTCCCTTTTTCTTGTCCGATGATATGGCACACACACCTCCACCGGCTGTGAGGATTTCAAAGTTGAGGTACATTTATGTCACGCAAACGCAGGAAAGAAAACAGTCACAAGATGTAACAAGAATAAAACTCTTTCGAAAAACAACTGAAAGTGTTTGAGTATTTTCACATTAGTCTTCACAATATTCATTTAGAGTGCTCCTGCGATTTCTTATTGCACTTCCGTACATGCAATAAGAAATCCTGGCTTTTCGTCCCTGTTGGATCAAGTTCCAAAAACTCGATAAACGTGATAACATTAGATGCTCTGCTCCTGGTACATGACCATGTCTCTTAGGCTACATCCACACTAATATGCTTTCATCTTAAAACACATAACTTTTGCTACATTTATGCCTAACAGCGTTTTAGAAACCCTAAAAGTGAGACTTTCGGAAACTCTGCTGACCCCATTTTACTTCAACAACTTTGGGATTGTGTTGTAGTCTGGAAATGGATGAAGACATCTGGAAACAATGACGCAGACACCCACGTTCACTTTCCGATCGGGTTTTATCAGTTGCAACGTGTCCTTCCCTGATTCGTCACACCCCTAAAATATTTCCCTGACGCAATTAAATGACATCATCTCGTATGTTGCTGACCTTGTTGTCTATGTTAGCAGCTGTTGTGCAGTTAAATTCTGCATTTTATCATGCTACTATTTTTTTTTTACACCTTTAGAAATGTAATTCCATGAGGACGAAGTTCCAGTGGACGGCTGAGTAAGATGTCATGTTCCTCCAGCTTAATCCACTTCCTCTCTGGCCTTTTCTCTGCCCACTCCAGTCTTGTGGTTGTCATCAGGCATCCAGGGGGGAATAGCAGCTCAGCCCCCCCTGGGAGAAACACATGACATCCAGCAGACGAAACAGAGAAACTAAGGAGCAAAAGGAGCACAACATCTTTAATCTCAGTCAAAAACACCTTCACAGACAATATTACTGCTGAGATTTTGAAAATGTTTGTGTGTTCAGAGTAAACTGTACCCGTGCTGATTAAATGCGAGGTGCAACTCTGGAATTTTTGTTTCTGTTTCATCTGGCGAGAAAACAGTGATGCAACTCAGTATCTGATGGCAAATAATGGAAGCACTTTTCAATTTGAAGCCATTATATTTCTCTGCTCACCAGGTGTAGGAGGCAGGGGAGGAGGGGTTGGGGGTTGTCCCAAAGGATTGTCACGCACATCTATTTTCAGCAGAGACAGTTTGTCCAGGCAATGTGGGATCAGGCGGAGGTCATTGCTGTAAATGACAAGTTCCCTTAGGGAGAGGAGAGAGCCTGGGCAACAAAGAAGGGGCTATTTTTTACTGCTGCATTCATGAATTTAACTTAGATGAAACAATGAGACTTCCAGCTGATTACTGTGATGGTCTTTCATTGACACAACCACTCACCCTCACACCCTTACCCATGCTCTCTGGTAGCTGCTTCAGTTTGTTGTGGGACAATTCCAGCTTAACAAGCTCCTCCAGAGAACCAATTTCATCAGGTAGTTGCTGAAGGAGGTTATGTGAAACATCCAGTGTTTGTAGTGCTTTCAGCTCACCCAGACTCTGGGGGAGAGAGACCAGCTCGTTGGCCAGGAGGGAGAGGTAGGTGAGGGAGGACAGCAGGCCTATGTCAGGAGGCAAAGCTGAGAGGCGGTTGTGACAGAGGAGCAAAGAGGACAGTACAGGCAAGCAGAGAAGGCAGGATGGCAGACAGGTGAGCTGGTTGAAGGAAAGATCCAGGTGTACCAGATGAGAAAGGGAGGAGATGGATGAGGGCAAAGTGGTGAGGAGGCCAGGCAGTGGATCACCTTGCGAGTCATAAAAACAGTGTCCTTGAATTAAGAGAAAAAAGTGCAGTTAGAAGCAAAAAGATTGGAGCAAAGCAAGGAAAAACACAGAGAATGAAGCCCAGATTATAATGTATTAACACAGTATGTACTGCATCTTCTTTTGTATGTCAAAAGACCAAGGATAAAAACTACAATGAATTAAGCACTTAAGGCTCTGAGCTAACCACATGGAATTAAGCATACAAGTACCACGAACAGCCAGTGAGCGCAGCTGTGCCAGATGAGGTAGGACATCCATTGCACCATCCAAGCCTGGCTTATCCTCAGAGCCCAGTCTCAGGTACTGGAGGCCCCTCAGCTGCTCTGGGATGGACCTCCAAAGCAGAGGCAGCGCCGCTGCTCCTCCCTGGTACACATCCAGGGTCAGCCTTGTATCAGTCAACACAGCTGCGAGCTCCACGGTGGGAGGCAAGGGTGGAGTCAGAGACAAGACCGAGGAAGAGGAAGACGAGGATGAAGATAAATTGGGATGATGATGGGTGGAGGAGTAAGATGAGGAGAGGCTTGATATGGAAGGATCACAGGTGTCCATGAGGCTGGAGGGAGACACAGAGGGAGCATCCCTCTCTGGCTCAACAGCTTCTGCCTGACCATCAGATAACAGAACATCTGATACAGCTGGTCCAGTCTTCCTTTCTGGTTTCTCCTGATCCAGGAACACAAGTCCTCTCCAGAGTCTCACAGCCAAAATGTCCGTAGAAGGGTCTTTGGATTCTGTTCCCGCTGGGTTACGTACAGGTGTCAATTCGTCTTCTTCAGTCTCTGACCTGTAAGGCTTCATCATCCAACCGGCTTCCTGGTCCCCATCTTCATCAGGAGCAGCCCCTTCCTCGCTGCTTCTCTCCATTGAAGCTGCTGTTTATAACACAGCTAGCTAACAGTGTCCTACCGGTCCAGTACTGCTCCGAGGTTGTCTTTCTGCATGATGCGTCTGTCTGATGTGTCACTGTCATTAAAGCCAGATGGAGCTAAATGACAAAAGCGACGAAGGACATTTTACTGGACATGTTTGCTGAGTACGTCGCTGTAACAGTTACAGTATTGTTAGCCCTTAGCTAGCCACAGTTATGTTGTAGCCTCATCATATTTCCGTGAATTTATATAAAATAACATCTGCTGGCCTCTGTGGCTTCGTTAGTGACCTCTATATTCCGCTTCTAATGATACTTATAAGCTAATGTAGCATAGTGTTATGTTTGCTAAATAATGTGTAACATAACTCATTAGGTTAACCTGCTTCTCCAATCTGTCCTCTCCAGCCGCCACTGTGCTCACTTCCTCCTGCCCGACAATGTTTTGAAAGAAAACGCTTCGCATTCCATTGGGGACGTTCGTTTTTTCACTATATCTCCCACGGAAGCACGACGGGAGGAACCTAGTCTTCTGTATCAGTTTGAAAGTAGGGAGCCCCGCCTCTCCGGTTGCTCCTGGATTTAACAACGAGCGCCTTCATGCTAGCGCCGCCAAAGTTTCAACTCAGGGCGGGACGGTTGAGTCTCGTCAACGTGTGCACTGGCTGTCTGTGCCTGTTCGGCCATCAGGTGGCGCTGTTAATCAGCTCCACCAACAAGTTTCACAGTGTGGTGGTGTGTGTATTACTGATTTCCATGCAGTACCCAACACACACACACACACACACACACACACACACACACGGCTCACAGTGTAAACAGTTAAATTATATTAAATTAAAACGTTTACAGCTTAATTCAAGAGGTGCTTGTTAGGCTTCTTTTGCTCAAACATCCATCTGTTTATCATGAGATAAATGTTGAATTTTAGAGATTAATTTCTTTAAATATAATAGGCAGACACATTAGTGAATTTAATCACAAAAGTAGTACTTCAAGTACTACTTTTAAAAATACAATAATTCATTTATAATTTAAAGACTCAATATGTTTGTTTGTTTTTTTCAAATTTAGTCTATTAAACTTATAATGCACAATTCAAATTTTGATTAAAGTAAGATAAAACTTATGTATCTTTATACATACATATATGATTGGCCGGCACAGGAGCTGACTGCTGCAGACAGTCAAGACTGCACAGAAAATCACTGGTTACAACCTGTCTTCCATGCAGGAGCACTGCAGACGCAACACATGACAGACTGACACAAGAGCAGTTTCTTCGCACAGGCTATCACTCTGGTGATCAGTTAAATCTGTAACACAGTGTTGATGACTGTCTGTCAATAAAACATCCACTTACTTCCATTATAGATTATATTTTGTCAGTTTAAATGCACCATTTACATATCATCATGCATTGTCACTGTCAGTGTATATTGTATGCTGTATCTTCTGTGTATAGACATGTATTCCTGGCTGTTCTTTGCCTTTGTTCAGTTTTGTTGTCCTTGTTCTTAGCTGTTATGTCTATTCCTGTGTAAGTAGACTGTGAGCAACGGAAAAAAAATCTGATTCTGATTCTCATCATTTTTGTCTGAACTGTCATTCTTCTTCAAAAGGATAACACATCTTGTTTTTATCTCATAACCCCTTTGTGACCCGTCAGTACAAACTGCACTGCATATTGGTCAAGAAATTTTGTCAAAAGTTCATCTCTGTTGTGGAAACCATTTACTTATGTAGAAAAGAATTTGTTCCATTCAGATGCAATAACAAAAACTGCCCAGAAAACCTCCCAGCGCGGCTGTCATCATCCGGTCAGACACATATCACCTTTTGAGTCACTTTTCTTGGAACTCAGCCAGAATGACTTTTCTTCTCATGAATCTGTGCGACTCCTTGGAAATAAACACAAGTTAAATCCTTTTTTTTTTTTCAAATGTTTATTCAAATGTGTTTTCACAATGATACAAATGTGTTAACTTTAATGTTCAAAAACTTTTAATTAGGGTTCATGCCCCAAAGGATCAAATTATTGTTAGGATTGTTATTACTGAGCTGCATCATCTCAAATTGCTTCCCAAGATGTATGATCCCAGTTGGGCAGATGGTGGCGCTGTAATTAAGGCCCAGAAATCCAATGTTGGAGAGGCCACACACACCGCAAGTCTGACTGACTTGAAGTTGGACATACAACTGCAGCTTGATGTGCTCTACAAAAATAAATGCTTGGACCATAAAAGTCCACCATGTTGGACTTTGTGTCATTTAGATTTTTTTTGAACATCAGTAATGTGAACAGAACTTGTTGGATTTTGACAGCATCAACAACAAAATGTGCTTTTATTGGCTTAGTGTTTTTTGTTATTAGCCCCCCTGATGTCATCAAGCAGACTGATTCACTGATTCAACTTCAACGAACCATCCTTTAGTGGTGCACATTCCTGTGAAAAAGCCCCATGAACCTGGGACTCCTGGGGCCCTGGGTTGCTTTGACTGTCTGTTGTCAATAGAGCAAGGATACACAATGAACCCTAGCTGATGGTGGTTTCACAATGGGAAATGCTCTCTGAGGAACCATGTCCCAAAGAGAACCTGGATTTGTGCCCACAAAAATGAACTATTTGCAGCCTAATTCTGTGAATAGTTTTTTCTAGGAAGTGTTACAGAAAAACATTTTTTTGTTTTTGTTGAGTGAGCTTCGGATGCAAGAGATTTGTGATTTCATTACAATTTCTTGTGAAAGTCTACTACCGTTTACTATTTAGTAATGCGGACGTTGCAAATAAGCCAAATGTGCACATCCACACTGTGAGGACAGATTCTACTTGTTCTCGCTGAAAAGGAAAACTTCTCAACTCCTGCATGTTCTTGAGAGGCATGTAATGTGTTAACCAGTTTTATGACTACTACAACAAATAAACAAGAGCAGATGACTGTCAGTGCGCTATCGCAGGTTTGCTTTAATCGATCTGTAAATAGGTTAATGTATCCAGCAGGCCTTACTGCACAGTCGGAAATCAATACACATTCTTCCTTATGATAAGACCTATTACGAAAACAAAGTCCCAATACAGCCTATTTTAGTTGTTTTTTTATATATATATATGGACAAAAATATTAGCACAAACAAACAGGCAGATAAATTTAGAAAGCACAAAACAAACCGCGTTGCCCTGTCAAGGGAATATGACAGCTGTCAGAGTGCCCGCTCAAGGACTTCGCGGGTGTTTCAGCGCTGTGGTCTGTGATTGGTCATCTCATCAACTGTTTCACCTGCGGTTGGTCTCTGCGCTTTGCGATGTCGATTGTGATTGGACAAGCCGGTGTACTCTGCGCTCGCCTCCCAATACACACCAACCAAGTGGGTGAAACATCAAGAACTCCCCGTGGCTCACCACGAAGCTATTTAACTAGCTTAAGGCTGTGTTTAATTAGAACATTTACTAACGGGGTACAGCTAAGGCAGAAGGGGAATTTTGTGTTTTAATGTCAGTTTAGCGACGTCACCTGTAAAGACAAACGTGACTTGCGGTGATAGTAGATACAGTCCGTTAACCCGAAGACAGCATGTAAAGAGGCACCATTAACGGAAAATAAACAGTGTTTAGCGTCAACAGCAGAGTAGTTCTCCTGTAGCTGTTGAACTTTGTCTCATTGACAGCGACCTTAGCCCCACTTGACGAAGCCGCGGACGGTCACCGGTATGTTTCCTCTGGACTCTCCGTGGAACATCTCGTTTGCAGGCTGCGGCTTCCTCGGCATTTACCACATCGGTGTTGCCAGCTGTCTGTTGGAACAAGCTCCGTTCCTGGTGCTGAACGCCCGGCACATATACGGGGCGTCCGCCGGAGCCCTATCCGCCACTGCACTGGTCACTGGGGTCTGTCTTGGTACGTATCTCTTCTGTATTTATCTTTAAATGGACGTAAGGTGCCAGAGTCAGTGACTAAGTTTAAGGTCTTGTTCTGTAAACAGACATCTCCGTGTAATCACCGGTGGTGAAAGAAGTACTCAGATTACACTATAAACATAATCTGTTACAAGTAAAAGTCCCGCAGTCAAATTTTAACTACTAAAATTACACAAGATTTACCATCAGGTGTACAGTATTGGTAGATTGTGCAGGATCAGTGTAGCTACAATAGGAATGGATTACTTTTGTAAGCAAGTGGTGGAAGAAGTACTCAGATCTTTTACTTCAGCAAAAGTAAATTAGCAATACTACAGTGTATAAATCATCTTATAATTATAAGAGTTTTTCTTAGGCAAAAGCACAGAAGTATGATATTACAGTATCGTACACATTAATGTGTAAGCCTCACTTCCTTACCATCATTGATTAGTGGATTATTTTTTGTTAGTTAATAATTGAACCGAGCACGTGCTTCACTGCGACATATACCACACGTGCTGCTCATAGCTGCAGCTGTCAGATGAAAGTACTTGAGTAAAAGAACAATAATAAAGTGCATTAAAAGTAGGAACTGCTCTATTAAAGTCCCTGAAAAGTAAGTACATAAACCACTCTTAAAGGATCAATATGGCATCCTAATCAGAGCCATTTAAAAATGAATATGCAACACCAACTAAGCCCTTTCCAGTTCAGTGGTGGTCTTTAAAGTGATAATCATCTTCTTCTCTGATTGTTTTAAGAGAAACATAACATCCTCTTGACTGCTCTATGACAGCATCACTGTTGGCTCCTCTGTAATTCTTCCTTTACCAAATATGGTTGAGTAGAATATTTAATAAAGATTTTATTATGCACCCAAATTACAGTTTCTCTGGACGAGCACAGTTCCATCTTCTCTGTATCGCTTCGCTTACAGTAACAGTGTCTTAATGTCTTCACAGGAGAGGCAGGTGCGAGCATCATCGATGTGGCCAAGGAAGCGAGGAAGCGGTTCCTCGGACCCATGCATCCTTCCTTTAACCTGGTGAAGATTGTGCGTCACATGCTGAGCCGCACCCTGCCAGCCGATTGCCACCATCAGGCCAACGGGCGGTTAGGAATCTCTCTGACTCGAGTCACAGATGGAGAAAATGTCGTGGTGTCACACTTCAACAACAAGGAGGAGCTGGTGCAGGTGTGCATTGAGTCTGAGTGTATTTTTCCTCAAAATTTTGGAGTAGATTTAGGTGATATTAATGAAATCGGATGTCAGGATACAGTTGATTTAATACCTCAGTGCTGAGGATGTGACATAGAAGAACATTTCTGGACAAATGATCATCAGTAATGTGGATATGATTGTTGATTTCAGCTTCTCAAGTGTGAGGCTTTGCTGTTTTTCTCTATTTGATATCCTTATGTATTGTTTATCTTTACATGTTGGACTATTAGAAGAACCAAAGAAAACATCTGAAGACATCATGTTTTTTTTTCTGAAAATTACGACTAATTCATTTCACTATTTTCTGACATTTTATAGAATCAAACAGTAAATCAAGAGTAATCTGCAGATTAATTGATGATGATGATGATGATAAGAAGTGGCTGTTTATTTGACTGAGCTACAATAATGTCATAATTTAACTGTAATGTGTCCTCTCTGAGCATTTAACATGTCATGACATTGCAATAACTAATACATATATATCACTCATCCATCCATAACATTTACAATACACATTTACAATTTTAGTTGTGTCAAAGTTAAAACCGTGTTTCTTACATGATCTCTTTTGTTAACCAGGCATGTGTCTGCAGTGCCTTCATCCCGGTGTATTGTGGCATTATTCCTCCCACACTGCAAGGAGTGGTGAGTACATTCACTGCACTGTCCTCATGTTGCCAACGTCTGACCCACGCAAAGGAAAAACCCAAATGCAATTTTCATGGATTTTAAATTCAAAGCTGCGTGCTAGGTGTTGCTGTGTAATGACCCGTTTACTTTGCTGCTGCTTTGCTTGAACCGTTTACTGTATTTCTTCTTATTGTGCTTTGTTGTTACATTTGGCACTTTTTCAGTAGCTGCCCTCCCTTCCTGAAGAATGTGTTTGCTCTGAATGGCACGTGTGTGGAAACAATGATTTTTTTTTTCTTGCTGGACATGTTCTAGCACAAAGGTTCCCTGGGAAACAATATTGAGCAATCCCAGTGCTCCCACCCTCCCTCTTTGGCCTCTGTGGTGGCTTTTAAGAGCTTACATGTGCTTGTGTCTACAGGCCATGTGACCAAAGTTTGAGAGTGGCAGAGCCAGATGTGACCATGTTGGCAGAGGCTTTGAGTTTGTTCTGTCCTCTCATACCCTCAGTGGCTCAAATTCAAGGATCTGATGTCACTCTGCTGTCATTTGTTGACGCGAGTTTAAAAGTTCACCAGCTTCGATAAAAACAAACGTGAATCAATACACAGGATGTGATGTGACGATTATCATATCCCGCCTGATGATTGCTCTCTGGACAAACCCTTTCAGTGCTCTCAAAGGGTTTACAGTCCATGTTTTGAAAGAATTCTGCTTGTTCTGATGTTAATATTTATCTTTCATCATCCAGCGGTATGTAGACGGAGGAATCTCAGACAATCTGCCTCAGTATGAGCTGAAAAACACCATCACCGTGTCCCCGTTCTCTGGAGAGAGCGACATCTGTCCCCGAGACACCTCGACCAACATACACGAGCTGCGATTCACCAACACAAGCATCCAGTTCACTCTCACCAACCTCTACAGAGTCTCCAGAGCCCTTTTCCCTCCAGACCCAATGGTAGGTCATTTGATTACAACCTTCTTGGTCCATACACACACACACATGTGTACAGATAAATTGTTGGCTCGGATGAACTGGAGTGAACTCGACAGACTCATGAGAGATGAATATGTGTTTGTTTTGAGTGCAGGTTATGAAGGCCATGTGTAAGCAGGGATATAAAGACGCTCTGCACTTCTTGAAGAAGAATGGTAAGAAACAGTGATTGACTTTGTTTTGGAACCTTCTGCAAATCACGTCATGCTTCAGTTTAAAGAAGGGCTCAGAGCTTTAATTAGCGAGACTGATGTTTTGATAAAGCATATCAGTGTGTCCTCAGTGTGTTTATTTCATTTTATTTGTTTTTGATTTTTTGACAATTTTTTCAACACAGAATCAACATGATGCAACCCTGATTTCAAAAAAGTTCAAACACTGTGTAACATATTTGCTGACAACAATTTTACAAAGTATTCCTGAGCCCATGTAGGAACATCCTTTATACAATCATGTGTTCACAAAGTGGTGAACCTCGCTCCATCCTGGCTTGTGAACGACTGAGTCTTTCCAGGATGCCCCTTTCATACCCAATCATGATCCTATCACCTGTCACCAATGAACCTGTTTACTTGTGGAATGTTCCAAACAGGTGTTTTTGGAGCATTTCACATCTTTCCCAGTCTTTTGTTGCTCCTGTCCCAACTTGTCTAAAATGTGTTGCTGCATCAAATTCAGAATAAGCAAATATTTACAAATATCAATGAAGCTGATGGGGTCAAACATTAAATATATTGTCTTTGTGCTGTTTTCAATTGAGTAAAAGTGAAAAAGGATTAGTATTTGGGGGCTGCTTTACAAAATCAATATGTACAATTATGTTAAAAAGATTTAACTAAGAAAAAAATAACGCTTTCACATTTTCTTCTGTGTTCAGGATTGCTCAATTTCAACGGACCTCTCAAAGACAGACCCCTGTTCGCTAATGCTGAAGAAAATGAGGATTATGACGATGATGAGGAGGACAATAAAAGCGATGTAGAGGAAGAAAAAACCCACGAGGGGGAGGGATCAGTGACGGTTCAATGCAGCTCTTCAAGCGAGGACCATTTCATTGAACACCTTCCACCCAAACTGCACAAAGGTAACATATCACAGAACAAATGAGAGGAGGTGCAAGAAGAAGGAATAGCTGTGGCTTCATAGCTGTGAAAACCACGTATCTCTAAAACATCACATTTCACGAGCTTCTAAAAACAGCCACGGCCTCAGCTTTGTAACCTTTGATGGGTATTAATCAGAAGAAGTAGGAGAAGTTGGTAAACACATAAATCCTCACCAGACACTTGATGAAGCCTTTTTTTAGACTTAGACTTTAATTTGAGGTTAATTCTATGACTAGTTTTAGGGAAGCGTTGTGATCCTCTTTGCCTCCGTCTGCAGCTCTCATTGAGGCCTGCATGGAAAGGAGGAGCCTGGTGCAGTCGCTGAGCAACATGCTTCCTGTCAGGATGGTCTCAGCCATGATGCTCCCCTACACTCTCCCCCTGGAGTCTGCCATGTCAGTGACTCTCAGGTACTGCAGGTCTTCATTACATCTGGTCCCATTCCATCCTTGTCTTATTCACTACAGTACAGAACCACCTCTGTTTTTTTACTTAGATCCTATATTTGCAGTTATGTACAGCAAAAAACAGCTATTTTGAGTTGGAGTTTGGAGTTTTTAGAATGTTTTTATTGATTAGTGGCCGAGAATAGTGGACGAACCTTCTGTGCTGATCGACTAACAGCTGTTTATCCCGTGTGTAGACTTCTGGAGTGGCTGCCAGATGTGCAAGAAGACGTGGGCTGGATTCGAGAGCAGATATTAAAAATCCTACAGCGTGTTCTTCGCCAGACCTCCAAAAGTATTTCCCGGAATATATCTGCAAGGTAGGCGCACTTCCACGTACAATTTACAGTTTCAGTTAGACATTTCTGCCACATATTTACACCGACTGTAGTTATACTTGTCTTTTTAAAGCAACTTTTAACATCCATCATCATCAAGCTGCAAGCTGCTGCGTAGTATGTGAACATGACTTATTTTGGCCACTTGGAGGCAGCAGAAAAACAACATTGACATTTTTAGCTGCTAAATGATCCATTAAGTTACCGTCAGACTGGGTCCGTCTGAGCAGGTAGAGCACAATGTGTTTTTAAGAGATTTTTCTCTGAAAAGCTGAGCAGTCCAGCCAAAAACAGCACTATGAGCACTGTTAGGCCGAACCAAAACAGCAAAGTTGTTGGCCAGAATGCCAAACAATGAGCTGTCTCGACAAGCTTTTTGTCTGTACAAGCGACTCCTTTCACATTGTCATTTGATGCATTGTTATAAAAATATTGATTAGAGCCACTTTAGTCACTTATTGAAACAGTTACAGCTGGCTCATCTTTCACACTCGTGCATGCTCATAATTGTTACTCCAGGATTTCTTGTCAGCTGGAGCTGCACCACTACCAGTCTCTCCCATCCCAGTTCAGCTCCACCAGCCTGTTTCCCACCTGGGTGAATGGGAGCAGTTCTTCAGTCTTAGATGTCTTCACACGTCTCGACCAGTACAAGAGGCAGCTGCTGTCCGGCGTGCTGTGCATCAACATGGACCTGCAAGGCTCCTTCAAAACTAAACCTGTGTCACCAGATGAGAGCCCTCCATCCGTGCTCTCCCCAGAAGGCCTCATAATGCACAGTATTCCACCTCCTGCTGACTCAGGAGAAACCATCAGCAGCTCCTGAGAGCCTCTGCCAGGTTTCTACCACAGATGCTGCAGCACTGAGGTTACTGAGGTTACTTACATATTCTAGATCCAGGAACATTTGAAAAGAATTTAAATCCAATTTTAATATCTGTTTACATTTTTACATTCAGATATTTTTAAGCTGCCAGGAGGACATTTGTCATATCAGCCCCTTTGCATAGGGGTAGGAAATAGGACTAAGATACCATATTTACAGTTGAGTGTGTATGAAGTGTTTCTTGACTAATTCCTGAGTAAGTCTTTCATGACAGTATAACCAGGCAAGCCCATAGACACAGTGTGTCTGTAGGTCTACAGAAGTGCATTTAAACTTAGCACATGTGCTCAAACAGTCATGTACAAACTTGAATTACAGGACATTACAAACAAAAATGCGCACTTGAAGTAGCATGGTTAAAATAGGCGAGTGTTTATGTTTTTAGTGGAATGTAGTCAGACCAGTAGTTAAGCACAGTGTTGCTGCTGCATCCAGTTACAAGCTCCAAGTTACTTCTGGTGGAAGAGACTGACTGGACGAAGGAAAACATGGGATGCACCAGTCTGTTTGTTACAGGCAGTTACTCCATTTATTTGACGCAAGTGTCAATGCAGTATTATGAAAAAAAAAAGGTGTCTTTACGTTTCTAAGTTTGTTTGAATGTCGATGTCTCATGTCTTTAAAATTATTTATATGAAAAAACAAAAAAACAACCAAACCACTTTGCTCTGCTTTTCCAATCATAGACACCGGTTTCTATCATCTTGATTAAGTTATGTATAAGTTACAACTCTTTTAGTTCCACATTGTATTGAATTGCTGCTTAAAAGTCTTTGAAAAATGATTTTGATGTTAGTAAATCAAAAATGTGATTTTGTTTATATTCATCAAAGAATCAGTTTGAATTGCACTTTGTCATTTGATGTCGCTGTTTAAGTTTCTAGGTATTAACCTACCTGTTCAAACACTTCTCTCATACTGTGTGAAATAAGAAAGGGTGTGATCGAGCCCCAAGTTGTGCCTTAAAGTCCAATGAAGCAATTGCTAAGTGAATTTAACATATTGTCAAAATGTTGTAGGGAGTACTATTTATGTGATCCTTAAATAAACTGGTATTGTTCGACATTAACTGGTACTTATGAGTGTTTTCGCACAACAGTGATCCTCACATTACCCAGAAAAGGTGTGACTCACAGAGAAAAGTGCGCACAGAGCAGGGAACAGTACACATCCATAACAGTAACCAAACAGTGGACCAGGGACCTGAAAGGACTCTTGGGACGCTTCCAGATTATCCCAGCAAAAGGCAAATAATCACAGTCGATGCCGGACTTGTTTGTGTAAAGCACAGAAATAATGAAGCTCTCTTATGGACTGCAGGATACAGTTGGACAGTAACTAAAGGGGTAACATAAACAGTGTCAAACATGGAAAATGGTAAGCCAGGTTTGGGACAAAAAAAAAAAAAGCATTAATTGACTTCATTTTGCTTTTATATGCCTCTGAAATTAATTTTATATGTGATTTATAAGATATTCCTCAGAAAAACAAGAAGCTGTGATGATAAAATCCAAATGTTCTGTAATAAACACTGATAAATTACTTCAGTTTTGTGAAAATAGTAATAGGTGTTGAGAAGATGTGTGTGGTTTCATCACATTCAACACTTGATATTTGGAATTTCAAAGCAATTCATAACCCTTCATGATGTGGAGGCAGACCAGTAGGCTTTAATCATCTGTGTATTTTAAGATAAAATACAAACGAAAAAACAGGCCTCTAGGATGAACTAGATATTAAGTTGGGAAGTCATAAGATACTAAATCTATAAACAAACACTGTGAGTAATTTTCCTGTTCTAAGAAGCTCCACTTTGTTTTTATTCGTCCCCCCTTGAAATGTGCGTCATGTTATGTGTTTTCCGTGAATCAACCAAATCCATTAACTTAACTTAATAACTGAAAACGAACCAGATGGTAACAAACGCTGTCATTATAACAAAGAGGATTTAAAGGGGGCCAGACAGTTTACCGTACTGTCGACACTAGAGGCGCACACCGGGAATCCCCTCAGCGTTGCGCTCATCCCGCTTACAAATCATAACAACTGCTGGCACGCAGTCTTGTGATGTGTTGCGAAAGCTGTTGAAGCGGTTGTCCTCACTAAACTCAGAGAATCCTGGTTTCAAACAAGTTCGTTAGAAAGCCAAAATATTTGTCGACCTGGGTTTTGAAATGATGTTTACGTACAATATGGCCCATTAATGTTGCGTAGATACGTGACACTTCAGGTAATGTCGGAAAAATGGGGACTGTAGCTCAACTGCTGTTTTATTTATAGGTCTATGCTTTGTCCACTTCTGAAGTTTTGGATTGGAAGCATGGAATCTGTGTTCGGTAGAGCCATCTAATGTAAAACAAATGTTATGTTGGCTTTTATGTATACATTTCTTAATGCTGTAATTTCACGCTTTTATTTCCCACAAATTGTGTGACTCTCCCAGCAAGCTGCCTGATTCTCACTCAGGCACATTAAGTCCATGATGAATTGGTATCAGTGGAGATTTTAATTTAAATCATAAATGATGAAAAGTAATTTTACCATAATTTGTATGTGTTATCAAGTCTGTCTTCAAAATAATCAACAAGTCAGTCAATCAATCTCATCTTTACTTGTCCCCCAAATGACAACTGGTTGTGCCGCAGTTGTGCAGGTTTATTGTTCTTATATACCAGCCAGGAAAGTTTTAATCATTATCTTGTAAATTATATCCTAGTTGACGAGAGAGTGGCACTTGTTATATCTTGAAAAGGAAATAAAACGTCAATGCAGTGTTACGAACAAACTACGCGGAACGTCCCACTGACTAGGTATTTCCGAGTAGCACGTGAAGGCAGCATAGTACTGCCACTCAGTCAGAAGTTCGAGCTGAAGTTCATCGTATCGTTTCCAGTGTGTTTCCACCAGGGGGCACAGCCCGGGGAAGGCTCAATCCAAACCATCCACTCCGCTTTCCCTCGTACCATGAGCTGAATCTGTCCGGGACAGACCAGGGAAGATGGCGGCCACTGACCATTCCCGGTCCGAAGCTGCCAAACAGCGACGGCAGGATCAGCTGCAGCGATGGCTGGGCTCGGAGACGGATCGGACGGGATCGGAGGCCCGGGAAACCTCGAGCGGTTCCGGGACGCGGCGGGCGAAAGTCCGATTCGCCCAAGGAGCTGTGTTTATGGCCGCCTGCTCCGCCGGAGACCGGGAGGAGGTGGCAGCGCTGCTCCGGCAGGGAGCTGACATCAACCACGCCAACATAGACGGACTGACAGCGCTTCACCAGGTAGGAAAGTTAACATTAGTCTCTAACTATCAATAACTGTGTTAAATAATGTATTCATGAGTCAACTTGCTGCTAACTGTCGCTTAACTATCGTTAGCGGCTCAACGTTTACCCGCTGACGATCCTCAGCAAAGAAGCATTAACGTTAACTCATCTGATCGTAACTGAAGTGCTGGTAACGTTAATCTTTTCAACGTGGCGGCTACGGAAACGTTAGCTTAAACTGAAGCCATCACTTTGTGATCCCGGCAGGAGCGTTTCTGGCCTTTGTAGACAGGCAGTGAGTTTCTGAGTGTGTTGGTAGGCTGGGCCATGTTGTCTGTAAGTCACAGGCGTCTCTCTGCAGTGTGAGGATGTGAGCAGTCAAACCCGGCCACCGCAGAGGCTGTGGGATCATTTTTAGACATTAACACGCACTGACTGGGAGGCTTGTGTCAGACAGTCCCTGGTGGAGTCTCGGTAGACTTCTGGGTCATTGAATTCAGGGAGAGTTTTCATCATCTGATCAACAGGTCTCCAGTATTTTTTAAGGAGGCCTGTTGCTGTTGAGACCGTCACTTTCAACAGGGCATCTGTGGCAGGGTCAGAAGAGGAGGGTTTGACCTTCAGCGTTTCCTCACTTTGAGGATTGTTGCATGTCCCACACTGGCTGAACCTCCTCTGAGCATGTTCCAGCCTTGATGCAGCTCAGCCTTTAAGGGCCCTCCCTCCAGTCATAACACAGAGGAGCCGTCTGGACAACATCACTGTCACACGAGCCCTTGGTGATGCAGCATTTCCTCTGCTTTTATGATGCCGCGTGTCATAAACACGTTGGCGTCTCATCTATACGGTGAACTCTCAGTCCCGTGGATTGAACTTGGATATCCAATCGTGCCGGTCGACATAAAAGATGTGGTGCTTTTTAATTTTCCTGCCTGCTGGAGCTGAATTGTAGCTCAGCTGGCGTGTGTTCGACCAGTGAGGTCATGCTTCCAGATGATTGGTGTTTTCCCCCAAAAGCAAGTGTGTGTTTGATCGAGTTGCCTTCCCGCGACCGGCTCAGATGAGCCGCTGAGCATGCTCCTGCTTGGATGCTGGGTGAATGTGCCCTCCCTCAGCCCATCCACGTGTGGGACCATCACCCAGTGTGGTCCCTCCATCTCTCTCTCCCCTGTTGCTCATCGGTCGCCTGGCTACCAGAATTAAATATAGGCCCACACTCCAAACTTTCCATCCTCTCCATCCAAAGGCTCTCTGTCTTCTCCCCTATGCTTTCTCTCTCCTTTGTCCCCCTCCTCCTCCCCCCTCATCTCCCTGTCTCTCTTTCTCTTTCTCCTTCCCTTTGCCAATTCCCCATGGTGGGGACTTTAGGGATTTCGGATGAAGAAATGGAAAACATTCCTCAAACAGCACAGGCTGCTGTTGTCAAAGGCGATTTCCACAATGAGTCACTTGATGACCCAGTGGAGGGGTCTGCTGGGAGGCTGGGTGCCCCCTCATAGCACACAGGGTGTAAGAAGTGCCCTGTGTTCATTCATTCAGCTGGAGCGCCCACTTGTTCAGAGGGCTCCCCGCCCGCTGCGAGCGAACGCTGCCTTTGATTTGCAAGGTGCCGCGCCTGCTTTGAGCTACGAGCCTCATCTCAGGGTTTTAAAATGACCACATTCGTTGCTTTTTCTTTTTTCCACCCTACTACCAGACTAATTATCTTATGACTGAGGGTGGAGACTCGTAGCAGCTTTGTGATTAGTTGATTTAGCCCAAAAGAAAAGCCTCTTACAGTAGGTGGCTTAAGATGGCCTGATGGACGAGGTTCTGCGCGGCTACAGACACTCGCTGCTCTGGGATTTTACCGAGGATCTGCCGTGATAATGAATGACTGGCAGTCACATTATGGAGTGCATAATGTCATCTCATCAGCTGTTAATCCAACATATAAGCCTGATTACAAAGAAGTTGGGGTACTTTAAATGTCACTAAAACAGAAAGTCATGATTAGCTAATCCTTTTTGACATATACTCAATTGGAAACAGTGCAAAGACAGTATTTTTAATGTTTTGCCTCGTCATTCAAACAAGTTGGGACAGGAGCAACAGAAGGCTGGGAAAGTAGTGGAATGCTCCAAAAACACCTGTTTGGAACATTCCACAGGTAAACAGGTTAATTGGGAACAGGTGATAGTATCATGATTGGGTATGAAAGGGGCATCCTGGAAAGGCATTCAACGCACAATTAAGGTATTAAGGAATTTTACCATCTATTTTCCATAATATCAAAAGATGCAGGGAACCCAGGCATCTCTTTCCATGCAAGGGGCCAAAAACCAACAGGTGCTCTTCACCTTTGATCCCTCAGGCGGACTGCATTAATAACTGACGTGACTGTATCAGGAACTTACTGCACGAGCTCAGGAACACTTTGGAAAATGGTCATCAGTAAACACAGTTCGTCACTGCGTCGTTAAATGCAAATTAAGACTCTGCAATGCAAAGAGAAAGCTTTACATCAACAATATCCAGAAATGCCACCGACGTTTTTGGAAATCATGGAGTGTCCGACGGGCTCAGGAGGAGAAGGACCATCCAGATTATGAGCAGTGCAAAGTTCAAAGCCCGGCATCTGTGATGGTGTGAGGTAGATAGCTGCTGTGAAAGCAGCATCCATACAGGTTTGGAGCAACATAAGCTGCCACCCAGACACCTATTTTTGAGAACATTTCTTGAAACATGTCTCTGTGGGGCTCCCTGTTAGCTCACCTGGTCGAGCATTTACTGTGTATTACAGATGAGGCCTTACTGCGATGGCCTGGGTTCAGCTCCAGTCTGGGCCTTTTGCTCCATGAGTTTAATAATCAGAGCTTTTTGCTGTGTAAAAAAAAAAACTGGGGCATGCACAGCTCTTACCCTCTGACGTTTGTTTCTCATAAATGCTAGCAGAAATTAAAGAAACATATCATAACATCATACCATGAGGCCCCCATGGGATTCGTCTTGGGACTTGTGCCGGATCACACTGGGATCTTAGCTCGAACCTCGCCTCAGGAGGAGCAGCTAAATAGATTTGCTGTTTCGCTCATGCCACAAAGTGACTGTTTTGGAAAGTACTTGAGGGCTTTTAGCAGCCCACTTAACAGAGCGTCATTGCAATAAGTAGACACAGTAGTCTTTGTTTTAGCCCCAGTGCTTTAGTTGAATTTAATAGATTCTGGAAGCGACTGCAGTTTTTCTTTTCACAACAAACCAAAATGGAACGGGTCAAAGACCTTCTCCTCTGTACCCAAACTGGACTGAGTGCCGTCTGGTTTCGGTTTTTCAGCATGCGTAGCAGGGATTCTTATGATAAACAGTCGACACTTGCGTAGCAGTCGATCATGTGGCTGTGTGTCCTCTGGCAGGCCTGCATTGATGAAAATGCTGAGATGGTGCAGTTTCTGGTGGAGAGCGGGAGTGACGTCAACAGAGGGGACAACGAGGGCTGGACTCCTCTGCACGCTGCAGCCTCCTGTGGCTTCATTCAGATCGCTAAGTGAGTGTTGACCTCCACCACGCTGTAACATCACTGCCGTTACAGTTTAAATAGACCTGAGTAGTCTGGACCCATAATGAATCAGTTTAGAGGCAGACATTGTAATAAACAAAATGTCAGGTAATACACATTAAACTAACATCTGGTTTTTGTTTGTGAAGATACCTGATAGAGCACGGCGCTCACGTCGGGGCGGTGAACAGTGAAGGAGAGCTTCCTCTGGACGTGGCCACGGAGGACGCCATGGAGAGACTTCTCAAAGGGGAAATCAAAAAACAAGGTGAGGAATGACCAAAGCTAATTGAACATGCCACCCTGGACTCTAGGACAATGCTCCAAAAACACCTGTTTGGAACATTCCACAGGTAAACAGGTTCATTGGTAACATGTGATAGTATCATGATTAGGTATGAAAGGGTTTGCAATGATTGCATTCTGTTTTTATTTATGTTTTACAGCACGTTCCAACTTTTTGGGAATCAGGATTGTAAAGCCCTAAAATGTCCTTTGCATTTTTGCCCTGTTTTAACATGTGGTCACATTCAAAGCACATGACTCGCTCAGAGTAGACAAAAATAGGCAAAGAAATGAGGTCAGAGTCACCGTGCACCAAATGTTCTGTGACCTTCATAGCGCTGAAGTGCACTGAGGCCTCAGGCTTGTATCTTCATCACTGTTAAATCCGCACATTGTTGGGATCCATCATGCAGCCGAAACCACAGATAATGAATACAAGATAACTGAATGAGAAGCTGATTATTTCATCTTTTGTCTGCAGCTTAGTTTTTCTGTTCTCAAAAATGTGATTTGAGACTGTGTCTCCGATTGTAACTGTCTGTCGACGTGTGCGTCACAGCAATAGACGTGGACAAGGCCAGAAAGGAGGAGGAGAGGATCATGCTCCAGGACGCCATGGCCGTGCTGGCGGGAGGCGGCACTCTCACACCTCACCCCAACACCAAGGCAACTGCTCTGCATGTTGCCGCTGCCAAAGGCTACATCGAAGTCCTGAAGTGAGCATCAGTTCGCACACACGAGAGCAGTGACAGCTTGTTAGCATTAGCATCTTGATCTGTAATCACATCCTGCCAAATTTTTTTTTTCTGTAATTCATAGCCTTGTCCTCTCCTCCCCTCTTCCTCATATTCTCCCCCTCTTCCTTTCCTCGTTAAGGGTGCTGTTGCAGTGCGGGGTGGATGTGGACAGCAGGGACACCGACGGGTGGACGCCCCTGCATGCGGCAGCACACTGGGGGCAGGAGGAGGTGTGCACCCTGCTCGCTGACAACATGTGCGATATGGGTGCCGTCAACAACGTGGTGAGCATGAGACAAGCAGCCTTTTTGCTTGGCATAATGTCTTGTGATTTAAGCCTCCACCATGAGTAATGACACACTGAATGCCTTGTAGGGTCAAACACCTTTAGATGTCGCAGATGAGAACCTCGCTGACACTCTGGAGGAGCTGCAGAAGAAGCAGAACGCCGTGAGTCTGCCTTCGCACGGGCTGCACGAGTATCTCGCTCAGTTAGCGAGACCTGATGTGATTGATAGCGTCACAGCGGCGAGTGTTCTCTGTGTTTATGTGTGTTTATATTCCTCTTCAGTTACGCAGCGAGAAAGAGAAACAGACTCCTGTTATTGAGACTAGCCCGCCAATCTCCATGGTACCAGTTCGCACACGCAGGTCAGTGCCAGTGTGTTGGTGTGCGCGCGTGCGTGTGTGTGTGTTTGTGTGTGTGTGCGCACACATGCTACGCTGTTCCTCAGCTGAATCCCAGTAATCCCAGTTCCAGTAGTTTGCATGCAGGTATGATGTTAACAGTCCCAGCATTCCTTTGAACGATGCTACTTCTGTCCACTGACCTCACACTGGACCGATGGAGCAGTCAGCGACAGTCTGTGTCCCAGGTTCATAGTGAATATTAAATGTTCAGTGTTGG
Organism: Chaetodon auriga; assembly: GCF_051107435.1. Classification (NCBI taxonomy): domain Eukaryota; kingdom Metazoa; phylum Chordata; class Actinopteri; order Chaetodontiformes; family Chaetodontidae; genus Chaetodon; species Chaetodon auriga. The sequence goes on along the minus strand of NC_135079.1, from coordinate 10,817,275 downwards.
AGAATTGAAAACATTTAGTGTACCTTAAAACGCCAACAGGCAAACTTAAATTCAGCGTGGTCTTAATCTCTATAGAGAGGCATCTGCATATGAAAACACAATATGTATCTGTAAGCGTTCTTGTTTCTGATTGCATTCAGTCAGTAGTCCAAGTAGTATTGACCAATCACATTTGAGCGGGCTTTAGTTGCACGCAGGTAAACAGTTCGTGTGCAGAGCAAAAGAGATGAGGCACATTGGCCAAAAGGTAATCTCAGAACCCACGTCTGACGTCAGTTTAGCTTTTTATTAGCCTTTATTTTTGTTTATCTGCAGTCACATATCTGATATGTGTTCTGTCATCTGGACTTAGTTTCAAGTTGATAATTGGCCAGTACACGATAACCAGAGGCGAAAGAGGAAGTCTTGACCCAGATATCCACTGGGTACGCCGGAAGCCCCGAAACATTTCCCCCAGAGGCTAAATCATTGCCAGATGATGACCGATGGGTCCTGACATTGGCGAGGTTTTAAAGGAGAAAAATAAAGATGATAATAATAACTGGCTTACTAAAGTATCTCTGTCATCACAGAGGAGACCGCTAAAAGGAAAGAAATTAAATAAAACAAATAAAATGCTTAATAATCTGATGGGGTTTGTAATATAGATAGGATCCTCCCTCACAGTACATGTAATTTTATATAAATATCCGTCATCAGTCAGTGAAAGTCCATTGAAAAACTGTGCATCATTAAAATAAGACATTAATATCTGTTTATGTCTTTAAGCACAATATCATTAGTTCATATACTTTGTAGTATACAGTATGTGGTTGGGACACACATTGTCTTGTCATTTGTGTGGAGTTGTTGCTGTTTTATCCCTGTGGCTTTGTGTGAAGTTTGCATTATTATATAATGAGGAAAGATTCTAAAAAAGTGGGAGAAAAGTGATTAAACAAAAAGCTGGAGGTCGAAGTGACAGACAGCAATGCTACACATGGCATCACACAAAGTGACCCACTGTGCCACCCACCGACGTGTTGCATGCTCGCTCTAATTGGCTGCACGTGGAATGATGGCCCTCACTGATCAGCTCCCTGCATGCCACCTGTTGTTCCACCCCACCTTGGCCCCGCCCCTGCAGGACTTCTATCTCTCGTATGAGCAGCAAGGAGAAAATCTGCCTCCACGAGCGGGAGAAGCACCCGCCCCCCGCCCTGCCGAGCAGCCCGGCCGAGGATGAGGAGGAGGAAGGCCAGACGGGACAGAACCAGTCTCAGAGCCAGGGGAAGGCCTCCAGCAGCTCCAGCTCGGAGGAGGAGAGCGAATCGGAGAGCGACGCAGAGTCGGGTAAGAGAAGCTGCTCCTGAGAGAGAAGTTTATCAGATGGGTGTTATGAGTATTTTATGGTTTTGATAGTGATTTAATAATGTCCGACCTTTGCACATTTGCAGAGAAAGCGAAAAACCGAGAGATCATAAACAACTTGAACAACAAACGCAACGCCACCAGCCTGCTTCCTACCTCCATGTCAACGAGTACTGCTGCCAGCCAAGTGAAAAAGGTAAAACATGAAGAGATGTGATGTCAGGTGTCAGCAGTACTGAACAGGTACAGATGATGGCTTTTACTGGTTCTGTAGCAGGACCCAAGCAAGCCCCCGACCACCGAGGCCCCGGGCTCCTGGAGAACGTCTCTGAGGAAGGCAGGCAGCTCGGTGACACTGGGCTCGGCTGGATTGTCCGACTCCAGCCAGGACCCCAGCAGACCTCCAGAGACCGTCCTGGGCATGACCCGCTCTGCCTCCAGCCCCCGTCTCAGCTCCGAGGCTGACACCAAGGTGCACACCACAGACGCTCATATGACTCACACACCCATGAAACCAGCTTTAGAAATCTACTGCGACTCCAAATAAAGGCTCCTTTTACATCTTCCATTCGCTGAGCACAAACTGATGTCATCCTCAGGAGCCGAGGCTCGCCCGGGTGCCGCCCACCCCGACACGGAGGCTCTTCAGTATTCCAGACAGCAGCCCTGACAACTCCAACAGGTGGGTCTGCGCTCTCATGTGCTTCTGCGCTTATGAAACCAGAATCTGTTTTTCGGAGTCACCGCATATGTGCCCTTGTCACCCTGTCTCCCCCTCAGTTGGCTCAGCCGTAGCTCCTCTTACACCCGGCGCCTTCACAGTCAGTCAGGGAATGATTTCACTAGTTCCACCCCCTCTTTGCTTCACAGGTCAGTCACGCTGCTCTCACCCTGTCTCGTATTCGTCTGCCCTCTTGTTTGCGTGTGATTGTTTTTGCCATGTCACAGCTTATTGCCCTCAGCAGTGAATGCTAATTCTTGTGTGTGGCTGTGAAAGATGCTTTTGTGTTTCCAACGGGCTTTTTCTTTCTAGCTCATCTTATGGAAAGAGACTGGATGACCCCACGGTGACCTCAGGTAGCACAGGAACAAGCTCCACTGGACTCAGCCGCCTCAATAGTGTCTTGGGCCAGAGGTACTTCATTTTTATACTCGCTTTCCAGTTTGTTTTCCTCATGTATATGAAAGGTGTGATGGTCACACGCTTGTCTTTCTCCTCAAGACTTCCTCAGGAACAGACAGAAAAGAAGGATCAGTCTGGCGTCACCACCTCCAACTCTCGAGGCTCGACCACAGGCGAGCAGGAGACCAAGCAGAGGCGCAAGTGAGTCGAAGCCTTTGTCTGTGTGCGTGTGTGTGGAAGGCAAAGGGCTGATGTTTGTGAACTGTGGGCCTGACAATGCTGCATTGAATCTAAAAGTGTGTGACTCGTGTAGGTCGTATCTGACACCAGTGCGGGATGAGGAGGCAGAGGCACAGAGGAAGGCTCGCTCCCGACACGCCCGCCAGTCCCGCCGCTCCACTCAGGTACGAACATCACCCGCTCACGCGTTCGCCGCAGACTCCAGGTGATGAATCCCAGAATCACACTGTGTGTCAGCGTGACACATACGTTATCTCTTTTTCACATCAAGGGGGTGACGCTAACAGATCTGCAGGAGGCAGAGAAGACGATGAAGACGGACAACAAAGGGAGAGAAAAGAAGGAGGAGGAAGAGAAGGAGAAAGAGAAGGAAGCAAAAGCGAAGAGGGGAGAGGAAGGGGTGAGTGCCATACATCACAGTTGGAGGGCCTCCACTTATATAATGTCATGTGAAGTCACTTAGCGGGGGGTGCTGTGTTTACAGGAAGTGAGCTGGAGGTCTCGTATTGCCAGTCTGCAGAAGTCTGACCTGCTGGGCCTCACACAGCCCACTGGCACTCCGCGGCCTCAGACGTCTGACCGGAGAGGTAACGCATCACCACTCCCCCTAACAAAACCTGGAGTTTGACGATGTGGCGTTTGTTGAAACACTTGATTTGCTCTTAAACAACTGCTATCTGGCTTTGCTCCAGACGTTGAGGCCAGCACAGGGGAGAGTGAGGCAGCGCGATGGGAGAGGGAGCGCAAGGAGAGGAGGCAAGCTCGGGCCAGAAGGAAGGCACAGAAGACTGGCGAGGTAAGTGCGGCCAACGTCTTTTTATCTGGATGGATGGCAAACCACGGCAGAAAACTCAGCCGCAGCAAATTTAAAAACAACCAGCTATGCTGTAACTTAACTTGAGCGTTTTGCTGTCTGTGTCATCTGCAGAGTGATGACAACGAACCGAGTGGAGAGGAAGAGTTCTCAGGCAGTGGGCTGGATCCACAGGTGTGTGTGTGTGTGTGTGTGTGTGTGTGTGTGTGTGTGTGTGTGTGTGTGTGTGTGTCTGCCTGCCTGCCTGCCTGCCTGCCTGCCTGCATGTGATCTCAGTGAACTGTAACCTAAGACCTCGGCCATAACTTGTTTGCTTGTCTTCTCTGTTTACAGACTGTCCGACACTTGAGTTCCAGGTATGAATTGAGCCTTTGACCTGTTTGATTTGGCCTCTTTCTTCATTCAGTCAGCACAGACTCTGTGATAGCAGTATCTCTGACCTCTGCTCGTCTACTCAGGTCGGACATCTCCTGTAACGACTGTACGCCGGGAGGAGGCTCCGATGCCAAGGATTTTAAGAAGGTCAGCAGACAGAACAGATACTGAGGTCAAACAATTTGTCTTTATTTATCCCAGTTATTCACCGCTGCGTGTGTGTGTGTGTGTGTGTGTGTGTGTGTGTGTGTGTCAGTTGTTCGAGGAGCTCTCCAGAGAAAACAGTCAGCTCCAGTCTCAGCTGCAGGACACCCAGAGGATTATCAATCAGACCAGGTTGGACTTGGAAAAGGCCACGCAGGTGACAACGCTGACACACAAACCGTTATTGTAAATGTCTCCATGCAAATACAAAGGGAAGCCCCCTAAAGTTTCAGAATATTGACCAGTGTTTACATCTTTGTTTCTTGGACTTCCTGTTTCTGCGTTCAGTTCAGGTGGCCATCACTTGTGTTGCTGTTTACCCTCATGTTTAACTGACATGACTGAGTCAGTCCACTGACTCAGTGACTCGTCTCTACTCGTGCTCCTGTTACGTCACAGTTAAAGACGTCACATAAACATTTCAGGGCTTTTATCACAGAAGGAAAACAAAAAGTAAACACGTTGTACCTCAGCAGGAAACATCATCTGCAGAAATGAATCACAATTCACTGTACGGGGTGTTCAGCATTTTTGTGTTGTCTCGTGGGAATTATTCCTTATTTATACCCTAAATGACTCCATAATATATACATACACATCGGAAAAGATAGTGTACAATCAATGGTCCGTAGCAGAGAGTTAACAACCATAAATCATTGCACAGACAAAAAAGACAAATTTAGACGGCTGCCAGAGGAAAGAATGTCCTGAGATGTGCTCAAATTGTTTTGTATTTTGCCCAAACGTATAATTCACTGTGATGTGTTGCGAACAATGACTTATTTCAGACACAGCTACGTTTTTAGTTTCCTAAAACTCAGTCAGACCACCCAAAGATGATGTCTTCAAACCGGCTGACACGAGACGGATTAAAGTGAGACTTTGTAACTTTGCAAGAAGAAATAGCACTTGTTCAGAAGAAAAGCTGTAATAATAAGAAATAAACAGACCAGGCTCAATGAAAAACGCTCAGAGGGTTTTGCCTCTACTGGTATTCCCAGTTGCTAAAGGTGGCTAATGTTAGCAAGCGTAGATAATGCTGCCTCACCCTTTACCATCATCCTACATGGTGGTGATTGTTGAGCACAAGTTGCAGTCTTGCTTTGATTGAGAATGTGTTTTTGCATTCTAGAGATCATGAGAACTGACAGTTGTGATGTTGTTGTTGTATCCAACAGAGACAGGAGCGCTTCAGTGACTGTTCGGCCTTGCTGGAGCTGGAGAGGAAGGTAATACTTCTCTGCTGATGTTACTTGTTGTTGTTGAAGCTTCAACTGCCTCACGACTGCCACCCCTGCTGTCTGTTGACGCTCTCTCCTCTCCTACCCCCACGTCAACCACTTTCTCACCTGTGTTCACTCACCTTCACTATCTGCATCACTTTCTCCCCTCCCCCCCGTCTCCCTGGCATCAGGACCGGAGGATGTTGGAGCGGCGAATGGCCGAGCTGGAGGAGGAGCTGAAGGTGAGGAGACGGTCTTATCGTGGCCACAGACACTTTGCATGCTTCTGCTTGATTAGCTTGGCTTTAGCTTGTGCAGACCAGCAGTGCTGTGGAGGTACACTGTAGAGTGTTTCTGTACGGCACACCCTCTGTCAGCCTGGTTTCAGGAGGTGTGATCATTTGTTTAATGACGTGATGGATTCACTTGGTCATTTTCCACATGAATGCATGTTTCTGTTTGCCTACATAACAACTACCTCAAACGGGTTCAGTATTTTTACCCCGCTGATCTCTGCACTCTCAGAACTTTGGATGTGAAATGACACAATGACTCATTTATAGATTATCTGACAGTTCCAGTGATACGGAATAAATAGGTAAAGAATGTGACCGTTTATAAAACTCTTGTTTTACACTTCATTTTTTGTGTGAATTAAAGACGTGCAGCGTGTTAGGCAGACTTTATTAACTTCATAAAGCGCCAGGCTAGCTGTTTCCCCCGTTACCAGTCTTAATGCCAAGCTAAGCTAACTGTCTGATGGCTTCATATTTACCGTACATACATAAGTGGTATCAATGTTCTCGTCTAACTCTCAGCAAGAAATCAAATAAACATATTTCCCAAAAAAAATACTCTTAAATCTTTGAATACGATTGTCATTCTAGGAAGGAGAAATAGTATTTGGTTCAATAATTATTTATTTCAAAATATCCTCTTAAATGTGATATAAAAATGTTTCGGTGCTGTCATTTCTATAAAAATGCTCTTCAAACGTGTATGATTCCTAATAATTATTTTTCATAATCTGAGCAGAGCAGGCAGAGCAACACTTTGTGCAGGAAGTCAGTCTATTAGGGACCTTGGGATTCCACTAACATTTTGCATCTAACTATATAATACAGCTACTTTTGCCCTGTGGCAAACCATAAAGTTCAGTTTTGGCCCTTCAAGGGAAAATGTTTGGGCACCCCTGCTATAGTGTATCCCACCAACGACTCAAACATGGTTTGTTTTTATTGCACTATTCCAAGACAATATGCAGTACACTGGTTTATTAAATGAACAGTTACTACATATAAGGAAGTTCAGCTTCTAAAATCCAACTTGTTGCTCTCCCTTGATGAGGCTCTGTAGCAGGAACAAGAGGGGTAACAACTGAAGAATCAGAATCAGAATGAATGATCTGGCATCATTTCATGACCGAAGTTATGAGAGTGTGACAGTAAAAGATCACCGTCCTTTTTTCACTCAATAGTATTTAACAAAACATGAGTTAAAAGTGTAACCATTTAACCTTTTTCTAGTTGTTTAATGGTCCCTCTCAGAGACTTTAACATGAGGATTAGATGTAATTAATAACATTTTTAATTCCTGCCTTACATTTAGGTGTGGCTGTTGCAGGATCCTGCTGTTGTGCATGCTGGCTCACTGTCATGGCTTAGCGCAACATTTAAATTAAACAGCCATCATTGGTGTTATTAGTTGCACCTGTGTTTTTCCTGTGAAAACTCTTGATAATATATCATCTTAACGTCCAATATCTCATAATCCAGTCATGTGAAAACAAGCAATCAAGTCATCGAAAGGAATTCAAAGTCGTTTCATATTTCGTTTTATGTGCCGTTTTTAATGTGAGCTCAATTTTTACCACCAGGTTCTGGTTGACCTGAGAGCAGACAACCAGCGGCTTAAAGATGAAAATGGAGCACTGATCCGTGTCATCAGCAAACTCTCCAAATAGACGGAGAGAAAGAGAGACGAAGAGCAGGGAATCCTCTCCTTCCTTCCCTCCATCCATCCATCCATCCATCCATCCCTGCCTCCTTCCACACATTCCTCCCAGTGCCAAAGAGCAAGCGAGAAAAGGGGGGGGGGGCTGAGAAGCAGCAGAATTTCCTACGTACATGAACACCACAGCTCGACTTGGATTGTGATGCCTCTCTGTGAAGAGCCGGAGTAGCTTTTGTGTGCCTTCACTGCCCGTTTGTCACAGGAAGACCTCTGGCGTGAAGGCCTGCGGCTATGGTCAGAGGCTCCCACAGCAGCTCCATGAGACTTGACAACAGCCAGAATGCCCACGGCTGGTGCAACACACGAAACACAACATCTACTACGACTGTGCGTCAGGGGAACGCCGACATGCACACACATTCCTATGCGTGCATCACATACTTCCTCGATGCACATTCCACGAGCGCACAAGGCAGCTTGGGCCTTAAAGCTCCCACTTAAGTATTTATTTTTTTGTGAACACACTCACGTCACACATTCACTAATTTACCCCACTCACAGTTCAAGTGTTAGGTGTTGTCAAGCAGCAAAGGTTTTGGTGTAGTTCTTAAAAGACCCAGCTCTGTCTTTACATTCAGCAACGTCCTGATGATGGAGGGGAGGGGTCATTGAAGCTCTGTTGGGTTTGTTTTGTTTCCACATGCAAGTGTTTGAACCCACCTACCTCTCCACCTATGCACTTCCCCACATGCATTTTTATTTTTGTGACCACAGACACACTCCGTGCTCTTAAAAAATGACCGCAGAACCAGGTCCGTCGACCACAGCACTTTACTCTCTGCAAAGCAGTCAAAGATCTGCGAGGCTTTGCCCGTCCTCCAGACCAACACACTTATGTCAGAGCAGCACCTTCTCACTGAGCAAGTGGAAGGAGAATTTACCAATAGCTGAAGGTCAAAGGTCATTGCACAATTATAGAAAGTGCTGTTCTGTCCAAGCCTATTATGCTATGAATGGTTTTAATTATTACCATTGGTAAAGATATTATTTTCATAGTTTTTCATTGTCAATTCCTCCCTTGCAAGGGAGCATGATTATGTATATTACCTGTGTATAAATATTAGTCTTGAATAATACCCTTTTGAAGTAAAATTCCATGTAGCCTTTCCTCACATGTTGGTTTTCTAATATATTGAATGGATGTCTTCTGCACCCTAATAATAAAAAAAAGTGTGTTTGTAGCGACTGCCTGGTTATTACAGACACTGAGATCCACCTCAGTTATTTAAATGTTAACGTTACTCTTTGACAAGGACGCATCGAGACATCGTACCCATCCACGGCGGTGAATCTCATTTGGATTCTTAGTAACATGCTGTGACTGGTGGAGTCATCAGATTGCTCACTTTTGAGATTTGTGTTCACCTGGTTGTTTGCTTTTGTGCTGCTTCACCAGCACTATACTTGAATAAAATCTGCATACAGCTCTTTTTTTTCTGGTAGCCAGATGTCCTTCATCACTGGGGAGAAAGAAAGGGGAACAGCTGCAACACTGCAAGGCTCACACACAGCGAGTGTAAAATCTATTTACAGTATGTTTGGACTGTTACATCAATCTACAGCTGCTCCCACATGGACAGTCCGTCATGAGTGGCTTGAATAACTCGATAGAAATGAGTGTCCTTGCATGTGCTGCTTGAGAGCTCAGGGTAAAAGCTGCAAGAGACCCATTGTCTTCTGAGCTCCCGTCAATTTGCATTAAAGTGTAGTGAACACCAGTCATCCATCTGTTTGTATCATCTGAGAGCAGAGAGATGGACCACTGTCCTGCAGGGTAGGAGTGCTGACAACAAGCTGAGCTCCTAATAAGGAAGGGCAGGCTGGCCGAGGCACTCTCTCTGTAAATATCCCTCAGGTCTGAGAAAGACAGAGGAAGGGAGCTGGGGAGGAAGAGGGAAGCGGATGGATTGCAGCCTTATATGGACAAAGCACTGCTTTTCCCAGGGTTTGTGGCTCTGACCCCCGGCATGATGCCAGATGCCACACAAGCAGCTCCTCAGCGCCACCAAGTGGTGCGACTAATGAAGTGCTACAGTTGAATGAGTAATAATGCACCAAAACAAACCTCAGACAATACTAATGATCTGGACTATCTGAAGGTGAATTACCATCCAGGCTGTGTAGGCTGTCAGTGTGGTGGATGCTTTGCGGTCATTTGGTTAATTAGAAATATGTTTGGTAATATGCTCAATAGCACGACAAAAACTGACTTGGTAACACCCTTCAGGTGGCTTTTGCATTTTTTTACCTAATCTTTAGGCTCTGTCATGTGTCCATGTCAAACCTTGATTGTAATATTTCATTTGATATTATGCTACATGATGCATATTCTTTAAAGGGACACTCCAGCAATGTGGCATTTTGTTGCCGTAAGTTTGGGGACTCTCAACACACACATTTAAAGGAGAATCAAAGCTGCAGAGGTGGAGATATCCTGACTTTTAGTCCTTAATATGTGTAGGTGTAAAAAATGCCTGGTCCTACAATTCCCACAATGCAATTAAATAAATTTCTCGCTAAACCTTTGTTACTTGTTAAGTGCCTTCATCTTTCAAGCCTCATGCACATTCTGTCATGTACAGCTGTTTACAGGTTGAGTAGCAGCAACTTCTGTGATGAGAGACTGAGCTGCAGCAGATGAAACCAAACAATCACAAACTGACACACTGCAAACATGGGGCAGGTTCTGAGACTCCAGAGAAGATAGGTTGCAGGAGTGTGTGTGCGCCTAGACATGTATTACTGTCATTGTGGAGACATAAATCTGTTCACACAGCCTCGTTGTGGGGACAAAATGCAAGTCCCCATAATGTACATTAAATTTTTGGGTGAAGACTTGGTTTATGGTTTGGGTAAGGTTGTGTGTGTGTGTGTGTGTGTGTGTGAGTGTGTGTGTGTGTGTGTGTGTGTGTGTGTTTGCATGTGTGTCCTTCCCCCCAGATTGAACTCTTCATCTGGTTTCAAACTACTCAGGTCCCTCTTTGTTCACATCCCTCCACAGAACAGGTCACTCAAACAATGCAGCCCATCTTGAATGGCTGTTAAGCTTAAAAAGGACTGTACACAACACATCACGACACCATAGAGGACCTCATAACAAAGGACATATCAAACCATTTTCCACCCTCATACCGCCCCTGTCCCTTCTCTGCAATAGCAACCCAGATATGTTTCACATCTTTCTGCCAACACACCAGATGTTGTTCACCTTTGACTCTCGCCCAGAAGAAGCCTGGGTCATTGAGTACCAGCCACTTCGAAGTACCAACTCAGGGCTGGGTTATAGGTGCAGACTACTTGTTTTCATATCCTCCTGACTACCAGTTGTTCAAATTTGTCCTCTGTGAAGGACATTTGTAAACCTGAATATCTCCCACCCACTGCATACTACTGAATTAACTCCTTTTGCTATCTACAGAGGACATTTAGGGCTTTTCAATGATACCAATTGTGAAGGGGTGGGGCTTTGGAACCTTTCTCTTTCTCATTAAGGAAAATGGTGTCCATCAGTGCAAGCGCATTTTATGGGAAGAGGAAAAGTAAACGTGTAATATTTTTTATTGAGCAAATTTTGGCTTGAAATGTTGTTGGCATATTTTCTAAGTCTCTTTACAACACAGTAAAACATTGTCTGAATTATTTTTATTGTATTTCAGCATACATACATACATACATACATATATATATATATATATATATATATATATATATATATATATATATATATATATATTTATTTATTTTTTTTGTGTTGGCACAATAGTTTTTTCTTGGTAGTCAGGAGGATATTTGGCAGCCTGGGACATACTCACAGGTTTTGGACCTACGCCACTGGTCTATCAATGCATTTTGCTGCACCTCCAACATCTGTGTCCTTGTACTGTACTCGGCATCTCTTAACAGGCTGCTACCTTGGCTTTCATAAAATTCTTCTTTTGTGTTTCTTAGACAATTTACACCTCAACTGAAAAGCAATAGCAGAGATAGAGAGATGGCAGATGACATACAATAAAGGTCCCTGGCTGGACACAAATGGAGGACATTGCAGTTCATGGTCTGTACCTTAACCCCTCAGCCACCAGAGCACCAGCTTGATCTCAATTTTGCGCACTACATAAAATTAATAAAATGCTCGCAGTGGTTGTGGGGCTGCATTAACAACTTCCACCCATGGCCTGCATAAGATGACGATTTAGTTTTAGAGACCTGATTCTTCTTAGAAAAGATGGAAAATGACAACAGTCTCACTGTGGCCTGCAGAGTATGCGGCTAGTGCACGTGACATTTGACGAAAGTTTAATGAGCATGTCCAGTATGTCGTGGTGTCCTCCCGTAGGATGCACTGCTCTGCACATCCCCTCCACAGTAGCTCCATGCCATGTTTTGCAGCAGACAGAGAAGCGTGCCCAGGTTTTCCCTGCAACACTCAGCTCCATGGCCTCCTCCCACAGCAGTGATACCGGACACTACCAACGCGGGGCCACTTTACCAACTTTATTAGAGTTCTTTGTTTTCACTGGACATGAACGTTAAGAGGAATCAGTGCATATAAGCTGCTTTTCTTTTGCTGTTAAACTGGAAACAACAAGCGGTTTGGGAACTTGTACTTTGCAGTTGCTTTTTTTGTTGCAGAAACAGATGCTCCTTCCTGCTCATGTGAGAGTGAAACACCTTCTGCAGTGATGTGTGAGATGGAACTATGTGAGATGTCTGTGCAACTTAGCCTGAACGCTGTGATTTTATGTTTACTTTCTTGCCAATGAATGCCTTAAAAGTTATGAGCAACTTCAGACATGTTTAATTAATGAGGAGAGAATATTTGCCCTGGAATTTACCTCTTCCTGTTGTTTGTTTAGTTCGGTGGCTCATTTTCTTTTTAAATTTCTGTTCCCCTATTTGCACCATGATGTCTTTTGGACATGTCATGTGACACAGAAGTGTCAAAGTACACAATCTACAAATAGCCTTAACCGACAGGAACATGTGAAAACTGTGTTGTTCCACAGTAAAAAAAAAAATTCCAGCTATGATCTAATTGCTCTTCTTTGCACAGTGAACTTGTCATTTTTTTTTAGTTTAGTCCAATAATATTGTTTAAATACTGTATACATTCGAATCTCATTGAGGGAGTGTAGAAATAGAGACTTTTGCTAACCTCTAAGTGACCTAATCTTTCATTGTTTAAGAGCTGGGACCCACTCAACGAATTCTGACTGAGCATCTTGATTCAAGTAAAGATCACCACGTCACCATGTCATGTGACTCAGACCCTTACATCTTTTCTACTGACACCCTCCCCACTGACCTCCGCTTCCTTCCTCCCCTGGCCAATGGGCTTCTGGGATGGAGGGTGTACAACAACATCATGCACATGGGTGGCGTGTATAACGGGGAGGGTGGGCGTTGTCACCGAGCAGATATCCCGTGTCCTCTAGCTGTGGAGGTCGAGACCGAGGGACCAGCCCAGCACACCTACAGCCTGGACACCCACACAGGTAGTCTCTGCCCTGGTGTTGTTGCCCATCCTATTTCATGCTGTGAAGAATCATCACTCTCATCTTCTCTTCCAGGTATTTTTACCCACACTCTGAGCTCAGGGCATGTGACCATTTCACAGTCTTTGTATTCACACCGATACTACTCCAACCTGATGGTGATGGAGGTCCTGTTGGTGCGTCAGGTGACTTCAGAGGAACCCATCACTGTTAAGCTGGTGAGCTCGTTCACACCTAAGAGCAAAGACATTATTTTTGAGTCTGGTCCTGATTACAAAGGAGGAAGGTAAGGTTTTCAAAAACGATTAAAATGCACATTTTTGACTATAAAATACAAGTATGATGTCTTACTCAGTCTACAACCCTCTCTGCCGCAGCCACATCCAAGGAAAGACCAACAGTGCTGAGTTCCCAGGAGGTTCCTGTCCCACAGTGCACCTTATCTGGACCCCCATACCTTCTACTCTGACACTGCTTCCAGAACAGAGCCAGGCTCGCTGGGGCTTCATCCTGGTTCTGGCCAACAGTTTAGACACTGCTGAGGCCAGTTTTGATGAGGGCCTGAGTCTGATGGCCTCCGGCAACCTGCGTCCATCTCACGAGAAGGCCTGGAAAGAACTGTGGCTGCACAGCACGTTGGAGGCGACAGGGTCAGAGAGCCTCTGCAAGGCTCTGATTGGCTGCATGTTCTACCTCCTCAGCGCCTTCCCCTCTATACATGACACCTCCAGCTCGTTTGGTGGCGTCAGTCCAGGTGGGCTGTCCAATGGAGGGGATGGTCAGGACTACTGGGGCCATGTTTTCTGGGACCAGGTATGGCAACTATGGTGTTTGCATATTGCTTTGGGCTTCATGATGATCACACAATGACTCTACATTCCCATGACAGGACATTTGGATGTATCCTGGAATAGTCCTTTTCTATCCCAAGCTGGGCCGAGCTGTGCTGGAGTACAGGGTCGGGACTATAGATGGAGCAAAAGACAACGCCCAAAAGCAGGGCTTCAAGGTATGATGATCACGTAGATGCACAAGTATGCAGTGAGCTCAACACCCAGGACCAAGACCAAGAGCTGGTCTGGAAAACTTACAGATAAAACATGACAAACTCAGCAACTGTGGTGACAAATCAGAAAAAAGATGAGATACAATAAACAAAAGCTAGACCAAAGGCCTACCAGCACCCCTAAAGCTCCCTCACATACACTTTATTTCCCGTTTGTTTCATCTGCACAGAAACAGAAATGTAAAAACAAGAATTTGTGGGTTTTACTTAAATGCTCTATTTCTTTCTGGGACCAGATTACTTGGACTCTTGTGGTAACTGTGAGGTTTCATCAAGAACAAAGACTCCAAGAATTTGCTGTGCCCGGCCAGCAGGCTGCTGCACGCAACTTCCTGCAAAATTACTGTTTGTCAGTTTTATTTCTGTTTGTATAGCTCGCAGATTTACCAAACAAGATGCAGCATGTTAGTCAGGGAGCTTTGGAGATCCTCATACAGGCATTTTCTCAACTTTGGACAGAGCCAAGAGAAAAATAGAATCTACAATATAAGAAGATCGGCAGTAAATAGTAATTTTTACAATTACCTAGAATGTTGAATTAACACATTAGCCTCAAACAGCTAGCATACAGGCTAACCTGATTAGCACTCAGCTGGTCACAGAAAAAGTAATTCAACATTTCAAGTTACAGTCAAAGAATAGCCTCAACAAATAGAGTATCTGCAGATAATAGTCCAACAAGAGCATTTTTATTTGATATGAGATGTTTGACCTGACAAAGTGTCAGTCAAGCTGACTGTGGGACTGTGGCAGCAGCATCATGTTCAGCTAAAACCAGCAGCAGCGTTGGCTGTATTTTAGGGCTGATACTATTTGTGTGTATTCGAGTCTTCTGAGGAAAAGATGCCACCTTTCCACAGGGACTAAAGTTTCCATGGGAGAGCGCTGTGTCAGGGAGGGAGGTGTGTCCAGAAGACATTTATGGACAACAAGAGATTCACATAAATGGAGATGTCGCCCTGGCCTTCCAGCACTATCTCTACCTCACCGAGGTATAGTCTTATCTCCATCATATTGTCTCAGCTTGTATGATGGTATTAATTGAGCTCTTTGTTGCAGGATCTGTCCGTGTTCACAGAGGGCCAGGGCAGCGAGGTGATCTATGGAGTGGCTGATTACTGGGTTTCTAGAGTTACCTGGAACCCCGAAGACCAGAAATATCATCTCTTAGGTAAAGACCATTATTATAAAGATGGGAATTATTGTGATTTATTGAGCTTTACGTGGTTATCAGGTGGATTTTTTAATAAAAGCTATATTAAAATTTGCTTTCAGTCGTATTAACGATACCCAAAAAAGTTTTATAAAGCATAACTAAATGATATGCATGCAATTATTATGTCATGTCATTTGTATTAAAATTCAAAGCATTTCCCTTTTGTGCCATTTAGGTGTCATGCCACCTGATGAGTATTATTACAATGTCAACAACTCTGTGTACACAAACACAGTGGCCAAATTCAGGTATTCGTATTTGAATATTTCCCTGCAGTACATATAAACTCATGAATACCAATAATACAAAAAGTTTCTCATTTGTCAGTCTCCAGTTTGCTGTAGAATTGGCTGCCCTCCTCCAACATCCTGCACCAAAGGAATGGCAAGAAGTGGCCGAACACCTCAAAATACCTTTTGAAGAAGAATCCCAGTACCATCCTGAGTTCGATGGCTACATTAAAGGTTCATTTTTCTACCTTTCTGGCTGACCTATGAAAGGAAATTTTGTGTCCATAACACAATATCAGAATGTCTTTTGGACCTCTCACAGGTCATCCAGTGAAGCAGGCGGACACAGTGATGTTGGGCTATCCTCTTGCTTTGCCAATGTCCCCAGAGGTCAGGAGAAATGACCTTGAAGTGTATGAGCCAATAACAGACCCGAATGGTCCAGCCATGACGTGGGTAAGACACAGCATGCTTTATGGTCAGGACAAAATTGATATTGTTAACTCTGGTTGGCTCTATTGCATTTACTGCCAAATGCACTTTTGAGAAAGATTACATTTTAATGATTTATGCAATTAAAGCTGCTGTAATCAATAATTTATATTAACAGTGGATCAAATGAGTACGCACAAGTAAAAGGAGTTGTTCAAAGTGACAAATGCAGAGAGAATTATCACCCAGCTGTGCAGTTCCCTCAGCTCTGCGTGCTTTTGCCAGTTTAAGCTAATAATGGTTCACTCTCACAGCTCTCATCCACATTGTTTTGCTACAGCGAGCTGCTGGATTCAGCTAAACGCTTTGATAAACCTGCTTCCTGCTCAGCATCAAATGGGAGAGAAAGTTAGCAACTATGTACTTTATAAAGTGACAACAGATCAGTGTCTTTACAGCTTGTTGTGGCTTTAAAGTACATAAGTAGTGCAAAATGTACTGCAAGTATCAAAAATAAAAGTATTTGTGATGTGGCATTTGTCAGTGTTTTCTTGTATAGTATTTGATTATTAATACAATATTTAATGTTGTGGCTGGAGGACATGGAGCTAGTTTTTTTCCATCTACTTGGATTTTGGGGGGGTTTAATCTATAAGTTTTACTTTACATGTTTATTCTTATAAAATCAAAATCTCCAAAGTAATTAGCAGCAATTACTTATAGATAAATTTCTATAAATGTAAAGTTTTAATGATGAGTTTGAATGTAAAAGCCTGTTGATGCTGTTCTTTATTAATATGTATGTTTGTACCAATGCTTTTCTTTTTCGTTGTAAGGGTATGTTTGCAATCGGCTGGCTGGAGCTGGGGGAGGCTGAGAAAGCTCACCATTTACTTGAGAAGTGCTTCAAGAACATTCAGGGACCGTTCCAGGTATCCTTCAGGCTCTTCTCACACACACACACACACACACACACACACACACACACACACACACACACACAAACACTTAATACTAATACATGCCTTTTATCGCAACATCCAATGAATATTTGTTTGCCTCTCACAGGTATGGAGTGAGTCCTCAGATGGCTCTGGTGCAGTCAACTTTCTCACTGGCATGGGAGGATTCCTGCAAGCTGTGCTGTTTGGTTATACTGGCTTCAGGTCAGTTATCAATCCGCTAACCGTGCACAGTGAAAATCAACCTGAATACATACGCAACACGTAGGCAGAAGATTGACATAATGAATTTTTTTTTAGAGTTCAGAAGGACTGCCTGGCCTTTTCCCCACTTCTTCCCAATGACATCTCTGAGCTCTGCATTCGCGGTGTGAACTACCTGGGCAGTCAGATGGACTGGCTGCTGAGGAAGGATGACGTTTGTATCATACTAAGGGAACAGGCAAGCAGTGCTGGCAATGCTAAGCCCTGCGATCTACAGGTTGTCCTGAAGGCATCGGGAACTAAAATCCCTCTCACTCCAGGTAAGACACAAGCAAAGACATGCATTGATAGCAGTTAAGAAAAAGATTTATTTATGCAATAAATGTGAAAATTTGTACATTAATAATAAAGAACACACTTCACCTTCCAAACTACATCCTCAAAAATGACAAGCAAACATTACACTGAACATAATCAATTTCAGAAAAACACAGATTATCAAAAACATTCGTAAAGACAAATAACAGAAGTACATTAGGTCATATTTAGTACACAGCCTTTTATTATTCCTACTTTGTTCTTAAATTTCACACAGGTATCCCATATATCTTAATACCATTTATGTAGTAACACTATTATTATTTACTTGTACTTATCTATATTTTCAGGACAGCCAGTGACTCTTCCACGCGAGCCAGGGTGTGTTTGTAAACTGGCTTCACCATCTTCCTGCTGGCCACTCTGAAATAGTGACCATGACCCTCCTAATCATATAATTTACACAGACTTAAAAATGTGTTGAGCAACTTATTTTATGTCTAAGATACTGTTAAGTTACTCTTATGTTAAATTTGCCTATTTTATAATTGTGAGATCTACAAACATATCTCGCCATTTCTTTCAGCTATTTGGCATTAGAACATGCTGTGTTATGTAACCATAAGCCAATGGTGTTGTTTTGTAAATGAAATATATTCTAATAAAACTCATTACATTCTGTGAAAAGCTGAATCTTCCCCTTTTGTTTCCATTTCCTGTGGATGTGTTGTAGTAAACCTTAAGTTACCTTGTTGAGCTGGAGCGTCACAGCCTTTTTGTGAGATTGATGGCTTCAAACATCCTGTAGCTTTGTTTCTTGCAGGGAGGCGGCAACAGTCCTACAGTCTGCAGGAGAGGATGAGACAAGGGACGCACCAGCTCTGCTGAATTCAGAAAACACACACATCTAACTTTACTCACCTGTGGAAGAGGTCCAGTCTGACCTGTCAGTGATCGTTGAATGATTGTCTTCATCTTCATCCTCTGTACTGGTGGACCCACCATCAAACCAGCCACCTCCCAGGTTGGCCATTCCCTGGAGCTGACAGCAGCACACTGGCCAGACTATGAGACCATTTACTTACAGACTATGGGAGCCTTGTCTGCCTCAGTTTCCTGCTGGCTCAGAGGCATCACTTGGGTTCACTTTAATTGGCCAACTCTTGTATTGAGTCTCAGTATTGTATTGAGTATTTTTGTTTGCTTCCTGGAATCCTGAGGAGGAGTTTTTGTTGAGATGGGCTCATTCATTGGTAGGGGAACTGAGTTTTGTATTGGGCACTGTGCACGTCCTTGGAAGAGGTGTTGACTTTACCTTGCTGAGTGAGCTGGAGTTTCCTGCAGGGAGGCAGCAACAGTCCTACGGTCTGCAGGGGAGGATGAGACAAAGGAAGACAGAAGTCATCACAGTAACCCTAAAAAATAGTTCACTCTCAAATTGATTTAAAAAACTGTGGTTATACTTCTGTATACCTTAAAATATACTTTTGCGTGTTTAGTGGCATCATTACTGAAAGAGCACGTGATAAAGCCACAGTCAAACATGCATTCTGGATCGAGTGGAGCAACTTGGCCTGTTTGATTTAAATCTGAGCAGTGCTGAAACTCCGCCCTGGACGTCGGTTGGGTTTGCTCGATTTGCTTATACTTGTCAACGACTTCCGCACTCCTCGCGATTGCTCGCTATTGTTCCTAACGGCGGGACCCGCCTTTGCGGAAATAAATCGAACAACTCGCCTCGACGTCACCGAGCTTCGCGTCGGGATTGGCTGATGCGGTTTTTGAAAAAGTTAAACAGTTTAAGCGGGTAGTGTTGTAGTCACCCTCCAGGATCATACAGTTTGGGAGCAGTTTACATGTGAGCTGTCAGAGAAAGTGGAAACTCATTCGTTTTATTATATTTGTCTTGACGTCAATATGCGATTGATTTAGCGTTAAATATCAGCGAGCAGCGAGCATTGGATTCCCTTTTCAGAAACCCGGATATAAAAGGTAAGTTAATGCAAACGTTCGTTGTTTTTACGTCTAAGACAATATTAACGTTAGCTTGCTAACACCGTGTTAAGACAATAAAATGAGAGCAGTTATAGGTGAAAACGTTATCGACATTTCAGTTTAATGAACATATCGTGTTTCTCAGAACTTATCACAGTCTGGCTAGCGTTTAATATTAACGTTAATTGTCTCTTTGGTGTTAAAAGGTCGTCCGTCGCATTTTAGCTAAGCTAAAGTGTTACCTCGGATACGTTAGCTAACGTTGATTCCCTGATTGTCGACCCCAACGCGGGACTATCCCCGGTCGGCACTCTCCCGCTAGCCAGACTATCGAGCCCACCGACATATAACGGAGCTAGTTATCTTTTTTTATGTTAGTTTTTTGTTACGTACAAGTGTATTTGACATATAATTAGTGACATATTGTTTCAAATACACCTACAGTATGACCATTAGCCTATGAATTGACTTTGTCGTTACGTTTTAACAAGTGGTGGATAAATCCTCTTTCCGTTTCCGGTCAGTTAACGTCACATCACAGATACTCTTGAGTTCGCCATGCCTCTGGTTTGGTAGTACGATGTACTGTATCCTTCGTTCAGTATCTGTGGTAGTAGTTGTAGTAGTAGTAGTAGTAGTTGTTGTTGTTGTTGTAGGCCTAGTAATCAGGGATGGGCAAAGATACATCTAAAAGTATTCCCAAATACAATGCGAAGTACCCAGCATTAAAACAGCCTATAAGTGCACAACATTAACTGTGCATTTATGAAACAGCTAGAAATTATGGTAAAGTAATTATGAAACGGTTAGAAAATAAGGCTACAAGATGCACAGCAGTAACTGTATCTATTTCTAACAGTTACAGTGCTGGGTATTTTGCATTAGTGTTTTGAAATACTTTAATACGTGAAATATAATCCGGCGGGATAGATCGTCTAAACCACCTGGGGCTACGCGTCCGTGAGCGAACTCAGTTGGGAGTCGCCGTCTGTCACCCCTAACGTTGAAAACGCTTGGGTTTATGTGGTTAAGAGTAATGTTAACGTAATCTGTTTTTGTTGTAACACAATGTGTCAGTGTTGCTGTTACATTAAATCCACTAGTGTTATGTTTTTCCCGACACATTGTTAAATAGCCATTGTACAGCCCAAAGCAGTCCATCCACGAAAATACAACGACACTGCGCATGCGCTGATTCCACTAAGCATTTCCAGTACTGAGTTGTTTGTCATTACGAAAAGAGCTTTGCAAAGTCAAAATATTTTATCAACAATTGGCTGTGACTTGAAATGAGCTTTTGATTGTTTAGTAAGGTTCTTTGTCTGAGTGACTTAATTGAAACGATAATTAACCTTAAACACTGATAAACTTTTAAGGGAAAGTAGGGGATGTGCCTTATACTTCATGGGTTCAAATAGTTATGTTAAAAGGAAAATGAAGACTGCCTCAAAGCAGACATTAAAACATAAACAATCAGTCTGGTCTTTATGGCCTCTGTGGTGATGCTTCAGTTAATCCAATTTTTATGTGCCATCTCAAGTCTGTTTGAGCATGTCCTGATTTAACTGTGATCTTTCCCTCAGGCTGTCAACATGAACTCCGTACTATCACCTGTACGATCGCTTGTGCAGATGTTCAATGGCAAAGTACAAGAATTCATCAGTGACATTGATAATGTCCACATGGTTTGGCTTGAGGAGATCCAACAAGAAGCCAACCGCATGTTCTCAAAGTAAGCTTATAGTAATGTCATAAATATGGATAAATGTATAAAATAACAAAATTTTAGGTCTCTTGCCCCTTTCACAAGTTTCCATTTTAGGAAAAACATTTTTCCCTAGAATTGTCTTCAAGATTTTACTAATGAAGCCGTTTATTGTTTTTCAGAGATTTCAATGCTGAACCAGAATTGATGCCAAAAACACCATCACAGAAAAAGAGCAGTCGCAGGAAGCGTGTGTCTCTGGGGCGTCAGGAGGAAACCAAACGAAGGTTTGTTGCCTTCATTACTGTTTATGTAAAGGCTAAATTTTCCCATTTCTTCACACTCGCTGTCTCTTTGTAACCCTGAAATAAATTTTTGTTTCCTGTCCAGATTTTCAAAGGGAAGGTGCAGCAACCTTCATGGCTCCTCTGTCAAATCGCTGGACTTCATTGCTGAAGAAGCGACCGTTTCAGAGGCCTCCACCTCTGAAGCCAATGCCACCACCACTACACAGCCTAAACGCACCACCCGTAAAAACAAACAGACCAAGTCTGAGGTTGTAGAGGATGAGAGCCAGTTACCTGATTGCAGCTATGAAAGTCAGGAGGTGGAGAACAAGAAGCCAGAGCTGGTAGAGGAGGAAGAGATGGACAAAAACAGTGAGGTGACAAACGCAGAGATCAAGTTGGAGCGCTTAAGTAGCACTGCCCAGTCTGCACCTGAGATACCGTCACCTGAGGTTGTTGTCAGCATCTCCTCAGCAGACCGTTTGTCTGCAGAGCATGCTTCTTCTGGCCGTACAGCTGCGAAGATTGCAATAGCTGGCACAGCTCGGAAGTCACGACGGAGCTCTGTCCGGTGTTCCCTCAAGCTCCGTCACTCGCTGGCTGGTCTGCGGCACAGTATGACTCAGGAGTCTGTTCGCCGGGCATCACGACGCTCCATGCTGAAGAGGAAGGTGGCTCACACGGCCAGTTCCACATGTAGCAGCAACACTGATGGTGAGAAATAAGCCATATTTGGTTTATAATTACATAAAACACAAAACATTAAGAAATCTTTCCACACATTGATTTTCATTAATATATGTGTCTCATGTGTTTGTTTTTGTTTCTTTCCCCTGGTTATAGAGGAATGTGCCCAGGAAGAGGATAGAGAGGCGTGAGTATTGACTGAAAGTCCAGATTGTTTGGATCCAGAATATAAACTACTTGTAATAATGATTTGTCTACAAAACTTAACCTGAGCCACACGAGTAGACATGAATTCAATGTTTATGTATTTTATAGTGTTTCTTACCCATATTTATTTACTGCTGCAGCATGTTAGAAGCTGTAACTGCTGAGGAAGAGGATAATGCTTCAGGTGAAGAATCAGAGGAAACTCCAGAGGTATGAATATGTCTTTGTCTATTAAAACTGTCCAAATGAAATTTGAATGTATCCTTTTGATTATTGATTATTTTTATTTCAATCAAA
Source organism: Chaetodon auriga (assembly GCF_051107435.1). Lineage (NCBI taxonomy): Eukaryota > Metazoa > Chordata > Actinopteri > Chaetodontiformes > Chaetodontidae > Chaetodon > Chaetodon auriga. The sequence goes on along the minus strand of NC_135079.1, from coordinate 10,794,832 downwards.
CAAACGTAGACCCACATTAACCAGCACCCACATCCGTCTGTTGGACGTATCACTCGATCTGTGGCTGCAAACTCTCCCACACTGGCGCCCCCTTCACTGTATACCAGTAAGCAAACCATAAGCACTCCCAGCAAGACAACAGGTATGTCAACTCTCCATTTTATTAATTAGTTCTTGTTTAGATTTGATTTTAGCTAATAGCTCTTACTGAATAATGAATTGTATAACCAGCTTTTTTTAAAGCAGCTTATATGACAGTACACATTTGTGTCTGTTTCAGTTGTCACTGAGAAGCAACAGACTTCCAAGTCCGGTCCAAGGTAAGTGTGCATGCGTGCGTATGTATATGTACTTGCTTCATAGAAAGGGCCAGAAGAAGTTCTTAACCACCTGAATGAGGAAATTTTTTTGAAAGTGAGGACATTTTGGGCAGTCTTCACAACTTTGAAGGGCTGTTTGAAGGTTAAGATTTGTTTTTAAGGGTTCAGTTAGAATTGGGTGAGAGGTTACTGCACTTTATGATGTCTGCAATAACATTAAAGGATATATTAATGTGTTCAGAATGTTGGAATAAATTCTGTGTTGTGTGTGTTTCAAACATTATTATAATGTCTTAAGGTCACGTCCGAGTACCAAACGCAAAGCTCCAGATGCTGCATTGGAAAGTCCGGCAAAGAGGTTCTCTCCCCCCAAGCAGAGTCAAAGTGTAAGATGCAGAAATCTTGCAGAGTGTTAACAAATGGAAAATATTGAGAGGAATGGATAAAAGACAACAAATGTATTTCTTAACCAGCTTCTTTATTATGAATACACAGGCAATCAGACCCAACATGAGATCTTTCCTCCACACTGTGCAGAAGAATCAACTGCTCATGATGACTCCAAATAGCCTCAGCCGCAATGCTGTTATCAAGTCCTTCATTAAACACACCACTCCTCTGAAGGTTGATCCAAAAGTAAGTTATACACTTAATCAGTGCAAAGCAACAACATTGTCATGCTGTGAAATGTTGACACTGTAGAACCCAACTGTGGTAAAGGAGAGCAAAGCTGTTGCAGCAGCAGGCTGAGGTGGACTAAACATAGTAGAGCACTGTGAAGAAAGGATCACATTTTGATGTACTTTATATTGGATAGTGCAGTCGATTAAAATGTGGATCAGCTCAAGACATCTGGGCTTACTAATTAAACTCCACTGGCCCAAAACAGACATGTGGTATTGCAGTGAACTAAATCTGTGTCAGCATAACTCTCCATGGAAATTATTGCTTTTCAGATATCATTTTGATTGTGCACATCACTAAAACCAGAATACTTTGAGAGTGAAGAGTGCATGTTCTTAAATTTAAAACATTATTGTGGCTCACATTTTGGTTGAGCTGTTGAATGATGTGGTCCTCTCATTTGGCTCTTTTTCTCTCCCCAGTTGAACATTGGTGTAGTGGTAAGTGTGATGTAGTTGAAAGCACTGTATGCTGTTTGAGGGCATTCGGTGGTTTCTAAGTTCTTACTGTGCACCTTGATTAAATGTCCTTATCCTCATACTTTAGACAAGCCCCTTTCACACTTCCACATTTAAACATAAATGTTCAGGCATTTGTCTGTATCAGAGCTGAAATTCAGACTCTTGACAGTTTGATGTCTGAAGATTTTGAAAGATTTCTGGTACATTTGGTCTCTACCTAGAACAGGGGGGTGACATTTCTGAATGAATCACTCACAAAGTTAGATGTTGTGTAGAATAGACTCCATTACAGAGACGGACGTACATGTAAATGATCAAAACCACATCATGATAATTGATCCCTGAAACTTTGCAGGTCCACTGGTGAAAGGGGCAACTGTGTTTTAACAAAGGCCCAAACTACACTTAGTTAATTGTGTCTCTCATCCCAAGACTCACTAATACTCATCCTTTGACATCTTTTAATCTAACAATCCTTCAAACCACATAAAATGGCTTTGGTGACCTCACTGTTTGTTGCTTTTGACACACAATTTGGTCAGAAGTAGAAATTGAAGTGAAAATCCATCTTAATCAGAAGCTAGAGCTGTGTGATTTGACCAAAATCTCATATCCCTATGTTGTTTATTTCATATCCAGATAATGACAGGTGACGATGTAGCACTTTTTCTGTAAATTCAGTGAACAAATGGCCTCTGTGAAATGACCACATGGAAAGGTATACTTCTTATTACATTTTGAGTTCTATACTTGACAAACAAAGTACTTGCTCATGTTTGATTATTTTTCTACTGCATTTACAATCTTGGTTCAAAGAGGTCAGTGGTGTTGGAGTTCGTTAGGCGACACGTCTGTGGCATTATTTGTGCAGTACTGTTTTCTGGTCCATGTCAGACTTTTCATGCCCAAGCCACATCTGTGTGCCACCAATAGACCTTTGTTTAGGTATGAGCTCCTCGTTGGCTGGTTGGAGTCCTGTAACTGTTCTGAATGACCACGTTTCTTTCTCCTTTGTTTGTTTGTGTTGCCTTCACGCAAATTTGCTTCCTGCATCTGACTTCAAACATAAAAAACCTGCAAATTTTGCCCTTTTTATGTTATGTTACTGTTTATTCTGCTGGTTAGCCCATTGAATATGGTGTATGGTGCCATCTGTTTCAAAAGCATGGGAAAATATGGTCGATAAAGACAGATAATATTCATGTAATAGAAACTAACTGGTGAGTTTCCAGTTAGTGGCTGTCAGGCTGTCAAAGTGCAGTTTTGTCTTATATTAATAGTAACTTTTTGGCTTCCAGCAATGTCTTTCTCTACACTCAGCCTGTTTGAAATTGTCCACACAGAAAGTTTGGAGACTAATGATCTCCGATCAAAGGACAGGTCGAGCTCTCTGCGGTTCAGCAGTGTGAGAACACACTCGATGGAAATAACAAAAGTCTGTCAGGGTGGATTTTTGCTTCGTCTGTCTGCTCTAAGGATGTGGTGGCTGGTTTCCACGTGAATGCACTCCACCTGTTGCTTGACTTGTTTTTGACATTTGCCTTGTATTGCAGTGTGTTAGAATTAGCTGATTTCTGACAACATGTTTCCTCTTTTCTCAGACAAAAGAGCGTCAAAAACTGGAAGCCCTGAAAAAGAAGCAGGAGCTCGAGGAGGAAAGAATGAAGAAAATGGAGGACGAGAGGAAAAGGAAACAGGAGGAACTGAAAAGGTTAACACTTTACCTCTTTACACACTCTGATTGGACAGTTCAGTAATGTATTCTTTCTTTTTTAACTCTTAAAATTTGTTTTCTAGGAAGAGAGATGAGAGGCTGAGGAGAGTGTTTGAGGCCAAAGTGAAAGAGGAGCAGAGGGAGGAAGAAAAGAAAAAGAAGATTGAGCAGAAAATGGCTCAGATTGATGAGAAAAATGATAAGGTATGCAACAAATGGGATGACCCGGAGTCTGTATGTTCATGTAAAAACAGATTTCAACCCTTGTGTCTGAACTTTGATACTGTGTCTCTTCGTGCAGCGTCAGGCAGAGGAGAAGGCCAAGAAGAAGCTGGCTGTTAAACGTCAAGAGGAGCTGGAGCTGAAGAAGAAGCTGGAAGAAGAGGCTAAAAAGAAAAAGATCCAGCAAGCAGTAAGATGATGCTCTTTTATTGATCTGTGTGGTCATTTCGAAGTTTGGCAAAAATGACCTTTGATTATTCAGTTGGAAAAAACACTGTTTAACCATTCAGATGTTCTTTTTTTTGTGCATTATGTCCATAAGAGGGCAAACTGATACAAGTCTATATTACTTGAATAGGTAGATTTATTTCAACATAAACATGTCCTTTTAAAAGATCTACATACCTACACATTACAAAATAAACTAATAAAATAATGTCCAATCTAATGATGATATGGCTCATTTCAGCTCGACCTGCATTTTATTTTCTATTAATTAAAGTGATGTTTGCAGAGTTTCTAATGGTGGAGATTGACATGTCCTGGAAGATTTGAATGTCCCGTGGATCATGGAAACAGTCCTGGTCAACACAGTTTTTTAGTGCTTTTTTTAAAGCCTGCATTTAGAATTTGTTTTGTTATACTATATGTGTAGGTGCTTGATGAACAGGTTCAAAGAGGTTATGTTTCCATGCTGCACATTTTTCATCTCTTGTAACTTCATTTTCTTTGCCATTATGTATTTCATTTTTGCCTTTTTTTTTTTTTTTAAAGCAAGAGGAGAAGCGGCAGCAAGAGTTGCTGGCTCAGAAGAAGGCCGAGGAGGAGGAGCAGCAAGCTCGTAAGCTGGCTGAAGCTCGCAGAGCTCTGGAGCTGAAGAGAGAGCAGGAGCGCGAGAAGGAGAGAGAGCTGGAGAGAGAGCGACTCGCTGCTGAAAGGTCAGTCAAGACTACTTTATAAACTAAGAGGCCCAATTATCTTTTCAACTCGGTAACAGTGTATTAAATTGAAAACTTGCATGAGTGACGACAGAAATAATAAGGTTTATTTACTCCAGAATCTGTTTGACTGACTTCAAGTCTGTATTTCAGAGAGCGAGTGGAAAAGGAAAAAGCTCTTGCTCTGCAACGGGAACTGGAGAGAGCAGCGAGAGAGAAGGAGAGGAGAGAGCTGGAGGAGAGGAGAAAGGCTCTTGAGGAAAAACGAAAAATGGTGAGAAACTAACAATTAGAGTAAAAAATGTTTTCTTATCTGATTGTTGTGTGTTGGACCTCCATATAACCATGTTAGCATGTCCATGTTTGTATTGTTTCCATGAAACAACTCTATAGATAGGCCGGCCCCTCATATTCAAGTTAGTATGATTAAGATTTCAGCAGCTCTGGGTTTGTCCGTTTGGCCACTCAGTCGTCTGGTTGTTCATGTGTTTTTTTCTCCCACTAGGAGGAGCAGCAGAGATTAGCTGCAGAGGAGAAAGCTGCACAAGAGAGAGAAGCTGCTAAACAGAGAGAAGCTGCTGCTAAACAGGCTGCTGCTAAACAGGTAAACCAGCAGGGAAAATGATGCTTCAGTTATAGGTACACCTGCACTGCTGGACATGAGCAAAAAGTTGACTTGAAGGTTAATTATTCTCAGTTTGAGGGAGGTTCATCTAAAGTATAAATATTTTCTCCCTGTTGCCATGTGGACAGTTTAGGTTTAGCTGATTTAGTTTTAGCTTTCAAATACTCCCTACAAAATCTTTATTCAGGTTTCTGTGGATAATCTGCATTTGGGTGAACAGACTCCTGACAGAACAGAATGAGTGATACTGTAACAGCTGACTTTTTGGAGCTAAATATCTCTCTCTACTTCTTTCCTACCCAGACCACTGCTGCCCTGAATGAGACTGTGAATATCGAGGTAAGAGTCTTGATAACTTTGAAAATGAATTTTACTTTTGGTAATTTGGCAGTTTTCATATGGTAAATGCTATGTTTATATTCATTGTTACTCACCAAAATGTGTTGTGCGCATCATTTACATCCATGTTTACTAGCTTGCAGCGTTCTTCGCTTTCTTGGCAAACAAAACAGGGACCCAGTAATTGAAAATAGCTCAACAGCACTGCTCGAGGTTTGAAACTTAAAGGGACCTTCTGAGCAGTGGCAGACATATTTACATCCTTTCTTCTTAATCTTTGCAGCCATCTGTAATGAGCACGCCTGTAGGAAAAGGTGGTGGCCTCAACGTGACCATCGATATTGAGGTACATTTTCTTGTCTTAAAACACATTAAAATAATTTTCCATCAAAGTAAAGCCTCATGATGTTTGCTTTATCCTTTTCAGCAGAAATCACCACAGTCATACTCCATCACTCCAAAGGGCGGCAACAAACCTGTGTTGTCCAAAAGTGCCGAAGATTACGGGATGGACCAAAACAGTGACGACTCTACTGATGATGAGTCTGCTCCGAGGAAACCTATTCCATCCTGGGCAGAAGGTAGGCATGATTTAGTACAATTATCATTGATAATGACAATGACATTACCGAGGTTGAAACTGAGTGTTCGTTAAACTCCTCTTCGAACAATGATCATCCAATCATTGTTGAGCGACCATAAGTAGGTACAGCAGCTGTGTGGAGGTTTGGGTTTCTCCACATGCAGAAACAATGTGCATATGGCTGCATTTCAAGAATGTGCAAGGTGAAGTCTTTTTGTTTAAGGCCTTTTTAAAACATGGGAACCAAAGTGTAACCAGTCAATTAAACCTGTTGTTTTTCTGCTCTAATTTAAGGTGCATTTGTTCGTGTGTCCAGCTATGTAGACATAGCATATCCTTAACTAACAAGATTAGTTTGAGTTTGTTGGTTTACAGGTTGCATTGTAAAACAGCCATATTACCATCTTGCACATTCATTGTGTAGCATCATACTTGCATGAATATTTCCCCACTTTGTGGAAACTGGTCCTTGACAGTCAGTTTTTAGGTTAAAACACAACGTTAGCTTAATTAGCTGAATTATCTGAAAAAATCTGCCAACATTTCAATGAATTAATGAAAACATTGTATTTAAATATTTCTCCCTTCCAGGTCACAACCTGCAGCAGATAATTATGAAGCAGTACTTCAACCCTCCTGATTTAGACTCTTTCTTCGGACCCGTTGAACCACCCAAACTGGAAAACATGTTTTATAAGTGCAAGCCTCGCTACTTTAAACGCACCAGCTCTGCTGTGTGGCACTCACCTCCTCTTGGATCCAAATGTCTGTGAAACTGACGCACATGTACATATCTGTATACAGTTTTTATTTTTTCCTGTATTAGATTTAGTTGAGGTTTGAGGCATCAACATTTTAGGAAATTTGATATTAGTTTGTAAGATATCATGGATATAAATGATACATAGGTGGTGAAATTGATGTTTCATGCTTGTACTTGAAAATGAATGTGCATTATAACACAGTGGGATGTGAATGTTTGAAGGATTTTGGGAAATCATCCAGCAGGGCCAGGATCGTCCTTTCAGCTCTTAGTGAGTGGCACTCGTTTGGCAGTTTACAGACGCCGCCCATGTCAGGTAGGGCGTCAAATTTCTGTGTATGGTTTGATGTCAGGACGGTTCAGCAGCTGTAAATCTGTTACATTCTTTTTTTGTAATTACTTCCACTGCAGAGGATATGATTTCACATGTATGGCTAAATAAAAAGGGATAAAAACACATGCCCTACTAATGTTTAGTCTTATTGTCATTTCTAACAATAATGAAAAACAAATCCTCATTTTATTCTTTATGAAATATAAAAATGAAAATGTGAGGGGAAAAATTACGTGGTTACGTATTCTTTACAAACATCGGTGGTAGTAGCAGTATCATTTCTCATGTGTTAATAACTAACTACAGTACCTTACAATTTCTCATATTTCTCTGTTTAACATTTGTATTTGAAAGAAATAGTCCTTCCAGTCACAACAACGTGTCATCATTCAAGCAGACAATTAGACTTTCCATGAAAACAAGTGGAACCAATAACATTAATGATGATTCAGTCCCATTTAGCTGTATCAGCAAACCATGACAGTGGCCATTTATAATGCTGTTATTTATACGTGTGCTCTATCTCCTGCTGTGGCATGTCAAACTGTTTTAACATCATCACGTCACCCAGAAGTCTACTTAATATCTTGCTCTAAAAATAAATGGTCTTCTGTTTAAAGATATCAAATGGTCGTTTAAAAGCATGGTTGTGATGCGCGTTGATGGTAAATTTGGTAAAACTGTCACACGTCACTAATGAGCTGTATAATCATTACAATAAAGTACAGAAAAACAAGGCACCTGTGTACCTGGCGGAAGGTTAAATTTGTGACTACCCCTTTAACCGCCGATGACGTGACCTCATTCCTGTGCGGACGATGCGCATGTAACGTCGGTCAGTCAGCAAACTTTAACCTTTGGGAATTTAACGTAAATATCGGATCGATACACAGCAGCAAAGACATCGACAACCCAGGTACGTGTATAGAACTTTACATAACAAGCTTGCGTTTACTGCGCAGCCTCCTAGCTAGTTAGCGGTTAGCAATTAATCACCTGCAGTGTTGAAGTGCAGGATGGATTGATGGAGAGCTGTACACTCATGGTGCCTCGCAACCTTAACTTAGCTCTGTGGTACCGTAACTTTTTGTTAGCTAGCTAGTTAGCGACGCTGTGTATTAAAATAACATATTTGACTAAGTCAGTAATATCACTAATGAATGCTGCTTTCCCTGTAAATTTTATATTTTACCACCATGTTAGCAAGCCTTGTTACCATGTATCAGTTCACCTTGATGTATACGTTTATTTTCACATTCGTGTATGCTAACAGTAATTAAACTTTCTATCTTAATGACAATCACAATCATCTGGTGCCGCTTCGAGATATGTATTGAAACTCAGCTATGTTGTGTAATTAGCCTTGCCTTTGTAAAATATGTATTAGTAACCATAGTTGCAAAGCAAAGACAAAAGTCGATTTAGCTTGGTTTGCAGTAGTTTTGATGAACAACGTCTCACTTAAAAACACGTTTTTTCCAACGGTTATTGTGGGTTGAAGGTCAGTTCGGATCAATGTGAATGCAGTTACGCGCTAAAGGGGTCGATACTCCCAAATCAGTGTGATCCACAGACATGGAAGAGAGTTAGTGCAGGGGCAGTTAGTTTATTAGAAGGCACAGGGGAGTGTTTGCATGTAAACTAAATGGCTGAATGTAAATTATTTTCGGATTCATGTCATCTCCACTGTATCTGTATGTCTACACATGGATCTTTTTGGACAAAGGCTCTTGTGGAAATTCTTGCACTCAGGAGTTGCAGTGACTGACGTTGACATGTAGTGAGAAGACTAATGTGTCAGGTGATGTTGGCAGGGATGGTGTAGAGGTAAAAGTATCATCGGCTGGTGCCAGCGCTGGTCTAAAGTGCCTTCGCCTACAGTATGTCTCTATGTTGGTGGCCAGGCTCATGATAATGGGGGTGCATGATGTGACACAACTGCATCACCTGAATTCAAGCACTCATTTGGGTGTATTATTTGTAGGTCTTTTCTTGTTATACGTGTATGATGTGCCTACTTGATAATATATGCCTTACATGTGTTCACTCATTTGTTCATTGTTATGATTTATACAGAAATGAATTCACAGATCCGACAAAACTTCCACCAGGACTGTGAGGCTGCCATTAACAGACAGATAAACCTGGAGCTCTATGCCTCTTATGTATATCTCTCCATGGTAAGAAAATGCTTTGAAGCCAGCATCTTCTCTGCCCAATGCTCATCGCTCAGTGCTCACTACTCTTCTTTATTTGTGTTGGTTTTTAGGCATACTATTTTGATAGGGACGATAAATCCCTACCAAATTTTGCAAAGTTCTTTAAAGCACAGTCCAAAGAGGAGCGCGGGCATGCAGAGAAGCTGATGAGTCTGCAGAACAAGCGAGGAGGCAGAATTTTTCTGCAGGACATCAAGGTATGTGCAGATACTTTTTATACTCAGTTGACAAAATAATATGTTAACGGTGTAAAACAAAATTCCACTGCAGGGCTTTTAATGGCGCGAAGACCTGTTTTCTGTGTAGATTCACAAAGTAAATCATTTTGGGTGATGCCTTTTAAGTTTGTCAGTGATTCATCTGTTGTTTTTTTTATAATCAGTGGAACATCAGTGCTGATTTGTCCTAAGTTATTTATATCTCTTGTAGAAACCTGATAGAGATGAGTGGGGGAGCGGCCTGGAGGCTTTGGAGTGCTCCTTGCAGCTGGAGAGAAGTGTAAACCAATCTCTGCTGGACCTGCAGAAAATGGCGACTGAACACAATGATCCTCATGTAAGCAGCAGACTAAGGACCAATGAAGACAGCACTCCGCTGCATCTCTGTGACGGCTGCTGGACACAATCTGCTGCCATTCCAGCCTGCTTTAGAACGCTTGTCTTAGCTTTTAACTTGATGTTCATTTTTTAATGATGTATTTATTTGTTTCAGACTTTGTCTACATACATACACAGCATAAGTAGTTTTAAGTGGTAGTGAGTGAGACAGAGGAGGAAAACGAGTGAGGGAGGGAGGGGAATGGTCCAATTTAGCTGTCAAATTCACAATATACTGTAGTTCCTCTTTTTTGTTTCTGTTGTCAGGCAGCTGAACGAATGTGAAACTTGACCTCACCTCATAAATACTGTGTTGACCAGCAGGCTCCCTTTGTAGAAGCAACAAAAGGCTTCATATTCAAGTACAGCTAAAAGCACATTGGAAAAACAACGCTAAATTATATTTGAACATAGCTCCTGAGAAACCGACGCTTGCTTTTGAAATGTTTCCAGTAGACATTGAGATGGCGACAAAGCTGTGACTGAGCCGGATGCTGTTTACCTTTTTGGTGTTGGAACATACAGTTCCTGCCATTGGAGGACTCAGACGGTCTTACAAGAATGACACTTTTTTTTCCTTTTCATCCACAGATGTGTGACTTCATAGAGACACATTATTTGGATGAGCAGGTTAAATCTATCAAGCAGCTCGCTGACTGGATATCCAACTTGCGCCACATGGGAGCCCCTCAGAATGGCATGGCTGAGTACCTCTTTGACAAACACACCATGGCTGATGAGTGCAGTTAAACTACGCTGTGACACTGATGGTCATCCTGGTCACCGCTGCTTGCCAGTTCGCCTCTGTCCCAAACATATAGTGCATGTTATCCTGATGACACTACTTTATTTTTGTTTGTTAGCTGTCAATCAAGTGCAAAATTTGCAAAAGGCATAAATAGCTAAACTGTAATACTGCAGACCTCACTTCACATTACATTCCAGATTACAGGTGATCTAAGATGTTTCGTAGAAGCAAAGACTGAGCAAAACTTTAGTTCAGTCATTTTACACTTTGATATTTTACTGATCGTTTCAGTGTTTTTTGTGTTTCCAGTATGGTGGCTACACTAAAATTTAATGTCTGAGTTGAAATTTGAAGTAGTGTTTTTTTGTTTTTTTTTTCCCCCAAACATTTGCGTCTCTTTGTGCAATAAGTGTATTGAACCTAGCCTGGGAAGTAGAGGAATCTGAGAACTCATGTCCATTCTGGTCCAGTCACAGCCATTTATTTAGAATAGGTAATATATGATACCAAACAACCAAGATGACTGTGAGAGGTAGGTCGGGCATCAGATAGGCAGCATGGAAAAAATAAAGCCATAATATTTGCACTTTTAAGTGTGTTTTATGATGATCTGTGAGGTAAAATTACTGCTTTTGTCAATGGAGTCTGGTAGCTTTCAAGTGAGCAACATAACTGCAGCTTCTGGTTAAACAGAAAGGATCTGTCTCTATCTCTGTAGGGATCCTGTCCTTAATGGTTTCTGACAGTAACAATCTTTATTGTTGGCCTGAAGATGGACTATGCTGCTGGTATATTTAAATGCTTTTATAGTAGAAAATGCAATACCATTCTGATATTCCCGTATTGTTTTTGTACCCTATTGATTGTGTTACTGAGGATATTAAAGTGACAAGGGTCCTTAGATCTGAATTGAGGCTGAACCTCCTTTTAATATCTTGTAAGTCAAATAAGTTTGTGAATTGTATTAATCTGAAAAAACAAAAAACAATTTACTGTGGTCAAAATTCTGTCACACTTAACCCTCTATACATTTTCTTTTAAATGCATCAGCTTTGAGTTGCACGCCTCATGCATTCATGGGTTAACTGCATATCGTGACTGTGCAACGCTGACTGTGCAACGCTGACTGAAATTAAAATTAAATGTTCTCTGAACACACTGATGTGGGTAAGCAGGTGAAAATGTTTCCTCAGCGGTTTCTTCAGGTTACAAATTGTGTTTCTCTGCGGTTGCTTTATATAACATGGCTTGAATATTTGTAGTTGTGAATTTAAGCTGAAATGTACATACAGTTTCCTTGAATAGTGAAATAAAATAGTAATAATTTCAAGTTTTGTTTTTTTTTTTTATTTAAAAAACTGACAGAATGACAAAAGAAACATAGTACACTATACTTAATATTTATTAAGGAGTGCATGATGGGAACAAAGCTAAGACTAGTTTGTTTTGGAATATACACATTTTGGCTTGTCGCTGAGTTTCAGAGGAAACTGGAAAGTATTATTTGTCCTTCACATGTTGACGGTTAAATCTCATAAGGTGCTTGTTGCATTATAAGTAGGTTAATTGTTCTATAAAAGCTCATGAGGAAGTGAAGATTAACTCAGTGTTTGCAACAAATACTTTTCAGTTGTGTGTCGGGTTCCTGGATGATTGTAGTGTATTTCAGAGGGAACACAGAGCAGTGCCTGTTTGTGTGAAACATTTGATATGTGTCATGTGATACAAAACAGTCTGTCACACCTTCTTTTCTTAGTCCTGCTCCCTCCCTCCTGCCGCCTTGTTCACCCCACTGTCCACCAAAACACCCAGCAGGTCCCCTTCAGCCAATGAGATCCCTGAATCATTGGGTGAGTTTTGCTGATTGGTGTCTGGCTGTGATGACGCTGAAGTGGAGACTGTGTTCATGGTATTGCTCAGCCCGCCGTTGGCGCCCCCGTTGCTTGTCCTCATGTTGGCGCTGAAGTTCCCTTGGTTACTAAAATTACTGTGACTTGTACCATTGCAGAGACTTCCTGCTGTGCCAGCGCTGTTGGTGCTTGTTGCATTAATGCTGCTAGAGCTGCTGTTGGGATTACTGGGATTTGCTGCCGCTGTGCGAGAGGGAGGAGTGAACGAGAACACCCTTTCTCCTCCGCTTCCTGCTGTCCGAGCACTTGGGGGTCCCGGCTGGCTCTCAGCTGAGGGGAGGGTGTCTAGAGTTAGCCGGGGAGGAGGGCGGCGGGACAGCAGGCCATGTCCAGGTCTGAGTTTAGATATTGGGCAGAGTTCAGGTGGAGGGTCGGGGAAGGAGAATGTAGGGGCACTCAGGGCGTCGCTATCCTCACTCAGCCAGGGGAATGCAGAGGATGGCGGTGGGGGGACATGGTTGGGGGTGTCGGGAGGCAGCAACTGTGAGCCCACCATCGGAGGAGCGAGGGAGCTGCAGCTGCGGTCCCACTCGTTCTGAGTTCGCCGGGCAGGTCGAGGGCGGGGCATCGCAGGGGGCACACAGTGGATGGGTGTTTGTGGGCAGCTGTAGAAACCTGGTCTCTCATATAGGGGCATGGTGGAGAAGGCGTAGTCTGGATCTCGGTCTTGGCGGGCATGACTTGGAGTTGGTGGTGTCTCTGGGTGCAGGTACAGAGGGAAGCGGCTTAGTGGAGCACCAGGGCGGCGGCGCAGCAGAGAGACCCGGGAGGAGCGAGGAAAGTTGGGTGACTGGACACCGAGAAGACGACCCAGCCCTCCTATCAGCGGGGTGGAGTAGTTGGCTTCCTCGTGTTCTTTGATTTGCTCCAGATTGGACTGAAACTCCATCTCCTCCTTAGGAACACTAGATTAAACAGATGGTTAAGTGATGGTGAACTAGAGTATTTAGGCACAGACAGCAAAGGTTTGCACACTGTGAGACTCCAAATAAATAGTTTTTTTCTCTGCTAGAAACGGACAACGTTTCGATCTATAGGATCTTCCTCAGGCAAGTGTCAAAGAGAAAACAGACATTTCTTGTCGAGGCAGTAATCAAGTCAAATCACTGCTCGTCAGTTAACAGCAAGGATAAACATGAACAAGCTGCCAGAATGGCCCATAGGCTAATCACAATATATTTCCAATATAAGCAAGGCCACATGGGCACTTGATCACATAGGTAATTTGGTATTGCATGTAAGGACATCGATTGCTTTGAGCTGTTTACCAGAATGTGTGAGACTAAAAATCGAAATGTTGCCTGTCTCTTAAAGAGAAGTAAACCATTTGTTTGACAGTGTGCAGACCTTTATTCTTTGTGTCTGCAGTATTTTTTTTATCTTGCACCTGAATATTTTTGCCTGCATGGGCACACTTAGTCTCCTGTAGTATTTAAAAATTGTCTGACACAAAATAGAAGCATTACTGCACCTGATATCCAGGGCTGAGCCCATGAAGGAGGGTTTGCGGTGCTCAGCACTGGCAGCGGTGTAGGGAGGCTGAGGTTCAGACTCATTCCAGTACATGTCCCTCTCAACCACCGGCAGGCTGTCGTACATCTCATCCACAGACAACAAGGACACCTGGGAGACAGAAACCACAGCAAGTAGAACAAGACAGCCTCAGTCTGTAGCTAAAGGAAAACTGGCAAACAGTTTGGTTTCAGTCCAAACCTGTAAATTGCGATCAACGAGCCAGTTGGTTTCAAAGTCGTCATCATCTTCACCAAAAGGATTTATGAGCTGTTCAGCCACCTGAGACCATGAACAGGAAAGACCACCACAGCACAGTTCAGAGAGGGACAAATGAATAAGAACATGAACAGCAGCATCAGTGTGACTAAAACGAATCCTCGTTCATCACCTTCAGCCAACCAACATAGAAGAAGAACTGCAGCAGGGTGAAAACAGGCAGATAGAAGTCCACATCGTGACCAGGGTACCCCTGAGCTGGATCCAAGAACTGACGACCAATCAGACAAGCCAGGAAGAAGCTGTAGACCGCCACTGTCACCACCTACATCACACCTGACATCAGTCAAGTCTGGAAGTGTTTCAAACTACCTCTGAGAGAAAACTCCCCCCTGAAGTGGTAAGTCGCTTACTAAATCAAATTACTAACTTTGATCAAATTGAGTGAATCGTTTCATGAACATGATTGTTTTAACACAAAATCACATTTTTTATCGACTACAAGTAGTCTAATATTGGCTCAGCGTCACTGTCATTAGCAGTGTTTCCTACATGTAATCAACGCACATTTATAATTAATGAAAACTAAGTCCATTTCTTGTACCATCGAGGCAGTTACACACAGCATTTCAACAAAACCTGAGTATAGACAAGAGGCAGGCTGATCCAGTCATAACCGTACAGCTTCATACACTTGGCCCGTAAACTATTCAATTCCTGAACAGAGGAAAAAAAAGAAAGGACAGGCAAAGCCATTGAAAAACAGCGTTTCAGATCTAAAATTGGCACAAAGTGAAGATGTTCAGGCTTGTTTGGCATGCAAACAGATAACACATGAAGACCTACGGTGAGAATGGCTGTGAGCGCCACGTCGTTATTGATGCGACCCTCAGTCCGAGCCCTCAGAGCCAGGCTGACGAACCACATGCAGGGGACCCAGAACTTGTTGTGAGGAGAGGGCAA
Source organism: Chaetodon auriga (assembly GCF_051107435.1). Lineage (NCBI taxonomy): Eukaryota > Metazoa > Chordata > Actinopteri > Chaetodontiformes > Chaetodontidae > Chaetodon > Chaetodon auriga. Next base: position 10,779,682 of record NC_135079.1, on the reverse strand, counting down.
ATCCTCCAGGTGCCTCAGCTCCTCGGACGTCATCAAACCTGAGAGGCGCAAACACAGCATGGGAATGAAAGCAGTGAAGATGTTTGAGTCTGGACCTTGTCCAAAACCACCACTTCACACAGTTTCTTCTGGACTTTTCATACATGCAAACAGAGCCAGCAGCTTTGTGCTGGACGTGATGAGGCTGGCAGCACCACATCGTACCTGCCTGCACCAGATGCCCCATGGTGGGAAACCTCTTGTAGACAGCAGTGCTGACAGAGCGGTAGATGAGCACACCGGAAAGGTTGGCGTATCGCATCAGGGTTCGTCGGGTCAGCCTGGAGGCCTCGTCAGCTCCGCGAACATGACCACCTACTAATGCTGCCAAGCGGTCCGGCCAGGGGACGTTCTCAAACTGGCCCCACCAACGGGACACAACCAAGGTGACATAGAAGCCTGGCAAAACAAATACAAGTAAAGAATTACATACCAACCTCTTGTGATGGTTTCCAGGTCTTAGACTGACATTTAGATTTATGCACACCTATGGCCCATGTTTGGATTAGCCTTGAAATGTAAAAATTAGTATCCTCAACTCACCCAGAACAAATGACACAGGGATGAGCTCTGCGTAGCGGTCACAGTATATCACCAGCTTCTCAAACAGCCTCTTCTGGTCATCATTTAACACAAACCTGGTGCAGGAAACATCCATTGAGTCTATTACAGCTAAAACAAAGGCAGTGATGAGAATGTGCACCACACTTTCTGATCTAGCACAACTTTTGTTTTAGATTAGCAGCATGTTGCTCCCACATGACAAAAAATATTTGCTCAGTTCCTTTTCACGTAAATACATTTTTTATGCTATTATCACATTTTGCTTGTATTACAACACACGTAATTTTTCAGTCTGTACATGAAACTTTTCTTATTACACAAATTCAACGTGTCTCTTTAAAACAAAATTTATTACTATAACAACTCACAACTTATCAACATGAGTGATTTCCTTGTTATAACAAAACATAAGCAGATATTTACTTGTGACAGCAATATGTCGCTGTAAGAAGGTACACTAAACCTGTGGTTCACAAACTTTTTCATGACCACTAAATAGACACGAAACCATTTAGTAACCTCTTTTTCAAAATTTTTTTGTCCAGTACGAAGCCACTTAAAGGAAATTTTACTTCACCATATGGATTGATAACAGCAATTAGTGTATTAAATGGTGACGTTGTCCTGTTACCACACAGATATGTTTATGTATTTTACCGGCAAAATTTCTTAAAGGGCCAGCGTGTGGGATTTAGAGCCATCTAGTGGTGAGGTTGGAGTTTGCAACCAGCTGACTACCCCTCCCCTCACTGCTCCCTTGCCAAGCATGTAGGAGAAACTATGGCAGCCACAAAAAAAAAAAAACGCAAAAAGCACTCTCAAGAGCCAGTGTTTGGTTTGCCCTTGGCTACTGCGGGACATAGTGATGCGACATGGCAGACTCTGTGGAAGAGGACCCGCTCTCTCTGTAGATCAGAAGAGCTCATTCTAAGGTAAGGAAAACACAATAGTTCTTAATTTCAGGTGGTTATGCACTTATCAAGACATAATGATTGTATTAAATTTCAGCACATTCTGCCAATAGATCCCCCTAAATTTTACACCCTGGTCCTTTAAACTTACAATCCCAAAGATATGGATCCTCCTAAAAGACCTCCGGTGGCCCCCAGTTCAAGCTCTAAAACTTTGTTGCGTGAACACATGCTATTACATAATGTCACTTTTAGAGCTCATAAATCAGTCAGGACTAATGTCAGCTGAAAACTGGCGACCAAAGATACCATCACAGTATCAACACATATGTCCGCTGAATTCCATGTAGCTCTGTGATAATTCTTCAGTAACTAATAACAATGTTACAAAAATAAATAAAGTCACAATCAGACTTTTACAGCTCTGAATTATCTGTATGAGCCTCAAAATCCAGCAAGGGTCAGGCCAAAGGCATGAACAATGACTAATGGAGTTCAGTGTTTTCTCAAAGAGTGTACCTATAAACAATACTGAAGAAGTAGTAGAGAAGAGTGAAGATGATGAGCTCTCTGTAGAGCAGTTTATAGATGCTGCCCTTCCATCGCAGAAGCAGGTTGAAGAAGGTCCCCAGACCTGCATCAGCAACCCTGCGAGAGTACGTTACTGTCATTGCTGCTGCTTGCTGGCCAACTTGTTGGTCGACTGTGGCGTGACATGAAGGAAACCAGTGTGATGTTCTCTGGGGTTCGTCTGAGCTCAGCGTCAGCGACCAGCCTGTATCTCATAAGGCCAATTTGGTCTCATTTCTGAAATGATGGAGCAAAATGAAACAGCAGGGATAATCATTTCACACATAAAGATACAAAGTAGTTTTCATAATCCCATACGAAACAGATTTTCCATTTTCTACACACTTTAAAAATCAATAATTGTCCTCATTTTATAGATCTGAAAAACACCACTACACCTGAAGAGATGTTTGCAGGGCTACAACAGATAAATACAATATGCAAGAGTCCCAAAAGGTCAGTTTTACCAATTCAAACACGAGGCTGTGAAGCTGTGGTTACTTACCACACAATGTGAAAAAGTCTGGCCATCGTACTCGCTGTGGCTCGAGATGTGTGGCGGCAGCGTCTGTGGAGAATGTTGTGGAAAGGGAAGCAGGAAAGAAAAGGAGAGCAAGGGAGTCCTACACCTCCGGTCACTTGATGTGTTAATCTGTTTCAGCAACAAAGCTGCATTGTGAGGCCGGGTCCTGTTAATCTGAAGCACCCACACTGCCACAAACAGGCTGGTTAAAGGCATGAGCGCTGAGTCGTTGTGTTCAGATTTTGGAATTATGACCAATTTCAGCAGCCTGCCTCACCTTTTCTTCAAAGCTCAACTCATTTCTCTCCTTTTTGCTCAACCACAAACACACACCTCTGAACACATTCTCATTTCTTGATTTCAGTGAACTTCTTGAGGGAGAATCAATTATTTTACGTTTGAAGCATCAGTTAGTGTTGGGCCAGGGAACACTCTTGATCAGGTGAGGCTGTGTGTGTCGCCCCCTCTGCTGGAAGAAATGTGCACAGCTGGGCTCTCACTGGCCAGGAGGTGTTAGTGATTAACCCTTCCTGTCTAACCAGGAGACCAACAGCAGGGCGAAGTGCAGACTGAGTTCAACCTGCTGAACTCTCAATCTTGAGATTATCAAAGCACAATTTAAGCAGTTTTCACTGATTTTTTTTTTGATGCACTGGCAACAACCGGGGATCAGTTTGAACGCTTTTGTGAGTATATTCTGAATTTTCTTGTCCATATGTCATCCAGGGTGAATGTAGGTATTTCATGTGTGTGATAGGGTTTGTTAACTAAGGTTGAAGTTGTGTTTGCACTGGATATCTCAAAGAAACAAATTCCTTTTGCATGACAGCCTGCAAAGAAAAGAGCCTGACTTCCTCCAGCTCTGCAGTATTCAGAGAGGGAAGAGGTGTGTAAGTTACAGTTTAAACACTGTAGAGGTCAAAGCTCGTCTACTGACCACTGCAAGACTTTGAGGGAACCCCTATGAGCTATTAATTTGCAGTATGCAACTCTGTCTTTTCTGAATTTTAGGTGCTTGACACCCCCACACATCAGGATCATTATATGCCAACGAAAAGCATTTAACACAGTGGATGTAACTTGAGTGGAGCTACCTAGTCGTTCCTGATGAGTCTCTGCACTGCCTGAGAGGGACATGGATGCTTTTGAGGGAATTCACAGCGTCCGGATTTCCTCTTCTCCGCCGTCTTCAACAACAGCTAGCCCCGGATATGAAGTCCTCAAGGCGGGGAAGTCTGGGATAGCAGTATATTCCTCGACAGTCTTTTTCAGCACACCTGATGTCCTGGGAGCCAGACACAAGTCCAGCACGGAAACTGAGGAGGAAGGCTGTGTTGTTGGACAGTAAGTGTCAAAACCTTAAGCACTGGGCAGAGAAAGATGAGTTTGATCTCACCTGTGTGGAGTAAACGTGAAGGTGTTTCCCAAAGTTTAGTGTTCATTTCATAGTGATCATTTCACTTAACACAATGGTTTCTGTCACAGTTTCCACCCACTGAAGAGATGAACGTTCCCTTTAGGACTGCTGATGTTTTCCCCTGTGTAGTTTGGTTTATCTGAAGTGGGGTTGTATGAGGTACTTATCAATAGTCGGTGTATTACCTACAACAGGTGGTGGTCAGCATGCCCCCAGTTTGGTGGAGCAGCAGCAGTACTGGTGTAGGAAGCTAAGCAATGTAATGCTGTGGATGAGGGCAGCAGCATGACACATTTTAGTCACATAAAAAAAAAATCAATATGACCTTTAAGAGTACACTTTATTTGGAATGTTTTCACTGCTTTACCTTGCCATCAAACAGCCCTCTCTGATGGGAAACTGAAGCCATTAAATTGCTCTCTGCAAAGTCACCAGACTCCTTTGACAAAAACAGTAATTTTACCTTTTAGAAGGCAGTAGTTGCTGGTCTACCGCTGCCTCAATTGGCTAGTTTGTTTGTGCTATTGTGTTACTTTGGTGAATTGGAACTAACCCTTTAAAACACCAGAGTCACACAATAACACAAACAAACAAAGTGGTCGAGGCAGCGGTAGACCAGCAACTCCTGTGTTCTGCAAGGTAAAATTATTGTTTTTGTCAAAGGAATCTGGTGGCTTTGGAGAGGGCATAGATGGATATATTGGTGGAAAGGGGTGTACAATGGCAAGATTAAGTGGAGAAAATTTAAAGGCACATTTAAAGTGAGGGTTCTCAAAACTTGGGGCCGGTTGACCACCATCTACTGCAGACAATACACTGACTATTGATAGGTACAATGTACAACCCTATTTCAAAAAACACAAACTATCCCTTTAAGGTAGCAGCTAGGTGGGCAAGTCTGTGACCTCATATGTAAACTCGGAAACAATAGTCTATATTTAGCCACAAGTCGCAGGATATCATGTAAGGCATGTTTTGCATGTAAAGTCTTATTCCGCAAAGTGTAGTTAAGAGAGGAACCTTGTGTGGCACCGGCGACATATTCACAGACAAGAGCACATTCAGGCATGTTTTCAGTCTATGAGCCAACTGCAGGGTCAGACCAGGACTTGTTTTGCTTTTAATTTTTGCCTTTAGTAGAGAGTACAGCAGAGAGCTGACAGGAAATGAGGGAATAGAAAGAGATGAGAGGAGATATGCAACAAAGATCTGTTCCAAGAGCGCCCACTGATTTGCTTTTTTATGGTGAATTTTTAAGGTGTGTAAAGTGTATCTGCAGAATGAGCAGGGGGAGGAATTACTGACGAGAGTTTGTACTGATGCACTTTGTGTGATTAGTGGACACAGACTGATATTGATGACATGATACTGATATCAATATTCAATGGTTAAAAAAAATCTAATAATGGTATGTTTCCCCAGAACATTTATCACCTGAAATGATTGGAGCCCGAAGGTTGGTCCTGCTTTATTTCAACACTTGTCTTGAAGATATGTCTTTCTGCAGAATTCAGTTTTAAGGCTTTAATTATTTTAGTAATGTGCTTCCATGTTGCACATTCCTAAATGAATGTGTTAAATCAAATTACCACAGAGGAAACCTGAGACCAGGTATTCTAGAGGAAAGTAGAAAGTACACTGTATACACTGCACAGAGAATGGGAGACATGGGGGCTTAACAGGGACCCTCAAGTGCTGCACTGAACTACAGCTTTGAGGCACTTTATGCACAACTTTATATTTATATAGGCAAGTATTGTAAAATTTTTCACTCCACTATATGCATTTGATGGCTTTAGTTACTAGTTACTTTGCACATTTTGATTAACCCTTAAAAGATCCTTAAAAAAAATAACGCATTTTATCCTAAGGGCAAAAAACTGCCCCCTTCCCAAAAACTGCTGTAAAAATATTATATATTCATAATTTTTTCCACTTTAAATGGTTAAATCTTTTAAAACTAGTTCAGCCTGAAATATACATATCAAATATTAATTATATTTTGGGGATTTTAACCCTTTAAATGCCAGTATGTTTACATATTTCCACTGTTTTTTTATCGAAAAAAACAACAAAACTAAAATAATTTCCATAAAATACATTTCAAGGAGTATTTGATTACTATTATTATTAGGCCCTGAGATGGGTCAATGATTGGCAGTAACATTGATTTTGATGCATTGTTATTTTTTTTGCAGTGTCAGATTTAAAGAAACACTCACACATTTTATCCTAAGGGCAAAAAACTGCCCCCTTCCCAAAAACTGCTGTAAAAATATTATATATTCATATTTTTTTCCACTTTAAACGATTCAGTCTTTTAAAACTACTTCAGCCTGAAATATTCATATCAAATATTAATTATATTTTGGGGATTTTAACCCTTTAAATGCCAGTATGTTTACATATTTCCACTGTTTTGTTATTGGAAAAAAACAACAAAACTAAAATAATTTCCATAAAATACATTTCAAGGAGTATTTGATTACTATTATTATTAGGCCCTGAGATGGGTCAATGATTGGCAGCAACATTGATTTTGATGCATTGTTATTTTTTTTGCAGTGTCAGATTTAAAGAAACACTCACACATTTTATCCTAAGGGCAAAAAACTGCCCCCTTCCCAAAAACTGCTGTAAAAATATTACATATTCATATTTTTTTCCACTTTAAACGATTCAGTCTTTTAAAACTACTTCAGCCTGAAATATTCATATCAAATATTAATTATATTTTGGGGATTTTAACCCTTTAAATGCCAGTATGTTTACATATTTCCACTGTTTTGTTATTGAAAAAAACAACAAAACAAAAATAATTTCCATAAAATACATTTCAAGGAGTATTTGATTACTATTATTATTAGGCCCTGAGATGGGTCAATGATTGGCAGCAACATTGATTTTGATGCATTGTTATTTTTTTTGCAGTGTCAGATTTAAAGAAACACTCACACATTTTATCCTAAGGGCAAAAAACTGCCCCCTTCCCAAAAACTGCTGTAAAAATATTATATATTCATATTTTTTTCCACTTAAAACGATTCAGTCTCTTAAAACTACTTCAGCCTGAAATATACATATCAAATATTAATTATATTTTGGGGATTTTAACCCTTTAAATGCCAGTATGTTTACACATTTCCATTGTTTTTTTTATCGAAAAAAAACAACAAAACTAAAATAATTTTCAATAAAATACATTTCAAGGAGTATTTGATTACTATTATTATTAGGCCCTGAGATGGGTCAATGATTGGCAGCAACATTGATTTTGATGCATTGTTATTTTTTTTGCAGTGTCAGATTTAAAGAAACACTCACGCATTTTATCCTAAGGGCAAAAAACTGTCCCCTTCCCAAAAACTGCTGTAAAAATATTATATATTCATATTTTTTTCCACTTTAAATGGTTAAATCTTTTAAAACTAGTTCAGCCTGAAATATACATATCAAATATTAATTAGGTTTGAACCAGAAAAAAATTTATTTGAGAAAGATGAACATTGAATAATGAACACCGAAAGACAAACATTGAATGATAAACACTGAAAGATGAACATTGATGATAAACACTGGAAGATGAACATTGATGATAAACACTGAAAGATGAACATTGAATGATAAACATTGAAAGAGAAATGTGGAACATTTAGATATGTGGTTGGGGATGGGGAGTGGCTGAGATGGGGAGAGGGCAAGTGAGAGAGAGAGGGTGAGAGAGAGACAGAGAAGGAGAGAGCATATTTGTCTGGGTGTGAGAGTCCAGCTCAGGTGGAGCAGAGGCTGCAGATGGACAGAGTGTGGTCCTTGCAGATGAACTTGCCACATTTGCAGCAGGTGCTGCCAACTCTTCTTTTTCTGTCCTTGCAAAAGCCACACTGCCTCCTGCCCTTAGATTTGTTCATGAGAGAGGGGCCTGCAGCAGCACTCTGCAGATCTGCAACGATTCCTGCAGCGGCTGATGAGCGGGGAAGGCGCCCTCGCCTCTTGATGTGTGGGGTCACCAGCATTTCTCCCACCTCTTCAATGAAGAGCCTCCTCCTGTGTGGCTTCTGCTGCTGCCAGGATGGTTGGATTGATGTCCACAGGACATAGACATTGTAATGTGAGATGTCAACCAGGTTGTGGAAGAGGGCCAGTGGCCACCGATTTGTTCTCCTCCTGCAGGAGTAGGTGCCAACAACCTAACAAAAAAAACCCCAAAACATAAAACAAGACAATATGAGTAAATGATCCAAGTATTTTTTCTCATGATACACATATTATTTATTCTATATGAAAATGCTCACTTGAAAAAAAAAAAACTACATATATTTTAGACAAGATCAATAACAATATAATTACAATTATACAGTAACAATAAATAAATGTGTGCATAACTGATGCTTAACGGTTCCTACCTTATCAAGGTTGTCGACACTTCCTTTGCATCTGTTGTAATCTTTGATTATGATGGGCTTTCTCTTCGTTTCATCGCTTATGTCGGGACTGTGGTGTTTCGTGCTGAGGAGCAGCACATTCCTGCCCTTTCGAGGGATGTAAGAGACCAGTGTGTGGATCTTTGTAAAAGCAAAGGTGGAGGAGAAGACCGCTCTTGCTCTTGTCTGGAGCAAATGGGGGGGGAGTTCAGGCTTGTTTCGTCGAATTGTGCCAACCAGAGCCAGTTTCCTCCTGTGCAGCTCCTCTGTCAGTGTGAAGGACGTGAAAAAATTATCACATGTGATGATGTGTCCCTGGAGCCCCTCTGTCATCTCCAGGACCACCCTCATTCCCTGGTTGACTTCAGCAGGACTGCCAGCTGCTTTGCCTGTGTACACCTGCAGTCTCCAGGCATAGGATGTTTTTACATCACAGGTCACCCAAACCTTTATGCCATATTTGGCTGGCTTTTTCGGCAAGTACTGCCTGAAGCTGCACCTGCCTCTGAATGGGACAAGCTGTTCATCCACGCAGATGTCTCTGTCTGGGCTGAACAACATCGGCAGGCGATGCGTCCACATTTCCCAGACTTTGCGGAAGGCAGCCAGCTTGTCATCACGGCGTCGTGGTCGGGATAGCTTGTCGTCGAACCGCAGTGTTCGGCTGATCTCGTGGAACCTCTTGTGGGACATCGTGGCCCGGAAAATGCTCCTCCCTGATTTTTCACTCCAGAGGCTGAGGGTTGATTCATTTTTTGACCGGTAAACACCGGCCAAGATGAGCAGCCCCACATAAGCCTGCAGCTCCTCTGTGTCCACATCTCGCCAGTTTGCGATTGAGCGCCTCCCATGCAGATTTGTTGTAGACACAATGTGCTGCATGATTTCATTTGTTAGCAGCAGTGCAAAGCAGGACGCCGGGTCAGTGATTCGGGCAGCGGCATAATGTGTCAGTCCTGGGACCATACCTGTAGCTGCTGGGACGTAGCGGCAAGTTTCAGAGTTTGTGGGAGACCAAATAATTTTCCCATTCTTTGAGGTCCATCCCGCTGCTGCCTCATCTATCTCCCCTCCGCTCTCATCTTCGGATGAGTCTTCAGATGAGTTGGACTCCAGCTGGTCAGTTTCAACCTCTGAGGCCTCCTCTGTGTCAGCCTCGGAGTCTTCAGAGGCGGATGAGGAGCCGTCCTCGCAATCAGAGTGCATGATTACATCCAAAGCCTCCTGTGTGCTGTAAAGTCGTTCCATCTCCAAAATGACCACTCCCGCACTACTGCTCATATTTATAACAATGGCTGCAGTGCACCTGCATAAACAACCTGAGCGAAAACCAAAACAAGCTACTCATCCTTTTTATTGTAGAATAAGTTTCTAACACCAGATTTGTCCTTCTAAGAGAAAAGACTTTTGAAGTTGCACACAGACACAGACACACACAGACACACTTTTTTTTTTTTACACACACACACACACACACACACACACACACACACACTTATTTTTACACACACACACACACACACACACTTTTTTTTGCACACACACACCATTATCCAACATCAAAGCGACACACACTTATCATTTCACCTGCAAGGCACCCTGCAGAAAACAGTAAAAAGTGTGAAATTTTGCTGCATGCTTGAAGAGGTTAAAAGTAACACCATCTGGTGGACAAATATAAAAATTAAAAATTTAAAGCTAGTAGTCCAAAATGAAATCTTTACATATAGGAATGCATTAGTTTATGTTAAGATAAATGTGGGATCAAAAAAGGCATTTTCAATAGTTTTCAATGGGACATTTTTTGGACCTTAGGATCGCATGTGTCGGTTTTTGTGTAGCTTAGCCATTTTAGGCTAATTTAAGAAACTGAGACGAAAAATCTAAAATGTTTTAAAAATGAATATCCTTTGGCATATTCATGGCTATATTCATTCAACACAGCCAAAATGGCTTGAAAATAAAAAACCAAATGGCACGAAATGTCCCCAGTATCTCTTAAGGGTTAATACAAAACATAAATTATGATATATTATCCTATGCTACACAGCAGTATATAAAGAAACTAAATTTAGCGCCACCTTTACCAGCAGCAACATTAAAGTGATCGGTATATGAATGCATCACTAATTATAATCCAGTAACGTAATATATGATACACATGATTCTGAAATGGGAGATGATGAGTACTTTTACTTTTGGCACGAGGTATTTGATGCTAATACTTCTGTACTTTTGCTTACTTTGAATGAAGGACTTTTACTTGTATCAGAGTGTATTCTTATCTTGCAGTATTGCTGCTTTTACTTCAGTAAAAGATCAGATACATACTGCAGCAGTGGAGTAATCTGATACAAAATGCAGGAGGGGGGAAAGCAGATACATGCTGCAGTGGTGGAGTAATCAGATACGTGGTGCAGGAATTGAGAAATCAGATAAATGCTGCAGCGGTGGAGTAATCGGATACATGCTGTATGCAGCCTGAACGTGCGGTTGCTCCCGCAGGCTTTTGGCTGAGGGCGTTGGGAGTGGATGCGCTGTCATGTGACCTGTGAGAAAGGGGCAGAAACAGAGCGGAGACCCTCGCCTGGAAAAAACTCCTGGACAAGAAGAAAAACAGTGAAGAGTATGGCTGGAAGAGTGTGACGTTAAACCAAATCGTCGTTACTCTTTAACTCCATCTTTTTTTTTTGTCTCTATTGGACCGCCGCTGCCGCCGCCGCTGTTGTTGTTGTCTACGTCAGCGTCCGCATTCCTCCACTCACTGATTCAAAACGGCTGAGATTAGTTTGAAGCTAGCTGACGTTAGCACAATATTTGTCAATTTTACAACAAAAACAACAACTGAAGGACAGTGGAGGGGAGCAGCTGACAGACACATAAACAGGGAGGGAGGTTTATCTGCGGTCCTGGACACTGACAGGGTAAGGGCGGAAACTGGGGGAATCCTTGGTACCGCATTAAAAAGTTGTATCGTTAACTGTTAGCTAACGACTACTAGCTAGCTTTAGCACGAACTCCCGGTTAAAGTTTGTATGTAATTAATTAGCTGCTTTCAGAGTGAACTTCACAACTTAATGGAAATACGACAGAAGATTTTGATAAATGTTGGGATTTCAAATGGAATAGCGGAGGGTTTAAAGCTGTGGTCCGGGTTCCCTCAGGGGTCTTTAAACTCACGTATAATTTAGTCAGCCGGGACTCAGTAAAAAATCTGTTAATCAAGATCGTTAGAAGTGGGAAAGAGACATAATTCTGCTGTTTAAATTGATAAATAAATTGTTAGAAAACTCAGGTGGGAAACATTTGAATGAAGCTCATATTGAAATGTCAGAGGAATCTGATGTTTTGAGCATTTAAAGTGCTTATTTAACAGAATTTGCATCCTCTTCCTTATGGTAATAATATACCCTGAGTTGCCTGTTAATTAGGTATAACTAGCTTTAAATCCTACCTTCTTCATCAGTCATCCATATGGGCTGATTCATTGATATTAACTTACTGCAGACATCTGTTTTTGTTGAAAGTCTAACTATTGAGGAGGCAGACAGAACATTAGAAATACTAAAAGTATAACACAAAACCACAGCCTCTCTAAAATATAAAATATAACCTTAATGTTGGGAGGATGTTTTGTTCAGCAAAGTGTACCGAATAAACAACTGAATTAGTATTTGTGTAGCATTTTTTTAAGATGATCATATAAATTTTACCCATATCACCCAGTCCTACATGAACATAATGACTTCCTGGTTTCATGCTGCTCATTAGGATAACATGCTGTCTGTGCGTTTGTGAATCATCAACATGAAAAACTTTAAAATGGCTTTACTTGTATGGGACAATGTGTAATATTCAACATTTAACAATGTGCAGTATGTTGCGGTTTACTGTTTTGTAAAAGCTAATTTACATCTGCAGTCACAATTGAAACATAACAGCAAGTTGTGGAGAAATCAGTCATTATCATGAAATTACCCTTATGGTTTTAAGAGAGATCATGAAATCTTTATGTCCCCTCACTAACAGGACTGATTATGTTTCTGCTTGTGTGAAGATTGGTAGATCTGGATCCAGAGCCAGAGTCCAGAGTGGAGGGAGGAGGCGAGGCTGTGCCCACCGCAGGCAGAGGCCATGGCGACCTCTCCCGGCTTCGTAGCTCCTCGCTGGAGATCAGAGAGAAAGAAATTAGAGAAAAGGGGTCGGAGATCCTTAGGGAACAGCTGGACGCTGCAAAGAAGGTGTCGTAACCTACTTTATGCTGACACACACAAAGCGTTGCGTGACCTGAAAAAAAAAAGTTGACAATGCAACTGCCCTTCCGTGCTAAATGTGGCTGTAACCGTTTCTCCTACACGTCTCAGGAACTGAAACTAAAGGACAAGGAGTGTGAACGTCTGTCGCAAGTCAGGAATCAGCTGGAGCAGGAGCTGGAGGAGCTGACTGCCAGTCTGTTTGAGGTAAGCAGTAATCATTGCTCTCTGCTGAGTGCACTGTAATTTTGACATGTGTCTTTGAGTGACGTGACACTGATTCGTTACAAGTCATCAAAATCACAGTTCGCACTGCAGTGAAAACATTTACTGCCAGCGTGCCACTGTAATGTTCCAGCATTTTCACTGTATGGAAACGGCAGCTCAAAAAAAAAAACCTTCAGCTGTAATGGTTTAAATCTGCATGTATCAATATTCTATTATTTCACCAATGGTTCAAATGATTATATTTAATGTGAAAGGGCCCGCTCATACTGACAAACCTTCAGAGAATTATCACCAGATCCCCTCAGCTCTTCGAAGTGTCTTGGCTTCTTGTAGCTCATTGTTTTGGTTTTCTCGCCCCATGTCTGCAGGATATAAACGGGTAATCGGTTGCTGAAGTATCCACCAAAGTCATATTGTTGATGTTGTCTTTTAAGGATTGTTTTGGTGCCTTAAGTACTTGTTTAACTTTTCAAAACGATTCAATGTCTCTATCTTCATCACAACAGGAAGCTCACAAGATGGTGCATGAAGCTAACGTCAAGCAAGCAGCAGCAGAGAAACAACTGAAGGAGGCTCAGGGAAAGGTGTGTGCCGTCGTTTGTTTGGCTTTCTGTACTTCAGCAGGTGACGCCTCATGAACTGAGTGGTTATCACGACCCTTTGCCCCATTAACATCCCTTCATAGTTCCTAAGCTATTTCTGAATTGCGCTCTAATTTGCCTTTAAAATGAGCTGCTATTTTAAGTACCTTTTTTTTTTTTTTTAAGATTCATGTGATGTCAACAATAAAGGGACATAAATAGCGTTTTTGGTAAAATTATTGATTTTCCTCCCATCGTCAGACTTTTATCAATTTGTTCTCTTTATTTTTTCTGTGTCTGGCTCTCAGATTGATGTTCTGCAAGCAGAGGTGACGGCGCTCAAGACTCTGGTGTTGACATCGACGCCTTCTTCACCAAACCGCCAGCTGCATCCACAGCTGCAGTCTTCAGGAACGAGGGGGGCGCACAAACACATCGGGGGCCATATCCGCAACAAGAGTGCAAGCGGTGCCTTTCCATCCTCACATGGGAAACCAGAACCTTCGTCAGTTTCCATTCAGCCTGTGGCCAAAGAGGACAGAGAGGTAAGGAGGATGAAGTTTGTACATTTGCCTCTCTTCCCCTTAAAGTGTGTTTGAGCAACTTTGAGGACTTTAGTTTCTGCTCCTCATTCCTGTTTCCAATCACTCCTGTCTGATTCCTTGAGCCTAGCTCTCTTTGCTTTTTCTTTTCTCTCAGTACTAACACTCCCTGACTTATTCTTCTTCCTCTCTGTCTCTGGTTTCTCTTCCTCTCTCAGCCTGCTGTTCCTGCTCTGCTCTCTCTGATACTCTGCCTGGTCCCTGGCCAGTCTGTCAGTGTGACCTTTGACCATTACTGGCAGGAGCGGGGGAGGGGGCTAGGCACTGACAGCAGACAGGTAACTGCATCTCTTCAACCAGGCCTGAGACGTCTTTCAGATTTAGCTGCTGGCAGATGGATCTGTTTTCTGTATTTGTGTCCTTTAACAGGACGATGAGCAAGTTTTTTCATGCCACAGATGGTGTAATGGTAAGAAGCATCATTTAAAAAAAAAAAAAAGAAGCAAGATGTGATAAATAAGTAAGCAGATATGATTAGAGGGACATGGACCTGATATTTTTGGCTTCTTTTTTTTGTATAACAGCTCTCTAGTCAAGACTTTGTTTTAATGCTTGAACTTGTGTTATTTATTTGTGAAAACAATATTTATGGTTGACAAAATAATGTCAAAGCTCAGCAATATTTGTGGATTCTTTCTGGTTTTGGAAAGACTTGGTTCTTGTAATGTGAGACACTTTTACTGGACTGTAGCATAATTTGCTGCTCTTCCTTGTCATTATTGATCATAGATGGCAAGTCTTTGGGTTTTGAATTGTTGGTTGGGCAGAACGAAGACTGGTTACTGAAACCTAGCGGCTAGCTGTCTCTCAGAAGTGTTAGCATTGTCACTGTGAGCGTGGTAGGATGCTCATGTTAGCATTTGGCTCAAAGCACTGCGGTGCCTCACTGCAGCCTCACGAGATGCTAGCCTGACTGTAGACTCTTAGTCTTGTTGTTACACTTATGTATTTCAAAGTCATGTTTTCTGATGGCTTACTTCAATTGTTTTTGTTTTTAATTTCTGCATGTGGTGGTGAAGCCAGAGACCTTCTGGATATACAAGTGTCTAAATATCTTTGTCAGCTGATGTGTATAGGTTTAAGACTTTTCAGCTGTTGAAGGTAGTTCAAGTTCATCATTCTCAAGCTAAAAAGCAAAAACCCAATCTATATATTTTGCATTATATTATATTGATTGGGTCTATAAACTAATTGGCCAGTTCACCTCTCTCTACTTCCAAGCTTCTGTAATGTAACAGAGGGATAGTAGCTGGAGGTGCATGCAGTTCACACATTAGACAGGCACTTTTAAGTCATGGCCTGTTTTCTCTCTGCAGGTGGACTCCGTTCTGTATGCAGAGTTTTTGATGTGGAAGGAAAATCCAAGTCTAGAGCGCTCCTCCGCCTTCCTGAGTCGCATCTACAGAGAGGACATCGGACCCTGCCTCTCCTTCACGAGATCTGAGGTCAGAATCTCTCTGCTTCTTTACATTAACACTACACCACTGCATGTTCTGTCTCCGCGTTTGAAGTTACGTTATCAGTGTTGATTATTCTTCTCCACAGCTGTCGCAGCTGGTGCAGAGTGCAGTGGAAAACAACTCGTTGACCATCGAACCTGTGGCCATGTCAGCGCTGCCGATGGTTAAAGCCTCAGCTGTAGAGTGTGGCGGCCCTAAGTGAGTTATCACATTTGCATATCAGTTCTCATCCTGTCCTCTCTTTCACCATTCACTGCTAAACAATGGCTAAGTCAACACTGAAAATCCACTCTTACGTGGTTTTGGTTTCTCCCCTGATGCTTAATGGTCATAGCTGGAGGGTTTTCACTGTCTTACCACATATCTGAGAGGGGTTTAATCAAAAGGGCACATTTCTAATCACTGTCTGATTTAAAAATCTTTTTCTTCCAGTGGCTTTAGGGCAGCAATAGAGACGTAAGTCCTCTCAGGAACCAATCACCTGTTCAGCATTTCACTAACACAAATTACTGTAGCATGAAATCAGGTCTGCCTTTCGAGACGTCTGAAAATCTGTCAGCAAATCTGTAAATTAATCATCCGCATGTGTCTGGGTGTATATTAATGAAACCTTGAACCTTTTCATCCTCCTGTGACTAACTCTGTCTGATTGTGCCTTGCTCTCTGTGTGTTCTCACCTGTGTAGTCATAGTTCAGAGTTGGGATACCTAGGTTTCATTGATATTACCTGGTGGGATGTAACTCCTGTTGAGTGTTTGCTGTGAGAAAACACTGGCTGTGCGTATCCACGTCTTGTAGCTGTTTTGTGACAGTTGATCTTTCTCTATTTGTAGAAAATGCGCATTAAGCGGCATGTCGCGGCTCTGCCGACATCGCATTAAACTTGGCGACAAGGGGAGCTACTATTACATCTCTCCTTCCAGCAGAGCACGGGTAACTATCACCTTATGTCTGTCATCATCATCATCATCATTACATACACCACTCTTACTACTGTTAACTGTTCCTACATGTCATCTTATTTCACCTTTCTAGATCACAGCTGTATGCAATTTTTTTACTTATATCCGCTACATCCAGCAGGGCCTGGTGAGACATGATGGTGAGTTACCACCATGTTTTTGTGTTTTAATGTTATGGACGTTTTAAATTAATTCTTCCTCATATTGGGTCTGTTTTGTCTCATATGCTTCTTTCTTTGCCAGTGTTTCATTCAGGCAGCTGACATGTCCTATTTTTTGTTGTTGTTGTCTCTTTGTCCAGCGGAGCAGATGTTCTGGGAGGTGATGCGTCTCCGCAGAGAGATGACTGTGGCCAAGTTAGGTTTCTACCTCACTGACCAAGGTTAGAGGACCTGACAGTCCACAGAGAGGACAGCACGATCCCAGGACCTGGATTACTCCAGGTTCTAGTCAGGGTTAAACTGTGGTAACAAAGAAGTCTTGAATCAGTTTTAGTAGCAGATTGCAGTTGTACAGCATTATAGTGCTGCAGCAGAGGTCAATCAACAAGGGAAGCAGAAAATGTTTATATGCCACTTTTATGCAATAAGACAAAGACTTAAACCAGCACAGCTAGAAAGGAGTAAAAGTAACATGCTGTACTGCAGGCCTTTAAGAGTCTGTTTCTGAACCTCCCCGGAGGAGTACACACAACTTCACACATGAATACAATAGATTTTTATACGTCATGTTTCAGGCATTAGTCTGATGAAAAGATGAGCACAACGCAGGATGAAAGCAGTCTAGAGAGTTTAGTTGGTCTCTTACCTCAAGTATTACATACGCATGTAACTATGTAATGTAATAGTTCTTTTGTGAGATTGACAATATTCATGTAGTTTCACAACAACAGTTATTTTTGCATAAATATAATGCTCACATTGTTACTCTCAGTTAGCCTGGCCTGTACTTAATAACCAGATATATCATTAATGAATTAGTTATGACAACATCAACGTCAACATAGCGACAGTTTTACAGTGTAGTCAGAAAATGAACAAGCTTTAATACAAGTGATTGCAATCTGCACAACTGTAGTTTTGCACGTGTGCAACGAACAGTATGTACATACAGTAAAAGCCATAAATGACCTTGCATGAATGCAGTACATAGCCATATAATGTACCTCATAGTATAGATTTATTCTTAGTAATGGCCAATCTTTACAGAAATTGGTCTCTTGAAGGTAAAAATGAAGAATATTGTGTCAGAAAGTGCAATAACTGCTTCTTAGCCTTCTTTAGGGCTTTGAGGTTCCTAAACTCTGTGTACTGAGAATTAACGTCTTCCAGTGTAAACACTCCATTAAAGACGAGGCATTGTAGCCTGACTCCGTCACCTTTGCACTGTGTGTGATTTATAAGTCTTGTTTGAACAAAATCTGATGTGATAAACGGATTAGCCGGTTTGACCGGTTTACACTGAAATTTGGGAACAATGACTCATCACTGTAAGTCATTTTAACCCAGTACAACCAGATGACACAGAGACCTATTTCTCTCAGGGCACAACACTGATTTGGCTTTAGATTAAGACCATTGCCAGGAGCCGCCTGGTTCCCCCGATACAAAATGATCTGAAACACACACACACACACACACACACACACACACACACACACACACTGAGTTGCCTAATTGGCTTGTGAGCAGGAACCAGGCACAGGCATACTGAGACCCCGCTCAGAGGGGCTTGAAAATCTCTTTTTGGAGCAGACATTCCAGTAAGATTTTAGTTTCCGGATTGAAAGCAATTTTGTAAGCTTGTTTGTTCAGTTTTCATGGCCTCATCACACAGATTACCACCTAAATAATTGACCTTAATAAACACTTTGACTTGGAGTTAATGGGTGAGCAGTGTCAGACTGGTCAGGAACATAATATGTAGTCAGAGCACAAAACATGTAATCATATGAGTAAGTCAACAACAGGGATACTTATTAATGTAAAAAAAAAAGAAAAAAAGATTTGTTCAGCCGTAGTGTGAATGCCTATTATAAATTAACAAAACAAAACTTTTTAACACTATAGACAGTTAAAAACAGGCCCATGAAGCCCAAAGATGATTCGTTTAAGTTGTGAATATATTGAAGACAGTAAAATAATGTTCAGATAACAAAGAGGAACATTAGAACAAAAAACTGACTAATCATTTTTAATGTTTCCCTTGGCAACATCCAGCATTGACCAGTTCTTCTTTTTTGGGGAAATATCTGCAAAGGAGAAACTTAGTTATTCATATTTCCCTTTCAGGGCTGAATGAAGAATTTATAGAAATTTCTTTTACTTGTCAGTTTGTGTGTGTGCAGTGTATTTATGTAAGTGTGTTATTATGACCTGCTTTGGACCACCCATCTGATTGGGTCTTCCTTCAGTGACTTACCTGTGATAACAAAACATGAGCAGCAGCAGCGCAGCCACAGCGCCAGTCACGACTATCACCGCAGTGACAACAGAGACGACAGACAGCGAGGAGGGTTCTGGAGCAGAAGTGAGCGATGTTTAGGTGCTGCACAGGTTTAAATATCTGAGCATCTTAAGTAAGGAAACAATGTATGTGGTAATTTTCAAAACAAAAGTTACAAAGTGCTTCACAATAAAAGCACTGATTATCAAACGGGCAGGTAATGTGAGGGCCCCGTGCATCATCAAGTGATCTGAACCAACCTGAGCAAACGAAGGAGCCGGGTATGTTGAGGCACTCCAGGTTTTGTGGGCAGGGAGAAATGTGGTCTTCACACTCATTAATATCTGCAACAAATCAGTGAGACATGCATGTTGTATCTAATGGGACTGGATTCATAGTGACTGCTCATCTTTCAAGTCACACGACATGAAGAGATTTTACTTTCCTGATACAAAAGTGTTCACTTAACTGACAGCCAATGACTGGACCTTGTTGGTAGGGAGAGTTTTGTTGTCTCCAGGACTTTAGGCACCGTACCTTGACATGTTGGGGGTGTGGCGCTCCACTGCTGGCTGTTTGGATCACAGCTGACAGATGAAGACCCCAGCAGCTTGAAGCCAGAGTGACACTGATAAAGAATCACAGAGTCGCAGAGCAGCGAGTAGCCAGATTGAATCCTGGGTATCGGACCACAGCTGGGATCTGGAAGAGAGATCAGGCAGGGAGACGTGAAAACAACAAACCTGATACCACACAGTCTTCTTTCCCACGTCCTCACCTGTGTCTGGTTCTTTCCACGGGCTGAGGTCCAGGTGGGAGATGAGCGGGTGTGAACAGGCCAACATGTCCTCTGGCCTCTCAGTGCGTGAGAACGGGTCAGCGGGGACGTGAGTGATGTGGCTGTTGTCGCAGATGATGCGGGACAGAGAGACGCCCTGGAGCTGTTTCCTCTGGGCTCTGGTGAACACGCCTTCCCTCTGCCACCAAAACCTCGGGGCACAAAGACACAGTTAGAGTCCTCTTCTTGCATCATAACGGTTATAACTTCACATCAGGATTTAGTTTTACCTGTCCCCGTCTCTCAGCGCTCTGAACTGTCTCGCCAGCAGGCAGGACAGCAGCGGTCCGACTCGACCTCCAGGCAGAGGGGGCTCAGAGATGGCCCCCACCCACACATCGATGTTGTGCGGTGTCCCGTACAGGAGCTGGAATTTGTGAGCCAAAGTGAAGTTACTCAGGATTTCGGCCAGCTCTGATGTCGTGTTGGGAACAGAGAGGCTGCAGAACCTTCTCCACGAGCCGTATCCTGAGGGGGTGAGGTGGGACAGACGGCAGGAGCTTCAAGACAAAGGTGCTCGATTGGTATCCTGATTCTACCCTCGTGTTGGCAGAATAAACTGAACCATTTCGATAAAGCCACCACATGACATGTGACACGTGTTTATCAGTCTGCTGTTGGAGGTGTTTTATGTACGTAGAACCGTCTCTTCGAGTCGGCATAAGCGGCACGAAATGGAGTGGAAACCACACCCAACCGGCTCAAAGCAGCTTTGTGCCAGTTTGTACACCCAGTACACCCATTGTTACACTGAGTATGATGACTTCAGTTCCCAGCAGAGCTCCACACCCTGCTCCAACCTGAGCAGAGCCGGAATGACTGAAAACAACTGTGTGGGTGTGCAGGGCCTCCATTAAGTGTGGCTTTTGTTTGGGTCATCATCTAATCACTAAATTAAAACGCTGAATTATGATTTTTTTAGGACACATTTCTGTCTTCGATGAGCCTTTATTTCCATTCATTTCTAGTCTACTGCTGACTCTAAATCAGTCAACTGCTAACAACAAGTAATGTTTATTAAAACTTCTACTACTCGACTAGTAGGCATCTGGAATGCTAATGAACACACATTCCTACATCTGGAACTGGTTCATGAACCAACAGGCTTTCTTCACAGCAGATATTCAAAAGCACAAGTGTAACTAATTACATTAACAATGGCTGCATTCCTGGCTGCTATTGTACTGCTGTCCCATTTCAAATAAATGCATATAACACACACAGAGTATACTGTTTTGAAGTCGGCACACTAGCAGATTATCTTACTGTACCCTTTAATACTAACAGGAAATGGTGCGTGTGGCATTGGATGACGCACCCCTGGAACGTCACTGCCAATCAAAACTTTCCAAAGAGAAAAATGATTTTCCAAAGATTAAAGGCGTTCTCTTTTTTTTTTCCTACATATTTCTGTATCTCCTCCTTTTCCTCTGTGCATTGCATGCTGGGACAATAATGTGCAATAGCACAAATCAAGTGGATTCAGAGTGCATAGTAATTTTTTTGAGCACACTTCATTGTCTCCTTTTGCCAGTTGAATAAACTACAGACTCAAAACCAGCTTAGTATTATTCTGGAATTGCAATTCAACTACTGGGATGGTTTGCTGAGACATCATTGTTATTCACCACATCTGCACCTTCTCTTTTCTATGACAATGTCCAAATATTTGCTGTGACAAAGACTCAATTATTTTCTGTCCTATAACACTGTCCTGTTAAAGTTTTAATCCATTTCTGACTGAAGAACAGGTGAAAAAAGGTTCTGCTAAGTGATTTTTATTTATTTATTTATTTATTATTTGCCAGCATCATTTTTCTGAGTGTTGTTTGTTGGCTGAAGTGCACACCACTCATAGAAGAAGAAAGTTTTTTGCCTGAAACTTCTCCCATGTGTGGTGCACACTTCAGCCTCTTGTGGCCAAAGTGAATAGTACAACAACAAACCTAAAAATGATCCTGACCAAAAAAAAATAAAAAATCACCTGCCAAAACTTTTTCTTCACCTGTTTTCACAGGTGGAAAAAAGTGACTCAAAAACAATCCTGGCAAAACTTTTTCTTTCAAATCTGTTTCACAGTTTAAAAAAATATGGAAATTAAAAAGATTATCCAGGCAAACCTTTTCTTTTAATCAGTTCTTAAGTCATGGATCAGAACACTTTCAGTATAAAGTGATACCTGGTAGGCCATGATCCCGGCCCCTCTGGAGGTTAAGGGCCCCGAGGTCTAGAGGCATCCCTCCCTGTGCCTGAAACAGCCTCTCTGTCAGCTCCTCCACCATCATCTGACCAGGAGTCTGCAGCTTGGCCGGAGACAGCAGCAGACCACGCAGCACAGGGTCTATACCACCTGAGAGAGAGGCAGAAACACAAACATAAGTAAACTGCACATCGTGTCAGTTTAATGCTTGAAAGCATTGTTCTTTACCTTCCTGCACGACCCTCCAGGAGGCAAACAGGGAGTGATGCAGAGGCAGCGGGGGATGCTGGGAGTCATGGGTGTATCCTGGCCCCAGCCTGGTCACCACTGGCTGCACGGTGACGTGAGCGAAACGAAACGCAGCAGCTGCAAAGACGTTAGCGATGCTGGGATCCACCTCAGGATCATAGCCAGTGTAGGGGGGCATCAGACGAGACATGGCGCCCTCACCGAGGACCCGTGGCACGTAGTGCTCCCATGTTAGGATCTGGAAAGGTAAAGGAAGCAGGTCTGAGCGCTGGAAACACTCATGTAGGCAGAGCTGAATGGATGTCTGGCCGCAGCCCGTAGTGTTACCTGATGTATGGCTCCTATGATCTTGCGGGCCTCCTGATAAAGGCTGTCAGGGCTCCAATGAGGGTTGAGCAGGTGCAGCTCTTTGACCAGCCGGTTGTGCTCTCTCAGAAAGAGCGTGTGCAGCGCGATCATTCCCAGATGCTCATTAGCTCTGGAATCACCTGTGAAACATTAATCATGAACAACTGAAGCCTGCAGAGATCAGACATCTCACAGCATGTACTCGCTCACCAGCTTGAAAACAGGATGTGGTGTTCCCCTGGCTCTTAGATCTGTCCGATGTGGTGGCGTTTCGAGGGCCGCAGGGGTCCAGGTGAGCCTGCAGGCGCGGCAGGAATGGCATGTAGGCCAGCTCCTGGTCTGAGTGATGGGAGTTGAGGGCCATTGAACCCAGAGGAGAGGAGATGTTTCTCAGAGCCAAGGCCAGACTGGTGGAGCTGCCGTACACCATACTGGCGTCTACAAAGGAGGTGATGGCGTTGAGCTGCTCTCGGTGGCGATGAGTCAGGACCCCAGCAGTACAGCTGGGAGCAGAGCGGAAGAAAGGCATGCAGCTCTGGACGCCACTGCGAGGATCTGACAGAGGGATCTGAGAAGAGAGATTTTTTTTTTCATAGTCGATGATGAGGAGAAAACAAATGTTCTTGTTTAACCAGTATTTTTTTTTCATAGAAATATAGTAACATAGATAACTTATCGTTTAAGTTGGAAAGGGACAGAAAGACAAAGTGCACTGAGAAGCAGCTGACAGTAAAGTGCACCTGTATGGGGAAGCAGGGTGTGTCCCGGCTGCAGGTGCGGGTGCAGTCGGCTCCTGTCCTGAAGGCGGCTGTGCTCGGGCTCTGAGGCGTCAGCACCACGTCGTGGTCTATCCACTGACCCCACTCCACCAGGAGGTGGGACAGAGTGGAGTCCAGAGAGATGTTGTCATTGTGAGTGAACAGCACCTCCTGAGACACAAGCCGCACCTGGACAACAAACAAGGTGTTGGTGTGACAGCAGCTGACGGGACAGAGGAGGACTGAGTATTGCAGGACTCTTACTGGAGGCAGAGTGGCGTTATGGTAGGTGTGCTCTGGGTCCCAGCCTCTGGGCGTCCCCCACACATCCTCGTACTCTGGAGGCAGCCAGCGGGAATATGGGATGTTTGCAGCCCCCCATCTTGGATGCTGTCTAAACACAACAGACACACAGTCATAAAAATCCCCTCAATAACATCAGAATGTGTTCGAGACAGCTCCTGACACCACACGTGTTTTTGTGTGCGCTGTGACCTGTTGTTGCACTCTCCTGTGAAGGATCTGTAGCGCTCGGACAGACAGTCAGAGTCACAGCTGGGTCTCTGCAGCTCAGCGGAGCAGCCCGTCACCTGCAGCAGATTCTCCACGTCTCCTTCACTCAGCAGCTCTTTGGGAACACACAGTGGACACTAACTCTACACATAATAATTACATATTTAGAAAGAAAATGACCTGCTGGCTTAAACTTGCTTTCAGCGGCTGCCTTATGTCAGAAAACTGAGCCTATTTGTAATAACCTCCAGTGGGCTCACTGAGTCTTGATAAATGTGCAGAAGCATCTGTGTGTGTTGTGTTATGCTGCTGTTCAGTACCATGCCGGTTGGGCTGCACCATAGAGTGAGTGTAGACCATCTCTCTGATCAGCTCCACTGTGTTGTCCAGCAGCTCTGCAGCCCAGACCTGAGTCCTGGTTCTGACTTCAGTCTGTTTAAACTGAGCCAGCAGGTCGCTGGGTCTCAGGGCGCCTTCAGACAGAGACTTCTTCACCCTGGAAACATTAATGGTTTTGTTTATTTAGTGTCAACACAGTGTCTAATAGAAGTGGGTACTGCCACAGTGAGCTTTACCTTTCACTTGTGCGGGCGTAAGCAGCATCAGTCAGCTCAATCGCCCTCTGAAGAGCCTCCTTCACAAACACAGATCCCAAATACACAGTTCCTGAAACTACCACAAAGGAGATCCAGTTCGACAGGCGCCTCAGTCCCTCGTCTCATCAGCTAATAATCAACCAGAAATCCTACCTGAGGTGTTGTCAAATTCTCCGCTCAGTGAAGCGTGCTCGGGGAAGGAGAGCAGGACAAGAGCCAGTCCAAGAAGAGGAACGGACACCTGAAACCAGAACGCATCTCACTGAGTATCTGAAGAAGCGTGGAACTTTATTCTATCAAATGAATTCAAAAGAAACATTGAAGAAAAACAGGAACTCACTGTGAGTGCTGGGTCCATCGGGAAGGTTAAAACTGCTCAGCGGGTGCAGAGAGGATTCGTTTCAGGCTTAAAAACCAAGCTCGAAGTATCTTACCACCGCGCTGACCGTGACTCATCTTGAGAGCCAGCCGGTGTGTGTGTGTGTGTGTGTGTGTGTGTGTCCGGCTCAGAGCGTCGAGGTTGCCATTTATACACTGACAGCAGGGCCAACAGGTATGTGCAGAATCCCCTTATCTGTCCTCCTGGTGACAGGAAGGCAACTTCAAACACTGGACTCGCTGCCTCGACCGAAGAAGCTTTCAAATCAAATTCACTTCTGTCCTCCGATGAAAACCTTCTGTCATATTTGGATCATTTCAATTTAACTAAACAATTCTACTCATCGTTGGAGAAAACAGAGGACGTGTGTCTTCGTAGCAGTGAGCAAATACAGGCTGAATTACTGAACGTTCAAGCAACTTCAAGCAGTTTGAAAAGACTGATTTATTATGATTAAGCAGCCAAATGGGATTTCACAATGACACACAAGGACCATTTTTAGAGTTCTACAGTATCTTTGCCACATGACAAAACCTTCAATCTGATGATCCTTGAGCCAGTGACGCACCCGGGGGGGGGTGAGCTGGATTCTAGGAAATGATGAACCGGGAATGAGTATGACAGTAAGAGAGCATTAAGAATCAGACAGGAGGGTCTCAGTTGTAGAGCCCGGTTGTGTCCAGTATAAGCCGTTCAAACTTCCCTCCGCCCGCTTCTTCCCTTTGATGCTCCAGGTGTGTGATACCATCAAATGAGTCATCAGACCCATTTCATTACGTTGTTATTAGTATTATCTCTGTTGTCCCACATTACCCATCATCTACTGTGGGGGCTGCTGACGGTCGACATCTGAATTGTGGAAATCTTTTGTTCTCAAAAACTTGAGAAAATACTTTACATACAGGCAGATAGAGTCAGTTCAGTTCGGCTGTTCCCACTTATCCATAATAGTCTCTAGTTTTGTGGATTCGTTTACGGGGTTGTTTTGGTTCAGCCTTTATCTCAAAACCTCAAAAAATAAACCAAAACTATCCACAATACCATTTAAAGTGAAGAAATAAGATTCAAACTTTGGCTCCTTTTATGCTTTTAGTGTGCAGAAAAAATAAAAAGCACATTGATTAATTAACTAATCTGTTAGTTTTTTTTTTTTAATGCAAACATCAGGGGAAAATACACATTCATCAAGCTTGACTATCATCATGCTGACTGAAAATGTTCTTAAAAAAAAAAAACACTGGAGCTAATACGAGGTCTCATGCAGACAGCTTTTATTCATACTGTTACCTGGTTAGAACACTTCACTGTAAATATTGTCAGTTCATTTTTTGTCATAAAGCTATTTGATAGCCTGTACATGCAAAAAAGCATTTAAGTTGAATTGTTAAAAAAAAGAAAAAAAGTCATGTAACAATGCCCCTGTACAAATATCAGAAAAAGATAAAACTGGCAAGTAAATGGAATAAACCAGAAATAATTGTGCAAAAAAAACCCCCGTTCTCACTGGGAGGAGACGTACCTTCATTTACACTGGAAAGCTCTGACAAATATTACAGTGCATAAATTAAGTCGCAGCTTCTACAGCGGCTTCCGGGGGGATTTACATTCAGTGTTAGTGATCTTTAGTTAGGCATGCTGAGACCACAGGAAGCGATCGCAGCGCTCCAGCATCGTCTGGATCATCGCTCTGAAACAGAAAAACAAAGAAATAGCGATAAATACCCCACTCAAAGTACACTGACCCTCCTTTTCATTCACACACTTCAATATCTACCTCTTCTAAAGGGATTTTCAGACCACTAAGATAAAAGTCATGCTCTCCAAAGTTTAATTCTACTCCGTTCAAGAGACAACTTTAATAAAACTGATAGATTTAAACAGTATTTTCCCCAGTATTTCAAGCCTTAAACAGATGGCATTATATCAGCGGCCAGAAGAACACCTGATACAAATCTTTTCCCTTTGTTCTGCGCTTACAGTCTGACGTGGTGATCGGCACCCTGACCCACCTCTGCCTTATCTCAGTGACTCGCAGCAGCTCACAGACCAGTTTGGAGTGCGGCGAAAGGACCAGCTGCACTCCGCACTCCTCCAGGACGGCCATGGCGCGGTCGGGCCCGGCCGTCCGAGCCAGCATCAGGGTCAGGCTCTCTGGGCTGATCTTCCCGCCGCAGTCGTCTGAGCCGTTGGACCAGCTGCTCCCATTCACACCAGTGACCTGTTCTGAGTCTCCCACACTGCTGCTCTGCTGAGACAACTGGATCAAGAGCTTCCACTCGTCCAAAGTCTGAGGCTCAACACCTGGAAAACAAACAGAGGGCCAGTACAGAACTGTGTCAGTGCTTTGATTATCTGACGCAGTCACCACAACTTTTTTGGAACTGGGGTTGTGTTACTGCAGCAGTCTAAACACTGTGAATTACACCAAAGTGAATCTACCAAAGTAAATGCCAACTATTTTGATAAATGATCATTCTTAAGCAAAAATGCCAAACATTTGCAGGTTTCAGCTTCTTAAATGTAAGGATTAGTTGCTTTCCTTTCTCATTTATGACAGTAAATGAAGAGTCTTCTGGTTTTGGACTGTTGGTTGGACAAAAGACGACGCTTTGGGCTCAGGGAAATTGTAACAAGGATTTTGATAATTTTTTGACTTTTTCTAGCCTAATGATTAATGGAAAGGAAAGGGAAAGCAAAAGGTTTTGGTTTTACCCTCTGGTTCCTCCAGCAGGCTGATGTCATCCAGCTGACAGATGGTGGAGAACGCTTCTGTGCGACGCTGCAGCTCACAGCAGAGGTAGAGGTAGCCCGTCCAGTACCTACACACACACCCGATACAGAAAGTTATATATGACAATGTCCAGTCACTGCCAGACACCAACAGCAAAAAACTGTTCAGTCCAAAATAATTTGAAGTACCCGTGAGTGCGGCAAGTCTCTGCCATCTTCTGCTTGGAGGACAGGTCTGCAGGAAGATGGATCAGGAGTGACAGGAGGCGTCCATAACCCCAGCTGAAACAGTGAGAATGCCACCTGCAGCAGGAGTCACATCAATTCACTGTTATTCTGATACTTTATTGTTATTATTTTAACCTTGTTGTGGCCTGAAGAGAGTAGTGAGATGAATGCTTGATAGTATCTCAGATAACATCCACCAGGTCTATTATTTATAGTTATTTTATAGTTTATTTTATAAACTTACTTGGTCTTTCAGTAAGAGTTACAAAATTATTAAAAAGGAGTATAACTGTTTTTTCCTTTTTGCATTTTTCACACACAAACAGAACCAGACCTTGGTTGTCCATCTGCGGTCAGGGTATCACAGCGTTGAGGAGCATCATGGGTAAGTGCCAGCTCCAGCCAATCCTGTCTCAGTGATTCTGGTTCAAGAAGGGACTGCAAGAAAGACAACCTGGAGGAAGAAATGAATGTGCGAGTCAGCAACAAGGAGGGTTCACTGTCTTTATTTGTGTTGGACAAAAAGATCAAACGCAGGACGTACCTGTGCTCCTCGGTTTGCGACTGGACCAGATTATCCAGGTATGCCAGGAAGTGGCTTTGCTTAGCCATGGTCATGACATCAGCAGGTGTGATTGTAGGATAGAATTGGGAAAACGAGCGTACAGCCGCCTCTCCGTGCCTCTCATACAGCCTAGATAAAAACACAGTGAACTTCACAAGGTCCATCACAACAGTGGGCGTAAGTATGTCCTGAAGAGAAATCTGTGTACTGACCTGTGTAAGTGAGCGAGGAGAGCAGGAGCACTCCAGGGCTGCAGCTCTCTCAGACTGCGCAGCGATCGCAGCAAATCACCTCTCTGAATAACCTCCACCACCTTACTGGACTGAGTGAGATCTACAGAAAATGACGACAAGTCAATTTTCTTTCATTTCTGCATTCGTGAAATTTGAAATCTGAAAACAAAGTGCAGAAAAGTTTTGACCAGAGTGGCTCTGAAATGGTCAGCTGATTTAAGGAGAAGCTTCTGACCTAGCATGGCCTCAGTGAAGGAGCTCTGCACCTCCGGCTGCTCCTGATAACACAGCAGACACATTCTTCTCACGCGCTCTCTGTCCAGCAGAAAGAAGTAGCGCCGTAGGAAGGTTGTGCAGCCCAGAGCTTGTTCATGCTCCTGGTTTCTGAAGCAGCTCAGCTCTGTGTAGAGCGTTGCCAGCTGGGTGAGATTAGTCAGGATATCTGACGGTACAGGTTTGGGAGACACCACTCGAACAGGCTCTGGGGGGATCCCGGTTGAAACTTGTTCCTCTTTTTCTTCTTCCTCCTCCTCCTCTGTAATGCTCTCTGTTAGTTCTCCTGATAAGCAGGAGGACTCGTCTTGTTGCTCTGAGCAGGAGCTTAGACAATCCCTCTCCCACCTCTCTTCTCCTGGTCCATCCTCCTTTGAGTCGCTTGCAGCAGTGGACCCGTGCTCTGAAGGTCCGAGTATTCGCTCCAGCACCGGCAGCCACTCCAGTAGAGTTTCTCTCAGGCAGACTGGATCCAGTAGCACCAAAGGATCTTGGATCTGGGAGCTGACGTTGGGAAAATGTCACACGTGAATGTAAGTGCGGTTTCTACTATTAGAAGTGGGGAAAAAAAGTAGCCAAATATCCTAACAAAACGCAGTACTTACATCGCTCGTTCTGTTGCTGATCGAAGCTCCTGCATGTCGACCTCTGAGTTTGGCATCTCATCATAAACTCTGTGACAACAAATACAATTCAATGGTTTTATAACAAGTGAGTGTGGACTTCTCTATATATTTTATAGACGCATGTGTTCTCAGCAGAAACTGGTTCCAGTTCACTTTCATAGATCCGTACTTACTCACTGTCCATTTCCTCCGAGTATGGAGCTGTGGGGTCTGCCTGTCCACCCTCTCTGAATTCAGGACGTTGCCAGAGCTCAGTGTTCATCTGGAGGGTGTTGATCTTCTCTGTTGTCTTCTTAACAAAACTGGAAACACTGAGAAAAAGAAGATCGAATGATAAAACAACCTTTCAAGAGACTACATGAGACGGGTTTAATATCTGACAGCCACGGAGGCAAACAGACCTACACACAGAGGACAATGTCATATGACAAATGACTGAGTGCGATGCTTGGAAATGAAACCTGCCATATGCTCCTACACAGATGAACAATGTGAATTTAAAAACCTACACATTCAGTGGAAAGGGGAAGTAATCCGTCTACAAGCACAGCTGCGCTTTATAAATAGGCTAGAGTTTCAGTACTCCTAAGAAAATGAAAAATGAAAGACGTACAATCAATAAATACTTTCATCAGTGTTTCAACTTGAAAACTCAAGCTACACGTTACAGCTTCATGCCTGTATTGCGTGAGCTGCCATGACGCATTCTTCAAACCATTAGCATGTCTGTCCTTTATTTCTCTGGATGTTCACCTGTCTTTGACAGCCTGCAGTGCGATGCGAGGGGGTTTGGGGCGGAATGAGAGGGGGAGGTGGAACTGCAGGCCTTGCTCAGATCGCTCAGCCTCCACACGCTCACTGCTCTGTGGATCTGAACAAAGATGGAGGCAAGAGCCAGAGGAAAAACACAGATGGATGGAGTGCTGGAGGGGAATGGTGAGAGGCAGAGGACATAATGCAAGCAGATGGAGCAAAGGCACCAGACACGACTATAGAGACAACGTAAATTAAATGCTGCACAATGCAAAAGAACCAAAATGGTGATATATGTGTGATACAATAGAAGAGACAAGAGACTTAAAATGAACAGTGTGATTATATGTGTAAAGCATGTCAGCCATCAGTGATCATTCAGCTCTCGCAGCAGATCAGGTAGTACAGCAGAGCTGGTTTAACGATTTAATTTTCAAGTCAAATCAGAAACACATTCATTTAAGTGGCAAACATACAAGACGGTATTAGAAACAGGTACATATATGATCCTTATGACAACAGAGATAAAGTCAAAGAGTAAAATTATTATCACGCCACAATTACATTGATAAATCTTTCAGCAGCTAGTGATGCGCCAAATTTTTAAAATTCAGGTATTTTAATGCAGTTTATGGTTTAATATGAGTGGTAGAAGAGAAGGTGAAAATAATTTCACTCTCTTTTCACAGTGAACTCAGAAGAGGCAGAAAAGGAGTTTGTTCCTGCTAAGACAAAGAGAGAGAGAATAAGAAACAGAGAAACAGGAGGAGTGAAGACAGAAACAACAAAGAGTGTGTGTGAGTCAGTTTCATGCTTCAATGTTTATCTGTGTGAATCTGTTCTGCACAGCTGGATACTGTGTCCATATCACGCTGCACAACTGCTTTATGTACTGTTCACTCCAGGGAACCTTCTGGTGCTTCTTTACTCATATTTGTGCAGAGTGTGCAGGTTACACAAAAAGTAGAGGCAAATGAGAGATTTGATGCTTTTAAGAAAAAGCAAAAAAGTACAAAACAGGTGTTGATTATTACATGTTACATTGTTTGGATAACTTAGTTTATGTCTGAAAATATCATGATTGCAAGCCTTTAACTTTTGCAGCCATTCTATAAGTGTGATGTCTTTATAAAACAATGTATTAATACTGTGCAGGCAAACTCCTGTTCTGCTTGACTCCAACAGGTAACTGATTTCCATTCACAGCACTGGTTTGTTGTGTGGCTGGTGATCTCTTACCATGATCCACCTGATCATCCTCCTGCACAAAACTGAACTCTTTGAGCCGCTCCTCCTCTGACGTGGACTGATTGATGAGGGAGCTCGTCTCCTCATCTGACTGACTCCCTCTGCGGCTGATCACACGATAAATTCCACAGTCCAGGACGTTGAAGCTCTCCTAGATAACGCAACATAACCGCTATAAATACACTGCGGTTACACGCAGGGCCCGATGATTTCCACGATGCAGAAAACACAAAGGGAATTGTAAAATTTGGACCTGGACCTGGACCTGATGGTGAGTCATGGGACAGCAATACGTCACAGTGGAGATACTTCACTGGCTAATGTTAGCTGACTTTATACATGCAAGCTAAATTCCACTGTTGAAACCTAAAAAGGGTCCCATAGAAAAGTAGATAAGAAGGAAGTGGGGTGCTCGTTGTCCACACTTATGGTGGTTGGCGTCACCTGGCAGATTTATACAGAGAGATCATCTACGGGGAGTTACTTTGACTTACATGTGAGGAGATGCTACTTCTACGGCTGCTGGAGGCAGAGTCCAGAGGCTCTAGTTTACTGATGACTTCCTCCAGCTGGCCAGACAGCTCCAGGTGTGTGCTGGAGCTGAGCTGGGACCTGAGATGCTCCAGGCGGTCAATGGGAAGCGATTTCCTGGCCTGAAACAAACAGGAATGATGAGCAAAGCTTCTATTAATACTTTATCAACTCTCCAATACAACACTCCACACAGGTGAGCTCTTGCTTGGATCGTGAGAAAGATGTTAAGAGGATTTAGGATTCTAAACTGCTTGATTTACTTTCATTTGTAGCATGCCATTCAAGGTGAGACACCTTAGGTGAATAGGTATATTCTGTGCTTTATCCTTAGGAGTACAGTAAGTCGTATGATCAGCTCAGCTCAGATAAGACTGGAATCTGGCGTACACAGCACACCGAGACCAGGCCAGTTAGCATTGGTGGTGGCAGCCATCTTACCCTGCTGGTGGTGATTGTTTGCTGGAACATACAGCAGACTACAGCAGCTAGAGGCCAGGACTCCCGGCGCAGCAGACGTTCGACGCAGCGCTCAGCAGATAACAGGGAGAGGTGGGACAGACGCCCGCTGCCATGCAGACAGAAGAGCTCGCTGCGGTAGACTGCGATATCGAGCAAGTCTACAAAACCAGAAAACAGCTTAAATGAATTTACAGTAAGTCAAACGGGAACAAAGGGTCTGGATGACCAATGCTAAAATAATTTTCTTGTTATTATTAATAGCTAGCAGTCAGAATGAAGAATTTCAAGAGGAGTATTTTTTTGGACGTACTATATGTCAACATATTGACAGCTGATGTGTGTTTATGAATGCTTGCTTAACTAGTCTACAAGGACCACTGGTGGTATTTTGGGAGAAAGCAACAAACACACCTTTGACTTCGGTCCACAGAAGCAAGTGTCCACTCTGAGGTGTGAAGATATAAATAGCTGAATCAGTCCAGGTCAGCAAGTTCTGGTCTCTACGCAAATAAATAAGGTGCACCATGAGTCTGATGTAATTCACACATTTGCCTTGTATTCAATAATGTGCATACAAATGTAAACATAACCACTGACACCAACACATAGATTATATCTAACATTACCCCAAATAAAGCAGTTTAGGGAAGGCAATTGACTGGGAGCTCTTCTGCCCTGGGTTGTAATGTGGCTCATTTCTGAGGGAAACAGGAACAAAAGACAAATGAGGTGTTTAATCTTTTAAAAAAGACAATATAAAAGAAGGAACAATCATACCTGTAAGTGATGAGAGGTAGGGGAGGACAAGCCAGCAGCTGTTTGAACTGATGGGTGCTCAGAACCTCGCCGTTGAAACTGGCCTCCCATATTCGGGATCCTGGCCTGGCGCAGTACAGCAGGGGGGGCTGACCAACTAATAATCCTCTGTTCTGAGGGAAAAAACAAGCTCCATACTCCCCATCACGCTCCTTATTTCCAACACGCCAGAACTTCTCCCTGTAGGCAGTCAAAGAGGTTAAAATACACCATACCCGATTATCTAGTCTAGGATCAAGAGAACAAATCATATAGACAATCTATATCCTAGAGAGAAATTACCTTTTTAATTAAAATATAAAACATACTCGATTACAAACCAAATGCCAAGATCAGTCTTACAAAAAGTTTGAGAAGAATTCTAAATAAATCACCACAAAACTAGGATGTCTACCACTGGAATATGGATTCACAATCTTCCACAGACAATCCTTAGAAATATGAGGGCATTAACATGGGCCCTGCGTGAGTCCCTCTCTCTAAAGACAGTCCTTCACAGACACAGCCATGCTGGTACTCACCTCTCTGTGTCACAGAGGTAGCAGCGGCTCAGGGAAGACACCAGCAGGCGGCCTTCTTGGTACCCGAGCTGAACCACTCTGGAGTCCACAGTGGTGACGGTCTGAACTGGGAAGATAACGAATCCTGACCCCTTGACACAAAGAAAAAAGCAACAAACAAATAATTACTGAAAGATGAATGTGACGAAGGATATGGTTAGAGGAAAAGAGGTTAGAGGTTATGGTGGTGGTTATGGTTAGAGGTTAGAGGAATCAGAGAACTCAACCTGTCACCTGGCTTGTATTAAGGCTTGCTGATTGGATTAAGTTCTGAGACCTTCCAAAACCGCTATCGTATCAACAAGAAAGTACCTAAATATTTTCAAAAGCCATTTTCCTTATATGCATTATTATCAAAGAAACAATCCAATTGCACTGTTAATCAGTACCTTGCCCAGCTTGGAGGATCCTGCACGGAGAAAGGACACCTTGCCTCCTGAGTCCCCGACAAAAACTCTGAGCGTGCTGGTATCCCAGCAGAGCGCAGTGATGGCCTGACCTCGGTGCTCCCCGGACACACTGACCCTCTCTGGACGACCCCGCCGCTCCAGCTGCAGCTCCCACACCACCACCAGACCCTGACTGGAGCAGAGACAAACACTGTGATCAGTAACAAACACACAGCCACTGTATGCAGGAGAGTGGAGAAGAGGAGGAAGGTGGCAGCAGATGACAAGGGGTGAATTTTATTTAAGGGTAGATGAGAGACTCCAACCTTGTTGCAACAGCGACAAAGTCTTCATCATGAGGACAACATGCCACCTGAGTGATAGATCCCTCCTGAAAAAGAGCTCACGATGAGTTGCGAGTTAACAAGGAATCAACAGAAATCAGCACAAACAGTGTCCTCTTTATTACATGCAGCAGAACAATTGTCAACTCTGTACTTCTGCACAATAGTTACTCAGTCGCACATTACCTTGTGAGTGAGGATGAGCCTTTGTTTCCAGCCCTCCCTCTGAATTAGGTGCAACCCTCCTGCTGATGTTCCTAACGCGAGCCACTTCCTTGACACGGCCAAACAGGTACACTGTAACACAACGGGGTCACATTTAGAAAGCGTTTACTCATCTCTGCATATAAATACATTTTTAGATGAACAATCTTTTGTGATAACGTAAGTTTTTGTGCACCCACTTCTCCCAACAGACAATCTGAGGTTTTAATCAGCTATTTTTTTCATTCTGTAGTATTTTAAAGACATTCAGTAATAAGCTATGATAAATTATTAATGTATGGTTTCATCATAAGACTGACAGACACGTGATAGTGAAACCTACCTTGAGCCTGCCGGAGTCAAGACGGAGAGCAGACAGCAGTGGATCGAGACAGTCAAACTCTGCCAGTACATGACTGTGGTTCTCTGGCACAACTGGTATCAGAGGCATCTTCACTGGTGGTCATCTATAACTGAGAGAGAATGAGACAGTCAGCAAAGTATGGGAAAAAAAAAAAAGTGAGCGACTTTCAAGAGTCACTGCTGCTTCTTTGCACAGCAGGACACTCAGCCATGTGGCATCTGTGACTCTCAGTAGTGTACAGCCTCAAAATGGCCAGTAATGACTCCTCTTCATCTCCAGCTGTTCACCTAATCAGAACATAACTAATAAGCACTTAAATGTTAGACAAAGTTACACTTAGTTTTACGGACATTTCTATTAAACGCCAACATGAGGGAAACACTACTGTCACTGAATGAATAAAGATGAAACATCTTGTTTCATTACTTAACACATGCACACACAATTCTGTTTTAAGCTCATGGTGCCAAAACCCGTTATCGTCATAAAGCCAAAGTTCATAAAGCCAAAAAGACTGTTTTAACAGGACAAGACGACAACATTCAGCTCAAAATGCAGCACAGCACACTGTAGATTAACTTTTATTTACTTGTTGTGGTTTTAAGTGAAGAAGCAGAAGCAAAACTAAAGCTGCAGTTTTAGAGTAATCAGATACTGTGGCCCATAAAATCAGTGTGCATGCTATAAAAACATGCTAAAGCAAACTGACAGGATACATCTGCTCCTAAGCATAAAGTAGCTCACACAGGCATTTCAAAAGAATGTGTGAAGCGGCAGTCAACTCTGACCTCTGTCTCTGTGTTCGTTAGCACTCCGGTGCATCAGGACTGTATTTGGGGATGCACACAAATCTGATCTGACCATAGTTTAAATGATGTGCTGGAGAGACCTGGGGATAAATGTGAAATTGAGCCCTATGATTGCATATGAAGGGCTCATGATCCACAAAGTCTAGATTATGAGCCTCTTATTATGAGGCACTCACTCAAACTGTTTTTTCAAATGACTGTGACTGAACGTTGCTCACTGCCAAACAAAACTGGAAATAATTATATGATATCAAATGACCTGAGTGGCAATGGGGTAACTGTTTAGCTGGTAGGCAAATCCAGCCTTTGGCCTCAGCATGACACTGATTAATTTGTTTATACAGAAGCAGAAGTGGTGCCAATCTGTTTTCTCCTCTAGAGACAGCACAGATTCACTATGTGTGTTGCTTTTTCCTGACTGTTATTGATTTTTATTTGGATGCCAGGCTTGTGCCTCACTTTAAAGTCAAACTTACGCTGTAGAAATATTTGAAGTTGTCAGAAGCTGAAGTCACACATTGAAAAAGTTTCAATTGCCAACTTAATTCAAGTATCAAAAGTGCAATATCATTTTTACTGATGCATTGATAGCATCGCATTGTTGTAACTGGTCAGTGGGGCTGATTTGAACACATGCTGTCAAATTTAAAAAGCTCACTGTGTTTTGTTTGTAGGTAAAATGTAGTAGCATTAAAGGCAACACAGCTGTACAACTATGAAGTGACATGATAAGGAAATACCCATGGAAAGAACCTAAAATGTGTGGCCTAAATGAGTGCAGTGCTTGAGTAAACGTACCAGCTAGCTAAACACGACACTGATAACACGGACATTCAAATTAACCGTTACAGTGTGAACGTTCAGAACCGATTTCAAGCTTTCCGTCTCAGTCACTTTAAGTTAATTTCATCCAACTACAGTCATCTGGATGGCCTTTTTTGGTTTAGACAGGTTTTCGCTGAATTCACACAGTTAAGTGAGTGTATTGATTGAGTTGCTGCGCTGCAAACAGTATACAGGGTGATTCGATCATGGGAGCCTGCATCACGAGACTTGTCTGCTGACACTGATGCTAACATTTCTACCAACACTAACGCAACCACGAAAGCCTTAAAATGAACAAAATCAGCACGACACTGCTACGTTAAAGATGCTTTATGAAAACTAAGCTAATTCTGAACTGTTCGGTGCTCCAACTCGCCGCAGTGTCACTACCTATATGTGCAATAACAAGCTAGCTACCATGCTAACTAGCTAAGACAGGGATGTTGCCTTTCACTCACCGTTTTGTGAAACTCACTAAAAAGTCGGGGTGACACTCCAGCCGGCGCTACCGCCAACAACTCCACTCCAAACCGCTGTCTTACATCACTGATTGTAACTTTTATGGGAGAAAGTGCGCGGTCCGTGTCACGCCACTGTGACGGCAGCCAGCCGACCTGTCACGGCGTCACTCAGCTGATGAGGACTTCCTGAAAGCCGCGCGACGGATCCGAGTCAGCCGCGCGGGATGCTTCGCTGAACGCCTTAACCAAGAACGAAACTCTCCATATTCTCCAAAGAAGCTAACGCTACGCATTAACAAGCACAAACGTGAACTGAGACACATGGACTTAATAAGCTTTAAGCCTCACTTTAATTCAGAGTAACACTTTTGTCTCCAGTGCAGACAGAGAGTGCAGACATTACAAACCAGTGACAGTGTGATTTGAGTCACACACACACACTAATGCACTCGAGTGTGAAATGTCTTTACAGTATTGCTATATCCACTTCGCCTTTTGCTTCACATTTCCTGGAACTTAGCTCCCCAAATCGACCCAGTGTTCAGAGGGGCATCCCTGTATGTCCAGGCTCTCCTCTGCGCTGTGCACTGATGAAACACATGTTGGCAGCCATCTGCTTGCATCTCACACCTCAGTCTGTTGTCCTGAATACCTTCCTGATTTTCCAGCTGAAATTTGGTCATGTTACACCATTTTAAAAAGTCCCATTTAACCATTACCGGCACCAATCTCTCAACCATTGAGAAAACACAAACAAAAGTGAAAGAAACTAATTACAGTTATGTGTGACTGAGATGCAGTTAGTCTCTGTTGAACAGTTGTAGCAGCGTCCATCTTTTTTCCTCACAAAGCCCCTGTGAACCGCGTCCCATCAGGATGTGATCTGCGGTCTTTTCACAGCAGTCTGGAGAACCTTCACAGGCCATTTGTCCATATACTTTAATTACTTAATTATACTTCCTTGTCCTCTCGTTGACAAACGGTCAAAAATCAGGTTTTCCTCAACATGCGACGGGTTTGCCAGATGTGGAACTTGCTATAGGCTGTCTGCAGCATCTCCTCCAAATGCCCTGTGAGCTGTGGAAAGGTTAAAGAGATTCAATGCAAGTGTCACCAGCTGTAAGCCACAGTGTCATTATTAACAGCTTTGAGCCTTACATTTGTACTTAAGTACTGACGCTGAATCTTCTCCTGAAAAGGACAGAGCTTGGTCATCTGAAATCTCTCAAGGTTTGACTTCATTTTCATCACCTGCATGAAAAACATTTGGAAAATCTGAGAAAATGTGATTCTGGGAGTGATGGAGATTATGCGGGAAAACCATGTCAATTATATACAGCTGAGAAACATTTTTGGTGTTGACACCAAAGAAAAAATATCTATCAATTAATCGAAGTGTAAAACACAAAAGGTTGGGATGAGTGTCAATCTAACAACTGTTCGGATTCAGTGTTGTAAAACAATAAAACATGAAACCGTCCAAAGGGCATGAATATGTCATCAGCACTGCATGCTTTTTATTACGTTTGAGCCTCGGTTAGCTACACCAATATGGAACCACACATAAATGCTAATAATTGATTTGTATGTACTATTAGAAAAGTCCCCCCCCCCCCAAAAATAAAAAATAAAAAAAATAAAAAATCACAGGTATCAAGACAGGGAATATCTTAATGTGTGACAATAACAACTTGGCCTTTCAGTACAGTGAAAATTGGTCACCTTCTCCTCCAGAAACGGCGTGTTTACAGGAAAACAGGACCAGAAGTGTCTCAACAACTCTCCAGCAGCTGCATAAAGATGCTTCAACTCTCCTTGAACCTCAGTGGGTACCATCTCTGGAAAAAAAGATCGGAAAGAAAATCCAAAATACAGTACTGTCAGTTTAAGCAACAGTGAGTTTATGGGTCATCAGTGAACAATCCAGCAATCTGAGACAAACAGCGATTTTGTCAATGTGTTGCTCAGCAGCCTCGCACACTACCAGCTTTCACAATACGTACTATTAATGTTATTTAACAATTATACAGCACACTTACGATTTATGGCTTGCTGTCCTCCTGCCAGCATGAGGACACCACCTGGAGAAAGAGCTGCAATGGCAGAAGTAGCAGCTGTGCTGGACAACACCTGCAAAGTGTAATAATGTGATTCACTGACAGCATCATTCATAGTTTAAACAGGTTACACATTCCTGTCTTTTCAGGAAAACTGAGTTATTTCTTAAGTCACTTGAAAATATTTGAACAACACGAGTAGGTGTACACGAGCTCAAATTACATTGTAAGCTCAGGGAGATTTGATTATAGTGTCCTATATTTGGTAGCAGATCCTAATGTGTCACAGTTTAAAGACGTGGGAAACACTAGAGCTGCGTGACTGCGAGGAACTTCCTGATTTAACCTGAGAATATGCTGTTATCGGACTTCAGAGTTGTGTATGAGGGGATTAGACTACAATCATTCCTCTTTGTCCAGAGGTCAATGATTGTTGAATAAGAACAGAGGCTGTGTGTTCTATAAAGTGACAGAAACATAGTGCGTGTGATCTAACCTGAGTGAGGTTGGGTTTGTAATTGGCCATCTCATGCTGGATGTAGCTGACAGAATTGATGATATCCTGGCTTGTCGTATAATG
The DNA here is from genome assembly GCF_051107435.1 of Chaetodon auriga. Lineage (NCBI taxonomy): Eukaryota > Metazoa > Chordata > Actinopteri > Chaetodontiformes > Chaetodontidae > Chaetodon > Chaetodon auriga. Next base: position 10,739,767 of record NC_135079.1, on the reverse strand, counting down.
GTGGGACTGAAGTGGCACTGGACCATGAGCATACCTTATGATAAAGAGTGGGAGTGAGAAACTTTATACCAGAACAAGTTACTTTAAATTCAACCAAGAACACATTAACAAAAAAATACAATATTTAATCACCATTTCATGAGTTTTATCGGTCGAAAGCAGAAAGTGGAGGCTGCAACTTATTAGAGTTTCCCCTCTTCCTGAGATTTCATACATTCACTTTATGTGCTGAAGTGACATTCAGGTGTTGGGGTGAAACCACTAGCAGGAATTTACACAATGAAAACAACAAATCTAACCTGTAGAGTTAAATACAAATCTATATTTCGTAACAGTAACCTGTGTAGAGGAAGTGAGACTCACCCACAACAGATGAGCCTCTTCCTAAATTCTGCACAGATGATTTCTGGCTACAGAAGCCTAAAAATTCTTTAAGGTCTTGCCAAAGCTGACACAAGTAATCAACTGATTATTTCATTTCTGTTCAGTTGGTGGAGAAAAAATTAATTATAGAGTTAAAAACAAGTGAAATGCGAAAAAGTCTAATTAGTTAACAATTACATTTTGTGAGCGTCAAACAGAATAAGAAATTTCGAAACATCATCCACCTGTTAATGTATTATATTGAAAGTGGTTAGACAATAATACTAAACTCAAATGTTTGATTCAGCACTGCCACTTAAAAAATCATTAAGTTACCGAGTAAGGAACCAAGAAAAATGAATGAATAAAATGTGGACACACCGTACCTGTCAGACTTCTTGAGGTTTAACGCGACTGTTTTTGGTCTGTTTTCCCTTTGCAGATCTTCATATTCGATGGCTTCTTGTAATTTAACCTAAGAGAAAAAAGCGACTCAGTCTGTAACAGAGTAACAACCATATTTTTGAAAACACTCTGACAAAGCTACAGAGCCATCACACCTTCTTTACAGGAGGCTGGAAGAAGTCAGAATCCCTCGAGTTTCCGTCTGTGCTGCTTGTCTCACTGGCTTGGTCAGTTGGTGTCTCCCTTTAAAAATATGATACAGTTAGCAAAAAACACTGAGCATGAGAGAAGTTTTTCAAAAAGTCATTTCTTTACCCCTTGCGTGAGCCTGCTGCCAGCACCATGGCACTGTGATGGTTGAACCGCTTTATAATGGCAGCGTTGCTGCTCTCCTTCACAGTCCTGTTTGAAGTTGACGGTGTTGTTGTACTAACTCCATAACCCTGTGTCACAGAAAATACCAAGTCTTCAGGTCGAAGGACGAAGAGGAAAAGGCAGCTATACAAGTAAATGATTTCTGAGGAGTATGAGGTGGCTGTCACTGGATCATTAAATCTCACCTCATCTAATGTCTTATCCTCTAATGACATGAGGTCCACCAATGGATTCTTCACTCCTTGAACCACCATCGACTTTAAGCCTGCATGAGACAAATTAAAATTTTCTACCCATGAAAACAGATCTGCTGCTTGTAGCAGGCTGCAGGAATTTAATAAATGTGGAAATAACACATGTTCTGACATTGCTGGAAAATCCTTGCACTTACATGTGAGATTTGCACCTGAAAACGCTTTAAAACTCTTACCCTTCTCATCTTGTTTGGCACACTCTGAGAAGATATCCTGTGTTCCTGTGTTGATGCGGTCTCTGTGAAAATAATGGGACTGGAAAAAGCGGGTCCAGAACTCCTTCTCCGTCAGGTTATGAGGCACATTTTCACTGTACTTCTGCTTCACTGCAAGTACAATGCAAGTTGATATACATACATTTATTCCAATCTTTTATGTGATTGATGAGGAACGTCAGTTTGACATCAGTCACTGAGGAGAGCAGGAAGGCACTAAAGATTATAGATACAAAGCAGTTCTTCCTCTCATGCCAACACAGTGTGATTCAGTAAATCTCTATTGTAATCTTTAGGTAAAAAGGAAATCTGATCTTGTAGCAGCATTTTCCAGTCTGTTATTACTGTTGTACTTGATGGCTTCACTTCAAAGTTGACGTGTAGTTGTTTACCTGCAGGGTATGTTCTGAAGATGGATTCAATGATGTCAGCTGTCAGATTGTATCTCAAGCCATTGCACCCATCTGTTTGAGGTCTAATGTCTGCCTGTAAAGCACAGAAATAAAACTTTCAACAGTGTGTTGCTAATGCTGAAGCTCGAATTGCTTAATTCAACTATGAAATTTAAGATTAAGCTGTGTAATGTAAGGTCTAATTATGACAGACTTGATGGACTCACCAGGAAGGCTCCAGATATACCAACTTCCTGTTTGTTGTTGTGCAGTGCGGGGTCTGTGTTGTTGATGTCTCCTAACCGGTTGGCCCAGAATTCATCAGCACTGATCACCTGGCTCACCACGAGATCCTTATATAACTGGAAAAGCACTGGATCTTCTTGAAGCATCCTACAGGAGAAAATAAGTGAACAATATTTGAAGAATTAAATTATTCATGAATGAACTGCTTAAAAACCTCATTAGTAATCGAAAGTACAGAGAACTGTATCGATTCACTTTAATGCATCCTTTGAGACATCGAAAAGATGTTATATAAACTACAACTAAACTAACATGGCTGCTCATTTTGGCAAAAATCACAATCATCATTATTTTGGTCAATACTGAGATCACAAATACTTAACACGATTTCTCACTGGCTTTATATATATAAAAAAGTTGCCAGTTTATTAGGTACACCAGAACTGTTGATTTGACTGTACAGTCATTATCAAGGCTGCAGTTTATGGTATTGCTGAATTGTATGTTTTCCAACCCATTTATCTAAGTATTAGAGACACATCTCAGTATAACACAAAGTACAGTCTCTAAAATAACCTAAAAGTTTCATTGACACCTCTCTAAAACAGTTTCAGGCAAGTTGATCTTGAGTTGAGATTATTCAGTCACACATGCTGTTCTCAAAGTCAACCGTGAACTCAACAAGAGCTGGTCAGTTATATTCTGACCTCTCTACCTGGTCTGGGGTTCTCAGCCCCACGCGCATTTGTTCCTACTGAGGGTGTAAATTTTCAAAATGGGTCCCAAAAAACCCCCCCAAAACTGTTAAATTATTTTCTAAAATAGCTTGGCACTGTAGTTTTTAAAGATAATTTTACATTACTCAAACAGAAATAAAATGTGTTTTTGTTGTTGGCAGACCAGGGGATGTGGGAGTGACTCAAGATGAGCTCCAATAAAGGAACATGTCACACAGTGGAACGATGTGGCCCATGAGTGTGTTTCCAAGTTTCTGGAGATCTATGACACAGAGGAATATGCTATATTAGGCTTTGGTTCCACAGACAGAGTCTCACCTGTTTTTCTCCTCCAGTTCCTTGTTGGCCTTCTTCTTGAACTTGGGCAGAAGCTGCTGCAGCAGTTCTTTGGCAGCATCTCTGTCTTTCAGCGCGCTGCTCTCGTTGGAAAAGTGGAATGTGGTACTCTCACCGGTGTGAAGGACCAGCTGGAGCTGAATTTTGGCTTTACCATCTGGACTGATCTTCTGACCTGTACAGAAAATAAACCAAGTGCATCTTGAGAACACCTCTAACAGATCACTATTTAAGCACTATTTGTAATTTAATAGCATGAAGTACTCACAGCGAATATCTGCATACAAGTGGCTGACTGTGAAGCGGTCTTTGCCCTCTGGACCCCAGGCTATACGTTCGGCCATCAGATAAAGTGTGCCATCCTGCTTCCTCTGGCGAACCTTTTTCACCACCAGCAGCACCTCCTCTGACAGTGATGCCATGGCTCAAACAAATAACTAAGAAAGCATATAAACTGCCATGAATTATGATTAACCAATCAATCTTAGCAGCATCGATGCAGACAAAAGAATACAAAGCGCATGAGAAATACATGCGTTCAACATTTATTCAACGCTGTGACTAAAAAACTAGTCCTTACTTCAGCTGCAGTTAACGCTACAGAATTAACATGAGCGACATCAACGATAAAGCAACTATACAGACTAAAGATCTTTAACACTTTCTATGAGATACAGGCACGAAGTATTGCAGCTGATTGTATAACAACGTCCTGAATACATTTTATGCTTCCTACAACGCCTTTATTCTCTGCTAAGTAATGTGACCCAAACACCAGTAAGCCAGTGCTGTGTTGACGGTTTTATTACATCAACGAGCTAACCTGCGTTACGTTAGCTAACGTTAACAGTCAAGAAGAGAAAAAGCCTGAGGGAGAAGTCGGCAATAAACTTATTTTACCTCAAAATAAATCGATACCGCAACGACCACGTCGCTTTCCTTCAACACATAATCTCGAACTAATGAATTCTTGAATATAAAAAGAACAGAATTAGTTATTTTACACAGAAATTTGACTACTCAAACAGTGTTCGTCCTGACTTCTGCGCCGACATGACTGCCTAGCGGTGTGTTACACTACAAGCGTTCCGGCTTGACAACGCGGTGAAGAATTAGTTCCGCTCTGAGCCCACAGAACTGTCGAAATATAGAATAACATTTAAAGTGTAGTTTAACTACATTAAGAAATCTATTACTACAAATGCGAGTATTTTTTTTAACTATGATGTTAACCTTAATTGCAATGGCGCGTTTCATAAAATGTATTTTTACTATAACTTTTCATTTAACACGAACATCGATATTAACCTTTATTAATATTAAATACAAATCTGAATATATATTTAATGGATCTATTTTGTGTTTTCAAATTAATTTACTTATTCGTTTTTCCTCTAAAGGAGTGGGTGATAGCAGAAAAAAGTTTGGGAAAGTTTGGATGACGTAAAAAAGTTGTAGCTGATTCAAGGCTCCCTTGATTATTCTTAAAATATATGATACAGATACAGGCTGTGAGCTATCTATGTATTGTAAACGACTGCCATTCATCAAACAATCTCAACTGCTCCCAGATTTCCTTTATTCTGTTTTAGAGATGGCCAAAGCTAAATATCAGCTTTACTGATTTTTCCTGCAGCAAATCCTCTCACTCACTCACAGACACAGCCAAAGTCCTTCCTCCTTTTCAGACTGGCTTCTGTTCCACCATTCTCTGCCATTGTTGCCAAAGATTTTCTTCTGTTTTTCATAACAACTGAAACATAGTATTAGGAATTTCCGCCCATATTTGCAATCCAGTTTGCATCTACAAACTGGATGACCAACAAGTCAAAGTGGGCCAGCGCTCGAATGCCTCAGACCCTGGGGACCAAAAGTCTAGATTGTCAAATGTTTCACAGTGATATAATTAACTGAAAATGTTGGGTAGATGGTACCACTTAATGTATTATTTCTTATCTGATCTTCTTCTGTATCAAAACCTACTTTTATCTTTATTTAGGTGCATATTTCTAAATAAGAAATTGTCTTGCAGGACTTCCTTACAGGATAATTCAGCATCTTGTTAATTCAACCAAGACAAAGCACCGTGTTAGCAACAACTAATGTTGCCATGAGGTTTTGAGTAGAGAGGAGTAGAGAAATTTACACACTATGCAGTAAATGCAGTGTTTTGTTTACTGTATGTTGGGAAAACAGTGTTTTTTCTTCTTCAAATTTTAGACGTAAAACAGACCCAATGTACACGCTGTTGTTTTAAATTCTAATAATGATGCATTGCCACAGGCAAAAGAAGTATTTTTTTATTATTGAATTGAAGAGATTCTCCTCGCTACCCACAATGCATCATGTAAACACAGAAAAATAGCCAAGAAAAAAAAACAGCCAAGAGCACATGATCATCAATAAACCTGTGAGCTTTAATGACACTGAACATGTTCAGATTTGCAGAAGTCAGACACATCAGATGTTGGACAAAGGTGGTTGACATCTTCTTTACCCTCTTATATGTAGACATCCAATGAGCTATGAGATAGTTCATGTTGATGGTGTTACAATCTGTGATCAAAAATCATTTCAAATTCAAATCCATGTTTTAAATCTTCCACATTTTACCACAAATATAATCCCTTTTCCCTGCATAGACTGTCAAAGTATTGCTGCAAAACGCTGTATATCTGAAGCCATTCTTGTGTCTTTTATCTCTCAAGTCAGTAAAAGCAAGAGAAACACCCTCTAAGAAAACACCATAAAGTTTAAAGTATAAAGGGACAACCTGTTCAGAAGTTATAAAGAGACCCAAGTATGTGCTGTCATCATGGGGCTTTATGCAAACCTGCCTCCCGGACAATAGATGAAGAAGTGATGACAAGTACTCTCACAGTAAGAGCCATTTTCCAGTGGTGTAGGAAATTCAGGCCACAACATCTCTGCTCTTTAAAAGGTTGAATTTATTTGTCCTGACTTGTGGCTGCTGAATACACAGAGTTGTGTATTTTGTGGTCTTCACATATTGAGTTTTGATTTTCTAATAGATTTTTGAAAGGAACTGTTAAAGCTTATAAGAGTATGCTAGTCAAAGATTTTCTCTTCAATGAAACGTAGTTTTCTGACATCTTTCAATAGTTTTTCATTCGCCTGTTTTGTTCTCACGACACTCAGCGACTTTGCAACCACACTTGTCAACTGAAATGTAGGAGTGCATTATCATGCTGCCATCAGAGCACTTCATCTTCACCTCCCTCTTACTGGTGGCCATTTCTTGACAGCACGAGCATGAATGCATCAGACTGTTGCTCTCCGCAGAGTACCTGTAAACAGAAAATTTCAGACAGGATCAGTATCAGTCACCTGCTGTTCAATGTCAAAACAAACATTTGAAACATTTCTCTTCAAAAGAAAACCGAACATGTGGTTTTAACCTCATTTAGTAAGTAGTTTGTTCTGTGAATCACTCAGATTCTTACTTTGATGAGGACGGTCCACAGGATCCCTTGCAGAATGTGATTTCCACTGCCTCAACTGACTTGCAGTTATTTGTCCTCAGATGGGTGGTTCTCCTCCTGATTTCACAGCCGCCACGAAGAGTACCTGTGAACGACAAATGAGCATCTTTTCATCTTGCTGCAAAAACGACATGCGTTATTATTTCAGTGCATAATGAAATAAAGCATCTAAAATGTAGAATGAAACAATGAATTGGTTAATAAATTGGTTGGTAGATGGAAAATGGATCATCAACAATAATTTCACCATGGCCACCCTGGGTTGGCTTATGTTGATGGCCAACCAAGCATGCCTGGGAACTTGCTCATTGGCAGTCGTAGTATTTGCATATCAGACAGTGATTGGCCTCCTCTACTGAGGAAAACTCCTCTACAGTGACAAACTTTGCCCTGATACAACTCATATAGCAAAGATCAGACATTTTAGGGGACATAGACATAAGAAAAGCACATTTTTGAGTTGAGGGGATGTGAAACTTACTTTTAAAAGTTGTGGATGAGGTTTGTGAAGGTCTGTATCGATGTGTGACTGCATTCTTAAAAAGTATGATTTAATATTGTGTAATGTGAATTTAAATTATTGATTCACACTTACAATTTTTGCAGCAACCATTCGCGTCACTTTGTTCAGTTCCCTGTAATATAGACAATGTGAAATGTAATTAATGCAGATAAATTATTTGTATTTATATCTCTGATATTTCTGTAACTGTTAACTCACAGTATGTGACAGATGTGAAACTCTTTGAGGTACAGTTTGTAAGATAAGCCTGCATCAGCTCAGAATTATTAACAAAGATATTTACCTGCCAGAAATAAGAATTCAAGCTCCTTTCAGAACTACATTATACTCACGGGAATGCATTTCTCTGGATCAAACTCAGGACACGTTATCTCTTTTTTTGAGAGTATGAACTCATTCTTCACCTTTTGACAATCATACTTAGTACATGTGTCATTTGGCGGGGACCAAGACTCAGAAGGCTGTCAGAAGTGTAGAAGAGCTCAATTAGTGATCATATATCATTCTGACTGATACCACAATTCAACATTACAGACACTGATTCTGAAGGAGTTTCCAGTACTTACTTTAATAATTATTGGAGAAGTGAAGCCTGTGACCTCAAAAACACAACTTGTCTGATTACATATTGGACAACATTCTCCAGGCTGGTGTTCAAGCACATGGCCCTGCAAGACATGTACAAATCAATGTGGTCTGCAACTTCAATCAAGTTAAGTTTATACACGATTAGCAATTAGCAGTATCGACATAATACTTTCATCCCTTGGGACAGTTTAATCCAAATGAAAACTCAAGCTTTAATTTACACACCCCAAGTGGTATGTTGCCATTCTAATGTGCGATGGTTTGAGATTTCTGAGATTTCTGGTGAACTGAGGTGAATGCAGTTTTATTTTTGGTGCTCAAAACACTTAATTTTTTCCTTGAAACATTCAACAGCAACACCAATTTCAGTGTCCATGTCACTTTGGATAATCTACAGAATAGACTGTCAACATTTGGCAAAGTCCTCAGTAGAAACATCACAAATTCATTAATTTTCATTGTATTTGGATGGCAGCGGAAATCTCAGAGACAGATGTCTCAACCTTGAACAATAAATTTAAAAAAAAATCTGTTTTGAATCTTTATTCGATAAATAAATAGTATAAACAGTATAAATAACTAGTCTATGCATCACAGGTCAGCGGTACGCTTCTTGCAGATTTCTGAAAGTGTAGCATATGAGTGAGTGACCCTGGATTTAGTGTTTCTGTACAATATCTAACTTTACTATGATTAAAAACTGAAATATTGCAAAAGTACCGCTGGACATTGTCTGTCGCACTGTTTCTTGTGACACTGAAAAACATTCAGCTTGGTCCTGGGATCCTGGGTGTCATTGCAGCGGCACGATTCACATGGGTTTTTGACGAACTCCTTGCCGGGCTGGAAGAAATAAAATGTAAAGCCAGAAAAACAAATGTCACACAGGTGTGATAATGGAGTGAAAATACAGAAGAATGGTATTATTCTAATATTATTCTTAAGCATATATCTAATTTATAGAATACTTAGTTTAAAGATTGCAGAGTTTTAGTAACACTTCTACAATCAAGTAGTCTTAATAGAGCACATTCAAAATATAAACAGGACATTACTCCTTACCTTGTACTCAGTATCATTGAAGACACAGACGCCTTTGGGTGCTAAATGAAAGAACGTTAACAAATATGATTCCATTAAAGGCTTAAGCTTAGTTTAGTTTGAGGTCTTTTATACAATAATTCTGACAGTAAATGTAACTGAAACCAGCTTACCACAGTAAGAGGAGCAACAGCTGTCTTTTGACGTATTGACCTTCAGCTCAAATCCCAGCGAGCACCTCTGCAACGGACAGCGGCGCCGATCACATTCTGTTGGTTGAAAGGTGAGACATGGTCAGGGTTGGTGGGTATAACATGTAAGACTACAAAAACTGTTAAATACAGTAACTAAAATGATTACATTCAAATAGCCAATTACTTGCTACATAGCCACGTAAAATTAAAAATGGGTCTCTTAATTGTGAAAAACTTTTAAACTTCAATGTGGACATTCATGTTAGTTAATATAGGTGTACATGTCATTTTCCATTTGTTAATGCATATAGGCTGTACCTGATTAGAAAAGCCTGCTTTGTTGCAGTATTTAACCAGAGTTGCATGTCACTGCTTATACCAGAGTTAAAATAATAATTAGTAAAGATTACAGTCATGGTAACATTTCCAAATCTGTACACTTGAAGGACAGTATGTGTTGTATGCTGTAATGCAGAAGAATCAAGACGATATTATACAGATGCTGAGCAGTAATCCCCATGATGAGTACACTGGTCTGTAAATGTGTGTAAATTTGTGAAAAGATCAAACCTGTCTGTGTTTGGACATTATGTCAGCAGATGCAGGTGTGGTACTTTGAATCACTCACCACATGTCAGTCTGTCACAGCAGTCCACTGTGCGGTTCACCAACACCTCACCTTCCTCAGTACAAGTTGGTGGTTTTTGGGTGGGACATGTGAGAGGCTCACACCGAGCAGTGTCACTGTCCTTTTCGCAAACACACTGCTCACAGCCACTCCGCCAGGTCTTACCAAACTGTTTTAGGGATGGAGCACAGCTAATGCAACAGCAAAGAAAACACTGTGAAAAGTGATAATTAGTCACGTCTTGTAGCATTTACCTCTATAGGCTGGCCATCAGGTCCAGTGCAACCTTAAACAATAAAAACAATCAGATTACCCGTACATTCATTCATTCACAAAGCATTGGATTTTTCTTCACAACAGAAATTGCTCTTACAGGAGGAGACACAGATGTCAGATTTCATATTCAATGAAGTCATCCCCTCAGGGCAGAAACATCCCTCCGTCAATTGCATCTGGTTCTGGTTGTCTTTTTCTTCTGGTTCTTTTTGTGCATACTTCTCATTGTATCTAAGTATGAGGACAATTGATGGTTAAAAACACATATAAGAATTTCAGAACTTATCCATATCAGTATATAGTGTTAATTCTTCTAAACCATGCTAGTAGCATGGTTCTAGAGAAGATAGCAATGTTGGTCTGTCAGTCCAACAACTGTTTGATGCATTGCCATGAAATTTTGTACAGACACTGATGGTCCCCAGAGAATTAATCCTAATGACTTTGGTGATCCCTGACTTTCCCTCTACTGCAACCATGAGGTTGGCATTTGTGAAATGCCTCAACAATTCTAAAATGGACTGCAGTACCATTTGGTACAGAAATTTGTCCCCCTCAGGATTGATTGCAATGACTGTTCTTGTGCCAAGTCCAAAACCAAATATATTTCGATTAACCTTAGTTGTACTTTGTGTACAGTGCTAATTACTTTACATGACCATGCTAATATGCTAACCATAAATGATGATCATGGTAAACACCACTGTATAACATCAGCATGTTACCATTGTCATTTAGAGCATGTTAGCGTGCTGATGTTACATTTGGTTGTACAGCCTAAGTACAGCCTCTCAGAGCTGCTAGCATGGTTATAGACTCTTACTCTTGTTAAATCACAAGCTGCTGACATTAGTTAAGTTATGATATTGCTAAAAAGAAGTGAGCAATTACCTTGCATTGCAAGTTGGAACAAAACTTGACCCACAAGGCTTGTAGACTTTATTTCCTGGACATTTATATTCTATAATAAGAGAAAGAGGATTGAAACATCAAAATGATGACAAAAAGGTAATCTGGACATCTGAAAATAAAATTGTTTGCTTTCTACTAAAACAAAATTCTCCTACCACACTGTCCATTGGAAGCATTCCTCCAGTCTACGCAGATAGACGCTTCAGTACACTGCGTGGCGTATGTCTCTACACTGGAACAACCGATGGTGGAATTTCGCATGTGGCAAACATCATATTTACAGGCCTCATAATATTTTTGTGGTGGCAGTGCTTTGTGGCATTCCTTAAACACACTTAATGCACAAATCAAAGGAAAGTAGGTTGTCAATCTGAGTGATACTCCAGCATGAATTGACATATTGCGTTCAATGTTATTATGTAAATTCTTACTCGCTCTTCAAAATTTCACAAATATCATATTTGCAGGGTGGAAGTGTTGTTTCAACTGGAGGTGCAGATGAAGGAGGCGGCCTCTCACAATATGGCTTATTCTTATCTTCTACATGCCACGTATGTGCCATCTCAGAGCATTGGGGGTGAATCTGGCCATTTGGTAATCTACAGTCGTTTTTCCTGTTGTTGTCACAGTTGCCTAGCGAAAGTAAAGATTAACATGACAGATATTACAATCCATGTGTTGCCACATTTGGCACATCCACTGACATTTTCATATAGAATCCACCACTGTTCATAAGGTTTCATCTATGAGCATAACATACAGACTTAGTCATTATTCAACACGTTTATTCCAAGAACAACTTACCACACTGTCCCTCCGTGTTGTTGTGGAAAAGGGAAAATGGCAAGTCAACTTTGAAAATGAGCCCTTTGAAGGTCACAACTGCTTGAATTGCTGGGATTTTCAAAAGCAGCTTAATTCCTGAACTTGTTATGATGAAGTCATCATTAGAGTAGGCTGGGAATACCTGCTTGCCATTGACGTAGACCTGAACAATTACAACATTGTTCAAGGGAAACATTTTTAATCATCATTACCATTGCAGTCATTTAAGTATATTCTCGTGTAGGTTAAGACAGTCTGTTGTGACAAGACTTACCAAGTTCTTGGTTGTTGAGGTTCTCTCTATTGCAAGAATAACCTTATAGTTTTTGTAATGCACAATCAAGGATTTTACACAGGTCACAGTCCCAGAGGCATCACAGTTTTCATTGTCGATAAGAACTGTAAAATTGTGTTTAGGAATGATCTCTTTGACCAGGACGTATGTGCAGTTTTTCTGGAAGCTGTAATACTGGCCATCAAATGTCTCATAATGAGGATCTCCCCAGCCGGTGCAAACACCTGCAAATGTTAGACTAATGTTACACTGGCTGTCACATCAAAGAAAAACTGTGTATACTGTAGTTAGTCTGAACTTACATCTGCACTCATAGTGGAAACAACAGCCTGCTTCATCATAAACCTTAACTGGTGGATGCTGATTTTCACACTCAGGCTTAGTCACTGTTTTACATGGCACATGTGCTGTTATCACGTTACCATTGTCACATTTTTGTGTGGTGCAGTTGTCTGAATGCCAGGTCTCACCATCCTGTAAAGGCCAAAATATATAAATAAATATCATGTTTGAGCCTGCCAGGTGCACACATGCACAACATATACATTATTATTATCAACCGTACATATTGACTTATCCATTAGCAATATCATTTTTTATACTCCTTTTGTATAGAATGTACACATACACACACACACACACACACACACACACACACACACATATATATATATAGTTGATTTTTTTCTTATTTTCCTCTATGTCTCCTTTTCTTTTAATTCCTGCTACTATTGTGTGGAGATTTTTGCCCCCCCCCCCCCCCTTTTAAAAACTTCACAATCTCTAACATATTACTTGCTATCTGTAAAACCCTAATTTTCCAGCGGGGGATTAATAAAGTTATCTCAACATACAGAATGAGGTACTTAGCAATGTTATATTACTGACCTGCAAATAATCTTATTTATGGAGCATTTTTTTTTTACGTTTATTTATGTATATGTCAATATCTCTGGCTTTTTAGTGAGTCTGTTTTTGTATGCTGTGGGTTGTTGTTGTGGTGTGTTTGAATGTTTTATGTTGTCTGTTGATGTGGTTTGGACTGCAGGAGGTATCTGATGAAATTATATTAAATTAAGCAACCATTGACCTTTGCTCAAATATTCTGCAACTGCTAGCCATTATAATATGGCTGTATTAGAGGCATTTCAGCTTAATCAGTAATTGCATTTTGAATTTATCAAGTGTTGTTGCATGTTAGTGTTGATATTTTCACATAAGAGTAACAGGATAGGCATTACGAGTGCGTTCCCTTCAATTAGTCCTGACTGATTTTCGGGTCAGTACAGAATGACAGCATTTGTATCTTAAAGGTTCAGTGTGTAGGATTTCTGGCATCTACTGGTGAGGTAGCAGACTGTAGCCAACTGAATACCCATCGCTCAACCTCCCTTATGGTAGCCGCTAACAATGTGAAATGCCCTCTGGGTTTCTAGTACTTGGTTTGTCTATTCTGGGCTACAGTAGAAACATGGTGATGCAATACGCCGGACTCGCTGGAAGATGACCCGCTCCTTCTGTAGATATAAAGAGCTCATTCTAATGTAATGAAAAACACAATCATTCCTATTGTCAGGTACATTAAAGAAAACAAACATATAAATATTATTTTCCATTTATGTCGGTAGATCCCCCTAAATTCTACACACGGGATCTTTTAGATCATCCAAACCTTTAAACTACATCTTTATATAACTAAATTCAAATACCTTTCTGGGTGGATTCAGATATGAGCAGTCTTTGAAAGGTCTCTCTGTTGTAACTGTAAATGTACTGGCTGTTGTTGAGCCAGTTGGTGTTGTAGTGGCATAGCTTGTTGTGGTCGTGGTAGGAGCTGGTGGAGTAGTAAAGTGACATTCCCTTGCAAGCTTCTCAACACTGCATGTCAAATTACAATATGCAGTGAAACACCAGCCTGATCCATCAGTCTTGTTGTACATGAAGCTGCCTATATGAGAATAAAACCAAGTCAGTTAGATAAAAATGATTAATGATGTGAAAAAAAACAAAAACAAAAACAAAAAACAGACAAAAGCTGGGGTTACAGGTGTCCCTTTGTAATACAACCTTTCTGAATACGATTCTGATCACATTAATGTTAATCCAAATGGACACTTAAATGTAAAGTCTGTGGTCTGGATCCTTGATTAAAATTTTACTCTACAATATCACAAATAGTTCCTGTAAAAATATGTTTCATTTTTTGGCCAAAGGCACCAGTAGGGATGCGGTTGTGGCCAAACTTGCCAATTGTGGTCACTTATCATTTTACGATGCAGGCATCATTTTATTTTATTGTCTGTGTTCATTCCATTGTGAATACAATAAAGCTAATTAATGTAGTTACAGCATATACATTGTATTAACAGGCCAACACAAAATTTAGACTCTGTTAATAGATCTCGATGCAAACAGGATTTGACCCTGGAAGATAAACATGTTATATAGTGGTCTGTTGGACCAGGTTGCTGGTCAGGTGTAACTATGACCAAAAAGTTAAAATAATAATAAGAACAACAACTGATGACAATAGCCCATCACTTACCAGGAGAGAATATTTGATCCATGTACTTGCAGAGACATAAAGTTGTTTTGCCTGGTGTAGAAGACTGAAGAGTTGAAGGTGTCACAATTGGAGTTTCAGAAGTGGTCTGTTCTGTGGTTGCTGTTGGGGTAGTAGGCTTTTCTGTGGCTGTTGAAGTTGTTATAGTGGGTTGTTGTGTGGTTGTTGTGGGTTTTTCTGTGGTTGTAGTGGGTTTTTCTGTGATGGTGGTGGTGGTTGTGGTGGTGGGTTTTTTTGTGGTTGTGGTTGTTGTGGGTTGTTCTGTGGTTGTGGTTGTTGTTGTTGTTGTTGTTGTGGTGGTGGTGGTGGTGGGTTTTTCTGTGGTTGTTGTGGTGGGTTTTTCTGTGGTGGTGGTTGTTGTGGGTGTCTCTGTGGTTGTTGTGGTGGGTGCTTCTGTGGTTGTTGTTGTTGTGGGTTTCTCTGTGGTTGTGGTTGTTTCTGTGGTTGTGGTTATTGTGATTGTTTCTGTGGTTGTTGTGGGTTCTTCTGTGGTTGTGGTTGCTGTAGGTGTTTCTGTGGTTGTGCTTGTTGTGGTTGTTTCTGTGGTTGTGGTTGTTGTGGGTGTTTCTGTGGTTGTGGTTGTTGTGGGTGTTTCTGTGGTTGCGGTTGTTTCTGTGGTTGTGGTTGTTGTGATTGTTTCTGTGGTTGTTGTGGGTTCTTCTGTGGTTGTGGTTGTTGTGGGTGTTTCTGTGGTTGTGGTTGTTGTAGGTGTGGTTGTTGTGGGTTCTTCTGTGGTTGTGGTTGTTGTGGGTGTTTCTGTGGTTGTGGTTGTTTCTGTGGTTGTTGTGGGTTCTTCTGTGGTTGTGGTTGTTGTGGGTGTTTCTGTGGTTGTGGTTGTTTCTGTGGTTGTGGGGGTTTGTCTGGTTGTGGTTGTTGTGGGTTTCTCTGTGGTTATAGTTGTTGTGGGTTCTTCTGTGGTTGTGGTTGTTGTGGCGGTTTCTGTGGTGGTTGTTGTTGTTGTTGTTGTTGTTGTTGTGGGTTTTTCTGTGGTTGTTGTGGGTTTCTCTGTGGTCATGGTTGCTGTGGGTGTTTCTGTGGTTGTTGTTGTTGTTGTGGGTTTCTCTGTGGTTGTGGTTGTTTCTGTGGTTGTAGTTGTTGTGATTGTTTCTGTGGTTGTTGTGGGTTCTTCTGTGGTTGTGGTTGTTGTGGGCGTTTCTGTGGTTGTGCTTGTGGGTGTTTCTGTGGATGTGGTTGTGGGTTTCACTGTGGTTGTGGTGGTTGTAGTGGGTTTTTCTGTGGTTGTGGTAGTTGTAATCTTATCCACAGGTGCCGATAAGTGTGTTGTTGTAACCACTGGATTTGTAACAGCTCCTTCGGTTGTTGTGGTTGTTGTGGGCTTTTCGGTGGCCGTGGTTGTGAGTTTTTCTGTAGTTGTGGTTGTCGTGGGTTTTTCTGTGGTCGTGGTTGTTGTGGGTTGTTCTGTGGTTGTGGTTGCCTCTGTGGTTGTGGTTGTTGTGGGTTTTTCTGTGGTCGTTTCAGTGATTGTGGTTGTTGTGGGTGTTTCTGTGGTTGTGGTTGTTATGGTTGTTTCTGTGGTTGTGGTTGTTGTGATTTTTTCTGTGGTTGTTGTAGGTTCTTCTGTGGTTGTGCTTGTTGTGGTTGTTGTGATTGTTTCTGTGGTTGTTGTGGGTTCTTCTGTGGTTGTGGTTGTTGTGGGTGCTTCTGTGGTTGTGCTTGTTGTGGTTGTTGTGGGTGTTTCTGTGGTTGTTGTGGGTTCTTCTGTGGTTGTGCTTGTTGTGGGTGTTTCTGTGGTTGTGCCTGTTGTGGTTGTTGTGGGTGTGGTTGTTGTGGGTTCTTCTGTGGTTGTGGTTGTTGTGGGTGTTTCTGTGGTTGTGGTTGTTTCTGTGGTTGTTGTGGGTTCTTCTGTGGTTGTGCTTGTTGTGGGTGTTTCTGTGGTTGTGGTTGTTGTGGGTGTTGTGGGTGTTTCTGTGGTTGTTGTGGTTGTTGTGGGCGTTTCTGTGGTTGTGGTTGTTTCTGTAGTTGTGGTTGTTGTGGGCGTTTCTGTGGTTGTTGTTGTTGTTGTTGTTGTTGTTGTTGTTGTTGTTGTTGTGATTGTTTCTGTGGTTGTTTCTGTGGTTGTTGTGGGTTCTTCTGTGGTTCTGGTTGTTGTGGTTGTTGTTGTGGTTGTTTCTGTGGTTGTTGTGGGTTCTTCTGTGGTTGTGCTTGTTGTGGGTTCTTCTGTGGTTGTGCTTGTTGTGGGTGTTTCTGTGGTTGTGCCTGTTGTGGTTGTTGTGGGTGTGGTTGTTGTGGGTTCTTCTGTGGTTGTGGTTGTTGTGGGTGTTTCTGTGGTTGTGGTTGTTTGTGTGGTTGTTGTGGGTTCTTCTGTGGTTGTGGTTGTTGTGGGTGTTTCTGTGGTTGTGGTTGTTGTGGGTGTTGTGGCTGTTGTGGGTGTTTCTAAGGTTGTGGTTGTTTCTGTGGTTGTGGTTGTTGTGGGTGTTTCTGTGGTTGTGGTTGTTTGTGTGGTTGTTGTGGGTTCTTCTGTGGTTGTGGTTGTTGTGGGTGTTTCTGTGGTTGTGGTTGTTGTGGTTGTTGTGGGTGTTGTGGCTGTTGTGGGTGTTTCTAAGGTTGTGGTTGTTTCTGTAGTTGTGGTTGTTGTGGGCGTTTCTGTGGTTGTTGTTGTGGGTGTTTCTGTGGTTGTGGTTGTTTCTGTGGTTGTTGTGGGTTCTTCTGTGGTTGTGGTTGTTGTGGGTGTTTCTGTGGTTGTGGTTGTTTCTGTAGTTGTTGTAGGTTTCTCTGTAGTTGTGGTTGTTGAAGGTGTAGCTGTGGTGGAATGCGGACAATTGTTGACGCAACATTTGACTCGGATTTCATAATCGTAACAATATTCACGAAATTCTTGGTCTTTGTTATGACACGTCAGTCCAACTGCTGGATCGCATTGAACTTTTTGTCCTGCTTCATCAAAAGGTACTTTGAGTAGTTTTGCTCTGCATTGTATTTCCAGGGGTTTTCTACAAATCCTCAGATTTGGATCAGTGATGTTTTCAATGGATTCATAATCTCCACCATCTGGGGTACGGTCAGGGTAATTATTGTTTATCCAATTTGACCACTTACAGACAAAGCAGCCCGGAGGTGGTGTGGTGGTTGATCCTGTAGTTGTGGTTGTTGTGGGCGTTTCTGTGGTTGTGGTTGTTGTGATTGTTTCTGTGGTTGTTGTGGGTTCTTCTGTGGTTGTGGTTGTTGTGGGTGTTTCTGTGGTTGTGGTTGTTGTGGGTGTTGTGGGTGTTTCTGTGGTTGTTGTGGTTGTTGTGGGCGTTTCTGTGGTTGTGGTTGTTTCTGTAGTTGTGGTTGTTGTGGGCGTTTCTGTGGTTGTTGTTGTGGGTGTTTCTGTGGTTGTGGTTGTTTCTGTGGTTGTTGTGGGTTCTTCTGTAGTTGTGGTTGTTGAAGGTGTAACTGTGGTGGAATGCAGACAATTGTTGACGCAACATTTGACTCGGATTTCATAATCGTAACAATATTCACGAAATTCTTGGTCTTTGTTATGACACATCAGTCCAACTGCTGGATCGCATTGAACTTTTTGTCCTGCTTCATCAAAAGGTACTTTGAGTAGTTTTGCTCTGCATTCTATTTCCAGGGGTTTTCTACAAATCCTCAGATTTGGATCAGTGATGTTTTCAATGGATTCATAATCTCCACCATCTGGGGTACGGTCAGGGTAATTATTGTTTATCCAATTTGACCACTTACAGACAAAGCAGCCAGGAGGTGGTGTGGTGGTTGATCCTGTAGTTGTGGTTGTTGTGGGCGTTTCTGTGCTTGTTGTTGTTGTGATTGTTTCTGTGGTTGTTGTGGGTTCTTCTGTGGTTGTGGTTGTTGTGGGTGTTTCTGTGGTTGTGGTTGTTGTGGGTGTTGTGGGTGTTTCTGTGGTTGTGGTTGTTGTGGGTGTTGTGGGTGTTTCTGTGGTTGTTGTGGTTGTTGTGGGTGTTTCTGTGGTTGTGGTTGTTTCTGTAGTTGTTGTAGGTTTCTCTGTAGTTGTGGTTGTTGAAGGTGTAACTGTGGTGGAATGCGGACAATTGTTGACGCAACATTTGACTCGGATTTCATAATCGTAACAATATTCACGAAATTCTTGGTCTTTGTTATGACACGTCAGTCCAACTGCTGGATTGCATTGAACTTTTTGTCCTGCTTCATCAAAAGGTACTTTGAGTAGTTTTGCTCTGCATTCTATTTCCAGGGGTTTTCTACAAATCCTCAGATTTGGATCAGTGATGTTTTCAATGGATTCATAATCTCCACCATCTGGGGTACGGTCAGGGTAATTATTGTTTATCCAATTTGACCACTTACAGACAAAGCAGCCAGGAGGTGGTGTGGTGGTTGATCCTGTAGTTGTGGTTGTTGTGGGCGTTTCTGTGCTTGTTGTTGTTGTGATTGTTTCTGTGGTTGTTGTGGGTTCTTCTGTGGTTGTGGTTGTTGTGGGTGTTTCTGTGGTTGTGGTTGTTGTGGGTGTTTCTGTGGTTGTTGTGGTTGTTGTGGGCGTTTCTGTGGTTGTGGTTGTTTCTGTAGTTGTGGTTGTTGTGGGCGTTTCTGTGGTTGTTGTTGTGGGTGTTTCTGTGGTTGTGGTTGTTTCTGTGGTTGTTGTGGGTTCTTCTGTGGTTGTGGTTGTTGTGGGTGTTTCTGTGGTTGTGGTTGTTTCTGTAGTTGTTGTAGGTTTCTCTGTAGTTGTGGTTGTTGAAGGTGTAACTGTGGTGGAATGCGGACAATTGTTGACGCAACATTTGACTCGGATTTCATAATCGTAACAATATTCACGAAATTCTTGGTCTTTGTTATGACACGTCAGTCCAACTGCTGGATTGCATTGAACTTTTTGTCCTGCTTCATCAAAAGGTACTTTGAGTAGTTTTGCTCTGCATTCTATTTCCAGGGGTTTTCTACAAATCCTCAGATTTGGATCAGTGATGTTTTCAATGGATTCATAATCTCCACCATCTGGGGTACGGTCAGGGTAATTATTGTTTATCCAATTTGACCACTTACAGACAAAGCAGCCAGGAGGTGGTGTGGTGGTTGATCCTGTAGTTGTGGTTGTTGTGGGCGTTTCTGTGCTTGTTGTTGTTGTGATTGTTTCTGTGGTTGTTGTGGGTTCTTCTGTGGTTGTGGTTGTTGTGGGTGTTTCTGTGGTTGTGGTTGTTGTGGGTGTTGTGGGTGTTTCTGTGGTTGTTGTGGGCGTTTCTGTGGTTGTGGTTGTTTCTGTAGTTGTGGTTGTTGTGGGTGTTTCTGTGGTTGTGGTTGTTTCTGTAGTTGTTGTAGGTTTCTCTGTAGTTGTGGTTGTTGAAGGTGTAACTGTGGTGGAATGCGGACAATTGTTCACGCAACATTTGACTCGGATTTCATAATCGTAACAATATTCACGAAATTCTTGGTCTTTGTTATGACACGTCAGTCCAACTGCTGGATCGCATTGAACTTTTTGTCCTGCTTCATCAAAAGGTACTTTGAGTAGTTTTGCTCTGCATTCTATTTCCAGGGGTTTTCTACAAATCCTCAGATTTGGATCAGTGATGTTTTCAATGGATTCATAATCTCCACCATCTGGGGTACGGTCAGGGTAATTATTGTTTATCCAATTTGACCACTTACAGACAAAGCAGCCCGGAGGTGGTGTGGTGGTTGATCCTGTAGTTGTGGTTGTTGTGGGCGTTTCTGTGCTTGTTGTTGTTGTGATTGTTTCTGTGGTTGTTGTGGGTTCTTCTGTGGTTGTGGTTGTTGTGGGTGTCTCTGTGGTTGTGGTTGTTGTGGGTGTTGTGGGTGTTTCTGTGGTTGTTGTGGTTGTTGTGGGCGTTTCTGTGGTTGTGGTTGTTTCTGTAGTTGTGGTTGTTGTGGGCGTTTCTGTGGTTGTTGTTGTGGGTGTTTCTGTGGTTGTGGTTGTTTCTGTGGTTGTTGTGGGTTCTTCTGTGGTTGTGGTTGTTGTGGGTGTTTCTGTGGTTGTGGTTGTTTCTGTAGTTGTTGTAGGTTTCTCTGTAGTTGTGGTTGTTGAAGGTGTAACTGTGGTGGAATGCGGACAATTGTTGACGCAACATTTGACTCGGATTTCATAATCGTAACAATATTCACGAAATTCTTGGTCTTTGTTATGACACGTCAGTCCAACTGCTGGATTGCATTGAACTTTTTGTCCTGCTTCATCAAAAGGTACTTTGAGTAGTTTTGCTCTGCATTCTATTTCCAGGGGTTTTCTACAAATCCTCAGATTTGGATCAGTGATGTTTTCAATGGATTCATAATCTCCACCATCTGGGGTACGGTCAGGGTAATTATTGTTTATCCAATTTGACCACTTACAGACAAAGCAGCCCGGAGGTGGTGTGGTGGTTGATCCTGTAGTTGTGGTTGTTGTGGGCGTTTCTGTGCTTGTTGTTGTTGTGATTGTTTCTGTGGTTGTTGTGGGTTCTTCTGTGGTTGTGGTTGTTGTGGGTGTTTCTGTGGTTGTGGTTGTTGTGGGTGTTGTGGGTGTTTCTGTGGTTGTTGTGGTTGTTGTGGGCGTTTCTGTGGTTGTGGTTGTTTCTGTAGTTGTGGTTGTTGTGGGCGTTTCTGTGGTTGTTGTTGTGGGTGTTTCTGTGGTTGTGGTTGTTTCTGTGGTTGTTGTGGGTTCTTCTGTGGTTGTGGTTGTTGTGGGTGTTTCTGTGGTTGTGGTTGTTTCTGTAGTTGTTGTAGGTTTCTCTGTAGTTGTGGTTGTTGAAGGTGTAACTGTGGTGGAATGCGGACAATTGTTGACGCAACATTTGACTCGGATTTCATAATCGTAACAATATTCACGAAATTCTTGGTCTTTGTTATGACACGTCAGTCCAACTGCTGGATTGCATTGAACTTTTTGTCCTGCTTCATCAAAAGGTACTTTGAGTAGTTTTGCTCTGCATTCTATTTCCAGGGGTTTTCTACAAATCCTCAGATTTGGATCAGTGATGTTTTCAATGGATTCATAATCTCCACCATCTGGGGTACGGTCAGGGTAATTATTGTTTATCCAATTTGACCACTTACAGACAAAGCAGCCAGGAGGTGGTGTGGTGGTTGATCCTGTAGTTGTGGTTGTTGTGGGCGTTTCTGTGCTTGTTGTTGTTGTGATTGTTTCTGTGGTTGTTGTGGGTTCTTCTGTGGTTGTGGTTGTTGTGGGTGTTTCTGTGGTTGTGGTTGTTGTGGGTGTTGTGGGTGTTTCTGTGGTTGTTGTGGGCGTTTCTGTGGTTGTGGTTGTTTCTGTAGTTGTGGTTGTTGTGGGTGTTTCTGTGGTTGTGGTTGTTTCTGTAGTTGTTGTAGGTTTCTCTGTAGTTGTGGTTGTTGAAGGTGTAACTGTGGTGGAATGCGGACAATTGTTCACGCAACATTTGACTCGGATTTCATAATCGTAACAATATTCACGAAATTCTTGGTCTTTGTTATGACACGTCAGTCCAACTGCTGGATCGCATTGAACTTTTTGTCCTGCTTCATCAAAAGGTACTTTGAGTAGTTTTGCTCTGCATTCTATTTCCAGGGGTTTTCTACAAATCCTCAGATTTGGATCAGTGATGTTTTCAATGGATTCATAATCTCCACCATCTGGGGTACGGTCAGGGTAATTATTGTTTATCCAATTTGACCACTTACAGACAAAGCAGCCCGGAGGTGGTGTGGTGGTTGATCCTGTAGTTGTGGTTGTTGTGGGCGTTTCTGTGCTTGTTGTTGTTGTGATTGTTTCTGTGGTTGTTGTGGGTTCTTCTGTGGTTGTGGTTGTTGTGGGTGTCTCTGTGGTTGTGGTTGTTGTGGGTGTTGTGGGTGTTTCTGTGGTTGTTGTGGTTGTTGTGGGCGTTTCTGTGGTTGTGGTTGTTTCTGTAGTTGTGGTTGTTGTGGGCGTTTCTGTGGTTGTTGTTGTGGGTGTTTCTGTGGTTGTGGTTGTTTCTGTGGTTGTTGTGGGTTCTTCTGTGGTTGTGGTTGTTGTGGGTGTTTCTGTGGTTGTGGTTGTTTCTGTAGTTGTTGTAGGTTTCTCTGTAGTTGTGGTTGTTGAAGGTGTAACTGTGGTGGAATGCGGACAATTGTTGACGCAACATTTGACTCGGATTTCATAATCGTAACAATATTCACGAAATTCTTGGTCTTTGTTATGACACGTCAGTCCAACTGCTGGATTGCATTGAACTTTTTGTCCTGCTTCATCAAAAGGTACTTTGAGTAGTTTTGCTCTGCATTCTATTTCCAGGGGTTTTCTACAAATCCTCAGATTTGGATCAGTGATGTTTTCAATGGATTCATAATCTCCACCATCTGGGGTACGGTCAGGGTAATTATTGTTTATCCAATTTGACCACTTACAGACAAAGCAGCCCGGAGGTGGTGTGGTGGTTGATCCTGTAGTTGTGGTTGTTGTGGGCGTTTCTGTGCTTGTTGTTGTTGTGATTGTTTCTGTGGTTGTTGTGGGTTCTTCTGTGGTTGTGGTTGTTGTGGGTGTTTCTGTGGTTGTGGTTGTTGTGGGTGTTGTGGGTGTTTCTGTGGTTGTTGTGGTTGTTGTGGGCGTTTCTGTGGTTGTGGTTGTTTCTGTAGTTGTGGTTGTTGTGGGCGTTTCTGTGGTTGTTGTTGTGGGTGTTTCTGTGGTTGTGGTTGTTTCTGTGGTTGTTGTGGGTTCTTCTGTGGTTGTGGTTGTTGTGGGTGTTTCTGTGGTTGTGGTTGTTTCTGTAGTTGTTGTAGGTTTCTCTGTAGTTGTGGTTGTTGAAGGTGTAACTGTGGTGGAATGCGGACAATTGTTGACGCAACATTTGACTCGGATTTCATAATCGTAACAATATTCACGAAATTCTTGGTCTTTGTTATGACACGTCAGTCCAACTGCTGGATTGCATTGAACTTTTTGTCCTGCTTCATCAAAAGGTACTTTGAGTAGTTTTGCTCTGCATTCTATTTCCAGGGGTTTTCTACAAATCCTCAGATTTGGATCAGTGATGTTTTCAATGGATTCATAATCTCCACCATCTGGGGTACGGTCAGGGTAATTATTGTTTATCCAATTTGACCACTTACAGACAAAGCAGCCCGGAGGTGGTGTGGTGGTTGATCCTGTAGTTGTGGTTGTTGTGGGCGTTTCTGTGCTTGTTGTTGTTGTGATTGTTTCTGTGGTTGTTGTGGGTTCTTCTGTGGTTGTGGTTGTTGTGGGTGTTTCTGTGGTTGTGGTTGTTGTGGGTGTTGTGGGTGTTTCTGTGGTTGTTGTGGTTGTTGTGGGCGTTTCTGTGGTTGTGGTTGTTTCTGTAGTTGTGGTTGTTGTGGGCGTTTCTGTGGTTGTTGTTGTGGGTGTTTCTGTGGTTGTGGTTGTTTCTGTGGTTGTTGTGGGTTCTTCTGTGGTTGTGGTTGTTGTGGGTGTTTCTGTGGTTGTGGTTGTTTCTGTAGTTGTTGTAGGTTTCTCTGTAGTTGTGGTTGTTGAAGGTGTAACTGTGGTGGAATGCGGACAATTGTTGACGCAACATTTGACTCGGATTTCATAATCGTAACAATATTCACGAAATTCTTGGTCTTTGTTATGACACGTCAGTCCAACTGCTGGATTGCATTGAACTTTTTGTCCTGCTTCATCAAAAGGTACTTTGAGTAGTTTTGCTCTGCATTCTATTTCCAGGGGTTTTCTACAAATCCTCAGATTTGGATCAGTGATGTTTTCAATGGATTCATAATCTCCACCATCTGGGGTACGGTCAGGGTAATTATTGTTTATCCAATTTGACCACTTACAGACAAAGCAGCCAGGAGGTGGTGTGGTGGTTGATCCTGTAGTTGTGGTTGTTGTGGGCGTTTCTGTGCTTGTTGTTGTTGTGATTGTTTCTGTGGTTGTTGTGGGTTCTTCTGTGGTTGTGGTTGTTGTGGGTGTTTCTGTGGTTGTGGTTGTTGTGGGTGTTGTGGGTGTTTCTGTGGTTGTTGTGGGCGTTTCTGTGGTTGTGGTTGTTTCTGTAGTTGTGGTTGTTGTGGGTGTTTCTGTGGTTGTGGTTGTTTCTGTAGTTGTTGTAGGTTTCTCTGTAGTTGTGGTTGTTGAAGGTGTAACTGTGGTGGAATGCGGACAATTGTTCACGCAACATTTGACTCGGATTTCATAATCGTAACAATATTCACGAAATTCTTGGTCTTTGTTATGACACGTCAGTCCAACTGCTGGATCGCATTGAACTTTTTGTCCTGCTTCATCAAAAGGTACTTTGAGTAGTTTTGCTCTGCATTCTATTTCCAGGGGTTTTCTACAAATCCTCAGATTTGGATCAGTGATGTTTTCAATGGATTCATAATCTCCACCATCTGGGGTACGGTCAGGGTAATTATTGTTTATCCAATTTGACCACTTACAGACAAAGCAGCCCGGAGGTGGTGTGGTGGTTGATCCTGTAGTTGTGGTTGTTGTGGGCGTTTCTGTGCTTGTTGTTGTTGTGATTGTTTCTGTGGTTGTTGTGGGTTCTTCTGTGGTTGTGGTTGTTGTGGGTGTTTCTGTGGTTGTGGTTGTTGTGGTTGTTGTGGGTGTTGTGGGCGTTTCTGTGGTTGTTGTGGTTGTTGTGGGCGTTTCTGTGGTGGTGGTTGATCCTGTAGTTGTGGTTGTTGTGGGCGTTTCTGTGGTTGTTGTTGTGGGTGTTTCTGTGGTTGTGGTTGTTTCTGTGGTTGTTGTGGGTTCTTCTGTGGTTGTGGTTGTTGTGGGTGTTTCTGTGGTTGTGGTTGTTTCTGTGGTTGTTGTGGGTTCTTCTGTAGTTGTGGTTGTTGAAGGTGTAACTGTGGTGGAATGCAGACAATTGTTGACGCAACATTTGACTCGGATTTCATAATCGTAACAATATTCACGAAATTCTTGGTCTTTGTTATGACACGTCAGTCCAACTGCTGGATTGCATTGAACTTTTTGTCCTGCTTCATCAAAAGGTACTTTGAGTAGTTTTGCTCTGCATTCTATTTCCAGGGGTTTTCTACAAATCCTCAGATTTGGATCAGTGATGTTTTCAATGGATTCATAATCTCCACCATCTGGGGTACGGTCAGGGTAATTATTGTTTATCCAATTTGACCACTTACAGACAAAGCAGCCAGGAGGTGGTGTGGTGGTTGATCCTGTAGTTGTGGTTGTTGTGGGCGTTTCTGTGCTTGTTGTTGTTGTGATTGTTTCTGTGGTTGTTGTGGGTTCTTCTGTGGTTGTGGTTGTTGTGGGTGTTTCTGTGGTTGTGGTTGTTGTGGTTGTTGTGGGTGTTGTGGGTGTTTCTGTGGTTGTTGTGGGCGTTTCTGTGGTTGTGGTTGTTTCTGTAGTTGTGGTTGTTGTGGGCGTTTCTGTGGTTGTTGTTGTGGGTGTTTCTGTGGTTGTCGTTGTTTCTGTAGTTGTGGTTGTTATGGATTCTTCTGTGGTGGCTGTTGTTGTTGTGGGTTTCTCTGTGGTCATGGTTGTGGTGGGTTTTTCTGTGGTTGTAGTTGTGGGTGCTCCTGTGGTTGTCAAAAATAAGAGATTAATCATCAAGCTGACTTTAAAATCCACCTATAAAAAACCACAACTATGCTGTGCATTTTTAAAGACTCTTATGCTTACCAGTTGTGGTAAAATTAAAGCTTGTTGTTGTTGTTATCTCTGTGGTTGTCAGGCAAGGCCTCATGATTCTGGTAATATTTCCTCCTTCTCCACAAACAGCAGTGATACAGGTTCCATCTCCATCATGTGTGTCATAGATTTTATCTCCATAGTTGTATGTATGGTTTCCATACGAACAAGTGCAATCTGCAAAAGAAACAAATCTGTGAGAATTAAATGAATCTTCATTGTTTCAGTAAATACAAACTATAGTCTTTTTAAATGAATCTATACATTATGATAGCTGTCTCAGTGACAACAATCAATCACAGTAATAGTCCCAACCATACTCACTGTGGACATTATAGCTGCACTCTGCCTTTGTTGAAGAACAAGTACTAAAAGGTAAATAAGAGAAGAGGAATTTGAACACAATGTAGCAATATGTTGGGCACCATGATGGTGCAGAACGCAGCATCACACTAATATTACACATTGCAGATCTGCTGGTTAAATTTTTTGCAACAAGCATAATTATAGGACAACATCAAAGTTGTCCTATAATTAGTTATTCTACGCAATTTCTACTGCAGTGTAAATCTACGGGCCTTTTAGAGACATTAAAACAGTTCACACAGTTCCATGAAAAATCATAGATCAAATCAAACAGAACACCAAATATGGGGTGCAATGACTGCGGGCATCATTAAGAGTCGCAATACTGCCATGAGCTTTGCATCTTTAATTACAAGATAGGCAGATGTGAGGCTGTGATGACCAACATGATATAATGGAGATTGTTCTCGTTAAATCCTAATTTATTTGTGGGTTATTAATTTATGCTGCAAATTTGCAATATGAAAGTAAAGCAAGTATTTATTTCCCAGATTTTCATGTAAAAGAATCAAATAATTTCAGAAAATTGTTAAATATAATTTCAGAAATAAAGGTTACGACATGCAAAACTCCAGACTTAATTCGATTTTCATTTTAGTTATGGCAGTACAGTAGTAACTAACTGCAGAAGGCTAAAGTATGGCTTGTGATGACAAATAAAATCAAGCAGTATTACACAAGGTGACATTGTGAATTCAACGTAAAAATAGTTATCTGTCTATCTAGTTTATAATACAGTGACACAACAGGATAGTATGATGTTAGTGTACATTATCTAATTATGTTAGCTTTTGTAAAAACAATACAAAGGTTATCGTTAACTTTGGCACTGACTGCAGTATTAATATTATGGAAAGCGTCCCACCAGTTTTGACAGTTCTCCTTTGAAGACATGTGCTCCCCTTCTTTATAATGCGTCCCTTCGTCGTCATAGCAGCCACATTCCTTCCCTGACACACACTTCATGGTACCTTCCTCCAAATAAGATCGTTCAGGTGGGCAACGTGGATAGCAGCCTTAAAAAGTTAAATGTCGAGAGTCAAATGTCAATAACATGATAGTATTCACATTGGCTTTGCTAGAAAAAAGCATGCATGGCCAATCAACTCTCTCTAAATCTACATCGCTTTCATGTCATTTGTACCTTCTAAAGCTGGAATTTGATTGTAGCATGTTCCTGAGGGATTCCTGCATGTCTTCATGCATGGTTTTCCACAAGACTCATAGTGCCATTCACACTCTTCATCAGAGTTGTAATAATCACAGAATAGAGCTGATGAAACAAAAAAGATTAATATTAACAACATTCGAGAAAAGATTACTTAATCATGACTAACATCTTCATAATAAGATGATAATTTATACAACCCCGATTCGCTCTTTGTAAACATAAATAAAACAGAATGTGATCATTTGCTAATCCTTTTTGACATACACTCAATTGAAAACAGTACAAAAGTGATACATTTAATGTTTTACCTCCTGAACTTTATTGATTTTTGTAAATATATGTTTATTTCGAATTTGATGGCAGCAGCACATTTCAAACAAGTTGGGACAGTGGAAACAAACACAGGTAAAGAGGTTCGTCAGTAACCGGTGATAGTACCATGACTGGGTATGAAAGGGTTACAAGTAAAGGGTGTAGCGAGGTTCACCACTTTGTGAACACATGATTGTTTAAAGGATATTACTGCATGGGCTCTGGAACACTTCAGAAAACAATTAATTTGCAAATGATTGCATTCTGTTTTTATTGATGTTTTAAAAAAGCGTCCCAACATTTTTTTTCGACTCAGTGCAAAGGTGATGCTGCCCATACATTTAATGATTATCTCCTCTAAGAAACACAAATAAAACACTCACGGCAGATTGTGGGAGTTCTCCATTTCACACAGGCTCCAGCCTCATTACAGGCTGCTGCGTAGGCTGCTACAGCCGAGCAGAAACACTCACAATCTCCTCCTGTATTGCAGGCACAAGTGTCTGCCACACAGGCATCATAATAGCTGCGTTGCTCCACCTTTTGGAAAGAAACCATTGTGAATGTAAGAAGAGTTTAAATCATATTCAATCAGCTAATTATACAGAAAGTCGTTAACTAATTATAATGACTTTATTTGTGATTCCATGCCACTTGACATTGCTCAGCAGTTCTCTTACCTTTGAATGGCAAGGGGCAAATACCGCACTGCTGATAAGGCTGCACTGTTTTAGAGCCCATGCCTGCCTGTGTGAGTACAGGCTGCAGGGAGGTTTCAGTGCTTTTGTATCAGGGCAGCTGGATGACACTTTCCAGCTGTTTCCAAACTCAAGGGGTTCAACCACAACTTCTTTGTTTCTGGTGGTGAAATCGTTCCTGATATTTCCATCGTAATTCCCGCAGAGACCACAAACTTTTCCCTGGATAAAATGATCTAGTTAATTTGTAAAATGGCAACCTGAGTAATATTTAGCTAAACACCTGTGTATCTGCTCACCCACCTTGAATGTGGAGCTGAGTTTGATCATGAGTGTTGTCTTCTTATTCCAAATGAGTACAAGACCATTCTTTGCCTCAATGACAAGATATATACCCACAGTTTGGATGTGATAGGGTATGTCCACCTCTTTGCTTTTTTTCATAACAGTTCCCTCTGAAAGAACAATTTCATGGTTCTGAAAGAAACAAAACATGCTTATTTGTAATCCTGCAGAGGCAGTATTTTAAACACATATAATACGTTACGTTTAATGCGTTACGTACCCCTAAGTAGAGTTTGATAGCAGTGGAGCAGATGCTATCAGTTGTTCCACACGGGATGCTTTCAGTCAGAACCCTGAAGGTGCCATTCGTATTGTCACCACAGTAATCCTGCAAGATATCGCTGTCAGCATCACAACACTGATTTCTGACAAATCACAAAGGCTAACTGTAAGTTTGTGCTCTACCTGAGTGAAGATGTAGCCACACTCGCCATTGAAGGAGAATTTCTTTTCATCAAAGGTGATGTAATGCCCTTCTCCATATATGGTACAGGCTTTGTAACACTTATGATGTGTACATTTCCATTTTCTTCCTCTGCAAGTGCTTTGATTTAAACAGATGAAGTAATGTCAAGTTATGGATTTTCAATTAAAAGAGCACACAACCGTGAACTGACACAGCACAACGTTAGAGTGGAAGAGATTAAAGGGCTCACCAGGTATTGCAGTCGACAGTGACAGTCTGTCCAGAATTATAGGATTCTCCATTATACATGCAGGGACAGAGCTCCTCCTTAACACAGCCACCTTTATTATCTGCCACCAGGCCAGCAGGACACACACAGCCTGAGATGCACTTTTTACTGACCTACAGAGTGTAACAGTAATGTATTGAACATGTCATCTGGCTCCTTTAATATACATGTAGAATATTCAACAACAGTCATGAACCAGTGTCACAGTCTTACGCAGTCTGAGTCCAGTGTCTGGCAGCTTTTTTGACACTCTGATCCTTTGGCATCTGGCTTTGCACAGTTGAGGAAAACCATTGGACTGGTGCATGCTGATGACAATGATAGTGTGTTACACAGGGCACAACTGTATGTTTGGTGTTGCTCATATTGTGCTTTGCTATTTTATCTTATTTTATTATCTTTTCTTTTTCACACGGGGGGTTGCAACAAAAATTTCATTGACATGGCTATGCTCAATGACAATAAAAGCAATCTTGAATCTTGAATCTTGAATCTTGCTATAGAAGGAATACTCTGACAAGCTCAGTGCTTTGTACCTACATTTACTGTTGGGGGTTCCTGTACAGCTTAGTCTTCCATTGTGGCAGGAGCTGAAAAGCAGAGAAAGACAGGCAAGGAGGACAAAGAAGCGAAGAAATGTTAATTCTTGATAGTTTTCGCTTTCTTTCCAAAGCAAAAACAACACAGGACAGTGGTTCCCAAATGGTCTATCCATTTTTAGGATCTGCAGTTCTCCTTAAGAGTAAATTCACACAAACAAGAGGTCAAACCTACCAGACCTTATTTCTGCTCACAATTTTATGTAACAACATGAAAATAAAAACAAATAAAGCACAAATGGATCTTAAAACCCAATGAAATAAGAGGCATTGCAACAATAAGAGCAATTTTGGCTTAAAAAACAACATTAAAACATTGTATTACCAACTAGAACAAATTTAGGCATATCATTTTATGGCATGCTGTGTAAATAGACCTAATAATAAGAAAAGAGCAATAATCTATAATAATAATAAATCTAATGATACATTTTCTTAGGTCAACAGACAAGTTACAAGCTAGATTTTAAGCAAGGCCTCTTCACTGCATACAACATACTGAGGTTTTTTTTTTTTTTTTTTATTAAATCTTCACTTTCAGTAAGACCAAGTTTAACATATTCCTTGTCAAACCTCTGTTAAGCACTGAAGTTGTGAAACGGTGGGGATCCTCAAGGGACCAGTATGACATGCAACGTGAGCATTGGTAAGCTACTTGTCTTGTAACGCTGCATGCCTTAATGCTACTACTCACTCTGCAGTGAAGTTCATGCAGTAATTCAAAATAAAACAGCTGAGCCCTGATGATCTGGGTGTTTAGGCACCGAGCACGACGGACACCTTACATGTCATTCATCTCTCTCTCCTCTTGTTTCCTGTGACCTCTCCACCGTCAGCTGACCAATAAAACCATAACATGCCCAAAAATAATCCTAAAAGAAGACAACTCTGCTTTAATATTATTGGAAATATTGAAATCCTCACCAACTTCGTCCACGGATGGTCCCAGGGTGTACCACTGTCTCTCCCATATAACAAGGGCATTGTGAGGCCGGCACACACTCTTCCTTCTCATTTAGGTAAGTTCCTTCAGCACAGCCGCAGCCATCAAGTGGAGTGAATTTAGCCTCACATGTCAGGTCTGACTGGCTCAGAGAGCGACAGGTGCGGTTGCAGTTTGTCATGTGGTACTCATACACAAAAGTAGAAGGGCAGCTAGTATATTTCCCTTTGAAAGGAAACAGGTTCTCTTACAGTTTGAACACTAGAAATAAATTTGGACTTCATTTATTTGACATGGTTTGGGTTTAACTTACGGCATATTTTGTCCCTCCATCCTGTCAGGAAAACACCTGCAGCAGCACATGCGTGGACATAGGAGGATATGGCAGCACACACGCACTTTTCACTGTCTTCACAGGAGCAGGCGTCATTAATACAAGACTGCAGAGAGAAGCAGCAACAGGCTCAATGAATTGCTGCGCAGTTGTTAAATGAGTAAAATATCACAAATGCATGAATATATAGAAAATAGAATACAAGAAGAAATGACAGCTTACAGTTTTATAGTATTCTGGGCTTATTTCAGAATGGCACTTGGCAAAACTCCCTTTTGGGTCTGACAGCAGGGAGCACCAGTGAGTGGCATAATTCCCTAAAAAAAAAAAAAAACACACACAAACATGTTTATTGGTGGGGTGCTGTGAAGAATGTTATTAAAATACAGAGCATTAGGTCCAGGACCTACCCCTGTCCATGCTGAAACTGCAGGGGTTATTCATTGTGTTTTTCACATTGAGGCAGCTTGCTTTGGTCTTCCAGGTGTCGATAAATGTCGCAGCCGTTCCCTCAATCAATCCATTTGTGGTTTTGAAGTCATCCTTTTCGACGTCATTAAAATCTCCACAAAGGCCTGGATGAAGATAATGACTTTGACTTAATACCTAACTCACTGCAATATTCATCAGACTATATTTTACCCTATACGCAGAAGAGCTCAAGGAGAAAAACACACCTCTGAGTTTTCCTTTAATGGAAACACTGGCTTTAATGTAGACCTGCATAATGGGTTTGAGCTGAATCTCAAGATGAAGCCCAAAGGTGGTGTGGATGACAGTGAAGAAGGTCGATGGGTTGAAGACTGTTACGTTGTCTGCAGGCAGAAAAACATTTTCACACTCAATAAAGAAATGGTTTTAATTCATGCACACTCAGTTATATCTTATGATTTCATAGAAGAAACCACTCACCCACAAAAAGAGGAAGTTCAGAGATCTGTTTGTTATATAAAACCTTTCCGCTGGCTTCAACTACAATCATCTGTAGTGGGGGGAAAAATGACAATGTGTCACGGTAAATCTCAACTTGTCCAACAGATATGAAACAGATATGAAACCGAGAAAATCCAATAAATGAGTTTTCTCTTTCTTTATATAATGGAATTACCATTTGTTTAGGCAGGAGCAGAGTGACTGCAGTCAGGCAAGCTTCTGATTTTTCACATTTACCCAGGTCACCAAGGACACTGAAAGTCCCATTGGGTTCCTAAAATCAAGAGCATGAACTGTTTGTTTATTAAAGTATTGGAAATTTGTTTGTGGATCATTTAAAGGATGAATTAATTTAAGTGCCTAACCTTGGTGAGAACATAACTGCAGTCTCCTGTGAAAGTGTATGTTTTATCATCATAGGTGGAGACGTGGGAGCCACCCAGTACAGAGCACATACCAGGACAGTCCAAGTCCTTAAACTTCCACTCACCCTTGATACACGTGCTGTCAAAAGAGCACAGTCACTTCAACTGAACGGACCACCTTAAATACTCATGCTGTAAATGGAAATATTGTAGTGAAGCGATTACCCTTTT
Organism: Chaetodon auriga; assembly: GCF_051107435.1. Taxonomy (NCBI): domain Eukaryota; kingdom Metazoa; phylum Chordata; class Actinopteri; order Chaetodontiformes; family Chaetodontidae; genus Chaetodon; species Chaetodon auriga. Next base: position 10,706,574 of record NC_135079.1, on the reverse strand, counting down.
TTGCATTGCCCCGAGTAGGATTCCCCTGGTTTGTATCGCTTGCCATTGTGTAAGCAGGAACACTGGTCCAGAGCAACACACCCACTTTGGTTAATGTCATCAAATACGGTCCCTTGGGAGAAACATATTGATATGATTAGGAGGGCAATAGTAAACAGCTCTTCACAACGCAAATCCTATAAGAGCCATATGTCACAAGTGTGCAGAGGCCTGTAGGTGTCAGGGGGAGAACAATTAAATGGCTTTTGAAATGCTTAATTTGTACTGAATTAACAGAACATAAACATTATTTTTGTCAAAGATAGCATTGGTTACTAGGAAATATCTTGAGCATGAGTTACACAGGCACAGTTTGCATTTCACTGTGACAATCTTGTCCTTGTTGTCCTCCACAAATTCAAAATAATGCAAATATTTCAATGACATAAAAGCTGTCCTCTCTGCCATCTTCCTAGCTGAGCGGCACATTCACAATGACGAACTGTAGGACTGACCTTCCACTAGCACACAGCTATGCCAAGAAGTAGGAAACAAATGGAAAAGGTGTGAATGCATATGGGAAGTTCATTTTTTGGGGTTTTTGTGGCAACAAAAGGAATACAGTAAAATACAGTTAAATCTACCAGGTGAGCTGCCTGGGTGCCCCATTAGCCAAATATAAATAAAATAAATATATAAAAATGTAGGCAACTAAATGCCAAAACACAGGTGCCACCCTGCTGCTAAAACTGTAACTTCAGCTTCTGCTGGTATAACAACAGTTATTTCAACATCACAAATGAAGACATTTGAGAGCATAAATCACTAATTTATGTGAAAGAAACGGAAATCCCTCTGATATCTGCTGATTCAAACATCATCTGTGCAGGTTTTAAAATCTGGAAACTCACCAGATGGACAGAAGCATCCATCCATGCAGTGATCATCACACACTTGGCTTCTCTGGGGGTTGCTGCAGGTGTCAGTACAGGGACTGCCGCATTCCTTATACTCCATATTGAAAGGGCATGTGCTTGCTATTCAACATAAAAAAATAATAACCTGATGATAGAAATACAATGAAAACACCAAAGGTTGAATACATAAATGCTTTGACTCTTACAACACAGCTGCGTTGTCTTCCATTTCTGTGGTTTCCCGCCGGCATGAGCGCACTGACGGGAATACTCTGATATTGTTGAGCACAAGCATGAAGTGTTGTTGGTGTTGCAGTAGCACAGGTCTTTCGCGCAGGCTTTGATGAAGGAGTCAGTATCAATCAGGTTCTTACAGCTGAGGAATGCAGATCCTAACAGCAGGTTCTTACAGAGGTCTGTCTGTGGGTCAAAGTACATGATGTATTTAAATTTTATCTAAATGTAATAAACAAAATGATCTGAAGCAAATTAATTTTCACGTACCTGATTTGCACAGGTCTGTGTGGCTGTAGAGGACTTTCTTTCACAGTTTTCAGTCTGACCATTAACATCAGAGACCAGAGAATTTCCACAATCTTTAGAAGGTACAAACTCCTCTGTAGTGAAAGGGAAAAGAGTTTTGGTTTCACACACGTGAAGACTGATTTTGTGCAGTTTGTTTTAAGCTTTACTTTCTAGTATTTACCTCTTGTTATGTACTCTTTAGCAATCCGGACTCCGTTGAAGTCACCACACAGGCCACAGGTCTGTTCCTTGAATTTTGCATCCAGTTCAACCTTAGAAGCAGGTGAAAATTAGACTTGGCTAAAGTGTAGAAAAGACAAAGAACTCCCCAAGCTACTGGCACCTTTTCATATCAGACAAGAATGAAAAGTCTGAACATCCACATGGTAATTTATCAAATGCCAACTCCAGATACACAGCGTGAGTCAGTCAAGAGTACGTGAACTGTTTCAAAGAATGAACTTTCATGCTTAAACGCATTCTCCCTGCCTTTCTGCTCCTAGTTGCAGGAATAGCCTTCCTAAGGACATAAGATTGAGCTGGTGGTTGTGAATTGTGCTCTTTAACATTTTTAATACATGCAAAATGCATTTTTAGCAGCTTCCCTAGTAGTACTAACTTTGGTGGCATTTGCTCAGACTTTCTCATAGACACAATGTAAGTTCACTTTAGTCATCGATGGAAAAAATGTGGAGAAGTGCTGATCAAGACACTGAATCCTCACAATCACTTCCCTTTCAATTAATCTTAATCTTAAAGTCACCTGAGTCAATTTTCAAATCTAGAACTAAACATGGTGTCTGCACCTGTCTGTCAGTTATCAAAATAATAATGCAAATCAATATCAGATATTATTTAAATGTAGGTGCAATCAGGTGTGATGGCACAATGAATACACATACCCAGAGGGAGTCTTTGCCGTTCCACATGACACTCAAACCCAGCTTTGCCTTGATTTTAATATAGGAGAGAGCTTCTTCAATTGAAATGCCAGGCTGTCTGAATGGCACAGTGACACTGGAGGCAAAAAAAAAAAAAAATCAACCCAGTAAGATAACAAGACATTAACCAGCACTGTAACCACTAGATGAGCTGGAGATGAAAAGTCACATTATCCAAACAGACTCACGGTTTATCAGCCACTTTGATAGAAGCGTTGGCTAATTCCACAACAACCCTGTCCACTTCTACAGTGACCTTCTTAATGGTGGTGACCCCATTTATCTCCTGCCGTTGGAACTGAACATTGAAAGTATCATAACTTTTCTTATTCTGGGACGCAAGGATGTAGGTGCAAGTGGAGGGAAGCTGGTAGAAATCTCCATCCAAGGTCCGAAAATGATGGTTTCCCCACGTACTGCAGAACGGGTCTGGTTTGTGGAGAAAAAAAAAATATTACACAGTCGTTCATATCACACAATGCATTTTTGATTTGTTATCTTTCAGCTTCTGAACATGACTCAAAAAATAATTTGCACTTAAACATTAATGTACAAATTATCAGTAATATCAGACAAAAGCAAACTGTTTATATCTATCATATCCAGTATGCACATGAAAAGAACACTTAAGGTTATTTTCAGAATTTTTTCTTCCCGGGATAGCGTCGTTCTATACTTGATAAACAGTGCAGGACAAGCTTGGATGTAATACATGCAGCTCCCTTTGTTTCCCATTGAGCGTGCTCACCGGCGTCCTCTGCAGATAGTCCCAGGCAGAGGGTTAGCCATGGTATCACCCATTTAAGTGGTATCCTGGTTGTTCTCATGATCATTGAGAGGGATCGTCAGGCCAACTGCTCTCACACTGTCAGCATCATGTAATATAGTTGAATTGGTGTTTGCAGTTCAGGAGGGGTAAAAAAAAAAAAAAATACATGTTGGGTGTCAACCACTGTGGTTTTCATCTCCATTAAGATCACAACCAGAGCACACAACACATAAAAAAGCTGGTTATACCAACACGTCTGCGTAACACCTCTATCTCTCTGTGACATCCAATCAAACGCTCTCACCACAGCTCTATTTACATTAATCTTTGGCAACATACACTGCTCAAGAAATTTAAGGTGTCTGGAGATACTGTGGTGAACGTTATGCTGTCTGTAACATCATCCAGCATGGTACAGGGGTGAAATCCTCAGAGCGATTGTCAGACCTTACACTGGCGCAGTGGGCCCTGGGTTCCTCCTGGTGCAGGACGATGCCTGACCAACTTGAATAATTCGTTCATGATCCGATGTGTGATTTAAGTGTTCCCTTAATTTTTTTGGGCAGTGTATACTTTACAAGCAAGAGAAATATTGTAAAATGAGCTACCACACAGTGGATGTTGACGAATCATTGCACAGTATGCTTTAATTCTGTAAAACTTTTATTCAGGTCCTGGTCTTCACAAAAGGAAGATGAGGGCATATTTAATCAAGAATTGTGTACTTTTCTCACGGAACCAGAGTTGTGGGATGTACCTCCCACTGAAGTGAAATCTTTAATTGGACCATACATTGACTAAATATTTGCTGTGAAATGTTTGCTGACAGTGTAGCATGTAGCTTTTTCCATACACACTGAGACTTAACATTAACTCATAGAAATGTTTCCTTTCTTCCTATATGATATAAATGAAGATATAGATGAATATTTTACAGCACATCAGCTTGATTTTATTTTTGCTCTTGTGAGCATGCTCAAATGAATTATTAGTCTAGTTGTATCCCTGTTTGAGACAAGGTGCCTTATCAGCTCAAATGTGACAAATGTCCTGCCTCTAATCAAAACTGGAACAGGCGAATTTGGCTAACTGTAAATCAACACATCCTCCCTCAGTCAACACAATGCATGTTCGAGAGAAACAAACTTTCCTCGTCATGCAGCTGTCCAGCTATGGGAGAGGTCCAAAGCCATGTTTGCCCTTGGAGGAGCTCCTACGTGAGTGTCTATTTGAGCACATGAAACACTTAATTACATTTGAGTAGCAAAGTAACTTTATATTCCACTGTAGTTTCCAAGAAACATAGATAAAACACTGAGTAAGCAGATTTTCACAAACAGCCTTTCAAGCTTTTATGAAACTAAGTGTTCTGGGGTGGGACACAGGCTGCATACTTATCCCACCAGTTGGAGTGACTGATCAAAATTATTACAATTGTGTGACTGCCATACATTACTGAGTGCTCTGTTTAAACATCATTATTTTGGCCTAATTTCTGCCAGGCCAAGCAGAGGAAGCCCAAGATGAATATGCAAGCCTTAGGTCAGTGAAATATGATTCAAAAGTCCTTTTAATTGATTATTTATTATTACAAATTAAAACAGTATGCCAACAATTAATGGCGGATTAGCACAAACAAGACAATGAAAGAGATGAGACATAAACAGAGTTGCATGTTTTAATTTGAATTGATAAATACTCTCTACAATGTGAAGTACTTTGTGAGAGATGTAATGATTGTTAAGACAATATGGGGAGAAACTTTTACATCCATTAATATTTTTTATCACAACAGTGTGAAGCTTCGCCTCCTGCGAGCAGGTTGTCCAGCAGCTCTGGTGCAGTCTGTGTGGCCACAGCTACACTCCTCCACATGGATGTATGTGTATGGAACCACGTCTCCATTCAAGCAGTGCAAGTCAACAGTGCGATTGCTGGAGCGTGACTCCTTACAGCAGGAGCAAGAATGCTCCATAGCAGCTGCTGCTGTAGAGTACCTGAAGGAAGCGGGGGAAGGGTTGATTACTACACTCAAAATCTGCACAAACTATGCCGATACATTTTAAAATTTCCAAATTTCAATAGGTTTTGACCTTCCAGAAGAAAGAGAAATACTAATAACACCATCCTCACTTGGTGAAAGTGCTGCAGGATCCTTCACAATATGGCATATCTACCACCTCGTAAGACTCACAGCCCCTGTGCATAACCTGGGTTTTCATGGATTTTAACGTGCAGGCCTTGTCCTTCTCCACACCTTTTCAAAAGAGAAACACAATTAGCTTTTCGTTTAAGTACCTTCTACCTAAGAGAAAACAAAATGTCATACTCACAAATGTTACAACAGCCATTTGCTGCAGTCTGAATTGTGTCCTAAGGAGGAAAATACACAACATCAACAAACTTTTATGTTTTAATTTCTTACAGACACAGTTAACTCTGATTCGTTGAAAGTGCTACTTACAGGCTGGCAGTTGCTCTGCTTGAATGGTGGGCAGATGACCTGTGAACTGATCACTGTTAAAGTCCCACCACTCTTAACACAAGTGTAACGCTCACACTTGTTCTCAGGTGGTGACCAGGTGTTTCCATGCTGGAAAGCAGTGAGACGGATGTGCAGACACACACACACACACACACACACACACACACACACACACACACACACACAGATATCAAAATACTGAGGAACTTAAGGCTATGAAACATGAATGTGGAGTCACAGCCAACAGAGTTGATCCAACTTACCATCAAGATCTGCTCGGTACCAGTAACATTGAGGACACAGTGTGCCTGCACACACTTCCCGCAGCATTCATCTGAATCAGTTTTCACATATTCATAGCCCTGAGAGGAACGGGGGAGTTAAGTTGCCAAGTGCAGTTTTACAAGTTCACCCTCCCACGAAACATATTCTGAGGAAAACAAGTTGCATTGTATGTACGGTGTGTTCAATTCTCTTACCATGTCACAGATTTGGTTACAATGACGAAACTCACAGGACATCTTGAATAAACCAGAATCGGGATTGACCTCATTTGTGCAGGTACAATCCTGACAATCATTTGCAGGAACTGAAGAACCAGGCTAGAAAATAAACAAGAAATGTATTCATACTTATGGTTTTAGCCATATTGAACTGTAAAAGTGCAGCAGTAACCACTAAATGATAAAAGTGACATATTAACAAATTATGTTACATATGATCTTCATGTTTCCATTTTTTTTTTTTACCTTGTATTCAATGTCGTCATGGACACAAACTCTTTTAGGTTCTATCAAACAGTAAGACAATGGAAATTACATAAAAGTGTCTCTGCAGTCATGATTTGAGGTTTTATATATATATTCAAACTGAGAATTAATGAGCTCACCACACAGCTGCTCTGGACAGCATCTTCCCTCAGGAACACTGACAAATGGCATATATCCGACTGGACAATACATGTTGTTGACTGGGCAAGTGCTGCTGTCACATTCTTTGATAAAACAGTGACAGTAGGTAGTTAAGAGGCATCCTCAAGAATGTTAATCAATGTATAGCATTATGAAAACTCCAGAAGACAAATGTGCATTGATGCTACATGTCTTACTGCAAACTACGGCAGGGCAGCAGATATCCGATGGATTAGTTTCTTTGACAAGCACAAACCCTGGACCAGCGCAGTTTGTTAGGGGTGATGCCGGACACTCCTTAGGTTTGCATGTCACAGTCTTGGTAGACTCCTCACAGATGCAGTTTTGGCATTTGTACTCAAAACGCTCATTAAACTGAAAGAATAAACCACAGTAGTGACTTAATTGTCTCTTGCAAGCCAACACAGGTTATGATTTTAACTGAATATGAATAAGAGACTTAGCTCACCTCACGAGGAATGCCCTCAGGATCAAGACATCCTGTTGGAAAATGAGCAATCGTCTAGGCCTTCATGATTGATACGACATATTCAGATCAATGATGACTTGAAGAGATACACCGCACTTACCACACTTATCAACACAGATGGCAGAATCTTTGCTGAAGAGTTTCATTCCATCGGGACAAAAGCAGCCCTCAGTAGTGAACTTCGTGAATGGTTCATTCAGACTATAATATTGAATTATCAAGAAACAGTTAGTTTGTGTTATTTCTCTCAGATCTCACAGTTTATTTAATACACTGCATTCTTGTCTGCATACTACCTCTATATTGTTAACAGTAAATGTTGATTGCCACAATCCATTATGATCAAGGAAATGTTAATGTGCACAGTGAACTGGAAAATGAATATGCTTAATTTTTGTTGACACTTACTTGTTTTCACAAGTTGGCTGTTCTGCAGGACCACATGGCTTGTAAACTTTGTTTGATGGGCAGCTGCTTGCTGTTAGTGAAGAATAGTTCTTTTAAAAATACATACTGCCTACCTACTGTATATACTGTAATAAAATCTTCATTAACCTGTGCATGTGTGCTAGATGCAACAAAGTCAAATAAATGAGTCCCCCCTCCTGATTCCATTGATCCCAGCATTTACAGTAAAACAATGAGGGGGTGCTTACCACACAGTGTGGTGTGGTTCCTCCAGTGAAGACAAACTCCTGCCTGAGCACAGGCAGCAGCATAACTCTGCAAACTTGTGCACTCCACTGCTGGGTTGGACACATGGCAGCTATCGAAAACACAACCTTGGTAGAATTTGTCAGGAGAGACAAAGGAATGGCACTCTGCAAAGACACTGTGAAGCAAAACCAAGCAAAAACAAACAAACAAACAAAAAAGTAATTGTGTTTTAACTGCAGCATGTCAAAGTTATGGGGATGAATGTGAACTACTACATTGGATTAGATAATGTCTACCTGCTCTTAAGCAAATCACACATGGAGTCTGGTTTGCATGGAACTAAGGATAGACGTTCAGGTATACTGCTGACAGGAGGTATCTGGCAGTTGGGTTGTTCAATGTTTTTTGCAGGCCAATAGTCAGCCATTATGGCACAACTTTCCACCAGTTTGCCGTCAGGCAACATGCAGTCATCACTCTGGTTGTTATTGCATGTTCCTGATGGAAGAGTCACAAAACAATTAATATTACAGTCAAACCTCAAATAAACAATTTACCAATATGGCCACTGGAGAGAGAGAGAGAGATGTTCTTACCACAATGGCCCCGTGTGTTTCTGCCAAAGTGTTGAAAAGGAAGGGTGACACTAAAGCCAGTTATTCCAAATGTAATGACCACTTCAAGATGAGGGATCTCAAAAATCAAGTTATTGCCAGAATTTAAGACCTTAACATCACCTTGTGAATAAGGTAGATTCAAATGGACTCCATCTTTGAGTGCCTGCAGGAAAAAAGTAAAAACACTATATGACAAGAAACAATGTCCTTTACTATGACACAGTAAGATCCATCATTGCTATTTCATCCACATTGACAGAAAAAATTGACTTAAAGTTAGTCTAGTGAGTTTTTAAGAATGTGCAATAAAGCTTTCATATGACCATAAATACCTCTAAAAGTGCTTGTCCAATAGGGTTATGATTCTTGAATGTGATAACTAGTGATCTGTATGATATAGTTATCAATCGTGAACAAGAAACATCCTCAGTAGGATTGCAAAATACATTGTCAATATAAATCTTCAAGTCATGTACTGATGAAATCTCTTCCATCAAGACATAAGTACAGTTTCCCTGATAACTGTAGTACAATCCATCAAATGTGATGTAATGAGGATCTCCCCAGCCTTCACATACACCTGAAAAGAACCAAAAACTGTGAACATTCTAAAATTTGCTTAACAGAAACATGTGAGTCAATAAGTATGTCATCCTTTTAACCACAGAATAACTTACAGTCACAAGCGGAATAATAGCAGCAGTGGTACTCATCATATACAAGAACTGGTTTCTTCCCATTAGCACAAGTGATGTTCTCAATGGGTGGACATTCATATGGTATGATTTCAACTGTATTATTCTCAATACATTTGGCCATGGTGCAGTTGCACAAGAAGAAGGTCTCATTTTGCTGGCATAAAGAGAAAAAAAATTAGAAAAATCAATCATATTTTGAAGTATTTTGCAACAAATGCAAGAAAGCTTGTTTCCTTTTCATGTGCAAATGGACAAGGTTATTAAATATCTGTAAGAAATAGCATAAAGAAATAACATGCAATTTATATTGTTAATGTTTTCGATAAATAAAGACACTTACCGTTACATTCCATTCAGGGCAAATAGGTACAAAAGGTGTGGGTGAAGGCGGGGTAGGACAAATTTCTGTCTTATTGTTAAGCTGACAAATATCAGAACATATCATTGTGAGACATAGACCTGATCCAATGTGTTCCTTGTCAAATATTACCTCCCCTGAAGGTAGGAAAAAAGAAGAGTAAATCAAACAGTGCGATACCTTAACAAAACTGGCATCTCATTTAGCTTGTCACTGTCAAAGACATAATAGCCATATATCTTTTCTTACCTGGCAAATAATGCCTGCCATTAACTACACAGAAGCATTGTGTAGTGGTTGTTGTTGGAAAGTGGCTGACAACAGAATCAGTTGATGGATGCACTGGTGGACCAGTTACAGGTGATTCAAATGTTGTTAAAGTTGTGGAAACAGTTGTTGGACTTTCAGTTGTGCTTGGAGTTTCAGTTGGTAGTGTTGTAGCTTTTGTGGTTGTGGGTGGCTCTGCAGATGTAGTGGTTGGTTGGGTTGTAGATTTTGTGGTTGTGGTTGGCCCTGCAGTTGTAGTCGGAGATTCCGTTGACAGGGCTGTAGAAATTGTGGTTGTGGTTGGCCCTGCAGTTGTAGTCGGAGATTCCGTTGATGAGGTTGTAGATTTTGTGGTTGTGGTTGGCCCTGCAGTTGTAGTAGAAGATACCGTTGATGGTGTTGTAGATTTTGTGGTTGTGGTTGGCCCTACAGTTGTACTCGAAGATTCCGTTGACAGGCTTGTAGATATTGTGGTTGTGGTTGGCCCTGCAGTTGTAGTAGGAGATACCGTTGATGAGGTTGTAGATTTTGTGGTTGTGGTTGGCCCTGCAGTTGTAGTCGAAGATTCCGTTGACAGGCTTGTGGATATTGTGGTTATGGTTGGCACTGGAGTTGTAGTCGGAGATACCGTTGATGAGGTTGTAGATATTGTGGTTGTGGATGGCCCTGCAGTTGTAGTGGGAGATACCGTTGATGGTGTTGTAGATATTGTGGTTGTGGTTGGCCCTGCAGTTGTAGTCGAAGATACCGTTGATGGGGTTGTAGATTTTGTGGTTGTGGTTGGCCCTGCAGTTGTAGTAGGAGATACCGTTGATGGTGTTGTAGATTTTGTGGTTGTGGTTGGCCCTGCAGTTGTAGTGGGAGATTCCGTTGATGGGGTTGTAGATTTTGTGGTTGTGGTTGGCACTGCAGTTGTAGTAGGAGATACAGTCGATGAGGTTGTAGATTTTGTGGTTGTGGTTGGCACTGGAGTTGTAGTCGGAGATACAGTTGATGGGGTTGTAGATTTTGTGGTTGTGGTTGGCCCTGCAGTTGTAGTAGGAGATACCGTTGATGGGGTTGTAGATTTTGTGGTTGTGGTTGGCCCTGCAGTTGTAGTAGGAGATACCGTTGATGGGGTTGTAGATTTTGTGGTTGTGGTTGGCCCTGCAGTTGCAGTAGGAGATTCCGTTGATGGTGTTGTAGATGCTGTGGTTGTGGTTGGCCCTGCAGTTGTAGTGGCAGATTCCGTTGATGAGGGTCTAGATATTGTGGTTGTGGATGGCCCTGCAGTTGTAGTAGGAGATACCGTTGACGGGGTTGTAGATTTTGTGGTTGTGGTTGGCCCTGCAGTTGTAGTAGGAGATACCGTTGACAGGGTTGTAGATTTTGTGGTTGTGGTTGGCACTGCAGTTGTAGTGGGAGATACCGTTGAGGGGGTTGTAGATTTTGTGGTTGTGGTTGGCCCTGCAGTTGTAGTAGGAGATACCGTTGACGGGGTTGTAGATTTTGTGGTTGTGGTTGGCCCTGCAGTTGTAGTAGGAGATACCGTTGATGGGGTTGTAGATTTTGTGGTTGTGGTTGGCCCTGCAGTTGTAGTAGGAGATACGATTGATGGTGTTGTAGATTTTGTGGTTGTGGTTGGCCCTGCAGTTGTAGTAGGAGATACCGTTGACAGGGTTGTAGATTTTGTGGTTGTGGTTGGCACTGGAGTTGTCGTCGGAGATCCAGTCGATGAGGTTGTAGATATTGTGGTTGTGGATGGCCCTGCAGTTGTAGTAGGAGATACCGTTGAGGGGGTTGTAGATTTTGTGGTTGTGGTTGGCCCTGCAGTTGTAGTAGGAGATTCCGTTGATGAGGTTGTAGATATTGTGGTTGTGGTTGGCACTGGAGTTGTAGTCGGAGATACCGTTGATGGGGTTGTAGATTTTGTGGTTGTGGTTGGCCCTGCAGTTGTAGTAGGAGATACCGTTGACAGGGTTGTAGATTTTGTGGTTGTGGTTGGCACTGGAGTTGTCGTCGGAGATCCAGTCGATGAGGTTGTAGATATTGTGGTTGTGGATGGCCCTGCAGTTGTAGTAGGAGATACCGTTGAGGGGGTTGTAGATTTTGTGGTTGTGGTTGGCCCTGCAGTTGTAGTCGAAGATTCCGTTGATGAGGTTGTAGATTTTGTGGTTGTGGTTGGCCCTGTAGTTGTAGTCGAAGATTCCGTTGATGGGGTTGTAGATTTTGTGGTTGTGGTTGGCCCTGCAGTTGTAGTAGGAGATACCGTTGATGGGGTTGTAGATTTTGTGGTTGTGGTTGGCCCTGCAGTTGTAGTAGGAGATTCCGTTGATGAGGTTGTAGATTTTGTGGTTGTGGATGGCCCTGCAGTTGTAGTAGGAGATACCGTTGATGGTGTTGTAGATTTTGTGGTTGTGGTTGGCCCTGCAGTTGTAGTAGGAGATACCGTTGATGGGGTTGTAGATTTTGTGGTTGTGGTTGGCCCTGCAGTTGTAGTGGGAGATACCGTTGATGGGGTTGTAGATTTTGTGGTTGTGGTTGGCACTGCAGTTGTAGTAGGAGATACAGTCGATGAGGTTGTAGATATTGTGGTTGTGGATGGCCCTGCAGTTGTAGTAGGAGATACCGTTGAGGGGGTTGTAGATTTTGTGGTTGTGGTTGGCCCTGCAGTTGTAGTAGGAGATTCCGTTGATGGTGTTGTAGATGCTGTGGTTGTGGTTGGCCCTGCAGTTGTAGTGGCAGATTCCGTTGATGAGGGTCTAGATATTGTGGTTGTGGATGGCCCTGCAGTTGTAGTAGGAGATACCGTTGAAGGGGTTGTAGATTTTGTGGTTGTGGTTGGCCCTGTAGTTGTAGTAGGAGATACCGTTGACAGGGTTGTAGATTTTGTGGTTGTGGTTGGCACTGGAGTTGTCGTCGGAGATCCAGTCGATGAGGTTGTAGATATTGTGGTTGTGGATGGCCCTGCAGTTGTAGTAGGAGATACCGTTGAGGGGGTTGTAGATTTTGTGGTTGTGGTTGGCACTGCAGTTGTAGTAGGAGATACAGTCGATGAGGTTGTAGATATTGTGGTTGTGGATGGCCCTGCAGTTGTAGTAGGAGATACCGTTGAGGGGGTTGTAGATTTTGTGGTTGTGGTTGGCCCTGCACTTGTTGTAGTCGAAGATTCCGTTGATGGGGTTGTAGATTTTGTGGTTGTGGTTGGCCCTGCAGTTGTAGTAGGAGATTCCGTTGAAAGTGTTGTAGATTTTGTGGTTGTGGTTGGCCCTGCAGTTGTAGTAGGAGATACCGTTGATGGGGTTGTAGATTTTGTGGTTGTGGTTGGCCCTGCAGTTGTAGTAGGAGATACCGTTGATGGGGTTGTAGATTTTGTGGTTGTGGGTGGCCCTGCAGTTGTAGTAGGAGATACCGTTGATGGTGTTGTAGATGCTGTGGTTGTGGTTGGCCCTGCAGTTGTAGTGGCAGATTCCGTTGATGAGGGTCTAGATATTGTGGTTGTGGATGGCCCTGCAGTTGTAGTAGGAGATACCGTTGACGGGGTTGTAGATTTTGTGGTTGTGGTTGGCCCTGCAGTTGTAGTAGGAGATACCGTTGACAGGGTTGTAGATTTTGTGGTTGTGGTTGGCACTGGAGTTGTAGTGGGAGATACCGTTGAGGGGGTTGTAGATTTTGTGGTTGTGGTTGGCCCTGCAGTTGTAGTAGGAGATACCGTTGACGGGGTTGTAGATTTTGTGGTTGTGGTTGGCCCTGCAGTTGTAGTAGGAGATACCGTTGATGGGGTTGTAGATTTTGTGGTTGTGGTTGGCCCTGCAGTTGTAGTAGGAGATACGATTGATGGTGTTGTAGATTTTGTGGTTGTGGTTGGCCCTGCAGTTGTAGTAGGAGATACAGTTGACAGGGTTGTAGATTTTGTGGTTGTGGTTGGCACTGGAGTTGTCGTCGGAGATCCAGTCAATGAGGTTGTAGATATTGTGGTTGTGGATGGCCCTGCAGTTGTAGTAGGAGATACCGTTGAGGGGGTTGTAGATTTTGTGGTTGTGGTTGGCCCTGCAGTTGTAGTAGGAGATTCCGTTGATGAGGTTGTAGATATTGTGGTTGTGGTTGGCACTGGAGTTGTAGTCGGAGATACCGTTGATGGGGTTGTAGATTTTGTGGTTGTGGTTGGCCCTGCAGTTGTAGTAGGAGATACCGTTGATGGGGTTGTAGATTTTGTGGTTGTGGTTGGCCCTGCAGTTGTAGTAGGAGATACCGTTGATGGGGTTGTAGATTTTGTGGTTGTGGATGGCCCTGCAGTTGTAGTAGGAGATACCGTTGATGGTGTTGTAGATTTTGTGGTTGTGGTTGGCCCTGCAGTTGTAGTAGGAGATACCGTTGATGGGGTTGTAGATTTTGTGGTTGTGGTTGGCCCTGCAGTTGTAGTGGGAGATACCGTTGATGGGGTTGTAGATTTTGTGGTTGTGGTTGGCACTGCAGTTGTAGTAGGAGATACAGTCGATGAGGTTGTAGATATTGTGGTTGTGGATGGCCCTGCAGTTGTAGTAGGAGATACCGTTGAGGGGGTTGTAGATTTTGTGGTTGTGGTTGGCCCTGCACTTGTTGTAGTCGAAGATTCCGTTGATGGGGTTGTAGATTTTGTGGTTGTGGTTGGCCCTGCAGTTGTAGTAGGAGATTCCGTTGAAGGTGTTGTAGATTTTGTGGTTGTGGTTGGCCCTGCAGTTGTAGTAGGAGATTCCGTTGATGGGGTTGTAGATTTTGTGGTTGTGGTTGGCCCTGCAGTTGTAGTAGGAGATACCGTTGATGGGGTTGTAGATTTTGTGGTTGTGGTTGGCCCTGCAGTTGTAGTAGGAGATACCGTTGATGGTGTTGTAGATGCTGTGGTTGTGGTTGGCCCTGCAGTTGTAGTGGCAGATTCCGTTGATGAGGGTCTAGATATTGTGGTTGTGGATGGCCCTGCAGTTGTAGTAGGAGATACCGTTGATGGGGTTGTAGATTTTGTGGTTGTGGTTGGCCCTGCAGTTGTAGTAGGAGATACCGTTGACAGGGTTGTAGATTTTGTGGTTGTGGTTGGCACTGGAGTTGTAGTGGGAGATACCGTTGAGGGGGTTGTAGATTTTGTGGTTGTGGTTGGCACTGCAGTTGTAGTAGGAGATACAGTCGATGAGGTTGTAGATATTGTGGTTGTGGTTGGCACTGCAGTTGTAGTAGGAGATACAGTCGATGAGGTTGTAGATATTGTGGTTGTGGATGGCCCTGCAGTTGTAGTAGGAGATACCGTTGATGGTGTTGTAGATTTTGTGGTTGTGGTTGGCCCTGCAGTTGTAGTAGGAGATACCGTTGATGGGGTTGTAGATTTTGTGGTTGTGGTTGGCCCTGCAGTTGTAGTGGGAGATACCGTTGATGGGGTTGTAGATTTTGTGGTTGTGGTTGGCACTGCAGTTGTAGTAGGAGATACAGTCGATGAGGTTGTAGATATTGTGGTTGTGGATGGCCCTGCAGTTGTAGTAGGAGATACCGTTGAGGGGGTTGTAGATTTTGTGGTTGTGGTTGGCCCTGTAGTTGTAGTAGGAGATTCCGTTGATGGTGTTGTAGATGCTGTGGTTGTGGTTGGCCCTGCAGTTGTAGTGGCAGATTCCGTTGATGAGGGTCTAGATATTGTGGTTGTGGATGGCCCTGCAGTTGTAGTAGGAGATACCGTTGAAGGGGTTGTAGATTTTGTGGTTGTGGTTGGCCCTGTAGTTGTAGTAGGAGATACCGTTGACAGGGTTGTAGATTTTGTGGTTGTGGTTGGCACTGGAGTTGTCGTCGGAGATCCAGTCGATGAGGTTGTAGATATTGTGGTTGTGGATGGCCCTGCAGTTGTAGTAGGAGATACCGTTGAGGGGGTTGTAGATTTTGTGGTTGTGGTTGGCACTGCAGTTGTAGTAGGAGATACAGTCGATGAGGTTGTAGATATTGTGGTTGTGGATGGCCCTGCAGTTGTAGTAGGAGATACCGTTGAGGGGGTTGTAGATTTTGTGGTTGTGGTTGGCCCTGCACTTGTTGTAGTCGAAGATTCCGTTGATGGGGTTGTAGATTTTGTGGTTGTGGTTGGCCCTGCAGTTGTAGTAGGAGATTCCGTTGACGGGGTTGTAGATTTTGTGGTTGTGGATGGCCCTGCAGTTGTAGTAGGAGATACCGTTGATGGTGTTGTAGATTTTGTGGTTGTGGTTGGCCCTGCAGTTGTAGTAGGAGATACCGTTGATGGGGTTGTAGATTTTGTGGTTGTGGTTGGCCCTGCAGTTGTAGTGGGAGATACCGTTGATGGGGTTGTAGATTTTGTGGTTGTGGTTGGCACTGCAGTTGTAGTAGGAGATACAGTCGATGAGGTTGTAGATATTGTGGTTGTGGATGGCCCTGCAGTTGTAGTAGGAGATACCGTTGAGGGGGTTGTAGATTTTGTGGTTGTGGTTGGCCCTGCAGTTGTAGTAGGAGATTCCGTTGATGGTGTTGTAGATGCTGTGGTTGTGGTTGGCCCTGCAGTTGTAGTGGCAGATTCCGTTGATGAGGGTCTAGATATTGTGGTTGTGGATGGCCCTGCAGTTGTAGTAGGAGATACCGTTGAAGGGGTTGTAGATTTTGTGGTTGTGGTTGGCCCTGTAGTTGTAGTAGGAGATACCGTTGACAGGGTTGTAGATTTTGTGGTTGTGGTTGGCACTGGAGTTGTCGTCGGAGATCCAGTCGATGAGGTTGTAGATATTGTGGTTGTGGATGGCCCTGCAGTTGTAGTAGGAGATACCGTTGAGGGGGTTGTAGATTTTGTGGTTGTGGTTGGCACTGCAGTTGTAGTAGGAGATACAGTCGATGAGGTTGTAGATATTGTGGTTGTGGATGGCCCTGCAGTTGTAGTAGGAGATACCGTTGAGGGGGTTGTAGATTTTGTGGTTGTGGTTGGCCCTGCACTTGTTGTAGTCGAAGATTCCGTTGATGGGGTTGTAGATTTTGTGGTTGTGGTTGGCCCTGCAGTTGTAGTAGGAGATTCCGTTGAAGGTGTTGTAGATTTTGTGGTTGTGGTTGGCCCTGCAGTTGTAGTAGGAGATACCGTTGATGGGGTTGTAGATTTTGTGGTTGTGGTTGGCCCTGCAGTTGTAGTAGCAGATACCGTTGATGGGGTTGTAGATTTTGTGGTTGTGGGTGGCCCTGCAGTTGTAGTAGGAGATACCGTTGATGGTGTTGTAGATGCTGTGGTTGTGGTTGGCCCTGCAGTTGTAGTGGCAGATTCCGTTGATGAGGGTCTAGATATTGTGGTTGTGGATGGCCCTGCAGTTGTAGTAGGAGATACCGTTGACGGGGTTGTAGATTTTGTGGTTGTGGTTGGCCCTGCAGTTGTAGTAGGAGATACCGTTGACAGGGTTGTAGATTTTGTGGTTGTGGTTGGCACTGGAGTTGTAGTGGGAGATACCGTTGAGGGGGTTGTAGATTTTGTGGTTGTGGTTGGCCCTGCAGTTGTAGTAGGAGATACCGTTGACGGGGTTGTAGATTTTGTGGTTGTGGTTGGCCCTGCAGTTGTAGTAGGAGATACCGTTGATGGGGTTGTAGATTTTGTGGTTGTGGTTGGCCCTGCAGTTGTAGTAGGAGATACGATTGATGGTGTTGTAGATTTTGTGGTTGTGGTTGGCCCTGCAGTTGTAGTAGGAGATACAGTTGACAGGGTTGTAGATTTTGTGGTTGTGGTTGGCACTGGAGTTGTCGTCGGAGATCCAGTCAATGAGGTTGTAGATATTGTGGTTGTGGATGGCCCTGCAGTTGTAGTAGGAGATACCGTTGAGGGGGTTGTAGATTTTGTGGTTGTGGTTGGCCCTGCAGTTGTAGTAGCAGATACCGTTGATGGGGTTGTAGATTTTGTGGTTGTGGATGGCCCTGCAGTTGTAGTAGGAGATACCGTTGATGGGGTTGTAGATTTTGTGGTTGTGGTTGGCCCTGCAGTTGTAGTAGCAGATACCGTTGATGGGGTTGTAGATTTTGTGGTTGTGGGTGGCCCTGCAGTTGTAGTAGGAGATACCGTTGATGGTGTTGTAGATGCTGTGGTTGTGGTTGGCCCTGCAGTTGTAGTGGCAGATTCCGTTGATGAGGGTCTAGATATTGTGGTTGTGGATGGCCCTGCAGTTGTAGTAGGAGATACCGTTGACGGGGTTGTAGATTTTGTGGTTGTGGTTGGCCCTGCAGTTGTAGTAGGAGATACCGTTGACAGGGTTGTAGATTTTGTGGTTGTGGTTGGCACTGGAGTTGTAGTGGGAGATACCGTTGAGGGGGTTGTAGATTTTGTGGTTGTGGTTGGCCCTGCAGTTGTAGTAGGAGATACCGTTGACGGGGTTGTAGATTTTGTGGTTGTGGTTGGCCCTGCAGTTGTAGTAGGAGATACCGTTGATGGGGTTGTAGATTTTGTGGTTGTGGTTGGCCCTGCAGTTGTAGTAGGAGATACGATTGATGGTGTTGTAGATTTTGTGGTTGTGGTTGGCCCTGCAGTTGTAGTAGGAGATACAGTTGACAGGGTTGTAGATTTTGTGGTTGTGGTTGGCACTGGAGTTGTCGTCGGAGATCCAGTCAATGAGGTTGTAGATATTGTGGTTGTGGATGGCCCTGCAGTTGTAGTAGGAGATACCGTTGAGGGGGTTGTAGATTTTGTGGTTGTGGTTGGCCCTGCAGTTGTAGTAGGAGATTCCGTTGATGAGGTTGTAGATATTGTGGTTGTGGTTGGCACTGGAGTTGTAGTCGGAGATACCGTTGATGGGGTTGTAGATTTTGTGGTTGTGGTTGGCCCTGCAGTTGTAGTAGGAGATACCGTTGACGGGGTTGTAGATTTTGTGGTTGTGGTTGGCACTGGAGTTGTCGTCGGAGATCCAGTCGATGAGGTTGTAGATATTGTGGTTGTGGATGGCCTTGCAGTTGTAGTAGGAGATACCGTTGAGGGGGTTGTAGATTTTGTGGTTGTGGTTGGCCCTGCAGTTGTAGTCGAAGATTCCGTTGATGGGGTTGTAGATTTTGTGGTTGTGGTTGGCCCTGTAGTTGTAGTCGAAGATTCCGTTGATGGGGTTGTAGATTTTGTGGTTGTGGTTGGCCCTGCAGTTGTAGTAGGAGATACCGTTGATGGGGTTGTAGATTTTGTGGTTGTGGTTGGCCCTGCAGTTGTAGTGGGAGATACCGTTGATGGGGTTGTAGATTTTGTGGTTGTGGTTGGCCCTGCAGTTGTAGTAGGAGATTCCGTTGATGGTGTTGTAGATGCTGTGGTTGTGGTTGGCCCTGCAGTTGTAGTGGCAGATTCCGTTGATGAGGGTCTAGATATTGTGGTTGTGGATGGCCCTGCCGTTGTAGTAGGAGATACCGTTGACGGGGTTGTAGATTTTGTGGTTGTGGTTGGCCCTGCAGTTGTAGTAGGAGATACCGTTGACAGGGTTGTAGATTTTGTGGTTGTGGTTGGAACTGGAGTTGTCGTCGGAGATCCAGTCGATGAGGTTGTAGATATTGTGGTTGTGGTTGGCCCTGCAGTTGTAGTAGGAGATACAGTTGACAGGGTTGTAGATTTTGTGGTTGTGGTTGGCCCTGCAGTTGTAGTAGGAGATTCCGTTGATGGTGTTGTAGATGCTGTGGTTGTGGTTGGCCCTGCAGTTGTAGTGGCAGATTCCGTTGATGAGGGTCTAGATATTGTGGTTGTGGATGGCCCTGCAGTTGTAGTAGGAGATACCGTTGACGGGGTTGTAGATTTTGTGGTTGTGGTTGGCCCTGCAGTTGTAGTAGGAGATACCGTTGACAGGGTTGTAGATTTTGTGGTTGTGGTTGGAACTGGAGTTGTCGTCGGAGATCCAGTCGATGAGGTTGTAGATATTGTGGTTGTGGTTGGCCCTGCAGTTGTAGTAGGAGATACAGTTGACAGGGTTGTAGATTTTGTGGTTGTGGTTGGCCCTGCAGTTGTAGTAGGAGATACCGTTGATGGTGTTGTAGATATTGTGGTTGTGGTTGGCCCTGCAGTTGTAGTAGGAGATACCATTGAGGGGGTTGTAGATTTTGTGGTTGTGGTTGGCCCTGCAGTTGTAGTAGGAGATACCGTTGAGGGGGTTGTAGATTTTGTGGTTGTGGTTGGCCCTGCAGTTGTAGTAGGAGATTCCGTTGATGAGGTTGTAGATATTGTGGTTGTGGTTGGCACTGGAGTTGTAGTCGGAGATACCGTTGATGAGGTTGTAGATATTGTGGTTGTGGATGGCCCTGCAGTTGTAGTGGGAGATACCGTTGAGGGGGTTGTAGATTTTGTGGTTGTGGTTGGCCCTGCAGTTGTAGTAGGAGATTCCGTTGATGAGGTTTTAGATATTGTGGTTGTGGTTGGCACTGGAGTTGTAGTCGGAGATACCGTTGATGGGGTTGTAGATTTTGTGGTTGTGGTTGGCCCTGCAGTTGTAGTGGGAGATACCGTTGAGGGGGTTGTAGATTTTGTGGTTGTGGTTGGCCCTGCAGTTGTAGTGGGAGATACCGTTGACGGGGTTGTAGATTTTGTGGTTGTGGTTGGCCCTGCAGTTGTAGTAGGAGATACCGTTGATGGTGTTGTAGATTTTGTGGTTGTGGATGGCCCTGCAGTTGTAGTAGGAGATACCGTTGATGGTGTTGTAGATTTTGTGGTTGTGGTTGGCCCTGCAGTTGTAGTAGGAGATACCGTTGATGGGGTTGTAGATTTTGTGGTTGTGGTTGGCCCTGCAGTTGTAGTGGGAGATACCGTTGATGGGGTTGTAGATTTTGTGGTTGTGGTTGGCACTGCAGTTGTAGTAGGAGATACAGTCGATGAGGTTGTAGATATTGTGGTTGTGGATGGCCCTGCAGTTGTAGTAGGAGATACCGATGAGGGGGTTGTAGATTTTGTGGTTGTGGTTGGCCCTGCAGTTGTAGTAGGAGATTCCGTTGATGGTGTTGTAGATGCTGTGGTTGTGGTTGGCCCTGCAGTTGTAGTGGCAGATTCCGTTGATGAGGGTCTAGATATTGTGGTTGTGGATGGCCCTGCAGTTGTAGTAGGAGATACCGTTGAAGGGGTTGTAGATTTTGTGGTTGTGGTTGGCCCTGTAGTTGTAGTAGGAGATACCGTTGACAGGGTTGTAGATTTTGTGGTTGTGGTTGGCACTGGAGTTGTCGTCGGAGATCCAGTCGATGAGGTTGTAGATATTGTGGTTGTGGATGGCCCTGCAGTTGTAGTGGGAGATACCGTTGAGGGGGTTGTAGATTTTGTGGTTGTGGTTGGCCCTGCAGTTGTAGTAGGAGATTCCGTTGATGAGGTTTTAGATATTGTGGTTGTGGTTGGCACTGGAGTTGTAGTCGGAGATACCGTTGATGGGGTTGTAGATTTTGTGGTTGTGGTTGGCCCTGCAGTTGTAGTGGGAGATACCGTTGAGGGGGTTGTAGATTTTGTGGTTGTGGTTGGCCCTGCAGTTGTAGTGGGAGATACCGTTGACGGGGTTGTAGATTTTGTGGTTGTGGTTGGCCCTGCAGTTGTAGTAGGAGATACCGTTGATGGTGTTGTAGATTTTGTGGTTGTGGATGGCCCTGCAGTTGTAGTAGGAGATACCGTTGATGGTGTTGTAGATTTTGTGGTTGTGGTTGGCCCTGCAGTTGTAGTAGGAGATACCGTTGATGGGGTTGTAGATTTTGTGGTTGTGGTTGGCACTGCAGTTGTAGTGGGAGATACAGTCGATGAGGTTGTAGATATTGTGGTTGTGGATGGCCCTGCAGTTGTAGTAGGAGATACCGTTGAGGGGGTTGTAGATTTTGTGGTTGTGGTTGGCCCTGCAGTTGTAGTAGGAGATTCCGTTGATGGTGTTGTAGATGCTGTGGTTGTGGTTGGCCCTGCAGTTGTAGTGGCAGATTCCGTTGATGAGGGTCTAGATATTGTGGTTGTGGATGGCCCTGCAGTTGTAGTAGGAGATACCGTTGACGGGGTTGTAGATTTTGTGGTTGTGGTTGGCCCTGCAGTTGTAGTAGGAGATACCGTTGATGGGGTTGTAGATTTTGTGGTTGTGGTTGGCCCTGCAGTTGTAGTGGGAGATACCGTTGACGGGGTTGTAGATTTTGTGGTTGTGGTTGGCCCTGCAGTTGTAGTAGGAGATACCGTTGATGGTGTTGTAGATTTTGTGGTTGTGGATGGCCCTGCAGTTGTAGTAGGAGATACTGTTGATGGTGTTGTAGATTTTGTGGTTGTGGTTGGCCCTGCAGTTGTAGTAGGAGATACCGTTGATGGGGTTGTAGATTTTGTGGTTGTGGTTGGCCCTGCAGTTGTAGTGGGAGATACCGTTGATGGGGTTGTAGATTTTGTGGTTGTGGTTGGCACTGCAGTTGTAGTAGGAGATACAGTTGATGAGGTTGTAGATATTGTGGTTTTGGATGGCCCTGCAGTTGTAGTAGGAGATACCGTTGAGGGGGTTGTAGATTTTGTGGTTGTGGTTGGCCCTGCACTTGTTGTAGTCGAAGATTCCGTTGATGGGGTTGTAGATTTTGTGGTTGTGGTTGGCTCTGCAGTTGTAGTAGGAGATTCCGTTGAAGGTGTTGTAGATTTTGTGGTTGTGGTTGGCCCTGCAGTTGTAGTAGGAGATACCGTTGATGGGGTTGTAGATTTTGTGGTTGTGGTTGGCACTGCAGTTGTAGTAGGAGATACAGTTGATGAGGTTGTAGATATTGTGGTTGTGGATGGCCCTGCAGTTGTAGTAGGAGATACCGTTGAGGGGGTTGTAGATTTTGTGGTTGTGGTTGGCCCTGCACTTGTTGTAGTCGAAGATTCCGTTGATGGGGTTGTAGATTTTGTGGTTGTGGTTGGCTCTGCAGTTGTAGTAGGAGATTCCGTTGAAGGTGTTGTAGATTTTGTGGTTGTGGTTGGCCCTGCAGTTGTAGTAGGAGATACCGTTGATGGGGTTGTAGATTTTGTGGTTGTGGTTGGCCCTGCAGTTGTAGTAGGAGATACCGTTGATGGGGTTGTAGATTTTGTGGTTGTGGTTGGCCCTGCAGTTGTAGTAGGAGATACCGTTGATGGTGTTGTAGATGCTGTGGTTGTGGTTGGCCCTGCAGTTGTAGTGGCAGATTCCGTTGATGAGGGTCTAGATATTGTGGTTGTGGATGGCCCTGCAGTTGTAGTAGGAGATACCGTTGACGGGGTTGTAGATTTTGTGGTTGTGGTTGGCCCTGCAGTTGTAGTAGGAGATACCGTTGACAGGGTTGTAGATTTTGTGGTTGTGGTTGGCACTGGAGTTGTAGTGGGAGATACCGTTGAGGGGGTTGTAGATTTTGTGGTTGTGGTTGGCCCTGCAGTTGTAGTAGGAGATACCGTTGACGGGGTTGTAGATTTTGTGGTTGTGGTTGGCCCTGCAGTTGTAGTAGGAGATACCGTTGATGGGGTTGTAGATTTTGTGGTTGTGGTTGGCCCTGCAGTTGTAGTAGGAGATACGATTGATGGTGTTGTAGATTTTGTGGTTGTGGTTGGCCCTGCAGTTGTAGTAGGAGATACAGTTGACAGGGTTGTAGATTTTGTGGTTGTGGTTGGCACTGGAGTTGTAGTAGGAGATACAGTTGACAGGGTTGTAGATTTTGTGGTTGTGGTTGGCACTGCAGTTGTAGTAGGAGATACAGTCGATGAGGTTGTAGATATTGTGGTTGTGGATGGCCCTGCAGTTGTAGTAGGAGATACCGTTGAGGGGGTTGTAGATTTTGTGGTTGTGGTTGGCCCTGCAGTTGTAGTAGGAGATTCCGTTGATGGTGTTGTAGATGCTGTGGTTGTGGTTGGCCCTGCAGTTGTAGTGGCAGATTCCGTTGATGAGGGTCTAGATATTGTGGTTGTGGATGGCCCTGCAGTTGTAGTAGGAGATACCGTTGACGGGGTTGTAGATTTTGTGGTTGTGGTTGGCCCTGCAGTTGTAGTAGGAGATACCGTTGACAGGGTTGTAGATTTTGTGGTTGTGGTTGGCACTGGAGTTGTCGTCGGAGATCCAGTCGATGAGGTTGTAGATATTGTGGTTGTGGATGGCCCTGCAGTTGTAGTAGGAGATACCGTTGAGGGGGTTGTAGATTTTGTGGTTGTGGTTGGCCCTGCAGTTGTAGTAGGAGATACGATTGATGGTGTTGTAGATTTTGTGGTTGTGGTTGGCCCTGCAGTTGTAGTAGGAGATACCGTTGAGGGGGTTGTAGATTTTGTGGTTGTGGTTGGCACTGGAGTTGTAGTAGGAGATACCGTTGAGGGGGTTGTAGATTTTGTGGTTGTGGTTGGCCCTGCAGTTGTAGTAGGAGATACCGTTGATGGTGTTGTAGATATTGTGGTTGTGGTTGGCCCTGCAGTTGTAGTAGGAGATACCGTTGAGGGGGTTGTAGATTTTGTGGTTGTGGTTGGCCCTGCAGTTGTAGTAGGAGATACCGTTGAGGGGGTTGTAGATTTTGTGGTTGTGGTTGGCCCTGCAGTTGTAGTAGGAGATTCCGTTGATGAGGTTGTAGATATTGTGGTTGTGGTTGGCACTGGAGTTGTAGTCGGAGATACCGTTGATGAGGTTGTAGATATTGTGGTTGTGGATGGCCCTGCAGTTGTAGTGGGAGATACCGTTGAGGGGGTTGTAGATTTTGTGGTTGTGGTTGGCCCTGCAGTTGTAGTAGGAGATTCCGTTGATGAGGTTTTAGATATTGTGGTTGTGGTTGGCACTGGAGTTGTAGTCGGAGATACCGTTGATGGGGTTGTAGATTTTGTGGTTGTGGTTGGCCCTGCAGTTGTAGTGGGAGATACCGTTGAGGGGGTTGTAGATTTTGTGGTTGTGGTTGGCCCTGCAGTTGTAGTGGGAAATACCGTTGACGGGGTTGTAGATTTTGTGGTTGTGGTTGGCCCTGCAGTTGTAGTAGGAGATACCGTTGATGGTGTTGTAGATTTTGTGGTTGTGGATGGCCCTGCAGTTGTAGTAGGAGATACCGTTGATGGTGTTGTAGATTTTGTGGTTGTGGTTGGCCCTGCAGTTGTAGTAGGAGATACCGTTGATGGGGTTGTAGATTTTGTGGTTGTGGTTGGCACTGCAGTTGTAGTGGGAGATACCGTTGATGGGGTTGTAGATTTTGTGGTTGTGGTTGGCACTGCAGTTGTAGTAGGAGATACAGTCGATGAGGTTGTAGATATTGTGGTTGTGGATGGCCCTGCAGTTGTAGTAGGAGATACCGTTGAGGGGGTTGTAGATTTTGTGGTTGTGGTTGGCCCTGCAGTTGTAGTAGGAGATTCCGTTGATGGTGTTGTAGATGCTGTGGTTGTGGTTGGCCCTGCAGTTGTAGTAGGAGATTCCGTTGATGGTGTTGTAGATTTTGTGGTTGTGGATGGCCCTGCAGTTGTAGTAGGAGATACCGTTGAGGGGGTTGTAGATTTTGTGGTTGTGGTTGGCCCTGCAGTTGTAGTAGGAGATTCCGTTGATGGTGTTGTAGATGCTGTGGTTGTGGTTGGCCCTGCAGTTGTAGTGGCAGATTCCGTTGATGAGGGTCTAGATATTGTGGTTGTGGATGGCCCTGCAGTTGTAGTAGGAGATACCGTTGACGGGGTTGTAGATTTTGTGGTTGTGGTTGGCCCTGCAGTTGTAGTAGGAGATACCGTTGATGGGGTTGTAGATTTTGTGGTTGTGGTTGGCCCTGCAGTTGTAGTGGGAGATACCGTTGACGGGGTTGTAGATTTTGTGGTTGTGGTTGGCCCTGCAGTTGTAGTAGGAGATACCGTTGATGGTGTTGTAGATTTTGTGGTTGTGGATGGCCCTGCAGTTGTAGTAGGAGATACCGTTGATGGTGTTGTAGATTTTGTGGTTGTGGATGGCCCTGCAGTTGTAGTAGGAGATACCGTTGATGGTGTTGTAGATTTTGTGGTTGTGGTTGGCCCTGCAGTTGTAGTAGTAGATACCGTTGATGGGGTTGTAGATTTTGTGGTTGTGGTTGGCCCTGCAGTTGTAGTGGGAGATACCGTTGATGGGGTTGTAGATTTTGTGGTTGTGGTTGGCACTGCAGTTGTAGTAGGAGATACAGTTGATGAGGTTGTAGATATTGTGGTTGTGGATGGCCCTGCAGTTGTAGTAGGAGATACCGTTGAGGGGGTTGTAGATTTTGTGGTTGTGGTTGGCCCTGCACTTGTTGTAGTCGAAGATTCCGTTGATGGGGTTGTAGATTTTGTGGTTGTGGTTGGCTCTGCAGTTGTAGTAGGAGATTCCGTTGAAGGTGTTGTAGATTTTGTGGTTGTGGTTGGCCCTGCAGTTGTAGTAGGAGATACCGTTGATGGGGTTGTAGATTTTGTGGTTGTGGTTGGCCCTGCAGTTGTAGTAGGAGATACCGTTGATGGGGTTGTAGATTTTGTGGTTGTGGTTGGCCCTGCAGTTGTAGTAGGAGATACCGTTGATGGTGTTGTAGATGCTGTGGTTGTGGTTGGCCCTGCAGTTGTAGTGGCAGATTCCGTTGATGAGGGTCTAGATATTGTGGTTGTGGATGGCCCTGCAGTTGTAGTAGGAGATACCGTTGACGGGGTTGTAGATTTTGTGGTTGTGGTTGGCCCTGCAGTTGTAGTAGGAGATACCGTTGACAGGGTTGTAGATTTTGTGGTTGTGGTTGGCACTGGAGTTGTAGTGGGAGATACCGTTGAGGGGGTTGTAGATTTTGTGGTTGTGGTTGGCCCTGCAGTTGTAGTAGGAGATACCGTTGACGGGGTTGTAGATTTTGTGGTTGTGGTTGGCCCTGCAGTTGTAGTAGGAGATACCGTTGATGGGGTTGTAGATTTTGTGGTTGTGGTTGGCCCTGCAGTTGTAGTAGGAGATACGATTGATGGTGTTGTAGATTTTGTGGTTGTGGTTGGCCCTGCAGTTGTAGTAGGAGATACAGTTGACAGGGTTGTAGATTTTGTGGTTGTGGTTGGCACTGGAGTTGTAGTAGGAGATACAGTTGACAGGGTTGTAGATTTTGTGGTTGTGGTTGGCACTGCAGTTGTAGTAGGAGATACAGTCGATGAGGTTGTAGATATTGTGGTTGTGGATGGCCCTGCAGTTGTAGTAGGAGATACCGTTGAGGGGGTTGTAGATTTTGTGGTTGTGGTTGGCCCTGCAGTTGTAGTAGGAGATTCCGTTGATGGTGTTGTAGATGCTGTGGTTGTGGTTGGCCCTGCAGTTGTAGTGGCAGATTCCGTTGATGAGGGTCTAGATATTGTGGTTGTGGATGGCCCTGCAGTTGTAGTAGGAGATACCGTTGACGGGGTTGTAGATTTTGTGGTTGTGGTTGGCCCTGCAGTTGTAGTAGGAGATACCGTTGACAGGGTTGTAGATTTTGTGGTTGTGGTTGGCACTGGAGTTGTCGTCGGAGATCCAGTCGATGAGGTTGTAGATATTGTGGTTGTGGATGGCCCTGCAGTTGTAGTAGGAGATACCGTTGAGGGGGTTGTAGATTTTGTGGTTGTGGTTGGCCCTGCAGTTGTAGTAGGAGATTCCGTTGATGAGGTTGTAGATATTGTGGTTGTGGTTGGCACTGGAGTTGTAGTCGGAGATACCGTTGATGAGGTTGTAGATATTGTGGTTGTGGATGGCCCTGCAGTTGTAGTAGGAGATACCGTTGAGGGGGTTGTAGATTTTGTGGTTGTGGTTGGCCCTGCAGTTGTAGTAGGAGATTCCGTTGATGGTGTTGTAGATGCTGTGGTTGTGGTTGGCCCTGCAGTTGTAGTGCCAGATTCCGTTGATGAGGTTGTAGATATTGTGGTTGTGGATGGCCCTGCAGTTGTAGTGGGAGATACCGTTGAGGGGGTTGTAGATTTTGTGGTTGTGGTTGGCCCTGCAGTTGTAGTAGGAGATTCCGTTGATGAGGTTGTAGATATTGTGGTTGTGGTTGGCACTGGAGTTGTAGTCGGAGATACCGTTGATGAGGTTGTAGATATTGTGGTTGTGGTTGGCCCTGCAGTTGTAGTAGGAGATACCGTTGATGGTGTTGTAGATATTGTGGTTGTGGTTGGCCCTGCAGTTGTAGTAGGAGATACCGTTGAGGGGGTTGTAGATTTTGTGGTTGTGGTTGGCCCTGCAGTTGTAGTGGGAGATACCGTTGACGGGGTTGTAGATTTTGTGGTTGTGGTTGGTCCTGCAGTTGTAGTAGGAGATACCGTTGATGGTGTTATAGATTTTGTGGTTGTGGATGGCCCTGCAGTTGTAGTAGGAGATACCATTGATGGTGTTGTAGATTTTGTGGTTGTGGTTGGCCCTGCAGTTGTAGTAGGAGATACCGTTGATGGGGTTGTAGATTTTGTGGTTGTGGTTGGCCCTGCAGTTGTAGTGGGAGATACCGTCGATGGGGTCGTAGATTTTGTGGTTGTGGTTGGCACTGCAGTTGTAGTAGGAGATCCAGTCGATGAGGTTGTAGATATTGTGGTTGTGGATGGCCCTGCAGTTGTAGTAGGAGATACCGTTGAGGGGGTTGTAGATTTTGTGGTTGTGGTTGGCCCTGCAGTTGTAGTAGGAGATTCCGTTGATGGTGTTGTAGATGCTGTGGTTGTGGTTGGCCCTGCAGTTGTAGTGGCAGATTCCGTTGATGAGGGTCTAGATATTGTGGTTGTGGATGGCCCTGCAGTTGTAGTAGGAGATACCGTTGACGGGGTTGTAGATTTTGTGGTTGTGGTTGGCCCTGCAGTTGTAGTAGGAGATACCGTTGACGGGGTTGTAGATTTTGTGGTTGTGGTTGGCACTGGAGTTGTCGTCGGAGATCCAGTCGATGAGGTTGTAGATATTGTGGTTGTGGATGGCCCTGCAGTTGTAGTAGGAGATACCGTTGAGGGGGTTGTAGATTTTGTGGTTGTGGTTGGCCCTGCAGTTGTAGTAGGAGATTCCGTTGATGAGGTTGTAGATATTGTGGTTGTGGTTGGCACTGGAGTTGTAGTCGGAGATACCGTTGATGAGGTTGTAGATATTGTGGTTGTGGATGGCCCTGCAGTTGTAGTGGGAGATACCGTTGAGGGGGTTGTAGATTTTGTGTTTGTGGTTGGCCCTGCAGTTGTAGTAGGAGATTCCGTTGATGAGGTTGTAGATATTGTTGTTGTGGTTGGCACTGGAGTTGTAGTCGGAGATACCGTTGATGAGGTTGTAGATATTGTGGTTGTGGATGGCCCTGCAGTTGTAGTGGGAGATACCGTTGACGGGGTTGTAGATTTTGTGTTTGTGGTTGGCCCTGCAGTTGTAGTGGGAGATACCGTTGATGGTGTTGTAGATATTGTGGTTGTGGTTGGCCCTGCAGTTGTAGTCGAAGATTCCGTTGATAGGCTTGTAGATTTTGTGGTTGTGTTTGTGGTTGGCCCTGCAGTTGTAGTGGGAGATACTGTTGATGGTGTTGTAGATTTTGTGGTTGTGGATGGCCCCCCAGTTGTAGTAGGAGATACCGTTGATGTGGTTGTAGATATTGTGGTTGTTGATGGCCCTGCAGTTGTAGTAGGAGATACTGTTGATGAGGTTGTCAATTTTGTGGTTGTGGTTGGCCCTGCACTTGTAGTAGGAGATACCGTTGATGGTGTTGTAGATATTGTGGTTGTGGTTGGCCCTGCAGTTGTAGTAGGAGATACCGTTGATGGGGTTGTAGATTTTGTGGTTGTGGTTGGCCCTGCAGTTGTAGTTTGGGATTTAGTTGGTGTGGTTACAGGTGCAGTTGTTGTTGTTGTTGTTGTATTACCACAGGGTTCATTGCCATGTATAACTGTTGCATTAATGCAGATTGCATAGTAGCACATTCCTAAGTTGTCAGTCACATAGTAAATAATTTCATTTTCCTCATATCTGGTCCCATTGTAAAAGCAACCTAGACATTCTTCCACACACATCTGGGTCTTCTCATCAAATATGGGCTTATCTTCTGGGCACACAGGGTAACAGCCTGCAAAAATTCACAGCATCAAACATCATACATGGTGGGGTTGTTGGTTAAAGGACTGTTATTTGCATTGTATTTTGTGCTCTGACACTGAATCTAGTCAGCTTTGAATCTCTCATCTTCTTTTGTCACATAAAGTGTAGTAAGCCAAATTCCATCAGCTTAACATTTAAGATTGTAACCAGGACATTACTCAGAAGTACAGTAAGGTAAGACATTATGAGTTAACCTCTTACCTTCCAGATTGGGTATAGGGTTGGTACAATTTGGTTCTGGATTCAAACAGGTCTTGTAGCAAGGTGTGTGACAAGGGTTGTAGTGCCACATGCACTCATCAGGGCTGTTGTAGTAATCACAAAAGACAGCTAGGAGGAAAAGATACATGGTGTGTGTATGGTGTATGTTATGTCTTTAAAGAAAGGAGATTCAAATTACTACATTAATGCCTGTATAAAGTATAACCTGGTACATTCTCACATTGTATTTCTTTTAGGCTGGAGTATTTAGTTTCATCTAAATATGGGATGTTATCATTTACTTTAAATGATAGAAAACTATTATTATATTGGCATTACATTATAACGCTTAGTTTGACCCACAAGCCAGTTGAAACGAAAAATTCAACAACAATATGCAATGTACAACATTACAGTTAACTTAAGTATTGAACCAAAGGCATTATATTATAATATACTTTCTATGAAGGATGCACCAGCACCAATAATCTCTTTCTTAAATATCAACTTTAACTGCATTTGGTTTCCATTGTTCAAAATAAAAAATAAACAAAGCAGAACATTATGTTTCCTGTTTATAAAGAAAAATTTACATATGCTGTAGATGACACATATCTTGACAAATCTGAAAACAGAGTCTTGGCCAGAAAATGCTGGGAAACTTCAGTTTAATATGAGGGTAAAATTATTGTTTACTTACGACAGATTTCTGGAGTTCTCCATGCGACACAGACCCCAGCCTCATTACAGGCTTGAGCATAAGCTGCAACTGCTGTGCAGAAACACTCACAGTCTCCTCCAGAGTCGCACGCACATGAGTCTTTCACACAGTTATCATAAAATGGATGGTGATCAACCTGTTCAGTTATAAAAATATAAGATTGATTTTTCAAAAATGTGTTTGTTGTCGACTATGGGAAGTTAACGATAAATTAGAAAATTGTCTTTACCGTATTGTGGCATTTTTTGAACGTCTCTCCACTTATAATGCTGCACATCATTTTTGCCCAGGGATGTCTATTCGGTGTTACTAAGCAAGGGTCAACATTCATTTCCACATCTGAGCAGCTGCTTGACACTTTCCAGCTGTTTGCAAATTCTAACGCATTGCTCACTGTCAGCTGACCCTGGGTTATGAAGTCATTTTGTCCATCTCCATCAAAATTTCCACAAAGGCCGCATACCTCTCCCTGTACAGCCGGACAAAAGGAGAATTATGATGACTTATTTTACATGAGGACAATATTCTATATCAAACTCTTTGGCATGACAAGGAAAGGCAATTTCCACGCACTCATATACTTATAGCAAAAGAATGTCCTACTGTATTTACTTCATATGTTAAATCATCTACTAAGTGCCTCAAGGACTTTTTCACTAATGTTAATATACTGTACATCAACACCATTTTTGCACATCATATTAAAACTCTCACTCTAAATTCTGTTTGTGAGAGATTTCAGTTGTCATCACTAAAACAATGACTGTGACTCACGCTGTGCTGTGGTTCCAGGAGGATGCGAACAGTTGTTTTACGATCCCACATCACTGCCAGACCGATGGCTGATTCTATCACCAGATACAAGCCAACCTTCCTTATTTTGTACTGAATCTGAGTGCCATTACCCAGGTCCACCTCTTCATATTTACCCTTCGACAGTTTGATTTCTATTCGCTGTAATGATAAGAAGATTTGTGTTGTTTTTGTTGTTATGTCGTGACATAATTTAATGATGTTCAATATAGCACAGAATACACATCATCTCTTGGGATGAGGTCTTACCCCAAGTTGGATTCTGACAGTTTTGGAGCATGTTGTGCCTGTAGATCCACAGGGTACATTTTCTGTGATAACTCCAAAGTTGTTCTCAACTGTTTTATTGCCACATTTGTTCTTAAAAGAGAGAGATTTGTTACACATTTTGCAAGTTTGCTTCATAGTAGGCAAAGACCATCGATAAATCAAACATCAGCTCAGCTTTTACTACACAATACTTTAACATTGTTAAAGACAGAACATAAAATTGTATAGTTGCCTGCATTTTTCATTCATATTTCTTAGTATGAGAAGCACTCAATTGAATGGATGCAAACATTAAATATTGACTGTCTTTCAAGTCTGATGTCAGTTAGCAATAACTAAATGTTATGGTTATGAATTTCTGAGATGAAGCCTGAGAGGACACGCTAAGTTAAGCATAACTGTCAGCTCTGTCCGAAATCACTCCCTATTTATTGTATAGTGCTCAGTACATTTCCTGTCTGATGTCTTATCTGAGTGTCCAAATTCTGAATGTGTAAATTGATTCACTATATAGTACAAATATACACTTCCTGCTAACAATCCCACCATGCAAAGCACTGCATTTTACAGATGCAAAACTTCCAGCTGCACAACTCAACAGCTGTCAGCTGTGATGCAAAATGATAATGATGATAAGCAAGTGTCCAATATCTCATTTTACTGCTCACCAGTGAGTGAACTACTGAGCGTCACTATACAGGGAGTAGTTAATGAGTGAGCAAAAGAGTGATTTCAGACACAGTCTGTCATTTGGCTGATTATGACATGCATTGTTTACCTTGACAGCAACATAGGCACAATGTCCTTGAAACCCATATGTTTTCTGATCGAATGTACTGTAATGACCACTCCCATAAATGACACAAGTTCCTGCACATTTTTTCTCTGTGCACTTCCAGCTTCCACTTTTGCAGGTACTAGATGTATCAGGTTAAAAAAAAAAAAAAAAAAAGAGTTTTGAATGCTGCAATTAAGTAAAACATACAGGCACATATGGTTGTATTGGTTAACCATGCTGTATGATATGTCTAATTAAAAACAAGGCCATACCAGGTGTTGCATTGGTTAGGGATTTGTGCCCGAGGGGCATAAAGATGCCGATGATGCTGACATGGACATTGATGTTCTTTCACACAGGAACCTTTGCCATCATCAAGCAGGCCAAATGGACACTGACAGCCAGATTTACAGTCTGTGGAGTCCTGGAAAGTAAAACGTTACTGATACTGTTAAAAATGACTGTTCAAAAATCTCTAGAAACTATTGTAGACGCTGGTGTAACTATGCACAATGTGTTGCATCCTCAACGTAACAGTTATTTGAGACACAGTGGCAGAAATATCTCACACAAGCAACGCTGTCCATATTCAAACAAGTTCGAGCACATTGCTGTCCAAGCTCTCCCGTGCCCACAGTGGAGCAGTTGAAGAACACTTTTGGAGGAGGACATGCTGTAACAGAAGTAAAAACTGATTGAATATACAGTTTATCAACCAAAGGC
Organism: Chaetodon auriga; assembly: GCF_051107435.1. Lineage (NCBI taxonomy): Eukaryota > Metazoa > Chordata > Actinopteri > Chaetodontiformes > Chaetodontidae > Chaetodon > Chaetodon auriga. The sequence goes on along the minus strand of NC_135079.1, from coordinate 10,673,559 downwards.
TTGTGTTGTGGCAAAGAAACCAGAAAAAAAAGGCTCACTTGACGAGCGGGTTCTCCAAGAATGGCAATGAAGCATTCCATTGGTGCACACACTAGGAAAAGACACCAAAGATATAATATGCAGCACAAAGGTACTTAAAAATCAGCAACTCTATAGTCTCTGTAAATGTTAAAAACTGGAGGCATTGCTAAATCCTTCATCTAATATCACTGATTTAAAGCCCGGTGTTAACAAATTGGGAACAAAAGACTCACCAGTGCTCGTCCCCGATGTTGACAAACTTTCCTGGTTTAATGTAGCCGTCATTATGGTAGCAGGAACATTTTGCCATGGGGACACAGATGCCATTTTCATTTAAGTACAGACCCTCAGAGCAGGAGCAGCCATCCACAGGCAAGAAGTCAGAAGTGCAGCTCTGCTGCTTTGAGCTCAGTGATCTGCAGGTCAGCTGGCATCTCTGATGCTTGTAGGAGAAGGTTTGAGATGCTGGACAGCTCTTTGTGTATTTATCTGTTTTGTGCACAATTTGACAATGGTTAGTTAATACTTTTATGACTAACTAATGAAAGGGAAGGTGATCATCGAAGTCCGCAAATCATTACTCAGCTTTACCACAACATAATGAAAGAAATCCTTACTGCAAACATCGTCTCTCCAGTCTGTCAAGAACACCCCCTTTGCTGCACAAGCTCGAGCGTAGGAGGAGAAAACGGCACACAGGCAGGCCTCGCTCTTGTCACAGTTACAGCTAGCATAAGTACATCGCTGCAGAAGACAGCAAACACTTTTAGAGAATTACAGTCTCATCAAAATGTAATTCACTCAAAGATGAACAGCAAGGTTTTGCTGTACCTTGAAGTACATTTCAGGATCCACAACTAAATGGCACTGTGCAAAGGTGCTGTTTGGACTTCGTAGCAAGGCGCACCAGTATTTGGCGTACTGCTCTGAGGGTGGAGAAACAATAACCATTTTATGTTTAACGTCTACAGTTCTGCTGAGCTGTCTAATTGAACATAACATACTTGTAGAAAACAAGTAAGTGCTTAAAGCTGAAAATCCATCGAAGAAATCCACAAACAAAAAAAGCAGAATAATCAGAGCTTTTTACCATTTTCCACACTGAGGGAACACGGGTCATCAAGTCTCTCCTCTCTGTCTGGGCACATGACGTTAGCTTTCCACGAATTACAAAAAGATGCTGCTGTTCCCTCCACAATCCCCTGAGGAGTCTTCATGTCATCAGACAGGACCATGTTGTAGTTCCCACATAAACCTGAAGAAACCATTTTATTTTATTATTAAGTTAGAATTCTTTCAGCATGCATACACAGATAACAGAAATTAGCTGCAACTGCAAAGAGGAAAATGGAAAATGTCAATTACTGTAAAACAAATTTACAAAATCGTTAACTCATAGGATAAGGAAGTAGGTTAATTTATTTGAATTAAGATGAATGAGATGACAAAAGCAGACATTATACACTGTCATCCTCATCAGACTGTAGTATCTAATGCTTACAGCAGCCAATGATTTAATTGTAAATGCACTGTACTCTGGCATGTATGTTTGGATGATGCCAGTGCTTTATGTTAAAATAAAAGTAAAACCTACCTCGTGTCTTTGCTCTGTAACTTGGTTGCAGAGTGACATAGACTTGCATGATAGGCACATGCTGGATGTGAATTTGCAACCCAAAAGTGGTCTGGAGCAAGATGTGAAAGGATGAAGGGCGGAATATGTTGATGTCACCTTGAACGAAGAGAAATACAAAAGCAGGTCAGATCATTTGCTGATGGCATGAATGAAAGATGGCAATGATATGTTTCATTCAGAGTTCCTTCTTGTCTGACCGACCTGAGTGATATGGCAAACTGATGGTCTGCATATTCTGCTTTACTGTGCCTCCAGAGGTGAACATTAATACCTGAGTACAAACAGAAGTGATCATTAGGGTGTTGCATGCACCAGTGTGAACCGATTGATGACTACAGTCTTCTTAACTCACATTGTTTCTGTCATTGTTCAGCATGATTTTAAGGCTCTTCAGACAAGTGTCAAACTTCTGATTTGCACATGGCACCAAGTGAACCAGGATGGTAAACTTTGGACTGTCATCATCCTGAAATAAACGTAGTGTGAGCAACAATAAATAGCAAATGATTTTTAAACATCAGCTGATGATGTATTTCCTGCCATTTCACTGTATAAAGCTATGACTCACTCACCCTGCTTTCCACTTTGGCAAGGGTGTAGTAGCACTCTCCATGGAAGGTGTAGGTTTTTCCATCAAAGGTAGTTACATGTGAACCCTCTTCAAGTGCACATGTAGCAGGTGTTTGAAGGCTCTGACAAACCCATTTACCCTCAAGACATGTACTGAAAGGACCAAAATAATTTGAGTTAACAATACACACACACACACACACACACACACACACACACACACACACAAATGATAAAGGAGACCAGATGAAATGTTGATATTATGAAATCTTTGGCGTACCATTCTTCTCTGTCCTGACGGTAAACCTCACCAGAGTTATAGATTTTGTTGTGTTTGCACTGACATTCAGATTGAGCGATGCACCCTCTCATGGAAATATCATCAAACACAGTTCCTGATACAAACACATGTGACGTGAATATTTGTACGAATGTTGAAAGAATCTTTAAGGGTAATAAAAAGTGAAAGAGGAGACTAAATGATTGTATACACATGTGAGCAGCACTGACCGGGAGGACAGAAGCAGCCGTCCATTTTATGTTCCTCACACAGTGAACTTGTGTCTTGATGTGTGCATGTGTCCATGCAAGGGGACCCACTCTCTTCATAGACCATGCTGAATGGACACTGTTTAGCTGTGAAGATATGCCACAATTCATTTCACAAGTAGGTGTGAATTTATGTGAATTATACAATAGTATGTCAAGGATGGAAGTAACTCATTTGACTTTTTCCTTAAGTGTACCAAAAGTAGATTTTGTTGTGTATTTATTGTAATTGCACCTATGAGGTCTTGACTGTTTTTGGTACATTTCAAATCACATTGAGTACACAAATTGTCTTTCAGCTCTCCATGAGATGTCCTTTGACATGAAGTCAGTCAGAAAAGTCGACATATCTAGTTTTTCTTTATATAGTTTACATGCCTTTTTCCCCATGTTTTTCCAATCGAATATAATTAATCCTCTCATCCTGGAGCTGCGTGAAAAGTTAATAATGTTCAGAAAAATTAAAACGAGCTCCTTTCATGGGGCTGATTTCAGTCTCTTACCCACCCTGTGCCGTATAAAATGAAAAAGATAATAACAAAACACAAAACTTTACCACAGAACTGAGGTGTCCTCCAGTTGGGAGGCTGCCCTCCTGCATGGGAACACTGTCGAGAGAACTCAGCCACTGTGCTGCAGACACAGAAGTCACTCGTACTGTTGGAACAGCCACACATGTCCTGCATGCAGGCCTGGACGTAAGGTTCAGGGTTAATCAGCGTGGTGCAGGAGCTCCAGGACTCTGAAAGCAGCATCTGGTTACAGGTGGTTTGCTACAAGGGAAAAAGAGACGGATTATACAAACAAAATAACTCTGTTACAGAATGTGAATGTATGTTACTAAATATCACCGCTGCTAACACCACGTGCATAATGAACTCACAAACTCCTTGCATGAATCCAGCACAGCCTCCAGTGATTCAGCTTCCTCTTCATCGGGGTCCTCACAATCATCGTTTGGACGATGAACCTTCTGTTTGTTGCCAAACTCCATGGGGCTGATTCTGCGACCTACATATGATCATGATGTCAAATATCAAGGATAAAGTGGACGATTGTTCAAATGCATTAATACATAAAGTGGATAAACATATATACCATTATGAATGAACTCATTGTAGACGGGAGCACCACTGAAGTCTCCACAAAGTCCACAGGTACGATTAACATAGTCATGATCCAGTTCCACCTAGAGCACAGCAAGCGGTTATAACATTTTAATAACACTCATATGGCAGTATTAAAACACTGAAATGCAAATAAAACTTGAATTCCTAAATGCTTCATAAAATAATATGAATGGAATGCATAGTGATTTGATGCTATACCTACTGCACTTTAAGTACCACCACTGTATTTCTTGTGTTTGTCAAGTATAATTCAATCAGAAAGGGGAATTACAGAAAGACAGTCTGTGTGATTCATTTCTTCCCAGAAACCTTAGGAATTTATCCAGATGCCTGTTAGGGTCTAGCAGGGTTCCTCCCTCATCCTTAGCGTCTCTGCTGTTTGTATGGATGTGTTTCAATCAAGGCGTAGGAACCTAGTTTCCTCCACCACTTACCTACTGCCAATCAACCCAACAATTACACCTGTAGCCTGCAGTATGTAAGTCCCGGTCCTTCACTCAAGTGCTCTGCTGTTTGCCTCTGATTTGCAATAAATATCCAGTCAGCCCCATTCCATCACCCTGGATTTCCACCCCTAACTAATCTCATAATAAATTGGTCTTGGTTGAACTTTTACATGGCCTTCAAGTCTGAGTTCTACTTTTGGGTCTCACATAATGGCCTAAATTATGACAATACCATGCCTGAGAAAGATACAGAAACACGACTGCATGTCTAGGGCGCTCAGTCTGTTCCACATTAATAAAAGAGAAATGTGTTTCAACCTCAGATTCAAAAAGAATCATCATAAAGAAGTCTTAACTAAATTGTTAAGATATTACAATGTCCTCCTTCAGGTGGTGTCTGCCTCTGCCTCTGATTTTAAGGAGAGCTGTGAAGTTTTATTTCTGCCTGGTGTATCATACAAGAATCTGTTTAAAGCAGACATGGGGTATAAAAGATGAATAAAATTTTAATTAAATAAAGAAAATAGGAGTTTTTACCATGAGTGCATCATCACCATTCCACATGACAACGATGCCGACTTTAGACTGGAGCTTGATGTAAACCGCATTTTTTTCCACTTGTACCCCTCCACTGTAGTACGGCAATTTGACACTGGGGAAAAGGATTTTTTGTCTTTATCATGATGCACAAATATCATAGGACAGAGAAATTCAGTTGCTTTCAAAGGCCAAACAGTTTTTAACTCACGGGAGGCCATTCACAGTGACCAGGCTCTTGGTGAGGTGGAATGGAATGTCATTGATGGTGACCACCACATAACTGACTGTGGGGCTTGCTTCATCCTCTTTCCTCTTCATGTGCACTGAGAACTCCTGGTAGGAGTCGTGGCAGTCGGAGGCCAAGTTGTACTCACACATGCCGGGGAACTGATACACATCACCATCAAACGTCTTGAAGTGCTCTCTGCCCCACGTGCTGCAGATGCTGCTGACATGGTTTCGAACTGTGGAAGATTTTTTTTACAGTGCAGAAAACAGTTTGAGTAACTCCATGCTCTGCATAGCTGATATCAGAGACAGTGCTATACTGTATTCATTTGTATGTATAAATAAAGCAGAATTCATTCACAGTCATGAAAAGTGTTCCACAGTAAACTATCTGAGTCTTACCCAGTCTGGCTTGGACATCGACAACACTGGCAGCAAGGACGCACAACCACACACATCTCCACCTCATGGCTGCCACTGCAGCAGGTAATAGTAAGACTGTACTTGATAGCCCATTATATTTAGATGGCCCATTTTTTTTGCTCCCACCCTCTTTCTGAGAGGAAACTGAAGTTTTATTGCCAAGACACAGCAAACATGTGCTGAATGGACATCTGACGCCTTTGACAAGTCCAATACTGAACAAATATGTTTGCACTTTGATTAAGAATTTTTACTCCTCGAGGAATGGCGAGCAATAAAACATGTATGCCGACAGGGTGCTCCTCAGTTCGAAGCTTAGTCTTTAAAAAGGACTTACATCTGGATGGCATGAGTGAGACTGAAGATGCCATGCTGTGATAGATTTCAGTAAAATTCAACTTTTTAATTTAGCAATGAGAACTTCTTCTTGGAAATGCAACTATAGATTACTGATATGAACGACCCCAGTGCCAACAAAATGAGATAACTTGGTTTTCAGTAAAGACTGCAGCACATATTCTGACAAATGAATGGATCGAGGCACTGAGAGCATTATGTCACAATAAGAATGAAAATAAAGGAAAACTTTCCTCAAACTTGATTGTGCATAAAACAGTGGTTTAAACAGAGCCTTCGTCACCATATTTGCCATCTGCTTTACATCTGATAGGCAGGTGGATCATAAACAAATCTAAATAACCTACAATGTTAAATATATGCCAAACACTTAGAAGGAACCAGTGTTTCCCCTTAAGATCTCATTCATTTCAGAGCAGTCACTTTCTTCCAAATCACATTCATTTATTCAGTCTGACAATATCGCTATGCTATATATGATGAGCTGATAAAAACTTGTTACACATTGTTTTCCTCGGGATAGCTAAAGCTACCCCTTTAATATTTCTGTGTGAGCAGGACTGTGAGTTTCAATATTGGCTCAAGCTCTAAACATGTTTGCAGGTCTCTTGTCACCACTTATATTTTGATTACTTGATTTCAGGATGATCCTGAGGAAACATTAAAGTTGGTGTTATGCCAAAATCTGTGAGCTGTCAGATTCCATAATGCTGCACAGAAAAATTCTGATTCATTTAGCCACATTTCTCAGAGGAACTGTGAAGTTTGTTTGACTGCTAGTAGTGCTATCGATGTTAGTTTGTCAGTTTTGTTTGTATTTCATGGATGCACATAAGCATGCTGATGTCACAATACACACATCAGCTGACAGTTACACACTCTTTGCAAAGAAATGTAGACGTGTGCCAGCAAATGGAGGGAAAAACTAGCAAATACAGGCTTCAATACGGTAGCTTTCAAATCTTAAAAATTAATGCCTCAAAAATGTTTCATGAGAAGGATTCAATAGAGCACCTTTGTTACGCTTCAAGAATACAGACAATACAACCTGTAAGACCTAAACAAATACACAACTTTGCTTGTTCACGAGGCATTAATAATAATCTTAATTTTGGCTTGGCAAACCCATAAATTACCCGTCATGAAGCAGTCATGCACTACAGGACACAGCGAGATACCCGAGAAGTTAAATTGTTCTTTTCTCCATCGACTGTATTTTAGAAACATAAACTTTGGAGATGAACATACCCTTTGACATTACAACACTGGAAAAGGAAATCAGTATGAGAATATGAGTACAACAACAGTGGAAATCAATGACAAACCACATTTTAAAACCATAAGCAGAGAAGTGTATGTGAATGTGTATGTGTGTGTAATACAAATCTCATTTTTTATAAATAAATGCCATAATGATGAATGAATGAAGCACTCTCAACTAATAATGAAACCTATATTAAAAAAATATACAACTTTGAGTTAGTATTTGTTTCAATTTGATAAGAGTGTAGTGCATTATCTAAATTGGGTTTATACCAGTTGCACAGGATGTGCAATTGAACTGACATCCTTGATTGCAGTCATCCTCAACCTGCAGTGTCAAGTTAATACACATGAAACTTGGCATCATATCAAGCTGCAAACATTTCAACTCAACTCACTAAATAGGTTTGTCTGGTGGCTGCAGTAAGCATGTGTTTAAACCCTCTTTAATGGGTGAAAACTTTTTCTTTTAATAATAATAATATATTAATAATAATAATAATAAACTTTATTTATATAGCACTTTTCATCCATATAAAATGCATCCCAAAGTGCTTCACAGAATAAAAGAATACAAGAACAGAAAGAATAAAAGCATATTATGACAGACAATATTCCACTCCCAGATATATATATACATATGTGTTCACACGCACACACACACACACACACACACACACACACACACACACACACACACACACACACACACACACACACACACACACCCACGCCCGGTGCTGAGACATGGCAGGGCACTGAGGAACCATGTGAGGAAACACCTATGGGGGCCATTTTCCATCCAGGAAACAGGTCATAAAACACCAAAGTAATATCTAACTGTTAGTGGTCAACGGTTAGTTACTCCAGGTAATGGGTTGACATTTAACATCCCATCACACATGTTCAGCCTTATTAAAATATAATTGTAAACCTGTTTATGCATTTATTTTATCTGTTGTTGTACCTTGGAAACCAAGTTAATTTGATTGGTTGCAAATAACCATTCAATGGAGGCCCCTCCAAGTGCAAACAGCTCTTAGGAGCACTCCCACAGGGGGACAGCTGCATGATGAGGAAGGTGTATTGTTATTTCTGCCAGACAGCACACACTGTTGATTCAGGGAGGACAGTACACTCAGCAAATTACCACAAGATAGTTTTGATTAGAGGTGGGACGATTCAAGATTTTACTGTTTAATATCCTTGCCGTCATTTCCCATAACACGGACTGAAATGGCACGTCAAACAAGGCAGTGCGTAGGAATACAAGCTTTAACACAGAAGAAAAACAGGAAAGTGTAATTAGAGAAGAGTCGATAGGCGGAAAAAGGTTTCTGAGGTTACAACATTAAAATTTAGGTTTTGTGTTTCATCCAACCAAGGTTGTTCTGTGCAAGTTCTCCAAAGAAAGGGATTAAAGAAAATAGTTTTTCTTTTATTGTTATTCCTATAAAAACAGCAAGTTAAGAAATTCTATACAATAGAAACATGTTTTGAAACTACCCCAATTTTAGACCCTGGCTAAATATTACTGTGCCACAACTCAGCTACAGCAAGCTTTTCTGTTTGCAGGAAAGTATGCAAAGATAACTACATGTGTTACATGTTGTTATAACACACAGAAACCAAACAGTGTCTACTTTGGTGTGCTTTGTCACAAAGTCTGGTAGAAAAAACAAAGACTGCCTTATAATAACACCAAAGCCATTAATATGGCTGCAACTGACAATTCTTTTCATCCATTAATGTACTGATTATTTTCAGTTACACAATGAATAACTAATATTCTATATTACATGTCACATAACCAAATTTCCCAGAGCAGAAGGTGGGGTCTTCAGTTTAATAGTAGACGACAAGCTGTTAATGGTGCATTTATGAGAATTTGCTTTAAAAAACGCCTTGACAATTAATTTATTATCAAGATAGCTGTTCATTCAACCTTTGTTTAAATCTGGAGGAATCACTGCGTCATGCAGTCATTTTCAATGATGTTAAGAGTAAAATTAAAACCAAATAAATATACACAGAAAATAATTATCAAGAAAACAAACACAACACAGATAAAAGCAGTTACATCTGAGTAGTTGTTACCAGTGAATTTATTACATTTTTGCTTTCAAAAAATGATGTGATAATTAATTAATTGTCAAAATTGTTGTAGAATGTATACATTTTCTATGGACTGATTAATGATTCAGTAATTTCAGTGTTGGTAATTATTACATGGCCATACAAGACAGTATAATTTCTGCTTGCAAGAGAAGCTATTACAATGCCATTAACAAAATTTATAATTTTAACCAGCAAACTTCCCTGTGCAAATAATATAAACTTTGTTTATTTTGAATTTGATTAAGAAGTGAAAATCATATTAAACTTCTGGAAAACTCACAGCTAGTAGCTAGCTAACTAGTTATCTATGTAGCCTGGCTACCATTATTAGGATATGCTAACTAGCTAGAACCATGAATAAGTTAACTGCCACTGGTGGCTGAATAACTTTAGAAAACAAACAACTGTTGTGTACTATGCACCAAAATTACTTTTAGGTCTGTGGTGCCACAATATTTTTGAAACAGAAAAGTTGAAAATACGACAGGCAAGGTGAACGTTAACAGATCCATCGGTAAAAGCTAGCTGCACCCATGTCCCATGTTAGCATGCCCGCCACCACCACCACCATGTACCGCAAGACACCCCGATAAATGTGAATTACATTGTTGGGGTGGCTCAAAACAGTCGGTCTTACCTAAGAACTAGATTTATAGGGGTTATTTTCCACATAAATCGGTTTAGTTCCAATATAAACTGAGGTGCTTAAATAGCCTGTCATTTTTCTTCCACACTCCAGGGGGCGACATTCGTTGCAACTTAACGTGGTTGACCACCAGAAGAAGTCTGCGCAGTGTGACGCCATTCGCGCATGCGCAGTCGCATTCTTTGTACTAAATGGAGGCAGCTTGAAATGTCGTCTGGAGATTAACGTATACTGTGACGAGTTAAAAACATGATATTGCTTTTGATATTTACCAGCTAGCTAGTCAGTTTGTGGAGAGTGGTCACTATGGGTGAGTTGACATGAAAGAAGTACTGTTTATGAGTATAACAGCTAGTTAGCAACCCGTCGTTAATATCAAAACCTGCGTCTCTTAGTTTAATAGTTGCCCGTTAAATTCACTTTGCCAAAGTTTGCATTCAGCATATAGTTATTCCATTCATTCCAATAGCAAATAGAGGTTGTATTATTTACCTATTAGGTAATAGCCGAACCTCTTTGTCGAGATAACATCTTTTATGTCATCAATAAAGCTTGTCATTTTGCGACAATTATTAGCTACCGCAATAGAGACAATATCACAAAGTCTTTATATCCTGACAAATCACCTCATGGTATCTCATTTTCTCTAGACTGTAGAGCTGACAGTGCTGAGGACGTGGAGACGGAGAGATCCTCATCTCTAACTGGAACACAGTCCCCTGTCATGGATCGTAACCCGTCACCACCTCCAGACACAGCCGATGGAGAGGAGGACGGAGATTTGGACGCCATTGGAGACACCGTTTACAGCAAGCACTGGCTTTTCAGCACCTTGACTCGTCTCATCCATGTAGGCAGGCTGTTAATGCAAATGTCAAAATTTTAAGACGTGAAAATTTCGTGTCATAGTTAATGGGTTCAATGGACTATAGCAACTAAGTGTATCTGAACTTGCTTGAAAAAGCTGATGCACTTGCCATCAGCACCTGATCCAGCTAACCTCACTGCAGTGATGTAATATGTTTGAAACACAGGTGTACTGGGGATCAGAATTTGTGTTGCATTTTGTTCCTCTATCCTGTTGCTCTCTGCTGGACATTGTCCAACATAAAAAATGTGTTAATGTTTGTAAAATGGTAATTTCTTGCAGATGGTCACAGAGCATTTGGAGGTGGACTCTGAAGGTCAGATTCAGCTCCCTGATGATGATGAGGAAGATCTGTGTAGAGTTTGGGATATGGCAATGGATAAGGTAGTTCTTTATCTGTGTCCCATAGCATTCACATTCTTATTAGCTTACAAACTCTTAATTCCAGTAATTACAGACCCCTATTAATTTCCATCTTTATAGTTCAGGTAGTGGTAAACCTTTTTACGAAACCAGGAAATCAGAAAAATAATAAATAAATAATTTCTCATTTTCATGAAGGTCATAAATCTTTTTTGACACTGTGTTAGACATGTGTTGATTCAACTGTATGATCTTTGTGGAGGGTGTAGTTTGCGGTGCTATTAAACTGCCTTTCCTTGTTGACATAATTGGGGTAGACAAAATAATAGAAACAGTTGTCATCATAACGCAATACACTTTAACAGCATGACAAACAACATCCTCCGTAATGATCATGACATGAATCGTGCGACGGTTTACACATTGACTAATGATCGGTTATGACTGTGTGTGCGTAGGACGTGGCTGGTTTTCTGCAGGAATTTAAAGCTACAGACATCCTTCTTGGAGTGATAGCCAAATCTCGTTGTCCACGTCTCACAGTGAGTGAAATACTTTACAGTTTATGCATTCCCTGTCAAAATGTAATCCTATGTAATGTATTTATTTTTTGATTTTATGTTTCTGGGTTTCTTTTGCTTCTAGGAAATTTGTGTGGGAATCCTTGGGAACATTGCTTGTTTTCCTGACACTTGCCTAACCCTCAGCCAAAATGAAGACTTGAGGTGGGTAAAAGTCATCATCTACCTTATAACTGCCCTGTCATATGTATGTATGTGAGTCTGTGTAATGAATGCAACTCACTGTGTGTCCACAGTGCTGTGCTGTTGCTTCTTCTTGGAGACGCAGATCCTCCGACCCTGCTGGAAACAAGCAGGTGAACATTTGCATTTTCTGTGGACATGTGAGACAGATGGACTGAGAGAGAAGTATTCATCTCTCCTGATAATGTTTGCAGATTGCTGCTGACCTGCGTCTCTCAAAAAGATGTCTGTTCCCTGTGGCTTCAGCGAATACGACAGCAGACGTCTGTGCGCCCCAACCTCTGCTTCATCATGTGCAGTTCTACCAACAGTACTGTGCTTGTACTCGCAGTGTTACTACTGTTTGACATTCAAAAATGCTTCTTATAAGTAATACCCTGTGTCTTTTGCAGCTGACCTGCTTGAGAAGGTCGGAGAGCTGGTCGACAAACTGTTTGACCTTGACGAAGAGCTGATGAAGAGTTGGATCACAGCTCAGCCAAGCGAGGAGGAGGAGGATGGCGAAAGCCGTCTGGATGTGGCCTCGTGTCTTCTTGAGGCAGCCAAACAGCTTAGGTGGGAATCTGAAACTGAGATTCTGGATAATGTTTTGAGTTTGTAATGTTTATATATATATTTTATTATATTTAAGTTTAATGGGAATAGAAAGCATCTTGAGTTTGAGGTTAAAACCTTATCAGTTTAATCAGTTTCCACAGATTATAGATTGTAATTTGCTGTTCATTTGAAGACATAAAAAATATTCTATGATGCGTTTTACAGGTACTTAATAAATTGTGTATACTTGCTGCCATAACTCGATATTGACATTGTATAATTCAAGGCACCACCTGTCTAAGCAGTGATTAAGTTTGTTGAGTGATTATTAGAGTAATTATAGTGCAAATTCTCTCTGGCAGTGTCTTATTTACTGGTGGATTAAAGTACAGGCTCTTTGCTCCACCTACACATGGAGAGATTGAGGTTTGTGTAGCTAACTCAAAATTTAACAAACATTTACTTTAGTCTTCACGAAATATCCTCAGTCACTCTTTTTTTTTCTTCTTTTTTATACATTTTAGCAGTTATTTACTTGATGCAAGAATACAGCAGAGTTCAAACTAAATGCACGGTGCCAATGATTTTGTTGACCCTCAGTGTTCAACAGTTTTAAATTGCCTTCACAGATCAGAGAGTCCAAATGGCTTAGAGGTTTACATTCATGCTCTCCAACTCCTCACCACCATTGATGTGGGCATTCAGACTTTCGGTAAGAGCAATCAACACAGCATTGAGTTCAGCTGTTGGCACATCATCACAGAAGTCAAACGTGTTTACTATAGTTGTTGACTCAGTAAAATCTAACACAAGACTGAAGTGACAATGTTTAATTGCTAATTGTAGCTGCCCCTGACGGACCTGGCAAAGCAGTGTGGGACTTCGTCTGTGATGTGGTGTGTGAAGACCTCTGCCAGCCAAATGATCTTCCGGTTGTTCTGCAAGAGCAGAAGAGCATTTTGGTTCAGGCGTTTGCCGTGCTGCAGGCTCTTTACAGATGCCAGGACCAGTGGTGCAGCAGAAGTGACACGAGTGAGTTTTGTATTTGCACATTTTACCGCTGGTTCAGCTGCAGTCACTGAATGTTGATTTAGTGTTAGCTGGATGACTTTTGGTATGTGTGGTATTTATGTGTGTAAGTAACTTTGTCTTTTGCCACTAGGTCTCCCCCTGATTGGAACCATTTTGCGGGTGCTTCAGTATCAGAGTGAGGGAAAAGATGATGGTACCAGCAAAGAAGACACAGAAGACGAACAGCTGCAGACTCTAGCAGAGATCACAGCTGAGTTTCTGGCTGACATCTGCATTCAGATTCCCAAGGTAATCCCAAAGAAAGACCTTAGTACCTCCCCTGTTGTATCACATTGTTTCCTGAGATTCTTAAATGCAACTGAAGTGTCTGTTTATGCTGTTTTTCGTTCTTCACAGGACACTGTGGCAGATTTGGTGAAGAAAGGTTACCTCACAGAGAAGACTTGTCTCACAGCTGCTGGCAGTTTAGCCTCTAACTTTAAGACTTCAGTGAGTGCCCTCCTCAAAATGGTTTAAGTATAATCTGATATGTATTACATTCAAGCATGAATGAAAACGATCCTATTTTAGATATAAGCGTGAGACTTCACTCCTTTTCCTTGTACGTACTGTAATCTCCTACACTTAAAGGTATACAATGCAGGAATTGTCAGTTACTGCTTGTGAACACAATATTTAGCCCCTCCACTCCAGCTGAACGCCAGGAGAGTTTGCAAGGTTTAGATGTAATGATGCCAGCCTCTGACCATAGTTGCCAGAACAGACACAGCCCAGTGTACCACCTGCAGCATCACATAGCAGCTCAATAGCAGTGAACATGACTGTCTGTGGGAAAATGAACAATGAGGCATCTTGCAAATTTTATCAAGTAATGTGCTTGCGTATATGAACAAACAGCATGCTGATGGATTGGATTACAGGCTCTAATTACAGGCTCGCTAATAGGCATAGTAGCAGAGAATAATTATGTGCAATGATGATAACACAATTACAAATGGCTCGTAATCTTTCCAGTTACAGACAGCAGTCAACAAGCCAACAGCAACATTAGCTAATTGTTTTTGTGTCCAGACCAGAGAAGCAGAGCATCCTGAGCTTCAGACACAACTTGACAACACAGATTACAGCGTCAGCCTGGGGCCTACACAGCCACTGCCCAAAGGCAGCCACCCAGAAAAGCTCCAACCACAACAAAATAGGAATAAAATAATAAAATACAGGTAGAGGGCAGGATGATGATTTAGAGCGATGACTTTGGTTTGAGTCTAATCATTGTTTTTAGGAAAATCCTGCATAGTATACCTTTAATAAGCCATGCACACAGATGATTCACAGACCCTGAGGTTGTCAAAAAAAAGCCTAGATTCCATATAGACCCTCATGTAAGACAGTTTTAAAACACGACGACCAGTTTAACCGACAAAAGAAAAAATCTGAGTGCAGAGTGTTGAGCAAATGACTGACGAATAAGTTGCACAAACAAGGCCTTTGTTCGATATTAATATCAAATGTTGGTTACAGCTTCTTAAATTTTGGACCTTGTCTGAGTTTCAGATATTTGTAAAATTGAATACCTTTTGGTTTTTGAGTCAAAATAAGCGGCTTTAAAATGTCAAGCTTCTCAAAATGTTACTGACTCATTGACAAATGGATTTATCGATACAAGGTCCTTACACCTTGAATTTCCTCTGGAGTTCTTGTCTACGTATTTGTTCATGAGTAGTCACACGAGGTGTGTGCAAACAGTGATGCCATTGTTTCACTTAAGTCTTTAGGATTTATTTTAGAGCTTGTGTCAGGTTAAGACGTGTGATGGACTGCTGCTGTGCACCACCAGCCCCTGTGGAAAATAAACACTGTGTTTCCACCCCACCCTCCTTCCTCTTGCAGTTTCAGCACCTGCAGTCCATGTTGTCAGAGACTGATCCCCAATTGGCAGACATGGTGAGGAGACAGTTTCCTGACTGAGGCGCCCAGCAGATCAGTGTTCAGCACTCATCCAGACACTCACCGCTGCTTTTTATAGTGGCCTCTATTTCCCCTCCAAAGATCCTGCTTCAAGTCATTCTATTTAGATTTCCACAGGAAAGAATTGACGAGGATGTCTCACCAGCACGAGTGGCTTTCATGAGCCACGTGTAAAATTCAGTTGTGTTTCTGTTTAATGTGTTTTTTTTATTATTATTATTCAGTGAATGCTATTTTTGTATTAAATAAATGACAGGCTTTTATTAAAAAGATCTCTCCTCAGAATTTATGCTTCGAGGCTTTTATTGAATCATTATCATCGTCTTGGCTTGATGGAAAAAATCCCTCACTGGCATTTTAATTGTTTTTTTATTTAAATAAATAAATACAAGGACATGCAGATGTGAGAGATTCAGTCCACAATGAATGAAAAGAAAATGTCTTGGGAAATTTAGGGCTGAAATTTAAACAGGCAAAACAGGAGAATTCCCAGGAGGAATTCCCGTCTTCCAAACTACTTTTTCATCTGCAGAGTGTAGGATTTGATCTCCTGTCTTTCACATCGGGAGCTGTTTTCAAATGAAATATTTCTGGAGGCCGTAATCTGAGCAACCATGATAACCAAAAATGAACATTTTGACATATTCGGTGTTTGAGATCTGACCCCTAATAAAGAAAACAGGAGCTGAAGTAAAGCAGCGAGCCAGGACCTTCGTCCTTTCATTCCACCCTTCATTAGTTGTGTGAAGTCTCACTGCAGTGTGATAATATCTAAGTATTGTGTAAAATTTTCCTTCTGACAACATTTTTTTTAATCTCATCACAATCAGCCTGTTAGTGTTCTTTTTCAGAGCATTTTGCATGAAAGCTGCAAGTTGACATCAAGAGATCATTTTCAATTGTTACTTTTATTTAAAAATGTAAGTAAAAGTCTGTAGATATAATGTATAAAATGAGGATTTTACTGTAGTATTTTACATTTTGCTATTGTAAATATATACTATGTCATTATATTTTTGATAATTACAAGTTCTGCTCTCATCAGTTTCCACATGTCGGCACGTGTCAGACAGAAAACCTCTCTGTAAACACATCAGTCTTCACTGCAGCGCACCACAGAGCCATTTATAACCAAAAATCCGCAAAGCTGTTTGTACATTAATGCTTGAAGAATTAAATGAGTCCATCTAAATATATATTAATATTTGTTCCTGTTTTTTTATATGATAAAAAAAAGAATATTGACATAAGATGAAACTGCGTTGAGTGTGAACTGGGTGACCTTTCCAAGCATATGAGTAATGGTACTAACGCTGATGACAACATCAAGTGTTTACCAGAGGGTGACAGTCACTCGGTAACAACAATAAAATTAGATGAAAGGCTTGAGCCTGGCAACAATGCGCTCATTTGGTTTCCAAATGCACCATTTCGCCCACTCATGGAGAAGAGCAGGACAAGCTGCGCATTTCCAGCAAGCTTACGAAGGCTCTGTGAATATAGCAGCTTTTTAATTAAAGCTTGGATTGATATGTAGAACACTCTTTCTAATGGAAATCCCGAGATGGTTAGAGCGTAGGCAAGACAGAGATCACCCCATGGGGGGAAAAAACCTGTCTTTTGAATTCTGCTGTTCATGAGCTTGACTATGATGCACATAGTTGGCCGGTCATGTCCTCTTTGTGTTGTAAATGTCTCGAATGATGTACATGCAATCAGCTTTGGCCTTTCAAGACTGCTTGTGGCCAGTGACTTGCAGTCTGCTGGGTGCTCCGTCTTCAGGCGTCGCTCCCGGGCGTGTCACGTCACAGAGATCAAGGTGAAGCCCAGATGTTTCCTGCTGCCCTGCCAAACTTCATTGTCAGTCTGTCAGTCTTCACAGCAGCTTGATATGATCTGACTCCATGCACACCGCGCGGCAGGCCGCTCCTCGCGTGGCCGGTGCTTTGCACACATCAGTGACGCTGAGGCATGTCAGGCCCGTCTGACGCTGATGCTGGATGTCAGTTGTTTCTTTTTCTGTTTACCTCTTCCCACACAACTCGCTGTTCTTTTTAAATGACCTGACATTTTGCCTTACAGTGAAATGTTTTCTATTTTTGTCGCGCATCCGTGTGAAAAATTCACATCCGTCCATACGTAACCAGGAAAGAATATAACTGATTTTCAGATGATAGACCCATGAAGCTGACACCTGTTTTCATCAAGGGATCAAATCAAGGGATTTAGGGGGTCATACACAGCTCTCCTGTAGAAACATGGCTTAATTGGGATCAAAAGGTATCTTGTGTGGATATGCCAGGAAAAGAAAATGCATGATTTCGTCTGAGCTCTCTTGAGTGTGTGGTGTAGTACATGTTGCTGGGCGAGCAGGGGGGATAATGAAGGGATGAAGAATGCGTGTGCAGCGTCACGTTCCCTCTCCTTTGATTCCAAGGCCCGGCCTATTCACAACCACCTGTTCAAGGCATGTTAATAAAGCCACATGATGCTGTTGGGCGCAATCAAAGCCCCCTTCAGCTCATTTCCTGAGTTCCCTGGCTTTCTATCTCTTGTCAACAGAATCACAATGAAACTTTCCCCTCTGTGAACCCTAAATATCAAAGACACTGACGTTTCCTGCTCGCAAGAAGTGATGCGGTGACGATGATGTTTGCGTTGGCCTTAACTGCCGGCTTCAACCACCTTATCTGTGAGGATATTGTAATGATAAACTCGACGGCGAGGATGCCGCGTCGTCTCCAACACAATCTCATTCATGCAGAGGTGGAGAGGTTGTACATCACCAGGAATCAACTTCTATGAGGCATGCTATTATATGCAATTACAGTGAATAAAAAAGTGCTATTGTGTAATAATATTATTTTTAAATTGTGTTTCTAATTGTGTTATGAGTAAAATGTACTGGATTAATAAGCCTGTTCCACAATATCCAAACACACTCTTAAATAATAACCTAATTTATGACCAAAACATTCAACAATCTTTCCAGATTAAATGCAGAATACTCTATCCTTTTTTTTTTTTTTTTTTTGTTTATCTATCACATTTCTATTTTGAATGTGGCAGGTGTTTGTGGGTGCAGCTCTGTCCTGTCCTTGCTCCCGCTGACGCCTGTCACCAAGTGGCATATGCTGTTGTTTGTTCAGCAATGAAAGAATTGGAGCTAATTAAAGGGACGTGGTCTTGCCACAGGAAGTGTACGTAAGCAGACCATTCACTGTTCTGATTAGTTAGTTGTTCAAACAAGGCTCAGGATCAGGTGAAAGACTGGAATTCTATTGATGAAGTGCTTTTAGAAGACCTTGTATTCTGTGGAAATTTAAATAACAGCAGTGGAAAGGGAGACTGAACGTGCCACTCGAGTAGAAATAAAAGATGTCAAAAAAGAGATCCCACCTGATGTTTCTCTGTTATTAGTTTTCTAACTATCACCAATAAGCTTTGATTACCAGAACAGTCACAAACCAATGTCGCTGGAAAGATGGCGTCAAAATAAGTAGTTAAATTTCTGCATTCATGTGTCAGCATGCTAACTGTGACTCTTGCATAGGTTTGATGCTAAATTAAGTCAGAGTTTGTATGTTTAGTGTCATGTTATATTACTTCAGCTTCAGTTGATTGAAATGTTTCGGATGTGAGCAGACATATTTGCGAGATCAATTTTATGGTTTTAATCTAACTAGAGAAGATATTCCAAATCAAAAGCTTTTCAACTGGTAGTTTTTAATTTCTTAATTCTTTTTTCTCATCTGTATCTGTATATACTCGACCACCACCTTGGTGTGTTCGCTGTGCTGTAGACTGTATAAATGGAAGTGGACATGCCAAAGTGCCTTAAACCTGCATTCTTTCTAATGGTCAGTAGGGGGCACTCCACTGGTTGCAAAAGGAAGTCAGATTGTATGTAAGCTTATGAGTGAACGACCCTGCTTCTCACTTGATATATTACCTCAGTAAACCGTTTCCTATTGAGACTATGATCTTGTTCACTGGTTTCAAGTCTTCTTCAATACAGCATGATGTTAATTTTATAAATAATGGCCCAATTTAGAGTAAAATAGACAACAAAGCAGGATATGCTTTCTACGGTCTTTGGTCAGGGTGTGTAATGGTTAATGTGTTCAATAAAAGTGAAGATATTTGAACAAGTACACGATTACGGTGGCAAGCGTGACTGTAACTAACTACTTTAGCCCTGGAAGTTTGAAACAGTCATTTTTGAACAAAGCACTTACTCCATATCACAAACACTGTGACCTCTGACCTCCCTGTAGAGAATGCAATACAAATAGCAGTTATTATTGTGGTATTTTAGCATTATTTATCGCGCAAATGCCGAGTGAGATGCAGTACAGTTTTAATTTCTAATACCGTCTAATGCCCGTGTTGGACAGTTTCTTAGTGCCACGGGTGAGATTAGCAGAGAGATGTCGTGCAGCTTGATGCTCAGACACTGTGAATAAATCCCTCTGATTGAAGTGAACAGAACTGGGACAGACTGGCCATAGTGCAGCTCTCGGGCACTCAGACATGTCTGTAACACAGCATCTACCCTTCAAAAATCTCCAGAGAGTGATCATTTAAAGCATTTAAAGCACAAAATTCCCATAAATACATTTTGCACAATTTGTAGAATAATATAACATGGAAGAAGATTTCTCTTATAGTTTAGATGGACTACTGGTGAGAACAGCTTATGTCTTCCAGATGGAAAATGTTCATCAATGACAGAGACCACTATCAACATAAGGTAAGAGGGTCATCAGGAGGGAAAACCACAACGAGCCATCTTATTCATGCTGCACTCGTCGGCTCAAAGCATCTCAAAGCCCCTAGGTCAAGTACCCTCTGAATGGCAGAGCAGACATGGCACGTACCAGGTCACGTTACCGATAAGATCCAGTGCAAACTGTTTGAACATACTTTTGATAAAAGGATATTAGTGTTCGTCGAGAGAACACAGGAAAAAGTGTGATTTGTAAACTGGGTCCAGCTTGAAATCTGACATTAAATGACTCGGACATTAAATAAAGGAGATCTGATGCAGGAGCTGTCAAGACAGGAGGAGATCAAAGACATGACCAGAGCATCTGCAGCATAAAAGTGTGGCCTGTGAAAATGTATTTATAACTAGATTTGGAGGTGCTTGATCCTGAAGGCCACCTCAGTGCTGAATGAACAGGACAGTTCATCACTGAATCACCACGCGCTGCCTTTTCTCTCCTCTTGATAAATAAGCAAACCACAATGTCTGTTGTAGGAAAAACAAATTAAATCTTTTTCCTTGTATTCATCAATAACATGTCTATAAGGCCCACAATGCTTGCCACTGCTCTTTATGTTGCTTTAGAAAGCAGCAGCCTAATTGGCTGCTTGTGACGTTCACTTAACTATTCTGGTGTGAATGGATGGCTACAGAAGGGAGGGTTTGTCTGAAAAGGGATCTCATTTCTTTCCCTGTCAGTCTGTTTTACTCCATGCAGATGGAGGGCAGTAAGGAATAACTCATTTACATTTTACATTCACAGCAGATTTATTTTAGCCAGAGTCCAGCCTCTTATAATATGTGCTTTAGAAATTCAGTTGTATTATTACTGGGGCTGCAATTAAATTCTTTTCATTGTTGCTTAATCCATCAATCTCCCTACCTTTTATTTGTTACATAAACAGGTTAATCGCTTAAAATGTGGGGGAAAAAGAGTAAAAATGAGCATCTCAACTTGTTTTGACGTCTTGAAACTGCTTCATTTGTCTGACCAACAGTTCAAAACCCAGTGATATTTAATTTACAGTCATATAGCTCATAAAAAGTGGAAAGTCCTGACATTTGAGAAGCTAAAACCAGAGAATGGTTGTAATTTTTGCTTGACTTTAAATGATTATTGACAATCAAAACTGCTGCCAATTGATTTGATCAGTTAATTGTTTCAACCTTAATTATTGCTGTAATGCCAACAGAAACAGTCTGACTACTGAATATTTTTTTAAGATTGCTATGTGATGATACATCATTTGTTTACAGTGACTATTATTATTAAATGTGATGAATGCTGCTGCTAACTCCAAGAGGTAAATCGAGATTTATAATGTTTCAGCTGACCTTTCAACTGTACAAAACATCCATTGTTCATTTGTTGTGTTTTGTGTATATTGTGTTTTCACGCCAACGCAGAACTGCTCGCCTTCTATAGGCAGAGATGATAAGGAGCTCAAGCTAACAGCCAGGTAAACATATTCACTCATGCTCTGCTGATTGTAAGGGGGGGACCTGTTGCTGCAGACATTATGAGCAATGCATACTGGTACATGCAGTTACTGTTGTACAGGAGAAGACTGATTGTCTGTTAATATGAACGGTGCCAGACATGTTTGAACGGACTACAATAACCACCAGAACAGACTGGATGGCAACATAATAAGTGGCAAAGAGAGAGCAGATCTGGATTCAGTTCCTGAGAGGAGGAAGTTCCCTTCACTGCCTCCTTGTTGTGTAAAGCATCTGTCCATGTCACGAGTGACACAGGCCAGGACCACCTGAGACGAACAGCATGTGCGTCAGCCACATGTAGCACGGCATTAGAGCTGTGCGGGGTTAAGAGTACTGGCTGCCAGACAAAGACATCTCACCTGTCCTTTGAGGGAGGTGACTAAAGCTTAGAGAACAGTGGTGTTATCTGTCTAAAGTAATGAGGTCTCGCACCTCCAGTGCTCCTTCATCTTGGTTGGGCTCACATAGGCGCCTGAAGCCTTTTCCACTGATTGCATTGATCTTATTAAAAGGCTCATGGTGTTAAAGACAGCAAAACATGCAGATTATTTATGTTATGTGCACGAGAACGCAGAGGGGCTTACAGTGCAGAGGGATGGATTTTGAAAGGGGGGCATGTTCGGATCACTGTACAATGCAGGCAGGTGGGCTATGCTTGAATCCTCTTAAACCTTGACCTCCTCTCGGTCTGAAGGTGTCAACAAACAAGAAGAATTAACTGCTTGTGCCAACAAGAGGAGACCTGAGTAAATTATCAGGCCTGCATCCAAACTAAATGTGTTCAGTCTTAATATGATGCCACATTTTCTGCATTTGGTGTTAACTGCTAAATGCTTGCTGATGAGTCTATATAACAAAATATGACAGTAATTCCTGTTTAATGTCTTTCTTATAACTGCTGCACTTCTAAATATCAAATTGAAATCACTTTAATGGGGTATTTTTATTCTCTCTGTGAAATCAGACTTTGTGATTGATCTCATTGAAGCTATTTCAGGCTTTTAGCTGAAATAAAAGATACCATTTTCCCTTGTGACGTGGGCGGTGCTGCTCTTTTTCCATTTGCCGCTGTGGGTGAGATTAGTGCCCCCTCCTATTTCTCACTGTGGTTAAAAGGCAAAGCGCGCTTCATCTCGGGGCAGACAGCCCACTTTACAAAGCGGAGGTTATTCAGATAACCCACCTGGAAGAACTACATAAAAAGGCAAAAAAAAAAAAAAAAAAAAATTTAAGGAAAAAAACGAACAGCACTTGAACATGTACTCAAACAAAAACGAGGGACCGCGTAGAGGAAGATCTTTTGACTCCATGAACATCGGCTTTGAAGAAAAACTGCTGAACAATGAGGTAGGATCATCTTAAACTAAAAGAAAAATGAAAAGGTGACACTTTGAAACAGGTGTCTGTCTGCAGCACTGACGTTTTGTCCTGTTTTAAAGTGTTTTGCTCTGTAATATGAGCGTCGGTGAGGCGATGAAACCAAGAAGGTGGAGAGGTTTTCCCGTGTGTGATAGTTTAAGAGAACTTTTTTTGTAAGTGGTGGGGAGATCGGTCGGGGTCATCTTAATGAATAAGCCTTCACTTTGGCGTCAGCGCAGATTAATTTAAGCCGTTTTGTTATAGTGTAATTTACGTCAAAGGGTTAAGAGGTTTAAATTGGGATAGCTCTGAATTTCATGCCATAAAAGAGTCATTGCTCAGTCTGCACACCTGCATTGATAAAAGAGAGATAAAACATGAAGTGATCTACCTGCTGTGTCTTGTGACGCGTTGGGTTGCGCTGCTTGCGAAAGGACAGACAGGTCACATGGAAAAAATCATTTTCTAAAACTGTTTTGAATGCATAAATCTATTTCACTACAAATCTACTCAGTATCTTTGAGCAATATACCTGCGTCGTATGTGAGCCTTTGCTCTTCAAGGTTGCAAAATTCTGAACACAAAAGCGGACAAACAGCCAAAATACACCAAATAATCGTGTTATGAACAAGTCAGAATGTTCTCTAAATTGTGACTTTCAAACACCTCAATGCAGAGTTCTTTATGCATCTCAGGCCTTAATTCCTGACAAACAGTAATGCCACTAAAATGTACCTAAAAGTTAATGTGGAACAACATTCTGTCTACCGACGAAAAATAAGACATTTGGTTCTATGAGTCAGCCGTCACCAGGCCTGTTTGTAAATTAAAATCCAGAATAATCACATGGGCTCTTTAATGTGTAAAAATAAATATAAAGCTGTACGTTATTCGTGCATGAAGCCGACATTAAGAAAGGGGAAAAGTATTCGATGAGGAACATGCGTGCGTAAAATCAGCCTGCGTGCTGCAGTGATTAAACGCTGCCTAATGTCTGGTTAAGATCTCAACATGCAGGGAGCTAATAATAGGCTTCCCCGCTGTCTAGATGAGATTGCAGTAATGCGATTCTTTGAGACAGAGACAAGTTCATCTTCGTTAAACCGAGGCGCAAAGAGTTGACCCCGGCAGCGTCTTGATCCAGTCTCCACACACTAATGCTGTCAGGGATACTACCGACAAGGGTCCACCGAAAACTGGCCTGCCGCGCTGTCTACACAATGCTCGAGGGGCGAAATATGGTAGGCAGCAAATAATCTGAATTTAAGTGATTCTTGTGACCGCCCCGCTCCTTTCCACAAAGCACTTTTTATCCATTCGATTGTTCTGCGAAATTACCGCCTAATGTCGTTGCGCATGGCAGGAGCCAATTTACGGCGTCTAAATCTGATGTATGCTACAACTAATGTGGAGAGAACGCGTTGCAGTCAATCAAAACAGATTAGTTGTTCTGTACTGGTGGCATGTTGGAGTCCTACTTCGGAAATCTGATGCAGGATTACATGCATTTTCCCCTGGCGTGTGCAGCGCGAGCAGCCATGCGTCAACGTGAGAGCGCTGTCCAAGGTGCTGAAATGGACAAGACGGGTCCAGCCTTTCCAGCCCTGTGTCTGCATGCATCTATTACTTGATTTATCCGTACGGGTGTAGAGACACAACTCATGTTTCTCTCAGGGTGACAGAAATATTTATGCAGGAAAAGCAATTTTCCTGTGAGTCTCAATATTTAGTACTTTTTGTGAGCTTTGCATGCTCATTAGAGAAGATTTTCATAGGATTTTACGGTATAAACCAAATAAGGCATTCATTATATCACCAGTTTTTTAACACTGCATGTTGAAGGGACACTGAAACTATGAAGCACAAAACTGCGAGGTGCTGTTAATTTTGATGCCATGTTTGTGAAATGAGTTTATTTCACTGTGTGGAACTAGTTATAATTTAACAACGGTGTACTTTCCATACATGTACCAAAGTGGGAAAAAAGAAAAAAAAATCATATGTGCATTACAAAAAGGTTGAAATTTCCTCAGCTGATCATCAGACCTTCTATCAGTTGCTGAATGGTGATGAAATCTAACTGCATTTCATTGCTGTTTTTAGATAAACAAATCAACCTTCACAAAAATTGAAGAAAACACTGAAAAGAAGAATACATCAGAGAAAGGGAGAGCAACAATTATCTTTTCCCTCAAGAATGAAGTTGGAGGACTGGTAAAGGCACTCAGACTCTTTCAAGTATGGACAAAGTTATTGTACTCATAGTTCCTTATCTATGAATGTATTAATTTGGAACACACTGTCTACATTATAGAATAATATTTTTATATCATAAATCAATTCATTTATCATGCTGATCATAAAGCAAATGTAAGCAACTATAACACGATTCCTAATATTTCTTGCAGGAAAACCATGTCAACCTCGTCCACATAGAGTCCAGAAAATCCAAAAGACGCAACTCTGAGTTTGAAATTTTTGTGGACTGCGACAGCAACCACGAACAACTGAACGAAATCATCCAGCTGCTTCGAAAGCATGTGAACGTGGTGGACATGGAGCCTCCAGATAACTCCTGTCTACACGAGGAAGGTAAAGGAAGTCCTGCAGATACTGTATTGCAAATGTTTCACATGAGACAGTTTGAACAGTAAACAACCATTTTTTTTTCTTTTCTCAGACATGTATAATGTACCTTGGTTCCCAAAGAAGATTTCAGACTTGGACAAGTGTGCTAATCGTGTCCTGATGTATGGCTCTGAGCTGGATGCGGATCATCCGGTATGTCGGCCAAAAATTCCTGTACTGGTTGATTTAAGCATTTCAAACTCCATGTGTTTGAATTATTCTCATATCCCTCTATGGTCCTCTTCATCAGGGTTTCAAGGACAATGTCTACAGGAAAAGACGAAAGTACTTTGCTGATCTTGCCATGGCCTACAAACAGTGAGTTTTTGTTGCATGTTTTAATGGATATTTTGGAAATCTGTGAGGTTTTTACTTGATACTTAGAGAATTATTCTCTCTTGCTGCAGTGGGGATCCCATCCCTCGTGTCGAGTTCACAGAGGAGGAAGTGAAGACTTGGGGAGTTGTGTACAGGGAGCTCAACAAGTTGTACCCGACCCACGCCTGCCGGGAGTACTTGAAGAACCTGCCACTGCTGTCCAAATACTGTGAATTTCGGGAGGACAACATCCCTCAGCTGGAAGATGTCTCACGCTTCCTCAGGGGTAGGGCTTAAATTCTTTTAGTGTTTCTTTTGCTTCAAATATAAAATTGGAAATGAAAAAAAAATCAGCTTTGTAAAAATCTGCGTTTCACACGTCTTGTCTTCTCAGAACGCACTGGATTTACCATCAGGCCTGTGGCTGGTTACCTGTCCCCTCGTGACTTCCTTGCTGGTTTGGCCTTCCGTGTTTTCCATTGTACCCAGTATGTGCGGCACAGCTCCGACCCCTTATACACCCCAGAGCCGTGAGTAATATACAGAAGTATAATTAGAAAAGGGATGTTAATGTTCATACACACCTTCTGGTCCTAATATTCTGTTATCTGTTATTATCAAGGGACACATGCCATGAGCTGCTGGGCCACGTCCCGCTGCTGGCGGAGCCCAGCTTCGCCCAGTTTTCTCAGGAGATTGGTCTTGCTTCACTTGGAGCCTCAGATGACTCAGTTCAGAAACTGGCCACAGTGAGTGACACTGATACAAGCACATTTCATGAAATCAAACTCAACAAAGATATTCTCAAATTCAAAATCTAGAATAATTGCCATAATTGCTTCTGTTTCTGTGTTCCAGTGCTATTTCTTCACGGTGGAGTTTGGCCTATGCAAACAAGAAGGGCAGCTGCGAGCATATGGGGCAGGACTGCTGTCGTCCATCAGTGAGCTTAAGGTAAAAACAATTTAGCAGGACCTTACAGTGGAAATGTTAACACTCTTCCTATGGACTCATCATTACCTATACACCCTCCTTCTAACCAGCCAAACCCATTAAAATCATTATATTAAGCAAATGGAAAAGACATTATAGGTTTGGCTATAGTCAAACATTGACTACACAGACTGATTTTCCAAATGTTTGCAGGCAATGGTGTCAACTATTTTTCTCTTTTACAGCATGCGCTCTCTGGCAATGCAAGGATAATGCCTTTTGACCCCAAAGTAACATCCAAACAGGAATGCATCATCACAACATTTCAGGATGTTTACTTTGTGTCAGACAGCTTTGAGGAGGCCAAAGTCAAGATGAGGTGAGTTGTTTACAGCAGCCTAACACAAGATATTCTTAACAACAGATCTTACATGGATAGATGAAACTGCACTGTTGTTTAATATATAAAGTAAATATCTGCTTATGTTCATTTCAGGGAGTTTGCCAAGACCATCAAGCGTCCCTTCACAGTGCGATACAACCCTTACACCCAGAGTGTGGATGTGCTAAAAGACACTCCCAGCATCAACAGCGTGGTGGAGGAGCTTCGACACGAGCTCGACATCGTTGGTGACGCCCTCAGCCGGCTGAACAAGCAGCTGGGTGTCTGACTGCCCACATTCCAGTCGAAGTCATCCACCTACGGTCCATCAACGCTTGCTGTGTCACCCCCAAGCACCGTTGTAGAGATACTGCTTGTGTATCGCCCTTCGTCAGTCCAATGAATGTGCACTGCTTTTGGCAAAATGCTCTGTTGTCCCCGCAGCATCATATACGGCTTTTAACTATTAACAGAGGTGCATTAGGTATGTTTAGCCACTGATATCAGTAAATTGCACAAACCCAAAGAGCTGCTTAGCATGATACTGTTTTGCTTCTGTATTGCAAACAATCAATGCGCTTTCATGGTACTTTAGTACCCTTTTAAAACATCCCCATCTGTTACAAACACAGATGTGGTTTTCTCATCCTGTTGTTAACTCTGCTGTTGTATATTATCATGTGAAATTTTTTGTATTTCATTTCATTCTTCCTCTTCTTCTTCTTCACATTTAATCTTCCTCACTTCAGTGATATGTATAAAATGTACCTTGTTTGTATTCTTACAGTGTATGTATTATGTTCCTTTGTGTGTGCTGTTGAGGGAAATTATGAAAGTGAAAACTGGTGTTATGAGAATGTTTTCAAAACTGATAATGACATATTTGGCCCATGTACCCTGACCTATTTTATTTTACAGTGATGATTTTGAATACCTCCTCTTGAAGTGAATACAATTGTAGTACTCCTTAAATCAAAACATTATTTTTCTACTGTAAAGAAATATTGACATTATGAGTAGGCTATGTCTGAAACTACTGAAAAAAAAATAATAAAATGTTCATTGTGTCAAATGGTTTGTTACCTGATTACTTTTTGACGTCTTCATGGTGGTGGCTTGGTTATGGATGATACAATCATTCAGAGATTCAGAGATGACAGTGAGGACCCTGAAAGTGGTGATAAAAATCACATCATCCCCTCAATAAAAAAATCTATTATGAAATGGATTATGGAAGAATTGACATATTAACATGTGTCTCCGCAAGAGAGAAACCAGACTATCAGTGACATTTTTGGAGGTGGTTTCTTGAACACTGTACGTGAACAATAGTGTATGTCCCACCTGTAGCATGGTGAGTACTGGATACTAAGCGTATGTTTGTGACGGTAATTTCCCTGTAATTTAGATTTACTGTTTATTACAGTGGCACTAAAAAAAAACCAAAACATTAAGATCAATTTGGCTATCCTGTATACAAATTGTGATGAAAAGCCATTCATCACTTTCGCAGATGCCTAAACAGCCAAACTTCCGTTGGCAGTGTGCTTCACGACAGTGTCGCAAATACTGCTGTACTCATTGGTTACTGAGCAGGCTTACTCCATGGAAACGAGCTCGCGGTCGGAGTTTTGTATATACTCTTGGGTAAGTTTATTATCTTCACCATTAAAGTGTGTATGTTGCGTGTGTCTGGCCATGTAGTTTAATTATCTTAAATACTCACAACCAACAGAGTGACAGCAGAGTAGGGAACGTTAACATAGCACTTTTGCTAACGTTAGCCTAACAGCGAACTACCTCCAACAAAGCGCAGCGAAAACAAACAACCATTAACGGTTAACGGTAACCTCAGTATTAGTAGTTACATGTATAGTTCTGTCAGTCACAGTATTGGTGATTAATACCTGTCAGGGAGCCAACAGTTACGGGCAGCTGGGACAGGGACACGCTGAGGACCAGTCCGATCCCCGGCTCTCTGACACCGCTGCTCTTCAAAGCAGGGGAGTACGAGCTCTCAGCGGCGGCGGGGGTCACTCCGTGGTCATCACCGGTAAGTTACTGTTCGCAACTAAACTGCACTTTTCCTCATAAATTCAAGCCTCTGTCCGACTGAAGCATGTGTTCAGCAATGTTCTGCAAGTCTGAACAAACCGAGATCACGAGGCGCCCCCTCCTGGACAAATACGTTAATATCGATTTTGTTACGTTTACTCAGTGAAACCAGTTACGGAGTTGGTTTATTTTTATTTCTGTGTCACGCCAAACATTAACTCACCTCACTCAGGAGGATCAGACACTGCTGTATGTCTGACATCAAAAATATACAGCAAGACATACATACGCTTTTCTAGAAAAACATATACAGCCAGAAGTAAAACATCCATTATGACATACACATCTGTGTAGTTTTCAATAACACACAAAATTCACCTAAAATTCCAAATATACTTTTCTGAGAAAATAGAAAACTGATTCTATCCTACACTAATTTTTATCCTGATTGAAGTCTTTTTTGCTCATATTACTCTAGTAGGATTGTAAGTATGTGCACATTGGCTGTAGGTGCAAGGCTGCCAAGAAAAAAACAAAAAAACAATTCATTTTGTTGTCAGTTTAAATACAAATACATGGTATGGAGTCTGTGTGCAGGACGTCTCTCTTTTTATCAGTGCCTTTTTTCCTCATCTCCCTTGCTGCAAGTAACTGTCAGACTTAAATGTGTCCAATATGAATAGCTGACTCGACCATGTTTGAAACATGTATTTCTGTTACTTTTAGCATACTAACAATGACTTGCATGGTTCCCAAATGTTTGTGGTGTACTTTGTGCTTGACAGAGAATGGAGAGGTATTTGTGTGCGGACAGAATCACAGAGGCCAGCTGGGACTTGGCCACAATGCAGACATCTCAACTCTTCAACTCTGTCCCAGCCTGAAACAGAGGGTCACAAAAGTAGCTTGTGGTTGGGATTTTACTCTTCTTCTCACTGGTGAGCTTCATTTCACACCAGGGTTTGATGCTGTTTAACACGTGCACTCTGCTCAGAAGGATATGATAGTTTGATGAGAGACAATTAAGTATTTCCCCAAGGTGTTCCATAAGATAGAATGACATTTTATGTGTCCTTCTGTGAAAATCTGGATATCATAGCAGCCAAAAATAAGACAGGACATAAACAACTTGAAACTTCAGTTAGTGATGGGGTATTGTGCAAAAGAGGCCGACCAGTGGGTGAAATGGCTGTAGCTGTTTTGTATATACAAGGATGCAACTGCATTAGAGTAGATGGCAGTAAGTGGACAGTAGGATCAGTCCTCAGACCCACAGACTTTGGTCGAATTTATGTCGAATGGAAGTAACTGAAATTACCAGTTTCCAAGTTGAAAACATCATTCATGCCAAAATCCAGTTTGTAATTATGACAGGGAGACTCATTTTTCGGAAAGTGCTGATATATCCAGCTTGGCACTCAAAGAGGTGCTTAAATGTGTTTTTTGAGCTGTAAACTAAATTATATGACTGTACTGGGATGAAACACATCACTGCTGGTGTTAATATTGAAATTTCTCGCTAAATTTACAAAAATCTGCATTTCATTTGTTGAAAATGGCCAAATGCTCCATCTACTGACATAGAGTAAATTGTTTGGGAAAACCTGGAATTTATATATAAAAAGAAGGATATTAAAGCCCTCTGATCAGAGGGGGGCGGCCCTCCTCCCCCAGTCTTTGAGTCTGGGCTCATCTGGAAATATTTGATGATTGAGACTCATTGTTCATAGGAGTTTATGGTATTTTTTGCTAACCCCGTACTTGGGAGGGGGTTAGCAGTAGGGGGTAAGACAGAAGTGCATGAAAAAGTAGAAAGTGTGGACTCTGAGATCAACCAGTTCCACCACCGAGGTAATAAGAATAGAGAGCTCTATTGTCACTGCATATTGTTTTCTAACCCTTGTGCAACCAACTCTGACTATAACCACGTCTGCCTTTCATCACACATTAACTGATTGCAGTCACATTCCGGGTGATCAGGGCTGTCCTGAGACCAGAAATAGCTGAAGGGCTGTCATGTAGTTTCCCTCTTAGGCCACACCTTGTTTAAGTCTGTAATCTTGCAGACTTTGCTTGAGGGAGTTATCCAGAACTCATAGCATGACAATGGTAAAGATGGGAATGATAGCGGGAGCCTTGGGCTACCATCCATCCATCCAAAGGTTGAAAATTTCAGTGTGTTGTATTTATAGAGATATTTCTTTTCTTTTTTTGTCATACTGCCAGATTGTGGTCGAGTACTGGCATGTGGCTCCAATGCATTTGGACAGCTTGGTGTTGGTCAGACAGTTACACACTCTGCAGATCTGCAGGCTGTGGAGGTGAGCACATGAACAGTGTGTATTTTACTTACATTAAAGAGCACAATATAGCCACTCTAATGTTTGCCATGCTTTTATCTAATCAATCCGTAGCGATCAAAACTGTCCCACCCCAACTTCACCTCAGATGTCATTGTGCTGTTTGTTCTCAGAATCTGAAGGAGCCAGTGGTGAGTGTAGCAGCAGGGCTCAGACATTCACTAGCTGTTACTGGTAAGTTTTCAGTAAAAAAAATTTTTTTAATATAGCATTCAATCCATGAATCCTAATTTTCTGTTCTGCCTTCAGACTCAGGCTGCGTATATCAGTGGGGGAGTGGTCTTTTCAGTCATGCTAAGAGAGCACTCAGTCCAGGCCCTGTCCCATCACACCTCAACTCCACAGTGCCCTCTCTGGTACCAGGTGAGTAACACTTAGTACTGAGTTTTTTGGCCTTACTTAATTTCCAGTGTCTCTAACGATTGATAAATGTAACAAGATACTTGTACCTATGTTGCAGGACTGGATCAGAAGGCCTCACACACGGTAACTGCAGGCGCAGTGCACTGCGTGTGCCTTACAGGTATGACACCAGCATGTATGGTGTTCATTAACTTGCTGCTGTGTTAAAAGGCCCCAAAATTGATTTGCATTGTGATTTTGGTTGTAGGCATTCCAGCAAGATATTTGCTGATATTTTACTATGTACATAATTTAACTGGCTGAAAAAGCACGTGAAAAACATAAGAGAGGTTATCATTTAAAAGAAGGTATGTTTGCATTTTCTGCTCTTTGTCAGAGAGCATTTACACTTCGAGGTTGTACCAGTGAGTTGTTTTCCACTTCACTGTTCATACATTATGTCTGGCCTCCCTTCTGTCCTGTAATTACTTGACCAGCACCGCTCAATTACTGCTCTGCTCTTTCTGCTGCTGCCTCTGCTGGATGAAGAGTAATGTTGCTCCTGTCTTGTGTGCAGGAGACGGCGATTTGTTCGTGTGGGGAAGCAACAAGCACGGCCAGCTGACCGCCACAGAGCCCTTCCTGGCCTCTCCCACTCTTGTGAAGCGCTCACTGCTGGGTGGAGAGAAAGTTCTCCACGTGTGGAGCGGCTGGACACATGTTGTTGCTCAAACAGGTGAGACATAATAACACATATTATGTCTGTCCACCAGTTTAAAAAGGATTTAGCAGGTCAGTTGCCATATCTTAACAGTCATCATCCATTTCAGAGACCGGGAGAGTGTTCACATGGGGCAGAGGAGATTATGGACAGCTAGGCCGACAAGCATCAACCAGTCAGACCCCAGAGCAGCAGTCAGCATGTCCTTCAGCAGAGGGTGGAAACCAGGAAGCTTGCCTCTCTGCAGAGGTCAAAATACTCCATGGAGCGACACAGGTGAGACTCCTCAGTGTTTGACAGACGGAAAAACCTAGAAGGCACATGTCAAACATTTCTACATGTGTTTTACACAAAGTGTGAGTAGTAGATAAACTGTATTATTCTTGTTGTTGTGGCTGTCGTCCCCATGTTTTATCAGAAAACGTTTGTGTCTGGTCAGCAGGGGGCAGCAGACAACCACAAATAAAAACGGGTGTTGTTTTGTATGAGATGGAAAACAGAGCCAGTGAATAAAGGCCAGGCCGTCTAAGACTAGATTCTTAATGATTTGCATCAGTATATCTAGTGTGTAGAGAGCACACACACACACACTCTCTCCCAGAGGACCGCTTACATTCATTGAAGGCAGAGCTCTCTTCTCCCATAAGGGCAGTTACGTGTGAGCAATGCAAGATCGCAGCAGTTAACCTGCAGCCTTAATGGCAGCTGTATGACTGGAGATCGTTTCCAATAAAGTGGATGTCAGGGACGTGCAAGGGCGAGCTCTGGATCGTTCCTCCACTGCGCACAGATCATTGCAGCAGCACTAGCGCATGTCAAGGTGCAGTCACCTTGCGTGTGTAAAGCTGAAGGCAAGATGGATTAGCTGAGTGGGCGATGAATCTCTCAGCCCTCCCTACCATGTTAGTCCTCCTAACACTGTACATACACACCCACAGAGTCAGCATTTAGTAAACTGTCACACTTTTACGAGGCCTATGAACATTACCGGGATAACAAATTATAACCTGTCAGCAGCGCAGGAATCAATGGATGTGTTTCGATTCATTGTCACAGGTGCAGGCTTTATCAAAAACATTGCTTCATGAAAGCAGCTCAAATTATATCAGTGAGGATATCTATACAATTCAATGACTTTTATTGCTGGCAATAAAGCTTTAACAATCTAAACTGGCTTCTGTAGAGCTCTGTCTCATGTTTTGTCAATGTCAGGATCAGAATTTAAATGTGTCCCCTCAATTCCTGTAGCAGTTCTAAGGAAAGACTGCTGAGCAAAACCTTTTACATTTTAATGGCCTTTTTTCCGCAAAGGCGGGCACTCACAGCTGTCTGGAGACAGTTGCATTAACTCCTCCGGACAGCCCAACAGTGTGTTTTAGCTTTTATGAATGAGCTGTCGCAGTTTTCTGCTCTGCTTTCTGATGAGGCTCTGTGAAACAAGGGCGCGTCTAATGCATGCTGCAGAAATCATCGCTAATGTTATTTGCGCTGGGTGCACTTGTGTATGCAGTTTTGAATAAAGGTTAGATGACTACATCTTGACACATGGCATTTTATTTCAGTTTCAGAGCAGGTTTTGTTACAAAGCATCTCAGCATCCACGTTGGCATAACAATTCTTGGATAGCACAGTCTTATAATTGGCTGCTTTCAACATGCATTTTAAACACTTTTCAAATCTTTGTCTCTACAGATCGCATGTGGATCTGAACACAGCCTCGCCATTGTAGGTGAGTGTACTCTCTCAATGGTTTCGTTACGTTTTCTTATTCTATGTTATTTTCAAAAATTGTCCTATTGGGAGAAAATAGATAAGCATAAAATCATCTGACAACGTAATACACAATTACACTGAAATTTTACATTTAAGAAGAGTAAAATTAAGCAGAAATAGTTTGAACTTCTTGGTTTCAGTGAGTTCAAGTGGCTGAAACAAGAGACCTGACATGACTCTGGCTCTAACTACATTGAGGAATAGGGAATAGACATAGGTGAGGCTAAACTATTTCAAGTCATCCTCCTCTCTGTACCAGAGAGTTAGTAAGGGAACTGTCTAATACATTACAGTTAAACATCAAAATGAAATATTAATCCTTCTGGTAAGAGGATTTCTGAGGTCAGCTCATTGCTTTGTAGCCTTTGCATCAGGAAGTAATTACAGTACGGATAGATGGGTATCAGTGACAGAAGCGATTACCAGAACAGGCCTGTAAAAGAGCTGAATTAACCACACACACACATTTACAGGCATGTTCTTCAAGTTCCAGAGTCTTTGGAGAGCAGCTGCCCTTTATCCACATTAGCACAGAACATAGACATCGAAATCTATGGTTTGTGATTCCTTATCAGATTTATAAAGAAATCAAATGTGCTTTTATTCCTTTCCTG
The DNA here is from genome assembly GCF_051107435.1 of Chaetodon auriga. Classification (NCBI taxonomy): domain Eukaryota; kingdom Metazoa; phylum Chordata; class Actinopteri; order Chaetodontiformes; family Chaetodontidae; genus Chaetodon; species Chaetodon auriga. The sequence goes on along the minus strand of NC_135079.1, from coordinate 10,638,344 downwards.
GCTTTCCAAAAGTCTTTTCCATAGTCACAGACTTGCACTATAAAACATTTTGGAAGTAAACTCTATCACATTAAATTTTGAACAGTGGCCCAGTTTTTTACATCAACATGAATATAAATACCGCAGATGAACATTGAAACACGACCACAGGGCTCCATTAGAGAGGAAACACTGAATGCCGCTGCTAAATGGCAAATGGACATCCACTTTTAATGTTCTGACCAATTTGAACAGTTAACTGGATATGCCATTATATTAAGGAAATTGTTAACGCAGGCTGTCCATCATGTTGACAGTTCTCACAAAGCACTGTTCTGTGCTTTCAGAAGTTCAGTTATGTGATGAGAGAGCAGAAGCAGTAAAGGGAGAGCTCATGTGAACCTCATGCACCTCGCTCCTGTGCCACACTCTCCTCTTTTCCTCCTCCTGTCTCGAATGCGGTGGCAGGAGCAATGAAATAGCAAAACAGGATTGGAAGCAGAGACCTGAGTGCTGCTATTTCTGGTGCTGAAGTAGGTCAGGCGGAAAGGAGCGGAGAGCACTGCATGCTGCTCATGATATCTGTTGCCTGCTCAGCCTTTGCCCGTTTGCACCTGAGGAAGTGCTCCTCATGTATGTAACTCATCATCGGTGGTCAGAGGTGGGAGATAGGCCAAAGACGCTGTGGGCACAGCTCATCCAATCTGAGGAAAGATTTTTGTTAATGTGAACATTTGGAACTGAAAAGGAATGGAAAAGGACAAACACCGTAGATCAGATCCTGTTGTATCTGAGACCTGTAGTATGATGTAAGGCATGCTAACCAAAAAAAAAAAAAGGCTCTCCTGCGGATTGCATGTGTGAGATTCTAAACCATCGAATGGAAAACCGAACGCCAGGGTTTGTTTACATGGAAATCGCACCGTTTGAGCGTCTTGATTTTGATCCCTTTGTTGTGCAGAATATTGTGCAGGCACTTTGTTGCCATGGAAACAATGATGTGCTGTACTCCAGTCAGCGAGTCCATGAATTAAGCACAACACCAAAATCGGGCTTTTTTCCCAAAGAGCAAAACATTTCAACACATGACACTCACTAATAAATGAGAACCGGGATGTTTACTGGATAACCTTCATCAAAGATGGAGGTGACTGCGGTCCACTTGTGAGTACATGCAGTATCTTAAAGACAGAGCTACATGTGTGTTTGTCATGCATAAACCGTATCTGGCAGAAAGTCACACTAGCATGATATCTCGCTGTGTTAACTGGCCAAAGCATATGTGCAACTTGGTGAATCCAAATCTTTGACGCCGCCGAGACGAGCTAGAAAGGCAGAAAGACAAAGAAACCCCAACGATGAAATCGATGAAGAGACGGCATGAAAGACACACAGCTGCAGGATGGGGAAAGCTTGAAGATGTGTTACCCTTGAGAAAGCAAGCTCGCTTCTGTTGCCATGGCAATGGAGCCTATTAGGTAACTGTGTTGCCATGGCACGTGTCTCCTCGGTGATGCGGACCTGACCACACCCACCAACACCTCACCAGCTGTGAGGAGCAGGGAGGCTTCATCACAGGCTGAGTGTCAGCGCTGGGAACAGAGAGGCTGCGCGTGTGTGATTGTGTGTGTGTGTGTGTGTGTGTGCTTTGTGATTTTTTTTTTTTTTTTTTTCTCCAGGCTGCTAATTTTATCCTACATGGTGCAGTGCTGCAGCCCCGTCTCTCTCCTGTCAGCTCCACTGACCCATGACCCCTCTCCTTTTCAGGGGGGCGTCTCGTCTCCTGGGGCTGGAACGAACACGGAATGTGTGGAGACGGTTCACAAACCGACGTCTTTCGGCCACAGCTGGTTCCCGGTCTCAGACCTCTTCTCATTGGCTGTGGAGCCGGACACTCTATGGCAGTGTGCGCTGCGACAACTGACTCAAGACAAAACTGCACCACTTAAGTAGCACCAGAAGAGCGGGGACATTTATGCGGCATGAGGCAGTCGGAGACTAGAAAAATTGACTTTCTGATTGATGGTGGCTGACTGGTGCTTTGCAAAGCCCACAGACTGTGTGATTATTTTAAGTGCCTTTTGAATATACAGTAACTTTCACCTACCAACAGGCTACCTGAGCTTGAAAAGGTCAGACTTCAAATTGCAGTCATCATAAATGCTACTGTGTGGTTGGACAAAGGCTGAGTTATGTTACATGTGGACAGAGGCCATCATTTCTCTGCCCGGCTCATCACTTTGATGGACATGACTGGGGCCGATGGCTTTGCAGGATATGGCCATGCCGATGGCTCCTGGTCCACCTGCCATGTCTGTCTTCCTGAATGAAGCCGTTATGGATCATGTGAGGGATAGGCTAGGCTGGTGATGTAGCTCTATCTTCCCATGTCAGCAGTTTTATGGCTGTGATCTTGAGTGTCAGAAGGCAGTCAATCTCTGCACTTCACACTGAAAATCTCTGTGATTTACCACGTACACAGTACTGTATTTTTCTTTCTTTGGCAACTGTCCATCACTTATTTATAATCTTGTCAGTGTGCGTCTTATTTTTGGATGTTCTGTTTGTCTCATTTGCACCAGTTTCATACTGTATCCTTCTTTAATCCCTCTTGGGGGAAATTTGTCCGCTGCATTTGACCCAACTTACATATTTATAAGCTGTAAGTGCCCGCAGTGCAGCAGCAGGGACCAGCTGCAGGTCTGAAGCCAGTGCTGTGATCAAGGGCAATGGCAGGATTCAGAATGGCTCATGGATCATATCTTTGTAATTTATTTAATTTTATACTTAAAATAATTTATTTTCTCTTTATGGTTTATGCAAATTAAATATACAGAAGCATTGGTGTCACTTGAATTATGCATAAGTTAAATTAATGTGCTTTTACCTTGTTTAGTTTGAAAAAATAAATCAACACGTTGAAAAATGATAATTTCTGTGTTTTTTTTTATTTATCACTATTTATTGTACAAGCCTGAACTGTATTGGTCAAAAAAGACACAAAAAAAAAATCCCTAAACAACAAACCAATCAAAACGATCACCGAACACCTTATATTGAGATAACTAACCACAAAATACAGTGTTCAAAACACACACTCTGAAGTCTCACGGCACACATTAGTTGCCTCTTAGTTGTGTTATTAATTCCATTTAATGATAACAGCTGTTTTTTTTTGTTGTTTTTTTTTTTAAATTCCCTATTGGACAATGACCAGCACACTGTCCCCTCCCCCCATTTGTGCTCAGATCTATTGGCAGATTCAGATCTGCTGTACCTGACCGCACACAGATCTCAGAAGGTTGTTGGCAGTGCGTTTGCAGTTGTTTGGTAAAAAGTTGGTCCCTTTTCACTAACTTTTCCACACAAACATTGAAGCTGTACTCTGTACTCAATGGCTCTACTTTATGTTTTTAATCGTATGCTCATTGCTTGCCTTTAGAAACTGATCCAGACGGGGGTCCTTATCGTATCTGTGTGCTTTTTGAGCTCTGAACTGATGCTTGTTTTCAATGGCTGCTGACGGATGGCTAATCTAAAACATAATGTGCATTAATTCATCATGTTGGTTAAGCTGTACCAGCATGATGAATGTTACGGAGAATTTGCATAACATAGGCACTTGTCCGGTACAATGTGAATAATGTTTTGGCATTGGTTAGTATTATATACTAATATACCAATTTGCATGTGTGCAGAAAAAGAATAATAATCCAATTCTACATGATTGTCAATTAAAAAGCTTGACAGAATAGAATGAGCGGTGATATGAGTTCATGTGTTTTATACAGTTTATAAGGCGTTACGTAGCTACATATGAGGATATGACAGCATTCAATTAATTAATTAATCAATTAATTATTTGCCAATTCCTAACAGCACACTTATCCATTTTAATGCCTCATTAATACAAGGTAAGAGTGGTGTTTGATTTTTTTTTCTTTGTTTAAGTATGACCCTTTTTTTTTTTCTTTTTTCTTTTTTTAACATTTTTTTTTGTGGATGTTATCTCTTTGATGCCTGAAAACATATAAAAGGAATGTCAAAAGTTCACTGGTGCAAAACAGTGCAAAAAGTCTACAAAGATGTGACCATGACAGTGCAAAGTTAATTATTGTGTTTAGTCTGGCTGACATGACAAGTGACAGGTTTTTTTTTTTGCTGGAGGGGGTGATTGAAATCGGAGCAACATTTTTTTTTCTTTCAACAGAAGAAGCACACAAATATTTGATGATCACTCAAAAACATTGGTACACACAACTTCAGCACACATAAAAGCGTATTTACAGCACTGGCACACACCAAAAATAGGCACACAAATTACAACACAGTAACCAGTCACAGATACTGACCTACATAAGGCTTGACAACAAAACTTCCTCAGTGCTACATCTATGCTGAGTTTGTGATGTACAGGTTGCCACTGTCACACCCATTTAAAAATACTAATACACACAACAATGCTACAGGACTATCAGGTGGGTGATGGGCCGTTATGGGTCATACACATAGTGGTTGGTACACCATGGTTCATAACACAAACTGACTCTGCTGGTTGTCTGCTCCGGTGCTGTCGCTGGGTCTCTATAAACATATAAAAAAAACAATAACAAAAATAAATTATTACACAAATTATGTATAATGGTGGAAATGATGGCGATGATGAATACCTCTGGAGGTGCGGGGAGAGGAGAGGAATGACACTAGCTTGGAGAGTAAAGAAAATGTGCTCCGTTAGTTCCGCATGGTAAACCACCAGGTTTACCATGTATTTCCCATGCTTAGCCAAGGCATCAGACAACGGTGTACTGTCTGTGTGCAGAGGTTGGACTCTGAGTCGGTTAATAAACATGCCTCGATCATGCTGCGCTCTACAGGTTGATGTACAGTAGTTCGGTCATTGTCATGCGTTTGTATACTTTGCGTCATGCTCTCACAGTCACCTCGTTTTTTTATGCTCTCTTTGACCCGGACACAGGTACACAGAGGGTCAAACAGCAGTTGAAAGCACTAGCTATAAGCTAGTGGGAAAGGAAGGATGTATGTATGCATGTGCTGTTGAATAAAAACGGAGTCTAAACGCTCGTTGTGTATAAAATTTATTTCATGCAAGGACTTATATTTACATATTTTATTTGAATACTTTTCTGTTGCATAAATGTAAAATACATGCATTTACCTTTCCCCAAGTAGACCCACATCCCAGACTGTGTCGCATTGTACTTTTTTTTTTTCTCCACTGGAATTGCATGAGCATATAATTCACCTGCATCTCTTCACATCAAATCTTCACAAGGTTTTTTTTTTTTTTTCTTTTTTAAATATATAACGTCCATTAATTACCACAAGAGACATGACTCCAAATGTAAAACTCTGCTCATTCAGAATAAAAACAAAACTTAGATGAGTTGCTATACTTGTATCTTCTTCTAGAAATTAACATTTCTGATTGGTCAACATAATATTTGTTAAAGTGCCCTGAAAGACTTGTGCATAATAATTGGGACAGGATCAATGCATGTAACAGTGACAGTATTGATATTTTAAATCAATAGACGTACAGACTGCAGGAGCCATTGTGACATCTCTGGTTGATCATAACTATTTTGGCTCTTGTCCCCTTTAATGATATTTTGTGCTTTATCATACAAAAATTTTCTTGAGATGGGAATTATAAAGTATTTTCAGCTGTTTTCTGTTCCTTCATGGAGCTATATGTCCCTCAAAAGGTTTAATCCTAGTATGTGTTTGATGGTGTAACATCAATAACCAAGAGGGCATTTTTACTGTGATTGTGGGTACGAGGGTGGTGCAAAAGGTATAAGGTGCACCTTATAAAATAAAGCTTTCATTACACTGTTATGAGCATGGTATAAAGTGTATTGATGCTACACTGGGAGCACTTATGTAATATCATGTCAATTTATTACTCACTTTTACTTTGCCTCACCAGGTATGAAGGCACCGTTGTTTTATAATTCATGAGTCTCGCCTCAATTTAGGCAAGTTAGAAGTTGCTGCAGACTACCGACGCAACTTAAAAATGCGTAACCACCACTAAATATATTTGTATAAAAACAATTTATGCTCATAACAGCATTAGTTGGCTTTATGACAGATTGTTCAAGTTAAATCACACTATTTTAGTTGGAGGCCCCAGTCAAATAAATACAAGAAAATAAATATATGAATTTGGGGAAAGGCAAAGAATGGCAGCTACATAAAAATCTCTGCTATGACTGAGTCTCTTGTAAAGCTGTCTCAAAATGCATAAAAAATGACAAAGCTTTAGAAGCTTTAGAAAGAAAAAGTTGTTGTTTTTTTCTTACAGGTACTGCGATACAGTTAGCTTCTTGTTGAACATAATTTCTCATGCAGTTCATGCAAATGAACAAACAGTTTTAGTTCTGTTGACATTAGATGTATTCATCACTAGTATCAGAGGAATTGTCATCATCTCCATATTGCATTGGACATAATGAACATCATGTTCCTTTTTCTTTTCTTTTTTTTTTTTTTTTGATGGCCACTCAGATAACATTGATTCTTGTCTGGATTGCACTTTCAGAATGATAACGTCTCTACTTTGCAACGTACAAAGCACTTGAGAGGAGTTTCCTTAACAGCTGGCAATGATACCTTTTGGATATGTTTGAAAGCCATGTGTAGTTAATGTCCAGCATATTTCTAGCAGGGGGGGGTACATCTTTTGAAAATTTCTTTCACAAAGTTGTAAAAAGCAGATGAGATAAAGGTTATTGGCAGAAGAGTATGTGAGATCAAAAGCAACAGAGCAACAGGCAATGATGTAAACAGAGGGAAAGAGTGGGGTTAGCCTGTGGTAGAAATACAACAGTGCTTTGTCTGCAACTGAGGTGACCCATGCAGAGTGGCATGTGCCAATGTTTTCTAGTCTACGATATGATGACACACCCAAGGAGAACACTTGGGAAGCTTGAGTATAAGCACAGTTAAGATACAGTTTTCCAGAAAAATAAAAGAAAGAAAAATGAAAGAAAGCAGGAGTGAAGGCAAGTGTAAAAGCAAAATCTGACAGGAAAGATAAGAAGGAGGAGTGTGGACTGGCCTTCCAATGGCATTGTGTCTGCTACTCAACCATGCTACATAATGGATGGGATGGGAGAATGTGAGTGCTGCATTAGACAGGGTGGGCTGCAGGGCAGGGCGGACACTGAGGACACTCCAGAGGCATCCCCGCTCATGCCAGACATGCTGTTAAGGCTCCAAGGCTTTTCATAACCTTCAGTTGAAAAACAGAGAACGTTCTGAGTACACTGCAGCACTGAATCCATGACAAAATGTTTTGGTGTTTCCTCACTGGTAATACTACACCTGTTGCTTTCTTGTTTTTGTCTCCAAAGAAACAGGTCAACACAGACTTGAGACAGATTATTATTCTCCATGCATTGAGTGCATCAGGAGTAGAACAGCATGCACCGGGTGGTACTGGAATGGTTTGGAGTATAACACTATAAAAGATTTTTTGAAAAGGTAGGCACCTCAGGTGGGGAATGTTTCTTAGCTACAGGCAGAATTTCATACTGTACGTCTTTTACTGTCGATGTGCTGGCTGCACACACAGCTGGAGACTAACGTGACCTTCTTACAGGAGATTATTACTAAATAAATAAAATAAAAGCTGTATTTAAAGTGTAAAAATCATTAAATTAGAATTTGGCTCTTAATAATATTAATAATAAATTGGCATTAGCCTTCTTCCATTTGTGTTGTGCTCCTTCACCATACTGATAGCACCCATCAGCAAGACACTTCATGCACCGTTATGGTCAAGAGGAATGTACTCGTAAGTCAGGATCCTGCATGGTATTTATCATTAAAACACATATACATACATGGTACACACATAGCACATAAATACTTTCTTAGGCATGTAGGACAACACATTCTAGATCATATAAATCTTGAAAATAGCTTTCTTACTTGTAAAGAAATAGGGGTATTACATTATGCATGGTATCAAAAAATATATTATGTAGATGTGAACAATTATGGACATTTGTGGTGATTGTGCTCGGCCTGAACAGATGTTGTTGTGATTTGGAATATATACAATTCCTCAAGGGCTGATTGAGGAGAAGCAGCTGCTGTGAAAGCGTGTGAAGTTTGTAATAAGAGGTTTGTAGTTGTGTGTGTGTGTGTGTGTGTGTGTGTGTGTGTGTGTGTGTGTGTTTGTGTGTGTGTGTGTGTGTGTGCCTGTGAGGAACTGAGGTGTAACACTCAGCAAAGAGGCAAAAAGAGCGTGTCCTGTCTACGGTCTACAGGGTGTCAGTGTCTTACGGGGGCCTGTGATTGGCTGTTACTGTACGTACCCCTCCTCACTCTGCCCCCTGTGTGGTTGGGGCGTTCAGCAGTGGTGACCAGGAAGCAGGGCCGCTCTCTCTCAGTGGGGCTGAAGATTTCCTCCGGAGATATGGCCTGGTCTATATGAGGGCAGTCTTCGTTGGCCAGAGCTGCATTAGCTGCCTCACCGTTCAGCTTGGAATCTTGTGAGAAAACAATAAAGAAAACAAAAACAAATGAAAAAAAAAAAAAAAAAAATCTGGTTTCATATACCAGCCTCTTTTTCAGAACTTATCAGCTACATTTTTTAATATATCTTCAGTTTTCACACTGTATGACCTGAATGCACAGAGGGATTAACTTAACCACCGTATGGCTGCTGTCTAATGTTTGCTTTGCACTCTGTTGTTGTATTTGTTTTGGAGCTCAAACCATCAAACATATCTTTGCACTAATGCCACCTGAGGAATTCAAGAGGAAATCAAGTGACTCTACTTCTCTGCTACTACATGTTCTTAACATTACAAATACATGCTGATTACAGACTCTGAGTCTTAAGAGAGAGGAGGAGTGAATCACTGAATTAAGAAGTGCAAAGTCAATAGCAGGATTACTCACGGTCTCTCTATTCTCCTATCCAGAGTAATACACGCTTTCATCACATATTTTATTGATTGTTGTCGGTGGGAAACTCGTTTGTTTAATCTCATGCCTGAACCCTCAGCTGATTGAAGTGTGGGAACAGACAAACAATGAAACAACTGAATAGTGGTGTGGCTGTTTGAGGAGGACAGAGAAGTGATGAGACAACAATTCGCTGGAATAGTTCTCATCGTTCTTTCTTACCTTGAAACTTTATCTCGAAAACGTCGTCATGGGCGATGGGGCTCTGAGGTTGGGAGCTGATGCTTGACTTGCAGAAGTTTGGAGAACCTGGTTGGGGAGCCCGAGGGATATGCCTGTTTTTTTTCTTTGGTAGTTTCTGTTTTGCCATGGCCAGGGAGTAATACATTCCAAAGTTGTTGACAATCACAGGGACGGGCATGGCGATGGTCAGCACACCTGCCAGGGCGCACAGGGCTCCGACCAGCATGCCGGAGGTCGTCTGAGGGTACATGTCTCCATATCCGAGGGTGGTCATGGTCACCACGGCCCACCAGAATCCGATCGGGATGTTCTTGAAGTGCGTGTGCTCACTGGCTCGAGGGTCGTTGGGGTTAGCTCCAATCCGTTCAGCGTAGTAGATCATAGTAGCAAAGATGAGGACACCGAGGGCGAGGAAGATGATGAGGAGCAGGAACTCGTTGGTGCTGGCCCTCAACGTGTGGCCCAGCACCCTCAGTCCCACGAAGTGACGGGTCAGCTTGAAGATACGCAGGATCCGCACAAAGCGCACAACTCTCAGGAAACCCAGCACGTCCTTAGCTGCCTTAGACGAGAGCCCGCTGAGGCCCACCTCCAGGTAGAAGGGCAGGATGGCCACAAAGTCGATGATGTTTAGGGCGTTCCGAATGAAGTCAAATTTATTCGGGCAGAAAGTTATTCGCATTAGAAATTCAAAAGTGAACCACACCACACACACGCCTTCGATGTAGGTGAGGTAGAGCGCAGTCTCAGTCTCCTGGTAGGTGTGCTCCACTGTGATGTTGTCCACCACCTCCAGCTCAGTGCGGTTGATGATGGGGTTGAAGGCCTCGTGGGTCTCCAGACAGAAGGTCGTGATGGATACCAGGATAAAGAAGAGCGAGGCCAGAGCCACCCACTGTGCGGGAAACATATAGGGTGCAGAAAATGAAATAGAGGGGAGAGAGGAGAATGGGCACAGTAATTAATGCAATGTAATCAAGCCGGACGCCCCAGCAGCACTTCTGAGCACGACACAATGCAATTCAATCTATTATCTGAGACAGTGGCATCTGGCTTGACAGCTACAGTGGCAATGAGATGCTCTCTCACTCCGCCCTCTCTCTCTCTCTGCTCTCTATGTGTCTTGATTCAGAGGTGTCATTGTAAAAGGGACAATCAATGCGAGCTCTCCGTTCTCGCTTCTCTCCCCTCCGCTGTATCTCAAGGTCACGGCATTTTCAAGGGTATGCTACAAGCAGAATCACAAAGAGCGAGGCAAGCGGCAGCCGCAGACGGGACATTAGTGTCAATCCTCATGACTAAATTTAGCTGGGGCTCTTCCCTTCAGCACTACAGTAGGTCTTTCCCTACACAAGGTCACGCTGTCCAGATGATGATGATGAACTCTTGGGAATCGTAGTGAGCTGAGAGGCTTGCTGAACTTGCTCGCTGAGGGCACATTTTTATGAGAAACCCATATTTACACTAATGGCAAAAGCGTACTTCAGCCTTCATTGTGTATTGATTAGATGATCACATTTCATCACATTTAGGCTCTGATATTTTTGATGCATACCACATGGGTGTAACAGATACAGTATTTTCTCCTGGGTATTGATTGCAACCCTGTCCTCATGTTATCCTCCTCCCATCGTTCTGCACTGGTTTACAGTGGGTTACAGTTCGTGCACTGTACTGTAGGTTGAATGGGGAGAAGCAGCTATATTTTCAATCTGAAGTCAATAGATCAGAGTCGGTGGACAAACAGCCAGACAGGAAGAGTGGATAGCTACTTAATCATCTTATGAATCACCAAAGTTGGATCAATAGCTGTTTGTTCATGCATGAAGATGTCTTTATTAGAGTAAGTGCGGCTCGGTCGTGCCTCTCAAACTAATGCACAGCATTGTTAAGCAGCTAGGAGGGCTAGTGAATGGCATCAGGGAGTAGTTGGAATGGGGCATGTCTGGGCACGAGGAAGTCGCACATATATTCCACTGAGTGCAGTGTGTCACTAAGGCAGGCATGCAGCGCGAGATGGAAGACAGGCCCTCATCATATCATCTCATCACTGGCAATTCATCGCATTTTGCTGAGGAAATCACTGCTGCTTATGGCTGTCTGCTTCCTATCCATGTTAGTGCGATGGTCCAGACCCCTGTACAGCACGCTGACTTCTGTTCTGTCAGCGGCACTGTCCGCTTTGTTCAGTGACACGACTCACACAGAACAAAGAAAAAGCCAATATTGATGAAGATGGAGATGAAGATGGAGAATGACTGCAATCGATGCACGTGTGGAATGGGTTTGTGGAAAAACACAACATGTTCATCCTTTAGACTTAGAAATAATGTGTGGGCAAAAGGCATATTTGACTTTTAATTCAGTTAAATGCAAAAATACTTAAAAATGGACCTTTGTCAAGTCTTTTGTTGGCCTGAGAGTGATTTTGTGTGTATCTTTGAGACATTAGTACAGTGCATGAGGTGTTGTTGTATTGGATTGCATAATATTGTTTTGTCCACCCCCTCTACAGTATGTACTGCACAAAATAACAAGTACACCCTAGAATATAATACAATACAATTCACCCACAATGAAAACTACTAACTCAACAAATAATAATGATAACAGATTGGAATCAACAGCCAAGGCTGGATCAGCTGGTTTGTGCTGATTTAATTAATTGCAGATTAGTTTGGGAGTGTTTTGTCTACCTTTATCTAAATTTACATGGTGCATATTCCTGAATATATTTCTCTAAATAACCCTGAACAGAAGGTATAGTCATGGCTCAGTTAATCAGACCCTGTCAACCATGCAGTTTCAACAGATATTTTATATTTTAGGTTAACTGACAGTAACAATTAGTCATATTTGTTGAACAAACAATCAACAATGTTGACAATCCCCCAATGACGTGGCTCTAGTTTCTAAAATGAGAACGATTGCTGATTTAGTTGGTTTTTCTATGACTGTAAACTGAGTCTCTTTGTGTTTGGAACTATTAGTCAGACAGGACAAACTGTTTGAATGTGTCAACTCGGGCTGTAGAAAGTCACGAGGGGCATTTTCTTTCTTCCTTGTTCAATTAATCCGAGACAATAATTGTCAGATATGTCGATGATGAAAATAATCCTCAGCTGCAGCCCTAACTGATGGGTGCTCTTGTTATTTTGTCCAGCCTATGTACATGAATTAGCAACAGAGCTGAAAAGTAAACACCACCATCACTGCCAGCACACGTAAGTGTGATAAAGCCTCATTCTTATAATCCACTTTCATGTCGACTGCTGACGCTTCCTGACACACTGGAGCGCTGAACGTTCCACCCTTCAAACTGTTAAACGAACGCTGCATCTTATCAGAGCATCTCTTACAGTAAATTACGTGTCTTTGTGACATTTAGGAACAGTGGGGCCTGGAGGGTGTGATGGACAAAAATTCTTTGCTCCTTATTGCCTAATTCTCACTGTTGTCGTCAAACCACAGGCCTACAGTGATATGCAGTGACAAGGGTTTTCCACTGATGTATCCACTGTGAATGGAGGCTGTAATTAACTCTGAGGCTCAATTCTAATTAATCTTCTTGCCAGTCTTAGTGGACCTCTGTCAATCTGCCCTCTCTGCTTTGTCTTGCTCACTGACAAAAGTAGGACACATCTGAGGAATTTTCTGCTTTGGGAAATTTGCCTCCATGCAGGAAGTGAAATCTTAAAGAGGAGAGTGTGTGCGTTGGTTGAACCACTTTCAGTAATGCTTTCTGTAAGAGTGAGAACATGTCAATACAGTTTACACTTGCTGGATGGGGCCTGATAACTAATTACACCAATCAGTCTGCTACAGCTGTTAAACCAGCGTGCAGCACAGTGGCCTTGGTAGGAGGCAGTGCTCAAAAAACAAAAAACATCAGAAGGTGTAAAGTCATTTCATTGTCACCATCGATAGGCATTGAGCCCAGATGGAAAAGTGCCCATGACCAAGACCAAAAATGTCACTTCTAAGAGCAACCTCATTTTTGCTTGGAGGTCTGCCACTAAACTTCTGGTGCTGCCAAAGATCTGGTTTCCTAAAGTGTTGCTGACCCATTTAACCAAACAGGCTGCCTGGCCAGGGATCTGTGCGCCCTGGAAATATCAATCCAAAGACCTGTGAGAGTCACACTGGGTGTCTTTATCTTCTCCTGTGAGGTAGAGGAGGGTGGGACAGATGATTTGCATGTGAATGATTTTGACAGATGAGGTCTTTGGTTGATTTTTCCTTCCTCCCTTCTCTGTACAGTCACATCCCTAATGTGGAGACCCCTGGGAGAACAATTTCAGTGTCCTCAAAAGCCTTTCTAAACCTCCCAGACCCGTCACTTTTTGTTTCACCATCAAGAGACAAAGGCAGACACATTCCTATCAATGCAGCCCTCAAACCAGCAACCAGTGTGCCTGAGGTAACTCCTAATGAGGTTTCAAATCTTATGTTCAACAGGAAGAACAAAGCCATGGCAAAACATCTTAAAAGCAACTCACCCTTGCATATTTAGAGGAGTAAGGGTCCTCAAACAGAGCCCAAACATACTTCTGCCACCGGCTCCACAGGCTTCCACTCCTGGCATCAGGACAGTCTCCCTGCGCCAGCCTCCTTGTCATTTCATCCACATCATCCTCAGCATGCTCCGGCTCCGGCTCCGGATCATCAGCCGCCAGGTCTAACAGGCCCCCCCCGCCGAAACTATCAAGGGCCTCCTCTGCCTCCCGGTGCTGGCGATAGGTCATCCAGCAGCATGGCTCCACGTCTGTCTCATCAATGCCCCAGAAGGCCAGCTCTTCCTCATAGAGGGGCCCGCAGACATCAGCCGGGCAGTGCAGTTTACCTGTCCTGTAGTAATTAAGGATATGTGCAAAAACGCCAGGGTGGCGGTCGAAGAAAAATTCCTCGATCTTGGCATCGTAGTCGAAGTGGTTGGGTGCATCAGGCTCGGCCAACCAGGACAGGCGGGTGCCAGGTAGAGTGCGCAGGGTGCTGCGGTATGTCTGATGTCTGATCCCTCCCACGTTTATCACAATGCGATCCTTGTCGTCGCTCAGGCCCATTGCGTCCCCTAGGCATTTCTCCAATAAGTTCCCTTCATCGCAAAGGTAAGTCTAGGCGCACCGTGCAACCATGCACAGCAGTGAGCAGACTGAAGGAAACAATTATATAAGGGAAGCAGCGCTCAGAAGCAACCTGTCGTTTCGCAGCAGCTATGAAAGAAAAGCGTGACACGCATCAGGCTACACTCCCTCTAAAGCAACATATTTTCTACAAGAACGTGCCATGCAACTGGGGGGTCATAAACGCGCACAGCTGCCAGACTCACTGGAGGGTATGGAATCGAAATCCAAAACGATTGCAGCCAATGGCATCACATTAAGAATGGACGTCACATCGTCGCTAAATCCAAGATGTCGAGATTAAAGGACAAACGCTGGCAATTTTGCCCCCCGCCAGCAGAAGGAAGCCAGCTCATTGGACTGGCCAAGTTGCGGTGATTGATCAGATCAGTCCTGAGCAGGTTTATGACTTTCACAGCAAGGTGACTGCGGTGGTGCTGAGCGGACAGCGCCTGTCCGGCGGCTCCTGATGGAGGCTCGGCGCTGCTTCAGTCCCTCCTCTGTTGCTGCCTGCAGACTCACCTCCTTCACACCGACGCTCAGCCTGCTCCTTCTCTGCGTCTAACCACTCACTGTACAGCAGGTCTTTGTCTCAGCAGAGAGATGCTCTTCCTGCGCACAGACTTTCCCTTTCACTCGTGCACTGCTGAGGAGAAAACATCCACAGTCTGTTTGCTAAAAGGGAAAATACTGTTTTTTGCGCTGCGTGGTTTAAAAAAAACAGAGATGAGAGGGCGACAAACCTTCTCCAAAAAACGCCCAAACTGCCTGTTATTCACACCGTGCCCAGCTCTTTTCTCACATCAGATGGAGCATGCCCAGTGGAGGACTCTGCCTTTGCTAAAACACGCTGTCAGATTCCCCAATTAAGGCTGTTGAAATGGTCATGGTTGCCCAATTTGTCTTCTTCTCCCTCTCACTTAACGTCGTCGCTCTGGGGGTTACGGTCGGTCAGCGGGGACTCATCGTCTTCACGCACAGCTGGTTGGAGAAGGTGTGACCCTGGAGCCATGAACGCGCAGATCCGCCCATAACATCACAAAGAGTCTGATCATATATCCTCTCACAGCGTCGTGATTTACGGGTGTGAGGATGTAATAATATGGCACATTGTGTGTGTGTGTGTGTGTGTGTGTGTGTGTGTGTGTGTGTGTGTGTGTGTGATCGTGCACTGACAGTGGAGATATTTTGAAACAAAGAGTTTGGAGAGATGATTTTTTTTTTTTTTTTGCGCAACTCTTCGTGCTGCACTTGATGGAATAATTAGCCTTCACCTGTGTTTGATCCGACAGCAGGGGGCGCTGTTGCTCACTAGAAAGTGGGCGATTTTTGTTTGTTCATTCGATCCGAAAAACTTTGCAGCAGATTAAAAATGTGGAAAATTAGACCACAATACAAAGAGCGACTTCAGGAGCGAGTTCTTAGATTTCGGATCCGGATCCAGGGAAATGTATTTCTGAACATTCTCATTGTTGTGTCTTATTTTGCATCTTTTCTCATGAAATACTTTCACTTACTTGAAAAAGAGAAATAAAAATAAAGCGCTGCACATGCAGACCTATGATGTCTTATCACTATGTGTCTTTTTTAAACGTGTTCTATTATTTAAAGGTTGAAGCTTGTTCGTTCTTTCTGCGCCTTTTACGCACGCAAGCGAAACGCGGGGGTGATCCACAGTTTGTCCTACATATGTGAGCATGGCACGTTAATAAACTTGCAGAGGCTCCCTGTTCGCTCTTGCGGATGGGGAGCTTGTTGTTCCCTCTCAGCCTCCTTCTCCTCCTGTCCGCTTCACTTGGTGGGCAGTTCTCCGTCTCGGTTTTCACTCTTGATTATAAAGGAGGAGTTTGCAGCACAGAGGCGCTTACACCCCGACTGGCCTGAATAAACTGAGTCCTCTGGCAGAGACTGTGTGATCCGGGACAGTAGACTGGCCTCACAAACTGTTTGATTTGAGCAAAAGGACGAACAAACTGGCAACATGGCTGTGGCGGGCTGCACGAAATGCATTAAATATATGTTATTTTTCTTTAATTTTATTTTCTGGGTGAGTTGAACTTATTTTACTTTATTTTTTCGCCTTTGGTGTTTGAGTTTTGCTCTCGCACTCTTCCAACTTTCTCTCTTGGTGTTTAAGCGGCCAAACAGCTGCACATTTATGCATCTGTGTAGCGCAGGGCTTAAAGATGATAAAAAGGAAAATCGCACAGGGTTTCCCGCCCTGTTGTATTAATTTTGCTGCTCTGCATTTGAGAGGAGAGCAGCATCAAACGAAGAGACACAGCACTCAAAGTCTTGGCCGGGCAGGAGCTGAAATGCTCTTATTTTCTGCATGACCGAGCACCAGTGCAAGGTGGCTGAAAGAGAGGGAGAGAGGAGCACATCTGACTGGGTGGGCTTCAGTCTTCTCACAGGGATTTTCCTGTTTTTTTGCTCCAGCATGTCTCACATTAGACCAATCATTTCAATGAATTAACTCATACTAATCAGCGACTTCAGACAGGAAGGTCTGATTCCTGATGTTTTGGATGTAAAACTGAGCAAAATGTTCTTCAGTCTTTGGTGATTTCTGGTAATTTCTTGGACTCTGGTTGTCACCAGATTAAATACACATGAAGACATTGAACAGGGTTAACAGAGTTTCTGGGGGAGGGGAGAGCTGTTTTCCCTCTGACATTTCCTTTGTTGGTACCTGGTCACCAGACTGAAGCTTTTGCCTCCAAAGAGCTCAGGAAACATCTCAACCCACAGTACAGTTTTATTATTCATTCATTTGTACATTCAGCATTCAGTCTGATCTCTGCCTGAGTCCATCTTGTTTTCTTAACAAGTGATTCCAGTAAAAAGAGACTTGCCACAGTAGTTTATGCAGAATGCAGCAGTCTGCCTTTTACACCTCATTACATCACATCGGACTTCCTGCAGATGTGTCGTCCACTTTATGTGTCCACTTGTGGCCTTGCGCAGTCAGAATTGGTGACTTGTTTGTGAATTTCCATTTGGTTCGTCTGTACAGAGCCGTCGTCTTTTTTTAGAGTACTAAATCACCATATCCTGGACACGCCGCACTTGATGGAGTGTTTCCTCTGTTAGTTTTGCTGCTGTGCCTGTCATTGTGAAAACTCTGAGTCCTCTCTTCCTCGTTTGCTATTTTTCATGTTGAGGATTCAGTTTCCTGTTTCTTGGAGAACAATGGAGAGCAGTCGTGGCACTACATGTGTAGATACCTTGAAATAAACATTGGCATAACGAAAAAGAGCGTCAGCATGTGAACAATAAGCTGAACCTGATCTGATCCTTCTGGAGTCGTGCTCCATTGGCCTTTCTGTGATAACACTTTTATCAGGATCTTTCTGATTTATCAGACGCGGAGTAGAGGAAAGAGGGAGGGACATAAAGCTGAGCAACAGAGTTCTTGCGTTGGCTTTAAACAGTGCTGTGAGGACAAGGTCTGTGCCACAGGTCACCGAGGTGTCAGGATGTCCTTTCATCACTTCTTTTAAAGGACACCGGACAGTTCACAGAGCTGGACACGCACAGAGAGAAACTAGCAGAAAGGCCTGGACACTGATGTGATCTCAGGAGAGTCCGCCTGATGTCATGACACGCTTTCTTGTCCTCATATAAAAAACACACTGATGGGTCTTTTTCGAAAAGTTAAATATTGATAACTACAGGTTTGTTTTAATATTCATGCTCTCTTCAATATAAGACGTTCTAAATGCCTCTGATCCTCCCTGAGGTTTGACCCAAGTAAAGAAAATAATTAAGACCTTTTTCTGTCTGGGACAGCTGGCCGGAGGTGTGATCTTAGGAGTGGCCCTTTGGCTCCGCCATGACAGTCAAACCAGCAACCTCCTCATACTTCAGTTTGAAGGCCACCAGGCACCAGGCACCTTCTATATCAGTGAGTATCAACATCAGCTGCTGATTCACAATCACTCCAGTGTTTAAATAGCACAACAAATGATTTTGTTCCCTATGCAGAGCTAATGTGAATCTGCATTTTGGAGTTGGTCATCACATATTTTAGCAAAAGTCCAGCCCAGGGACATATTCACCATCATCATCATCATCATCATCATCGTCATTTTATGTTAATGTTTAGATAAACATTATTTTAAAATGGACTTAGACTAGTTGGGAAAGCTGTTTCACCTTTCAATGCTGAATGTCCACTGAGTGTAGTGGCCTCTTTTTTGGCAGGGTTGACCGTAAGCAGGGTTGATAAAAGAACATCTTGTTATATAGTAAAATAAACAATACCACAAACTATGGGCTTAAAAACATACCATAAATGTCAACTACACTCTGTGAGAGTCTCAGCAGAGATAAATTATAGTCTTCACAAAATAAGTATGTATTACAGAGTTACTACAACCCTGATTCCAGAGACGTTGTGACTGTGTTTAAAGTGTAAATGCAGAATGGAACCATTTCCAAATGAACTGTGTTTAACAACAACAGTTAATGAAGTGTTCCTGAACTCATGTAGTAATATCCTTCATACAAGCGTGTGACCGCCTGAGCCTTTCCAGGATGCTCCTTTCATACCCAACCATGACACTATCACCTGTTACCAATCAACCTGTTTACCTGTGGAATGATCCAAACAGGTGTTTTTGGAGCGTTCCACTATTCTCCCAGTATTTAGTTGCTCCTGTCCCAACGTGCTGCTGACATCAAATTCAGAATAAGCATATATTTACAAAAATCAGTGAAGTTGATGAGGTAATGATGTGTAACATTAAATTTATTGTCTTTGTACTGTTTTCAATCGAGTATGTGTCAAAAATGATTAGCAAATGATCCCACTCTGTTTTATTTAAGCTTTGCACAGCGTTACACACTTTTCTAGAATCGGGGTTGTAAATGAATTTGTCCTCGTTAATTTCTTCACCTTCTATAAATTGCTTAATCATCACCATGCGCCCGTCCTACTCCCTCATCAGCGTTCGCCGTGTGTTGTACTCCGCATTCCTTCTTCTCCACATCACAGGAAGCTCACTGAGTGATGAAAGTTAACTAATTCACAGAAATACCTGTCGTTCACACTCAGCTGGGACCGTGTGTAGGTCCAGAAATAGCAGGAGTGGTGTGACCTCTAAGAGAAGAGCAGGAAACAGGACCTGCGTAAATCCGCAGCACGACTACACCTCGCTGTTTATCCTCAGATGTCACTCTGACACTGATTGCCACATACTGATGATGTTCTCTAGCTCAGATAAATATACATATTTATGACTTCAAAAAGTCTGAGTTGCAGGTTCTTTCAGGAGAAAGGCCAGATGCTTCAGACAGATGTTGAGACATATGTTGGGCTCTGAGAAAACCAACGGTCCGTGAGCACGGTGCACAAATGAAGCCATTGTGTTCCTTCTGTCACTTCGCACTTTGAAGTATTTGATCATTCAAGGAGTTTTGTTTTAATGCAGCGTAGCCTGCTTTCAGTATATCTTTGTAAAGTGAGTCCAGCCAAATCACAGAATCAGGAGTATGTGCCTCAGGTTGTGCTCACTGCATGAACAAAAGTCATAAATCTCCATCATTGCCCTCAGCAGTCCACAGATTGGCACTAAAACCTACAATACATGATATGATTTAAACATTTCAAAGGTCCATCGTCTGGGTTTGTTGTGGCGGTGAACTCAAGTGAGCCCACTAATTTACATTTGGGCTCCTGCTGTTCTCCCATACTTACTCCTCAGTAAGTATACAGAACGAATAAAAACCCGTGCTTTTTATAGAAGGAAGGCACACTCATGATTTTAAAGGCAGGGCGGCAAGAGGGGCCCACCCAGGCGAGATCAAGGGAATGTTTCTTTTTTTCTCCTCCCTTGAACATACGCCCTTGCATAATTCAAATAACCTTGTACATCTGCACATTACCCCTCAAATTAGAGTCTGGAGTGGATGTTTTTGGCGTGCTGGCACACCAAAGTGGTATTTATGTAAGGCTGAAAATACACGTTCTCCTACCTCTCAACCAGTGCCTGGAATCATGACTGGTGGCAGTTGTCAGTAGTCTGGTCTGGTTAGTGCTACAGCCTCTCAAACTGTAGGAGATATAGTAAGTGTGACAGATTTTGTTTTTCAGTCGCTTTACACTGTATGTATAATGCAGAGCCTCGGCCCGAACAGCTTTTCTGCTCGATTTTAAAGTTGAAATAAAACTGCATGTGCATATCACTGTCCACAAAGAGAAAGTACTCGCTGGAAGCCTCACAGCTACCGAAACCTGCTCTGTTGCTACTTTAACCACTTTGTCTAAACAGGAAATTTCTAACATCTCCCACATGAAAATGACAATAGACAAAGATCTTTGGGGTTTTAAAGTCTTCTAAAATCTGATTCTCTCTCAGTCAGTAAATGAGAGGGCTGCTTTCTGCTGTTGCTTTTGGACTAACAGTTCAACTGTCAGTGCTACTGCTCTCAGTGCAGCTGACCGGCTGTGGCTCCAGCTTCATATTTAGCATACAGACATAAGAGCAGTATCAATCTTCTCATCTAAGGTTTAAAATGCTGTCCTGCTCACAGACCGAGTGATACTTCTCCTATTTATAGTGCACAGTCCTCAATTATCCCTACATTGTGAATCATCTCGACGCTAATGCGCTGTGTGCTGCAAGCTTTAACTTTGTATTTCTAATATTCACTGCAGGAGGTTAGCTGCTAAAGATACTATGCATGCATGCTCTGCTCCATTTTGCTCCAACTCTTTCTGTTAACAAGATGACAGGAGGAGGAAATGTCTATATGGAGCCTTTTTAATCATTAATCGTCGCTAGGTTCATTTCAGTTCATCTGTGTCATGCTCCGACACCGTCAACATGGCTTCCCAGCTCTCTTTTTAAGATACTGGATGAGAAAAGAAGAAGAGAAGTCCAAGTGGGGCTTTTAGCCGGTCTTCACCTCCCCTTTTCCCCCCTCTGGAGATTACACAGGGAGACAAGAAATAAATGAACTTCCCCGGTGGTATAAAATTGCCTGTCTCCCTTAAAGTCTCAATGGCCTTCAAACCTCAAAGGGTGTTGTCATAGTAATGGAAGGCAGTGGAAATAATGCCTGCTTTGCCGCATTGCAAACATCAAGTCCTGAAAGAGAAAGAGAGAGAGTGAGAGGGAGGGGAGGTGGGGTGAAAGAGGAGGGTGTGGAGTTGAGGCAGAGAGAAACAGAGGGAGTGTAGATGGAAGTGTGTGGAAGGCTTGTGCGTGATCTGCGAGGTACAGTGAGAGGCCTGCAGACGTAACAGAGTCAGAGTCTCTTACTGGGTCTGTCTGTCCCCTTTTAGACCACTCTGTCAGGCCACATTAGAGGCTGCGTGTGTTTTATCCGCAGGTGTGTAAGAATAGAAAACCCAAAAGCAGACTGCTCCAAGATCGTTTTGCTAAAAGCAGTGGTGGAGGAAGTTTTCACATGTTTTATTTGAGGAAAATACACTATTTTATACACTGTGAGGTAGTTTGTTTCAGTGGTTCCCAGCCTAACAGTCCGGCCCCCTGCAGAGTGTCACAAGATAAATCTGAGGGGTCATGAGATAGTTACTGGGGTGGGAAAGAAAGTGCTGCCACATAAATTTGTAGTTTGGACATTTCTCTAATCTTTGCTTTGTTTGTGAAATATTGGATCATTTGAGCTCGTTGGGTCTCAAACCAGCTGGGAAATCTCTGTTTGGTGGAACAACGAACAAAGTCAGACATGTCTGAAACGTGACAAGGGGCCCCAAGTAGCTTTTTTGTAACAGGGAACCAGCCAAAACTCTTGGGAACCACCGGTGTAATCTTTAGCATTATATTTTGGATTGTACTTTATAAGCTTATAATGTGTTTTATGATGTAAAAACCTAATCTGAAAAGTAACTAGTAACTGTACCTGTTAGGTTCCAAAGTTTCCATATTTCCCTGAAATCAAAATATAAAGTAACATGAAATGAAAGTAATCAAGGGAAGTACAAGCACCTCAAAATTATTCTTGAATAAATATATTCCTTTACCTTCAACCACTGACAAAAAGTATTTTATTTTTAAGGAGTTTTGGCGTTACAGTTACAGTTATTCTGTTGCTGAGCTAAAGGTTGTTGTGCATCTGCTGAGGATGGATTGAAGTTATTAGATTATTCTAAAACACGCTACAGCTTCTCTGAAACATAATCTCCTTCTGGCAATTTATTTAAGGGCAGTTACAGTATAAGGTGTTAGTATCAAGGTTATTGATGCTGATTAATTCCTGCTGGCGTGGAGCCACCCAACCTTTAACCAGCGCTTCCTGTAATCACGCTGATGACAACAAGCAGAGCCCCATTACAGGCTACACATTAAAACAGAAGGGTTGTTCAGGCTTGACCGGAGAGGCAGCAGCTGACAAAAAACAACTCAAGGTCCACTGAGTAGCGGTTCTGGAGCTTTCAGTCATATCACATGAACCACAAAATACAGAAATGCAAGATGTTCTCAAAGTGTGCAGCAGAAAAAGACCCTTCCCATGAAAATGAAGCAAACTCTATCTGCAAATGCTCCACTGACAAATCTCATGTATGTCAGTGTATTAAAGGGGAACCCACCAATGCTGCCATTTTTCCTGATAATTCTTCCACCACTGCTTATAACAAAATAATCAGAACTATGAGTGTATTTTCTCACAGCTTTAACAACTTTTTGACTGTTTAACTGCAGTCTTCATATCACGCTTCTTTGTACTTAATCAAACTCACCATGCAGCTCGTACAGTAGATTTTTGTCACCTTTACTCTGCGCAGAACATTTTCCTTTAAGCTGCATGTTGGCCGACCTCTGCTGTAACCGGAGCTTTATTGCTATTCATTGACTTTTTCCAACAACAGGACTGCCCCCACTGAAACCTGTTGAACACTTCTTTTTGCCATTTAAAGTCATGGAAAATGTCATGGATAATGGCCGATTGTTGATTTTTGATTATATTTTTCAAACACTGTTGGAGTAGAGGAGTAGATTCCCCTTCGTATCAGTTTAATCGTACAAAGATGTGTGTGTGCGTAAGTGGATGGGTGTCTTTGTATTCACATGGTTCCCTCTGTTTCCTGGGGAAGGATAATGCTCAGGGTCAGGGGTCAGGGGTCAGAGCAGAGGGGGGTTGGGGGGTAGTCTGGAAGGCATTTCCTGGCCTGACAGCTGAACAGAGTCAGCTCCTGCCTCTCTCTCAGGATCTGGGGGCTGTTTATTTCCAGGATGTCAATAATGTCATGTCATCCTACAGGGAAGCCAAGAGAAACATCCAGGAAGTCCATTACCAAACAATGTGTGGATCAATGACTGGGCAGCCGGCACACAGTGCTCTGACACTGCTGCCCCCTAGTGGTGCTAAGGACACAACGCCGCCATGATGGAGTACATTTCTTGTGTGACGGTCAGTCTCCTGCTGTCTCTGTGTTTGCAGGTGTGTACATACTGATAGCTGTTGGGGCTGTGATGATGCTTGTGGGTTTCCTCGGATGTTACGGTGCCATTCAGGAATCTCAGTGCCTGCTCGGGACAGTGAGTGTCTTTCTGTTTGACTTTCATCCAGCAGGAGCTCTTTTTCTGTTTACATTCATTTGACTCTTTAAGTTTAAAATGATTTTCTTCATTTTCTTTCTTTAGTTCTTCTTCTTTTTGATCATCCTCTTCGCTTGTGAAGTGGCTGCAGCCATCTGGGGTTTCATGAACAGGGACACAGTAAGCAACACGCACACAAACACACACACACACACACACACACACACACACACACACACACACAAGCCTGCATTTCACTGTAAGGCTGCACGTTTGTGCATTGATTTTCCATCTGTGCTCTGGTGTAACTGCTCTGTTTGTGGCCGTGTCTCTAAAACAACTCCCGGCTGTCCACAGATCTCCAAAGAACTGATCAACTTCTACGACTCTGCGTACATCAAGGCCGTGGACGTCTCGGGGTCTCCCAGTAAAGACGCCGCCATCAAGGTGCTGGATGTTTTCCACAATACGGTACGTCAGGGTGGGAACTCAACCAGTTGTTGAAGAAGTGTCAGAAGTCTGATCGTATATTTTGTTAAGTGACCTCTTGTTTCTGCTCCTCTCTCCTCCAGCTTGACTGCTGTGGTAAAGGAGACGACACCGCTCTCTTCAAACAAGTCGTCGGTACTTTGTGTCCCAGAAAGTCTCCAGAGGACTTTCAGAAATCTCAGGTACAAACTGTTTCTTACAAAAATTCACAATGAACACGTTACCTGTACGATACCAGATACAGAATATATCAGCATCTTTAGAGGGACAAACACAAATTTCAGGTTTTATGAAATTGTCTCTGCATTGATTAAATCCAGCTTGTAATCAAAGACTAAACAAATACAGCCGAATGAGAGACGGCAATATGACAACATACATCTGTATCCTATAGCACAGACGCATTACTGGGTTAACTTTAGCAGCACCAATGGGTTGTTTTTACCCAGGGTTAGTGTTGTTTTTTATATAAGTGTTGGGCTATTGTCTCAAACTAAAAATATGGTTATTTTGACCCAGCTCAAGGTTCAAGGTTCAGTTTAATTGCCATTATACAACACAGGAATGCAGGAGCAGCCCCCTCCACACAGAGAAAATGTACAGAGAGATATTCACATGATTAAATTAGAATAAAAGTAAAATAGACAAGAGTATGCAGAAGTAGCACTAAAGGAAGACATAAAAATAAGTGTTATATACATACTGTATATATACTCTATGTGTATATATATATATATGCACACTCACAAACACACGCATAGACACATATGCACACAAACAATACATAGAGTACATTGTTGACTCATTTGTAAATGACTGCATTCTGTCACAATTTTTTTGGAATCACAGCTGTATTTATAGATAATAGAAAATTAATTATTCAGAGCTGTGCGGTCAGAGGCAGCTGATATTCAGCACCTTGTTTTGACAGCAGACCCGGCTCTCCATTACATGCCATCCATTACACTGTGCGGTGAGTGTGAAGAGTGAAATATTCCCATCTTTGTTCTGCCTCTCTCTCCTCCCAGAGCTGTCACGATAAACTGATCGAGCTGTTCTCCGAGAAGCTCTACCTGATTGGTCTGGCTGCTCTGGTGGTTGCTGTCATCATGGTGAGCGTCAGATTGAAAATATGGATGTGTATTTCACGCGGCAGCCTCGCGACGTGGCCGCAGAAGCTCCTGCTCTTATCAGCTGTGATAAGGACGCAGGTGCTTGAATAGAAGACTTATTGAATTAAACCACTCTGTCCTTCTTCCCATTTAGATCTTCGAGATGATCTTCACCATGGTGCTCTGTTGTGGGATCCGTAACAGCCCTGGGGTGTACTAAGAGTCCCATCAGTCCACATCAACCTGTCACGGAGTATTTTATTATGTGTTTCTATGCATCAGCTCCCCTTCCTTATGATTATGACATAACAAGTTGGATCTCTCTCTTTTTAGTTTAGATTAGAAAACATCTTATTTTTTTTAAATATTGCTAATTCATCAACGCTTCCTTACACAATAATTAAGCTTCTCTCAGTCAGGTGTTCTTTATTTATCATACAACATTTATACATGAATATTTTCTACATGTTGTGAAAAGTCATTGAACTTAATGCTGTTTTTATGGATGTATAAATTGTATATATACTTGTCATGTGTTAATAACACGTAGGAGAGTCCATGTATTCCCTGATCGATTGTTTGTGATGCATGTTGCTGCAGTGTTACAGTGTTATAATATAATTTAAGCAGCAGGGTTTAGCAGGTTTAGTCTTACTCAAATGATTATCAGGATGACGACTTAATCTGTGTTTTTGTAGTCGACTGTGTGTCTCATCTTTGTGCCTAATGAACCACCTTCATGCTGTCTTTCCTTCATTAACCTGTGAAACATCCACCCTTAAATAATGACCAAATCAAATAAGTCTCCTTACTCCACCTGTTTTAATAATGCTAATAAATTGTGTCATCTCCCTTTTTTGGGTGGAGCACAGGCTACGTCAGTGTTTCCCCACCTTTTCTTTTTACTTGTGGCTCCTTAAGATGATGCAATTTCTCGATCCTCCAAACATGTGAGTAGTTCGATCAGACAGGTGTTTTTCACCTCTCAGATGATTTCATTTCAGTATTTTTTAGAGTTCTGGAGAGGTGAAACTGAAAGAGAAAAGCAAGGAGAATAAATGTGTGTATCCACATGAGATCAGTGAGATCGAGTTTTTTCTCAATTTCCACCTGAGCATCTTGTGACCCCTTGAAGGTTGTAGCTCCTGGGTTAGGAATCACTGCACTTCACAGCTGAGTTAAAAATACAAAACATTTCACCGCTTCATGCATTGATCCAAGTCTAAGTCATCCATCATAATAATCTAAATCCTCAATTAAAATGTCTTGTTAGACACACACTGGATCTCTATTTTACAGAAAGATACTGAATCTGTACAACAATCTCTTTCCCCCCTCTGACAGTTCACGTACTTCACACCTTCCCACAGGCCTACAGTAGTTGCCATGTGTCACCACAGGGAGGCAGTGTGACATAAACACCGCTTTTGTTCAATCAGCACAATCTGTCCCAGTGCAGCGCAGTTGAATACATTAAAAACTGAACCGACCTGTATTTCTGGCACCGTGGCAGCAGACACACCCAGGACACGCACTGTTTGTCCTGGCAACAGGTTTATTTTTCTCATCAGAGGACACAGCGTGTATGATGTCACCAGTGACAAAGTTGAAATCCCACACACGTTCCCTTACATCTTCATGACGCATAATTGGTGGCTAGATATTTTGAGGAACCTTGTAGAATCAAACAACAACACAGTGGCTGTGGTTTCTGGACAAAACACACAAAGTAAATGCAACACAATACATGAAAGGAGACTTTCTCCTGCTTTCTCGGTGACTTCTGTTTCCCCTCTTTATTCTTTGCCTGACTTAATATTACAAACACCTCTCAGTACAACACAATGAAAGCCAGCAGCAGTACAAAGTGCAACTTCCAAAATGACCATAAAGTTGAATCAACACCTCTCTTAAATGTTTCAACAAAAGTGAACATTATAACCATTATGAAGGCAGGCTTTGCTGCAGGAGTGGTGTAGTACAGTGTGTTAGTTTAGGCTGATGTAGCTAATAAATTGGAAACTGACTTCACATTTGAATTAAGGTTTTCAGTAGAGTCTACCATACGTGGTGATTCATATCTACAAAGGACCCCTAAATTAATCTCTGTATAATATTATTTTTATATACATATGTATCAGTATCTGTCAATATCTAGCTGATTTTTCTGTTTTCTTGGTTTTGGCTTCGCTCTTAATGCGACAGTAAACACTGTTGTGTGCTGAACAAATGACAACAAGCCCCTTCCCTGTTTCAATATGACAATGTCCCCGTGCACAAAGCCAGGTCCATGCAGACATGGTTTTCTCAGACTGATGTGAAAGCGCTGACCTCAACCCTGTCCAACACCTCTGGAATGAACTGGAACACAGGCTGAGAGTCAGGTCTTATCACCGAGCATCAGCGCCCGACTCACTAATGAACAAATGTGAACGATTCCCTGCAGCCAGGTTCACAAATCTGCTCTCAAGTCTTCCCAGCAGAGTAGGGGCTGTTACAGCAGCATATTAATGCCCAAGGCTGTGTAATGAATACTCATCAATCGCATATGGGCTGTAAATTTTGGGGTCATATTTGATTCAGTATTGAAGTTTGGCAAATGAGATAAATCAAGTTGTCAAATCAAGACTCAGTCAGCTCCAAACTCGATCAGCTGCCTGGACCTCTTACCTGGAGAAACACCTTTATCTCCACCTGATTACTTCAACTCTTTACATTTTGGCATCAATTCTCTCATTTCCAACTAGTTAAAAATGCAGCAGTGAGGTCTTAACACAAACGTGCTGTTTGGGGTCCTGGAGGCCCCGGGCCAAATTTCAAACAAATGTAATTGAAGGTCTAACAAGCAGATAGACCTGTCTGCGGTCTAATTAACTCCAAACACAAGTAATGTCACTGTGTAGGATAGCATACTGTACATTTGGCTGTCTGTGAATGATGTTTTGACAGACATATGCTTTCACTCTCACTGCTGTCAGGAAGCTGACTTGAACAAAGAGCTCTAAAAGCCTACTGGGTGCTACCTGCTCAGGATTACAGACCACGTTAACGATGAGCTGGTGCACATATTGGAGCGTCACTGCTGATCTGCTGTGGCGGGAGGCTTTGGACAGGAGTGTGACTAACATGTTCACGTTCAGAGTTTAAACCAACAGCATCATCTGAGAGTGCTGGTTCACCTGCAAAACATCTCTTTCAGTCTGAGGGTGAGTATGAGGTGTCACATGTCACATGTCTGCTGCTATCATTTCTGATGAAATCTAAGTGTTTGCATCTCCTTCTGCATGTGCCGAGTGAACGTGTGAACATTTTTTATTATTATGTTATTATGTAATAATAGGTCAAATTGACGTCTTTAAATTATTTCTTTTTTGCCAAACTAACCATCCAAAACCCAAAGACTCTTCATTTACTGTCATAAATGACAAGGAAAAGCAGCAAATCCTTACATTTAACAAGCTGGAACCAGAAAATGTTAATTACTCGATTATAAAAATACAGCAAATGGTGATTAATTTTCCTTCGATCGACTAATCGACTAATCGCTGCAGCTCTATTTTTATTGTGCGTTTATTTTTATGATTTTTTCGATGTTTAGCTTTAGTTTAGATGCTTTTTGGCACGTAGCGTAGTTTCAGAGATTACCACAGTCAGACAGTTGACGCATGAAACAGTAGGCAGAGCAAGGTTGTCACTCTCGCTCTCATGCAATCACTCTCTCTGACGCGCACACACACACACACACACACACACACACACACACACACATTGCCCTGAGTCAATACGCTTTAGGCTGATTCCTGTCACTCAGTTCCTCTGAGCTGGGCTGGGATTTCAGTAATACAGCTGTACAGATCCTCCACTGCAATGATTAAGTGAGTCATCTATGAAATGTTGCAACATCCTTAAAAAAAATCAGATGATGTCTTATCACACACTGTAAATGAAATGTTTTTGTGCAAATTTACACTACAAAAACCTCAACCTCACATCCCATGAAGACTCTCCTCTTGGGTCGAAAAGCTCCAGTGCAACTAAACAGCAAAATGTGCTTTGTGCTTCGAGTTTCCTCCTGTTTCTGTTCAGTGCATCACAGTCAGACTGTCTGCAGCCATCATCTGTTCACGCCCAATGGAGTCATACTCCTCTTTGACTCATCTCTTTGTTTTGTGTATGCCCAGCATTTACCTGTAATGGATAAAAGAGAACTGTCATCTACAGGGCGGCGTCTGTGAATATAACTTGTTATACGTTTTAATATTCCACCAGATCTGATCACCTGCATAGACGAGCAGGTGCACCACAGCGGAGAGCAGAGCATCTACATTCAACCCAGCTTCAATGGTAATGGTGAGTAAAAATACATTTCCATCTATTTCACCGCTGTTTGGATTATAAAGTAACGCCACCGTGTGAGAATCACTGCGTGTGAAGCTGTGATTGACTATTTCTACTCAAAAAATATACCAACAAAGGCGAAGTCAGTGTGAACAGATTTGGAGTGAATGTGAAGAAATATTTGCACAAGTGGAAGATGGTTTCTCAGGTAAAGAGGAGCAGAGGAAGGAGAAGGCAAACTGTCCAGCTTCTATAGATCCACTGCATCCAGTTCAGTGTAAACCTATTGACTTTGATCTGCTTTGGAGAAATGAAATCCGCTGCTCTCCCCAAGGGGAAACGATTGAATAAACTTTAGAAGCCTGCCACTCATCTCCTTTTTGTCCTCAAATGCATCTAAACAAAGGGAGGCAGTCATTAATCCAGGAAACAAAGCACTTAGAGCGGTGATGTTTATTCTTACATTAATCCATTTGGATAGACATGTTTATTCTGCTGTCAACAGTGATTTTTCTTACCTTGCTACCTGTACCCAGACAGGTAAGATACCACAGACATGCATCATGGAACATGTACTCTGTGCTGCTTCATATTGCTTTCGTATTGGCAGCGGTTACTCATAGTTGCTAAGCTGAAATAAAACAAACC
Source organism: Chaetodon auriga (assembly GCF_051107435.1). Lineage (NCBI taxonomy): Eukaryota > Metazoa > Chordata > Actinopteri > Chaetodontiformes > Chaetodontidae > Chaetodon > Chaetodon auriga. The sequence goes on along the minus strand of NC_135079.1, from coordinate 10,607,957 downwards.
AGATAAAACTTAGGTGTGGCTCCATCTTAATAATAGAGTAAGACTGTGACACACCTTGTAACAGTCCTCCATTCATGCTTCCCGTCAGTTGCAAGACTGAACTTAAAATCATATCAGTTTGTGGAAACGTCACAGACAAAGCTCAGCAGGAGATCACAGGCCTTTACTGCTGCACACTGACTCATTAAGTCTATGGGATATACATGTATTAAGCTTGTGATTACAGATTCAAAAAGAGCAGAAATATCCACTGATCAAGTGGCAGTATCACTGTACAAAAACCACATGTTACTACATGTAGATAAAACTTGTTCTCTCTTTGTCTTGTTGATCCAAGAATGAACAAATTACAGCAGAAACTATATGAAGCTTTTAGTGTTCAGAGTGTCACAGATCAGTTCTGATCAACTTAGTTTTGCACAGGATCGCACTATATTGTCAAGTGTTGTTTTTACTTGGTCTTCTCTCTTTTTGGGGTGAAGAGGGGACGAAATAACTTATGTGGTTTTATTGGTTGAGTGGATTTCTCAGACTCGGTGCATCCTCCATGGCACAAAACTCTCTGTAATAATAATAATCATATATATCATGTCACTGAATTAGAATCAGTGACTCATTAATGTATTCATCACTTTAACGTTGCAGCAGGTAAAGGTGCAGCTAATTTCATTTACTTATCTAAGATAACCTAAAATAATATACCACAATTTATCTGTTGATTTACATCTTGTATTCATAATCTGAATCTGCAAGGTAACTAGAGTCTAATAAATCTAAGTCTAAAGTATAAAGTAGTGAAACATTGAAATACTCAAGTACAGCACTTTGTTACATTAAACCGCTGTAACAACAGTTTTTCAACACTCGATTTGTGGCATCATAGTGTTAATGAATTATGCTAACTTTAGACTTAAAGTGTGTCCTGTCACATTTAACCTCATTATTACTTTGAGTTTGACCTCACTGACATTAATGGCAGCACTGAAGGACTGACAGCTGTTTCACCTGGTTTGACCACACTGTCGCTTTCACTCTTTACACCAGTTATAGGACGACTCTTTGTTTGTGTTTTAATGCTCATAATACATAACTGTGCTGTAAATAACATGAAATCAAAAATCCAGCTTAATGTTACATTCAAGTCTATTTTAATGTTTTTTAAAAGCCTACAAGGTCTGAGGAGATATATTAAAATAGTTCTTTGTAGTCAAGAAAAACAAATACACAACACAGAGGGAGAGGCTAACTATAAAAACATTGCATATATAGCAGAAAAGAAAACAAATCAGTGTGCCTCCACCTCATCTCACCTGTATTCAAGAAGTACTGAGAGCTCGAGTAAAAGTAGCAACACTGCAGTACAAAAATCATCCAACATAAGTTAAAGTTCTGCATTGAAAGTATTACTTAGGTATCTCAGTATTATCAGCAGAATGTACTTAAAGTATCAAAAAAAAAAAAAAAAAAAAAAAAAAATACAGAATGTAGACCCTATTTTTGAATATATTTATTTTAGTGGATTACAGTTACTGATGCGTTTAGGTGTAAGAAGCAATTCAGTGGCTTTAACTACTTTCTATACTGTCGAGTAGTTTAACAGTGCATCATGTTTTATAAGCTTATTGTGTGCTTTGTATGTAAAATCTCAACCTACAAAGTACCTGGAAAGTAAAGGTGTACAATGAAAATGGCAGAACAAAAATGTAAATATTTCCCCCTGAACTGGAGAAGAAGTATAATGTATGTAATGGAAGTACATTTTTAAAAACTATACTTTGTACAGTATTTGAGTAAATATACGTAGTTACATTCGTCCGAAGACTTCAGGTGGTGTTTTAAAATGAAATGAAGCTCATGAAAGGAGAAAAAACAGGAATTAAAGAAAACGCGTTTTCTGCTATGTTCCCAAACTCTCTGTACCATGTTTTAAAAAAAAAATCTGGAAAGAGTCTGACTCAAGCAACAGCGCAGTGAGATTCTTATCGAAAAGAAAACCAGCTCACCTGTGAGTCACTTACAGGAGACAGGGCAAGTAGAGGCATGCGTAAAACGTGAGTGTGGAGACGGTGTGGAGACGTTTTCGAGGGCAGAAAGTGGCCATTTGAAAGCTACTGGACGGACAAGACTTACAAACACGGACACTGAGCAAAACTGTCCAGAAGCTGGCAGTGATGCAACGCCCAGGGTGCAAACTTCTGTAAAACCTCGAGGCAGCAGAAGAAGAAGAGCACCTGTGACTCAGGTACTCTGGTATCGGCTCACTGAGGCTCCACCTCCTGGCGCGCGGCTCCGCTCGCTCCGCGCACCTCCCTGCGCGCTCTGCACACTCTTTCAGCTGCGCACACGGTCTGTCCGCACCAGTGGCTCGTCCGGACGCTCAGACTTGCGTCTCGTTCTTTAACTTGTCACCATGAGTACCATGGCTTCAGAGAACGTTTTTCTATCCGCTTTACAGCCAAACAGCTCAGTCACCACCTACGGGCTCCCGTCTGAAATCCATGTCGGGAACGGGGGCTCCGTGACGGACGAGATGGCCAAAGTCCGGCGCGTCCAGCAGCAGGTCCAGATGAGACTGGCGGAGAAGTCCACACTTCCTCGTCAGAATGGATCAGCCTCGCATTACGCTATGTCAGGTAAACATCAACAAGGCTCTTAACTCACTTTCATATGGATCTATGCCGAGTTCACGTTCTGCTTCATGACAGTAATTCCGTGAAAGGCGCAAAATGAGCGGACGAATGATTTAGGGTCAGGGAGGAGGGACAGTTAAAGATGAAACCACATAAAGTCTCCGCACAGCTACAGGTACAGGTTTAGGTGTGGCTGTCATTGTATGTTGCTGAGTTTATAAACTGTACGCTGTTATCTCACCAGTGTTTCCTTTTATTGAGCCCAAGATTTGGTCTGATGTGGCTTCAGTGGGGCTGTAATAAGAATCAAATACTGAACAAGTCATACAGCAAAACTGTCCAAAACTGTTCCTCTTTATATTTTCAAAAAGTAAAACCCCTCAAAGGTTCATTTTCCCTTTTTGGGAGTCCGCTGAATATTTTCTCCAGTGATGGATCCATCGTTTGGTCCATAGATTGTCAGAAAATAGTTTCCAGAGCCCCCAGTGATGTTTTCAAACATCTTGTTTCATCATATTTGTCAGTTTAACAGTCAAAAGGATTCGGTTTATGCTTAAAGAAGACAAAGAACAGCAGAAAATATTCATGAATTTATGTAAAAGAAAGTGCTAAAATCATGAATATAATTTCAAAAGAATGGACGATTAGTTTCCAGGTCATCTGCTCATTTCTTTTTGTTTTACTAGAACCAACATCGTAGTTCCTCTAAGTGACTCAGGTCAGTGGAGGAGCTTTTACTTTCAAGTGGAAGAGTGTGCATGTATTAATATGCCTAGTGTGTGTGTGTGTGTTGTGCTTTTGTGCACACTTGTCCTTGCTGCATTCCTGCAGACTCGTCAGCCCGTCAGGGAGTTTGTCCATTCAGCTGCTCTGCAGGTTTGTAGCAGACAAACCTGAGCTGAAGCCTCATGCAGCGGCCACCTTACAGTCCTATGTGTCGTGTACCTGCACATGAGAAAGGGTTAATGTGTAACAGGCCCAAACAAGCGCTGCTTTCATGAACCTCCCTGATAGCAGACTAAGGTGAAAGCCGCCCTCTGTGGGATTGGGTTTCAGGTCTTACTCAGCTTGAAGAGGTGAGGGTTCATGAGATACCTGGGAGATGACAGTGTCGTGAGAACCAGCTGTTGTGTTGGTCAAAAAAGTGGCGTTGTCAAAAGGTGTCTGTCTGAGCCGCTTTGGCACACAGACAGTCAAGGTGGAATTGTTATGTAAGCAGTGGTGAGGCTCCCACAGGGGCAATATATAAGGTTTCCAGGAGAGCTGGTAATTAGTTTACTAGATTGTTACAACATGTTTTAATGCTTTGTTGAGGTTAAGGAGCTGATATAGAGTCAAGTGAGGAGCTACACATGGACGCAGTCTTGTGTTGTTCCTGAAATCGGGTGACTAAAACCTCTGCACCTGCTTGCTGCTGCTTGATTCACAAAGACATTCCTTCACGTCCCATAATTCACCGTGTTCCCCCAAACTACAGACAGCAGCTCGATGCCAGGTCCTTGTTTATATGGCCTCTAAAAGAAGAGTCTCTTTCTCACTCTTCTAGTTTCAGTATTTCCCTGAGGCGACAACATCACCTGCCTCAACAGACAAACATACTGTATGTGTCATTTTTAATGGCTAGAATTCAGAGGGACACACAACTCGTCTGCTAAATGGTTCGAGGTAGAAAACTGACAGTTACAGTGGCAAGCACTTTGCAAATGATTATGCCATTTCAGTGGTTTTTGGCTTTCAGATATGGCCACACTGAATGGAAAACTCATCCTGAGTGAGATGTTTTACTCTCCTATCCCTGCCTGTCCTTTGCCCTGGGCTTTGCTGGGAGGAAAAACATACTGTACAGTTGTAAAACGCTGCCACATCATATCCACCCACTTCTGAAACCTGTATGAGAAAGAGAATTCCTTACAGCGCAACAGGGAATGCTGCCATTTCAGTGGTTTTTGGCTTTCGAGGAGCTTGTTATGGATGCACAAGTGCCAATAAAATTAATTTTAAAAAAAAATGAATGCATGAGTGTTCACACAGGGGAATAACACCTGGAGGATTCTGCGAGGAACTCCTCCTCCTCTATATCGAAATGCTGCAACAGCTGCAGTGTATTTAGGGCAATGACTGATTGGTGTGCAGGGATGGACAAGTCTCAGCAGAAAGTGAGCGTGTTTGAAGGCTTTATGAACCTAGTCAATTTTTCAACAGTCAACAGATTGAAAAAAAAAAAAAAGTTCAGTTTCCTCGCTGAGGGAGTTCTCAAGGTGTGTTTTCTCTGTGTTGCAAAGGTGTGTTTTGTTGGGCGTTGCCAGGGTTTGGCTGGGGCTGGGCCAAGGGACGTACTCTGACATTCTCCTCTATACAAACTGGTTTGGTGTGTGTGCGTGCACTGTAAAAATTAAGTGAAGACAGTTCACCCCTCCCCTCTGCTCACATGGGAGTATAAAACCTCAACATAGAGATGCACATGTGCAGTAAACTCACACATAAGCCTGGGTACAATCACACATAAACATTTCTTTGTTTTCTGAGTAATGTTTCCTGAAATTATTTTACTTGGCACTTTTAGTTGCGGTCTGACATCATTAAGTGTTTTGACTCACCCGGTTTGAGAGCAAAACATTCACACACATGCGGCTCTCCCAGCAAAGGGGAACCAGAGACGTCAAAGCTGCTGATTGGTCGACTCCTGCTGTTACAGATTGTGGTCCTGTTTACACCTGGCGTTCACATGCATCTTTGATAATCAGGTCACATGTGGACAGCTCAGAGCACATCAGTTACACCTGGCATTACAATGCGTCTCCACAGTGATCACTTGTGATCCAATCTGACTTCGCCGCTGTATATGCAAATAAACATGTACATCATTTCTGTTTGCAAGAACCAAATGCTTTTGGGACAAACAGACAATGTTTTTTACACAACAAAAGCAAGAACTTAATGTAAAACATTTGTAGAGCTTACAAGATGGACAGCGTTTCAAAATGTAAGAAGTTTCTCCAACAACTCAAAAAATTGTACGATTTGTTTAAGGAAGTCTGGGGACTTTCATGTGTGACAAAGAAGTCACCTATATTGGTTACGGTTTACTGTGTTTGTAAAATTTGTTAACCCTCAATAAAATGTTGTTTTCTTTCAGAAATTTAGCAGAAATCAGTCAAACTATGTGTTCAATCAGCTTGTAAGTGTTGGCAGGAAAGATGCACTTCAGATGCGGAGTAGCTGACATGCTGCTGCAGCAATGCTGCAACAAACTGACAAAATGTTTTTTACAAGGAAAGAAACAACTGAATGCATTACATTTAATGCTGAATTTATGAGAAGGCACGTATGATTAAGAATTTGCAGTTGCTGTTTCACAAATTGTATTTCCCCTCAACATTTCTCAAAATTGCACAATTTTTTAAGGGAGTCTGCGAATATTGTGGTTACCAATAGAATGGTGAAATCAGCCAAAACAGATGGTTTTTTCACAAACATCTGCTGCTTATTTTGGCAGGTAAGCAAGCGCAAAGACTTAATTTGCATTGCAGTGAACCAATGGAAATCAGACAGGGTGTTTCAGTGTGGCCATATGCGGCCAAGACCACCTCCAAGTGTGGTCTAAACGATCAGATCTCAGTGGGTGTATTCACACCTGTACTTATAGCCCTCAACTTGTGATTGGATCACCCAGCATGCTCGTTAATGCCAGGTGCAAACAGGGCCTGTGTGCAATCGAATCTTCAGTCTTCAGTGCAACAGGACACCTGCTATTTGACCTGTATGTCTTTTCATTGTTGGAAATGAAAGAAGTGTGACACCCTGTTATGGCCTTTGTGCCATGATTAAATCTACCTTCACTGTACTTGAAAATGTTCCATGTTTAGAGTAGTCAGTTATATTCAGATCAACTTATGTGAGTAATAAGAGCAACTCAAAGACATGTAGGTTTTAAGTTGGAAACATGAGCTTTGTGAATGTAAACAGGATTAATTTTTCATTGTGTCTGTGATTGGTCAGGGTTGACTTGATGCTGTGTTATTTATGTATGTGGCAGAGCTCAATGATCAGTTGACACAACAAACACCATTAAGACTGTTTAAGACTTAAAGTTCGTCTTTTGGCTGAGGTATTGCCAGCTTATAGATCCAAACAAACGACATTTGTCACATTTTCCATGCGCTCTTCACCTCTCAGTTCTCCGTTAAGGAACACAGTCAGCAGCTGAATCAAGCTGTTTCTACTCTCAGAATGAAGACATTTGGGAACTCTGTGTTTGCAAAAAGTGAAAATATTCATTAACACTTGTGCTGCATACAAACAAAAGTTCACACACGCAGATGTGTGAGCAACACATTTCAAGCACTGTATTTGATGCCACTGCTTTCAAAATAAGCACAGTCTTTGTCATGCGTTCTTTAATTATAATATCCTCTTGAAGTTCTGACTGGTCATGTAACTTTTCAGCTCAATGGCATTTCAAAAAGTGAGAAATGACTAACAGAGTTAAAGGTGTGAAATATATCAACATTTAAATTAGAGCAAGAATATTTGTATTCTGTCCTTATTTTCACATTTAGTTTTGCATGTTGAAGTTGAACACGTGGGTATAGGCAGCTTTGAAAAGAGTTAAAAGATAAGTTCACAAATATGTACACTGAAACACTTTTGGTTTGCTGTAATCATGCCTTCCTAATGTGCTTCCACTGTAAGTGATGGGCTCTTTGTTCTGTGCAACGGTGTATTCCAAAGTTTATCAGACATATGTCAGAGGCTTCAGCAGTCTGAATTAATCAAATTAAGTGTGTATCTTTGTCTTTTTAGTGCAAAATTCCCTTTGCCTTACTGTCCGGCCACTGCAGTTTTACAAGGAAACACTATCTGTGGAAACACAAGGCGATTATTCTGCACTAAAAGGACTGTAACTATGAAGATAACCACTAAATTAGATTAGCTCAGAGTGCTGAACCCTCGTATTTTTTGCATGGAATGAGGAGTGTGGGTTCTGTCCTCCATCACTTACATTGAAAGCACATCAGGAAGGGATCTTTTAATGGCCAGTATAAAGATGAGGAATGGTTCCAGTATGCAAAATCTGTTTCAGTATTGTTTTGTATGAATCTAACCTTTAAGGATAGACATGTTAGTGTTGTGACAGGCCAATAAAACCAAATACAGTTCAGTTTAGTTCAGTTTGGTATTCATGTGTTCTTCTGTTTCTCTGCTTCCTTCCAGACTACGGTGGTTCTTCGGCAATGAAGTATAACACCTATAACCCAAGTTACAGCTCTAAATCCTACATTTATTCCGGCTCCAGAACAATGGTGAGTACTACAACGTCATTTCACTGTTTCAGCATGTAGTCACACACATTCTGAAAATATTCAGCTGATCATGTAATGTGTGCAAGAAAACAAAGCCCATCACTGACCCTCTGCTGGTGGCACAGTGGGTCACCCAGGACACAGCAGGTGTGGTATTTCACAGTAGGCTGTGATGAGATCAGCTCAGGATTTTCAAGTCCACCCTCTAGATTCCTCCGTTTTAGTGATTCAACAGGCTTTGTGCCATAAATGTTTGAGCTTAATAGAGAACTTCAATGTGCTTTCCAATTAGTGTACATTTTGTGTTAGAGTGTCCTAAATTAATTGTATTTTTGTATGACAAATGAAGAGTAATATGACAAAAAATACAAAGGGTGTGTGACCTTTGTGTCCTGAATGGTGGTCACATGCCTGTGATCAAATTTAAACAATTTTTGTCCAAATGCAGTGTAACAACAGTTCAAGACTGGTTTTGAGTGTAATGGTTACTCCTCTCTTCATCATCAGGGTCCACGAGTATCCCAGAGGTCAGGATTCAGCTGCCAGTCCGCTGGCCCAGAGATGGCCCAGTTCCACAGGATCAGTGTCGGGGGTGGAGGAATTGGCCTTGGTGGTGGTGGTGGTGGTGGTGGTGGCGGCGGCAGCAGTTTTTATCGAGAGGAAGTACGCATGGGCGGCTACCCCAGCATGAGACAGCAGGGCCGGATGGACTCAGAGGCCCTCTCCATGCATGCAGTGCGGCAGCAGACACAGCCGGTGAATCCTTGGATGGTCGATGGAAGCGATGCTGCCAGCATGGTCTCTGACCGTGATGCCACCTTCACCCGCCAGTACGCTCAGAGCGCAGTCAACGGCTACACCAGCCAGATAAGGCAAGGAGGAGGCACCATGACCTTTTCAGCTCCCATGCGCCGATCTCTTAGTGGCACTCTTTCCCGTGGTGGAGGGATGACAGGAGGAGAAGTGGAGATCGCCCAGCAACATTCCTTCAAAGGTCCAGCCCACCGCACCATCAGCAGGATTACAAACCGAAACCGGATGAGCATGGGCTCCATGTCTGGGACCCTGCCGCATCAGATGTCCTCAGCTGGGAGCAGCTATGGCGGGGACAGAGTGGATTCAGGGTTCATCACACAAGGACTGACCTCTGCTTCCCAGGGGAACCTAACGATGCAGCGTCCAGGCACCCTGTCCCGCGCCATGTCAATCAAGAGCATGCAGAGTGTTGGCAAGGGCATGGACATCTATGGGCATGGCATTGACATGGGAGCCAGCATGGGCAACCTCAGCGGGTGAGACGCTCACACACAAAGTCATCCACATTACCAACAATGATGTTTCATTTGAAACACTGGGTCAGTTGCCTGTGTACATACTATTACTGAGAGTAATGTAGGTTTTACATGCAAATTTGTATCTGCAAAAATGCCCGCGTTCACATTTGTTAGATTTCATCCACGTCCTCAAACCCAAGAACCAACCTGAGTACACGTTGATGTTGACTGATTTAAGGAGAGTGAGCGATAAGTTTAGAGATATTCTTCAACTTTCCTGCTGTCAACAAATCCTAAGAAAAGACCAAAACCAACAATAAGCTGAACCTCCTAATCAGTGTTGTCTGTGTAAGCGAAGCCTGATGTGCAGTAGCTCAATCCTCTGCACCACAGAGAGCCTCTGTGCCTCCATTGTCCAAAAACCACACTTTTGTGTCCCTTCATTATGATGCTCATGGGCGCTGTAATTTACTTTGAGTCACTCCTGCACAGACCGTCCTGCTGTGACTGCAAATGTGTATTAATCCGCTTCTGAAAATAGTCCCTAACAAACCGTCTGTTAACTGCAGTTTGATTAACTTTTTTTAAGCTTTTAAGCATCAGTAGGATCAACGGGGTTTGGGGCTGAGAACCACAGGCAGGGTAGCAGAGTCAGACAGTATTGAGGGATGGGATTGCATGTTATTTGTTTTGGTCTTTTTATGGGATTTGTTGACAATAAAATAAATATAGAATAATTCCAGCCTCATCCTTTAATTAGGTTATAATACTCAGTGACAAAGATAACGGCTGTAGACAGCCTGGTGACGCAATTTGTTGTATTTTTTCCTGAACGTCAGTGACATTCTAGCGAATGTGATACACCAATATGATGGTGTCACAACAGTCATATGTCAGAGGTTTTAGTGAGGGAGTGTGTGATGTGAATAGTCTATTTCCTAAGAGCTGTGGATTGGGAGGTGGCTCCATAGCGGCAGGACTGGTTTTGGGTGTGGCAGCTCAGTTTCAGGCCTCGCATTTCACACATCCCACAACGTGTGGTTAGCTGAGTGGATTTGCAGACCACTGTGTGATTTGGAAGAAGTTCAACAAACTGACTTTTGCAGACAAGAAACAAATCATCTATGAATAATTACTGTGGCTACCATGTTCATTCAGACATCCAAAAGACGTATTTTGTGCGGCCATACAAAACAGCAGGGTAATTAAATGTTTGGGATTCTTTGGTTGAATTTGTTCATTTGCTCCTTCTGTAGGATCACCTCCTTGGACATGCCCACAGCAGTGCAAAACCTGAGAGAGCCCGACCCTGAGCTGCAGGTCCTGGGGGCAGCCTACATTCAGCATGAGTGTTACAATGACAGCGATGCTAAGAACGAGGTACTTGAAACGCATTAAACTTGTGGTTAGAATTCCTCTGGGTCTTTCCTCTCTGCAATCCCTTATTGAGAAACTCAGTCATGAGAATTGTTTTCGTTCAAGCAAAGGCATCCATTCTTGGATGCTTCTCCATTTCTGATGAGATAAAGTAGCTACAGTTGTTGCTTCTGTTCTGCTGTGCTCCTGTTGTTCCACATGTTGCTCAATTTTTGTCACTGGTGTAAACATATCCGGACTCTGCTCTGTAAATGTGGCAGATATATAGATATAGATATAGATATAGATATAGATATAGAGATAAAAACCTCTTATCTTATAGGATACGCTATTGTGGCAGCTCAATGGCTTAGTTTGGCCCTGTGCTTTCAGTTGTTAATTAATGTCATATAATATGAATCTAATGTTATATAATATGAATAATTATATTATATTATATTATATTATATTATATTATATTATATTATATTATTTTATATTATATTATATTAAAAATATATCCTGACAATTCTTTGTTGTTATACTCATCAGGTCCCAATCAGCCCAAATAGCAAAGAGAAATTAAAAATGCATGCCATGCAAGAGTTCGGGTCTTAGGAGGTTGAAATTGCTCAACATTTTGGGAAATTAACAGGTCATCACTTTCTTTGATACGACTCTCATCTACATACGCTAAATATGAAGTTACAAGCCAGCAGCTGGTTAGCCTAACTTATCTTAAAGACTGGAAACAGGAGGACACAGCAGGCCTGGGTCCATTCCAAAGATAACAAAATAATCTCAGCACCTCGGATATATTTACCTTACAGATGTGAGAGTGATATGAAATCTCTTCTAACTCTTGCCAAGAAAACAAATAAGCTTGTATCCCAAAATGCCAAACTATGTCAGAATTTGGCAGTTCCTAGTTGTGGTAAGAAAAATACTGTGGCTAACAGCAAGGCATGCCTGTTCACCATGGACCCCACCCGGGAAGTTAGAAAAATTTTAAAGATGCTGTAAAAATTCTACATATCGGGCCTTTAATCCATGAGAGGACCATTTATATTTAGTTTCTTGACTCACCTAATCATTGGAGAAAATAGAGTTTGGAAACATTACTGAAACAAGAAATGCACAAATCCTAAGCAGAACTTTTTTCCTGCCTCTCCGTCTCTAGGTGCGTCGCTTGAAGGGCATTGGGGAGCTGGTGAAGCTCTTCAACTCTGAGAACCAGGAAGTCCAGCGTTTTGCCACTGGCGCCACACGCAACCTCATCTATGAGAATATGGACAACAAGGTGGTCCTGATCGAGGAGGGCGGCATCCCACAGCTGGTCGAGGCCCTCAAGGAGCCCGACGATGAGCTCCGCAAAAACATCACAGGTAGGAAAATCCCATTCTCACTCGTTAAAATAGAAGACATGACATAACAAGCAGAGTTGATCTCAGACAGTAAAAATGAATGCATATTGGTTGATCATATTATTTTAATGCAACATGATCTTGGCAGTGCGGTGTCCTTGAACTTTCACCGAGCAGCAGCCTTTGAAAGTGATATCATTCCACACAAACAAACAGGAGGATGGCAGCAAGCTGTAACGAGACACTTTTACAAGAATCCGCAGATTATGAGAGTTTACTGTAGCTAAATCACAGTTTGAGCTGGCTTCATTTTTTAAGGAGGAGACGTGAGAAACAGTATTCTTTCCTTCAGTCGAGTGGTGTTTTTTCTCTGTTGTCACCATTCAAGTCTAAATAGTTTTGTTTCCAGTTGCCGTCAGCAGTCCCACATTCTCACAAGTTCATCTGCCGTCGTAAATAATTCACAACCAGCTGCTGTCAGCAGAACTGCCAGTCATACCTTCTCATAAGATTAATGCTGACTGAATATTCAGAAAATAAAGGTTACACCTACAACTCCATAGTGTGGATTTGTAAGACATGTAGGGTGTAAATCAAGAGTAGAAGGTGGAGCTTCGTCTTTTCTAGAGAGTGTGTGAAGAAACAGGATGAGTGAGTGTGTAGGCGTCTAGACCTGACAGGATATCTGCCACTCCCCTTGATGAGTGACGGGCCTGTCACTCTTTCCTTAGAGGGGTTACACCTTGATTTGTATGTGTTGCATTGCTAAAAAGACTCATGTTGGTGCCACATATTCAGTGAGAAACTAGATGACAGAGTACCTCTGCACCTTTTTCTGCCCAGTTTGCCACAATGTGACATAGAGATCTTATCTTACCCGCATGATGTGAACTGATGTCTGAGTTCACTGCCATTTGAGTTTCTCTCATAGGCTTTGAAAGGATACTCGTGTCTAAGTGTTTTACCGTTTGTTCAGCTAATGCAAGACAATGTAATCCTCAAGGGAATAGTTCAGCATTTTGGAAATACACTTATTTGCCGTCTTGCGGAGAGTTAAGTGAGAGGATTGATACCACTCTTATGTCTGTATGCTGTATGTAAGTATGAAGCTACTACCGATTAGCTTAGGTTAGCACAAAGACTGGACATGGGGGAAGCAGTTAGCCTGGCTCTGCCCAACGGATAACAAATCTGCCTTTGTTTGGTAAATAGTGTTTTGCACAGACTGGCAAGATGTAGCATGTTAAGTAGTGAGCTTTAGAGGAGTGGAAGGTAGTTTTTGTTTCCTTTAAACAGGGCCAGGCTTGCTGTTTCCCCTTATTTCCAGTCTTTATGCTAAGCTAAGCTAACAGACCGCTGGTTGTAGCTTCACAAGGAATGGACAGACAAGGGAGTGGTATTGATCGTATAGTCAAACTCTCCACAACAATGCAAATTAGCCTGTTTTTCAAAATGTTGAAGTACTTCTTTAAAATGATTATAGAAGCTACAGCTATCTGCAAAATGAGGCATTAAACTTTTCCTGGTGTGTGTGTATGTGCAGGTATATTGTGGAACCTTTCATCCAAAGACAACCTGAAGCAGAAACTGGCCAGGGAGACACTTCCTGATCTGACCGAGAGGATCCTCATCCCTCTGTCAGGCTTGGGAGACTCTGATCACGTGGAGCAATCCGCCTCAGAGTCAGAGATCTTCTACAACACCACAGGATGCCTCAGGTGCGCCTCTGTCTTCCCTCTGCAACATGCTCCAATGTTAAAATTAATTTCTTTCCGGTTCGCCTGTGTGTACCTTTTCTCTCATGGCCACATTTGCATTGTGGGAACTTGTTCTGGCATGTGTCAGCTGACAGCGACTTGAACTTTTTACCACACCCATCATATTTCAGTGCTGTTTGCAAAAGGCCATGTCACTCCAGCCTCCAGCTGCTTTGATTCTGCTGTCTTTATGTGCACCCTAGAGGGGTTTTATCTCCAAATTAAAAGCCATGTGGGAAAATATTTGCAATTCTCCCCGGATGATATTTATCATGTTGTTGCGAAATTAATGCTTTAATGGTGTATTGCTGCAGCACAGTGCCAGGAGTGGAAACACACTCCCACAGCCCTCTCCATTTGCTGGTCAAAGTAACAACATGCGTGAATCCTAACTGAATAGTACCTGAAATAGCTCTCTGACCTCTTTCTCTTGCTCTGTGTGTGCTCAGGAATCTGAGCTCTGTGAACGACAAGACCCGTCAGCAGATGAGAGATACACAGGGACTGGTGGACTCTCTGGTGACCTATATCAAGAGCTCCCTTGAGGAGAACAAGGCAGAAGACAAGGTGAGACAAGAAGAGATGCAGCTGAATTTAAGCTGCTGTTTCTGTTTGAGCCTAAGTCATGTGTATTAACTTGTCTCTGTGTGTGTGTGTGTGTGTGTCTATTTGTAGGGGGTTGAAAATGCAATGTGTGTCTTGAGGAACCTCTCCTACCAGCTCTACAGTGAGATACCTCCATCTGCTCAGATGCGCTTGGATGGACCAAGCAGAGCTCAGGACACAGCAAAGAGTGACGCCATTGGCTGCTTTACACCTCAGAGCAAGAAAGCCAAAAATGTAAGTGCATGTGAGATTTACCCATCAGCATTTTCTGTGCATGGACCAGGCTGTCCATCTCAACACTGCCTTCTTGTGTCTTCCTTCCCCTAACAGAGCAAGAACCAGGACCTCTCCACTTTCACCGAGGTTGCTCGGGTGCCAAAGGGCATGGAGTGGCTGTGGCACCCGCAGATAGTCGGGGTGTACAACCGTGTGCTGCAGCAGTGTGAGATCAACTCCACCACCCGCGAGGCAGCTGCCGGAGCGCTGCAGAACATCACAGCTGGAGACAAGAGGGTAAGCAGCATGTTCCTGCAAAGGTGTTCAAATGCAACACTCAAATTCTGTCCTGTATTTGAAATGTCTCTGTCTTCGTCCTGCAGTGGGCTTCAGTGCTGAGCCGGGTGGCTCTGGAGCAGGAGCGCATGCTGCCGGTGGTGCTGGACCTCCTGCGTACCAACAAGGACGTGGAGCTGCGTTCCCTCACAGGCTTCCTCCGAAATCTGTCCCGCCATGCCAGGGATAAGAATGACATGGGTCAGTCCTCCTTTTCTCTTTTGTCCTGAATCTGTTTCATTGGGATTATGTGAGAGTGGCCTGACAACAAAACAACAAAACAGAAGTGAACAACACCCTGACTGTCAGTCGAAAAAACAAAACAAAAACATGCAGAAAATCTCCCAAGAAACAACCAAACTGGTCAAACTTTGGCAAGAAACTGTTGATGTGGAATCCCAGAGCCAATAGGAATTATCTTACTGTAAAAATAGGTTGTGTACATCTGATCCTAACAATGCTTAATTGGTCTCTCCAGCCACAAAGGTGGTGAACAACCTGGTGACCAAGCTGCCTGCTGACGGACACCAGAAGGAGCCCTCGACCGAGGTGGTGATCAACATCTGCGGTGTTCTCAATAACTTGGTGACCAGCAGCTCTGTAGCTGCCAGAGACATCACCTTCTTTGATGGCCTGCCAAAACTCATCGGCATCAAGACCTCACATGACAGCAGGTGAGTGCTTTGTGAGGTGGCAATTAGTTCAACACACTGTACTAGTTAAATGTGTTCTTATGTGAACCCTGATACAGACATTTGCATTTCATGTTGAGTGACACGCAAATGATGCAGCATATCTTGGCACAAGTGGTTATTTGTACTGACTGTTGACCTTGGATGAATCTTTTTTTCTAGCTCTGGAAGGATAAAGGCAGCCAAAGCAGCAGCCACAGTTCTCATCAACATGTTCCAGTACAAGAAACTGCACAACTCATACAAACAGGTAAGAAGACAGTAGAGATGACTGAAGAGGAGCTCTACATGATTTATGATAGAGTGGCCAAATTACATGCATTCAGATGCCTTAAAAGGATTTATGAATTTCTGCATGTTTAAAGTTAATTGTAATTGTCAATACTCATTACCAACTAATATTAATGTATGAAAATGCTGCGCTAATATCTTCTGAAGGGACTTGAAAGTATTCTCCAACAGCAGCTGCCCTCAATGTGACTGAAGCTTCAGTCCCTTTTATCCATCGTCTTTCCTCTTAGATTCTCTCAATCGTCACATTGATAGTTATGTAACATATAAATAAAAAGATGTAAAAGATGTACGGCTTCGTGGAGCCCCACCCTCTTTACCCTTTATGATGTGTGTGTGCCTGAGCGTGAAAAAGAGTGAGAGTGATAAACATGTGCATGGGTGTGTGTGCACGTGTATTACTCATGTTGTAGGGACTTAAATATGTTTACACAGTCACATTGTGGGGACTCGCCCTCCTTATGGGGACAAAATGCAAACCTGTAATGTAAATTTTAGGGTGAAGCCTGGGGTTAAAGTTAGGGTTAAGGTTGGAGTGAGGAACACTGAAAACATAATATTTAAAAATGATAGTATGATGGAGGAGTAAAACACCAAAGTAAAACATGTCCATCTTAGTTTTTGCTTTTTTTAATAACAGTACAAAACACTTTAAAAACCTTTAAAGATTTAAAAAGTCTCCTGACCTCCAACGCAGGCAAGAACAAGTTTGATCCTGCACACTCAAGTCAACGCTGTGCGTGTGTGTTAATGTGTGTGTGTGTGTGTGTGCACGTGTGCACGTGTGCACGTGTGCACGTGTGCATGTGCATGTGTGTCTGTGTGTGTGTGCGTGCGTGCATGTGTGTGTGTGTGTGTGTGTGTGTGTGAGTGTGAGTGACATTGGCACAGATGACATTCCTCTCTCACTGCAATTCCCTTGTCAGTTGGATGGAACATGTTCAAAACCCATATATCTCTGACTGTTCACATTGCTGCTCTTTCAGCATGCATGCACACACACACACACACACGCACACACCCACACACACCCAGTCCTCCACCTCCTAGTCTTGGGCGGGACCAGGTAGGTTTACTGCCTTTAGCAGACTTTCCCCTCCCAAGGGTGTGGTGTTCAGATTATTTCCTAATGAACAAGTCCCAGCAGAGCAAAAAATGCGTTAATGCCGCGCACAGTTTAAAATTTAACACTGGGACACGTGCACCGCCCCGGCACATGTTACCAAAAGGTTGTACGAATTCAGAAATTAAGCTGTTCAAACCCTGAATTGCATAAGTCTGGCGTGGACTTTGTTGTATTGTGAGCTGAGGAGGTACTCCAGGTACTCCTCCGCAGAGTCATTGATGTATTCGAATAATTCATGAAATAAATTATCCCTTTGTCTGTGTGCCACGTCCATACATGTCGTAACACTATCTTGTTTGTTTCTTTGTATTACAGAAAGGGTTTACAAGACAGGATTTTGCAGATATGGTGATCTAAAACAAAGCACAAGTTCACTTCTACAACAGTGAGCAGTCCTGCACTGCATCGGCCTCCCTGTGGAAGAAATCAGGTGTGCAGGTGTAAATAGACTCTTTATACTATTCAAACATGACGTAGGTAAAATTTTGTACTTTGTGAGGAGAACGTGAACAGACAAGTGATGGAGGATCAATGGACGGAGAAGGGCTTCCTGTACGTTTCTAAAACTTGATGGACGTGAAATGTGGATCCGGTACGATGGACTATTGATGGACTCTGATACAAATGTGCACCAAAAACATTTACTGCTTTGTTTGAACGCTGTGTGTTTTAGCGTGGAATCAGGGATTTCTTTTCTGTCAGAGCAGCCTGTATTCAGATCAAACTGCAGCTGTTTGCGCTTCTGCCGTGTGACACCAGTTCACAACTGCTGATGGACAATGTTGTGGACACTTGTGCCTCATCGTCTCGCCCTTGCACCTCAGTTACACCACGAATGCGAACAAAGTGCAGTGCTGATGTGGCATTTTTGTAAATACTGCCTCCTCTTTTATGCAGAAATCAAATGTTTTTTATACTGTAGCTATTTTGCATTTGTAGTTTTTGCAAATATAGAATAAAATAAATAATAAATATGTTGATAAATGAGTCAGATAGTTATAGAAGAAGGTGAGCCACAGGAGTTTTATAGAAACGCTGATCACTGAAATTTGGATGTTCGTAAATTTGATTAGAGAATCTGGGGATAATGATTGTGCCTTATATATTTAGTTATGTGCTTTTTAAGTTTGCAAAATCTCAGTCTTGTCATATGAAACGCTGATGTGTGACATTTATAATCGCTTTGTTCTATCAACTCATAGCAACACCATCATGTCTGTTGATTTTCCTTTAACATGCCATTGTAACTGCTGTTTGTCTGTATTAAAAATGGTGTGAGTGTGACACTTTGTTTTCAGAACAAATACAATGTTTGCTTAGTCTTTGCAGCCTTTTTATGTCTTCATGAATGACCAGTTTTCAGATTCAGACCCCACTGAAGCATTTTTATTGGCAAGTATACTAGTTTAATTCTACTCAAGTAGCTTGTAAATATTCATTCAACAAATTTATTTCAAAAACTCGGCTTGAATCTTTGTAACTGTAACTGCTCTTTGGTAGAAATGGTGACCTTTCTGTTTAAATATTTGCTCTTGTGTTGTATGCAGACAGATGTATCATGTGGATATTTTTCAGCTAATAAAGAGATTTGGAAGTGAAATGTCCTTTCTCCTGCATCTGACACCGACATGGTGAAATGTCAGCCACGCCCTGTTTACATATTTGCTCCTGCTCAGACAGGAACAACACCAGACCTTCCCTGCTGCACCCTTATTTAGGCCATTATTTCACTGCAGGTAATCATTAATCCATGACGACAGAGATCATCTGCACCGTCAGAGAGAGATATCAGGCATTCTGTTGTTATTAGTGTGACTGCCATGTTGTCGTCATAGTCGGGTTACAACACATGAAAAGCCCCCACCTGTTCAGAAATGTTAAAAACTTTGAGTTCTTCTGTCGTGAACGTCCTTCTGCCTCAGGTGACTGGTGTTTGAACACATACCAGTGTTCTAGGTTCAAATCTGACTCCTCACCTGTACTTTGTCTGTCTCCTCAACCTGTCAGCTGACAGAAACAAACTCCTTAAAAAGCAGAATTCCTTCATATCTTCCGACATTATTCTGCCCTCTGCTGGGGGGCCTGATGAGAGATCTTGTCTGTGAAATGAAAATCAATCAAAAAGTTCCATACATATAGTAAATTATTTATTCCCCTGATTGACACAAGTATTTCATATAATTTCTTGTACAATTTCTCAGAAAATATTTCACACTACAGTAAAAAATACAAAAAAATGTAAATCTTTGGTAAGTGGAAACTGAAAAAGGTAACACTTTGATTTTAACAACACGCTGTACAGAAAAGAAACAAAAATGTACCATATTGACACGGATCATATAAAACAATGCTAATGAGCATCTCCACATAGGCAGCAGAAGTGGGGGGAGTGTGGATCACATGTCGTCCTCAGTGACCAGGCAGTAGAAGTCTGATCGGGCTCCATAGTTGCGTAATCCCAGGTCCGACACGTCGATGTCCGAGGGTTTGGGCTCAGGCGCCATGATGGGAGCAGCGGGGAGGACGGGAGCTTTACAGGCCAGAGCCTTGTAGACAGGGACACGAAGCCCTGCGACACAAAGAGAACAGCTGAAATCCTAAAACGATGCAAACATGCTGCATTTTTCACTGCTGTAGTGTTGTTCTGTTTGAGCTGCATCATGTTTATATGATGAATAATCTCCCCTGAATTTCAAATCAGATTCTGCTTTTTGTCCTGCACCTAGAGGAAGAGACTATGCAGTGACAAGATGATGCAAAGCTGGACTCCATAAGGGACTAGTTTGACTTTTTGTGAAATATATGTTTGCTTTTTTGCCAAGAGTTAGAAGTCTCATGTCTGTCCGCTTGTTATGAAACCACAACCAGCAGCGGGTTATCTTAGCTTAGCATGAAGACTGTAAACAGGGGAAAAAACCAGCAGCTCTAAAGCTCACCACCACCACACAGCAAAAACAGCAGGTTGTGGTTTTACTTCCAGCCTTTGTGCTAAGTTAAGCTAACTGATTGTAGCTTCATCATCAAGTGAGTGAACATGAGTGATGTCAATCCATTCATCCGACTGAATGCTGCGCTATTCAATTAACATCAAAGCACTTGCCTTGCATGTCCGCTGGATATGTCTTGATGGATCACAGACAAGCTGCTATATAAAATAACCTCATTATGTCATATGATTTCCCTGTTCTGAGGTTAAAGATTAACTGTACTTGAGTCCATGTTTGTTGATTCAAACTAGGTTGCATAAAATAGGTTTCAAGTGCACACTGCGTGTTGACAAAGAGAAAAGAGTCTCTATCAGGTTGAGACACACTTGCATGCAGGCTATAACTTTTTATATTCTAGTTCTCATGTGACAAGAAGTACAAGAAAGGCCAAACAGCGGAAGCATTCACATCTCTGGATCAGTCAGTACATGACCGTGGGTTAACATGAGCACGCTTGCCGCAGTGTGTTGTCTACAAATTGACTTGTACATTTTTAAACTGTCACCCTGCTGCCATTTGTGCAAGATAGTGCAGCTGTAGAACACATCCCTCTCATTTGCATGTGCAACAAAAGTGAATGATGTTTGTCATTTATGCAGAAGGTCTTTTTTTTGCATATTTATCTTTGTACAAAATGTGAACCTAACAATAGTACTTAGGGACTTTTTTAGTCCACTTGCTGTTCCTACCCAGATCTCCAGCAGGGTCAGTGTCTGAGCGGCAGTCCAGGTAGTCAGGATTGAGGGTCAGCATGGGGTCCTTGTCATCTTGCAGCATCGTCTGAGGGTCGCCAGCGGACTCACTGTGGAAGACGAGTCTGCGGGGCATTGCTAAGGCCAGCTCCTTCCAGAAGACTGAGGAAGGAGTCTGTGGATGACAACAGGAAAAGATCACAACACATTACACCAGGCTGTGTGAGTCAAACTGACTAGGAAACCTTCCTCACATGTGTCACGCTCACAGTGCTGGAAAATGATGATGTGGTTATACATGCAGGGTTCACCTGAAGAGGTGATGTTTCATACTTTTGTGCAACAATCAGGATTTAGCTAGAAATGGTATGTGTGATGATAGTCACACTTTCTAGTAACTCAAATCGGATCAGACCGCACCCACACAGCCGTAAGGAAGTTCATCAGTTGAGTTTTTGAGTGCTAAATGCTTACAAATAAAAAATAATATCTATGGATCATTTTTTATGAACATTCCTTGAATGCTGATTATTTGGTCATGAATATTAACTATTTCAGAAAAAATACTAAATTTAAAGAGATTTAGAGGTTCAAAAAATAATATCAAATTATACTTTGTTGTAGGTTTGAGCTTTTGCTCTATTTATTCATAATGTGGATCTTACCACAGAGTTGTGCCTCCAGGTGAGTATGGTGAGGCAGTGCTGATGGTCACTCAGCTGCTGCTTGATTTCAGGCCTCATACGTTTGTACTGACCCTCCAGCATGATGAGGATGGGACGCTGACATAACTCCAACAAGTGCTGAAGGCCCTGTCTGAAAACACACAGCCACAGTGCATGCTGACACGGCAGTTTACAGCAGCAATACTGACCCCAAGTGGTGTATCATCATGATGCCACCATAAACTGTTTTACACAATAGATAAAGTGCGGTTTGAATGGTAGTGTTTCTGCATTTGTTTCTACGTTAAAATTGTCTGTGTGAGTCTGACCTGAAGTTATTGGAGCACCAGTCCTGCTCAAGGTAAGCATGAGAGAGCAACACGATGAGACGGCGAGAGCGACTCATGTTCATGAGCAGCTCCGCAGAAGGTTCTGGAGAGACATAATATGAGTTAACATGAGAGAAAATGATCTCATGTTTCAAATGGGGTGAAACAGGCCCCAGAATAACAGGTAATGACTGTGACAGCGAGTGTAAAAATCCTTAATCATGAAAATTAAAACCTCCAGAAACTGCATAAAAAACAGATTTTCTATATTCCACATTTTCCTTTAATTCCAGAAAGCTAACCTGAGCCGGGCAGGATTTCGTTGTCATTGAGATGCACCTTGTACGCATTTTTATTCTCCAGGTGAGGTTTGAGAATAAAGTTGACAAACTTCCTGTCGTGATCATTGCTCACATACGAGATGTAGGCATCATATAATTTGCCATCTGAAAACACGGAGACACAAACATACCAGAGGTGTTAATGCTATACGAGTTGTCATGACTACAGCATCCTTCTATCACTTCAACAGAGGTCTCACCATTCAGCTCGTAGTCGCCGTAGGAGTTCTTGTACCAGAGTTTGATGTTCAGGTGACACCTGGAGTACACAAGAGCAGCTACAGCCAGGAAGAGGAGGAGGACGATGGCTGCAATAACAGCAGCTGTGTGGCTGGGGCCGTCTGAGCAAAAGATATCTCAGAATAAGCAAACTGCAGAATATGGGTCAACTGAGTCCTTGCAATTAAGAAGAAAGTAAGAGAACAGAAAATTGTACACATTTTCCATGTGACAATCAGAATCAATTCCTGTTGTGAATCAGAAATAATCTGAAAAAATACTGACTAGATGTTATCTGTGAGTGTTAAATGCTGTATGTAATAAAAAAGCTTTGTCCCCATTCTGAAGTTGTAAATTCCATGGATCTAGATGTGTGGAGCTGGCTGATTTCCTCAGAACAGATTAGATATACACTGGTCGAGTCTATAATGTACTCTCATAAGCTTTTTAATGTTGACAAAGGATATAACTGTGCTCTCCTTTATTTTTGGAGTCTTGCCTTTCTCTGTTTCCTCCAATCTACTTTCCTACATCTGTGTCAAGTTGCAGGTCAACATGTAAGAGACACAGCATATACTGTACAGGCCGGTATCTTTAGTTGTCTTACCTGAATTGTGTAGGCTGAAGTCAGAGGACACGTTTCTCACTGTGCAGCTGTAGAGCCCAAAATCGTCCACCTCCCTGAGGGTGATCACCAGCAGGCTGTTTACCATCAGCTGGCCAGCAACAGGAGACCTGAAAAGTGGGACAGAAAACTTAATCTTACCTCCACTCTCAGATACTTAAACTTCATTAATAATGAAAAACTGCTGTGTTATGAGCTTCAAATCACCATGAGGAGGTATTCTGTGTGTAAAGTGTGTGATTGGTGAGGGGCTGGCCATCTTTACTCCACTGCAGTGTGGTGTCACATTGCTCCTCTTTTGGGTCCCAGAGGAGGAGAGCAGTGCAGTTCAGCTCCACAGTGGACCCCACCTTCTTCCAGATTGTGGTCAGACCCCCATCGGGTTTAAACTGTGGGGCTTTGGAGCACTGGGATTCTGTGTAAAGACATACCACTGTTATCTGCGTTCACTGCAGGAGCTCCAGACAATAGAGGCCTTCATGTGCTCTGCCAGGTACAGCCGGCTGCTGGGAGGCACGCTGAAACAAAACGCCTCCTTGCAGGTGTATCCGTTCAACTAGCCCCTTCACCCCCCTCACAAACTCTAAGTTTACTGCGGGGACTAATAATAGTTTTCTGCAAGAGCCACACAATTACAGTATCAGGTTTAAGGTGACTTCATTACACTTACACATGGAAATAATACGCACCTTTAACTATGAGACGCACGGTGAATGAGGCTGTGCTGTTGCCCTGTCGCATACAGGTGTAATTCCCTTGGTCTTCCAAGCTGAGGCTGGCAAACTCCAGGTAGGGCTTCCCTTCCTGTGCGGGGAGCGGCTGACAGTCCTTCTGCCAGGTCAGCTGGAACTGAGGGGAGCTCTGGGGCTGAACAAGCTCCACAGGGCAGTTCAGCCTATAGGGAGGCCCCTGGTGCCCCACATAGAGCACCTGCTCCTGGAACCTGCTCTCATTCACACAGGTCTGAGCTACAAATAGAGACAGGGGGAGTTCACACAGTCTTCTTTACAATAGGGATTCAACAATCTAACTTTTTCTGTCCCAAAACAGACTCTGACCCTTCAAGTTAGGGCACACAGAGTACTGCTACAGCACATCGCATAAAGCTGAGTCACAACCTGCCATGACCTAAGTTTTAATGACCTAACTGAGAAAACAGGAACTGTATTTGAAGCGTCAGTCTTAACATAGCCAAGTCATAGAAAGGTCAGTATAGGCCTGGTATATCGGATTGGTGCATCTTTATTTTATGTTTTGTGATCAAATACGTGCAGCAAGCAAATGCCTCGCAGTAGAAGTGGCTCTCCTTCCCTTTGAGGAGGCACTTTGCATGTGATCTGTGGATGCAGTTTGCATAGAGTCTGTGACAGACTGGAAGACAACGTCCAGCCTTTGTGTACTTTCTGGCAAAGAATGAGTGTCTAATGGTGCATGAAGGTGAGCTTGTTTACTCTTTCTGACTGGCAGACTAGAACAAAGCGGTGTTTTGCTGACTGAGGAAGAAAAATAAAAAAACACTGCCTGAGCTTAGACCACACTTCACTGCTCCTCTGCCAGGGCGCATTTTAACCTACATGTCAGACACTCTATCTAATGAGAACAACCTTACTGCTACTGAACCTGTTCTTCGAGACGTTGTGAGCATGCGCGCTCACACTTGATATGACCAAAACCTAAAATAACCAGACCGGCTGCCCTCTCTGGTTCCTCTCTGACCGCCCAATGTTTTATTTTCCTTTTCACTTAAGAGTCTCTCAAACAAAGGGACACACGTCCGGGTCCAAAGTCCGGGTCTGGTCCTCATGTTGCCAGGCAACAGCATGTGACTGAGTGACAGATACTGTGACCCTGGACACACCGACCACATGAACATTGACCCGGTGTTTGCCCATCCAGCATCTCGTAGGCCTGACTGTGACTAATAGTTTATAATGGACGAGTATTCCAAAAATAGCAAGTGGATCCTACAGCTCCAAACAACTTCAGTGTATTCAAACTGTAGTTTCGAAAAAAGAAGGTAAAGTTTCATTTTATTCATCCTTACCGGCGGCGAGGAAAGTCTTGTCCCAGTCAAAAGCGCACACCAATATGAAAGCGACTAAAATCACAGCCATGAGCCGCAGTGTTCCTCTTCCTCCTTCCTCAGGTGAGAAATGAACCGAGTGGAAACTGTGTGCGGCCCTACATCACCACCTGTAGCACAACGTCGTACTTTATTACAGTTTAGTTACGTTCAGCGGAGACGTGATGACTGTGCACACGCCAGCCTTCTGGTTGAGGGACTGCACCTGCGAAGACCCGAAACTCTGCTCCCTATTGGCTCCCCGCGGTCACGTGGCGTTTGCAAAGAGTTTCACCTTCGTTACGGTGAAACTGTAGAAAGTGAAGAGATGGTGTGGAGAACTAAAATACATCTCTTTGTTGTCCCACAGTACTTTTTTTAGTGTTCAAGGTATCTCTTTCCAATAAGGCACCTTTTTATTGTAAGTAAGCTGTAACTAACTGCTTTTATAATGGATGATAATAATAATAATAATTTGGATTGCTACGATGGCTGTTGTTTTTGTTGTTATTTGGTATTATTTACAGTTCTAAATGTTGGTAATCTCTTAATGCATCTTCATGACTCGCTTATTTTCTATTGCAGGTATAAATGTCATTAATAAGTAAGTAATAAAGAGTTTGTGTCATCATCATTTTTTATTTTATCTACCCACAGTAGTCAAAGTGCTGTGTCACAGCTTGTCCATACCGCCAGGAATACATTTCTGGTGAGTATTTTTTTAAATAATATTTCAAAAAAAAAAAAAAATGTAAATATCGAGATTCATATATACCACTATGTGTGACTTCTATGTAATTAGGCAATGTAAGAGCCTCCTCAGGTCATTAAATCCCCAAAATTCCCCAAAACAATGGAGAGAGGACCTGACTTGGGAGTCCTCAGCAATCGCTGCAGCCCTGAAGACAACGCTGACATGACTGTAGCTATTGAAAACTGCAGTTTTATACAAAAAAAGGCAGATGACACCAGCATCACTATTTTATAAATTCAAAATGTCAACTATGCACACATTTTATGTAAATGTAATTTGAAAAGACATTGCATGAGGCAAAAAGTGTCCTCTTTTATTCAGTAATATAAAATATTATAATGCAAAACATTTTTGTGTCTGATTAACAAAAGACACCATCAGATTCCCTATGCAGTAAGGACATTCATCGCGGTGCTTTTTTACAGTATAAGGCAGCATCGTAACACACAATCAGTACTGTATGCGCAGTAGCAATATAAATTATGTTTAAGATTTCAATAAAAACATTCACATACATCTCACAAATATAGAGATCCAACAGTAAGCTATCAGTGCATTCTTAAAATAGAATAAGAATAATCTCATGAAAGACGTGGTCAGTAAAATCAGTTACCGTATACTTGTTTTGTCCAAGAAAAATTAGTCTGTCTTCAATGTCCATTTCATAGACGAGGATCCAGATAGCCAGCACTTGACATTTGACTGCAAACAACAGAGTCTCAACTCTTCAGAGAGATGATTAATGGCTTTGTTTGACTCAACACTGCGATAGGCTGGACACTTTAATGCACAAGGCAACACTGGGTTTACGTCCTCAGGGGAAAATGTGTAACATTAAAGTGTCTGAATGCTGTCAGGCTTCAAATGAACTGTAAGAAATAAAAGCAAGATGTGGTTAGTTGCAGCATCTGCAAAACACATCTTAAAAACAGGCTTTAAAATGTCGTGTCTTGTACAATCATATAATAAACACATAATTAAAGCAACAAATGCCATATTCATATTATCATTTAGGAAAGGATATAGTTCAAACTTTCATATTTAAGTACCATTAAATATGGGTAGATTATTCATTTCTTAAATGTATACAGTCGTTGCAGGGAGATCACATGACAAAGGGAAAAATGTGCAGTGAAGCTAGAATTAAATACATGTTTTTCATAGCTGTCGTTTCATCTTGTCCAGCGCAGGTGTGACTAATAAGCACAAATTTGTACCATTGCTTTGCAGGATTTGTTATTAATGGGCCTTCATTCTGTTATATGTTGTATATATATATCTGAGATTTAAGTCAGACTGTCTGTTGTGAAAAATGTCTGCGATTCATTCATTAAAGAAATGAGTGCCCTGATACTAGGAATGCTAGCATCAGCTTAGCTAGACAACACATAAAGCAGACAGATGGACAGACTTCTTGACAGGGTAGCAGCTATGATGCTAATCAACCAAACATATCAGTCATATTCAAAATAGAAGATGTCTATCTTGCTGTTGAGATTACAAGAAATACAGCAGGAGCACTTTGTGTCTTTTGTGTGTTAAAACCAGCAGTGAGGGCAAAGTTTAACATGAATTTTTTATTCACAAAACAGAAACAAGCATGAAAAGAAACATGCCATGTTTATTTGGGTTAGAGATGCACTGATCCAACGTTTTCTCTCTTAATAGCCATTTCAATTCCTCTTTTTTTATATAAAATCTGCAAACCTCACAGCATGGAACTCAATGGGACAAAACAGAGGTTGCAGTGTCAGAAACATGAAATGAACACGGACTGGCACTGACAAAGAAACTATATTTACTATGGATCAGTCACATCATGGCCAATACCCGATCCTCCCGATAAGGTCAGTATCAGTGCCAATACTGATCCAGAATATCAGATGGGAGAATTCATGGTTAGGGCATGGCAGAAAAGCTTTGAGAACCAGTTCATTTTTGTTTTACAATACTTAAAATAACTCAATCAATCAATAAAAAAAAACATTATGTTATTGCAGTGTTTTCACAGTGTGAAAACGGATGAGCAAGACTGTGCTTTTTTTGGCAACCAGCTGTCACACCAGTCTAACCACATACTATTTGAGACTCACCTGAGCTCCTCTTTTAGTCTGTTGAGTTTATCGAAGAGTCTGTCATTCTTGACCTGCATTGGAGCGCTCGGTACAAACCAGGCTGCAATGAACTTGCATATGACGACAACGTGCTGCAAGCAGAGAGAGCAATGTTAGGAATGTAATCTCCTCCTCTATCTGCAAATAATACGGTTTCACTGAAACACTCCCTGATTTTGTTATAGAACAGGTCACCAATCTGACATCCTGAGTTTCAAACTAGACAAGCAGTGAGCTGGAAAGACAGTGTGGGATTTTGGTGTTGTGTCGCTACATTACAAAAAAAAAACAAAAAAACTGCCCACAGAAATCAGTGCAAGAACAGGTGGTTAGTGGCTTCTTGTTTGGTCACGAGGCTCACCTCAAACAGGATGACAAATGCAAAGCGCACAGCTAAAATTAGCCAAAACTGTGGGGTAAAACTGTAGTCCTCATTGCTCCTGTAGTCTTTGTAGCTGTGAATAGAAACAGAAAGCTGATGTAAAGCAGATGTAGGAATGCTGACTTTATGTATGTCACACCTCTATTCACTGAGGTTGCACAGTGCTTACAGGAAACGGAAACAGTGCAATAGTAGCAGGATAATAACAGAACATGTGAGTGTACTGCAAATGCTGAATAGTTATTAAGACTGGTGGTGAGCCGTATGAGAACTTTCCAGTCTGTTGTTACTCAAATGACATGTTTCGACTTTGGCTTCTCCTGACCTAAACGTCAGAGTCGTGCCAGTTAAAGAACAGCCGTTGAAGACAAAGACCACTAAAAGAGAACAAACCTGCAGTGAGAGACATTCAAGCCACTAGCAGTGACCATCTGACTGGCTGAAAACTCGTTGAGGATGCTCTGATCACCCACTTGTGCAACAGAGAGAGTGTTGTTGATGTAGCCAGCCATGCAGCTTGAAAAACAGAAGAATTTATTTCAAAGTGAATGTTGCACACAGCATGACACAACATGAAACTTTTCTAGACGAATGCACATTCTCACTCAATATCTGTCGCTGTGTTGTTGGCACATGGGCCATAGCGGTAACGGTACACCAATCGAGGGATGAAGTCTGAAGATACACCGATGACCAGCCCGTTCGCAATGACAGCTAAGACACCGATGGCCTCCAAGATGTCTATCCACACACCTGAGGAAAGGAAACGCTGATGTGAGGAGAATTTTACTCACAGTATAAACAGGAAAACAACCCTTTACTGGAAAAATATGAGTTATCAAATTAACTCTTAGTTCAAATGTCCCCTCACCAATATCGTTTGTTTTCTTCGGAACCAGTCTGCGTTCCAGAGTGACCATTTTAATAGCATCCAGGCGTATCTCGATGATGTTATTGATAAGGGCTAGCAGAGGAGCAAGAGGAAATGCTGCCACGAATATGGTGGTAAAGCTGAACTGGATCACTAAGGAGAGAACAAAGAAAAATATGATTTGCCAAAAGCAGTCCTGTATTTGTCTTGCGTTTTTGATGTCAAAGCTGTCACCAGAGGACATACCCATCTCCAGAAACTCATTGAACAGGCTGAAGGAGTCAACATCATTGAGCCGGTAGTTGCTGAGCCAGTTTCGAAGCTTGCAGTTGTCACACAATTCAGCTCCATGTTTGGGCTCTGATTCATCTTTCAGGTAGCAGTAGGCACATTTCCTCTGTAGCTTCTGGGTCCTTCTTCTCTTCAACCACCTGCAGAACCAGCTGATGCAAACGGGAGACAGAGAGCCAGTTTACGCCCAACTAAGTGGATTACACGGTGCACATGTGTATAATCACAGATCTGATTTCTACTTACGGGCCAGTGAACTCGAACACGTTGCTGATGGTTTGCTTGAGTACCATTATGATCGCCATTTGGATGAACAGGTCTGTGAGACACCCACTAGGATGACACTGCACAGAGGAGAGTGAAATGTTTGAAATGCAATCAGATGCAATATTTCAATGTAAAATATACATTCTTATTTAAAAATGGATGTTTAGTCATATCTATATTACTCACCTCCTCTAGCCTCCATTTCCCTGCAATTCGGACATAACCACCAGGATGGCCATTTATCCTGTCATGTGTGTTACAAAGACACGACACAGATTAATCAATAAGAACAATGAGTTCCCTTCACTTGGACATGAATGTTGAGTCCTTTACGTTATGCCAGTGAGTTGTGTGGGTTTGGAAACTGAGTCTAGAGCTGGATGATAAGGTTGAAATGATGTTGATAAGCACCAGAATCCACTCACTCTTACCTGCCAAGAAAAAAGGCGACGTAGAAGAGGGAGGAGAAATAGGTGAAGAACTGGAAGGTGAACATCTTGACTGTGAAACTCTTCTCTGTGGCAGCAAATGATCTTGTTTTCTCTGGTAAAGACAGACTTTGTGTTCATGCAGGTCACTATTTGGACAACGGATGGCACAATGAGAGAAGTACTACTGCAGAATTTAAATTTATAATTTTATTACCTCTATTTACATTCTATTCATCTAAACAATGTTATGTTGGTGCACACACTATTAAGACATAATTTTGAGTGTTCAAATGAACTTGATTGGCTCCCTGCAGGACACAAAGGACAAAAGAGCAATCAGCCTGTCATAGCAGGAAAAACACAGGTGTGATTAATTACCTCATGATGGCTGCATTCTAATCAGCTGTGCCACTTCCAGGCCCCTGATATCAGAGGCACGCTGCCTCACTAACATGGGTCGCTTGAAATGGGTGAAGCGATTATTAATTTTAGTAATGTCATTAATTACACCTAGGGCAGAACAATAAGCAAAAAAATAATTGGGCTATGAGTCACAATTTTAGTTGGAATGGTAATTTTTGCATTTAATTTTCACTGAAAAAAATATAAAAATGGTGATGATGTGTTTTTTGTTGAAGTCTGTACCAAACAAGCATGATTTGAAGTTGGACATTGCATTTGGCAATATTGTGGTTTTGATAATATATTCATTAATTGTTCAGCCCTAATTACATCTGTGCTTCTCCTGCCATAACAAGTTGAAATTTCTGTAAATCACATTCTTTTTGGTATTCACTTGTGAGCCTTTGTCTCTTCTCTACACACTGTGATGTTCCCATCTCAGGTTGTTTCATTTGAGGAGTTTTTAGAGGCCCGAGGAGCTAAAACTCTCCAGGATTTCACTTTAAAACAAAAATTTATTTTTTCTCACTTTCTTGTTGTTCATTTTGCTTTCCTTCAGATTTGCCTTTGGGGGTTCTCACCCCCAGGTTGGGAACCTTTGCTCTACATGACCAGGCCAACAGACTAGCTCTGAATGAAAGACCCCTCGTAACAGACCATATTTTTTCATATAAGGGTTCCTGCACCACCTGCCTCTTCTACCTCCCTCTCTCTCTTTCCACTTGTCTTTATCTGTTTCATCCCAACTTTTTTGAAACCAGGGTTGTACCTCTTGTCACACTTCATGCTCTCTCTCGTTTGCCTCAGTGAGTTTCCCTCCTTTGAATATCACCTGATCTATCACACACCTTTACAACTTGCCCTCATTTCCACAATCAGTGTATATGGTGGCCCAGTTCCAATGTCTACTCTGAACTGAGAAAGTAGGACTCCAGTAGTGGACTCTGGATTTGATCCACAGTGTAGAAGGACAGCTTTAAGTCTCTCTCTTATCTGTTTGTTATATGTGCATCTGACCTGCTTTCCGTCTGATTATCTGCCTTCCTGCTTCAGCTCCCCTGCCTTTGTTTGGCTGCTCTCACTGCCACCATACTGACAAATATAAAATTGGTATTGACTCCTGAAATAATTGCTTATCTAACATCTTCTAATCCTGAAATGCATTATGTTTTAAAATAGGATCATAAAAGGACAATCTCTCGAAAGCTAAAGTTGAATTCTGCCTGGAAACGTGAGTGGGATATGAGTGTAACAGCATCTCTTTAAAATTTGGCGGCATATTAAAATGAGAAGTAATCACAGCAGCTACGGTAAACGTACCTATTGCACAGAGCTTCATGGCTACAATCCTGTTGATCTGCAAAGACAAAGACACGGTCAGAGTCACAGAAGATATCACTAACAGGTAACAGAGCTGCTCATTTAGAAACCTGCATACCCGTGTCATGACCGTGATGATGAGGTAATGGAGGACAGCCCCCAGCATCATTGCCCCGCTGTTCGAGTGGTTGCTCAGAAACTCCCATGATCCCTCAGCCAAGAGCACTGCTGCAATCACCCTGAACACCACCAAGGCATGTGTCAAGCCAATGATCACCAATATCTGTGGAAAGACAAAAACACTCATTTTGTGACAGCTTCCATTAACTACATCTGTTGCAGCTCTTGGTTACACTTGAACCTTACCCAACTTCAACTACAACTTAAAGGTTTAATGTGTAAGGTATGGTCACCTGTCAAAGGGTATCCAAACAACTAGGGGGCAGTATAAAACCAGAGTGACCAACCAAGTGCTGCTCACTTGCTCTTTGCTGTAGCCATCTTTGGCTGTAGCTACTAGCTGCTGTTAGCTACTTAACTCAGTTAACCTCAATGTCTAGGGCCAGAAATACGGGTGGAAAAACAAGATGGTTTTGGTGAGTTTTATTCTGTTTCTGTTGAATTGAGCTTGTCTTAGTTCAGTAAAAGACAGAACCTTGGATTCAGAAGGTGTGCGGTTGTATTTTTCCATTTAATAAGGAAAACACGTGTAAGAATACTACCTTTCTATCTCCCAGCTGAATCTACAGTGGGCTACACTTTTGGACCGTCACCTCTTGAGATACAAAGTGGTATTACAAGTTAGTATGTTAACTTCAGTAAATACCTCTACAACACAATATACAGATGTCTTGACATAACATCAGAACCGTTACTTCTTCATCTTATTTTTTGAATGTTTTAAACTAAAACCATATCTTACACATTGCCCCTTTAACCCAAACTCTAAAGATGTACAAGCCCTTTACATACTGTATGTGAAGAGTGTAAAAATGACACCCACCATAGCTGTCACACAGATTAAAACCAGAGTGCTGCGCAGATAGGAGTGCTTATATTTTTTTGGTTCACAGTTGGCGTTGTTCACAATTTCCAGGATCAGTTCCTCCTACAGTTAAACAAAAACGCACACAGCCATGAATTCCAATGACCGCTGAACTGGTATTTCTGAAACATTACCAAAGAAAAATAATGTTTAAAACTGATCATACCTCCTCCTCACACCAATCGGACACTTTCCATTCGCACACATAGGAAGCCCGGTGTCTCTTCCAGAACTCCAAAAACAGTGTTGCTGTAAGGACCAAGGATTTAGATGAGTTCATAAAGTCTTCAACAACATGACAGTGACCTCTCTGGTTTTACTAATGTTTGCCACTTTTGTGATGCTCGGTTGCAGTTT
This sequence comes from Chaetodon auriga, assembly GCF_051107435.1. Classification (NCBI taxonomy): domain Eukaryota; kingdom Metazoa; phylum Chordata; class Actinopteri; order Chaetodontiformes; family Chaetodontidae; genus Chaetodon; species Chaetodon auriga. The sequence goes on along the minus strand of NC_135079.1, from coordinate 10,574,852 downwards.
TGCAATAAAATTTCACTGAATGTATGAAACTACTTGATGCCTCCAATAAAGGTTTCACATCCTGTGAAAATATTTACATTTTGCCACTTAAACACACTTTTGCTGTTGGTTATAGCATACTGACACAGGGCCAGTCACAAAAAGTACTATGCTGAAACAGCTAAGACGAGGGTTGTGTTTAAGTTCTGGGAAGTAAGACAACTTTGGATATATAGTAGTTAGGTTTAGAGCATGAAAGCTTTAGTAAAAAATAGACATTAGAAAAAAGAAATTTGGCAGCAGAAGACTCAGGAACTGATCCCTACTTCTGTGGTCTTACTGTAAACTGCGACTTTGCTGGTAAATTGCATAATCTGAACAACAGCCCTTTATTGCAAAATTATACAGGATTTCTTTTTGTTTTCACAAGTTCTGTCTTTCTTTATCGCAGCCCTCCCTCATTTCATACTTTATATATTCCCATGTAATTGCTTTTTTTTTGTCATCTTGCCTGAATCCTTATTTTCTACAACATGTTTGAATTTGATGAGGAGAGGTCAGACAATGGACTGTAAGCATTTAAAACTCCACAAACACATAGAGGTATTAAAAGCGGACACGTTGAATAAGACGGTAACATAGCATTTATATGTTCTTATAGATGACTGCTTGACCACCCCCATGGCCAGATGGCCTGGGCTGATAAAGTAGCCAGGACGAGTAGGTTCTCTCAGCGATGTGGCATCTCCTTGGCAGTGCATGTCTAAGTGATCATGAAAAATATCGAGGCATTTGGATAAAATAAATTTGAGGCAGATAAAAGACTTGATTGTACAAGTTGCGCTGTAAAGCCAAAAACATTTGGACGCAAAATTAAAAACCCAACAGTATTGGAAACGAGTTCAGCATCCTGATTTTCAATTATTTCTTACTAAATGTGCCTATTGCAAAAGCTTTAGTGGCTATGAAGCAAAACTGCATCTGCATGATGCAGGTGTGACAAATCACACCGATCTATCTTAAAATGCCATCTGAATATTAAAAATACATGATTATCTCTATCAACACAAGAACAGTTATGTCACACAGACACACAGAACTCACCCCACACTGCCATGAACATCGCAAAGAGCACTGTGCCATTGTTATCGAACAGCAGGCTCACCTGTAGGCAGACAGGACCAGCGGTGAGCACAAACAGGCAAGCAAACACTGAGCTGTCGACCGTAAATGCACTGATGTACCTTGGCATACGTGCAGGTGTCCGAGAGCTGCCACACTTTGCATCTCTTGTCACAAAGTGGACACATGACTGTGTCAGCCTCACAGACCTCCTTTCTACAACACAATAAGCACTTTATTTAATACAGTGTAAATGTGCTGTTATGACACAGATACTGTGGAGTTGTGGAGAAACTTACATGAGGGGTGAACTGTTGAAGAAGGCAAGGCCATAAAGGAAGACTATGACCCCAATGAGAGCAGGTGGGATGAGCAGATATGTGTACCAGCCCAACCACAGGTAGTACAAGGCCACCTTTTCCCCAAAGTAGTTCCTGATATGAGAACACACAGACACCGACAACACACAGAAAAGGAAAAAATGACAAAGCTTATGAAGTGGTGATATGCAAATATCATCATGGGAAAATTATAGACATACATACATTGCACATTTGTAATTCAGAGGCATTGGACAACTGCAATTCTAAAAAAGTTGAAACGCTGTGTGAAACGGAAATAAAAACAGAATTTCAGTCATTTGCAAATTAAATGTTTACTGACAAAGGTTTTAGTAGTAATCTCCTTTATACAATCACGTGTTCACAAAGTGGTGAACCTCGCTTCATCCTCGACTGAGCCTTTCCAGGATGCCCCTTTCATACCCAGTCATGATACTATCACCTGTATCATGACTGGGTATGATACTATTAATGAACCTGTTTACCTGTGGAACGTTCCAAACAGGTGTTTTTGGAGCATTCCACTACTTTCCCAGTCTTTAATTACTCCTGTCTCAATATGTTTGAAATGTGCTGCTCCCATCAAATTCAGAATAAGCAGATATTTACAAAAATCAATGAAGCTGATGAGGTAAAGCATTAAATATATCGCCTTTGTGCTGTTTTCAAATGAGTATTTGTCAAAAAAGGATTAGCAAATTATCACAGTTTGTTTTATTCATGTTTTACACAGTGTTACAACTTTTTTGGAATAAGGGTTGAAATTTCAGAGATGTTTGCAGCCAATTTCATACAGATTTCACACAACATTACTGTGTGCGCTTTCTGTATATAATACGTCATGCTGTTTGAGGCATACATTTAAGATTTGTATGTGGCCCTAAACAATCATTTGATGAATTATACTGTCAGTGTCTACTGTGTAAATTCTGCAGAAAATGTACTTTTATCAGCAGAAATAAAAACACTGTCCATAATATGGTCATTGTTTTATAATATATAATATAATATATAAACATATAAAGTTTATAATTTGCACATTTTCAGATCTTTTTTTCATGTGGGTGTTTTTTAATCCACTGGTATTTAAAATAACTGCACTTATGAGGAAAACGAGGCTGACTGATTTTGATTAAACGTGCAGTGATGATCTGCGGTGTATCTTGGCAGTGTGGACTGCTGATAGGCGTAATGTCATTGCTGAAATCATAGCTCACAGGCACAGCTAACTTGAATTAACATGAAGCTTACACATATTTTTACCTACAGTTGAACACATGATGCATATTGGCATTATGAATCTAAAGACAGCGACATCTCTAACCTGCACCAGCGTTAAGTGCTGTACATCCTCTTAAATAATGAGTCCAAACAATGCCCGCATCAAGCGTGGGGAGTGACATGATTGCTGTTTTCGTGTTACTAGAACCTACTTCACGGTAGGATGACATGGAAAACAATAATGCTGCAATAACTGCAACTGTAAAGAGCAGAGTGATGAATAGGCTGTTGTGTTGCAGTCCAAACCTGACAGCAGTTATGGGTTGCCCTTGGAGACAGGCTGTCCATCGTGCCCAGCTCTCCTTCAGCTCTCTCTGTTTCTTTTTCTGAAAGCAGAAGGATGAAAAAAATCAAAGGAAATCATCAACGTGAAGAAGCGCTTCGTACATATTGGTTATCACGGCGTACAGTCAAACTGAAAACAGAATCTTACAATGTAAAATTACAATCTACTGATTTCACTATCTTAAATCTACAATTTAAAGAACGTCCGGAACTCATGCTGCCTCATATTTAGAGTAAGAAATGTATTTATGTTTTAATTTCCTGCATATTTAACTTCATGGAAACAACTTCTCCTCCCACGGTGTTGTTGTGTAAACAGAAGAACACACATGCACATGATTATATGTGCACATATGCATCACACATGCCCACTTACTGCCAGCACTGAATGACTCACCGCATTAATATGACTCCTATAGTGTCTCTGTGAACAAATACTTTTTTGGCAGCAATCTATTGTTTTGGCTGGCTTCTGCCAGGTTTTCACCTCATAATTTCAGAAGCTCTTAAGAAAAGCAAAGAACTTTTAGAGATTTCTCAGTGGAAAATTGGGTTACTACTTAAGCAGAAGGATGTGTGGATCCTGTTGTCACACGGTCTTTTAAAGTCGACTTTTTAGAGTCCCGGTAAAAACACATTTATCAGGCAAGATATCGTGACAACACTGCAAGCTGTAAGAGATCACCATGTATCATATATAAAGCAGAAAGCACAAGGATGCCAGAATGTATGTATGTTTACCTCATGCAAGCAGAACTTCGCCTCAAAAACCTTCATCGTCATAAGATCCCGCAAACTCTCTGGGAAGAATAACAGGTGAGAGACGAAAGATTAGGCGGCATATTAGCTGAGGAGGATCGGGGTTGTAAATACAGTAGGGCTGAAGGACATGCAAAAAAGAAAATCATTTTGCGATTCTTTTGACAGATGTGGCAATATGCTTTGTGTTTAATTTCACAGACAAAATATAAGAATGATGATGGTGTGATTTCTGCTGAGGTCTGTGCCAAACAAGCATGATCCCTTATGTCTGGAAAATCTGATTTGTAGGCTCGGGCATCTCTGTAGCACCACAATCCTTCATTTATAATGGCATGTTGTGACACATTTTACATTTATCACGAAACTGCAGCTCCTGTCTTATGGATGTTGCACTTGGCCATATTGTGATACTTCAATTAATTGTTCAGCCCTGAAGCACAGCAAGACTTTCTCACCTCCCGATCGAAGAGGGGTGTGATTCAAGATGAAGTGGACAATCCTTATCCTGAAACAAGGACAGGGGCTTAAGAGACTTAAGAACTTCTTTCAGATGCTGTAGAGATCATTTGCACAAGAACAACATCATATGGAGGATGTAAGGAATCAGAAATACTTCAAATAGCTTTACCTGGTGCTGAGTGGTACGACGTTCTGATCCGAGCTCCAGTTACAAGCATCAGACACTTTGAGCAGATACCTGTACTTCTCAAAAAATTCTTTGGGCGCCTGAATCCCATAGAAGACGAGATCCTCATCTATAATTTTCTATGGGAAGCAAATGAAGATGAGGTAAATGAAAGAATCATGACCTTTGCAACACTTTAACTCTGGACTGTGAAAGAAAAGAAGGAGTACAGGTGAATATTTGTTTAACTGAACACTTACTGTGACTTTCATGTTCTTTTTTTTCAGTTCTTCAATGTATTCATTTTGCTTCTTGAAAGCCTCTTTCTCCTGGTTCTCAATTGTTTTGGCGACCAGGACGTAGTCGTACGATAGTGGAGTGTGCTGAGTGACAAAAAGTCAGACTTTCAGACATTGCATGCATCAATCTGAATCTGTGATGGACAGCATGAGCATGTTATTTAAGTGGACACGTTAAATTCTTACCACAGGAGGAAGCGATGTCTGTTCATTGCCGTTCTCTCTCACCACTCCCATTAATTCCAGTAGTTCAATACTGGGCTATAGAACAAAATATTGTCACTCAAGGAGCACAATTATGGCAAATTCACACATCACAAGACAGTGATGATAGTTTTTAAACTGATAAAAGCGTGACTGGTGTATAATGATTTCACTGTAAGGGATAATTTGGTTTCATCAGTCCATTGATATGCAATAATAAAGCTTGTGAAAATCAGCATAGGTCATCATCTACAAAAGAATCCTGTTTAACTATGACGTGGGGGTGTGTCAGCGAATGCCACAGTGCTGAGAGAAACCTGTGGCGATCCTGACTCACCGTGGAGGACTGAGAGGAGGATTAATCTAACCTGACTGAACAGCATGGCATGCAGATGCGCTCTCACCGTCATGCCAATCCATGCTATTCACTTACAGGCAGCCTACACAAAGGTTACATGGAGGCCATAACAGTGAAGGAGTGGCAGACATAGACGTGTAATCTGAACGTGATGATACCAGTGGAAGTGCACGCATCCCATTCAATCCTAATTCGGACGAAAGCATGATTGTGTAGTTTAGATCTGTGTAAGGGTGGGTCTCTACAGTACTGGAATCAGCGTCTGTTGCAGCTATTTAGTGAAGGATTGGCGGGCATGTTACAGACAGCAGCGGGCCTATGGCAACATGACAGAAGCTTAAAGTAGGAGCTGACCACAGATCAGCTCCATTATGGATCCATACAGACTCTGTATTTTGGATGTATGAATAAAGTCTCCTACCTGCCTCCTGTGGACGGGCATGATGAGTTAATGCAGATGCGACTTCCCGGATTAAAAAAAAAAAGGGAAAAAAAAAAAAAAAAAAGCCTCAGTCACCATTCAATGATCCCAAAACCTCAACCTCGCTCACCAAGCAGCACGACTATAAAAATGACATGAACAGGCAGTAGGCAACTTCCGTGCTTCCTCCAGGAACAAGCGTATTGTTGTACTACCAGCTAAGGAATGCAACAAAAGCGACTCTACCTGTTGCTGATGTCAGAGCATTTATATTTGGAGCCTCCACCTTTTTTTCGCCCCTCTCTGTTCAGCCGGTGCAAAGATGTGATCATCAATCACACAAACAAGCTGGGTGTACAGTGTCTTGCAGACAAATAGAGACTACCTCGATGTGGCTTGTCAGGTGCAATGGTATGGCATATCTCCGCCGCCTCCTCCTCCACCTCCTCCTCCTCCTCCCTGATGTAGAATAACGTCGCCTACAACCACCACTAGATGGAAGCAAACACGGTGACTTTTTAACAGCGCGTGAAGCACCAGCTGAATCATCCAACACTCATCGGTCAGCACTGACTGTGACATTTGTTTAAATATAACACTTCTTCACTTTGAGTCATGAAATTACTATGCAAACATCTCCGGGGCCCCTCGTGGAAAGGCTGAGCAGATCCATTACAATTCACAGAGAACAGGCTGTTCAATCTTAAGTGCCCGAACCAGAATGGAAATAAACAAAAGTTAAGTAAATAAAGTCAAAACTAAAACCTAAATTCATCATGAATACCAGGTCGAGCGTTAATTATCTGCTTATGCATCGCCGTTAGTTCGGCTGCAGATAATCTACCACAAGATAAATAATAAGGTGTAATTAATGAATGCATGCAAGTCTGCCGCCAACCTTTCCACAGTTCACGTTTACAGGAAGTACAAAAACACTAAGTCTTGTACCCACTGCAATCTTGAAATTCACTGAGCGGATTTACACTTAATTAATTACAGGAAAAGTTTTAATTGCTGAGTAATAACTGGACTTAAGTACAATTGAGAGATCTCGCATCTTGTACACCACATTTCACAGGGAAGTATTGTACCTACTTACTCCACAGCTTTATTTAAGCTATAGTGACTTTTCTTTATAAAGGCCATTATAGTGTTATATTCCTATTTTACATTAAAATAGTCTATATGCCCAAAATATGATTGAAAATCATTCAGCATTACTCTTTACCTTAACAATTTCATTGAAAATGCTGCTTAAAGCACAAATGGTAATAATAATGAAATATGAATATTATCCTGCAAAAAACGTTGGTTCCACATAACGAGTACTTTTACTTTTAATAGACCTACTTCAGGTATATTTTACTGACAGTACTTTTACTTTTGTAAAACTTTAGATGCAGGTGCTGTGTATGTATATTTCCATATTTTTACATTTAATTTTTTTTAATCTATATCTGCTCTGAATTATAATGACACTTGCAGTAGGAGGTCTCTTTGATGTTTGTGAGCTTTTTTATTTAAATATATCTCTTACAGGCGATTCCCACTGCACAGCCCCGTGGACCTATTTCTGTCTCCCATCCCCTCTCTTTGTGAACTAAACGTGACTAAACTAACATGTCAGACGGGTGGCCCTCCGTGCCTTGTTATTAAAGATGATTTTGACCATTAGCCTTGCAAACCTATGACGGCAGTGCACACCCAAGAAGACCCACATGTCAAGTGAGGAGAGGCTGGAGGAGAAGTGGTGGCGAAAATAAGCGGCTGTATTTCTGTACTCGGCCACACCCCATAGAGGAGGATAACATAATTACACCAGTACAGGAGCGTGTAGACCACTTGAAGGGCAACAGAGGGGCCCACTGCTACTAAATTTGACCGGAGTGGTAGAGAGGTGGCTGGGAGGAGCAGGGAGGCTGCTGATGGACCCCTTCCTGAACTCCCTGTTACAGAGGGAGCAAATAGAGAAGTGTGAAGGACTGGGAAGTGAAGCCAAACATCACACTGCTTAAACCAAAACTAAACTAAACATTCGACTGAAAGCTGCAGGGTCCAGTAGATCCTACAGGCCGGGCCCTTCAGCAAAGAATGGAACATCTATATCTCTATCTTACTGACAATTATAGCCTAAGAAGATTATTGATGGCTCACTCTCTAATTATAATGGAAACAGATGTTTCTCTGCAGCTAATCTCAGGTGGGAGATTGGAGTTTCTTGCGGGATCCTTGATGTGAAACAGTTGTGGAGAGGCACGAGTTAAGGGGCTTGTGTGGTTGGCTGTGAGGTGCCTGGAAGCTCTCACTCTGAACAAACAACCTGGACTTACATAAACAAATCATTTAAGGGAACATAGTGACAGGGCATGGACACCCAAAACACCTAAATCCTTTATAGCTTGTCCTTGTTTCATGTAGCCGTGTTTGCATATTAACAAATTATCTGACTTTGAAGTCTGTGAGTACACTTGGTTTCTCTTCCCTCTCATAAAATGCCAAAAAAGTTCCCCTTGTCTCAGAGTGTTCTTGTTTTATTCAATTTTATTGACAACTCGTCACGTCACTAGAAAAAACTGGTTCCTGATTGGCTGGCAGGTGTTAAATCGCAAACACTCTCCACGAGCTCTCATCTGGAAAATGGACATCTGACTAGAAGCTAAGCTAACTAAAAAATAGATAACTGTTTAGTCCCTGTCTGACTACATCTCCTTCCTTTTCTTTCTTGGTAAGCAGAATACTGAGGTGTAAAAGTACAATGCTAGTTGTCTTGTTTTAATGTTAATGACCTTCATGGAAGAAAGTTCGCCTCTAACTTGTTTGTTAGCTAACGTTAGCTTCTGTTTGCTAATACCTGTTAAATATATGAGCCCTCCGTTAGTGTTCATTAAGTCCTAACGTGCCTAAAATGAAGGCATCTTGGTACAATATCTGTTTATCCACAGCCAGGCTCAGACTATTGGCTTGCGGCGTGGAGCCACTCCCCTCACAAACCTCCCCCTGTGAGGAGGTGATGCAGCAGTCCTTCAGTGGGTGAAGGGGGCAGTCTGCCAAGTAGCCTGGTCCGCTAGCTGAGGCGTCTCTGGAGAGGACGGCAGCGAAGGGGAACGGCTCGGAGCTCAGGCGGGACAGAAGGCGACGGGCTGGGGGTACCCTGGTGTGCATGAGGACCGATAAACACGGGGGGTACACAGGAGACTCGACATGCACCGAATAACGGGGAAAGCGGGAGAGGACAGTTTAATTGAGATGAGCCCAACCGACTCTTTAAGCGGTGAGTAACGTTAGCTAACAGCCGGAGCCAGCCGGTCGGTCTGCCCTCGAGCTCCATAGCTTCACGTTTAAAATGTTGCTATGAAGTTACTGTGTTGACCTTCATTAGTGTGGAGATACCGTCCCACTGGGAAATCAATGCAGTCTGAAGTGAGGTCGTTATTCCCCAGTCTGTACGACCTGAAGTTTTCGAGAGGTACTAAACAAACATTACACTTAAACTACAAACGCCCCTAAACGTTATTATGAAAGAATATTGTGTTGGTGGTTACACCAACTGACACTGTCTAACATTTCTAAATTGACAGCACATGTTGTATAAAATGAAATTCACTAGTATATGTTCCTTCCACAACTAAATTAAAAGTGTTTACTGTACCAGGAACAACAACCTGTATATCCATACACAGGACGTATAAAGATGAATTTAAATAGAGCTCCAAGGATTCATCCATAAGTTGTCAACCATTAAATTGATAGCCATCTGTGACTTGAATAATTTTTCAAGAAGTCAAAATTCTCTGATTACAGCCTCTTACGTGTGAATATGTTGTGGTTTCTTCACTCCTCTATGATGGTAAATGGAATATCTTTGGGTTGTGGACAAAACAGAACATTTGAGGATGTCATCTTAGGCTTTGGCAAACACTGATTGACATTTTTCACCATTTTCTGGCATTTTATAGACCAACCTACTAACTAGTGAATCACGAAAAGAATCATCAGGCTAATGGACAATAAATAAATAGTCGTTTGTTGCAGCCCTAAACGTAAGTAACGTTTGCTCAACTATTTTAAAATGCAGACTGCACATTTCCCCTTTAACACCACAACCAGCTCATGGTCTGGCTTTTTTTCAATGAAAACAGCAGTGACTCAAAACCAGTCAGCCTCTGACAGCTGGCCGGCTTGCTGGAAACACCCTGTCACTTGCAGACAGCCACGTTATCCACCAGCACAGACCTCAAATCCCTCTCTGCTTTTGGCTAAATTTGAATTTTAAATTCTTGGGACTGTGTTTTTCGCCATTTATGGTGTTGTGGAATGGAGTATGCTCCTCCTCAGCAATCATTACCTGTCTGAATCAGTGTAAAAGTGTTGTGTTTCATCTGCAACATAGAGAGAATCATATTATAGCAGTCTCTCTGCAACTGAAATATGACTGATCACTACAGGTTCATGAACTTTACTGTTACCTTGGTGTTGTGTGTTTATGATGTGTTGAGATAACAGTGGAAGCAGCGTTTCCCACACCTCACACTCACAGCTCCACAACATGAAATCACAGTAATACCCCAAGTCTTGATTATTTTAATGTAGAGGTACATAGATTCTACAACGGGCACTGGATGCAACCTCCAAGAACCATCAGAACTGAACAGCTATATTTTGTTCCTACTGTGTGACAGAGGGTCAGCAAAAGTGAATTTTCAGGCTGTAAATATACACTCAGAAACTCTCACTGTTAATGTTACATATCCCCGGACTGCTAGTATTTCCAGATGATACATTCAGAGTTCAAATGAATGAAAAAAACATATCATTTGAGAGTCTTTAAATGTAATTTCAAGGTAAATGCGACTGCAGTCACACAACTCAAAACATGTGGGAAGCTGAAGGTCTCACAGTTTACTTACAATCCATTGTGCACTATATTTAAATGTAAATCCAAACCACTTTGAACATAATGTAGGTAGATTTCCAAAGTACCCGTGGTTGTGGTTTGACCATGCAGAGTTAGACTAACATGGATTGTTGCATCAGTGCTTGGCATTACTGTAAATATGGATTACATTTATCTAGCATTGTCTTGTGAGCTGGTCTGTTAAAGCAGGTGAATGTGTAACACAAAGACAAAACCAGCCACTGTGTTTATATGCAAAATTAAGCAGTTTGAGGCTGCTGAATTTACGTTACCACCCCTGCAAGGTGGCAGTGGTAACACTGAAATACTATTGGTGCAGAGTACAGCTTTACAAAAACTTAGTAGTAACAGCTTGGAGGTCATATCACTGTTATTTCAGTAAACTGCCACATTTGTTGTCTCTGTTATAGGATTCAGTAAGATTTGCCTTATTATTATCAGTATAGAGTTGTAAAATAACTTTGTGTAAATAATACACAAAAGGTTTGCTCTCTTGAGTCTGTTTGCTTGCTGCAGTAATAAAAACGCAAGACAGAAGCAGCCTTGTGGCATTTCCACTGTGATCAGCTGCTCTCTCTTGAACAAAGCCTTAACTGTGGAGGCTTCTTAGCTAGGTGGGAAAAGTCTCTTGGCATAGCTGAGTGGGTAATACGGAGTGCTGTAATACTGCGTCCAACTGTGCAAAAATATGCTCAGCTGTTTGGGAGGAATCTCATATGTTGCGAAAGAAATATAATTTGGAAGCAAACCAAATCAAAGTCAGTATCGTAGCTGTTTTTTTTAAGGAAGATGGAGATTGCCTTTAATGGTGTTGTTAAAACACGATGAAACTCTTGCATAAAAGGGTGGCTTTGTGTTTTAGCTTCAAGCCCAAATCTGTGATAAATTGTATTGCACAGTACTGATTGTCAAGCAGTTTTCTTCATGGGGTCATTGCTGGTAGATAACAGTTCCCTCTAAACTTCCACATCCTGCCATAAGGCAAGATACTGGAAACAATGTGCATGCTGTCTGTGCGCATGATAACAGTAAGCTTGATTTTCATGTTCTAGATAAACAGTGATTCAGTCCACAAAATAAAAAGCCAAGGTCTGCATCACAGGCTGTACTGTACTCTGTTCCAGTTCAGGAGAGGAGCTTTTATGATAAATGTCATTCATTTTAGTTTTGAACCACTAACATATACTTTGTTGATTTGGTGCGTAATAACATAGAGACAGAGACGGTTTACACATTACAAGGTTTGAATGCCTGTTTCAGGTCTGTGTAAGCACTTTTTCTGTGTCGGGTTCAGACTAAATATAACCTCAGAGAGACCATCAATTAGGACATTTCTATTTTAAAACACAGACACTGAGACTGAAACCTTCTTTTACTTACTTTTTGTCAATGGTGGTGCCAGCAGTACATGATGTTTGTTTTTGCTTTACCATCTGACCTGCCATTTGTTCATGTGAATCTTTTTTTCTGATAATGTTCTCTGGAAGGCTTTAATTGCATCTGACAGGCAATGTAGGGCAGGTGAACTTTATCATGGTTAAAGCCATCTTTCATCACACAGGCAGCTTTCGCTTTCAAACACATTCAGGGGGGTTACCAGTCATGTCAGTTTCATTTCCTGAAGTCGCTCATGTAGAAGTAGAATCGCAGCACAGCAGCATGGTTGTCTGTATACAGTGATCCTGTTCAGTCATGCTGTCTGGCCTGTGGGAGCACTGCCACAAAATGCTGCACAAATATAGACCACAACATTGGTTGTAAGGCAGCACTCCTCTCAGGCAGTTATTCATGTGCCTGAAACTTAACTTTACAGCCACCAGCCTGCCTGTCTGAGATTCACTATGCTACTTGTTGTTATTCTTCTTCAGTGGTTAGAGAATGCCTCCATATGTAGCTTTGGTAATTCTATTGTTAATCTAGTGTTGCTTTTCTCTTGCAGATGATATAAATGGCTACCACCAACATGCCTCGTCCAGCGCAGGATCCCTTCAGCAGGGACAGTTTGCGGTAAACACCAAACTCAGCACATGCTCACATTCACTCAGCACCTTCATACAGACTTACTTAAAAAGCAACTTCTTTTGCCTTGAGTGTAGGTATAGTTTATTCTCATACAAGTTCAGTTTAGTAATTTCATAACATCCCATGTCATTACATAACTTTACAAGTGCCTCAGAATAGTTTGCAAAAATGGGTCTGTCCTATGTATGTTAGTATTTTGCTTTCCAAGGCAGACGTATGAAAGATTTCTCTTTTAAATCCTGCATCCTAACCTCTGTAAACACAGTAGCAGGTTGTTCATTGTGTACAAGTGAAATGCTTTATTTAGATCTCCTTCCTTCTCTCTCTCCACTTAACAATTGTTTTCTTCTTGTAAGTCCACTAATCAACAGCCCAATCAACAGGGTTTAGCTCGTGTATCTTAATAGAGCCCACAACTAATGGTCTCATGTTTGAGATTTCAGTCATTTTTCCAATCCAATCATAAGGATTTACAACCTGCAAATGACATGAGCGAGTCAGAGCTAACCTTTATGCTCCTGTCTATTCTCCCCCTCTCCCACTGTACTTAAAGTCTCCTTTAATGCCTGATGTGTGTGTAGAGACCTGTGAGTCTCTCAACACCAGCCTGGCCTCCCTGGCCCCCTCTGATCACAGCGACAGCCCACATTTTGAGGCTCAGACCTTGGAGCAAATCAATTCTTTGACTGGGGTAAGACACCAGCCGAGGATGCAGATGGATGCTGCTGTGTCAGTGTCTGCGTGTTTGTGTTATCTCACATTATCACCAAACTTAAACCTTCGGAAGACCTGAGTGTTATCTGTAATGTCTGTAATGATGTGTCAACTTAATGCAAGTGTGGAGTGTCTGACACTTTTGATCCATTGGATCAGCCCTGTAAGGTTGCTGCTGTAGTTTTAGCTGTTTGCTGTTGAATTTGTTGTGTTGTCAGGCTTCCCCTCACTCTCCACTCGGTTCCTCCACAGCTGTCGAGAAAGCGGGCGCTATTCCTGAAGTTTCGTTCCAGGGTATGGCATGGTAAAACAGGCTTGTGATGTGATGCAACTTCATGCATACAGTATGTCTGTCTGCTGCCAGCCTTTATTTGCTTCTTGAGGAAAGTCTGTACAGGGTTGAGTTTTTCCACTGGGATTAGATATTCAGAGGATGAAGCTTGGACATCAGAGCTGAAATCAATACACATTTCTTGGTAGAGAGCTGATAGTGTCTTCTGGAAGGCATGTTTTTTACTGCAGAGAGTTATGGAAACTCGCTGGCATGAGCTATGTGTTGATGCATCATGAGAGTTCATTAAAAATGGAAAAGGCCTTTTCACTTGCTTTGTTCTCACCTGTGATAATCGTCTGCTTCACTGAAGAGAACACAACAGCCTGGTGGTGTTACAGCATAATTAGAAAGTGCACACTTGCATACACGCACATTCAACCGCCTGGTACCCCATTAACACCTGCTTGTAAAATGTGATCTGTATCTGGACACGTTATCTGGATAAGGAAAAATGCATGTAAATGTAAGGTGTAAATGTGTCGTTTGGAATGTGATCAAATCTGACTGACTTCATCTGGAGGTAGTCTGACTCACTCTGGGCTCAGATTTTAGATTGGTGTGAATGCACTCGTAAACTGCTGGCATCCGTAGGCTACACAACATACAGATATTTGTTTTTAGCTGGCATATGATATAGGGTGTTGTTCAAATTTAGAAAGGCAGCATGCGACAAGGAAATTGAAAGCAATATGGATTGGAAATGAATGATGTACAATTCGAAATAAGTGTGTGTGCGACGGTGTGCACTGCCCTTGTCTGTGCACCTGATCTGCTGGAAGCAAGGCTTTTATTTATCTCAGCACTGAGTAGTCTATGTGGTGGTGTTTCAGCACACTGGGACAAAGTGACGCAATGTTTTTTACACAAAGGAAGGAATAACTGAATATAGTACATTTGCTATATTTATAAGAGGGGACGAATGCGAATTTGCCATAGACAGCATTTCACAAAGTTTATAAAGTTTCCCTTAACACAGCTCACAAAACTTGGTAATTTTTTTAAGAGAGTCTGGCCCTGATTTTCCACCACCTCAGATTACTAACATGCAGGTTTTGCTCTTGAGAACAGAGTTTCAACCTCATTGAGGATGATGAGAATGCATTGACAATACCAGGTGTAAACACAAAGGCAAGACTGGATCTTTTATTATCTGCATAACCTATCCAGATACAGATCCCATTTAAATCCAGATATAAATGGAGTGTCGCTTTTTTTAAGTGGACATATCTATGTGTGTATGTGCGTGTGTGTACTTTTAAGTGTATACTGTCTATACTGTAATCATGACCCTGCCCTGAGCTTATGACAGGACTGAACTTTGCTGTGGCTAACCATATAGGCTTCTTCTTTTGAATCCTCTAAAATGTGGTCTTCCCTAAAGAGCATGTAACTCATTTTAATGAAAAGTGGAATCATTGCCCTTTTTTAACAGAACCTAATCTTTCGGGGAAAAAAACACCATGAAGTAAGATTTTCTAGTAACCTGGCTCCCTCCAGCTAAAGGCTACGATTTAGCAGAGTGGAAGATAACATCAAGGAGTTTTAGAGGGAAGGCAGCTGCTCATCCATAAATTGCCTCTGTAAAGAAGAATGGAAACAAAAGCTGAGTATATGGCCCCGAGAAGTTTCAGCTGCATGCAACTTTTCTGCGCTGCTGTCAATGTGACCTTTAAGCGAGGCTTCCTGAACCAGATACAAAAATTTGGAAATTGTAGTGTTCAATTTTCCTTTTTTAGCTCTGAAGAAAAACATTATCTTCTCTGTGCCAAGAACATGCTTGACAATTTCAATGATTTATTGCAATGAAATAAAGCTATAATCCAGAGATATAAAAGCAATCATTTACTAAATTTAACAAACAAAACAGAGTTATGTTCTTTGCTTTCTTTGAAAAAGATGCTTCAGTTTTATATTGTTAAAAAAAATATAGCCAAAAAAACAAACAAACAAGAGAATTGCAATCTTGCCATTACATTTTATGGTCCTAATATCAGAGTGCATTAGAGACTTTGAAGTGTAGACAGTGAAGTGAGACAGAATAGTCAGGAAGGATTCCTCATCATGGTTATATATTTAAAATCAAAGAGGTGACCAGCTTTTAAGAAGTTATGTCCCAAACTCTTTCATCCCCCAAAAAGAAGTGCTTTGAAAATAATATTTTAAAGAAACCCCTCCCTGAAACTAGTAGCCTATTTATCTTACACCATGTTCTACATTTACCCTCCCTAATTAAGATGAAAGATGTACATATGTCTCAACACCCAGTAGTTAGGGGGTTGACTGGCAGATGTATAGAAGTCTGTGGCCTCTGCCAGCTTTACTGAGCAAAGCAGGTCCCAGCAGATGCCCTGATTCCATACGGCTGATCTATAATTACGCCAAATTAAAGAGTTTCTGCAGCGACGTCCCAGTTAAAGAAGGCCCCCACCCTGCCGTGATCAGTATCCAATCCAGTCTGTGAGGCAATGGAGACCAGTGGTTAGAATGTATGCATAATTTGGAATAAGAAAACCGTAAAAAGGTTGAACACGTAGACACAAATTATTCTGTTAGTTCGTCCAGTAACAACCAGGGTGGTAGATCCAGCTGAAGAGCGAAAACAGCTGTTTCACTTACAGGATATTTGTAGATTTGTGCAACATGTCTGTGGTAGCTTACAAGCATTTTTCATTAATAGTGTCCTGTTTGCGCTTTGTGCGCTGTTTGGTGAGGTCTTCAGATTGTGTAGGAGATGAATTTCAAAATAGACCAGAGAGATTAAGCACCAGTTAGTTCACCATTACCAGCCCCATCAGAGCAGATTTCTTCATGTTGTCATTTGGCTTTTAAACTGAGGTTTTACCAATGATCTGAAATTTTAGACTTGTGTGAGGGACTGTTGCTTTTGCTCTCCTGATGGTCAGTACTGTGATGTCACCTCCCCTTTTCTGATGCTGCACTCTTATTACATTAGCCAGCTAGCTAGCTGGCAGCAGCAGGATAGCATCCCCCTTGCTGATGTCAGCTGTAGGAGTCTCCTCTATTTCTCTCCTTGTATCTATCCCTCCTCCTGTCTCTCTCCCTCTCCCTTTTCTGGATTTCTGAGCAAGTGAGGGCTTGTCCTGGGAGGTGAATGGTCTGGATGGAGCTCCTCTGGCCGGGGGATCAGAGTGAAGTGAGAGTGAGAGAAGCAGTGCTTTCAGGGCTGGACTGTGCTCCCTGGAGAAAGGCAATTTTGCAAACGGCCTTTCTGCTGATGCATCATAACCATAAAGGGATTGGGCCATGGAGGTAAAGTGCTCTTCCTTTCCTCCCAACCCCCATAGCCAATCGCCAAGCCAAACTCTGTCAGAGCTGCAGTACAGTAGCCGTAGATGTGGCTGAGTGTGATGTTGTAGTTTTTGTGATGCTAAATGTATGAGTTCTTTGAACGGTCTGCAGTCCTCTGAAGGTAGCTTCTTTAGCGATGACAGTGGTTCACAGCCCGTGGTTATTTTTAGCTTTCTGAACAGCTGAAGCAGCACCGACAGCAAGCAGTCATGCTTTCTGTCCTCCCTTTAAGCATTCCTGTGTAGTTAATGTCTCTTTAGCCCTGTAGCTGCTGAAGAGGCAGCCACTGAACAGCTAGCATTTGCTGATACACATGCTTGGAATTTCTGTAGCCACCAGTACAGGTGTTTTCAGATACTATGTATTCTAGGATTTACATAACCTCAGAGGCAAATAAAGCATAATAATGTGAGTGTGAAGCCTGATATGGCTGCTGGATGTCCCAGTTGTGTAGAGAATGGTATGTATGGATTTGTGGTCGTCCTCACTCATCCTTTACTGTTGTGTTTACTGAGTTGACATATGACCTGTAATCGAAGCATTCACAGGATTCAGGATTAGACTCTGTGATACAACAAAGATTTCTTTAAAAGCTTACCCTCCTCTTGCTCAATAAATCCTATAAAGGGGACACAAGCAAAATCCTAGTCATGGTGCATGCCCTCCATTTAGCATGCAGGTTGTGTATGGAGTGAAAATATGATAATCAGTATTTTTGTTGTTTCAGACAAACAGTTGAGTGTGCTGTGGTGTGGACGCCTTGTTCTTTGGGTTTGCTGTTAGCCACTGACACAAGCTGTAGTTTGACTGTCTGGACTGCTGCGCTGAATGCATCCAAAGACTTGTTGAGCTGATACTGTCCCTGTACGTGTGTGTGTTTAAACACTGTGACCTCTGTTCTATCTCATTATAGATTGACAAACAACAACTCAGTAAAGACTCCGTGTTCTTCCGTGATGGCGTGCGCAGGATTGATTTCGTCCTGTCCTACGTTGAGGATAAAGATGGCGAGAGAAAACAGGTAAGAAACAACTTCTTGGTACTGTGTATGCACAATACATTTAACTCAGCGGAATGACAACGAATATTATTCATTGTGGCCAAACAAATAAATTCTTGAAATCCCTAAATATCACACTAAAGAACAGCAGATGTTATGTCCTCTTTTTGATTAAAAAGCAAGAATTCTTTTGGACAGGATATCCTCAGAGTTCACGGTGTGTGTCAGCAGCATACCCTAAATACCACAACACTGATTAAGTTAGATAAACTGTTATTTTCAGCTTGTATCAGTAATCCTCTCAAGGAATTTTCAGAGAAGGTCACTTCTGGAAAAAGACTAAGGACCTTATTTTCTTCAGTAAACGAACAGTTTGAAAGTGTTTCCATGCTGTTTTTGTGGCTTGTCTCTTTTATCAGCTGTTTGGTGCTGAAAGACTGATAGAGTTTGATACTGAGCTGTTAGCCTTCACATCTGGGTGTTACCACTCCTTGGTGGCTATGAGGCAGTTTACCCACAGCCTCGGCAGTGAATCAGCACTCAGACCTCTGGCCTGGTCAGGAACTTGCTCAGTTTTTCCACTGTACATGGAAGGACAGACAGGAGACCAATTCCTGTGTGTTATCCTCATGTGTTGTAAAATGTGACAGTAAATTACTGCTCTAACAAGGACAAGCGTTTTTTTTTCTGTCTGCCTATTTCTGAAAACATAATTCCAAGTGTCATATGGTAATGTTATGTCATACTACTGCACTACCACAAGCAACTTTCACTACTTGTTTGCACTCAGTGATTGCTGCTACTGAAAGTACTAAGCTAACTGACACTGCCTGGTCCACACTGTTCACTTTGGTTTCACATGTTTATTTGTGTTTTGCATTTCATCTCACATTGACTTGATAAGATCTGGTCAGTTGTTGAAGCTGTTGAACTATTTATTTCAGTTTTTTTATGTTAGCTTGATGTACGTTTTGCAGTATTCAATCCTTATTGCAGTTGTATATGATACAATGTGATAAACTTTGTTCATCGTATTAGTACATGTCTGTATATTTCACAAGCTTAACTACATGCTACTCACTGTTTTCATGTATAAAGTTTATTTAGGCTGTTTTTTTTCAAGTTTTGTGTATAATGTTTTCACACAGTTTGCATGTACTTAATGTTGTAGTACAATAGATTGTTGTACGATGTTAAATAAATTCACATCAAACTAATAAATATATGTATTTGTGCTTTGTTTTCTTCTAAAGGAGCGGAGGAAGGTGTATGAGGCCAATCTGGAGAAAGTCGGGCTGGAGTTGGAGACAGAGGATAAATCGGTAAGACTGTACAGTTATTGCTTTGATCAGGATTCATGGGAAGGAAATGCTGCCATTTATTTTCATACCGTATAGTAGGGCTGCACCTAACAATCTTTTTGTTATCCATCAACCTAACGATTGTTTTTTCCATTAGCTGATTAATCTAACAGCTAATTTATTTATTACTCTAAAGAATTTTTTTACTTGTCTGATATGTTGAGGAGGAGCAGTCATATGCACAGCACATAAGTGCAAGACTATCAGAAAATAACATAAATGAATAATCACAACACTGTCATTATTAAACTTTTGTGGCATGGAGTAAGTGTGCACGCAGTACCTACTTTCATATAGAAAAATTTATTTACCCAAACTAAATATCAAAATGTGTCTCATTAACATTTTTATATTTTAGTCTTATTTTCTTAAAAACAAGTAATGCCTTTGTACCCAACTTAAAACTTAAAATGGTTATGACGTGAATTTATTCATCACTGGAGTTACATGCTGTGAGGATAATCACTGGCAAATGGGCGAGGAAAATAATTGAAGCAAATTACAGACTGTGAGAACAGTCTATAATAATACAACAAAGTTAGATGAATCATGATGTAATGTTACGTTACAAGAACAGCAGCAGTGCAAAATCTTCTTTTAACATGGGAGGGGTGAAGGAACATTTAGAAAATCAATTCTAAGTGACTACTATTAACAGAAACAGTTCTGTTCTGTACAACTGCAGCCATCTCTGCGTCACACACGTTACGCACATGGATAATTTCCATATTTGATAATGTCAATGAGTCGCCTCAGCTCTACTATATAGTCAACAAAATATGAATTTTGCATAAAACCTGTAAAACGCACTCCTTTTATTACTGAATTGTGTGTTTCAGTTTGTAAATCAGTAGCCCTAAACTCATTATACTGTGACACCTGTCTCACTGTCGTCAGGAGTCAGAGGATGGAAAGACTTCCTTTGTGAAGGTCCACGCTCCATGGGAAGTGCTGGCCACCTACGCAGATGTGCTTAAGATCAAGGTCCCATTCAAGGCCAACGACATCCCAGACAACAGCGAGATGCCCATGAACTGGCTGTCCACCCCTTTTCGCCTACCGGAGCACATCATGCACCCTGAGCCAGATTATTTCACAGCTCCCTTCAACAAGAGCAAGTCTGACTTCTTCCTCATCGACAACAAAGACACCTTCTTCCCCCCTTCTACTCGCAACAGGATAGTAAGGATGCTGTGACCATGCCTGTTTTGTCTTGTTTGTGACTTTTGTGAAAACAGAAGCAACTTCCATAATTCTGTTTTTATCCATACACCAATCAAAACTAGCAAACACTGAGTCCGTCTATTTCTCTCTCTGCCCAGGTCTACTACATCCTGTCCCGCTGCTCGTACATTAGGGATGTTTGTGCCGATAAAGACAAGAAGGGAATCAAGAGGTTACTCAACAACGGCACCTACACTGCTGCCTTCCCGCTGCATGATGTGAGCCTCGTTTGCACTCATCGCTTTCCAACAGTAGCATCCTGTTGAAGGCGATGTTGGATGTTCTATGGCAAAGATGTATAATGTTTAAATTTACACAGTGCAATGAATGTGGTAGTGAACTGTGTCTTCTGTGCGCGTGCAGTCTAGGTACTGGATTAGATCGAGGGACCCGAACTGCGAAAGTGAGCGATACAACCTCTACAAATACTGGGCCAGATTCTTGTGTTTCTTCAAGGAGCAGCCCCTCAATCTTATAAAGTACGGCTTGAAAACAAAGTAATGATATTTGATGTGTATACGCATTTATCTGGTGGCAGAATTTAATCCAACAATGTTGTTTTTCCCTTCAACAGGAAGTATTATGGGGAGAAGATCGGTATTTATTTTGCGTGGCTGGGTTTCTACACTGAGATGTTGCTGTTTGCTGCAATAGTTGGGACAATTTGTTTCATCTATGGATTTCTCACTTACGATGACAACGAGTGGAGGTGATTTTTACCAAGAATACTAGCTTCTGTTGGTCTTTCACATGTCATTGTTTTAAAAGGGGTTAGTTTTATTACTGTGTTTGAGAAAACTCTCATTTCCCTCCAGTAAAGAAATCTGCAGTGAGGAAATCGGAGGCAAGATTGTCATGTGTCCGCTGTGTGACAAGAAGTGTGGCTACTGGAAACTCAACACAACGTGCAACTCCTCATGGGTGAGACATCCTGTCTTTTTGGGACTGAGTTGTTTTTGTTTATCGTGATTCATGTTCTATCCATAATATGTGACATTTAAAGCGTGGTTGTAGCTAAATGTCAAGTTTTTCATTATCGTTCTGTTTTTCAAATGTTCTTCTTTCAGCAATCACACCTGTTTGACAATGTGGGAACGGTGTTTTTTGCCATATTTATGGGGATCTGGGGTGAGTAAAAACGTCTTTGCTCTGCATTTTTTATTTTCTAACCCAGTGCACCACCTAGTGGGAGCTGATGAACTATTATTAGTTATGAAAATCACAGTTAGACACTCTCTTTATTTGAACGACCTACCCACCCAAATGACAAAAAGAACTCCCACGTTTTCACACTTACTTTGCATCCACTTGGGTGCTGAGATGTAACACTTCTGCCACCACACCAGTATAATAGAGGTGATTGAGGGTCAAAGCAAACTGAAAATGACATTTTGGGTTTGTATGCTCTGTAGTGACACTGTTTCTGGAGTTATGGAAGAGGCGGCAGGCTCGTCTCGAGTACGAGTGGGATCTTGTCGACTTTGAGGAGGAGCAACAGCAGCTGCAGCTTCGGCCGGAGTATGAGACCAAGTGCACCAACCGCAAGCTGAACCGCATCACTCAGGTGTTTGTGTGCTCATGATATACTAACATACTACATGATTCTATTGTAATGTACAGCTCTGGGTCTGTGTTTCTTCCACAGGGCTTTACCAGACAGATAAACTGTGTGGTAGGATTTGGACAGATTACAGATTCCAGCGTCTGTGGTATTAATTGGATGCAGGTTCTTCACACTGAGTTGGTTGCAGTCATTCATTAGGGCCAGTTTGTGGACTGAAATGTGGTTTGAATGGAGACTCTTTGATTAAGAAGAATATTACCGAGTAAAACAGACCCTGTGTGTTTTCGGGGAATTACTAGATAGTGATAGTGACAGACACGGAATGGTGAAATGAACAGAAACAGGGTGCTGTAATTTGCCTTGACCATATCCCACCCATCCTTAGGAAATGGAGTGGGTTCTTGACATAACTGCCACAAGTCTAATGGGGAAATTGCTTCTGTGCTGGGCCACCGTGGTACTCTGGGTAAGGGTAGCACTTAACGTGGAATGCCAAATTGGTGAGGAAGAGGTTTTGGTGTGGTGTAGTTTGTGTGGATAACAGACACTTCTGGAAAGACTGAGAGGCATGAGTTTCTTACTGTAACACATTACTGTTTCTCTGGTGGATCAGTATCTTGAAAGAGGCTTTTGCAAAAGCATGGTTTCTCCAAGAGACCGCTAGATGAAAGAATTGGACTTGGACTGAACCGCCTACACAAAAATAGCTGTGATGGGCGACCTCTCTCTGCCTCGCATCTGAGGCCAGTGGTAATTAAAGGAACCTGGCCTTTTAGAGCTGTCTTTTCAGGATTTAACAACGGGTCACTGACTCCCTTGTCCCTGCTTTGCTTGCTTATGATTTAGGAAATGGAGCCATACTTACCCATAACAAGCAAGTGTGCACGCACATGTCTGTCTGGAGCCACCGTCCTATTCTGGGTGAGCATTGTGTCTTTGGTATAGTTGATCAATCTAAATTTCTTTCATCTTCTACCTGTTCCCCCACCCTGTGTCTCTTGTCTTTCCCGTCATACTGTTCATCATCACCACTAATATCATGTGACGAGGGCCAGTATGTATAAAACTTCGTAAAAATGCAGCTCTCTTAAACCTGGAGTGCAAGACTGTCACATATGCATAAAGTCCATTCAATCAAGCCCTTGCCAATCCTATCACCACCAGGTAAATCTCTCTCTATTTCACAGCATACCAGGCTTTTTAAAGCTGGCGTCTGTGGTGACAATCCCGCACTGGTGTACTGGACGTTTTGCATTTTACATCAACTACTAATGATTGATTTGCCAGAGCAGAAGGGGGGAGCGACGGGGATTAGGTAACAGTAACTGGGTGTATAGCATAGCCTATGGCATCGTAAGCATGTCCACAGTGTGTGTGTAATTACTGTCACTGCCAGAAGGGGGAGACAGAAGTTCCACACTGCAGGTTTAAGTACTTAACGAGCTGAGACCAAGTCAGAACACTTAGCTGTGTGTAGGCGTGTCACTTAGTCTGAATCCTATGAATTATAATTGAAACCCATTGAAGACCAGAGTTTTACAGCTTTATACAAACGGCCCAGATTTTATTTCCATTGTGTACTCTGTAAAAACCTTTAACACATGAAAGAGTTAACAGGAAGATTATGGTAGATTTATTTTCATGAGGCATGTGTGCACACTTCAAGCATGACGGTTACTTCTAACACCTCTGTTGGCAATAATTCAGCTTGCTTCACTCATACGTCTGGATGTGTTTTGGTGTTTGCACTTGTGTCACGGGCGTTGTGTTGTACTTTTGTTTGTGACTTGCTGTAGTTGTCTTTCATGTTGTCACTGTTGTCTCTGTCCTGAAGATCTCATTGATCATTGCCTGCATCATTGGGGTGATAGCGTACCGCCTGGCGGTATACGCAGCCTTCGCCAGCATCATGAAGGACAGTCCCACCACCCACCTGCAGGTGGTTGGCCCCTTCATCACGCCACAGCTGGCCACCTCTGTCACCGCCTCCTGCATCAACTTTGTCATCATCATGATCCTCAACCTCATGTATGAGAGAGTGGCTGTTTGGATCACTGATATGGGTGAGGATCAGGGCGAGAGAACGAATCCCAGATAATTCAAGTTCATGTGTCTTTATTTGTCCTTTATGTATTTGATCCTGGACATTGTCTTCTTCTTTTTTGGTTTATGGCTTTAAAATCTGTTTTTAATGATCTTTTACTTTTTGGCAGAAATTCCCAAGACTCACCTGGAGTATGAGAACAAGCTGACAGTGAAGATGTTCCTCTTCCAGTTTGTCAACTACTATTCCTCCTGCTTCTACGTGGCTTTCTTTAAGGGCAAGTTTGTCGGCTATCCTGGAGATTACGCTTATATGTTTGGCAAGTGGAGCAAACTGAGGAATGAAGAGGTAACAGTTAAAACTAAATTACCTCTGTGTGAGATTAACACTGTTAATTCAATTTGGGCCTGAGTTCTTGTTTGTTTCCTTCACATTCCTCCTGTCTGCATTCAGTGTGACCCTGGTGGCTGTTTGATTGAGTTGACCACCCAGCTGGTGATAGTGATGACTGGTAAACAGGTGTGGGGCAACATCCAGGAGGCTCTGGTCCCGTGAGTACTCTAACTGAACCGTCCATCCAAAGCACAGTTCATGTGCAAACAGAAAATATATGGAGGGCTTAAATTCACACAGTGACTGGATTGTTACCTCAGAGCTCTCTGTTGCCCCCTTGTGGCCTTAGGTGGCTGATGAACTGGTGGGGCAGTAGGAAGGCACGAAGCCACCCAGAGAGCCTGTACAGCCGCTGGGAGCAGGACCATGACCTGCAGAGCTTTGGACAACTGGGCCTCTTCTACGAGTACCTGGAAATGGGTAAACATTCAGCACAAACTCAATGCATTACACCCAGAGAAAGACTCAGAGTCAAGCTAGGCCGCAGTCACGACCCTTTTAGTGAAGTCTGGTTTTAGCCAAGATATGGCCTAGACAAATATTAGTTATTACTTTTCTTGTAGAATACTGCAGAATTTACACAAATACAGAATTTAAAGTGTTTGTGATGCTGGGAGAAAACAGCCTAACGTCCTGATTTCAAAACCAGACAGACAGACAGATGCTGTGTCCCCTGAGATTCTACAGATGGTGCTGTTTCCATCCCACTGTCTGTCTCTGACCTCTCTCTCTCTCTCTCCGTGTCCCAGTGATCCAGTTTGGTTTCATCACGCTGTTCGTCGCCTCCTTCCCCTTGGCACCCCTGTTGGCCCTCATCAACAACATCATCGAGGTTAGAGTGGACTCCTGGAAGCTCACCACTCAGTACAGACGCCCTGTGGCAGCAAAGGCCCACAGCATCGGAGCCTGGCTGGAAATCCTCAACGGGATGGCCGTCCTCTCAGTTGTCACAAATGTGAGTTCTGGACTACATTTGTGTGCTTTGAACCCACTCATTATGTACCCAGCTTTACTTCTAGTTTTCCTTCCACCGCTTCTTTCCCTGCTTTCCAGGCATTCATTGTGGCCTTCACCTCTGATATGATCCCTCGGCTTGTGTACATGTACGCCTACCAGCCAGAGGGTGAGATGAATATGAAAGGCTACATAAACAACAGCCTGTCTGTGTTTAATATCTCTGAGATCCCACTGCCCAACAGGCCCGAGGACGGAGAGAACCCTTTCTGGTTCAACAGCTCCATCACTACCTGCAGGTGAGTGCGATTGTGAGACTGTGAATGAGACACAGAGTGATTTCTTTGTTAATTAATGTGATGGGAGAAGTACTTCTTCACGTACAGTAAAAGTCATGTAAAAATTGATTCTGCAAAATCTTTGTTATATTACATTAGTGGGTTAATATTTTATTTATATAACCCATTATATAGCAAATCACAGTTTGCCTCAGGGGGCAAACAGCACACTCTGACCTTAGGCCCTGGACTCAGATAAGGAGAGACTCCCACCAAAAAAACATTTAATAGGGGAAATGCAGCAGAGGAGGGATCCTTCTCCTAGGATGGACAGACACCAACAATAAACTGATACATATATGTGTTCAAATGTAAGCATCATTTTAATGTAGCTAGTTAAGTGAAGCTAATTTGAACTATTTTACTACTTTGGGTTGGGTAGTTCAATGACCCTGCACCCTCCATGGTCCACCCCAGGACCGTTTCCTTTGCACAGTGGACTCAAGAATGGCATTAAACAATCTTGAATAGAAGTCTATATAAAAATCTACAGAAATTTTAATCTCTGACATGTTCCTTCTTTGTAGGTATCGTGATTACCGCTACCCTCCTGGCCATGAGAAGCAGTACTCCCACACCATGCAGTTCTGGCATATTCTGGCTGCCAAGTTGGCTTTC
Source organism: Chaetodon auriga (assembly GCF_051107435.1). NCBI lineage: Eukaryota > Metazoa > Chordata > Actinopteri > Chaetodontiformes > Chaetodontidae > Chaetodon > Chaetodon auriga. The sequence goes on along the minus strand of NC_135079.1, from coordinate 10,548,385 downwards.
ATCATTATCATGGAGGTAAAACAAGTCCACAATGTATTCACCAGCAACACCAACACTTTTTGGGCAATAGTCAATTGTTGCATTAATAGTAACCCCCCGTTCTCCCACACACACACATTTTTTGGATCAACCCATGCAGAGTTCGTCCTGCAGCTCTTAGTTTTGAGCTAAAACTAATTGGTCGTGCCTTCTTCCTCCACAGCATGTCGTGTTCCTGGTCAAGTTCTTCGTCGCCTGGATGATTCCCGACGTTCCCTCTGACGTGAGGGCTCGGATAAAGAGAGAGCGCTACCTGGTGCAGGAGTATCTCCATAACTATGAAGTGGAGAAGCTGAAGATCCAGCTCAGCCACAACAGCTCCAATGAGTGTACCTGCACGCCCATGATCTACCCGTCTTTACCCAAACACGAGGTGCTGTCAGAGTGCCTCTAGCCCAGAGAGCTGCTGGTCAATCAGCCGGACATGACGGGAGGACGTGATGATGTATGGCCTTGCTTGTCTATTGTGATACTGATCATCACTTTGCTGTAGTGCCTGTCTTATTTGTACAGTGCACGCGCGCGCACACACACACACACACACACACACACACACACACACACACACAGCTTTTATTTAAACACTAGAGGTTTCCTCAATTCACAGCCATCCCTCTTCTACTAACCTGCTGATCGTGGAAGTGCACACAGGTGAAAGACCAAGTCTCCATGCATGCCGAATCTTCAGGCACATGATTCTAAACTCTGTCTCATATTTATGGATTTTCACTCTCTGTGTTGCAACTGTAGCGCTGAGGATAATCAAAATGTTGCTGTAAGGAAAGAGTGAGGAAGTACACTGTGTTGAAGACAGGCAACTTACTCTTGTTTTAATACAAGACTATTTATTGAAGTGCCACTAGTAACCAAAGACTGAATGCCTTAATATATCAAACTTATTATTGGTTCTATCTGCAAGTGTAATATCAACTGATATTATTGGGAACTGAGAGCTTGTTCGTATGTACGGCTGTATGAAGGGTTCCAGTGTTATATACTGTAAGTTAATGTTCAACAAAATTGTTTTTGCTGTTGTTGTGTTGTTTTGTTTTTACCGTTACTGAAACAAATGTGAGCATTGTTTATGTGACAGCATTACCAAATTATTTCCCTCGCTCCACTGGAAGCGGACCAGTTCATAGACTGGTCCCATTCTGTTTCAGTCTCGTAATAGCACAACAGTTTCTCCAGGCCAAAATCTGACATGTGAAGTAGCTTTTTATGAAGACAGATCTGTGCTGCTGTTACTACTGTGAGTAAGGGCGGATTGCGTCCTGCAATGGCCAGTTTTTAAGCAGCAGCAGCTGGTGCATGTTGACTGTTGACAGCGACTCCTGTTCCTGGGAGATGGGAGGTGAAAAGCCCAGAGAGAGTGAAGAGAAACCCTCTTTAATGTGCCTCTGTTTACCAACATGGCGAAGCTAATGAAAGCCTGCCCCTGCCTACTGAACAATGTTTGCTCCATTACACAAAGCACATCAGCCATCGCCTGCTTCTCGTGCTTCTAGTTTCCTCAGCTGTGTCTGTGTAGAGAAGGAAAGATACACATTCTTTTTTTTTTTATTTTGCACAAAGCACTTAATGAAACACGACAACCAAAACGTAAACATGTCATTCTCATTGTTGTGATGACACTAAGTATTCACAATCAGTGTTTTGAACAGGAGCTGTGCCGTAGGTAAGAAGGAGCGCCCTGATATGAATTTGATGTTTATACTGAGCTTAACAGGAGAAAGATGTAGCTTTTTGTTTTTAATTATATGAAGGACATTTCATGTTTATTAGGCTGCCTACTTGCAAATATATGAGAAGTATCTGTTGTTGAAGCATTTGGATTTTAGGTAGAATAGCTGGTTGGCTGTGCTGCAAACTCAGGCAACTAAATCTGTGTTTGTTCCAGATGCATGTAGATGTGACCACTTGAGCGGGAGCAATGTTGGATGTTCCAGGTTCCCTTTACTCAGCTAAACTTATGCCTGTCAATGCCTTAATACGTCTAAAACTTTGTTTTTCTAGTATATTTCCTTGTCCTTCAAACTCACTTTCCTGTTATGTCATCTTTTGTTAATGCCTTAGTTTTAATATTTTATTTTATACGGTCACCATGCTTGGAAAAACAGTGAATCTGTTTACTGTGTGCTTAAAGTTACAATTTAATTTGTTCATTCATTTGTTTCTGTAATGTTTTTGTAATTGTCCTGTATCCAAGTGTGCATTGTAAACAAAGCGAAATATCCAGAATAAAGTACCAGTTCAACTTGAGTCACTGTGGGACGTGTTTGGATCAGACCTGAATACTGTGGACCATCAGCGTCTTTTCTGCAGTGTTCACACAGCAGATGACCTGAGAGAACACTGATTATTATTCAGTGTTTGCTCTCACTGGTGGGTGTGTTTCACACCTAAATTTGTTGGCATGGTTGTTTCACTTGGCACATGGAGAAGCCACTGTGACAAAGACACTCAGGTTCAGGCAGAGTGGAAAGGTTCACTGTGATTTTAAACATTTTATCTAGTAGGTTAACTTATAAAAGGAAAAACACAGATTTGCCACAGAGTTTTGTAATTATGACAATGATTTATGAACGTAGTTTTCTATAAGGTCAATTTATATCTTTAATGTTGTATTGAAGCCCAAGGGATACTTTGCAGATCAACATTGTAAACTCGTGCACGTGATCATTCAGCCTCCAGAGGAGGCATTTTGCAACCTAGATCACATCAAGTTTTACCGGTGATCCATCTGTACCTGATGCCGTCCCTCCTCCTGTCGGCTCTGATCCTCGGGCTTCCCTTCAACCTGCTCTCCCTCTGGGTTTTCCTCCACCGCCTGCAGCGCTGGACCTCAGCAGCCTGACCCTGGTTGACACCTCGTGGTTGCTGCTGGCCGTGCCTTTCCTCATCAACTACCATCTGAGCCGTCTGTTCTGGAAAATGGTGCTGACGCTCTGCACGGCTGTGAGGACGTTCTACCAAAAGCATTTTTTACCTCAACATCTTATTCGTCAGCTGCATCAGCGTGGACCGATACCTGGTCATCGAGCACCCGCTGCGCTCGCCGGTGCTGCTGGGCCGGAGGCTCCTCAGCATACCTGTTGCCACCATGTGTCTGATGCAGACTTGCCCTGGGAGCAACCGCACCGTCTGTACCGAGCATATTACTGCGTGAAGCCGGGGAGACGCTCCCCTATTCCGTCGTTTGCTTCAGCATCTGCTTTCTCCCCCCGCTGCTCTCCATCTGCTGCTGCGGCCTGCAGAGTGTCAGAGAGGTAGTGGGTGCTGTGCGCAGCGCTGGTTCTCTGTGCCTAGTTTCACCTGCCGTACCACCTGAGCGTCATGCGGCCAGTCTACCTTGACAACCCCGCCTCATGGAGGTAGAGAAAAGACCTTCGCCCTGGAGGTGTGCTTCTGCAGCCTCATCGCCTGCATTAACACTCTGTTTAGTTGCTGCGTTGGCGGACAGTTCAGGAGGGAGTTTCAAAGCACTTTTGCTGTCATTTTCCCAGAGTTCAGGTGCACAGGTGGCCTGTAAGAAGACCTTGATGATGATGAGAACAAGACAGGTGGTGGTGTGTACTGTCACACGTGTGCGCAGTGACCTGGATCCTTGATCACTGGGATCCAGGTGCAGTCAGGTGAGCATGTTCTTTATGTCAACCACCATGAAACTCTGACTGAAATAAGTTAAATACAGTGTATCTAACAAAGGTCTGCAGTCTCCTTTATCTCATACCATCTCTCGGTTTGGTCTCCTGAACTTCCTTACACAACACTGCCTCTGCGTGGCTGACTGCATGCTGTACTTCACAGTCTGGATCCACATGCGTGAAGCGCATGTCTTTCTTTTATTCAGTGAAAAGTATTGCAATCCTCCGTTTACTCAATTTAGTGAAAACATTTAGCGAAAAAGCACATTTGTCCCTGAGGTTTGAACACTGTCTGTAAACGCTGCAGGTCAAACTAGAATAGAGAAATAACCGGATGTGGAGGGAGGGTGGGGTGGGGGGATGATTGCTTTGTGCCTGCTGCAGCAAGTGAATTATAAGTGGTCGGAGCTCATCCTGAAATCCTTTTCTCTTCTGTTACATATAACTGAAGGGGGGTTTATGCATGTTGGCGATTGTCGCGGTGACAGATTTTGAGGGAGTAATTGAATGAGAGGAGCGGAGCGGAGCGGAGGGAGGAGGGGCGCTGCACGGAGCCGCTGACAGGTAGATGAGCTGCGCGCTGTCCGCGGTGCTGAAACCTCCTCCGGCTGCTGCCTCACCGGAGATCCTCACCTCAGATTAGACCGGAGCTCCGCGAACCTGCACCGTCTCAACATCTTTCCTCCCTCCCTGCTGATATCTCGAAGAACACTATAAAAAAATCAACTTTTTATTGTCTGTTTTGCTGTTTTCTTATCGCTGGCTGGATCTTAAGATGGCACTGCATGGATTAACATTGCGCAAGGCAAAAGCGGATTTATTTGACTGCTGTTTTGTGACTGTGAAAGCAGCCCTTTCACACTGAGCGTGTTTCCCCTCTTTCTCCATTTTCTCCCTGATCTTTTCGGGACATCGAGACGTTTTCTGCTGAAAAGACCGAGGCCCGTTATTTGGATTAATACCTTAACAATATGCTCATTAATGCGGCACTTCCATTTGTTGTAGTATTGTAGAATTTTTGAAGATAATCTGGATATGGAGCCAGGAAAGGAGAAAGCCCTCCCTACCTCCAAAGAGGGACTAAAACAATTCGCAGGAAAGGCCCTCGGGAACCTGTACAGGTAAGGCGAAGAAATTCCCATTTCTGCATGTTCTTTAATCACAATGATTCTATTTATTTATAGGAAATTAAAAATACAATATATCCAGATGTGAACATCACACATAAAACGTGCGCTGCCTTCAAATTCGCTTATTAGCGAATTACAACGAACTCAGCAGGGAAATCTCTTCTTTATGAGCAGAATCAGGGACAGGATGCTGGAAGCAGAGTCGTGTGGCCCGAATATTTAAGGATCAGATATTTCCCTGGAGGATGATCCCCTCCACCAGCAGCTGTGGGTGTTTTTTAATAATTAATGAAACAGAGCGAGTCGTGACACAAGGTCGGAGGATATCTATTACCTTATGTATCCATCTGTATTAATTCAAGATCGATGGACTTCATATCAATTGACTTCCTATATTCCTCACACTGTCAAGGACCTAAATGAAACGTAGTTCAAAAGAAACCCGATAATTGACTGTAAATCAAAGAGTTTAAAATGAGAGAAGGGGCGCAGGGTGTGCAGGATGCATTCAATTGAATTATGTTTTAATTTTCATTGAAAGTGCGAATAAAAATGACTATTGGTAGAATATTAAGGCAGAAAAACGATTTTTTAAGCGCAAATCTTGTGGAAACACGCAGCTCTTAAAAAAAATCCACATATTTTAGACGAGCGTTTGCGCAGGCACACATCTCGTTCGTTTATGTTTTCGCTCCTAAAATGGCTTTCAGCCGTTGAACTTGATTCCAGGCTGCAACACAGGAAGGAGACTCAAATCTGTGGAAGAGGAAAAAGAAAATCTGTTGGTTTCATTTAAGCTGTGGAGCTGTGGAGGGCCTGTTATTGCACCGGATGAGGCCTTCACATTTCAACGTTTAGTTTTTAAACCAGCCTTACATTTCTGGGCTCAAATTTCAAGCGCAAGCCAAAGCAAAACGGCAAATTTACGAGAGTTAATTAAAACAAATATAAAAAGGCAGAATCATCTCTAAACAACGATAGATGCTGATATTGCTGCAATGCGGTATTAAGGTCATTTTCTCTTCGTTTACCAACGAGCATTTCTTTAACAGGAAGGTGGAGAATTTCCGCAGGGATCGAAAGGAGGAAAAAAAAAAATGCTGTTTGACTTTCAGTGCAGGCTTTGAGGGGCCTGAGCCACATTAAAAGAAGAAAATAAGGATGCTGTGGAGGCCTGACGCTGAAAGAGCACAAAGTGAAGAAGAAAGCTTATTGCTCCTGTAGTATACAGTGCAGACAGCCTGAATAAATTCATTATGCCTACATGGCATGCCTGCATTTTATTATTATTATTACTATTATTTTTGGCAGAAAATTAAAGAAATCAGACATTTTCCGCTCAGTTAGTCGTCGCTGGTGCTTCTTTTGAAGCTGCCTGAGTGTCCGATTTCATACATCCAACACGACATTTAACCTTATAAAAACGAGCATGTCATCGGCTTGTCGTGCAGGAGGCTGGAAAAGCGGCAGCAGACAGGTGAGACGATCGAGCTGACGGAGGATGGGAGACCCACGGAGGGGCAGGAGCGGAAGGCGCCCCTGTGCGACTGCACATGCTTCGGGCTTCCGCGCAGATACATCATCGCCATGCTGAGCGGGCTCGGCTTCTGCATCTCCTTCGGTATCCGGTGTAACTTGGGTGTGGCCATCGTCAGCATGGTTAACAACAGCACGATCCATCAAAACGGCAAGATCATCATCAAAGAGGTGCCTGTAAAGCCCGCCCCGTCACACCCCACCAGCCCCCACGCTTGACACAGCCATAGGTTTTGGTTAAACACACCTTGGAGAGCCTCAGTTGGGTGTAGGTGTACTTTTAAATTGTATTTCAGGTGTGCGGCCTGCATATTATAGTAAGTAGAAGCAAATTAGTGCAGTTTGTTTTATATTTATTTTGAGAATCTGCTTATTTTGCGCCTTAATCAGCCGATCACTTTATATACCCACGTGTGTAAACTGGGTGCGTGCTGGTGTACTGCAATGGCATTAAAGCATCAAATGAAATAACATCTTTCAAAGAATATTTTCCATTAACAGTATTATGCAAAGCACTTTCATTACACTTTTAACGAATTAAATTTGCACTTTTTTTACCGGAGGAAAGTGGGAAAAATAATTACAGCGTGTCTTTATTTTTGTGTGTTTGAAAGAAAGCGAAATTCAACTGGGACCCTGAGACCGTGGGGATGATTCATGGATCCTTCTTCTGGGGCTACATAGTTACTCAGATCCCAGGAGGGTATATCTCCTCCAGACTGGCTGCAAACAGGTAACTGCGCTCCACCATTTCTCGAAATAACAAACAATGAGTGCGGGGTGGGAAGAAATGTGCCTAAATACCAGTTTTCCTGCAGTGGACGTGTTCCTGTCTTAATGTAGGTGGGATATTTGTGCTGGTCAGTCAGAGCCGGTCTCGTGGTTTGAAGAAAGGGGTCTGACCTTACAGCAGATAAACTGGGGATTTGGCTGATGCCCACCAGGCGTGCCTCCTCATGTTAATGAGCTCCCGTGGGACCACCATGTCTAATCCTTTATGTTCAGAGGCATGGCAACCACATCAGCCAAAGCCCTGTGTGAAATGCGGTTCTGAGTAATGATTGCAGTATGATTTCAATGGCTGCACTGCCTCTACAGCACATTAATTCACCGACAACTGATTTGGCTATAGGGACAAAAAAGGAGCGGAACTAAAAACAATGAGTTTGTAAAAAAAAAACTGCAAAAGAAAACAAATTATAACCGCAAAACTGTAAAATCCCGATTAGAAAATAATATAAACACAGATAAAAAAAAAAAAAAAAAAAAAAAAAAAAAAAGCAGCCAAAGGAGGATTAGGTCGCAGTATAACTTCTTGTGCATCAACATGATCAGATTGTTAGATATTTCATGAGGGAAATGGAGCCTAAATAAGATGCAAATCTTTGAAGAGCTTCATCATGCCAAGTCAGCTGAGCCCACTGCGCCTTCTGCTGCAAACACCTCCTGTCCTCACTCTCCTGGAAACTGAATCACTGCCTGTGTGTGTGTGTGTGTGTGTGTGTGTGTGTGTGTGTGTGTGTGTGTGCACCATCCAATTAGGGTTGATTTATCTCCCTTATCAGTGTTTATTCTCAACTACATAGCAAAGAATGGTGTTTTTTATTGCTTGCTGTATGACTTTAATCTCTTGGAAGGGCTTGGAATAGAGCAATACAGCTGCTTTGTATCTGGTTGAATAAAATGATCTTGTTTCGACAATATTCTGACAAATAACATCCCAGCATGCTGTTTATCCAGAGTTTTTGGGGCTGCCATCGTGCTGACATCCACCCTGAACATGTTCATTCCATCTGCCGCCCGGGTGCACTATGGATGTGTCATCTTTGTGAGGATATTACAAGGGCTGGTGGAGGTACTGATGCACACTTTGCACATCACACCCTGACCTTTGAAAGACTCAAAAATGATGCCTCATTATCAAGCCGAGAGCTAAACTCGACCCCTAATGAAATTGTCCTGACATTCTGTGTTTGACCACGATTTGCAGAAATCCTCTGTTCGTACTGGGCTCCCTGGCTTTGTGTTTGAATTTGCACTTGAAAATGAAGGCCATTATGTAGAAGTTCCATTCATAATACATGCAATTGTCAAATTAATCCACAAACAGCATAAAATCCTGAATAGCAGGGCCTATGTGTGTTGGTTTAGCTGGCGAGAACAGCTTCATGTTCACACAGAAACACAGAACAAAAGAGAGGAACCACTTGATGCAGGCGGCTCCCACAGCTCAACCGAAAGGACAAGGTATCGGAGAGAGACGCCATTATCAGGCTGAAGGTCATCCTCTTTTGTTATTTTGTTTTGCTGCATGCTGTCATTTCAATAGCAGCTCCTGGCCAATGAGAGGGGGAGCCGCCTGTGTTCAGCGCCCATCGACTTATTACTGCAAATTAAACATTAGCATTTCAGGGTGTCTCCCACTGCAAGCCCCAGCAATTTGTGTCTATCAATAGTTGATTGTATGCCACTTAGTGTGTAATGAAGATTTAATGGGAGCAATTCAGTTTTTTTTTTCATGAAGTGGGTAGTCAGCTTGAATTTGCACTGACTCACACCTCACCCATTAGTCTCTATTAGAAAGGTCAGCTACAATGCATGTCGGTTTGTTTGTTATTAACTACAATTTGTCTTCTACGTCTCTGACAAATGAGATGTGACTACGTCAATCAAGCAGAATACCTTCACCTGTGAATTCTGTTGACTGAAAGCGGGAAAGTGAATGCAAAAATTTCTGGATGAATTTAACAAATCAAACAGTTTAAAGGAAGATTATTTGCCTGAAAATGGGAGAAACATATTGAAGTGAAAGGAAACTGATCCTCGTGTGTTCATACTGTGACTGCAGTGTCACTTTTCACTGTGCAGGGAGTGACTTATCCAGCCTGCCACGGGATCTGGAGTAAATGGGCTCCACCGCTGGAAAGGAGTCGTCTGGCAACCATCTCCTTCTGTGGTATACAACCTACACACACAGTCACGCTTCTGTGACACACAGATGTTATCATCATATTACTTCATGTACAGAAAGGCAGGTTTAGAATGACAGAATATTAGCGCTAAAATGTAAAGATGTGCTGAACACACTGGGACAACAGTGCTCTCTGGGCAACGGTCAGGATCAGATTCTGCTCGGCCCTAACATTTTTGTCTTGTTCAGGATCCTACGCCGGTGCAGTGATAGCCATGCCTCTGGCTGGGATCCTGGTCCAGTACACAGGGTGGTCCTCTGTCTTCTATGTGTACGGTGAGTCTCACTGGCTGATTTTTTTTTAACACCTGTAAGTGAAGTTGTGTAACTTTTAAAAGAAGAAACAACACGATCTCTTTCTTATGCATGAAGTTTGTGACCAATAGCTTATGGTGGCTAATATTAGCAAACTGTAGAAAGGTATTGCTATGTTTAAAACAGTGCGTTTTAGCCTTAAATGTTAACCTTATTATTATCAGGCTTCATCCTGTCAACCATCTGTTTGGTTACATATTGTCTAGCTTTAGCAAACACTTTTCCTCTTTTAATTGCTCTTCAGTATCTTTAAGGTTGGAAAAATCATCTGATTCCTCATTGACAGCATCATACTGTATATTCTGTATCACCTTGTTCCAGCTCATCATTGAACCCGTTTCATATTTACATTGAGTGAAACATTAAAGTCCAAGATTCATTATTATATTATTTATTACACATTTCCCCAGATTTCAGTCTGATGTACTCGGTAGTTATGAAAACTTTGCGTTGACATTGTACTGAAGTGTTTGATTCTTTAATTCTTCAGGATGCTTTGGGATATTCTGGTACATGTTCTGGATCTTAGTGTCCTATGAGAGTCCAGCTGAGCACCCGACCATCACTGATGAGGAGCGGCGTTACATCGAGGAGAGCATCGGTGAAAGTGCCCAGCTGATGGGTGCAATGGAGGTGAGTTCTGAATCTGTGTCCTTTGATTTTGAACAACTGGTCAAGTGCTGTATGTCCAGCTGATTCTCTGTTTGCTTTAACAGAAATTCAAGACCCCCTGGAGGAAATTCTTCTCCTCCATGCCCGTCTATGCAATCATCGTGGCCAACTTCTGCAGGAGCTGGACCTTTTATCTGCTTCTCATCAGCCAGCCTGCATACTTTGAAGAGGTGTTTGGCTTTGAAATCAGCAAGGTAAGTAAATCCCTTAAAGTACCTGCTGTCAGCCCTAAAAGATTTTCTGAAATTTCACTGAAAACGCTCTAAAAACAAACCAACAAGGGACCAAAAAAATCAGTTGTAGGTTTAAAATCCATTATCAGATTCAACCTAAGGTTAATAGCGTTAAGCTTTCACTTAGAAAGTTGACTGGTCTCAAAGACAAAGTGAGAGTAAAACAGTTTATTGACAAAAAACTCAACCTCCTGGTGAACCGTTTGGAAAAAAATGGGAGTAGAGGCAGAGCGGGATAACTGAGGCTGGACGCAGTTGGCAGGCGAAGGGGAAACTCTTGACACATGTGGAATCAGGACAAACCGGCAACCAGTGGTGAAGGAAGCCAGGCTTGGATACTGCTGGTCTGATGAGCCTGATGCGAAGCAGGTGCGCAGGTGATTAGGCAGGAGACGACAGAGAGTGGAGGAGACCACACGCAGCCTCAGACAGACGAGGGAACAGCCAGACAGACAAATAACATGAAGGGAAAGGGGGAAAGGGGAAAAGGAAAACACTAGGGACAGACAGGTGAGCTGATCCTAACAAATAGTTTCCAGTCATTGGTAGTATGAGGGAAAACTCCCAGCATGCATTTTATGTGCTTTCCCACTTTGTAATTAGTGTTTAAATGTTTTACTTTGCATTCAACAACGTCTCTTTTACCACAATTCCACTGTTGTTGTCTTTAGTTATGGAGAGCAAAATGTGGTTAGACTGTTAGTGTGAATGTGTGTCAGTCAGTCAGTCAGTCAGTCAGTCAGTCAGATGGAAGAAATGATTTTGATTCAACTCGAGTATTTTGTGGAATCATTAAAATAAATAAATTGAATAATCTCACGTCTGACACGTTTCACAAACAGATTTAAACACTGATTACATAAACTGTTTATTTATGGTTTGTCATGTTCTGCTTCTACCCTCCATGAGTGACAGACAAAGCAACAGATTCCAGTTATTCTTAAAAATTTCATGATGTTCACCCTCTCTGGAGTGTGAAGCATGAATCAGGCTGGTCTGGCAGGTGTAACTCCGCTTTGGTGCGGGCTGCTGTGATTACTGCAGGTGAATTATTGCTCGGATGTGATTCTGGAGTCAGAGGTTGAGTCGGACGCAAAGATTGGCTCTGAGAAGAAACAATCACTTCTGTTATGACAGTTTCTTTGTCGCTGCCACATTTGCTTCAGACAAGTGTTTGATGGTTTCTCAGGTTGGAATACTGTCAGCGCTCCCTCACTTGGTCATGACCATCATCGTGCCCTTGGGAGGCCAATTAGCGGACTACCTGCGGACCCACAACATCATGTCCACCACCATGGTCCGGAAAATCATGAACTGTGGAGGTGAGGCTTTGACCGTCAGATCCCGCTCATTATATCATGGGAGTATCCTCATCAGTCCATCATTAACTCTTCCTGTTTTTAGGGTTCGGCATGGAGGCCACTCTCTTATTAGTGGTTGGTTATTCTCACAGTAAGGGCGTGGCCATCTCTTTCTTAGTCTTGGCGGTTGGTTTTAGTGGATTTGCAATATCAGGTGAGTCTTGAAACAATGGATTCTAGATCAAATTCTGGGCCACTCTAATGCGCAAACTCATAAAATTCCCTCTTTGTTGTTGTAGGTTTCAATGTCAACCATCTAGACATCGCCCCCCGCTATGCCAGCATCCTCATGGGCATATCCAACGGTGTGGGTACCTTGTCAGGGATGGTCTGTCCTCTAATAGTGGGAGCCATGACTAAGAACAAGGTGAGTCATTTCTATTTATACACTGATGTGAATGTCAGTGCAGATAGGAACTTTCAAAGCCCCTGAAAAGTGATTTCAAACCTCGAGCATGTCTCCGTAACATGAAACATTCAAAATGAAATGTTAACTAAGCAATCAAAGGGAAAGATTGGGGGGGGGGACATTGTGAGGTGTCATTTAGTGAGTTTTAAGTCACACTGAAAGCGCAGCTAAAGCATCTTTAGCCTATCATGTTCAGAATATGTGGGTGGAGTTTAGTTAGGAGAGGGATTTAAATCAAATCCTGCACATTTTATTGGATCACTCAAACGTGGCTTCATGAATGCAGCTCGTTACAGAGCTGTGGAGCGATGGAGCTGTGGGACTGCTCACCTTCATCTGTAATTCCCTCATCTTGTTAGATCAGGGGGAAGATGAGGGTTAATGAATACTTTTGACCTCAACCACATCATTTGGAAATGCAAACAAACATACCTCTTATGTTATTACGTCAAGTGTGTTTTGATGTGATGGACGGGTTTGCCAGTTGCCCTGAATCACTTTTGGATTGGATGAATTTATTTGACTCTAAGTTCGAAGTATTTTTATGTTTTACAGGAGGCATTTTGATATGAAAATACTCAAAACATGGCTTTTTGGACACACGTTTAGCATGTAGCAAGAGATAAATGATCAAGAGAGAAACATGATGAGAGCTTTGAAAGTGTATTTTTCACTTCACTGTGTCTTTAAAACTCCAAACATCTGCTAGTCTGCTTCTTCAGGACAGAGTGGGTGTAGTTTGATCATATGTCATTGACTGTGGTCTGGCAACATGAGTCAACAACCGCACACAACTATCATCAGATGTTGATTCAAATGTTGCGCCAAATCCTGATGCACAAGTTTTTCCAACCAGTGTGGAAGACCACAGTCAAAAACTGTTGGCTGAAAGTTTAGCAGCCCTCTCCTCAGGATAAGGAGTCAGCCGATATCAAGACATCATCAGGGCCTTTAAGAAGTGACTCAGCCTGGCTTCAACTCTTTTCTATCTCCAGACCCGAGAAGAGTGGCAGTATGTCTTCCTCATCGCTTCCCTCGTGCATTACGGGGGCGTGGTGTTTTATGGGCTCTTTGCATCTGGAGAGAAGCAGCCATGGGCCGACCCCGAAGAAACCAGCGATGAGAAGTGTGGCTTCATTGATGAGGATGAGCTGGCCGAGGAGACCGGCGACATCACGCAGGGGTACGGCGCCATGGGCGGCCCGGCTAAAAGCTACGGGGCCACTGCACAGCTCAACGGAGGTTGGGTGCAGGACTGGGATAAGACGGAGGAGTATGTGCAGGAGCCGGCAGGAAAGATGTATGCTGAGCGTGGCTACTCTTAAACCAGACAGCTGTGGTGAGTCTGCTTGCAAAAACGGACTCTCCATCACAGATTGCACAAATAAGCATTATCTTAGATATTTAAATCCATTCTGTGTGTTCAAGTAAAAACAGTTACTAGTTTCAAAAAGCCAGTGTAAAGAAATAGTTCATTGCAATGCAGAACAATCCTCACTAGATTCTCACATGTTTCTCATCACATCCACCGACTGTAGGGCTTCACTCCACAGAGAGCGGTTGCAAAGAAAACTGCAGGCCTATGTTGTACTTCGCAGGCACCCAAACCTCATCAATCTACTTGAACAACATGAGCCAGATGACACTGCAGTTGACCATCATATAGGGTCTTTCTCTGAAATACCACTCTGATTGCACTGAAACTATAAGTATTCTAAAACAAGATTCTATTCTGTTTCTCAAATGTGTTTTATGTACTGTATATACCTGTATACTGTTTCTGTGAGACTATTGTGGATTTTGGGTCGTTGATCTGTGTTAACATTAATATAAAAGGCCATATTTTTCATGGACAGTACCTTTTCAGGGAGATGTCTGCTTGCAAAAAAGGTCTTCTTCTTCTCAAGCGAGGCCTATAATACACTATGACAAAAAATAGCGTGAGTGAAGTTGAACCGTAGAGTTTTAGTGTGTGTTTGTTTGCATGAATTTGCTCAGATCAATGTTTCAGATGCAGCCGCCTCACAGCCATTGATAGTCCTCATTCAGCCTGCTGCTTTGTTCTTAGGTAAGTGTCTTCTGCCATTATAGATAATAAAATGAACTTTCATAACCAGGTTTCAGTCGTGATGTGAGACCAATCAAAAAAGTTTTGAAGGCGATTGCTCAGAAGACATTGATTATTGATGTTTGGTGTGCACTGCAATAACTTCTGTGTACCAGCCGCCACCCATCACATTCTGTTTTGTAATGTAACGCTGGCTTGCTGTATCTAACTGTAATTGTTTTGGAGTCATGTGATGATCAACATTAAGGTGTGTGTTTTAACAAATTACTAGTGTCTGGAGAATCCAGCTTTAGTGCTCATGATTCAGCGAGGAATGCAGTACTGTATATGAACAACCAGGTTTTCGTGATCTCTTGGTGTTTCTCGGTTGTTCTCATTGTCACCAAAACTACTTTATTGACACTTTGATATTGTCACGTTTGAGTGGACCACATGAATTAATAGATGGCTCTTCCACCTGACTTTCTTTGCTATTTGAACACTTTTCTTCATTTGCTGTATGAAATCTGCAAGGATGTTTAAAATATATGAATATATAAGAATGTTTAAGATGACCAAAAGATGCTATTATGGCTTTGTGCCTGAGGTTTATGTAAAACAGATAAATGTGATTTTATGGCTTCTAATATTGTGTTTAATGAAGAGGTATGTTGATGTCAAAAGGTGTTATAAAAATACTCATATCATTTTATAAAAAAAAACCCCAAAAACAACCAAAAGTCATGTTTTTGTCATTCTTAGTCATCTTGTGTTGATGTGATATACTGTAGTATGTTCAGCCGTTTATTTGAAGGTTACTGGTCCTCAGAGGCCGAACGCAGGCTACGTAACCAGTTAAACACCTTCTCCAATCCGCGTCATGCATCTCCTATTCTCTCCACGTTCCTCATTAGTAAATCAATGGCTGAGGTCTCTGGAGTCCAGGGGAAAGTATTGGACCTGCGAGCTGGTAATTGGTAAAAGGTAGAGGAAATGTTATTGCTTTTACTGGAGTTTACATCCCGACAAACCACCATAATTGTCTGTCTTCCACAAAGAGTCCTGGCTTTAATATGCAGCGTAAAACCTGCACGGAGGTGTCATGTGGGTGCATAAAAGTGTGATGAACCTATTAAACCTTTCACACTTTGAATTGTGCAGGAAAAAGAAAGATCAGAGGCATGACTGTAAGGAGAAACACACCATGAGACTGTAAGGCCTGTAATGGTGGAATATTACACTGGCGGCACACCCTGTTTTCCCTCGACGTGTCCTCCTCTGCACAGCTCAGGTCAATAATGTTACATGCAACACATTCAGCTATTGACCCAGCTCCTGCATTAAGTCTAATCACGTGACAAATCAATACTGTTTAACTGTGGAGCGTGTTGGAGTTTTAAAACAGAAATAATTGTAATGAAAGTCTGAATTCAGAACAAATGTTGGTGGCAAGAGGTCCTGCTTCCTTTAAAGTCATGTATTTGCTGGTTATTCGTATTACACTTTGCTAGAAAATCAGTGAGCAAAAGCACTGAAGGTTACGTAGACGGTTCATTTCAATCAAATACTTGATGTAACTCATAATAAGTGCAGCCTTGGAAAAAGATTAGAATCCTAGACTAGAATCCATCATCAATATAACAAGGAACTGTCACAGGGTCACGGCTGAAATACTGACTTTACAAAGAAGAACCTGAATGCGACTTTGTTCTGTGATGATGGCATCCATTGGAAGCACGCATTGGCAATTTGACAGATTAAGATGAATTTGTTTAGGTTTAAACAATTTCATAAAAGTTGGGCTAATGAAGCATTAATTTGATTACCACGAAAAGAAAGAATTAAGTAGAAAATTTGAAGCAGATGGTGATTTCTACCTGTTAATCCTGCTTGATGAAGGTATGTAAACTAAGGGACTGTTAAAAGGCAAAAACAAAGCGAACATCTGTGGCAAAATAATATAAATACGTTGTAAAAATGTTAGTATACTTTCTTTATTTTGACATATTGATATCTAGATGCCATATGCACAGAGGATTCTGTATGTTGGGTTGCACACATGCATACAGTGGTATGTACAGAATGTGCTAAATTACTCTGGTCCAAAGGGAAGAATTCACCAACAGTTGCCTGACTGTTGAACCTCACATTCAGGGGCTGATGAGAGAGCTGATGGAGGTCCTCTGACCTGCAGTTCGATCTGAATCAGAGGTGCACAGAGTGAACAGGAAAGGTGATATCACAGTCTGTGCTGCTCTGCAGTGTGTCCAACACGCCGCCGAAAAACTGCAGCCCGTCAGTGAGGTGGTGAATAATTCAGGGAAACATGGCGTCCGTCCATCCACGTGCATCAGTCTGAGCTTCTCCCTGCAGCAGGAGGGGCTTGATGGTGTGTAGGAGTCGGGACATATCAAAGACCAGGATTCTGCCTTTCAGCCTCTGCAGGCTGGAGTGAGTCATATGGAACAGATACAGAAAATGAAAGCTGTGTGCTTTATGTGTGTATGTGCTGTATGTGTGAGTTCATCATCAGAGGTTTGGCCATCTTCTTGAAGGTCCTCATTATGCGTGGCGTCAATGTAGCTATCAAATGTGGTGGGTTTTCCACCTTCCTTTGACTGTACGACATTGTGCGGGAAAAATCTCTGTAGCCTCTTGCAAATGAGGAGTTTGAAACTCACCTGAGAAGAAATGATAGACAGGCGTGGAGTTAGTTAGGGTGGGGGTTAAGGTGTTGACCAACAGTCGTATGTGCATGATGGACAGCCTGAATCAATTTAATGTGCGGTGGCAGCGCTGAGTCTGCAGCGGTCTGTGTTGACTGATGCTTCGATCACAGGAAGCAGCTCCGTGTCTGAAACACTTCCAGTAGCAGCAGTGGCAGCAATTACAATAAATCTCAGTTTCTCCTCCGATTATCTGCCCAGCTGAGGAGGAAACCATTAACGCTCACTGCCGCCTGCTTCTCGGTGCACATGTTAATTTGACAGAAAACACAATTGTGTCACCAGCCATGTGGAACATGTTTTCTCATGCCTAACCAGCCGGAGTGGTCATGGCTGTTGAACCGGTGACGCGCCTGTTGGGGCGCGCGGTAATTGGACAAAACCTGGTGTCGACATTTCATTCATAGATGGAAACTCTCCCAGTGCTCATCTGCCGCCAACCTCCACCTTCTGTGCTTTTGCAGCATCTCAGACTTGGTCCTGGTGATGCTGTTTGTGTAATTGTGAGGATGAGTGAAGGGGGACTGAGTAGTTGTCAGAGTGTGGGGCAGGTGCAGTTCGGCTCCTGTGGGACTGTAATGGGATGAGGCCCAGCCAGAATGAGTGTTTGATGATGGGGTTGCACTCCTCCCCTGGGACTCTGTCTGCATGCAATTATCCTCCTGATCCCTTCTCTCTTCTCTAGTCTGCAGTCTAAACTGTACGCAGCATCTCTCCACGTTGCTCCTGCCTGAATATTCTTTCACTAACGATCTAAAATCCAGTGTCCTCATATGTAAAATGATCAAGTAATTATGACCCAAAATTTCAAAGCAGTACTGGAGTAATTACTGTTTTATGACACCCTCCTGCATGACATTACACCACCTCCGGGCAATTGAATTTACAAACGCCTCCATCCCCTCCCTTGATAATTACTTTATTAATGGAGAGCTTGGCACCCCACATCAGTCTGTCTCACCGGTAATAACATTTATTATATGTCTCTGCTCTCCACACATTTCCACACATATACAAACCAGAAGGAATATTTAAAAAATGTTTCCAAAGTGAATTCTGAATGTCACCAAGGTGATTCTTTAAGAGTTCTTGTTTTTACAATGAGCTTCTGCTTAAGATGCTCAGTTCAGAAAGAAAAAACCCTCCCTTTTGTGATATGCAAATGGCGTCCACTGTAAAACATCACCATCTTGTTTAGCTCCCAAAAGCGAGAACTGTATGCTATGATTATTTTCATCTGTGCACACTTTCCAAGCCCACTGAAACATTTATTAGCACCAATTTAGAGCTTATTTCAGCCACAGCAATGAGGCAGGGAAACAGAGATGCCATATAAGGGCTCCATTTTCAGACCTGCTGTATGTGGAGTAAGAATTGTCCACCATCAGAGGAGGAGGAAGGAGATTGCTACGTCCAATTGTTTTGCCTCCACAGAACTGGTTTCCTACAGTTGCATGTGAGGTAATCTATCACAGGTCCTTCCAGTTCCCCTCCCCCATATCACATTGCATTGACGGCTTCATACCCTCCTCTCTACAACAAGCTCATATCATGCTCGTATCACACACAGACAAAGGATGAGAGGCTGATAAGATTTTACACGATATTCTCGTTGCCGGTTTTGCTGTGAAATCTGAACAAAATGATGACAGAATTTACAGATAATGGAAAATATTTTACAGCTTGTCGTTATTATTTTGATCTTCTGCACATCAATTTTCTTTCACATTAAAAAAAGGGCATTCCATAGTCATTAAACAGACACAACTTGCAGTGATCCTTCTTTAAAGGCAGCACCTATCGATTAATTTGCAGATTAGTTTCTGAATGAACTGATTAATTGTTTGGTCAGTGTAACAACAGATCGTCACAATTTCCCAGAGCCCAAAGTGATGTCATCAAGTGCCCTGTTTTGACTGAGAGGTCAAAACGCAAAGATGTTTAATCTGTTGAGACCAGGAAAAGCAGCAAATTTTCACACGTGAGAAGCTTAAAAAAGACTTTAACAATTCATTGATCATTTTAACAGCTGCTGGTTCATTTTCTGTTTACGTACAGCAGTCACTGCCGTTTCTTTCTGCAAGTCAACCCCCTCCCTCTCCTCATGTGCCAAAATACAGCAGTGTTTCTGCAACCACAGCACCTCACTGGAGCGTCTGACAGCGCAGTTTTTATTGGATGTTCTGCAGAGGACAATCTGAATTTCTTTCATCTTGTTCTTTATAAGCTGCACCAACATTTCTCATGATTCTGCGGACACCTTGCACCTCTCCCGTCGTAGTGAAGCGCCCATCTTTCACTCACGGCTTCCCTGAGAAAAACCAAATGAAGGCATTAATCCCCCTTCCTGTGTGCATGCCTGATGGTGGTGGCCACTGATCATCAGCATCTCTCTGAGCGGGACACAGGTGTGCAGAGGGGCCCTCCTGCCTCTGTGATCCGTCACCAAGGCCAGACAAGGGCCAGGCTGGAGCGGCTTAGGCACGTGCCGAGGGAGGGCTCTACCCCCCCCCCCCCCGCCCCTCCACCCCGCCCCTCAGAGGACTCGCTATTCACGCCACCAGATGGGGGCTGGATTTGAGTTTTAATGAATGCTATCCTTCACGACCCTTTAAAAGCCGCAGAACAACAGTCGCCCTCAGCACGTCTCTCTGCAGTTTGTTACCCCACGCTGACACCAAACAATGACACACTGAGAAGAATAAAAAAGATGATGTGAGAGGAGGAAAACCGGCACATTTCATTTCTAATTTCACCTCCAAATATTACATTTCCTTACCTGAAGCAAGACGGAGCTGCTACATGTTAACACAAACACTAAATTCACTGTTTATGAAATTAGCTGCTACTTTAGTGAACAGATTTGAGAGACGTCTCCAAGCAAACGTCACACATTTGAAGTGGGCTGGTGGTCGATATCAGGGGGCCGTGTGGACCTCCTGCTGTTTGAAGTGATACAATAACACAACCCTGCAATTTTGCCTCTCAGGTTAAGAGCAGAGGGCAATTTGTTCACATTTATCAGCCAAAATAAGCGGTTGGTAAATAGCTGCTTTACATTAGAAGCGCAGTTTTAATGCTTTATAAGTGGGAGGTGAAAATGGTTATTTGTGTTGAAACAACGCAGCTCCCTGTTAAAGGAAATTGGGCTTTCCTTTCTTCTTATGAGTTGTCAGATCCGTGGGTATTATCCTATATGAATAATGGGTAAAGCATGCTTTCATAGTAGATAGATACAGGCATAGGACTAAATTGTAGGCTTCTCATTCGGAGTCACACAGTAACACATCTGATCATCACCACGGCTGCTTACCCACTCTGCCAGTTTTGTGTAAGGCTGTGAAGAAGGGTGAGAAACACAAAGTCTAAAAATGAAAAAAGTCTGTCAGTGTTCAGCCCCGAAAGGCTAAATGAGAACGTGCTGCTTGGTAACATGTAGAGGATCAAATTCCTCATTAGTTTGCAGAATAAACTGCAAAAATGTCTCTTTATTTGTCCCTAAATTATTTCTCTTATCTTCTAAACTCTGATCCACATTAACCTGACGAAAACCCTGTTTGTAATGTATTTATGACACAGAAGCAGAGGAGACCCCTTCAGTAATTGCTGGTTTCCATCCAGTCAGATGCATATGTTCTTCATTGGTTGGAAATAAATTGGTTGTGTACACGCTGCCCTTTACTCAGTGACCCCTGTCTGTCTCTACGTGGATTGCTTTCATGGTGTGTTAAACGAGCCGTGGTCGTGTTGGGTTTCCCCTCCTCATGGCGGTCGGGTCTCTAATCCGCTGTCTGCCAGAGTTATGTCACACACCGGCTATTGTGGAGGGTTTGATTGAAGACGCCCGATCTGACGAACTGATCCCTTGCCGCAGAGGTGCTCTGACACATGGCCGACGTCTGAGATGTGTGAATTGGCAGTCGAGTCACGTGACTGGCATTAAGCCAATAGAAATTTTTAGATTCAGACCCGAGTGCAGCTTGTGATGAAAAGGCAATACTGACAGATGGTGTGAGAAACTGAAAATGATTTTAGGTGTGTACGGTTAGACAGGAGTAAATTGGATCACACAATGCTTTTGCTTTCCGTGCTTATTGAAATTTCCTTATAGCTCTTTGTCCTTTAAACCATTTTATTACCAAACCAGTCTCTCCCTGCAGGTCTGCACAATGTGGCAGGATGAAATTCTGACTATTTTTCAGGGTCCCATAAATCCACAGCTGCAGAACGACTTAAAAAAAAACAGCATGTCCAGAATTATTTGGTTGTAAGGTGGAATTTATGATGTTAAATGAAGCTTTGAATCTCAAGAGACTCATTTATAAAGTGTAAACTATTCAATGGCTGACAATTACTTCCAATTTAATTCAGTCAGGTCACGTGCTGCGACCATCTGTCCAGACCCTGCAGGCTGTGCGTTTCTAACAAATAGCCAACTGTACTGAGATTTAAAAATATGCATAACTTCAATTATTACACAGTGCATGGTTAAAATTTTACAAAAGCATTCATACTGTGACAGAAACAGGCCTGTGCAACATGTTTTAAGACTGACCAGAAGCACAAACATGAGCATTTACAGACGGCTGTCATCATTTTTCTTTCCTATAAATTTATCCACTGTGTTGTGTTTCTGTTGGAAAGTTGCTAAAAATGCAGCATAAAGAGTTTAAATGGAAGAGATACCTCTGAATGAATGAATGAATGAATGAATGGACAATATTTGAGTTTTGTGCTTTCCATTTGTATTTTGCACTGAAAAACCTGAGGCTGTTTTTTCATACGAGTACAATACATGAGTTTCAGTACAGATACCAAATCACACAGTTTTTTGACACCATCCTTGAATACGAACATTTTTTTCTTCTTGACTTGAAAATTAAATTTCTTCAACGTTATCTAAACCCAAGCAGCCATATCAGAACTTACAGACTAAATAAAATAAATATAGACTCAATATAAACTCAAAGAATAAAATAAATCCTCACATTTAGCTGTATTTTGAACATCTCTTCCAGCCCTAAAGACACAAAACTGACAGTCACTTGTTTAATGCTGATAGCAGGTCTCCCCACACACTCAGGCCTCTGACATTAAAGTCTCCATCAGAGATTTTCAGAGCATTTAGCTCATTTTCTACATCCTCCCTCAGAGAAGGACAGGCCTCAAACAAGGCCTGAAAGTGCTCCGTCAGTTTCTGGAAGGACACTGTTCGATTTGTGCTCCTTTGTGTCCATTCACCATCACTTATGCTGTACTCCATGTCAGACGCCCACTTTTTCAGCACATCACAGTATGCATCTCTAAATTTCAGGTGTTCTTTGGCCAGGTCTGTAAGAAGTGTAGGAGGCAGCGCAGAGCACATGTGCTGCAGCTCACTGGGTTTCTTCTGCAGCCAGTCCAAGAGGAAATCCTGTGAAGTGGTTTGTGCAGCTGAGTCCTTCGCTGTCAGCAGAGCAGCAGCGATGGCCAGACAGAAATGCTGTGCCGCTCCTTCACATCCCTGGAGGACAGAGTCTAAAAAGTGCTCCGCTTCGCTGCCTTGGCTCAGCAGAGCACCCAGCCTCTCCATCAGCATCGACCCCTGAACCTCAGCATCAGCACCAAAAGCTGACAGGTCTGCAAGAGGACTCAGGGCTTTACAGGCAGATTTGCACTGAATGATGTGGCTGCAGACGCCGCTCACGTCCTCATACTCACTCTGCTTGGTGTTTACAGGACTCATAGTGTCAAAGAGTGTCTTCATGATGAAGAAAGGCAGCTCAGGATTGTTCAACAGCCCAACAAGCAGCAGGTGCTGACAGCGGGAGAGGTCTAGGAAGGAGACTTCTGAGTATCCAGGAAATACAGCTCGCAAACTTTGATTTGTGATTTGCAGCTGCTTCTCCATCATCCTCCTCATTGCAGGTTTATTGTGGAACCTGGAAAAGACGTGTTCGCAGTACCGGGCCCAGTGAAAAGCTCTGGACAGAGTTTGTTTATCCCACTGCTGCACCACACCGCTGTGCGCCGCCACGGCCAGCAGCTCCACCGTGCTCGACAAGTTCCTCAGCACCGCCTCCATGTGGCGCTGTCTGCGTTCACAGTCCAGCCTGTGGGCGCCACTGGTGGACAGTCACTGTGGAGGACAGACAACATTCACTCACCCAAACTGTCTGTCTCTGCTGCCGAAAAGCTGCTGAAACGCCGTTGAGCTAGCTACCGGGCTAGCTCCAGGTTAGCTGGATTGCAACGACTACAAGTCCTCAAACTATAGCGTTAATCTGGACTTCCGGTAGCACGTTTCAAAACAAAGTCCTTTTAAACAAATGTCTCTTTTAAGCAACATCTAGTGTTGCGCGGAAAAATGCATATAAAACATTTATAGGGGAGTATGTGGAAATTAACATAGTTGCTCTTGTACTCACTTGTGTTTTGCCTTTCATGCTGCCCGACTGCCGGTTTCTGCCGCTTTTACCACTGCGCATGCGCTCCTGAATCCTCAAGTTTAGCCAACGATTTTCCTTCAAAATAAAAGCCATCGAGTAACTTATTACCGTAAAAAAAATCTGAATTGAGAAACTAACACAGTGTACCCACATTTTTTATTCATTTTTTGGTTCATTCTCTGGCTTATATACACATTCATGTAATAATTTGTCTATATTGTATGGTTAAATCTATTAACAAAGCCCGTCTAACTCGAGAAAACATTTTCATTCATGCATTTCTGACGACAGAGCTGTTCACAATTCACGTATTTCTGATTTATCTGCTTCACGGTGATCGTCATGTATTATCATGTATTTGCAAGCGCTAAACTGTGTCATTCAAATGTAGTACTCACAGCAAGCGTAATAGAGGGTTTGGCACAATCAGGGTCTGTCACTTGGAGCAGATTACATGGGTACGTAAAAAAGAAAAAGAAATAAAGATGTCCATTCAAACATACTGTATCGAAGGATTGAATTTCTCGTCCTGGCCTGCTGAAATCAGTCCTGAAATATTGAGGCAATAGAAAGAGGAGAGAGGAGGGAGGCACTGCCAGCAGGATCAAACTTCCCTCCCATCAGCAGCAGCAGCGGCAGCGTGCTGTGAGTGTAAATGTGAGTGTATGTGTGCATGTGTGTGCAGTCAGTTCCCTGTGCAAATGCGCAGTGAGAAAGACCAAAGACCTGCCCAGCCTGCACTGGTTCAGTGTTTTGGAGCCTAACCTGTGGGTCGGTGCACCACTGTGAAAAGCATGAAAACTGGGACCCCGCAGCTCACAGGACGAGTGAGAGGAAGGTGCGCACCAACGAGCTGAACCCTCAGGGTGAGCACAGATAAGGAGCTCTTTTTGCACTCATGCAAGACATTTTCGCTGCTTTCCCGATGCCAGACGAATGCCAGTCTTTTGAGTGTCTTTATGCATATTCTGATTCAGGCTGGGGGGGGATAATTTCTGCTTGTTTCACCAGAGGGATGTGCGCTTTGCAGAACAGTGTCCTCCCCTGTTGCTTATTTTAAAGTTGCGGCTCGCTTTTTGACAGTTAAGTTGTTACTGCTTGATTTATTTTTATTTCTCTCAAATGTAATGCAAAGCATCTTTAGTTACACTGAATCTCACATACTTTCCTCCGTCGCAGCTCATTACATTGGTTTTAATTAGAGGCTGCTCAGCTGGATTTCAGTCACAACTCATCAAGCGTCCTCCCTTGATCCTATTTGCAGAGTGCTGAAATGTTTTTTGTGGCTGTTTTTATTTGTGACAGTTGTAAAGGAGGAGACAGCTTTAAAATCTTATTACAGCTGTAAATGAGATGTGCAGCCAAGTGTTTTAAGACGCCAGTGCAACACAGTCCAAAACCACTTTATTGCACTAAATACAGACACAGCACCAAAAGATCTGTACGGTACAGGAATAAGTCTGAATATTAGTCAGTATTCCTGTCATATTGTCTGTTTGTTGTTAGTGGAAATGTTAAGCTTACAACAAAGGGGTCTTTAAATGAAGGCCTGAGGCAGCCCATTATGCTATGAAGTATTAAGTCAGGACAGTATCACAGCTCAGTATTTATGACACTCCATGTGTTGCATTAACAAACACAAGAGCAGTGTGTGTGCGATATGACTTATGATATTGTGGATATATAAACAAGCTTTGCGCCATCGGCTCTTTGTTTGTTTTCTATAATTGGATGTTATATCATACGGGAGATTATTCTGCTTTTGCTGATATTTTCTGTTGGAGACTTGAACTTTATTGACCACAGCCGGTGACACAATGTGATACCGGAATACAGCGCTCACACACGACATGCAAAGCACTTTTCTGCCACAGAAACATGCTGATTCCTCTCGTTTAAATGGACAAATCAGCCTACAGATCAGTTTACTGTTGTAGAGGAGAAAGGCATGAAGGTCGGCAAGGGTTAGGAGGACAGAGCCACTTTTGTTTTTCTCCTAATTGATGTGATGCAGAATATGCCTTTCCTGGAGCAATCTGCAGCCAACCATGGCAGTTTATGATGACTTCACTGAAGTCATGAGCTTCTCAGACTGAGAAGATGTATAGTTGGACGTCTCTGTACTTTTAATATCTGTGGGCTGTAAAGTCGATCTCTCCTGATGTTAATCCTGAGTCTGCCGTCAGATTCTGCGTCACATTCTGAAAATATCATCACTAGATGAAGCAGCAAGTTTAGCAGCAGACGGCACATAAAGCAGAGTGGTGGTGTTGGCTGTGTTTTTGGCCTGCAGCTGAGGAGGTCATGCTACACTGTGGTGAGAGGAACCAGGTATGTTTAACAACAGCTGGTTGTTTCTTTAGGCCTCTATCCTGGGAAAAGAGGGGGAAACCCAGTATGATGTTAATTCACGATCCTTTAGAGGAGAATGCCGCTTTTGAACTCTTTGTGTGCAATGCATTTTTCAGCTAATCCAAAGGGTTTTGCTGCCCATTGACAGATCTGTCAAATAATATGTTTTTATTTACACATACCATCAGTGAATGGGCTTGTATGAATGGGTCTTGTACTGTGAGACATGAGAAGTTGTCCCAGTGCCCTCGTTCTGTCTGTCAGCCTGCACCGCAGTGGACATGTGAATGTAGCACCTGTGTGTGAGTGCTGACCTCCAGAGTTTAGTGTGTGTTCGCAACCAGGAGCTCTTGTCCTCAGGAAGATAAGACGACCTTGGTTGGACATCAAGGTCCTGATGTCCAGCGTTGCACCACAGTGTGATTTGGTTACAGCCGACTCCAGGGGGACCTTGAAATGTTACACAGCTTTAAAGGTCAGATTCCTCACATTGTGTTACACTCCCTGGTATTTAGAGGAAATTTTCAGCCATCACAGACCATGGACTAATCGTTCCTGGCAGTTTCGCTTCCTTGTTTGAATATGCTCTTCTTATAATTTGCATCAACTATCCTGTCGCTATTTGCCTGCCACAGGGGAATGTAAGATGTTCCTGTTCGTGTCCAAACTGGAGGCAAAACTTTTTATACGCAACAACACGCTGCATTGTTTTCAACCCACGGCCTGAAGAAGAGTTTCATGACAACGAAACAGAAAGGTTACAACAGAGCAAAAAGTCCTATCAATCATATCTTTTGTCTTAATTCCTGAAATGAAGTGCCATGACAGCAGCCTTTGGACTAAAATAGGCCTTGAGTGAAAGAAGTCCTCAGTATCCTTGTGATGCCACCATGTCTTAGCCTTGAAGCTGTCTTCTCCATGTGCACTCTTTCCATGTCAGAGTAATGGCAGAGGTGATCGCAGCACCCGTGCCTTTGAGCTGTGAATATTAGCTGCGCAGCTGTCGATGTGTGTTGTTACTCTGCTCAGGTCTTACATCTGGTGCCCAGTTGTTTTGTCAATTACTCAGTTGTCTCAGCAGTAAATCCATTAATGGAGTGACACTGGACTGAAATGTGAAAGATTTTCACATTATAGCTCATACAGTGGCTGCTTTGGCATGCTGTTGCACGTTATTGGAAAAGACTGTGAGAAATGTCTCATTTGCTCAATGACTTCACTTTGCAGGCAGTAAGTAGCTGTTAAATATTGCTCTGAATATTGATGTCAAATGCAGTCTCTCCATCAGGCTGTAATGTAAGGCCTCTGCAGTGTGGACCGGACTGGATTGATTCAGTCTATATGACAGACTGTACCAGGGATTTTAGCGTAATCTGAAGGAGCTCTTTGTTTGTGTCTGATGTTGTTGAATAGAAGTCCTCTCTGTATGAGCCTGGCTGGGATAAAAGTGTCTCTTGTCCAGTGAAGAGGGGACAGGAACTGGGCTGTCAGGGTTCATGGGAACGTCTCATGTCATCAGGTGGACTGTAAACCAAACCAGGATTTGACAGAGAGGACAAAAGGACCCAGATCTCTTGTATGAATCTGATCCTCCTCTAGTCCTGTTGGGAATATTGGACCTGAATGTCAGCTGTTATTGAGGAATATTGTTGTGATGATTTAGATCATGAATTTCAAACAAAAATGCTCAGAGGGTCTTTATTTTCATGGGTGATTCCTTCTGTTATCATAATATATCATAACCTTTGTAGCTACTTAATGGTAATAGTATATAGATTAGAGCTGAAGTGATTTATTAGTCGATCATTTTAACCATTTTTCAATTAAAGAAAAACACCGTTCTTTGGTTTCAGCTTGTCAAGTAAGAGGGTTGACTGATTTCCTCTGTTTTACACTGTGGTCAACTGAACATCTTTGGGTTTTAGACCCTTTATTTTATTAATATAAGATATTTAAAGACACCACCCTGGACTCTGGGAAATTACAATCCCATTTTTTTCCCATTTCCATATTGATTTCCCATATACATTACATATAGCTATGTCTAAAGTTTCCTTTGCAAGCTCACACTGAAGCTTTACATTGTGTCAGTGTTTGTGTGTCTCATCCTCTTCCTCTTCCTCAGGCTATCAGTAGGGAACCATGTGCAGCTCCCTGAGTCCCAAACAGCCCAGTGGCCCCGGCCTCACAGACATGCAGCAGTACCACCAGTGGCTGGCCAGTCGGCACGAAGCCAGCCTGCTGCCCATGAAGGAAGACCTGGCCTTGTGGCTCACTAATATTCTCGGTAAGCAGCACATAAAGGCATGACTCATCTGACAACATCCTGCCTTCCTAAATATCTTTGCTTCTCAGTAAAACTATCATTTCTGTCACTGGAAGCTTTAGATCATAAGTCCATAGGCATAAGGGGATTCCAGTGCATATGTTTAATTATCAAGGCTCAGTACGATTAGCAAAAGAATATTGATTCACACAGACAAAGTGGGTCTACGTCTTGTTGAAATGTTTAATTTTATCTACTGGTACTTGCCATAAAATGGTTGTATTAGAAGAATGTATTTCAAAACAGAAGTAGTTATATCTTTTTTTGTTGCACTGCAGTGCCTCAGTTTAAGGTAAATCATTAATTTCCCTGAGAATTTGCTGACTTTGCTAACAAATACAAGGTGCTGTTGCTGATTCATTTAAACAGTGTCCTCACTTGGCCATGAAAGCATTCATTGAATGAGTATTGTTGATGTATACACCTCAGCACTGGACTGGAATCAATCTGAAGCTCATTACAAGCTTAAAATGTGTGAACCAGTTTCCATGTGCACACACTGTCCTGTAGATTTTCCTTAATTGAATAATGGGTATCATTAAGAGTTGATGAATAATGCACAGCCAGTGGTGAGAGAAGGCAGCAGAGGGGACCAAAGGGGAATAAATCACCCTGTATACTTCTTCAACAGTGGTGATAAAGCAAATGCATGAAGCACTGTGAGGATCAGGTTAGAATTCAGTGACTCAAATTATTGTGTGTGAAGAAAGTTTCAGGTTAGCACATGATAGACTCAGTATGTAATGTATGAATGTATGTATGAATGTAAAATAAAAACAGTTATTAATAGTAAAAAGACAAAATTAAAGACCTGCTTCCATGTGCTCCTCTAAAAGATGTCATTTGGCAGGTTTAACTGTGGCACCAGTGACTGATCAGTGTGGACACAAAAATGTACTTGCTAGCAAAACACAAATTCTTAAAATTCCTCCACCAGAGTAGGTTACAACGTAAGAATTGTTTGCTTAATTTCCTTGAGGCAAACTGTCTGTTAGCCAGTACTTTATCAGCATTTTAAGATTTAATAAAGACTGCATATTTTTAGGAGACACGGTCCACTGATCACCTCATTATTTGAGGTTTTTCTTCTAAATTTGCTTTTGTGCTACTCTAGCTGCACTTAATATGGCTAAAACTGTCCATCAAATGTGAAGGTGTTGCTCCATGGGACATTCTGCAGACTGCATGTGGTCCAACAGCCATTTCTCAAATCAACTGGAAGCCAATTAAGTTCCTGAAACTGACTCCCGCCTGTGTGTGAACAACTTAAAACAACTTCAGTATCTTCCCTGTTATCTCTGGCGCTCTGCATGTTTGCACTGGAACCAGCTGAGCTAGAAACCTCTGGTCTGCTGTGGAGAGCGATCAAGGACAAGAAGAGAGTTCAGAAGCACAAGCGTCCATGTGTTTCCAGTAAATACACAGCACTGAACCAGTTGGTTTAAGCCATGTTCTCTGTGTTGGGCACAAGAAAGAAGGAGCAGATATGCTTAGCGAGGTTCACAGCTTCAGGTAGGAGGAGCGGTGCGGTGTAACGATGAGTCCACTGATTGAGTGGGAGGCGGATGCTTGGTTATACCGATGAGTCATGTTTTTGTTGTGATGGGAAGCTGGAGGGACTGTGCAATTTATAGGACTGAGTATTTGAGTTTAAATGCTTCTTCGAGAGCCCTCTGGAATAAATTTCCCTCATACAGCGAAGCAGAGTTTGAGCATATAAGATGGGAGCTCGCTGAGTATTTCTCAAGATTTCAATCTCTGTTTTCTGGGCTCAATTACAACATTTGGAACTCATTAAACGTCGAACCCCAAGACCCCTCCTCCTATAAGAAACAGAAAGGGGATTTTAAAAAAATCCCTCCAGTTTCTTTCCACAGACACCCCCCTGCCACCACCTCCTATTTCAGAATGATCTAACTAAGAAGGAATGGTCCTCTGGAAGTCAGTCAACTGGACACCACATGTTGATCACTAATCTATCTCTGCAACTGTGCAGGATAATGAGGCATTACCGTGCACAATCAGATGTCCCCTTTTCATGTGACCTTGTATTTTGCCACCCAACAGTGTACTACCAGAAAATCCCCCCCCCCCGATTCCCCCAAGTCATGTTGTAATATTTTAACATTTGGCTTCTACAGAGCTGCCTAAGCCCAGCAGCGCAAGCCAAGCTCAATCAGCCAAGTGGTTTCTGAGAGTCAATAACATTGCTTCAAGTTCAGCTTCAACTGGGAACGGACTGGGGATTAAATTTTATATCCTTATGCTGTATATATATTCTAAAATGAGCATTTTTATGTTGAATTTATTGCTGGATTCTCAGCTTTCTTTATGTGTCCCCTGGTCAGGTCTGGAAATCACCGCCGAGAGCTTCATGGATCGCTTAGACAATGGCTTCCTGTTGTGCCAGCTGGCTGAGACACTACAGGAGAAGTTCAGGCAAAGCAGCGGAGACCTGCCTGCTCTTGGAAACAGCAAGGTGCGGAGAAACCGTAGGATTACAGTAGTCTAGCATGGTAACGGTTAAGGTGAAAACACTAATCTGGGAGCCAAATCTCATCTGACAGTGTTCTTCGACTGAGTTTGAATGATTCGATCGATTCTCAGAGGGGAACCATCAATCAGGCACATTAGATCATTGTGACTGGCAGCTATTATTTTAACAATTCTCCTGCTTGATTAGAAAAGAAAATGAAATCCAGACATCCATATTTAATGTCAGTTTGCCACATAAATAATGCAGTGGAATCAGGTTTTTCTGTGTAATTCATAGCAACCAGAGTCCTTGATGATAACAGTATTGATGTTTTATTGACTCTCACTGAGGCAGGAAACAGCCCAGGTTTCTGTCAATAAGATCAATAAAAGCTATACTTGTAGAGTGCCTCCCATTTCTAAGTGCTGATAATATAATATATAGTAATCTGAAGAGTAATAGAGAGACACTAAATAGCGTTATTTTTGATTTCCACCCTGGTTGGTTGGTTTGGTCAGTTCAGCAGCGACCATGAATCTCCAGAAAATAGTGCACAAAGGGTCTGATGGGGGATGGGGCCTGCAGCCTTCAGCAGGGAGAAAAGAAAAAACTGGTCAAAAAAAAAAAAATAAGGCTGGCAAGGACACATTAACTGATGGGGCCCCACATCCCCTGTGAGAATTGGCAGAAATGTTTATTTCTTGTGAGCCTTGAATGAAGGTTTAATGAATTTTAGAAGATTAAAGGGTGACCTTGCAAGTCATTGTTATTTAACCCAAGCAATCTTTGCAGTCGTGTATTTTAGAGGGTCAGTGCTCAAGAAAACAAACGGATTGGGATGCAAATCCTTAGACTGGATCAACTTCAACTTGCATCAACTTCAACTTCTACTGCAAAAGGTTTGATGTCTTCAGCATAAGAAAACATTCTAGAGACCAGTCTATAGAAGTCCAAATAGAGTTCATTTACACTGACTGCTCCTCAAACAGAAAATCTTAAAAAAAAGAGTTTGAAAATAGAAATAAAACTGCATTTAGTGTTGAATATGACTATAAAAGCAGTATCTTGTAGGCATGAATGCATTTTTTTAATATCTGTATTTACTGGCACGTTGAGCTGACGCCTGGTGTGATTACATCTTTCTAACAGAGGGAAACACTGATTAGGGCTCGTGTCTGTCCAGAGGAAAGGAAGCAAAAGACTCTTTTGTCGTCTCTTTAGTGAGAGTTGTTGATGTTTGCACTGAGGCATCACAGTGCTGATGACGATGGGTCTCCTGATCTCAGTGTGAGTGCAGCAGCACAGATGTGAGGAAATACTTGAGGTCAGTGACCGTGGGACGGCAGAGGAGTCACTGAAATAGAGGAGCCTATTGATGGTGGAGGAGAACAGAGAGACAGAGCAGAGGAGTCCTGAGACATATAGGGGTTTACCCTGACTTACAACTCAGGCTTTGAAAATCAAACGAAGTTGCATTATCATGTTTTATAGCGAGCGTGATTTATTGCTGTTTGTCCTCATTATAGCTCGTCATCACTCACATTATAGCTTTCAGTTTAATAAGTGATGAAAAGTTAATCACATCATCCATGCCTGATGTACTGTACCTCATCTTCTGTCAATCTAAGTTTATAGTTCATGTCAAACAATTGTTGCTTTTTATCAGCTTATCATGGCATTTTGTAAGCTGTAGCTGTTTACAGTTACAGTTTACCACTTTAAAGAGAACTCCCATCTGCTTTGAAGCCCCATTATTAGTTGGTGTGTGAAGTCGGACTAAATGCTTCCAGCGGAGAGAAACGATAAATCCCTTTGCAGATGCTGTCTTCTCACATGTTTACATAAATCAGTGTCAGCTGCAGATGAGTGAAGACAATATTTATTTCTTGCCATATCACTACCATGTGACAAGTTCAATACAACCCCCTCATTAACAGCTAAAATCTATTGCTATACTGTGTAAATGTGAAGCAGAAGTTCAGCGTTTTGGGAAATCTGCTTATTCTTTTCCAGGTAGAACATTGATAAAGTTGCACTCCAGTGCGTAGGATTTAGGGGAACATAGTATTCATGTTTTCATTAGTGTAGAATCACCTGAAAATTAGAATAATTGTGTTTCGTTACCTTAGAATGAGCTCTTTATATCAACAGAGCAAGCAGGTTGCACTGCCATGTTTCTACGGTAGCCCAGAACAGACAAACCAAACACTGGCTCTGGAGAGTGACTTTTGCATTTTTTGCTTTGTTAGCAGCCACTGTAGGTTCTTCATGCTCGTAAGAGGAGGGTGAGGTGAGGGGTATTCAGTTGGTTACAAGCTGCAGCTTCACAGCTAGATGTTACTAAGTCCTACATGGTGGCCCTTTAAATCTGAAACTACAGCTAGCACCTGGTTAGCTTAGCATGACAGGACAAAAGCTGAAAGTGGGGGGGGGGGGGAGCTAGCCTGGCTCTATCCAAAGATAACAAATTGCGCCTATAGTAGCTTACTAATTAACACATCAAATCTTATTTGTTTTACTGTGCTGAAATAGTTTGCTCCACAGCCTTAGAGAAGGTGCTGGTAGGCGGATTTTATAACCGTTGGGCAAAGTCAGGCGAACTGTTTCCCCTTGTTTCCAGTCTTTATTCTAAGATGAGCGAACTGGCTGCTGGCTGTCGCTTCATTTTTAGTGGACAGATGTGATAGTAGCATAATCTTTCCGCTAAAAAGCAAATAAATGTATCTCAAAATGTTGAACTATTCCTTTAAAAGTGTGCATGTGCAGCCGTGATGGTAGAGGTGTTGAGAATATACTGCAGGTCTTCATGAAGTTTCTTATCTTCCTGAGTGAAAGAAAATGATGTGATTTTAAAGCAAACTACTAAAGCTACTTCCTTGTTATTAGCTCTCATCCCTTTAAACATAATGTCTTCCAAATGTAAAGGTGCAGGTAATTCAGCAAGCCAAAAATAACAACATGCCAATCTGACTGTTAAATGAATCGACACTGGCAATGTGGTCGACATTACTTCTTCAGGAATGCAAAGTAATTCAACAACAGAAAGGATCCCAGAAAAAGTCAAAAGGAGAGCCTGGAAAGAAAAGAAAAATACCCACAAAAGCCTGCATATTTCCAGCATGAGCTCATTGCACCTTTCTCATAGCACAGACACACATATCCTGTATAAAACCACAGCAAGGCGCATAAATCTCCCCGAACAGACCGTGTGGGGGCTGAGACCCATAAGCATGTCATTTGATCCCGAATCATAGAAGGCCTGGTAAAGCAGCCCTGGTTTTCTAACCCGCCATCTCCCATATTGATCTGAACGGAAAAGGTCCTTGATCCTGAGCTGAAACCAGAGCCTTGGCAGATGGAGAAGAAATCAGTGTAGATAAAGAGTGTGTGGCTCTACGTTCTGATGGAAATTCTGGGGGTTGGGCTGCGCAAGTCACATTGGTAGCCCTTTGATTTCTTTGCGTCACACACAAACTAAAAGTCAATTCAGTGTCCAAGTACTATCCATCAATGAAATTTAGGGGATATTCTTCATCTTAGGTTCACATTTGCGTAGCGTACATGAAGACATCTGCTAACCTGTCCATGTCTCCAGCAGAGTATTCCCTATCAGAGGATACCGTGTCGGCAGAGCGCTCCCTCCGGTTCCTTTTTTGCACGGGACAACACAGCCAACTTCCTGGCCTGGTGTCGCAAGGTTGGAGTTGGAGAAACATGTCTGTTTGAGTCAGAGGATTTAGGTGAGTGTACACTCTTTCTGCAGTAAACACCAGAATGCTAGAAAATCATCAATGTTGGACAAGCAGGGCAGCCTACAAACAGGCTTCAGTTTCCTCACAGAGATACAACACAGTTGGGCTTTGGCTGTCACTGGCACTGCCGGGGCGCTGGACTCAGATTTCTATCACCTGTGAATGGCGTGATTGTGCAGGTAGAGTGTCACGCAGGTTGAACTGCTTCTCTCTCCTTCCCGCTTCAGCTCCTCTGACATCCACCTAAAGCTCACAAGGGCAGCGGTCTGCTGGGAGCACTGTGATGGGAGCAGCTCTACCTGACCATAAGTGTGCATCTCAAAGACTGTGCTCATGCACAAAATGTCTGGAATAAAACAAAGGGATCACAGACAGAAGGGTGTGAGCTAGTAAGAAAGTAGGCCAACGCTATGCAAATGTTTCCCTCAGCTCAGAGTAGGGACATTTTTCTCTCTTCCCTTTTCTCTCTCAGCATTTCATCTGTCTCTCTATTCATGGGAAGGAGTTTTTGCATGTTTTGTTGCTGAAATATGCTTGCAGTTATGGTATGCATGGACTGAAATACTGTCCTTACAATCAGGTGTACAGCATTTGACCCTGACAGTGACAGAAATACCTACATCATTCATGCATTCCTGTAATTCCAGAGTAATGGCTGATGGACCATCACTAAGCAATTTCAGCTATGCTAATCATTTGTGAAGGCCACGTTACACAAAGCAATCTATCGACACTGCACTGTCACATGCAGCGGACGCGTAATTGTGATATGAAATGTGAAAATACTTAAAAATGTAACAGCTGACACTGTTTTCTTTCTTTCTTTCTTTCTTTCTTTCTTTCTTTCTTTCTCTGGATGGATTTATCAGTTCAGCAGTATTTGTGACAACACCAGGTTTGCTATCATGCGGTGGATATTTTGTCTATAATGCATGGTGTGGCGTGTCACCTGTAGTGTGCCTCTTGCATCACTCTCATTGTCTGATCACATATTCAGCAAGGTTGAAATAAGCACCTCAAGCCTCCATTGTACGTATATTCATCCAGTGCTCATTTGAATTTGATTTGACACAAACAGGACTGCAGAGGAGAGCAACATCTGAATGCATGAAGCTCATTTTTGTGTGCTTCTTACCACTCATCATCACTCATTGTCTTTTACCATACAATGTCTACATACTGTAATTACCCAATGCTAAAGCCTCATCTCCTCCTGTAGTTCTTCATAAGCAGCCACGAGAGGTGTGCCTTTGTCTTTTAGAGCTGGGACGGATAGCGTCACGGTATGGTCTCACTTCTTATATTTTCTCTTTGTTTATTTCAGTTCATTCATGTCTATCTTTTCCATTTCCTTCTTTGGGTTGTTTTGTAGATATTTTCTGAATTCTACACTAATGGAATGACATTCGTCTTTGTTTCCTTGGTCTAGGTACAATGTGGAGCCTCCTGGCCTTATAAAACTGGAGAAAGAGATTGAACAAGAAGAGAAAGCACCGCTACCGCCTCCATCACCTGTATCTCAAGCTCAGCCCCACCCTCCATCTCCCTCTTTATCTCCCACCCCGTCTCCTTCCCCGTCTCCGACTCCCACCAAAGTCACCTCCAGCAAGAAAAATACAGGGAAGCTGTTGGATGATGCTGTAAGTTAGCTATAGTTTACTTCTGGTTTTGCTTTTGACATCAGGATGGAAACATTTGTAATATATTTATCTTTTTGTGTGTGTTACAGGTAAGACACATCGCTGATGAACCCCCCTGCAGATGTCCGAATAAATTCTGTGTAGAGAGACAGTCACAGGGTCGATACCGTGTTGGCGAGAAGATGCTTTTTATCAGGGTGAGTCTATTAAAATAAGGTTTAAATGTTTGCTGCATCAGCTCTTAGAAAATTTGAACAGTGGTGGGAAAAGTATTAAAATACTACAATGGAATTCAAAATGGAAATCCTGGTTTCTCTGTCTGTCTGTTGCTCATCTACTGTCCCTGAGTTCAATGTTAAAGTACTTGCCTGAGTATGCTACTTGTACTTCACTACATTTCAGATGCTAATATTGTACTTTTTATTTCACTACATTTATTTGACAGCTGTAGTTACTAATGGTTTTACAGATTAATATTTTACACACTAATCACATAATCAGTGTCGTCCAGCCTATTAGTTTGTCGAAGCGTGAAAAGGTTCAAATTAGCTCCACTTTGACCAGCTGCCACATAAACTTTTATGTACACATCAGTGTGTCAGTGGTAATAATCCAATGCTGTCTAATGAGTACTTTAACGTAGAATCTTTAGTACATTTTTCCAATAATTGTAATTCTACTTACATATATGTATACTATTTGTTATCTTATCATCTAACTATGCATTACAGTATCAGAAAAAAACTTTACTCTGCAAAATAATTGGTAACTGTATGCTGGATAATTAGAGTAAAAGTACAATATTACCCTCTGAAATGTAGTGAAGTAAAAGTATAACTTGGATAATAATCAAGCAAACACCAGTGTCTATAAACTGAGCTGCACATGAAAATATATCTCAGTTAAACGTGTTTTCTTACTCGATGTGTTTTATTTGGTTGAAATATTTACAGCAGAACACAAAAACAAAGAAAACCTCACAAAAACGACACAAAAGTTCATATTTCTGCTGATGCAATTTCATCCATTCTATTCATTTTCAAGTCACTTTGGGATTGATAACAATGAAGTCTCACAGCGCAGCGCAAACCCCTCTCCACTCACGCAGCATATGGCAGCACGTTGATGCTTGGGGCTGGCTTTGGGATGAAAGTAACCCATTGTGTCTGGAGAGCCCACCTTTGCCGTGAGGTCTCATTTACTGGTAATGATATTCCGACCGTGTCCATCTCCAGCCAAACATTGTGCGGCTCCCAGGCTGCAAAAGGAAAATAACATCCACACATTTCCATATGATGCCATGACCAGGTTATTACTTGGAAAATATTTCACTGAGCTGCATCACCCAATCCTGGCTATTGCATTAATTACATCTCATAGTCACACTGACTCCATCAGCTCAGGAAATGTTACTGGACTTTCTGTGAGTGGAGGGATGAAGAGTGTAAGAGAAAGATAAATGAGGGCTAACACAGCTTGATTAGGGAAGTAGCATTGGTCCCCTTGGGATTCTGGTTACTTGGCAACCCACAACCAGGATTCACACCTCTAAGTATGTGATTCATGGCAGCCGTACGCTTAGGATGTGAAGACGTTCAAAAGAGAGTTTACTCTTGAGTGTCCTCTGCTGTCGGCCCTTTGTATTGCAACTACAGATGTCCAATCTCAACCAAATCAAATCTCAGTCATTGTAAGGTTTTGGATGAACAAAGCTGTTTTCAGACGTTAGTGAGGACAGTGAGGTTCAATTTCCTGCTAGAATAACATCAACAACATAAATCTAAATATGTATCAAGACATCATTTGTTGACTTTTCAATGACTGAATGCTTCAGTCTTCACTGTGTTGCTGAGCAACCAAGGACAAATGGTGAGAAGCTCACACTGTTGTTCCAGTGCAGTCTGGTGTACAGCGTACAGTCTGCACCACGCTACGTGCCAAGTTCATTTATACTGCATGTATCCAAACCAAAGGAAGAGCAAAAGAAGAGGACAGACATGCACTAGGCGGTGTATGCACAGAGCACGCAGCTCGACAGTAGTAGAATCTCACTAAACTACATGTGTATTACCACGTGTTGTCATGTGCACAGTTACAGTGTGTGACATACATCATTCGAACAGGCCAGAGTCAGTGTTAAACCTCCATTCCTCTGTCTCTCAGCCAGCACAGACAAGATGCTTTAATTAAAATTCCTCAGATGGTTTTACCTCCCAGCAGCTGCTTCCACTGAAAAGGCATGAATACAGTAAGGCCAAGTCTGTAGGCAGCCAGAGAGTGACGACAACAGTGGCGTGCAGCACATATAAGAGTCTACTCCACAATTATCTGTACATCAGAATCAGAATCAGAATCAGAAAAAGCTTTATTGCCAAGAATGCTTTTACACATACGAGGAATTTTTTCTGGTGAAATTGGTGCATGACACATCTACTAAAATATGACACATCTACTAAATAAGAGCATAAAAAATAACAATTTAAATATATATACAGAAGTCTGTTATTGTTAGAAACACAGTACTGTTTTTCAGAAAGAAGTCCAAGTTGAGCGTTAATGTAACGCATAGAGTTATATTTATATCACTCAATGTGACAGAATGAGTCCGAGGTGGAATGTGAAGAGTGTCAGGGGGGGTTCCGGGCCTTGTTGGTAAGGCTGACAGCAGACGGGAAAAAACTGTTCTTGTGGCGTGAGGTTTTGGTCCTGATGGACCGCAGCCTCCTGCCAGAGGGGAGTGGCTCAAAGAGTTTGTGTCCGGGGTGAGAGGGATCAGCCACAATCTTTTCTGCACGCCTCAGGGTCCTGGAGGCGTACAGGTCCTGAAGAGATGGTAGATTGCAGCCAATCACCTTCTCTGCAGACCGAATGACACGCTGCAGTCTGCCCTTGTCCTTGGCGGTGGCAGCAGCGTACCAGATGGTGATGGAGGAGGTGAGGATGGACTCGATGATGGCTGTGTAGAAGTGCACCATCATTGTCTTTGGCAGGCTGAATTTCTTCAGCTGCCGTAGGAAGTACATCCTCTGCTGTGCTTTCCTGATGAGGGAGCTGATGTTCGGCTCCCACTTGAGGTCCTGGGAGATGATAGTTCCCAGGAAG
This sequence comes from Chaetodon auriga, assembly GCF_051107435.1. Classification (NCBI taxonomy): domain Eukaryota; kingdom Metazoa; phylum Chordata; class Actinopteri; order Chaetodontiformes; family Chaetodontidae; genus Chaetodon; species Chaetodon auriga. The sequence goes on along the minus strand of NC_135079.1, from coordinate 10,509,223 downwards.
CGGAAAGACTCCACAGTGTCAATAGTGGAGTCACAGAGGGTGATGGGGGCGGGTGAGGCTGAGTTCTTCCTGTAGTCCACAACCATCTCCACTGTCTTTAGAGCATTTAGCTCCAGGTTGTTCTGATTGCACCAGGTCACCAGATGGTCAACCTCCCACCTGTAGGCGGACTCGTCGCCATCAGAGATGAGTCCGATGAGGGTGGTGTCGTCCGCAAACTTCAGGAGCTTGACAGACTGGTGACTGGAGGTGCAGCTGTTCGTGTACAGGGAGAAGAGCAGAGGAGAAAGAACACAGCCCTGGGGGGATCCGGTGCTGATGGTCTTAGCGTCGGAGAGGTGTTTCCCCAGCTTCACGCACTGTTTCCTGTCAGACAGGAAGTCTGTGATCCACCTGCAGGTGGAGTCAGGCACGCTCAGCTGGGAGAGCTTCTCCTGAAGCAGAGTTGGGACGATGGTGTTGAAGGCAGAACTGAAATCCACAAACAGGATCCTAGCGTAGGTTCCTGCGGAGTCCAGGTGCTGGAGGATGAAGTGGAGGGCCAAGTTGACTGCATCGTCTACAGACCTGTTGGCTCTGTAGGCAAACTGCAGGGGGTCCAGGAGAGGGTCAGTGATGTCTCTGATGTGTGAGAGCACAAGGCGCTCAAAGGACTTCATGACCACAGAGGTCAGGGCGACGGGTCTGAAGTCATTAAGTCCTGTGGTCCTTGGCTTCTTGGGAACAGGGATGATGGTTGAAGACTTGAAGCAGGCTGGCACGTGACATGTCTCCAGTGAGGTGTTAAAAATGTCTGTGAACACTGGGGACAGCTGATTAGCGCAGTGCTTCAAGGCAGATGGGGAGACAGAATCCGGTCCAGCTGCTTTCCGGGGGTTCTGTCTCCTGAAGAGTCTGTTGACGTCCCTTTCATGGATGGAAAGAGTCGTCACTGAGGTGGGTGGGGAGGGGGAGGGGGGGGCCTTTAAGGTGGGCATTGGTGGAGGTGACTGGAGCTGGAGCTGTTCAGAGGTGTCGTGGGGGATGGTTGCTGGACTGTCCCTTTGTCTTTCAAAGCGGCAGTAGAACTGGTTCAGGTCGTTGGCTAGGCGTCGATCGTTGATGGAGTGGGGGGCTTTAGGCTTGAAGTTAGTGATCTGCCTGAGCCCTTTCCAGACAGACGCAGAGTCGTTAGCTGAGAATTGGTGTTGGAGCTTCTCAGAGTACAGCCGTTTAGCCTCTTTCACCGCCTTGCTAAACTTGTACTTCGACTCTTTGTATCTGTCTTTGTCCCCACTCCTGAAGGTCTCTTCCTTTGCCAACCTTAGCTGCCTGAGTTGGGCTGTGAACCAGGGTTTGTCATTGTTGTAACTCACCCTGGTGCGTGATGGAACACAGCAGTCCTCACAGAAGCTGATGTAGGACGTCACAGTCTCCGTGTACTCATCCAGACTGTTGGTAGCAGTCCTGAACACATCCCAGTCAGTAGAGTCCAAACACGCCTGGAGATCCTCCACAGCCTCACTGGTCCACTTCCTTGATGTCCTCACTACAGGTTTGCAGAGCTTTAGTTTCTGCCTGTACGCAGGAATCAGGTGCACCATGACGTGGTCAGAGTGGCCCAGTGCAGCACGGGGGACGGCGTGATAAGCATCCCTGACGGTGGTGTAACAGTGATCAAGAATGTTCTCCTCTCTGGTCGGGCATTTGATAAACTGTCTGTATTTAGGGAGTTCGTGGGTGAGGTTACCTTTGTTAAAGTCGCCAAGGACAATAACTAAGGAGTCCGGGTTGGTCCGCTCCACACACAGTATCTGGTCCGCGAGCATACGCTGTGCGTCCTGCACGTTGGCTTGCGGCGGGATGTAAACGCCGACCAGAATGAATGAAGCGAACTCACGGGGTGAATAAAAAGGCTTACAGTTAATGGTGAAAGATTCCAGGTCAGGAGAACAGTGCTGCTGGATCACTGTCACGTCCTTGCACCAACCACTGTTGATGTAGAAACAGATTCCTCCACCTTTAGTTTTGCCGGAAAGTTCCGTGTCTCGGTCCGCGCGGTGGAGTTGGAAGCCAGCCAGCTGCAGCGCAGAGTCCGGTATTAATCCACAGAGCCACGTCTCGATGAAGCACAAAACCGCAGATGAAGAAAAGTCCCTGTTTTTACCCAACAGCAGTTGTAATTCCTCCAGTTTGTTGGGCAGTGAACGCACGTTAGAGAGAAATATTCCCGGTAACGCTGTGCGTAGTCCGCGCTGGCGAAGGCGCACGAGCGCGCCGGCTCGTTTTCCTCTCCTCCGGCGTTTCACTGCGTGAGCAAGGGTGAGCACACCTTTGACCAGTATGTCCAAAATTTCCACTGTTGGGAGCAGAAATTTAGGAAATAAATCCTCTGGTGTCGCTCCCCTGATGTTCATGAGCTCTTCTCTGGTGAAAGAGCTCCGGGTACCGTCACAAAAAACAGAGTTAAAACACAAAACAAAACAAAACAACGCGCACCAACACACCGAGGCAGCCGTCCGCGGCGCCATCTTGATCCAAGATCCTTTTCATGCCTGAGAGACTGACCTTCTCAGCTCCTGGAATAAATGAGGTGGTTGTAGCCTCAACAAGGGGGCAGAGTAACATCACAGTGTTTGTGAGAAGTGCTGTCCGAGCTCAGCCTGGGGCCTCTGTCCTTCTCTGGCCTGCTGAGGAGGGAATGGGCTCCAACAAGGGTCTTGTCCCAAAGCAGCGTGATTGAAAGCCCTCTGCATCACACAGAGCCATTAAATCCACACTCACAAAGCCTGAAGGCCTGGCGCTGGTGATTGGAAGCACTGCCCCACCAGTGCCCTCTTGATTGATTCTTTTAAGAGGCTTATAAATGTTGAATGCTATGCTGCTGCAGGGCAGGGAGCCTCATATCCAGCCAGACTGAGGTGACAATCTCATGAGGTAGTTTACCCTTTTTATCAAACAATTCAGTTTGGTGTTTGTCTGGAACATTGTCCATCTGTTTGTGTTTCTAAAGACACATATGGGCCTTTTTTTTTTTTTCTTTTTAAATATTTCGTCTTAGAGGGGCAATCAGTAAACAAGCTGGTTTTAATAGAGGTGTAATGGCATGTTAATGAGGCAGGGGGGTTAATGCTCCATAGTGAAGCAGACATGTTTTATGTCTACAGCATCTGGGGAATGTGAGCGTCTGAGCATCCAGTTTATCAGAAGCTTTGATTTCTTCTTCTCCTCATTATAATGGTTGATATCACCATGGTACCCAACCTTGAGAATGTGCCCTGACCACGCAGGCGGCATCATTTTGAAGCAAATGTTGCAGATCAAACCATGAAAAACACTGCTGCATATTTATGCAGCCATGCTCGCGACCTGATAACCGTGAAAGTTTGTTCAGACACTCATGGTCCCCAGAGGATGAATCCTACTGACTTCTCCTTTCGCGCCACCATCAGAGTTTTCAACTGTCCAGTGAAAACTCTACTAAATGGAATGGCACAAAACTTTGTACAGACGTTCATGGTTCCCTGATGAAGAATCCTAATGGCTTTACGGCTCCCCTCTTTCTCCTAGAGCCACCTTGAGGTTTGCCTTTGTGGTTTTGAGTGAAATAGTGAATTCCTGCCTTTAGAGTCATTATCATTCCAATATGTTAGTTTATGACTCAAGCCTACTTGCAAAAGTAATGACAATCAGCTGTGTCTAATGCTAATTAGTAAATGTTAGCATAATGTCATGCTGAACTAAGATGGTAAACATTATACCTTCTTAGCATTAGCTTGTCAGAATTGTCATATGACCATGTTAGCATGCTGACATTAGCATTTAGCTCAAAGCACTGCTGTGCCAAAGTCTCACAGAGCTGCCAGCATGCTGTGGACTCTTACACTCGTTTATTATGTAATTCCAGACATCAGTGAGATGAATCAATCATTCTGTACTTGGCCATAGCCTGCTCAACACGGCATTAGGCTGGTAAGAGATGGAGAAAGCTTCCCTCCAGGGACATCAACCAGTCCGAGGCCCCAAACATCAATCAACAACCTCGTGCATCAAAGCCATGCTTAACTGTTTCTTCTGCCTGGGAACCAAAGCCTCAATCAGTGAAATGGCATTAGTCCTATAGAGGGAGGGGCTCAGCTTTGACACACTGACATTAGAAGCGGCATTATAATCCCATTTCTCTCTACAGATGCTGCACAACAAGCATGTGATGGTGCGTGTTGGCGGAGGCTGGGAGACCTTTGAGAGCTACCTGCTGAAACACGACCCATGCCGCATGCTCCAGTTCTCCCGGGTGGAGGGCAAGACGTCCCCCATCAGCAGCAGCAAGTCCCCCAACATCAAGGACCTCACCCCTGACAGCTACCTAGTGGTGGCAGCCCACTACCGCAGCAAAAAGTGAAGACATGAGACTGAAAAGTGCCATTAACAGACCTGACACAGAGGATGACTTCTTGCCATTGTTTACTGCCTAATGGATGAGGCTAGGTAACATATGCCTGTTCTGGTACATATTATGGCTACAGACACCACTGCATTCCTGGAAAACACACTTGTTTCATAGTAGTGCTTTGGTTTGGTTTTCTCTGTCTAAGAGAATTCAGTACAAAGGATGTTTGTGAGCAGGTGAAGCATGTAGTCACACCAGTGGGGCCTTAACAGTGTGTTTTATTAAGTTTTACAGTCCAGTGAAAAGCTCTGAGAGATGTGTCAGTCATTGCAACAAAGCCTAATGAGTTCACTGGCTAAAAGTGAGGCTGTACATTTTCAATCACTCATTGTATTTTAAGCAATATATATATATATATATATCACCTATAGTCAGTAGAAACTTTACAGGTTGTAGCACACCTGCTCCTTTCTTATAGTCAATCAGGCCTATGGTGCCTGTCTGTATTTGTTGTACATGCTATAGTAAGAACTTTTTCTGAATGACATTCAGTAAGTGGTGAAAGTTTCAGGACATCTAAGAAGACAATATTCTTTGGCAGCCTGGCATGTGATAGTAGAAAGCTGTTTGACGGATATTATTATCCTAAATGCTTTGTGGTACATTCAATACAAGGGTGGCTCTGATTTAACTTAAACTGGGACATTAGAATTAATAGTGGAAACCTTGCTGCCCAAAGAAATGTAATTACCCAAATCTTTTAATTATCGCCCTCTGTACTCTCCAGTTTTCCACTCTGAAAACTGCCAAACCTCTTCTAGAAACCAAACATGGGTCATAAAATGTTATGGCTTTTATTTTATGATCTTTTATCATTATTATTATTATTACACTGAGAAAATGGAGCAATGCTTAGATTGTTTACATGTTGAATAACTATGCAATGCATTTTTATACTATTAATCATTTTAATAATTATTATTATGAAGACTCCTGTTTTGTATAATTTCTATTGTAAGAACATGGACAATCACCTGTACAAGATGCAGCATGTAGTTAAATTGAACCTCACTGATTTGTGATTGATAATCATATTCAATTTGTTGTGTTACTGACCCCTAGAGGTAGTGCAATCATTGAAACTTGAATAATAATCTTTCCGAGGTGTATAGTCTTAACATTTAATAGATGTAATTCACATTATTGTTCTTTTTTCCCTGTAAAATGAATGTGGGTGTGGTTTGGAATCCAAATAACCCAAATAAAGTACATATGTCCATTTTCTGTTTTTAGATGTAAATTTTCAATAAATTCTTGTTGTTAGACTTGACTGGAATTAAACCCTTATTTAAATATGAAATACGGAGACTGAAAAATATTTGCAAGTGTTCAGTGGGATCAACTGTAAACTTCTACAACTTAAACATGCATGTTTCATATTGTATCACTGCTTAGATGAACTAAATCTAAACCTTCTATGAACTTGAATCATTTTACTGTAAAACTTCACTCATGAAACCCACACGAGTAGCAGAAATGTGATTTATTGTAGCAAATAACATTGGCTGAATTTCCTGTTCTACAAAACGTCAAGAGCACCGGAAGCATTTGAGGATCAAGTGAAGGCTGTAAGAAATGCACTCAGATAAGCAAGTCAAAGTAAATACTTCACTACGCACTGTACACACTCCACTTCTTCTTTTCCTTCTGTTTCCTCATTGTAGTGTGTGAGCAAGCATATATGCTGTTCACCAAATGTTGACAAACTGTGTGCAAATAAATGTTTAACGGAAGCTTCTGTTTGTCATATGGCAATTCACACGAACACGTTCTATATCTCGTTTAAATTAAGCAGGCATCACATCAGTGTTTTTGCATACAGCGTAATTCAATAAACTCAAATTGTGCAGAGAAAACAAAACAAAAAAGGCTCTATTGAAGGAGCAGAGACAAGTGCAGAGTGCTGTAGGGTCGCTGAGGGCGCCTCCTTTTCATTTTCAAAGGTTGGAGAATATTTCAGTGTTAGTATTCTGCAGCTGCTTCCCCTTTTTTCATGTATGTAGGTTGTGCTTTAACATAACATCAACTTACACTGCCTTCATTCATTAACAAGGACTCCCATGTTGATGTGCTGGTTGTGAAAATACTCCAGGAACAGGCATTACTAGCTCAGGACATACCTATGAAGTCATGGTACTGTTTGCACTGGTCTTTGTGTTGCCAACAAATAGAGCCCTTAACAAGGTGAAATGAGTGTATAGTCATCCAACATTAAGCACTTCTTTGTAAACATAAACTGTCTGACTTGTGAAATGTGTCATTTGAATAATGGATTTTTGGAGAAGTCATACAAAACGTAAGGTGGCTAATGTGGATTTACAGTGAATATTGATCCTCGATCATGAAAACCAAAAACAGTGCTGTGAAAAAGCTTTAGTGTTGAGACACTGCTGGACTTCACAATCATATTCTTTTGTGTTAGCTAATGTCAAACCAAATCAAATCAAACTGTTACAGCAGGATGTGCATTTGCTTGGACATTTCTGAGTCATCCCTGACTCGTCCAAAGGTCCAACCCGGCTTGTGTAACTTGGCAACGAGGGAGCAAGTCCTGCTGTCCTGTCTGTAATCACTTCAGATTGTTTTGCACGAAGCATGACGACTGTGGCCGTTTGTCTCACAACATCATAAAAGAGGCAAAGAAATGTATTTTAAAAAATGGACAGCAGTTCAAACATCTTTCAGGTCATCTTGCAGCGATACTTCACGTTGTTTTGGACTTCTGAGTTTAAGACTTCAGGTTTTACCATGTAGAATTTCAGCCCACCTGCCACTAGAGAACAAAGAGGGACAACCATGAGAACCATCTCAAAAATTTGCGTTTGTGTAATATTTTGACATTACCTCTTACTGGGTTTAAGGTTACTATATTACAGTTTAAGATTACAGCTGAGTAACACATTAAAAAAACATGATTTGACTGCTTTATGGTAAACACCGAATGCATCGACCTGTCCCTTCCATCTGTTTAGCAGAGTGATCAATGATACTGATTGGACTGGACCTCAGGAATGACACTAATGATGCTCCTGTTGTCAGAGAAATCCCACAGCTTGAGGGTAAACACAGAACTAACCTTCAACCCGCCGCCACCCGACACAGAGGTGGTCATCGCCTGTTTCTCAATCTCTTCCTGTTTTTTCCTTTTCCTCTCGACTGCCTCTGGATTTTTAACACCCCTGTATGTTGTCTGGGAAAGACAGTGGAATACGATTGAGCACTAACAGGCAAAGGCTTTATTAAAAAAGTGCTCATATCTTGTTTACATGTTGAAAATACATACAAGCAGAGAAGCATTATTATTTTACCACAACATTTTAAAAAACAAAGCATGTTAAAACACGATAGCAAAAGGGCATTCAACTGCCAAATAAGGCGATTCAGGTGAAGGATGGAGCAGCTGCCTGAGATGTGACTGAGGGATAGGGCTCAATGCTTTCATCTGTGGTAGTAGAAGTGTGAATTATCAGGGTGCCAAGAGGTTCAAAGATGGAAACAGTGACTTGGAGCAGAAACGCGTGGGAGATGAGCCAATCCAAAAGACTCACCCGGCCAAGAGTTTTCATTCTGGCCCGTGTCTACTCACCTTGATACAACTTTAGCATGGCTCTTACGGGTTTGCAAGTGTCTTTTCTGTACAATAGAAAAATCACTCACTACAATGTCAAGGGCATCTACCTTGCATGGGATGTATTATATTCAACAGAGGGCTACAAAGTTATACTGTACTCAGTTACCACATTATTAGGTACATCTGGCTAAAACAAATGCACTCTGACCAACCCTGCAGTAAATCATATCTTTGTAAAGGTTATAATGTTTTTTGTTTTTGAGGAAACAAGAGAAGTGTTGAGCTTTTTGGTTATTTTGGAGGCTGTGAAGTGTTTTGCTGTTGAACTGCAGGGTGTGACACGGACAGGTGTTTCTAATGAGTCTAGATGAAATGTCAGTCACACCTCTCAACACACAACAAACGCCACCTTCACGACGATAGGATTTATTCCAGGGGTGTTGTCTTTTAGCTCGACATGCCTAATAACCAAGTGCATCAATGCACTGCTCTGAGTGTTTTTAGCTCTTCACACATTGATAAACAGACACAACCGGCTTTAAAATATCCCACCTCTTTTTGTCTCTTCTCAGCGGCCTCTGCTAATTGTCGTCTTCTTGTCTCCTGAAAGAAAAAAAAAAAAAACACATGACACATGAAAACTTATAAGCTACAACTGAAAGCAAGCAAGCTGGCTGTGCTGGGCCTGGAGCATACTTAACATGCCAGCGTTTGCAGAGGCTAAACACAGACAACGCCTCCCGAGCATTACCTATTAGGGCCTATTGGTGTTCGACATATGATGAATCAAACATGGCGTTAGTTTAAATGACAACTGATATTGCGTATTGGAAAACAAATGCGACATTCTGACTTAATGTTATCTAGTGACACAGTCGGTGATAAAAGTTTTAGTAAATTCACTTACTGGATCTGGAGTGACAACAACGTCGTCCGCTGCTCCACCAAGGCACGGTAAGCACATCCCCATACTTGAGTTGTTATTCCAGGCAGAAAAGCAACATAAAATTAAGTTATCAGGGTCTCGATTTAGCCTAGCTACCTATCTAGCTCACTAAGCTCGCTGGTGAGCCAGTTTCAAATGGCTGGGCTGACAGTTAAGGCTACAGAAGCAGCAGCTTCTACTCCTAACGGCTGTTGATGGGTCGTTTGGCATTACGTTACCGTTAGCTATCTGCTTCTGTTAGCTACGGTAACGTTAGCATTCTAGCTAGCAGCTCGCTTAGGCTACCACTACGTCTCCAAAACACCTATTAAATTATTTCTCCTCACACCTCTTGTTTAATCGCGTCGGCATTTGGAAAAGGTCCGTTTGAAAGTCGGGCGTCTTGAGCAATTTTTTCCCTGTGAGTTTGTTTTGGTTGGAGTTCAACTGGCTGACTAACAGGCCGAGGTAAGTTATGTTCAATAACCTTAAATTAGAGTTTTCAGCTAGCATACTGTTTTACTAAAGTAACCAAACGGTCATGTCCGCAACCAAACACTACGGGAGTACTACACTTCTACATAGTTAATGGACCATAAGCCGTTGTAGCCCTGACTTCATTGTGTTAAAATGTGTTCACTGTAGAATAATCTGTGTAGCAGGATTTTGAACGCAGCTCAGTGTGACAGAGGTGGGCGGATACTTCACGCTGGTCTTCTGATAGCTGGTCCAACAGCGCCACCTTGTGGTTAAGAACAAGAGGAGCGTAATAGTTTCCATGGAGGTCACTACATACTGATGGTGGGACTGCAAATCACTCACGAACGGCGAAATAAATGCAGACAAGGGATCAAAATATAGAAAGTTGAAGAGATTCACTGCATTCATTACCCTTTAATGGGATAGATTAAAAATGAACGAGATAGGAAAACTAAAAAATATAATATCAATACAATACCTAGGGTAACCGATTCTATAGGCTGAGTGTCACCAGCGTAATTAACCTACATGCAAACAGATTATGCCAATACAATCCACCAAATGCAAGTTAAACCTACGTTTACAAGAGTAGACAGACTCTTCTCTTGTTTCACTTCTTTGTCAGTCAGTAATGAGGGAGCTCCATGCGAAATGAGTGATGCTCCTTACAGCAGTTCCGTCCAATCAATATCCTACAATCAATAGCCTGAGAGTTTAATGTCGTACCCCGCTTCACCCGACAACACTTTAAACTCCACCCATCCCTCTTGCACCGCTGCACTGCCTGGGCCACTTCACAGCTCAACGTGCTGCACCGTGGGGATGAATGGCAGGTTCATGAGACTGCGCAGCTTTTGTAGTTCTACAAGTTGTCACTCAGAAACTTATTGATGGGGGGATTTGTGCTGAAGGCGTAAGTACGTGCGATGGAAGTCAAGGTGTCACAGGCTCTCGGCAGCTCATCAGGTAGGTTTGGCTCACTCTGAAGGAGGCACACTGTGTTAGTGGACCAAGGAGTGATAGTAAAACTGCAGCTACAGCTATAAAACTAAAATGATTCAATAGCTACTGAATTTGATCTGTTATCTGGATTTACAATGCTGTTTTTTTACCCTAGCTATAAATGATTTGTGCTTGGTATTAAGTGTTTATGGGGTCACTTATTTAAAAAGAATATTCATAATAAGATGTCTCAGCCTGTTCTTGTAGCATGTTGTAGAATATTTAACAAACATGTTGTTTCACTCATACATAATCTGACCTGCAACTTAAACAAAACCATCTTTGTGCTCTTATTATGTCCTTAACAGACATTACAGGAGTAAAAGTACATTTTGGTCAACAATTGTCCATTATAATGCTCTACACCATTGCAAAATAATGTGAAAACCCTTAAGAGACAAGTGCAGAAGCACTCAGTGTACAGTATAAAACTTCATTGCCTGGATGAAAACGGATCCTTTAGAATTTATTTATTTATGAAGTGACATATTGAATGAATTAATGATCAGGCAAGTTAATGAAGCTACATTAGTCAATGAGAGCTTTTGAAGAAGGGCACACATAGGTACTGCCTTCATGTTGTTTTCTGTAAATGAGAAATGGATCAAGCTGCCATGCCTGCATATTCATCAAAATCACACAGGTCACTTCATGCGTCTTTTTGGTGTGTGGCACTCATGTTGTTGTTGACTTGTTTGCACAGCGCCCAGGAAAGCTCAGTGCAATCTCTCCGAAAAGGAGAGCGTGACTGTTTCTGTTTTCTAGGGAAATCCAGCAAACATGTCCGGCGTCACTCAGTTTAATGAGCTCTCTAATGCATGACCGCTGTGGCTTTTATTAGATGTTCTAAATCATCACTGCCCCAGGCAAAGATGAAATTGGCCAAAAAAAAAAAAAGAAGAAAAAACTGTGGTTATGTCCTGATAGCTAATAGGACAGTGTTTTCATCCGTGTTGAGCCATGTGGATAATGTTCATTGGTGTGCAGAGACTCTGAGATGGACATGGGGGCAAACTGTGACGTGGTGGCTCTGCTGGAAGCGGGGTGAAGTGTTCACCAGAGTATAAATCATCAGGCTTATGAATCCGGTTTAGATCCTTAAGTGTGTGCCCCCTCACCCCATGTTTTTGGTCATTGCTCACTAGATGCTCTGTGTGCAGAAAGCAGAGATGTCAAAGATGGTGTCTTTGGAAGAGAGCTTCCCCTGGACTGATACAGGAGCTGTATGCAGGGAGCTCGATTTTTAAAAGACTTTGTCCTCTACTTTCTCACTGCTCATCTAATGAAAACACTTTAGAGACTAGGAAAACAATATTGTCTAACCACAGAAGATACAGTCTAAGTAGCTGCCACAAGTTTCACTAATCTGTCAGTGACAGTCAAAGCTCCTTGTGGTGTTTCGGGGTGAATCTGCACCAATCTCCTGCAAGTCAAGATCCTCTTATGGCATCACAACTTTCTGAGAGTTTGCAGGCTGTTTAACAATGATGGTTCTTGTCTTTTATAATTGTGTTCGGAGGATCTTATGTTAGCTTCTTAATGAAAAAAAATCTACATTGTTTTCCTCTTATAAAACTCAACATTTAAGGAGGAGAGAGTGTTATGATTTTATCCATAAATATACTTTAATGTGGCCTTTAGTAATCACTGCTGATGAATCTAAGCAAGATACAAAGCACACAGATTGGGGTGGAGCAGCCATCATGTAATGGAAATCCTGCAGTGTAAATGCCCTCCAGACTGGATATACACCCCCTTTAGCTGATATGTATTAAGGTGATAAACACTGATGCCCTTTTTATTCAATTGGCGAGTTGCTGGAGAAGATGTTCACCTCGCTGCACTCAAACTAAATTGCATTTTCTTTATCAGCTGCTGACAGTTCCATACTGTAAAGTGTTTCTGTGCATACGTTCATTCTATTATACAACCCCGATTCCAAGGCAGTTGGGATGCTGTGTAAAACAAATACAACAGAATGTGAAACTTTGCTCCTCCTTTTTAACATTTACTCACTTGAAAACAGTACAAAGACAATATATTTACTGTGGCAACACGTTTCAAACAAGTTGGGACAGGAGCAACTTAAGACTGGGAAAGATGTGGAATGCTCCAAAAACAGCAACAGGTTGATTGGTAACAGGTGATAGTGTCATGATTGGGAATGAAAGGGGCATCCTGGAAAGGCTCAGTCGTTCACAAGCGAGGGTGGAGCGAGGTTCACCCCTTTATGAACACATGATCGTATAAAGGATGTTACTGCACAATAAACACTGTTTGCAAATGATTGCGTTCTGTTTTTTGGAATCATTGTTGATGTCGTGACATTTCTTGAAAAGTAGTAATTTAGTCATAGTCATGGTAATAGTATTTGCCAGACGGTGTGTCTGTGGTGCTCAGTGTACGTTGGATAAACAATACCTGCACATAGTTAATGGAATCACACTTTCCTCAACATCTCATCATAGACTCAGTTACTCCAGAAAGGAATTTAGTCACCCGGACCTTTGAAATGTATTTGTTTAAATAAATAATCCATTTGCCAGGAAGTTCATGCAGAAAGTACCTGCTCATCAATCGATCTCTCTTGTGTCTGGACAGTTCCGAAATCTTTAGGACACTATATTGCTGCACTTAGACTGCACAGCTGTAATGGACAAAGCACATTTCAGGGGAAGTGATTTTTTTTTCCCAGAGCAGTTGTCCAGAGCTCTGGTAACTTAGACACAGCACTCTGCATGTCACTGCTATTCCTCTGACCTTCACCTGCAATTATCTCTGTTAATGAAGCAGTGAACTGAGCTGGTTAACTCTACTTTCGATTCACTCAAACATTTTGCTTTATTATTCAGTTGTCTTACAACCCCTCCCTTCTTTCAGCGCTACACAGCCCTCTGGTAGTACTTCATGCTGCTGTCACAAACTGAACTGTGCACGTTCAAGATTTAGCAGTTCAATAATGCCCCGTGTGCACCAGCGTGTCTGGCGGCCATGTGTTGTTTTCTCGTGAGCTTCACTGAGGAAAGCTGCTGAAGGGAAATGTCGCTGTTGAACCTGCGGAGAATCATTTCTGAGACGTAAAGCACCTCTGAATGTTTGTGAGTCACATTGTTTGGACGCTGAGCGCAGCCCCGCGGCTGTTGGTCTTAATGAAGCTGAATGCACACATGAGGCAGGGAGCACACATCAGCACACACTGAATGCAAATCTCTGACTGTAGATGGTTATTTTTCCCATTGTGCACAAATTAAAATGCATTATTGTATGCTAACTTGGTTAATCTTGGCAGTGGCCTGTTTAGGATTCGGAATAGTAGCCTCCACGTTATATAATAAAGCAATTACAACAATGTAAGGGCTCTGTGGTTATATGTAAAAAGGTTTCATTTATAATGTGCATTAAGCCATGTTTCCTCTTATTGTGCAGATTATTTACCCTTCTATACATCCACATTGTCAGAGCAGCATTTAGCATGTAATACTGTGTTGTGTGACAGTTTGCTGTGGATGAAAATAAGCTCAAGAGTGAACAGTTTATTAGTTCTGATCATCCACATTAATTAATGCCCCACGTTTGTATCTGAAAAATGTAACATACATAACAATTCACTGTAGGTCCACCATTTACTCCATGTCAGTGAAGTCTAGAAGCCAACTTTCATTATTTTACTTTTGAAATCATCCAAATCCATCCCTCAACAGTTGAATCCAGTGATATCGTGTGTGTTGTTAGTACACGTTTGGCGTTAACATTACAGTACACATTAGCGGTTTGCTGTTTTTAATCAAAAATCTAAGCTGCTCAGATGAGCTGGTTTGGGAAAGCCAGAGGCCTCATTGTTTTCCATTAGTATCATGTATCAGAGGGTAAAAAGGATTTTAAAGACGTGTAAAAAATGTATGAAGGCAGTAACACGAGAGGAATAAGTGGGGAGCTGGACAGCTGTGATCACCTACAAATTTCACCGATCTGATCACAGGAGCTAGTACAACTTCCTTCCATTAAGCAATTTTGGTATTGTGGTTTGAGGATGCCCTTCAGGATCAAAGCAACTACAAGGAGACTTTAATAAAATGATATCACCTCTATACTCACGTCGCTTTTTGTCTTAAATGATGCGTGTTTTCAGGATCATGTCATCAGGACAACTGTATGTTCCTGCCCCTGCTGGACAGTCAGGCCTCCAGCTCCTCTGGAGCCGACAGACATGTTCCCATCAATTCGGCCATCAGCCGCTCAGTGTCCTGGAGCTCCTCGCTTTCCAACACCTTCCAGTCTGGAGCCACAGAGACGGACCAACACTCTGGTGAGTCTGAATCAAGTTTTTGGTTACACTGGATGCTAAAATACACTTATTCATCATTAACTCGTTGTTTATTAGCACGCATTTTAGTGGCATCTTGTTCTGCTTGACCATATTCTACAACTACCAGACCATTAACTAAGAGTTTTCCCTCAATGACCTCCTAGTTACTGCTTATTGATAGTAAGTAAGCAACTTGTTGTGCATGCATTACGATCTTAATAACCTAACCCTTAATAAACCCCGGAATGATGCATTAATAAGTGCTTTATAATGACAGATGGAAAGCCAATATGCTACTAATATGCATGATAATAAGAACTAGTTAATGATGAATATGTGTACCAAGTAAAGTTTTAGCAAGTTTTTTCTTTCTTTCTTTTTTTTTTTCACCTGCATTACTTCTATGTAACATCGGCCCTTGCATGTTGGGCGTATTGCTGCACATCTAATGTGTGTATAGAGTATAAGGTCGACACGAAGAATTTAAGCTACTTCCTTAATGAGTATGGATCATGCTGACTCTGCCATTGTGAGTGTTAATGAGGCACTCAAATACTGAAGCCATTAGTTAATTAACTGATAGAGAGAACATTTATTTGCACAAAATTTGACCATCAATTGATCACTGAAGTCATTTATCAAGAAAAACACTAAATATTCTTTGGTTCTGTCCTCTCAAAGTGAAGATCCACCACTTTTCTCTCTATTATATCATCATAATGAAATGAATCTTTGGGTTCTGGGCATTTTTTCGGACAAAACAAGCAATTTAGGGACATTGACATTGGGGAAATGAGTGTTTCTGACCTATTTTCTGCAATGTTATAGATAAATGATTAGTTGATTTTAAAAAAAGGACTAATTGATCATGAAAGTAATACGTTGCAGGGTTGTTCTGGAAAAGTTTAGACCCTCAGTTGAACTGTTTTCTCTGAGCTTTTAAAATAACTTCATCAGCAGATTCCCCAGCTGCTAATCCTTAGTGCAAGGCAGTAATCTAGCTGCATGTACTGATGTTAGAGATCTTTCTCATTCAGGAGCCTCTTGTGCAAGCAGAGAGTTCTTTGATTCTTTGCATTGTGTGCAAACACAGAACCTTTTATTTGCAACCAGACGTGCTGAAAATTAGGGGAAGGTGGCTTTGATTGTTTCTGAATGTAATTAGATATGTCTCCCTACACCTGCGTGACTGCAGCTCTGTTTTTTATTTTATGGTTTACAGCCGTTTGCATCCTCAAATGGAAAGCTCCTTGCAGCACAGATCTTGAGGATTTGATTGTTTGCCATTTGACACAAAGGTTTTACAAAGCTAACCCTTTTGTTTGGAGGCTGCAGAGAGAGAGTATCATTCAATATGTGAATCCTCCGAAAAGTAGTTCATGACTGCATATTTGCACACGCAGGCCGAGGGGAATAATGCAAAAACCTCTTTGTTTGTCTTAGTTGGAGCTCGATGCTGACGGCTCAATCAGTCACATTTTAACCACAAGGTGGCAGCATTTTGTTTATCTAAAACCTTGCTCAGCGCTGCAGCTCAGCCATCTGACCTACATCTCCAAACTAACAGGCAGGAATGGAGGAGATAAAATTTTAAATGGGACTGACCGTAGAAGTAATTTATTTATTTATCGGCCCAGTGGAAGAAATGAATTTTTCCTGGTGTAAAAATGACATGTTATAGGGGTCGGCACGCACAGCCCTGCCACCAGTCCTCAGTAAACCTCAGAACAGTGGGAGGAGGAGAGGCGTGCTGAGCTGCAAGAAAGCAGATGGTATTTGCATCTATGACAGATGCCAGACTACTCCCCAGAATACTAGCACATACGGAGATTGACACACAAAAGTAGGACCACAGAGCAAAGGGTGTTATTATGACCTGGTGAAGAACAGATCACAGCAGTGAACAACATGAACAACACAGGGCTTCCCCTCCCATGAGCCTCGGATCCTGACTGGAAGTCTGCTGGTCTGTAACTCTGTGTGGTTGACATTGAGATAAGACCAGTGACCTTGCAGATAAAGCATGATAAGATCTCTGTTTGGTGCAACTGAAGACCCGAGGCAAAGTGATAAGGAGACAATATTGTACATTTTGCCTGCATGCTCTCACCGAGGTGCCACACGAATTGCGTGTGATTGATAATGAAATGCTTCCTGTTCCATTTTTCCACGTCATGTTTAGCTGTTAAAGCTGCCATAAACACCTGAAATGTGCACTGATAACAGAGGCACTCCAGGCATCGTTTACATCAATTAAATATTAAAAAAAGAAAGCAGTAGAAGCAGAAAATTTCTTAATTCAGTAAAAAAAACTGACTTTTTAAAAGACTTTTAAATGGAAATAAGTATTCTGCATTCCAGCCCCACATCCGTAATGATCCTCAATAACTAAATACAACCATTTGAGTCCCATTTGCCCAATAAAGCCAGCATGATCACATTAGAACTTATCACAATATGCAGGTTATCAAACTGCACTGCAGCCATTTTTACCACCCTGCTCAGTTTTCATGTGTGATGGAACAGAGAGGGATCTCCCTGCGCTCCAGCACCAGTGTGTCAGCACAGCTCTCAGCTCTGTAGTAGTAAGCTATAGTATTGATTGTTGTGAGTTTTTCCTCACACTCTTAACTGCCTGCCAAAGCAAACGGTTCAGCCGAGAAAAAGTCAAACTGTCCACATTCCTTTTATTGATGCTTTGCTTTGTTTTCATTTGATTTTTTTTTAAGGGGGGGATCAATTCACAGTGAAGTCTGATTGTGGCTGTGGGCCAACAGTGGCTTCTGTCAACATGCTGGACATGATGAGGGTGTTTTGATGAAGAGCACATGCCGTCCGGTGGGTTTAGACACTCTGATGGCTCTTGTGTTTAGCATCCTCTCTGCAGTGAGGATCGGTGGTCTGTCTCAAGACTAAGATTTCTAATGAGTAAAGTTTCAGTCTTTACTTCAAGGCTGCAAAGTGACCGGATGCAAACATAATAAAGGCGCTCATCGTGTCTTGAATTACGTCGAGCTCAAAAATAAGAATGAAAACAGCCTCCTTACTGGAGGAGCTGTTACATAATGTTCAGAGGTCCTTTTTTTTATTTTTTTATTTTTTGAACCAGCGCTGTTACATTTCAGTTTCAGCTCATCAAACCATGCGATGCCTCGGGGCACAAGCCGCTCTCAGCGCGGGCAAAAGGGGGTGATTGATAGCCGGATCAATACACGTCCTTGTCGGTCCATTTGAGATCTGCTGCCCCTGGTAATTTCCCGCATCTTGTTTCGGAGTCGGTAAATCAGGACGGAGGAGGACGTGTCCCTCTCAGGACCTCCCCTACCGCCCGTCACCATGACAACAGCCGTGGACGGTGGTGGTTGGGAGCGGAGGGGGGAGCATGCGGAGCTGAGACAGGTGTTGCTGGGGTTTGCGCATCGCCCGTGAGATCTGTTGGCAGGATGGGAGCTGCGAGAACACCTACGCAACCCCACCATAGCTTCCCATGCATTCTGCAATTTTGCTTTTTCAAATACGGAATTCAATTAACGCTGGAAAGCCACTGAACGTCGCAATGGTGCACCACTCGGGCTCCATCCAGTCCTTCAAGCAGCAGAAAGGTTGGTCGCTGATGTGATGCTTTCGCGTCCGCTGGTGGTTTGTGTTTGCGCTGGGTGCGATGTGTGCTGACTTTTCTACTCCAGTTAAATAGTTTGTGGTGCGGCACGGTACTCCGATCCATCGGGCTCTCTACTTGCTGTAAGCGTGACGCAGAGTTGGGGGTCTTGCAGCCTCCTCCTCTTGGGATGAAGCCTGCTCCTGAACCTAGTGCGCTTTGTTGTGTGAGTTCATGTTGCATTGAAAGTCGTAAATGTTGAGGAGCAGGCTGCGTACATTCAAATTAAAGCATTTAAGTGACACCTTAATTTTAACTAAACTGATCAGGAATTGTCCAAATGTAGAAACATGACAAGCTATTTAAGCCACCTTTTGTTACCATACAGTGGATGGTTGCATGGCTGGGTGACCTTTCCTCACGATTCAAGCACTGCAGATCTTGGAAAGGTTGTTTTAGAAGCGTTTGAACTCACAGTCATGTCAGTGCGCATCAGCTTTCAGACTCACAACAGTACAAGTGGGCTGGTATAATAATAGAAGCTTATCATGCATGTGCTTTGAGGAAAGATACAAACTGTTCAGCACAAATGTGTGGTGCTAAAGGTGAAGCGGATTGTCTGCGTGTGCCCTGCAACTGTCTGGAATAGCTGCACTCAGACTTCGAGGTTTTGACAGTAATAAAAAATGATTTGAGGATGTTCAGAGTTGCTGTCATGCAGTGAAAGGGAAAATACATCTCCACTCAGCAAGAAATTGGAAAAGCAATTTGAGACATCAGACTCATTTTGTCCATGTTGGTGTCCATTTGGACCGGCAATAACAGAGATCATGCAACAAACTGTAGAAGAAAGATAATTGGTCTCACATATTGGAGCAAATTTCCTCAAATCAATAGCTAAATACCCATCAAGTCATCCATCTGTGTCTTCCATTACAGATAGATTACACTGCTGCTCCAGTATTGATTTTAAGCCCTGATAAGTAGGACTCTTCAGACAACATTAGTGATTCTTTAATACTTGGTGTTAATTATTAATGTGCTGGCTGTCTAAATTTAGAAGAATGGTAAAAAAAAAAAAAAAAAAGTCTCGTTTTCATGCCGACGCGGGCTCCCAAATGGGGAGCCATGACCCCTTTCTGTTTATGTAGCTGGCTGAGGGGGATGAGAGGGTCTTTCCCCTGGCTTGTGATGAGAGGACGCTGAGCTGAGCAGCTACAGTAGAAACCTCATGGCTGAGGGATGCCCTCCTGAAGGGGCTGTAAACTTATCTGCTGTAGCTCATTTCTCTTTTTGAGAAACTAACAGAAGGAGACAAGAAACCGTTCTTTTCATGACTGACATGCACAAACGGACTGTACCACATGAATCCATAACGGCTTTGTTTGGGGCTTTTATGATCATCCAAACAGACATGTTCTGTTTGCTTTGTGTTCCATACAGCATTTATTTTGCTCTATGCTATTATTTCAGAGGAAATCCTAGCTTATGATATTAAACATAATGGAGTGAACCACTTCCTGGCTTCAGCCCAGCCAACAGGAAACACATAGCAAAACATGATATCAGATTTATGTAAAAATCTGACTATGGGCTTGAGGGTCCACTCAATATTTCAGTGCCTGCTAAGTGCACCATTAAATCGAAGGCAAAAGAGGTGAATGTTGGCTCACAAAGTCCTGCTCGAGCAAAATTCAGAAATGACTTCCTCAAACACAATCAGCAGCACCCTATGAGAGCATTAAAAGGCTTGGAGCTGAAAATGCTTTTTCGCCATTTAAAGGCCGGAGCTCTGTGTTTTATGTACACAGAGGTTGAAGAGCTTTGTTGCTCGAGCCAAGCCGTTATTGCTTTATAGGTAATCAGTAAAATCTATATAGAAGATGTAAGAGAGATTAATCTCTCTCAAGTTTATCTTAAAAGCTGATTAGTGTTTTTTATTATTCAAACGATTTTTTTGTTTGAAGAAAGAACACAGAGTTTGAAAATGGGCTGATTATGAAAATAAGCACTAGATGTGATTTTTATTCATTTATTTTTATTTTTTTTTTGTTCCTGATCAAATATGTAATTCAGTTGGTGAATCTAGAAAAAAGCAGCCTCATTTGGACTTCAAGACAAAAATGAGTCACGGCCATCTGATGTTATATCCCAGGATTTGAGTGAGTTTCAAATGTTCTTTGGCAGATTAATCAGAAACTCAGATTCATCATCAACATGTCGTGGAAACTTATTGACACACTGAACACTCAGCCTGACAGTGTTTGCTTTAAGCATATCAGGATTTAAATGCAACCTGGTGCTACAATTGAATGCTTAGTGTTAGTCTTTCATAAAGCTTTGTTCATGCCTGTACGGGCTCTGCGTCATTCTAGAGCCGCAACGATCAGTCGATCAGTCGATTACAGCGATTCTCAACCAGGGGTACATGTACACTTAGGGGTACTTCTGCAGTTGCCGGGGGATGTGGAAAGATTGTGGAGCATCTTAGATAATTTGAGAAAATAGAAATTCCATTTTGATTAAAAGTAATTGATAAATGGTTGAATTGTCCAACTTGTCCTGTGATGGTGGTACAAATGTGAACTTGGCCAAACCGACTTAAATAGTAACAGTTTAATTGTATGAATAAAAGATTGTAATGATAAGCACACAACACATGGGATGTGGGAGCAGGTCAGACAGAAAAGACTGAGAACCAATGGATTAATTGACCAGTTGATCAGCCGATTAAAAAAGAAAAGTTAATCTGCAACAATTTATAAAATCAATTAAGTCATTTTCAAGCAAAAATGCTGCTTTCCTTTTTGCAACATGATAGTAAACTGAATACGTTGGGGGTTTTGAACTGTTGGTTGCCGTGGGCCTTTTTTTTTTTTTTTTTATACTGTTTTCTGACGTTTTATAGCCCAAAGGATTAATCGATAATGAAAATAATGTTTTGTTGCAGCTTCATATTATCCTGCACTTTCAAGAGCGAACAAGCAACTTCCCTTATAGTTTCTAAAGAATTGATTTTGTATATCAAACGAGCAATATCCTGCTTCCGTGCGTGCGTGTGCGTGCGTGCGTGCGTGTGTGCGTGCGTGCGTGTGTTTGTGCTCTGTTTGTCGGTGGGTGGGATCAGTGGCTGCTGAAGGACTGACAGTCCTGTCCTCTGTTAAACTACACTTTTTAACTTTGTGTGCATATACAGCCAAAGTGTGTCTGTGTGTGTGTGTGTGTGTGTGTGTGTGTGTGTGTGTTCATGTGTAAACCTTTGGTTGCACAGTACTAAGCAGGCCACCTGTCCTCTTATGCAAGCAGGCAGATGGTTTTATAGATACAGACATTAAATTCAGGACATATTTGGGGAGGGCGCATATACAGCATCATCTGTGATTTTACTGTCGAATATTAGGCCAACGTCAGCTTTATTTAGGGCTTTGAGGCAAACGTGCCTTTTGTGTAGCATGCCAGGTAGACTAAGAGTTTACAGAATCACAGAACAAAGAGGCTGTTTTGCTCCGTATGGGTGTGTATGGTCTGGCAGTAACACTTTCACAGTCTTTAAATAGTCAGCGTTTGTTTTGTTGCTAGGTTATAAGAACAATACAGGCAGAAGTTCAGCTGCAGCCCAAAGTTATTCTACAGTTCAATCACGTCTGCAGATCATACAGATTTTGGTGACTTGGTGGCACCATGGAACGGAGATGTTGTGCGTTTTGTGCTTGATAGCGTTCACTGAAGACGCTGCAGCTCTCATGCTTTCCCTGATGAGGTGTGTACGGATGGACGCAGCAACGGCTTTGCAGAAAATCCTGTGACGTAGTAGAAATCACAAGCAATCAGGGAGCATAAGAAGATAGTGTGACGTTAAAGGATCGGGGGAAAATAGAGATTGAGAGAGAAAGAAGATGTTTAATCTGCTCAAATGATGCAACCCAGAGGTTGTGCCAGGATTATATAATGAGGTCCTGAACTGTTTAAACCATGGGTAAAAATTGCCATCTGCTCTGAGGTGTGTTCACGATCGCGCTGCCTGGCTCTGCTGCACGTGATCGACAGACCAAAACTGACAACACTGACCGTGGAGCAAATTATTAACCGGTTTAGACTGTTTTTACTTTGATATTAAAGTTTTTCTTCAGCATCACAAATCCTTATTACACCCACTATAATTCAGTGTTATTAAAAAGTAAAATATGAAAACATCCAAGGGGGTGAATACTTTTTAAAGTCATAAAACGGTGTTATTGTCTGTGCCTGTAACCAGACGCTTCATGCTTTCATCACACATATATTAAGTATTAGTAAATGAGACCATCAGCTAGAAAAATTATCGTTATGACTGATGGAGGGGGAGGATCAGCAAAGAGAAAAAGAGAAGAATGGACTGAAAAACAAAATCAAAAAAACAAACAAACAAACAAAATAAATAAAAGCGCCCTAAAGGGACGGTGATAGTGCTGGGAAGAAAACAGCCTTGGCCGGTCAGTCAACAGATGAAGAGAACTGAGACGGCTCTCTTCTGCTGCACTGCCACTTTTGTCCACAGGGGACGCCAAAATCAGCACAAAAAGTTCCTTGTCAGTAGCTTGTGTCAGTAATATCAGATCTGAATAGTTAACCATGATTTATTACAATTAAATTGAAGAATATCCAATTGAATAGATACATTTCTGTTGTGGTAAATCACAAATCGCATGGGAGAATTTAAGTATTTGATTTCTCCCTGATCTCAGTAGAAAATACAGTTATAACATAAATTCTCCATGAAATCTGAAGCCGCAAACCTGCAGTCACAGAGCTAACGGTGCAGCAGTTATTCATTTGATACTTTGATGATTGTCAACTTAGAAGTAACGTGTACCTGTAACTTAAACTGCAGCTTAAAAATACCTTTACTTGTAAAATTCCTGTGAAGTAATTTTTTAAAGTGCACTTTTATGATGCTGAATGTATATTTAACTCCCGGTCTGTTTCAGCCTACCCAGGATGAACCTGCGGGAACAAAATTTTTTTGAATTTCAGCATTTTGAACTTAATTTTCACATTTCTACCGCGGATTGAATTGAAATCTCCCTAAATGTCAGTATCTAGTTTAAGCACTATGCGACTCAAAGCATAGATCAGTCATCATTATTCATCCTTGGTCAGCAAGAATTGCTGGTGTGCCTCAAGTACTAACCGTGTAAGGGAAGATCTGAGCTGAATGTTCAGTGGCTGCTAATGATAGGGTTCTAAATACTCCTCGTGAACTCGGCTCCGTCTATGTGTTCTTTGATAGGACGCCAGGCGGAGGATGAAACACACTTTAATTGCCTGCAGAACGTTTCTGCAGGAGATGCTCCTGGCCTCGCCTCAGTCCTGCCTCCACGTGATAATTTTCATAAACGCACCGCAGCAGTGTTTATCTGCGTGTATGTTATTTTTTTCTCCTTAGCCCATTTTACACAGCAGAGATCCCTGAAATGAGATCCCTGAAATGCACTCTGTAGGGGGACGGTGATAATACGTGTGTGTTGTGCTTTAAAAGGTCCTGATGCAGAATGTTCCTCAGTTGAAAGCTGTGATGCCCAAAGTGCTATGGGCTGAACATGGATGAATAATTGAAGGTATGGAAACATAGAGGCATGATGGGAAACAGCCCACTGACCTGAATTCTCTGTTTGCTACTTTGTGCGACATCCTTGCAGATAATGTCTCGATGCTCTCGTTTCTGCTCGTGTCTCTCACGCCGATTGTGGACGAACGTGACTAAAAGCAAAAATAATGTTTCTTTTTCCACGTATTGGGCGGTCTTACCTCATCGTTTTGCTTCCTCTGCTATCTGACGGCTTGTAATTGATGATAAAATCCTTGACAGTTTTCAAATTAAATATTTGTTCTTCCAGCTGGCTCAGAGTAGATCGGCGACAGTGGCACATAGACACATATAGTGCTGTGCCAGGGATATGCTCACTTGTAGATATACTGTACAGTACACACTATATTCACTATACATATGTGTATATATATGTGTGTATGTATGTATGTATATATATATATATATTTATACAATATCATACCTACACACACAAAAACCAAAACCAAATCCTTTTAATCTCACATCACTAGACCGTCACGGACAAGCTGCACAGGAGAGATCCAAATCCTGGATCACGCCCTTCCCTGAAGCTGGTCCAGCTCCCCCTCAGATGAGCCTGAGTGGGTGTTTGTGAGAGCACACACAGGTTTGTCGTCAAGGCCCTGTGTCACGCTGATGCAGAGGAAATTTGGAGGTGTTTTTTCCCTTAGCACCTCACAGTGTCCGCTCCCTGGGCCTTGATCTGTTTTCTTTTTTATCCGTCTCTCCTGCGTCCCTCCTCCTCCTCCTTCCTGTGCAGGACTCAAACCCATTGACAGCCCACAGACTCCCATATCAACTGACACACACACACACACACATTCACATACAGTCCATGCACACACACAGACACACACACAGGATTAACTTTTTCCTGATAAACCAGTTTCAGCCAGCGCACAGCAAGATTAAACTCAGGATTTCACATCTGATGAACCCTTTATATATTTATATAGTCTTACACAATGCACTGTCTTCAGAACACTCTGCACAACTGCTCTGACCGTGGGACCGAGTTCACCGAGTCTGCCTGCACGTGAAAATGAAGCCAAAGCTCTGGAACTGGGCAACGATTGTCAGATAATCATTATTATATCCTGAATATCCGCAGAGGCTGAGAGATTTGAACAGTTAATTTCTGTCCATATCCACGTGCTCTGAAATTTCCATGGAAGCAATTTCACACAACACCAACTCCGTCCAATTTGTGGGTCTATTTTAAACTTCGACAGTCCATTGGGACCACCAGGCCTCGCCTCTACAGGCCCATTAACTTGCTCTGCTCTGATATATTGTCTCCAACATGTTGAGCCTTGCCAATGTGTGCTGGGATTATCCAGACCACCTGCTGTCCAGTAAATGTACCTTTTTGGCAATACATAGCAGCAGCCATTCTCTATGTATTGATCAGCATAATGGAGTGAAAGTAGGCAGGTTCCTCTAACAGGTCATATTAGAAGTATGGTACTTCAGGCTTCTGGCCTCTTAAATGGAAGCTCACAGCTCGCTCTGATTTACCAGCCAGTCATAAAGCATGTTGTTGCTGACAGAAACAAACCTTCTTGCTCACTGGTCCATAAAATCTCTGGTTTCTGAAATGTCATTGCAAATGTATTTGGGGCAATGTCACTCTTTACAGACTAATAGGTCAGCAATCTGCAGCTCAGTATTGATTTTAAGTATTGGATTTAATGGAATTGATTGAAATATGAAAAACAACGAAGCGGAACTGAATGCTTGTGCATATCATAGAAATTATTAAAGCGCTATGGGTCAAGCATTGTTATTAGCCTGAAGACAAATGAACTTTCTGACATGGACAAATAGTTCTATTTGAAGTTTACTCATGGTATTTTGTGCTGCATAATCATGCTTTTGCGCTTAAAAGACTTTCATTTCAAACATTTTTTTAAAAATCTATCCCTTGAGTAGAGTGAAATCCAGCTGCAAGCAGTTTCAATGCATATTTTCAACGCACAGTTTCTACAGATTCCACTTTCTCAATTATTCATTTTGTAGCTTTTAGCTGGAGCTCGCAGCTTTCATTCATTTCATATCTGTGGGGCTGCACAGGAAATAAACAGCGTGATTAGTGGTTCCCTTGGGTCCCCAAGCTCACATCTTTAACTGGCTTCATTCTCACCCAACAGCACGGGGAAATCCCATCGAGATCAATGTCGGGAGATTGAGTTATTGCGCAGCTTGCAGCACGGACCCCCAGGTTACAGAGAATGAATTAGCAATGCCGCTGAACATTTCAGGAAGGTCACTGAAATGATCCCTAACTGGAGGTGAAAAGAAGTCATGTTCCCATATGAAAGAGACCGCCTCATTTCATGAATAAATATGTCAGGAGCTGCAGCGCTGGAGCTGCTGCCTGGTGTGAAGGTCGTGTACAACGTCCCGCTTTCAACGCTGGACATTCATTATCGTTATTAACCTCTGAGCCTCTCTTTACAATGTACAATTACACTGTTGTTGAGCCACCCATTCAACAATCTGTCAGGCCCACAGTCACCATATTGCTCTTTTATCGCTGAAATCACCTTGAAAATGACCTCTGCCGGCATTAATAAAACAATGACATGCTAATGAGAAAGCTATGCAACAGCACAAGTGAATGCTGTTCTTCCACGTTTCCATCTGAAACTGGTTTCAGCACTAACAAGCGTATTGAGGTTATTTCGTTTTGTGGTGCACCATCATGCTGCTGTGTGTGATTTGATGGAGGGGGAGTGTGCGTGGTTTTAATGCACTCTGCTATGAAGGGCAGACATTATCACAACCACTGTAGCCCATAAAATGATGGACCAGTGGATGAGTGAAGTGATTTCTCCCTCCCTCCGTTTTTCCACTCACATAAAAGTACTGTAGATAAAGTTTCTTGGATTTTATTTGTCTGTTTCTTTTTGTTAATTGACATTTATCCATTTTTAAGTGACTGTTTGTTTAGATGATAAACAAGCAGCAAAAATGCCAAAATAGAGCAATAAAAGATAAATACATAAATGTGAGTGAATGGACTGTTGCATTTAAGTGCTGAAGTTGCACTCACATTAACTTATTGGCATTAGGTGTGACATCCGAGGGGCACTCCAGTGATTTAGTAGTACACTTTCATAAAGTAGGAGTGCCTCTTTCACACTTTCTATCACTGGAGCTCGTCAGTCAGCTGTTTGGCTACCAGCTGACGAGAAGCAGTCATACTCCTGCGGATGTAATGACCTGACGCTTCTCCCTCGGCTGGTACCTTCATGCCGCATTGGCAACTTCAGCCTCCACCTTATGTAATACATTTTTATCGTGTTGACTTCAGTCGTGCATCTGTTCCCAGCAGAGGTTCATCATCTCTGAAGTGTCTCTGACTGGAACACATTTTATTCATCAGTGTAAGCATGCCTACATGATACCAGCATGACATATCTGTATATTTTCTGTATTTTATTAAAGCGACTGACAAAAAGACCTCCACTCTTCCTCTGTCCCTCTCCTCCGCAGGCATGCACACCAGCATCAGCGAGATCCTGAAGGAGAAGAGCCTGAAGCCATCTCGCCGCAGCCTGCCCTGCCTGGCCCAGAGTCAGACTCATCCAATCAACCTCAACCACTTCCTGTCTGTGCCACTGAGCCCGGAGCCCAAACCAGAAGTCGAGGGTCTGAGTCAGAGCATCAGCACCTCCTGCAGCCTCCTCCCCCCACAGACAGGTCAGTCTGCTGACAGGACAGCACTTTCAAAGTCGAACTTAAAGACATCTTGCTGAATCCTTTAGCGGATGAGATGCATTAGTCATGAAAGAGCATCTTCATCAGTGTGCATCACTGATATATGTTGGTTTTAAAGTTTGTCTGCTGTGGGCTGTCAAAGTAAGAGAGACTCAATGAAGAAGAACTTCAATTTCAAATTTCTTAAGATCAAGTTCCATGTCAAAGGAGGGTCTTATTAGGTTTCATGCCAGTTAGCACAATTTCAACCACCCACATACTGCTCATATACGTGGTGGTTCATTTTCATTTCTGACTTCTACTCTCTAACATGTGATGCCCTGATTTAATTTCTCCTGACAAAAGTGAAGATTTTGTCGGGGGGGGGGGGGGGGGTCATCAAAGCACCTGCAACTTTTGTACAGCAATTGGTCCATACGGGCTCCTATGACTGGAAATGCTAAATGCTAAATAGCATTGAACTTGATATGAATCAGCTTTGTGTGCACCAGAAATTTGGCCATATAAAAGTTTAATTTCTTTTTCATGAAGTGTTTAAATCATTTTTCTTTTCACAACAAATCCATGTCTTTATTTGTGCAGCAATCAATTAGCATTTTTCTGTCAAATTATTCAATTGTAATGAAATTTATATTTGTGCATCTGACAGCATGTGTTGTGTTACTGGTGACGCTTTTACTACCTGTATTGTGTGTAGAATTATTCTCTCCATACTTCACATTGACTGTATTGAATGTTATGCTCGACAGGAAAGGAGTTGATTGGCTACAACATTTTCAAAATGTTGACATTTCAGGCGTGTGCATGATATTGATTGAGTAGATTGTGTTATTGCTGCAAGGGATTTAGAAAACACCATCATGATGGTGCTGGTGCTCTTTCAGAGGCGGTGAGATAGTGTGAGGGAAATGCAAGCAGCAACAACAAGTTGGCATTTGCCTGACCTTGAAAACACCATTTGTCTGACCCTTTGGTATTTCACTGGGTGCAGGAAGTGCAGTGTGCGAAACTGGGAGGAGGGATGCAGTTTCAAGCAGATGAGAGAGGTGTAGGTGCTTTTGGATGTTGTGCTGAAAATAGACGTCTGAGGAAGAGGTGTGTTTTCTCTTGGCCTGAGGAGGATGTAGACAGAAGGAGAGCGTGAGGACAGGCCAGCCAGTGTGGGGTCACGAGACAAGGACGTGATCCATCAGCAGCTTCGCACCTGTTAACACTGACAGATGTGTTTGATAGGTCATAGCTGGATGCACCACAGCTAGGGAACAAACCTAAAGTGTGACACACCATTTTACTGTTATTTTACTGATCAATTGTACTCAGAAAACTTGATGTTATTGTAAGTAATGACAGCTCCCACACGCTGAAAGCTGATCAGTTACATATTGAAGCACTTTAAACGAGAAATGCTTCAGTAGATTCACATCACATGACTCCTTGATGTGTGAAACACAGCATGTTCCAGCAGTGTTAATTCAGACTGCGTTTGGATTCTTTACAGCACTCCATGTTGCCCAAAGGTCTGAGTCATTTTTCAGCACATTTGACATTTTTATCTCTAAATCCAAATGGACTGTGTTGGCTGTCGGGGGGGGGTTCATATTGATTTTGTAAAGAAGAAACATCCCAACAATCGATCAATTTTAATGCCTTTCAGTCTGATGTTTTTGATTGTTTCTGGTTGGTCATTGATATATTATTCCCCTTTGTTATTGAATGAAATGAATACCATTTTCACTTTTCTGAAGAGATGTGGTGATTCTAAAGATGATCACACTGCTGAGTTGTGATCTTAAAATAGACAGAAGACAGAAGGACAGTTTTGTCTCCAATCCCAGCCTGGATGAGGGAAGGCGCTGATTAAAACTAAGGAAAAGAAGAATAAACCTGTCACGGCTAGCGATTTTGCATTAAGACGGAAGTCACGGCCCAATAACGCTAACACACACTAAATCACGAAACACAGCTTCAGCTCCGTAATGAAGCTGTTTGCCACGGTGATTTATGAGCTTGGAGAAAATGAGATGAACCAATGCTACTTTTTTTGTCTTCAGTAACACCGAGCTCATCTGGTGGTAGTGAAGTAAACACACTGGACTGGAGACATGAGCCAAGCTGTCACACGTGTGTTGGAGAAGACATAACCTGTGCTGTACTTGTCTTCCTGTCGCTATAGGATGTAAACTTTGTGTCCATGTCATGCAGTTAGAGCTGCAAGTATTATGAGATTTGGACAATTAGTCATTAGTTAAGCCCCTCATAAAAGCACCACATACTATTGACAATGGAAAGGCTTCCACATGCTGGGTTGCAAACGAGTTGTTCGTCAAACAGACTTCTGATCTGTTGGGAATCTGATAAGGTTTCATAACACGGAGCCTCTAAAGCAGTTAGGAAATGAATCCTTGGTACAATCTGAATTGTCTGTCTTGCCTCACAGCGTGGGTTTGCTTAATTTTGTTTGAGCACATCAGTGGGATGCATACAGATTCAGGGATGAAGGAAACACGATTGGCCCTCTTTCAGCATCAGCGCACGATCTGTTCGACAGCATCAAGGTGTTGCTCTCAAGCTTGCGCCCACGTTTGAATAAGTTGGATTTGTGTTTAGCTCAAATCTAATTCAGTATTGACAGTTGGATTTAGGGAAATATTGACTTGAGCAACAACAAAAGAGTTAACGCAGGTAGGAATCACTGTCTCACTGATCGTGCTGCGTCTGTGTGCAGCGGAGCATGGCAAGGATCACTACGTGGAGGAGTCAGAGGCGACTACGTGTGAAACAAGGGCAGACGAGTCGTTCCTGCTGCAGAAGCCTGTCACTCGTGCTAAATTAGAGGCCCGCACAGATTCACTTCAGGTACCCACTAATCCACAGTTATTGCCACGAATGCAGTTATTTTGTTACTGAACCACTGAGAAGTTTCAAGCATTAGCAGTCCTGTGTTTAGTGAAACTCAGAGGTTAAACATTGTCGCCGCAGGGAAAGAGTCCAGCTGCTTCCTCTGGGCTGTTTTTCCGAGATGGGAAGAAGCGTATTGACTACATCCTGGTTTACAAGAAGTCCAGTCCACAGGTGGAAAAGAGGTGCACCTTTGAGAAGAATTTGCGGGCCGAGGGTCTAATGCTGGAGAAGGAGGTAAACCATTTCGATTTGGTTTAAGAGGACTTCCTCTTGATTTCTCAGCTTAGTTCTAAAGCTGCTGTGTTTCTGTTTTAATTCAAAAGCCCTCCTTGACGAACAACGACATCATGTTTGTGAAGGTCCACGCTCCTTGGGATACGCTTTGCAAATACGCAGAGCAGATGAACATCCGGATGCCTTTCAGGTAACCATTAGAGGAAACAGATTGGACCTTTAACTCTGGAAAGTGTTGAGGTCAGCTGTATCAGTGGCTGGCAGCTTCATCCAATCGCTCTAACTTGTTTTCTTTTTTTGTGTTCTTCTTCAAGGAAAAAATGTTACTTTACAGACTGGAAGAGCAAAACCTTGGGCAGGTAAGTAGATTTAAGGTATAGGATTATTTTACTCTCCGGGGGCAGAAAGCTGGATGCCTCAGTGTATCTAATGTAATTCCTGAGCGGCACAGCTGCAAGGCTTCAGTGGTAATGTGAGCTGGGGATGGTGTTTTATGATTGAAGTTATCAGTCACCTCAGTAGAGAACACAAACACAGAAGGTCTTAGTCCCCCCAACCACTGAGTGAGCATTAATTAGTTCAGAATTAATCAACCCGTTACTCCGACTGGGAGTAAATATACAGTATTTACAAAGTCAGGGATGAATTCAAGTGGTTGCAAAGTGCAATCAGTGGTTGAGTGCAGCTGATTTTGCTGTGTTTGTTTAAATGAATGTGCTTAATTAAACTTTCTAACCTTTTCAAAAACCACGCTCTCCTGCACGTCAGGGACATCGTTAAGAGTACAATACTATAACTCGCCCACACTGTGCTTTTCTATAGAATACTTGACAGGTATTTCTATAAAATACTCGTGCGGTTCCATTTATTTCAGTCGAATAAATGCAGCTGCACAGGCTTATTTGCATACTATTTTTAGAGAGACACTCTTGCGCTTTGATGTGATATTCAAGTGTTGTCCAGGCTCTGCACTGGACTCTGAATTTCCATCTCTTCATCTCGCTGGAACACAGATAGGAACAACACATCACTGAAAGAGATTCACTGCGGCGCCTTTTGTTTTGAAAAGCTTCAGTGAATATACTGCATCTACATTTTAATTCTGTAAAGTCTGCAAACCTTCTTTTGCTTTAAAGGCCCTAAAAAAAAGCTGTTTTCTCAATTAAGATTACTGACTGTGCGTGATCGGCGTGGCCCTGCATGAATTCAGTATTTTCTGTCAAAACTTTGAGCGGTTCTGGATATTTCATGAGAGAAATTTGCATATTTTTTGTTTTGCTTTTGCTCCTCTCACTAGTTTGAAGTGGGTGACACTCAGTTGTAAAAAGGAGATGTCACATACTTCCACGCAGCAATCAGGATTTAGCAACATGTCACCACTGTCAGTCAAATCTGATCACATCACACCCCTGCAGTCCTGATAAGGCAGATTAACTGAGTTACACAGAGAAACATGTAGGATTTAAAACCAGTGGAGTTCATACATTTCACAGCATTGTTGTTCACTCCAGTGATGAGAAGTAACTGGAACAGCAGCAATGATGGCAAAGGTTTATATGTAAGCTTTGAATGAGCCTTTATAAATCTTTGAATAGGCAACAGTTAGTGAGGTGTGATATTACTGGTCTTGAAGGACTGCTGGTTTTTGTCCAGTAAACTGCAAACATGATGTGACTCATTGCTTCCACAGTTTGACTCCGTCTGGGACGGAGCTTATTGTCACTGTTAACCAAGATTGGTGCACACTGACAAACTAACAGCAATAAATATGCCTGTTTTAGCGTTTCATGATATTTCACCATTTAGCTCCCCTGTATGTTTTAACGGTCATGCTCTGAGGACACGCACACATACTGTTCACACACTGCGCAGACAAAAATCACACAGACAAGTATCGCTCGCCCACCTGTCCAAGTGAGAACAAAGCGCTTTTAAATCTTGTGTGAGAGTGATCTTAGTCATTGTGAACAATGACGACCATTGTGTTTTCCTCAGAGTCCCTGCAGTCTTTCACTTAAAGCTGCTCTGAAAAGAAGGATCCATGGACTTATGTGTTTACTAATGGTCTGTCATGAAGGCGCTTCCCTGAAAAACTGAACAAATGGGCCGTGTGCAGGTGCTGACATCTCGCTGGCTTGATAACATTACTTTCTGTACAGCAACTGTCCCCTTCAGAGCAACATTTATAAAATGCTCCGTGGCAGCAGTGTGTTTACCTCTCGAAGTCTCATTTATATTCATTCAAGCCATCAGAGCAGAGCCTCCGATTCATACAGATTCAGGGATGAAGGAAACACGATTGGCCCTCTTCAGCATCAATGCACGATCTGTTCATCAGCATCAAGGTGTTGCTCTCAAGCTTGTGCCCACATTTGAATAAGTTGAATTTGTATGTAGCTCAAATCTAATTCAATACTGACAGTTGGATTTAGGGAAATATTGATTTGAGCAACAACAAAATAGAAAAAAAAAAAACTGTCTCACTGATCGTGCCGCGTCTGTATGCAGCAGTGTGTTTACCTCTAGAAGTCTCATTTATATTCATTCAAGCCAAATCAGAGCAGAGCCTGACAAATTAGACAGAGACCCCTCCAGCAAATCTGGAGAAGCATTAGATTAGGTTAGATTAGATTAGATCAGCCTTTATTGTCTCCCTTAGGAGGAATTTGTGTTGGGCATTCGAGACACAGATGGCGTGGTGGCACATATTTACAATCAAACCACAGGTAACACGCAGGTTTACACCCAGACCTTTAAATACCAGAACAAACTGTACACAAGAACACTGCACAATGCCCTAAAACAAGATATTGCACATTCCCCTCAATAAGAGACTTAATGCATTTAGCTCAAAGCATCTGTGTGTACAGCCTCACAGAGCTGCTAGCATGGCTGCGGACTCTTAGTTATTTTGTATTACAGGGAGATAAAACTTAGGAAATCAATGCATGTCCTCAGACTTGACCTGGTCCTTAAATCATGACTAATCTGAAAAAACAGAATTATCCTTCAGGTTGGATTTAGCAAGCTGTTATTCTGGATCAGTGACTCCCAGGCTTCATGAGTCATCAGCAGCATGCAAATGAAAAACAATAGTCAGCAGGGTGCACATGTGCGTGTGTGAGAAAGTGTTTTTAGCGGGTGTGAGGTGGTGCGAGCTCATCAGGGTTGGATGAGGGAGAAAAGGTTAGGAGCCACTGTTCCATATCAAAGAAAACAATCTTCATGTTAATCTGTGCCGTTAATCCCGTTCCTCTGTGCGTCTGTGCAGCAGGTTTCATCTGAGATGTCGTCAGATAAAGAGCTGGCTTCCCAGAAATCCCATGAAGCTGGACAAAGAGGCCTTGCCTGACCTGGAGGAAACCGACTGCTACACCGCTCCCTTCAGCAGAGCACGCATGCATCAGTGAGGAGGACACATACACAGTCATGAATGCCACCACTCAAACTCACGCACTTGATCAGAGTGTTACACACCGTAACGGCAGTGTCTGCATCAGTAGTGTTAGCTGATCTCTATCCTGCTCTGCATCCCTCGTTTCCCTCTCATCCGTTCATGTTCTGAGCCGTGGATGTGGAGTTTAGAAACCAGCAGATGAAATGTGCATAATGAAGTCTTGTATACTTTATGTTTCTGAGCCAGAACTCAGAAAGACGAAGACAAGTTGATGATAAATAAGATATCGAAATATAGCAGCAGATGTCCAAGAAATGATCAGATTTCTCCCCATTCGTCTTTTTTTTTCCATTTTCAAAGCATCTCTTTGATCAAAGACATCAGCTAATCTCATTTGTCAGTGAATCGTTTCCACTTCTCCTGCACTTGTCAGCCTTGACAGCTTTTTTTTTTTTTTTTTGAAATAATGAACACGAACTTTACGCCACGATTTGAGTTTTAATGAATGAATTATTATTAACAGCTCTCATTAAAGGGGTGATATTGATATACTGCTACATGATCTGAATGAGTGTCCTGTTATTTCTGTCCCAGCTTCACTATCAACAATAGAGAGACCTTCTTTTCCAATTCCACCAGAAGCAGAATAGTCCATCATGTTCTGCAGCGCACCAAGTATGAGGATGGAAAATCGAAGATGGGTAAGGCGCTGCACATGCTTCTTTCTCTTCTTGCTCCCTCTCCTACCAAACAATATTTATAATAGTGACACATTAGTGGCAGGGGACTCCCACGTCCATTTACATATAATGATGTCCGTGTATCATCATATTTAAGACAACTATTCAAAAAATAACTTGTTTTTCCGTTTGTTTCTGCTACTGTTTTGTAGCTTTATTCAACAGCAACTTTAGTGTTACACTTTACAGAATGAGCCCTAAATAATTAATGCGCATCAGTGGCAAAGGAACAAAATACACACAATAAATTCGATAAAACACAATAATTTCGCCTTTATTCCTCTCTGTGTTTATTATGGCCAGCCATCAGGGGCACCAGTGAAAGAGACTGGATTTTGCTCTTAATTTGACTTTAGAGGACGATAGTGCGGCGGTTGGGAGCATTATGCCTGTGTTGTTTTGCTGTGGGTGATTAAAATGTGCACTGAGCTGTTGGTATCCTCCAACTTGTGGCTGATTCCTCCTCTCCTTCTGGCTGTTGGTTTATTTTTATTTATTTATTTATTTATTTTTCGGTATCAGCTGTTACCGAACTGTCTGTCCACTCCCACACCACTATCTTGTCCTACTGCTACCGACATGTTTTGCTGATTAAAGTTTGGCCTTGAAGGGCTGGAACGGATTTCGCATTAATATTTTAATGCTGTTGACCACTCTACTTTCCAACAAATAAGATCAGCTCCGCCACAAGAGTGGAAAATCCTTTTCCAAATCCACCCCTCCCTGCTCCTGCTCTCCCTATCTACGGTTTCAGTCAGGGGATGACAATACAAATGAACGTACTGCTGTTCTGTGAAAAATAACATACACTCCAGCACCAGTACCTGCAGACAAGGCACTTTGTTTATTGTGATTGAGACCATATTTTACACCGTGTAATTATGGTCCAGCAAAAATGATAAAGGTTATTTTCAAGTGCTGACAGTTATTTGAAATTCTAACCTGAGTGTTTTAAGCCTCTCATGTGCTTGTCTAATGCAGCCTGTCAGTTACATAATGTAGTAAATTGTTATGACTCTGGAAGTGTGGGTTTAAATGAATCTCTCACTGGACCCCTCTCTCAGTTATGACCGGTGCTGAATTTTTAATGTGGTGTCCTTGTGCTTTCCTGCCTGGTGTGTCGGCATCCTTTGACATGACATCATTTATCCTGCTGTAGGTATCAACCGCTTATTGGGCAACAACACATATGAGGCTGCCTTTCCTCCTCATGAGGTGAGAGATTTTTTTATATTTGTGCTGATCACATATAGTCAAACGGTGAAATTCCTTCTGTGATGCAGACTTTGCTCTTTGTCTCATCAGGGTGGTTATAAGAGCAGACATCCAATTAAGACTCATGGTGCCCAGAATCACAGGCATCTTCTGTATGAGCGCTGGGCCCGCTGGGGAATCTGGTACAAGTACCAGCCTCTGGACCTCATCAGGTAGGCATTCAGCTTCGAAGCAGGAGGCACAGCATCATGGGCTGTTCTTGAGCCTTGTTCTGTCTTTGGTCGAATGCAGGCTGTGTTGTTTAAATAGAACAAAGAGTGACCCAGTTGCTCTTCTCCCTGTATAAAGTACGTGATTATAATGATATCCAGGTTTCTGACCAGTCTGCTGTCTGGATGGTCCCCCTCACATCCCAGGACAGTCTGGTATTTCTGAACTGATGGAGTTACTTTAACAGTAAAGGACCCACTTTAGTTTATGGCTGACTGGATACTGCAATGTCTTTTCTGTCTTATCGCTGGTAGAGGAAGAGTACAAAGAGCGACAAGGAAAAGTTTGACTCTTTGTGAGATGCACTTCTTCACTTTCTTGCCCAGAGTTAGATGAGAAGATCAATAGCACTTTCATGTGTTAATTACAGAACTCAAGCCGGGATGCGGTAAGCTTAGCTTTGCATAAAGATTAGAAACGGGGGAAAATACACTCTACATAACTCCATCTGAAACCACAAATTTCCATTTATATTGCTGGTGCAGATTAAACAAACATGATATAACATGTTATTTATTGAGCTTTAGAGGTGCTGGTAGGCACATTCTTTAAACTGTGGACAGAGCCAGGCTAGCTGTTTCCTCCTGCTTCTACTTCTTGTGCTAAGATTGGCTGATTGCCGCTTGAGTTGACATGAATTTGTCAATCGTCAGTGAAAACTGTTAAAAGGGAGCTATCCCTTCAACATCCCCAGTTGTATTGTGGAAATGTTACAAATCAGTAAGCAGCATTGTACAATAATAATCTATCAAATGACAATGTGAGAACAGTGTGAATGGACTCAATCATGGTGACAATCATCACCTGAATCTTCAGCTCCCCTTGGCTTTGCAGAGCTTTATAGTGAGTTTCAGCTCATTGTTTAGCTTTACTGTCTTGATTCACTCGCATCACTGTGATAGCGCTGGTTTCAGCTGCAGCAGGCACCTGGTTACAGTGAAAAAGCCCTAAAAACCTACTGCACACTATGTGCTAGCACCAAAATGACAAACAGACACAGTTTGCAACTAGCTGGTGAACATATTAGAGCATTTAGCAGCTAATCAGCCGGAAATTTCCCTCGGGAGTCGGTAGGGACCACAAACAGAGCTAAAAGAGAGTGACTTACATTCATCAGGTGGACGGAAACATGACTCCAAATTAATGAAAATATTTAAATACAATTATATCTACTGTGATAGAAGATTTTATCCATATCACCTGCTCCTACAGTATATCTTGGTGACAGAAACCTAATGCTGGTGTGCATGTAAACAAACTCGGGGAGGGTTTGTTGACACTCTTTTTCTCAGTCAGCCTTCCTCATTGTTAATGCAGCGCTGCGTACATGCTGGAGAGTTGCCTGATACAGCTAATTTCCACTGAGCTGCTTTGCTGGAGCAGATGTGAAATAAGCGTCTTGCTCAAGGGCACCTTGACAGCTGTGGTTTGGGAAGCAGATGCAGTTATTGATTTATTTCCCACCACAGCATTACACTGTGTGACTTTTCAGCCCAGCAGCCTCCCTGTCCATTAAACTACCACGACGTCCTCACAGTACACTAACTACGCCCGCAGCTTCACTGCCGGTGCACATGGCCATGTTTAATTTAACAGTCAACACACTTTATTGGTGAGTTTTTATCACTCCGTCTCTCTGTCTCTCACCCAGGAGGTACTTTGGTGAGAAAATCGGTCTTTACTTTGCGTGGTTGGGCTGGTACACCGGCATGTTGATCCCTGCTGCCCTGGTTGGTGTTTTTGTCTTCCTCTATGGTCTCTTCACGATGGACTCGAGCCAAGTCAGGTCAGTCCACACAACCTGTGTACCATCAATATAATTTAAAACATGAATGTTGTTGATTGTTGCTGTCATTTCCTGATTCTTTGTCTCATCAGTAAAGAGATTTGTGAAGCCAACACGACCATCATGTGCCCGATGTGTGAGGACACCTGTGACCCATGGACACTGAGCGACAGCTGTGTCTACGCGAAGGTCAGTGCAGCTCTGATATTTATCCATAGTCACAGCATTTCAGGAAGTGAAGACTCGAAACAGAAATCAATATTTTAAAGATTTGGTTTGACGTTTTTGGAAATACACTTAATGACTTTCTTGCCAAGAGTTGATCAACACCACTCTCACGTCTGTCCATTGAATCTACATTTGAAAACTGAAGCTAAGCAGCCGCTTAGCTTAATTTAACACAAAGACTGGAAAGAAGGAGAACTGGTTAGCCTTCTTTCCAGTCTTTATGCTAAGCTAACCTGTCTGGCTCCGGGCTGCAGCTTCATATTTACCGTACAGACATTCCAGTGGTATTCTTTAAGAAATCTGTCACGTTAGGCCACAAACTCAAGGATGAGATACTCTGAAGTACGTTGTTGTATGAGAAAGTCCTGACCTGCATTTGGCAAATTCAAACTCTATTGAAGTCAGAATTATAAAGTCACTATTTCAGGAAGCACTTCTCAGAGCAGCTCTTCATGTGCTTGTTTTTCTAGGTGACCCATCTGTTTGATAACGGCGGCACTGTGTTCTTCGCTATCTTCATGGCTATTTGGGGTAGGCTGCTTCTGTTTGCCCCTGATTTTGTGAACACTTGTTGTATTATATGTTCCTCGCTTGATACGAGCCCTTCTGGAATTCAAATCTATTTATACAATAGTGTGTCAGTGCTCACGCTTCCACTCTGCACTCAACTCCTCCAAACACATTAAGCTTTGAGAATTCCACACAGTAAACACTCTGCAGTCCAAATACTGGAGACCTTCACTCTGTAACACATTTGTCAGCGAAGAAATCACGCTCAGGTTTCTCTGACTGAGCGTCTGCACCTCCACTTCCACTGCTGTCCTGATGTAATTAGTCGGATAATTAAACATTTCTCCAGAGGGAGGCTGTATCATTCAGCTGGGTTGCACCATATTGGTATATTGCCGCTATGGTTCCCACAGCTATAATGTGTTTTGTAATGTACAGTGTGAGTGTTACTGTGCAGCACTCTGCCCAGATCCATATATCTGCCACCATGGTGAATAATCACCTGTGCCCAGAGGGAACACTTGGCACATTGTGTTCTGAGTTTGGGCTAAATGAAGGCCAAGCAGAGCTGGAGAGTCGAGGGAGGTCCAGTCAGCCTCGCAGACTGAGGTCTGTACCTCCGAATCCTCCATGACGGCTT
Organism: Chaetodon auriga; assembly: GCF_051107435.1. NCBI lineage: Eukaryota > Metazoa > Chordata > Actinopteri > Chaetodontiformes > Chaetodontidae > Chaetodon > Chaetodon auriga. The sequence continues at coordinate 10,469,660 of NC_135079.1, read as the reverse complement.
TTGGCAATGTGGACCAAAGCAGCAGTACTGCGCCACTGAGCGAATGCTCTCCAGCTCTGCTGTGTGTGAGAGTGCATGTGCGAGATAGAGATGAAAAATTGGTTCGCCCAAGGGACCGAATGTAGGCATCTGAGAAGGCTGCTTTTCTCTCTCTTTAAACAAAAGTGGGTCAAGCTATATTAAACTTCAACATCTACAACAGCACTGAAAGTTGTTCTGACTGAGGATTCGCATTCTGGTGCTTTTTAAGGCCACAATTCCTTTGTGTCCCAAATTTATCTTCATCACTGGAGTAATTTTGCTTTACTTCAAATGCATGTTAAATTAGTGCATGGGGCTGCAACTAACAATTATTGTCAAGTAACTGCTGGAGTTTTTTTGTTTTTATTAATGCTGCAAAATAGTAAAAGATATCCATCACAAAGCCCAAAATAATGACGGTATTACTTTTTTTGTCTGAACAACAGACTAAAACCTTAAAATATTCAGTTTACCGAGGATTGTTTGACTCAATTACTGAAATAGCTGATTTCTTTTCTGTTGATTGACTAATTTATGAATCAGTTAATAGTTGTTTCAGCTCCAAACACATGCAATAAGTTCATGATGCACAAAGAAAAGCTGTGTTAAGGCTGCACAGAGCTGATCGAATACTCAGTTTTCATGAGACGTTTGTCCGCCTCCTCCAAAAACACACATGTATACAATGTTTATGTCTAATGAAAACGGACAAAAGGGCTGAATCAGTAGTCACAGCGTGCTGCCCATCATAGATCATAAAACATTGCACCAGTCTTTTCCACTCATCTGTCACTGTATTTGCAGTAATGCTGTCGTGGCACATTTTTCCACATTTATTGAACCACATAAGTGTCGATTGTGAAGCGTGTGTTCCATACAGCCTTTACAAAGGCCTTTTTTTTCTGGTGTTATGTATCTGTAATGAATCAGCGTACATGAAAAGTCTTGACAGAGAAGATTAGGAGCACGAATTTCTGGTGTTGTGCGCAGCTCAAGTCACAATAGAGTCGGACACAAAGGAAACAATGCCTCCAGACTAAATTCTGCCTACAGAGAGCTTTACTTGGATCTTGTCTGACAAAGAAATGATTTGGGGGTGAAACATTGCACAAGGAAAGCCTATTTGCTGTTGCCACATTTCCTTCACCACAGAGGCAGTCTGGGAACTGATGGCTGTAATCAGTTTCCATAATGGGCCATGCATGTCACTGCAGCCTGTGTTTCACTCAGGATGTCTGACTATGATGAGGTGTTAATGGGCCTCCGCAGTCACATGATTATCAATCATACTGTGTGCTACATATCAAAGTTGATCAATAATGCGACTGATTCCTGATCCCCTCTGCAGCCACTGTATTCCTGGAGTTCTGGAAAAGGAGGAGGGCAGAACTGACTTATGACTGGGATCTCATTGATTGGGAGGAGGAAGAGGTACGTCAGCATTATCTCCAAATAGATCAGATATGGTTTGATTACCTCGTAGTTTAAGTTCAGGCAGCACGTCTTCTAAATGTGACATAAAAAGAAGTGTTATTGCTTCATCAGGCACAGACGCCTAAAGTTCAGTAGTTCATGCTGGAATGTGTGTTGTGATTCAGGAGGAGCTGAGGCCTCAGTTTGAAGCCAAGTACTCCAGGATGGAGAGAGTCAACCCCATCTCTGGCAAGCCCGAGCCTTTCCAGCCCTTTTCAGACAAACTCAGCCGGCTCATGGTGTCTGTGTCCGGAATATTCTTCATGGTAAACCCTTTGATCTCTGAATAATCTGATCTTTTGGGATTGAGTCTTAGAGTGGGATCACGTCATTTTGTGTGCCGCCTAATGGTGTGCCAGCGGCGGCATAACATCGCCCCCTGCTGGATGAAAGCTGTAATGAACTGTTGGATTTGGATTTTCTGATGGCCTAATTTCTCCTATTTACTGATTACATTTGAATGATGGCTGTTTTGTTTTCTGAGTGTTTCATTGTTTCTTAATCAACAGGCTGTCCTTTCTATTCTGCATAGTTAAAACCTCTGGAATGTAACCCGCAGAGTTCATCTGTGATTATCACACTTTTTTAACAAACATATCACCCCCTCCTCTTTTCTTCCCTCTCTCCATCATCTCCCTGCTTAGATCTCCCTCGTCCTGACAGCCGTGTTTGCTGTGGTGGTTTTCCGTCTCATAGCGATGGAGAAGTTCGCTTCCCTCAACTGGTATTTTGTGAAGAAGAACTGGCAGTTTGCCACCTCTGGCACTGGTGTCTGCATCAACTTTATGATCATCATGTCTCTGAACGTGGTGGGTGTCATGACGAGCATCATCTGGCCAGTTTACATGTACTGTCCAGCGAATGTTTCATCAAACATTTATTCAGCGCAATGTTCCAGGAACTATCACATCCACAGCCAGAAAGACTTTTAGTTGTTGTGTTTTTTTTTTTTTGGCCGAGATTCCCCTTTGCCTCTCTTTCTCGTGATCGTTACCCTCCTCAACCTTTTCCCTGTTGATGCTTATGAGTACTATCGTCTTTCCAGGTGTATGAAAAGGTGGCCTATCTGCTGACAAATTTAGGTGAGCGTAGTCCTCATACTGCATGCATTTATACCTTCATTATCTCTTGCATCCCAGATGGTTGGCAAGCATTTATTTTCTCCCTCGTCCACCCCACAACCGCCTGTTTCTCCCCCTTCAGAGCACCCACGGACGGAGTCTGAGTGGGAGAACAGCTTTGCTCTGAAGATGTTCCTGTTCCAGTTTGTCAATTTGAACAGCTCCACATTTTACATCGCTTTCTTTCTCGGAAGGTAGGCCGGCTGCCATGAACTGTACAGTTCCTGTTTACAGTGAACTTAATGAGAGATTGTTTGGGATGTTTTCTTTTAAAATCCCAGGACTTAACTGGCAAGTCTCCCTTCCTTTCAGTCCATTTTGGACCTCATGTTTCAGCATTTGCAAAATACTTCCCCTGACTAGAAATGTAGCCAAGCTGTGAACTCTGTCTGACATAATGAGCACCTTTAAGTCTCTTTTTTTTTTCCTTCTCAGAGTTTATTAGTTTTCCTCTGATTGAATTTCGTAGCTAATGTTGCCAATCTCAATCTGTTCAGGTTTGCTGGCAGGCCTGGAAAATACAATAAACTCTTTAATCGATGGAGACTGGAGGAGGTGAGTGCAATTAGGCATCACCATAAGTGGGCTGATCATTGCCGTCTGTTTTAGGATATATTTAGAATTTTCATGTAATTCATCTTTCTAATGATCCGTTTGTGTATGACTATGAGAACCATTAATCTCCCACATAATTACTGGGATTTAAAATTTTAATGATCAAAAAGCAGAATGGGATGAAGTGTGTCCCAGGATCCGCTCATGGCTTTGAATTATTGGGCATGAAATATAAATGTCACAGTTTTTTTTTGTTTTAAATGTATTATTCTCAGTGTCACCCAAGCGGCTGTTTGATTGATCTGTGCCTGCAAATGGGAGTCATCATGTTCTTCAAACAAATCTGGAACAACTTCATGGAGCTCGGTTATCCGTAAGTAACGTGTTATAATAATCAGGTGGTTCTTTCTGTTTGAACCATTAGAAATGTCATTTTTAATCCTCAGCGCTGTAATTTCAAGTGATTGGCATTTTACAAACCTTGTGTTATATTATGTTCCCTTTTTTTTGTCCTTTGCTTCATTAGCATATGAAAAGGATTTTCTCCTGCAAAAACACATAAAATCCTCTTGTGTGGGGCTTAGTAAAATGGTTCCTGCAGTGCTCAGCGCATTGTCAGAAATAATTGCTTTGAGTTGACAGTTAGCTACTTGCTACATTTTCAGTTTGCTGCAGAACTGGTGGTCTCGTAGGAAGATGAAGAAAGGAGGTGGTGGAGGTGGTGGAGGGCAGAATGTAGAGAATAAAGCCCAGCTTCCACAGTGGGACAAAGACTGGAATCTGCAGCCGATGAATGCCCATGGACTGGTGGACGAATACCTTGAAATGGGTAAATCATTATACCCTTTGAAGTGTTATATTTGTCTGAGGACAGAAGGGAAAAAAACTAAAAATTACAGCTATCAACACTGCCAGGGTTGAGACGGACGTCCTCTGAAGTTCATCCAAACGGTTCTTTCCTCTGCAGTTCTCCAGTTTGGCTTCACCACCATCTTTGTAGCAGCGTTCCCGCTGGCTCCTCTCCTGGCGCTGCTCAACAACATCATTGAGATTCGTCTTGACGCCTACAAGTTTGTCACTCAGTGGAGGAGACCCATGCCCGCCCGAGCCACAGACATAGGTCAGTGCGATCTCTGACTGCCCCCGCACCTCCTCTGCATCTCTCACGCAGTGTCTGTTTTATTTGTAGATCAGAGTTGCTTTTTCCAACACTAAAATATTGCGGAGAGCAAACGTTTTCCACCCTATGGACATAGATATGTTCCCATATCCTCTGTTTCTGCACCGCCATATGCTGCACCTCCCCTCCCACCAGCCCACCTCCGCATATGACTACAAACACCACCCTCCAACTGCCTTATAATATATGACCAAATGCTTCTTGTGGCATGTTGCCCTGTAATTAAAAGAGGAATTCACCCAGACACGTTTAGAAAGCTGTAATGAACACATTATGTTTTAGTCACACAGAATGGAAGAGCAAAGCTTCTTTTCTGGTTTAAGCTGACTTTTACCAATTCTACAGAAACAAATGCAGAAGAGGCGGAGAAATGATTTTGCTCCACTGACCGTAAAGTGGCCTCTGTAGACTTTTTTTGTAACGCAGCCAAAAAAACATGCTGTTGTAATTATTTGGCTGCAGAGCTGTATATGCGAATATATAAACAATACGTCCTTGCACCATCCTGAGACTGTTGAAACTCACTCTGCTAGATTATTAATGGAAGAGAACATGAAGGAGACACTTTGTCGCAACATAATTCCTGGAATGTGCATAAATGTCACAAATGAGTGATTTCATGACATAATCAAAGGGTAGAATTTTCCTTCTCAATTGTCCGTCATTATCTTCTGCCTGATGTACTTCAATGTTTCACCAGTAAAAGGCCCAGCCCCGTAAGCCACACAGAACTTAAGTGATTACGTCTTTCAGACAAAGGACTGTAGATTTAGAAATCATCTTGTTGAATACTCATTTTCCTTTACACAAGTGTTTTTCTTTTCTCATCCGGTTTGACTACCAGGCATCTGGCATGGGATTCTCGAAGGTATCGGCGTGCTGGCAGTCATCACCAACGCCTTCGTCATTGCCATCACCTCAGACTACATCCCCCGCTTTGTTTACGCCTTTAAATATGGCCCGTGTGTGGACAAGGGACACCACCACCGGAATGAGTAAGCGTTAAATGTGTAAGCTTTTTAAAGGTATCCGGCAGAGCGGCTCGTGTTATGGTCTGATGGCGTCTCCCTTCGCCCTCAGGTGTTTGCGAGGCTACATGAACAGCAGCCTGTCCGTGTTTGAAATGAAGGAGGCGAACAGCAGCCAGACCAAATACTGCAGGTACAGAGACTACAGAGCACCGCCCTGGAGCTCGGTGCCGTACGAATTCACCCTGCAGTTTTGGCACGTCTTGGCCGCCAGGCTGGCCTTCATCATCGTCTTTGAGGTCTGTCAGTGTTTCTTTTTTTGTGTGTGTTTTCAAGCAAAGCAAGCAGCTATAACTAAATCCCCTTTACGTCCTTCTCAAGTCTGCTAAATGACAGAATTCTTTTTGTAGTTTCATAATTTCTTTTATTAATTCATGTGCTGTCGTTGTGAAGTGAAAACCTCACAAGCCCAATTTAGGCGATTCTCATGCTTTAATTGAATCTTGCTACTACAGTAAGTTTCAAAAGATTTCTCTCAAAACCCACGAAATAAATCCCAAATTACATGCTTTTTTCCTCTCCTTTTCTCTCCTTCCCCCTGACAACGCTGCCTTATGCAGAAAAACTGGCATGACATGCGCCTATAAAAAATTACGGGCACATAAAGTTCTTTACTGTGGTGCACACGGCGTTAACCTTTGCCTGCTTGTTAAATTATGCAACAAATACTGGCAACTGAAGTGTTTGAGTTCTGTGGAAGGTAACTCTTAAATGATTAATGCCTCCCTCAGCACCTGGTGTTTGGGATCAAGTCCTTCATAGCGTACCTCATTCCGGACATGCCGAAGGATCTCTGCGATCGAATGAGGAGGGAAAAGTACCTGATGCAGGAGATGATGTACGAAGCAGAACTGGAGCACCTGCAGAAGGAGAGAAAGAAGAACGGACGGCGTTATCACCACGAGTGGCCTTAGCTTCACCCCCACGTCTCCGCTACACGCCGCACAGCCCTCAACTCACAGGCACAAAACCTCCCCTGCCTGCTTATTTTAGCTTTGAGAGCCCAGCTTCACTTGGCTGATTCTGTACACCAAAGACACCCTCTTTAGTAACCAGATCCTCCCCCAAACCTGTCTGGCTCCCTGCTCTGACCCGGGCCATTCCCTCGCCATCTGTTCCACGTCCAGTGTGAGCGCTGCCCTTGGTTCCTTGCTCCAACCTCTTCCGCCCCACCTCGCTCCCTCACCTGGCTTCATCCAGCAGGTTGCCCTTGTCTGTGCGTGTCATGGCTTAACTGGAATAACCTGTGCAATTGTAATGTCTACTATGCAGATCAAGGGCTGCAGATCACCACTGTTCACTTTTGGCACCCATCCTGCAGTCTCTCTCTCTATGTGGCAGCTAGCACCCCCGCTTTGACGCTGCAGTTCGGTGCAGCTCGCAGCATGCCCGTGTTTTTTTCTCCCGTGAGCATCAGCGGAGCCGTCGCTCTGCTGGTCATGTGACAGACCTACTGTGGCACTTAGCGTTTCTTGTTGCAAAAGTGATTCTGGTGATGTGGCTACCAAATACAATGGACACCGTTCTTGCAAAGCGACTGTATATTTGCCCTTCAAGCATGCTGATTAATATTTGCGGCCATTTCGTTAACTGCAAAGAAAAAAAGAACAAAAATGAAAACGACAGCACTCATCGTGAAGGATGTTGACATCTATTCAGTACATTTGACAAAGAAGTCATATAAAGTGCATGGTAATACTGTTTTGTACCTTTTGATAGACAAAGTCCCCGTCTTGATGCCTGGTTCACGTGTGTCTGTACTCAGTGTGAGCTGTTAATCTCCGTCTGTGCTACTGCTGAGCTTGACTGTCTCGAGTCGAGGAAATGTGAACTTAGTGCGATTTGATTGTGCCTACAGTTGTGTTCACTACAATTGTGTCACCAACATCACGTGTGCCTGTTTGTGCTGCACGTGCTTTTTTTCAAGTGCAAGAAATCTTCTCTCTCCTCGCCCTGTTGTCTGATCTTCTGTAAACTCTCTGAACTCTGCTGTCAGGATTTGCTTTGGACGTGAGTCACACCACAGTACCTACTCGGGTCTCAGCTAATGGCTCTGAAACACGCCGACGGTATACGTTGTAATGTGACTCCCATCATGAACAATGTATACACTCGCATGCGGGAGCCGCAGATCTGCTCTTGTGTTCTGCGCTCGCAGCCTGTTTTTCATTTGCTGCTGGAAGCCCTGAAGCGTGGTTGAAAGTTGGATCACTTAGACATACCTGTGGCTTGGATGTTCAGTTTGCAAAGAACATCCATCCACTGTTTCTCACTTACAAAGTACATCAACATTTTCAGTTCTAGTCCTTCGCTAAGCACATGGCCAGATGCGGTTTCGGCTGCTTTCTGACCTGTATTGATGTGAAACTGAGAAATTAGATTTTGTTAAATGCAGTCTTGACATTGCCTTGTGTTGTGGTGAGTTCTGATGTCATGGGTTGGAGAACTCAGGAAAACAGGCAGCATGAGCGACACGTCCATCTGTGTGGCTGAGTCAGAACCGTAATCATTTCCTGTTTCATTCATGTCGAGATGGAGAGTCGTGGAGTGGAGTTAACGAGGGGTTTTGTATTTTCTCGGTGATGAGAACTTTCACGTTGGCAAGAGCTTCAGTGCAGCTCGTGTTGATCATATGATGGTAAATAAGATTTGGAGCCACATTATGCACAGTAAACATGAAGGTTACACCAGTCTAACGGCTGAAGATAAAGAATATGGCTACCCTGAATGCATTGCACAACACTGATAAACAGATTTGTTATTTTAAGTGTACATTAGTTCAGTTTGTTTATTCATTTACTTTGCTGTTCTGTGTATATACATGTTATGATGTATGTAACGGTTTTCTACTTTTTATTTCGTGCTATGACTATGAATTCACCTGTTTTCCCCCTCCAGTTGACAAAGTAACGTCCACATTTCTCAGGTGTCCTCTGAATGTTTGCAGATGATCAACTTTTTATCATATTTTCTAAGATGCGGTCAAAGGTATCCTGCTTTTTTAGATATATATTTTTGCACTGCAGTGCATTTGCATGACTGTAATGCACACTCACAGTTGAAAGCATGTCTGATTTCTTTGCATAATCACAATAAGTACTATATTAGAGCAGATCGGAAATCATGGAACACAACCACGCCATTCATAATGGGGACATATGATGCAGAATGTTGGTTAAGAGGTAATGATGCTTTCAGGTCGTAATCACAATTCACAAGAGAGACATATTTGTTTTTAAATCTTGTTCCAATACTTAGGAAACTAGTCCAGGTCTTCAGATTATCTTCCCTGCTATGTGAACATTGAGAATCTATGCATGTTGTTATCCTTGAGTGCTACATTTATTTTGAACAGATGCAGATGTAAACGTACTGGTACAGTCGTACTGTAGAGTATGCATGACCTAACACCTGCTTTGAGCAGAGCGAACTTCTGTAAAGTTGTCAACAGCGTCTTAAACATATCACGTCCCTTTTCCTGTGTTGATCATTTTTGGCGGTCCGGACGGAACGTTATGTTTGTTGATGTGGCAGAATTTTATACTGGGAGAGTATTTTCTAAATAATAACTTGGGCTCCAGAATGATTTGTATAATCTGGCCTGGATGGAATTTCATGGAGAATCTGATTAAACTAAACACGTGAATCCTCAGATTTGCTCGGTTTGAACGCTCAGCTGGGAATAAGAATTACGTTTACCACCAAACAGCTGAAGTGTTTCACTTATTGGGTATTTGAAATAAATGAAAAACTGCGTGACCTTAGACGTTTGACTTGCCCAGCTAGTAATCGTGTCCAGATGGATCTTTTCCCTGCTGTTTTCTCCTCCCTAAGAGCATTGGTTCACCTTCTCACTAATACAAATGCTGCACAGTGGTGGAACGGTGTTTCTCATGCCTTCTACTGTTGGCAATAGCACAATATGGGTATAGCATAATAAGTAATAATGGCATGACCTTGCACATCTCTGAAAACATAGCAGTCTAAAGGGGGATTAAGCCTTCTGTTCTGTGCTATGCCTCCTAATAGGATTGTGCTTAAGCAAGCAGTGTACTTGACATGGAAGCACAGTGACATTAGACCATAGATGCAACTGTACAATAGGATGGTATCAGTCGTGACATGAAGTGTATCAATAACATTGTTTACTTCCTTCCTGTTTACATGTAAAAACAAGTTGAAATGTATAAAAATAATGTAACATAAAATAATTTGGATATCACTCTTTTCTGTAATAAATCATGGATTGTATCTTTTAAATCAAATCTCCTCTCTTTGTTTTTCTTACCGTCATGATATAAAATAGAGAAGCGGCCTGTAGCTATCACCGTCTTCAGGACTATTGGAGTTGAACTAAATCTGCTTATGGAACAAACCAGAGCGGAGCGGAGCACCGAGACTGTTTTCTCTTTTTATCCCTGCTATTATCACAAACCACAGATCTTCTTGCCAAAAAGCGGTCATAGAACATATTGTTAAAAAGATTGTTTCTTTCATAAGCCCACTTTTTGAGTATTGTAGGATTTTCCCACTATGTTGTGACGTCATGACTGCCACCGCTGCACAGCCTTCGCTTCTAACTGCTTTTCCATTCATGCCATGTCAGTTAACACTGGACGTCATTTTTTACATTGAAGTCTAAACACAGCCGAAGAAACACGCAAAGGTTTGGTGTGCTTTGCGCTCTGATGACAGATGTTTAATACGTTTATTATTTCCTGTGGTCTGTCTCACTGTTGGATGCCCACACCGAGATATTTCCTTTCACCTCTTTGACCAACAGACGTCACATACTGGCATAAAAAGCTGTGGTTTCAGAGATGGATTTCTGCATTTCTATCTCGTTGTGCTGCCACGCCATAAAAGGGAAGAAGAAGAAGAAAAAGAAGAAGAAGACATTTTATATAATGGCGCCTGTCATGGCACCCCAGGACAACTTACATCATAAAAGGTCAGCATGCTGGGGATGCTGAAGAATGTTCTGTTGGCAAAAAAGGATGGAATTTAACAACCTAAAGTTGCAGAAAATAGAATAAAAACAATACATCAGATAAAACCTGCAGCGTCACATCAAGGTGTCCATAGAGTCCTACAGTGGTGGAAAAAGCACTCAATACTGTCTCTTGAAGTTAAAGTATTAACAGCAAAATGTGCCCACGTGTCAAAAGAAAAGTACTTGACCTGCAGAAAAAGAGCCACTGTGACTGATATCACATATTACTTCTCTTTTGTGGACACATTTGATCATTTCACCTCTTAGTGAGGAATTTACAGGAGAAATTATTCGTTGACACGTCTTTTTTGTAAAGGGACACAAGCCAAAAAGTCTTTACTGGTTCAGTCTTCAACAGTAGACTGTGTTTTATAACCTTAATGGTTGAATTTAAGTACTAATAATGAGTAAATGTCCTGTTTATTTCCACCTCTGCCCTCCGTCTACTCCAAAGCAGTGATTGGCCTTTTGCCTTCTCAGCTGCACCTAATTGAATACAACTATCTGCTCTGCTGCAGCTACTAAAAGCAGTCATCTTAAATTTGTGTTCTGTTATTCGTATGACTGATAAATGAACAGATTAAGTCCCTGTGGAGTTTCCATGTGAACAAAATGAGTTTCTGTTATTCTTCAGTGTCACTCACCAAAACGTATCCTTGAGATCTAACAAATGTCTTGAATCCATTTCGCTTAAAACATTTGTAGGGCAGAACCAGCATTGTTTACACTGCATGCTAACAGTCCTCCTCATTACTGCGTCTGCTGGCATGTAAACAAACTGATGGTGAACAAACAAAAACACCTAAAAATGTCGCTTCAGCTGCAAGTGGTCAAAAAATTCCCCAGGGTACCTTTAATAATTGAACACAAAAAACTTACTGTTTGGAAAAAGGGAAGCAGGCGCATACTGTATCTGCTCCCTGCAAAAAGAAAGATGCTTTGGATCAACACAAAATGTATTCTCCAGCTCAGTGAACAGAAGCAGTGTTATTCGCATTTTGAACAGAGCAGTTTTCCAAAGTAGTAATAATATTCCTCATATATCAGTGTTAGCCACAGTCCGTAGACATTAGCTCCTGGTCTCTATGAGCATCTGCAGGAGACGGATTGATACAGCACAGATTTACAGTGCAGGTTAGGAAGGTAATCAGCGGGCCCACTGAGACCAGACCATAAATCCTACAGCGCTGAGATGTGAACAGGACAGGGAGCCAAGGATGACCAGCAGGGGACAAAAGAGTCACAGCACTGACATCCACAAATCATCAGACAGCTCAGCTGGCCGAGTGCAAGAAATTGCTTCCAACGTTACAGAGGGGGACGTTCACTGCTCCAAAACCTGCACTGCATGTGATCTGTTATGACAAACATGCCTGAGAAAATATGCTGAGTGAAAATACTTTCCACCTATTTTGTTTAAAGAGTTTTTTGTGCAGTGTGGCTCCAGCGCTGGCCATGGCGGTCGGTCCTGACTAAAATATGGTTTTGCTCAGACGTTCACGGTCCCTGGAGGCTGAACTCTGCTGACTTTGTCAATGCCCTTTTCCTCATGAGGTTGACATTTGATGAGAAACATCTTGATGAAAAGTGGTTGGATTGTCATGAAATTTTGTAGATATTCACGTTTCCCTCAGAGTGAGATGTAATTATTTTGGTAATTTTCTGGCTTTCTGTCTAATCCAATTTCAAGCTGCCCAATACCTGCAAACTTAATATGTAACATTTATGCATCAAAATGTCTCAAAACAACTAGACCTATGTTATATATTTTGTTGAGTTGTGTGTACTTACATGAATCCAAATGTTTCCAGCAATGTTCAGTCATTTATTCAAGGTAAAGGTATGTTTGATTTGGTCACCTGTCAATGGCATCGTGTCCCCTTTACCCCCTCCAGTGTCTATATCTTACAGGGAAACACTGGAAACACCAGATGATACGTCATAGACTGAGGAAGGAAGCTGGCAAACATGAGTAAACATAACCTGAATAATACATTAACTCGTCCGTGAGCATGATTTCTGCCAGAGTCAGATAGATTTTCATCTGCAATGGTGGTTACTCAACAATACTTCACGACATCATCAAAGTACTTGTTTTGTTATTGTTTCGACTGCGATTTGAAGTTTAGTGCTTATTATTGTCACTTAACGTTAGCATGCTGATGATACCATTTAACTCTCCCATTTAAAAGCTCACAGAGACACTAGCATGGCCACAGACTTGTCAAGTCCTGTTAAGTTAACACATTTCAAAAAATGCCTCCCTGCTCACAGGCTGTCACTGTATTTCTCATCAGTTCATTGGATCTGAGTCTTTACTGGCTCCTCATATTAAGAGCTGAGGTCCGTCTAAGATGAGTTTTAAACATTTGAACTGACAGCACACCTGGAAAAGCCTTGTTCAAAATCTGACACTTGTTACTTAAATCGTAAATTGTTGATGTGGGTAAATCTGTTTTTTTCAAGATCCATGCCCACCAAATAAAGACATTTTTGAGATTTTCAAGCAACAAGTAAACCTATCAAAATTCATTTTTTATGTAACGCTTTTTGCACAGCAGCTGGTGAAGCTAACAGTGCAGCAGGCATGGTGGTAAGACGCCTGGCAGGGTGAAAGAGGGGTGAGATTCAGACACGAGGCACGAGTAACAGCAGTGACAGATGAGTTGACCTGAGTAAAGCCTCCTGCACTGAGAAGCAGCAGCCTCACATTACTTTGCAGAACTGGATGGATGATGGAAATGACACCTGCACAGAGGGTCAAGGCACAACCCTGCTATCAAACCTGCTGCAGCACCAGGATTAACTGAGCAGAGTCAGTTTGATTCACTCGACACAAACTAGTCACAGTCTGCTTATAAAACTGTGATTATCATCGCTCTTGTTATTTAGGAGTAATGATGTACTTAATGGTATACTTGAGCTGCCGTATGTTGGAATTAATATTACAGGAAAAAGGAATCGCTTATGTGAGATGTGAAGGATTTATGCACATCTGTGCCTTTGTAAGCCATAAAGATTTTAATTTTTGACCTTTCAGTTTATAGCGTCTCCTCCTGACTATAACAAGGATGCAATCAGTGCCACTAATGTGTAAGCAGCTCCAGCGTAAACACCTGCAAGTCAATCCACCATCTTCTCCTCACATGTTCAAAAACTGTGACACATTGCAGCTTGCTCTTTTATGTTTGTGCTCTGAGGTGCAGGTTGATCTGTAAATAGCATCAAGCAGTTTTTTTTGTTTACACAAATGTTTGTTAGTGCAGGTGCTGACACACCACAAAGTCCCGACAGGTCACTGTTGTCATGCTAACAGCCACAGTGCCGGGTTGCTTGGTGAATAACATCCTCAGTTTAAATATACAAATGGTGCAGAAATCTGCTGAAAACTACAAACAGTCCTGAAATTCTGGAAACTTCCTTTGAAATTGAAAGACAAGCTGAGGCATGAGCTAAACATCAGACTGCATAGTAGCACAAAACAGTCTGATGAGCAGATGGAGGCGTCTGAGCGACATAATCCTGAGAAGTGATCGTCTTCAACTTAGAATAAGCGCAGTTTTTCATAAAAAGACAGTTCTGCATGTATCTACCCTGAGTGAAAGAGCAGAGTCTAAGCCTGGTATGAGCTGCATCTCTGGTTGAAAACACAGTGTAGATGTGCTTCCACGTGTTCTGTTGTCAAAGTTGCGAGCAGAGGTTTCATTGCCATCAACGTTGTTCCATTTAATAACATTATCAGGGGCATGATGACTTGAAACATCCACTCTCTTTTGGACTCTTGAATACACTCCATTTGTAACCTTCAGAGGGTTCATTTCCAGTGGATCCCACTTTGCAGAAGGTTCGTGACCTTAATGCTTTTAAACAGCAGTGAGTGTGTGAGCTTGAGAAAACGTCGTCATTCAGCTGTTTTTTTTTTTGTACATGCAGGAAGAGACAAATTACTCTGACAGTGATTATAATGCTACAGTAGGTGAACGATGGCACAAAATGATACGTCTTGAGGCTGCGCTGCATTAAAGGTTTCTGACGGCGGAGAAATTACTTCCTCCGCTTCAGTGGATTTTCTCCTGAGTGATTGCTGAACATCGGCGCTCTTTACTTCTGAACCATCAAAGCAGATTTCTTTTTTTCTTGCATTTGTTATTTTACACGTCTATTTCTGCCTTAACAGATTCCTCCATTTCAAATTCACTTTTTTATCACCACATCTCCTCAAAATTTTACCTATCTTCATATTTGAATGAGCACTGAAAAGGTGATTCACTGTGTTGTTGCTTTTCTAAATAAATTCTATGGTATTTTTTCTGTGTGTGGCTGCTAAACGGATAAATTGACTAAAGTGGCACATCTCTTAAATATTTTCTATAATTGCTGCACAATTTAAGAGCACATGGGCACGTCAACATCATGCAGGCCTCCACATTTTTGCATTGTACTCATAAGTGGCACTACAGCAACATAGTACATCTAAAAGGATTTACAGCAACAGTTCTCCAAAAAATACCAAAACATAGTAAATCATCAAACTGAAAACAGAATCAGAGGATTGTGTAGATGTTCGTAGTCAGAGGTAGATGTCTTAAAGACCTCGTTTCACTAAAGAGCTGAATAAATAAACCTTTCCCCACTGCTGATAACTGACTGAAAACTCAAAACTGAAAAGAATTATCAAATCTAAATCATTATTTTTTTATGCTGTGATGAGCATGAGGTCATTAAGATTCACTGTGAGACTGTGAATCAGCTGCCTGTCGCTGCAGCCTCCCACACAGCCTGCAGGCTGCACTGAGAGGAAACCCATCATCATCATCTGAAAGGCATCTGTCCAAACTGCAGCCTTCAGCCCTCCGTACGCACACACTCACTCACACACACACACACACACACACACACACACACACATTATACAGAAAAGGATCAACATCTCTCCCAGCTCCGCTAAATTATATTTGATCTTGCATCTGTTGCTACATCTGCTTTCAGGCAGCTTTGCCCTGCAGTGCCCCGCTCTGCTTTGGAGCGCTGGTCAGTTTACTCTATCAGTGTTTATGTTGAGTGACGCTGTATTTATTCAGGTGTTTTGCTCAAGAGGAAACCGAGACAGCCTGCATGCTGGGAAGCCTCAAGCTGTCTTTGGTTGTATCCTTCATTTAACAGCGTGCTCAGCAGTACAACAGTGGCTTTCCAAACAAACACAAAGCTACACTCTGGTGAGCCAAAGTTAAAGTCGACGAGAAACACAAAACCTGTGCATTTACAAGTTTTCCCAAACATGGGCTTAAGTACAATTGCAAAAGATTTCCACAACGTCTTACTGAATGTTATGACTGCACGACTGTGGTTCAGCAGTGACCCAACTTCTCCAGATATCTCATGAGCTACTGTTGGGTCATGACTCAGACTTTAAAAATAAATGCAACAGAAGGAGCAAAGTGTGTCAAATATGGAGTCCCAAAGATTTAAGGCAGACATTGAGTTGCAAAGGTTCAGCAAGCTTCTGGAAAGAGCTTAAGATTCTTAAATTAAGCTCAGGAATTTGGTGAATTTTGCACAATTTCAGTGCAAAATTGTACAAGATGAAACATGGTCATGCCAACATATCTCACCAGCCTCCTGGACGGTCATTCGACCCTGCAGTTCAGATCTGCAGAATATTTTAACATCTTTCAGCTCATTGTTTTGGTTGTCTGACCAGCAACTTTGCTGTTTTATTGCTCTAATCAACATCCTTTCCAGCTACAGCAGGCAACTGTTTGCAGTGGAAAAAGTGCTAAAAAGTGACTTTAAGCTACCTGCTCAACATGACTGACAAAGTCACCAACTAGCTGGTGAACACAGGGCAGCAATTAGCAGCTAAAAGCTAAATATTTCCCTCAGGAGTTAGCAGAGACCAAGCTGAAAGGAGAGCGAATATTGCACTAACATTCTCCAGGTGAACATAAGAACATAAACAGGTCTCCAATGAATCCTAATGCTGCTCCACGTCTGCTGGATGTGTCAGCAACACATAATATATCAATGCTTTGTTTACAGCCTGTTCCCCCAAGAGGCCAAAACAAATCAATTATTACTGCTTTAAATGCAGCTCAGAGTGTACAAAGGGCTTGAATGGTGTTCACACAGGTTTCAGTTAATTGTGCTATTTTCAGGTAGTTACGAAAAGCCACCCAAGAGCCAAACTACAATAACGCAGTAATTGTTTACTCCAAATAGATGCTGAAAAACACTGGAAATGGTGAATACTGAGCAGCTGAATGTGGAATGAGGCCATCAAGACTGCTACACAATGATCTGCACCTGATTAATCATTTAAGTGCTTAACTCTCCTGTTCTTTCAAAATCTATCATTATAGGCCTTTTTCACAGCTTCAGTGGCTCCATGAAATTGTTTACTGATTGATAGAACATCGCAACGGGATTAATTACACCTGTGCTGGTCTGTCTGCTCTGGAAAAGCTCCATTTCCTCTTGTCCAGCACGCGTTCCTACATCAGTTCAACCTCCTCACACACCTGCTCCCAATTCCCTCATCAGCTCCCTGTATGTATATATCTACACCTGACCTTTAGCTGTTGTTTCCTGACAGATTGTCTGTTGTGCCTCTGAGCCAGTCCAACTTTGATGTCTTATGTCTGCCCTCCTGTTTTTCAAGTTTTTTTGGACTTTTGGCTTCCTGCATGATCTCTTGGTTTTATTTGCTGCTGCCTGTTACCGACCTGTGTCCTGCCTATTTGTTTGTTTTTGTCCTGCTGCTGCTGCTGTCTGTGGAGTCTGCTCATGGCTTTTAATCCAGACTTGTTAGAGGGGAAAAAACATACACAACAACTCCAATACATGTAATATTAAACACTACCCGACTCCAATGTAATTAAACATATTTGATTTTCCATTCTCTCATATTTAGTTTGATAAAATCAGATCTTCCCCAAACCATCTGTTTTTTCATACAGTCTCCTCCATGTTGAGTGACAACAAAAACACAACCAAGTGTTCCACATATTATATGGAACATGAATTGGATCATAGGGAGGACTAAAACAGCCATTGCCAGCTCTGTGTTTACAGCTCGCCATATGTTTCCAGTTTGTGTGAGTTTGGCTGACACGCTGAGAGCCGTATCGGAGACCACCCTGTGATGATGTAATTACCCAAGACAGGATGTGCAGCAGAGGGGATCGTATAGCCGAGGGGACTCTCCCTCCGTGCAGTAATGTAATCACCTGACTCAAGTCATCAGAGTGAGCTCTAACTGCACTCTCACAGTCTGGGAGAGGATGCATCGACTAAAAAGAGGCAGATCCTGGTGAAATTCACTACATTTATTGTTGCATATATGAGAACATTCCTCCAGTTCCTGTGGCCACAAAGACACAACAGGCTCTTTGTTCTTTTGTTACAAGATTTGTTAGAAACTAAAATGTCATTTGATTTTTTTTTAATTAAATTTGGCACTGTAATGTGTTTAAGCATTCTTGAAATTTTGATTTTGTTTAAATGTGAGGGATTTTCTTTTTTTCTTTTTTTTTATTTAGTTGGTTGATTATAGTATTAAAGTCAGAGATACACAATTGAATGAGTTATGTAACAAAAATGAGGCTTGGACTGGACTGCTATGTGTTGTAGACAGGGTTGCATTCAGACAGGCCTTGAATTTTTAAAAGCGTTGGAAAATCTTGGCTCTGTTATGTAAAATACATAACATATATATATATAGAACTTTAAAAAATGTAAAGAAAATGTTCAAATGCACATGTGCTCTTGAAAAACCTGCATCATGACTTTATTTATTTATGAAGGCAAGCTCTGCAGTGTTTTTCAATCGTGGCCCTGCCCTCACCCCGTTTCCCTGCATGCTTCAGATGTTTCCCTGCTCCAGCACACCTGATTCAAATGAATGCGCTGTTATCAGGCTTCTGCAGAACCTCATGACGAGCTGACCTGAGCCAGGAGTGAAAAACACTGGACAGAAATACACAAATAAAGTTTGTTTGTGTACACTGACATAGGTTAAGCTTTTAAAGAAGAACTGAGAAATAGAAACTGAAGAAAAACACAGAAAATGCCAATTGAGCGCATGACTATATGCATATAATGCAAAATTAACTCTTGATATCACATAAGAAACAAAAAAAACATGATCAGATCAACCACAACTATATGCATTTGTAAGTTAATGGTGATTCCTAATGCTTGAAAATGCGGGATGAAACGTGATTGAATGAGAAAGACTAGAATTCTTGTTAGTATTTATGACCCAAATTTATCATTTGTCTTGTGCATCCTTCGCAACTTCTATATTATTTGTATTTCTACTCTAATATAACTACTATAAGGTAAAAGCAAACGGTGTTCTAATGTTTGGTGTGTTTTTATACTTAGAAAGCAGCTTCGTGACTGCGCTGACACTGTGTGGCTGGAGAAACCAGGGGCCACCAGGGGCCCTCCTCACTTAAACAGGCAGTCTGTGCCTTTTAGGTGACGGGGCCTGTGTAACATGAGCCGGACTGAAAACTGTGCGCTTTATCCGGCTGCCAGTGCAGATGCTGTTCGCCAAAGAGAGAGAGAGGAGGTGCATGATGGA
The DNA here is from genome assembly GCF_051107435.1 of Chaetodon auriga. NCBI lineage: Eukaryota > Metazoa > Chordata > Actinopteri > Chaetodontiformes > Chaetodontidae > Chaetodon > Chaetodon auriga. Next base: position 10,450,702 of record NC_135079.1, on the reverse strand, counting down.
TCCCGTCCCACTTCTGCTCATCTTTGTCACATCTTTGCCATTTTGCTCGGCGGTCTACAACGGGCCCCTCCAGCCGGAGATCTCCAATGGCACTTTCCATCACTTCTTTGTCCCGGACGGGGATTACGAGGAGACTGAAGACCCGGAGGAGTGCCAGATGTTGTTTAAATTCTCGGATGTGTACCCATGTGGGGCCTCAGAGGAGAGGGACTCCGTGGTGCGGGACGACTTCATCATCACCAAGCTGCAGGCGGAGGACTCGGCGCGGCTGCTGGAGGGCATCGGCCGGACTGTGGCGCACGACTTGGACGGAGAAGACAGCTACGGCAAGTTCCTCCAGCGGGAGATCTCCCAGATCGGCGAGGCTTTCTCAAGCGTGGACAAGTCTCTGCTGGAGCTGGAGGTGAAGTTTAAACAAAGTCAGGAAACTGAGCTGAAAGAGGAGCAACAGCTGAACGGCTACGTAATGAAACAAGTGAGTGACATCAGGGACGCGCTGAGGGGAACCACGGACATCTCTGCAGGACTCAGAGACAAACAGGAGCTGCTGTCCCTCATCATCCGCAGCCATGGCACCAGACTGAGCCGCCTGAAGACTGAGTATCTGAATGTTGGCTCATAGTGGGTTTATGCAGCTCAGAGTGTGTGTGAGTGTGTTTTTCTGTGTGTGTTTGTGTGTGTGTGAGACAGAGGACCCTCCAGTTGAGCAAACAACTGGAAAGTTCATTGTGGCTTATGAATATCCTGCCTAATTATGTTGAATATCTCCGACCTTTGGTTATCCCCGTTCCTTGGTCATGTGTCATTATAGGGAGCTGGAACAAAAACATGTACACATTCCTCTGAGTCAGGAGGGGAAAAAGGAAATGTGGACATAAATTCTGTCTGCATGGAGCTCTCTGTGCCACCTCTGAGGAAGAGATTCATTCAGAGGAGACTGAGGATAAAAGCAGATTTATCTGCCTTTTTAATCAATCAAATATCTGCCTTTTTGTCTGTACGGTTTAACTTATGTTGTTTGTACAATTTTAGGTTATTACAGATCAATAAATGCTTAATATGCATCACAGTGTTTAATTTTCCCTTTTATTTTTCTGAACAAAGGTTTTCTGTTGCAAACTACACTCATTTGTCCTGTGACAGACAAGGCCATACAGTGGTGTATTATAAAAGCCATCTCCATCCTTTGAAGCCTGGCTTTACCATAAACAGTGAAAACCTTTGAAATCTGAACTTCTGGATTTTCCTCCTCTGTCATGTCTTTACGTCACCATGTTTGTTGTTGGCACTACAAGTGGCAGACTCGACCGTCCCGTCAAGTGGCCCTGGTTAATTGGCGTCTGAAGTCTGTCACTGCCTCCCACTTCCATCTGGAAGCCATTGACTCAAGTATGAAATATGTTTGTCCGCAGGCAGCCACTCTCGGCATTATCTGCTCTTTTGTCTGTCAAGATCTATAAAATTCGTGGTTGATATGTAATGATCCTGTGTTGGACTTCTGACTTGTTTCGGATGATGTCATTCGCTGGTTAAAAATGACTTACAGCTTGTTTAAATCTCCAAACGAAACAACTCTGAGCTCTTCTGCCGTGTTGACACACTCCTCATTTCAGACACATTGTTTATGGGAGGAAAGTTGTTTTGAATTCCTGAAAGACATTAACTCGACAAACTAATCTACTGTTGGGCTGATTTAATTTGCATTGCCTTGAATTTAATATTTGGAATGCCTTTGCTCGTAATCTGTGTATTTTCTATCTTTAACAACCATTTAAATTGTTCTATTTTCCAGCCAGCATCTGCAACAACCACTGAGTAACTGCCATAAGCGTGCCCTCTTTTTACACAGATAATGTCTCTGCTGATGTGAAGGAGCCAGATGTGCTGCCATGAACGCAACTGGGTGTGATTTCCTCTGTCTGGTTTTCCTCACAGTCCAGCTTCCCCTGAGGGACCCCTTTTTAAAAACAGCTCTCCGTAGCTCAGCTCAGTGCGGGCCAACCCTGTCAAAAACCCAGAGCTGTAGGAGCTCGGTCTGTGGAGAAACCCTATATGTCTGTGCGGCTCTTAATTTTCAGGGGCACTGCACAGGGCTCACAAGATCTGATTAAAAGAGTTGGTTAAAATTTCCACTGTGTGTGTGAAAGTAGAGTGGGTCACGAAGCCTCTCATGAACAACCCACTCATCTTACCTAATTTGTCCTTTCTTGGCTCAAATCGTTAATTCCTCCTATAGAAAAAATATTTTTTCTGTAAATTGGTTTCAGGTCCAACAAGCCAAGAAGGAGGAAGGTCTGAGCGTTGAGCACGCTGTTAGAAGAATGTTTTCTCCTCACTGACATATTTTAAGGACAAACAAAGAAAGGTCAGGAATGCGGTCGACCTGCGAACACACTGATCCCTCGCTGTGCCGAGCACAAAGCCCCAAAACCTCATGCCTCTGTAGTGTTATTATTAGCAATAGATGAGAACTATATGACTACCACAACTATTATTATCATGCAATGAATACTCCTGAATATTACAACCACTACTAATACTGTAGTATTACCATCCTCCAGCTGTATCTGCCACTAAATGATTTCTGTTTGAAGAAAAGACACAAGCTGGTCACTGATCACACTGTAATGACTATAGAATTATAGATTTTGACAGAATAACTTTAATTTTAGGTGCACTTACTAGCTTTTAACCATGTCTCATGGTACTCATCACCAGGTCAACACATGGGAAGCGAGTTTTTTAAGGAGCTTTCAAAAGCATCTCAGTGGACCCCCTCCGTGATGACTGAGAAAACTCCCACTGAGCAAAGTCCATCCTCTCACGAAGACAATGAGATGTGGCTGAAAGCTTTGACAAGAAGCTAGCAAGTGGACCTCAGGTTAAGATAGTTTCGTCAAACTGCTTTCAAAGGCCATGAATGAACTTGTTGAACATGTTACAACATACAGTCTAATACTTGAACAGTGGCTGAGAAGTTTTCAGATCTGTTACTTAAATCAAAATAGAACAACCACAGACTGTAGAAGTAAAAGTACTGCATTCAAAAATTTCCAAAAGTATAAGTGCCTCAATATACAACTGGACTACAACCCTGATTCATTACATAGATTAAAAAAAACAAAACAAAACATGAAACATAGATAAAAACACAACACAGTAATTTGCAAACAAACTAACTGTTACTACTTGAAATACATTCAGGTATCTCCATCTATGATATTACAGGTGTACATCATAATTCATTACATGATTATATTTTGGATTAGTAATCAGAATCTGCAAAGTAATTAGTTACTTGAGTCATTAGATAACTGTAGTGGAGCGGAAAGAACAGCATCTGCCACGTTGAGGTTAGTTCAAGTACCTGAAAGCTGTACAATAATTAAGTACACGTTGTTACTGCAGTTCCTTCCCATCACGGCTCAGACAGCCTCAAACACTGCACTCATGTTCACTTTCAAGCACTGAGCATGTTTACTTATCCAACACCTCAGAGCTAAATATGTACTTTTCAGTCCACTACATGTAACTGACAGCTGTGGTTAGACGTCACTTTGCAGAGTCGGCTTTTACATGCAAAACGCTGACTGAGCTCCCTGTTGACTTTAAGCTAGCCAGGAGCGTGTGGAGTAATCAGACCACCTAGACATTCAACTGCTTTTTAAAGCTGTGGGCACATGCAGGACATGTTTCTCTTCTATAAACACACGGTGCAGGTGTTTTGCCTCAGTGGTACCAAAGAGAGTGCAATACGATAACATTGTGAAAGGAACCATTCTTTACAATGAGCTTTCATATATATTTACATTTTACTGCAACTGCTTCGTTCTGTTTATATAAACCTCGTTTTACCGGATTATTCCAGGCTGTTGTGATTCTTTACTCTAGTGAATAACTGCTTCCTTCTTTCCCTTCAGTCTGCAGTTTGTACAACTCATTCATGAGCAATAAGGAACAGTGAATTACTGCTGATTGCATATTATTGCATTTATAATACAAAGCATGACATTTATTAGATTATGAACTGAAACATCCTTACAAAAACACAGTCTCCAGTATGGTTTTAACCAACAGTTATGATGAAGTTGATGAAGATAATGAATATAATTTGAGCAATACGTGGTAAAGCTAAGTAGTAACCTCAGGAAATGAGCAAAGCCATCAATTGAATTGGATGTCAGAAATATTTAATTTCTCATAAAAGTTATGGGAAGGAGTTACAGCTCACAGTGGCTGGAGTGCACGTTGTTAATGGAATAAAACATTTAAAACAGTCATCGATCATAATACAAGTGTAAGTTTAGCCGTTGTCAGATTAAAGTGATCAGAGAGCTTCTGATGCAGTTTTATCTGGATTTCATTTCTTTTTTTATGGACCACTGACGTTAATTAAAGGAGGTTTTATTTCACTGCACAGCAGACAGTGACTTCACTTTTTTCTGTTCTGTTTTATTTGGGGTTTTTTTTTTATTTTATTTTTGTCTCTCGGTTTTGGTCACTGACTCAAGCTTTGGTCAGTTGCACATTTAAGCGTTCAGAAGTGGTTGAATAAAACAGACTTCTTGTCGCACTAACAGGAACATAAACAGCTGCTGTTTAGAAGTAATGCTCTAAAAGTTTGGGCTCCATTAGCAGGCTCCTTTGTCTGCTGACACACCAGTAAACTCCTGTCAGAGTAAGAGAAAAGACCACCACAAAGAAGTTTACATCATGTCGGTTCAGTGTTACACAGGTTAAAAAAAAAAAAAAAAAAGGGTTTTCCATGGCTGTTTTATTTTTCAAAAATATTTCGATGGGGGTAAGACCTCAAGAACAACAAAACATTTCCCTCAAACACAGTTTGGTCTTAATGCTCATATTTTTCCTTGAATAAACACAAATGCATCTGCATACATACAATTCAAAAAGTACATGTACATATCTTGTTTTGAACGGGTACATAATGATACACAGTTGCCCTTTGAAATGTGACAGTACACATCCATAGTTTGATCTTCAACACAGATTTCAAAGTTGTGCTATTGATCTCTGCCAGTGTTTCTTTTTCTCTTTTTTTCGTCTCAAACTAGCAGATTTTACAGGGGAAAAAAAAAAAAAACTTTGTATAACTATTCTCCTCTCAAAGAGCAAGCAATAACACTGAACAGTTCATTCATAAAGAGGGACGGAAAAAAGCACCAGAGGAACTGAAATCTTCTTCAGTCAAATGTCACCTCTTTTTCATTTTCATGTGAGCGAGAGCCAGCGTCCTGTGCTTTCTCTGTGCCAAGCTGTGTAAAGGCTCTCTCTGCTCTGAGTCCCTGGGTGAAACTGTCTCTGGAACAGGGCTCGTCACCGTTTCAGGATGAGACAGGTGTCTGTTAGATGCGTGGCGGCCTGTCACACGCAGCCGTTCTCCTGCCTGGGCTTGTGCACCACAGGGGTGTGTGGAGGGTAGAGGGAAGGAGCCAGTGTACACAGGAAACCAGCCAGCAACGTGAGGCCCAGTCCACCCCACGCGCAAAACATGGACCAGCCGTAACCATGACTGATGTCCTCTGGTATCCCGAACATGTAGCGGGGATAGCGGGACAGTTCAAAGTTGATCCCAGCCACACATGTGCAAAGGGAGATTATGCAGCATGTCCCTGCAGCAGAGAAGGAGAAAAAAAAAAAAAAACAAGTCAGGCACGACAACAGCCCATTTCCATCTCCTCTGATGCATCATTTCACCACCCTCTCATTAGCAAAGACCTTACTGCCCCTCTGTGGTGATTCAGGGTAGTGCTCTTTATGTAAAGTGCATCTTACCTCCCATGAGGAAGAGAAGTCCAGCGACATACTGCATCAGATCATGCTCCTTACAGCAGCCCAGCACGCCTATGATCCAGCCGAACAGGATGATGGATATGGCCATGCCTATGAAACTGGCGGTCATCCTCTGGAGGTCTGCAAAGCGCACGGAGAAGCGGGCTTTGTTGAAGTTTCTCGACATTAATTCATCAGATTATGAGGGGGGGAAAAAAAACAGGGGGCGAACTCACGGAGCGCGTGCCACTCATCCTGCCTTATTGTCTTCGTCAGATTGATTGGCAGGTTTCTGGGCAGCACTGATGATGAGTAGTAGTATTTTATTGGTGTGCAGCGCGGAACCAATCCTGTGGATGTAAACAACACAAAGAGGATGGCACATAAGCACCCAGATCAGATAAAGAGGATATCACAAGGCTCTCTGCTGCCACCCCTCACCCCCCCCTCCCAAAAAAAGAGCACCCAACCCCCTTCCACCACCACCCACCCACCCACCCATCCACCCACATCATTGTGGAGTAGCTTATTGTACGCATCTCGAGGCTTCTGTTACTACAGCTTGCCCTTTTGTGCTGGAAAATAACACGTCGACTGCGTTGTAACTGTACCCCGCGTTATTACTGCGTAGGCCTTGAGGGTCTGTGCGCAGCATCAGCACCTTGGATAGCGCATTCGTGCGCAAAGTATTTACAGACAGCGCCTCACACACCACAACAAAAAAAAAATGTGCAAAACAAACACATTATAGCGCAACCCATGATCCCCTGACTCCAAACCTTTAAAGATCAAATCTTCCGTCTCCAAGTCGTATCCCTCCCGGTGGCACTTTTTCCACAGTCCGGTGATGGTGGAGTTGTACTGCCGACTGCAGAGGGACTCCATGGCCGGAGCAGGAGGCAAGAAGTGCCGCTTGGCCCGCAGCAGCATTTCGCCGCTGACACTGGAGCCCCTCCTCTCCACATTTTTCTCCTTTGGCAACATGCGAAGTGGAAGGTTGTTGTTGGAGATGTAAATGTAGCCGGGGTCGTTTCTTTTGTTTGAGTAATTCTTGCAGCGTTCCCGGTGCCTCCTCGCGTCAGTCTCGTACCAGTTGTCTGTGCTGATCGCTACTGCTATCAGTCCCAAAGCGCAAAACGCCAAAAAGAGACCCGCCACGGTTAAAGTCCTCATAGCAGCCATGTTCCATGCGTATCTCGCCTCGGTACCGTGATAATTCCACGGGACAGCGGGACTCCGCTCCTGGCTGCTGCTGTCAGTATCTGAGGTGGGGAGGAAATTCGGCAGTACGTGGAAATCTGAGCTGCAGAAAAATCCCCAAAGCCCTCATTTCTTTGATTTGTCAACCACCGCCGAAAAGAGCCAAATTCCGAGGCGGAGGATAAATAAATTTGGGCCTCGATGAGCTATTTTGGTTGTCTCCTCTATGCCTCTGAACTCAGTCTAGCCTAGATACTGGTCAGTCCAACATTTCTTTCCAGTAGATGGAGACAGAGCAAATATTTGAAAGCACAACAAGCCCCAGGCCTGCACTGCACAGTGGATCATGATCTGAAGGAGAGGATGGCCAAAGTTTGATACTGAAGCAAGTTTCCTCCCTCAGGTTTTTATTTCCTGCATCACCTCAGCCGCTGTTGTCTGAAGTGTTCAGTTATGAAAGACAGACCATATTAAACCCACAGAGGGCCTCATTTTCTCTCTCTGGTGTGCACAAACAGTTTCATCACACCCAGCATATCGCCTCTGGTAACTTTCCATCCCACTGGGGCCAAACCTCTCAAAATACAGTGGAATGCTGTTTGGTTCATTGTGTAATTCAGGAGAAACCATGAGAAAAGGATACAAAAAGAGTCAAAAAGTGATTGTTATGCCACAAACATATGATATATATTAGTTTTTAGCTGATAACGTCTGATGTCTAGCAGGATTTATGGTCACGACAGATGTTTCTATATGCGTCTGACTTTCAGAGTTTACACTTTTTTGAGGGCGAAAATATGACAACGCAAACAAATTACAGGGACACAGAAGCTCCGGACATTTCAGTCAAAACATACTGGTTTCATTCTCTTGGTCAACACTTCCTCAAATTAAACCATAATGGCAAACTAAAAGAGGAACAAGCCTGGCTCCAAACTTCACTTTTGGTTTCTGCTCCTGTGTTCACCAACTCTTCAAAAAATTCCTACGTGAATAAATGTGAAAGGGGGTTTGTTGCGACTTACAGTAAGAAAACAAATAAATCTGCACAGCAAGCACAGGAGAGCCTGGTTTATTTATTTATTTATTTATTACTTAATTATGAAGAGTTCAATGAAGTAACAATGTTATAATATTTAGGTTTTATCTTGAGTTAGGAATGAATGCAGGATTAATGTTGCTGCAAGGTCACATCAGGGCAACACAGCAATTAATGAGGGGGGGAAGTTGAAGCATACAAAGGGATTCCATTGAATATGTGTTAATAATTGTAGATGGGTTGTGATTGCTTATATTCTGCTCTAAAAAAAAAAAAGGAATCATTGCTGCACTACATGCCTCTTAAATATGCAATAAAAGGCACGTCAATGTGATTGGTTCATACTGTAAATTACACCAGACCATCAGGAACTAGCTGATCACTTGAATTTGACGATTGGATGATATGAATGCAGGCTGTATCAGGTCCAGCTTATTTCTCGCTTTCAGTTCCCATTTGTCTGGTGAAGTCAGAGCTCGACGGCGTTGCGTGTTTCTCTGTGAAGCAATAAGAAAAAGTTAACATTTATCACAGGCTTCGAGAACCGAGATTCTCATGCTGCCTTGTTTACATGATGGATGGATATGTCATACCACCTGTAAGTGTTTACTGCTTTATTCTCTCAATTTTGACCTTTCACAAAACAGATGAGGGGACTGAGGAGAGTGTTCTGCTGTTTATTCTGCGTGTTTCTAAACAACACTTTTCCCTATGAACATGAGAAGAAGAGGGAGACTTACACTTTTGAGTTTTATGAGTGTATGTATGAACTTGGGACTTGTTTCCTCGTCTTTGTGTGATATTACAAGCAATAAAAATAGAGTAAAATAAATGAAAGTAATTCTAGTGGAACAACTGATGGTCATATTTGACAAAGAGACTTAAGCTCACTGTCTCTTTTCCTCTCCCCTCCAAAAGGCCTCAGAGGAAATCATTCCGAATGAACCTGAGGATTATCGACCACCTGCGGAGCTGTACCCCTACCTCACTAATGTGGGGGAGATTTATGAAGGTGAGAAGGCTGCATTTAAAGAGCATGAATCACTCCACGACAGAGTGCCTTACACTTTCTGCCGCTTTCAGACCACAGATGGACCTTTCACTCTGAGCGCCTCCAGCAAGCGGACTTCGACAGTTCTCCAGTGAATCACCTCACAGAGCTTCAGTCTGTGTCTCCTCAACAACTGACACAACCCTACCGCTACAGCGGCGAGCCTCTGGCCCTCCACCTGGACCCACCGCTCGGACCCCTCTCTGTGTCACCACAAGTGAGTTCATGTGCAGATATGCATGACGGTAACAGTGTGAAAAGACACGATCAGTATGTTCTGGTACAGCATGAATACACAGACGTAGCAAAGGAAAACCACCATCCTAATGGAGGAAAAAGCTCCTTAAATTTAATGCAAGGTCAGTTTTGAGTGCAATCTTGTTATTTCTTTGTAGCAGTAATGTTCTGCAGTGATGAAAAAGCTGTATTATGTGATTTCCCTGTGAGTGAAGGACAGAAGCTAAAGCATAAAGGGCACCAAAAAAAAAAAAAATAATAATAATAATTTTTTTCTACTTATCTTGATTTGCTACTAATTTAACAGCCTTTTCCACCTTTTAAGTGAAAATGGTGGCAAATTAAAACATTAACTAATGCTGCTACAAATGATTGTTCACAAATCAATGTTGATTAATCTGTCATTGAGTTTCTGAACGAATTGCCTCGTCCGTGAGGTGTCAAAAAATCATGAAAAATCATGACTAATTTATCCAGTTAGCAGTCTAAAACCCAAAGATATTCGGTTTACTATCATACAAGACAAAGAAAAAGAATATGAGAAAGAACATTCACAATTAAGGAGCTGGAACTGATTAACGTTGTTGATTAATATTCTGTCAATCGATTAATCAATTAATCAAGTTATTACGTCCACTCTACTGTTAATATACATACATGAGTGGACATGCCCGCTCCAAAACTGAATACTAGGTCAGAACAGAAAGGGCTCCTCACACTAAATCAATTGTTGTGACCATAATAACAGTACAATATACTTTCAGGAATTACCCTGAAGAAAACATCATGGATTTAGATGCTTTCAAATGTAAAATAATAATAATAATAATAACTTCATCTCTACAAATACAGTGCATGATGTGGACAGCCGGGGATATTTTCACTGAAATGTCGCTCACACCACGTGGTCCTGCTGAGCACTGAGTTCTATTTTGGCAGAGTTACTTCCTCTTCTAGAACAATGACAGGGTTTAAACCAAAATGTCAGGCCGTGATTCACTGCAAGTGAAAAACCACTGCTGCTCTATCACTCCTTTGTGTAAACTTGAATCATGACACACTTTAAAATTTCTCCTAAAGATCCCATATTACACCTCATCCCTGTGCTACCAGTACCAACCCTCTGCCTCACCTGGCCATTACTACTCAGAAGAGGAGCACAGAGAAATTAGTCCCCCGTTCGAGGTATCAGATGGGGAGGATGAATTTGAAGACCACTCCTCCTTCAGGAAAGACACTAGTGAGTATACCCAATAGCTGGGACTGATCAGATCCAGTATCAGTATCTGCACCAGATCAATCCACACACTGATCCAGATTTCAGCCTACTTTTAGTTTGCATATTTAATTGGGGCTTACGCATAATACCACCAACAACAATAATGATGAAAATAATGATATTTTTAAACAGAGCTTTGATATCAGTATCATCAGATATCCAAGTTCAGGTATTGGAATCGGATTGGGACTGAAAATAAGTGGATCAGTGCATCTCTGTTTCCAATGCAAATTTTCTTCTGACATTAAAAGCACTGAAAGTATGGAAAAAAAATGTATAACTGTCAGACAAAACTGCTTGAACAAGTGTCATATTTTCTAATCCAGACAATAAGAAGAAAATCCGCCTGTACCAGTTCCTCCTGGACTTGCTAAGAAAGGGTGACATGAGTGACAGTATCTGGTGGGTGGACCAGGACAAAGGCATCTTCCAGTTCTCCACAAAACACAAAGAAGTTCTGGCCAACCACTGGGGTACGCAGAAAGGAAACCGCAAAAAAATGACCTACCAAAAGATGGCTCGAGCTCTGAGGAACTATGGCAAAACTGGAGAGATTAAAAAGGTGAAGAAGAAGCTGACCTACCAGTTCAGTGAGGCAGTGCTGAGGAGCCTCTACTTGCGTCAGTATCCTCACTGATGAGGAAGCAAAAGCCATCTTTCATTACGCTGAAATCACTAAACTAGCCAAGATTGTGTTTTGCCTGTTTGCAATTTTAGTTAGTTTTTCTACCAAGTTTTCTTGCGTATTTATTTGTGATGTACAACCTCTGTGGCATTTGCTTTCTACATAAACTGCTTCATCCCAGACTCAAATGAAGTTTGTGTGTTTGTGTACAAGGATTAAGGGATAATTAAACATCAGGGACATTTCTTTCTTTTTTTTCTTTTTTTTCTTTTTCCTTTGTCATGAGTGCGTAAATAAATATAATGTTCGACTGGTTTGTGAAATTACTCAAGTGAACTGAATCCAACGCTGGGAGGTACAGACAAGAGCCATGAAATGACAGATAGCTCCGGAGAAAAAAAAAAAAGAGAGAGAGAGAGAGAGAGAGAGAGAAAAGAGAGAGAAAGAGATGACCATTTGTCCATTTGTTTATTTAAAGAATATTTACAACATGTTTACAACTGTCAGATTGATCTACAGTTACCTTACTGAAGCATAGTTCCGCTTTGTCAGATGTTTCCAGCCGGACAGAGCGCATCCAGACGTTCACATTTACAGGCGATAAAAATATATTCTCGTTGAATGGGTTATTTAGATTTAGTAGAATACTTCAACAACATGTCTACGCTGAAATACTGATATGATATAACGTTACTTCAAGATATGCAACCGAGAAATTTCCTAACGGGCAATTGGGGCGATTAACCGAAGTACCACCCCAAGGAAAGCTTCCGCTGACGTCACTTTGAGCAGCCAATAAAAACCTATATGTTGTTTCGGTACAAAATTCAAACGCCGTCGAGGCGACAAACGGACAGGCACCTCGACAGCCGCTTTCACGTTAAGGAGGATTTTTGTTTTTTTTATAACTTTTAGCTGTTTGAGGCGGCAACATGAGAATAAGGTAAATAGCTTAAAACTTTTATTAATAGGAGTTTGAATTGTTTACGATAACGATGGTAGGCTATATTCAGTAAGCAAACTTAACAGCTAGCTACTTCCTGGTTGGCCTGTTGATTTTCGATAAAGCTAGCTTTACTGGGAGCTGATGCACACAGCGTTTGTCAAGTTTGGACGGAGAGGTCATCTCTGTATGCTGCAATGAGTAATTTTGAATGGTAATTATTTTTTCTGTTAATCTCAAGGCACTAATGTTATACGTGAGCTGGTGTTATTTAACGTTACGGCACAGCACCGCCAAGCTAATGTTAGCTAGTTCAGTGGATGAAAGGGTTGTGGCATTTAACGTTAGCTCCCAGCTACTATAAGAATGTGCTACCTGGCTTTAAATTACTCACTAACACTAACATTAATACCGGAATGGTTTAACTGGTAACAGGTGTCTAAACACCAGAAAACTGATCCACTCGAACCATTGTTTTTAAACCAGTGAAGTCCACGCCGCAGAGTCTGTTGCCTACCTCAACAGAGCACTCGTCAGGCTACAGGATATTTGGGAAGAAATCGGGATTCCAGAGGAACAGCGTCTGCAAAGAACCAACGATGTCCACAAGCACATTCAAGTGAGTCCCACATCAATTTTAAATTAAGTTTGGTTGTTGCCCTTACGGAGCTAACAAAGTTATTTCCCGTGTCCTGCAGGGTTTGCTGGACCTAATGATTTCTGAAGAAGAGGATCTTAAGAAGAGATTAATGAACAGCATAAAGTCCTGTCTTATGGAACTTAATACCTTGTGCAGTGAACTTCAGCTACCCCCCTTTGAGGTACAGTGTCTTTTAGGAATATGTGATTGTTTTCTTAAACAGGTCTAGGAAAGTTGCGGACATGTTTTGACTAACTTTCTGCATTTCTGTAAAGGAGGAGGAAGGTTGCACCATGTTGCAGATGGAGAAGAATACTCGCACACGTCTACTGGCGATGAAGGAGCACAAGAAGCAAAGAATGCAAGAGCTTAAGGACCTCATTGGCAAAGACCGTGAGCTGTGTGATATTATGTGCACTACCCCATTTTGCATTGACCAGGACTCCATCCCATCACTGCAGCAACTGGACACATATCGCACCTACCTGAATGATTTGACCAAAGAGAAGGTGTTGCTGACGTTCTGCTTTTTTTTAAGAATACCTACTTGGACTTTCTTATTAGGGTTGTAACGTGTGTTGCCTTTTTTTTAGGAACGTCGTCATGATGAATTTGTGAGCATCAAGAGGGACATCATCGTGTGTATGGATGATCTGGAGCAGCAAGCAGAGACCACTTTTGAGGTGGATGTGATGTGTGAGGACGAAGAGGCATTTTGTCTGTCGGACGACAACATTGCTGCTGTTAAAGCACTCCTTGTTCAGGTGACTTTGCAATATTTGCATCAGTTTGATTGGTAACAGGTGATAATATCATGATTGGGTATGAAAGGGGCATCCTGGAAAGGCTCAGTCGTTCACAAGTGAGGATTGAGCGAGGTTCACCACTTTGAACACATGATTGTTTAAAGGAGATTACTACATGAGCTCAGAAACACTGTGTAAAACTGTTGTCCATTCTGTCATTGTGTTTGTATTTACATTTACATTTTACATAGCATCCCAACTTTTTGGAATTGGGGTTGTATGTCATTAGAATGGTTGTATGATTTTTATGCCTCTTTTCAGTTAAAGGACCGCAAGGCTGAGAATGAGGCCCGTTGTTCAGCTTACCGCACTAAGATCCAGGAGCTGTGGGAAAGACTTCAGATTCCCCAAGAAGAGAGGGAGCTTCTCTCTGAGGACATGGTCAAATCAAAGAAGAAGAACATCGAGGCAGTAAGAAATCTACCCTGTTGTTATTTACATGAATGATAAGTGATTTCAGACAATGCAGTAGTGTGTTGGTGCTTCAATCACCTGTAACACAAGTTTTAATGTGCATTCTGTCTTTCCAGCTCAGGGCAGAGGTCCAGCGTCTCGAGATGCTGAAAATGCAGAGCATGAAGAGTGTCATCGAGGCGATCAGAGCAGAGATTGCCCTTTTGTGGGAGAGCTGCTTCTACAGCCAAGAACAGCAGCAAGCTTTTGCTCCATATCATGCTGGTGAATAACTTTGTATAATGACAAAGCCCTTACACTGAATATATGCGGTAGATCATCATGGCGGTAGTGTGGTTCTCAGTGCATGTCTTTTTTTCCACAGATGATTTCACCGAAGAGCTTCTCAACCTGCACGAGGCTGAGGTCAGCATCCTGAAGAAGTACTATGAGGACCACAGAGAACTATTTGAGGGCGTCACAAAATGGCACGAGAACTGGACTTTGTACCTGGAACTTGACGTAAGTACCATCCTCATGAATTTAGTGGGGAAGCATTTAAAACAGGCGTCCTCTCTTGGTGTGGTAATGTGTGTGTGGATGTATGTACTTTCCATCTCAGAAAAAAGCGAATGACCCCTCGAGGTTCAACAACAGAGGCGGGAACCTTCTGAAAGAAGAGAAACAGAGAACTGACCTGCAGAAAAGTTTGCCCAAGGTGAGGAAATGTTTCAAAGGGCTGATTATTGACATGAGCTCTGTGTTGAATAAATATAAAAACAAATGACCTCCCGTGAACCATATATGAGAAGAGAAGAAACAGCTGAGAGCTAATCTGTGTATTACCAGGTTTGGCCAACAGGTGGTGATAGACATTAATTATCTTAGTCTTCAGTTCCTGTGCAAGCGAATGTTGAGTACCAGATTTTGACATGGGAAGGACATTTTACAGATTGGACTGTTAAGAAGTGATATTAAATTAGAAGGCAACAAGGTAAAGTTAGTGCTTTCCATTTGTTTCAGCTGGAAAAGAGTCTGAAGGCCCAAATTGATGTTTGGGAGGAGGAGCATGGCAAGGAATTCCAGGTCAATGGACAGAAATTTCTTGAGTATGTGCAGCAGCAGTGGGAGAATCACCACAATGAAAAGGAGAAGGAGAAACTGGACAGGGTATGTTATTCATCCTAAATGTCCCTGTCACATTATTTCACATGTATTAGTCTACCCACTGACTTTGGAAACATCATGCAGTTATTGAGCTTTTAGAGTATCTTGGCTTTTTTCCAGCGGATTTCCTTGAATTTTAAGTATAATTAGACTGAAATACAAAAAAATAAATGTCTAATAATTTAAATATGAAGACGTATTTAAAATATGAGAAAAGATTGCTGAAATATGACTCTTGTCTTTTTGACCACTCCAAGCAATTTTGTTTTTGATTTTGAAATAGCAACTGAAAAAGACCAAACAGACACAGGAGGACATGTTATATGGAACTTCAATGAGGACACCATCCAAAAGGCGGCTAGCAACGACCCCCACACTCGGAAAAATTAGAAAGGTGAGATGGTGCGGCGGTCTTGTGCCGTTATACTAACTGGTTGTATGTGGTGAGTGAATAGAGTCACAGGTTGACCTGTGTTTTTCCTCTGTCCGCTCAGCTCAACGGCTCCTCCACCATCTCCACTCCAACAAGTTTCCTTAGTTCAGGTCTCAGTGGATCCAAGTGCCAGTCCTCCATCCAGAAAGCACCTCTGTCTGCCAGCAAGGTAAGCTCCCTGTCATCCCTCTGCCTCATCTCACTGACAGATTTCAGCTTGAGGGTTACAGTGTTTAACCTTATATCTGACTCTCTTGTTCTGAGTCCAGTCTTAATGGTCATGGGGGGAGGAAATGTGCAATATTGTCCCCATAGTTGTTTAACTTGCAAAAAAAACCAAAAAAAAAAAAAACCACATGATCACTGTAGTTGGTTTTGTTGTAGGGTCTTGGCCTGCGAACCCCTGGACATGGAAAGACTCCCCGTGCACTAGACCGAAACAAGGAAAACATCTCCCATCTTAATAGAAACACTCCGAGTGGCACACTAAGGTCTCAGGATACTCAAGATCACACCTTCACCTTTAGCTCTTTTGCTGGCTCCTATTCGGACTTTGCGGTAAATGCGGTTTTTATATCTGTTTTCCCAACTACAAAAAGTCCACAAGTAGGTCTAGGTCTGGGTAAGTCTGCAGGATTATAGTTAACCCAGTGAATTTATAGATTATCATGTAAAATGCCATTTGTCACGACTGTTGAGCTAAAGCAGAATTTCTGTTGAACATTTGTTTGACCTGGACTTGGACGCCCTTGAAATTATAAAATCTGAGGGAAGATTCTCCTTTTTCAAAATGTCTTCTTTGTTGCTGTAGACACTATATATTTTTCTATTTTGCAGACAAAAGTTCTGAAAAGATCAGCCAGTAAAATGACAAAAAGGACTGCTAGCATGCCAACAACCTGATCAAAAAGCTTTGAACCAACCCAAACATGCTTGGCTTTGTTGGCTGTGCAGTAACAATTTAGCTAATTATAAAAGTGAGCAACTAAAAAGCAACCATGCATACTTCTGCCAAGACTGCATGCGGTTTTATTTTGATGATTAAACATTTTTCGACACTGATTATCTGCATCAGGACACACAGCATGAACACACATAGCAGATTCTTTTTATTCCTTAGTGCAGTGATCATGAGAAAATAGTGAAAAAGTTCTAATACTCTACTGTAAATCTTGACATAATTAAGACTCAATCGCTCTGCGTCACAGTTTAACATTTCACTACATTACGGTGAAGTCTGCACATTTTCCCAAAATGAATATATACATTAGTATTTAATATCACCACGTCACAAAGCTGACATGTTCAGTTCACACATGGACTTGTATCTTCAGTCACTTGACTTTCACATTTTGCCGCATTAAATACAATCAAAGATACTGACGGTTAACTTTGACTTCTCTTTGCAGAGAGACCTCTCGAAGGCGTCTAAATCGAACGTGAAGTCAGGACTGCTGAACTCCACCGTCAGTAATCAGTGATGAGTCAAAACAGCCGGAAGTCATCCAGCTTGGCGGTAGCTTGGTGTAGTTTTGGTATAGTGGACAAGCAGGAAATCTAATGTCAACTTCCTCTAAAACTGTAAATATTTTAATCTGTGTCTCCATCTATCCTGTTTTCACAAGGCTTTCTTTCAGGGTTTTGTCTGCTGTGTATATAATGTGGCAGGTTAATGATATTTGTACCAAGGCTGTTGTGGCTTTTTCTCTGACGTTTTTCGTTATGGTTACAGCCTTTTTAAGCCAGACGTTATTTGCCATATCTAGAGCACTACAGTACTGTAGCAGTGCACCCTCAGCTGAATTTGTGCTTCAGAAATTGAATATTTTGAGTGCTTTTTTTAAAATCAAGCTGTAAATAAACACGTTCATAAAACGTTCATAAGTGTACCTCCTTTTTTTTTTTTTTCCCCAATTATACCTGACTGTTTTCATTCTAGCTCCTATGGTTGAGTTGCCCCGCTCTTATGTTAACTAAGTCAGAAGGCCGTATTCATTAAGTATTCAGTTTCCCTACGCAGACTGAAAATGGGAAGATGTTCTGTTTAAGCCATGCGTGTCATGAGTTCTTCGAGAGCCCTCTCGCGGTGATTTTCATGAACGAGCAGCACTTCTTTGATTGCACTTTGCTGGAAGCCCATTTCATTAAACTGAGTCAGAAGGCGCAGGAACTCGGCAGCCTGAAACAGAATTTATCTAAAGTCAGTAATTATACACATTTGGTTAAGATGAGACATGGCTGTGGTGTTTCTCTTTTTTTTCCCCTTTAAAAAATAATGGAAAATCACCTTGCTCTCGCAGTTCTGAAACATCTCCAAGGCCTCCTCCACCTGTGCTTCATCATAACCCAGCTCACACAGATGGTCACTGGCCTTCAGGTATTTAAGGATCTGTCAATAACAGGACAAAATGGATTAAAATAATTACAAGAATGACATGCTGGGTTTTGATAAAGCATAAATAACAGATTTCTGATTAAAGACATGCATTCATACCATCAAGTATGTTAATGGAGTTTTTAATTGATTATGCTTAAATATGAGTGTTTGACAGATCACTAACAAGTCTGGATGTGAGTGAGGACCCGTTCTGTTGGTGTATGTTCTCTGTCAGCTTGTTTTGTCTTTTTAGCCAGTGATCAGGAAGGACTCCTCCCGCTGACTGTTTGACTGGAAGCATTTATTAAAATTACAATAATATTAAATTCAGGTTTGTTGGCTTATTGTAACGTGTGAGTTTTCATTTTTACTACTAAGCCTGTAGTTACTGAAGGCAACTCAAACATATTTATACATTATCAGGGTTTATAGAGGCATTAAATCCAGTGTGTTACCCACCTTGTCCGGGCTGCGGTAGCCTGTCTTCTGCAGAGCCAGAATAGCTGTGCGTAAAGGGTATCCCCTCTCTGTGATGGTTTCGAGTAGCTCCCTCTCTTCCTGGCTGAGTGCTGACAACAACTCTGCTGCTGAGTCAAAGAAAACCCCACAAGGGCCGCCAGTCCTCATTACCTGATGACGAGGGGAGAACAGACAACAGTTATGAAGAAGAAATAAGCCAAAAAAAAAAAAAAACATGGTTTGATCTACTTTCTTCTCTGAGACACTGACAGAAAAAAAAACAACCTTCTGTCTGCGGTTTTTGATGACAGGTCCTGCAGAGGAGGGCCGTTGCTGCTGCAGCCTGCATGGAGGGGGACCAGCAGGTGGTGTGTTTTGGGACAACTTTCTACTGACGGCGCCCAGTGAACGCTGCCTCTTCTTGCTGTTCTTCTGACCTAAGAGGCGGGGGCTAGCCTGCTGTGCCCGGTGCTCCTCCAGTGCTCGCACAGGTTGTCTGCAGTCGTGGAGAGAAGGTAAAGACCCTCTGTGGCCCCTAAGGCTCCGGGGTGAGTCAGGCTTACAGTGGTGCGTGGCGGGGCCGAGGTGCATGTCTTTGACCCTGGAGACTGGGTCTTTGGGCGCGGTGCTCCGGGGCCTCTCTCTGCACTTGATGGGCCGACGTGCATCCTCAGTGGAGGAGCTTTCTGTATCCTCATTGTAACCGTCTTCATCCTCGGAGTCCGAGATGAGGAACTTGACAGTGCGATGGTGCAGCCAGCGAGTGTCTGCAGAGTTCAGGCTGTGACTGCGGGGCCGAGGGCTCGGGGCCCACGCGTCGCTGCTCCTGCTCCTGGTCCTGCGGCTCCCCTGAGGGCTGCTGAACATCATCCAGTAGGGGGGGCAGGACGGGGCCTGACGGACTGGGGGCTGCCCAGTTAAAATCCATTTCTCCAGGATGAATTCATACTGCAGGTAAAAATAAAATAAAATATATCAGCAGCAGAACTTTTACATAGCAGACATTTTGACTGAGAAGGAAAAGCATGATTTGAATAACATCAACAAAAAATCTTGATCATTTTTAATTAAAACGTCCAAATAATCAATTGGATACACAAGGATATACAGTTTTTTTTCCTTCTGGGATCCGACACAGTTAAATAGTCGAGACTTGAACAGAAATGCACAAGAAAGAAGCTGTAAGATCGAAAAGACCATGTCTAATGAAGCGATCCCAGAAAGACATCCGAGCTGATTTCAGTAATATTCAATGTATGACCTCGGTGTCTTGTAGTATCTGATGTTTGTCTGGTACAGCGACGTCTGGAGCCGTCACAGGCTGCACCTCCTCCTCCAGTGGTCCCAGCAGGGTCTGAAACGGGACATCCTCCAGAGTGTTCATCTTCACCAACAAATACCTGCATCAGAAGAATGGCGGAGTCACTCAGTGGTAAGTAAGAGAAACAAACCTTTATTACACTCTTATCAGTACCTACTCACTGTGATCAGGTGTTCTGAGGCCCGCAGCTCCGTGAAGCACCGGCAGGTGTTTGGAGTGAACACACAGACATCATCATATGTGATAAACCTCTTCATCACTAAGCCTCTGACATCATCTGTTTACCAATAATACCTCAGACACCTGATGTACCCACAGAGGTACAGTACAAAGTACAAAGAGTATTCAAAGATATACATGTAAATATATACCAGAATAATACTAAAACTATTCAGAAATAGCATTAATAATCTCAAAATTT
Organism: Chaetodon auriga; assembly: GCF_051107435.1. Classification (NCBI taxonomy): domain Eukaryota; kingdom Metazoa; phylum Chordata; class Actinopteri; order Chaetodontiformes; family Chaetodontidae; genus Chaetodon; species Chaetodon auriga. The sequence goes on along the minus strand of NC_135079.1, from coordinate 10,430,521 downwards.
GTAAGTATTTTCTGTTTTACTGTTAATACATTAACAATCTAAGGTGTTTCATCTTTCCTCAATCTTTTGTCACTTTTTAGTCGGCTGTAGCTTTTTTTTTTTTTTTAATGTATATTTAAAGGCACACTTCAGCCCATGTGTCTTTCAGTGTGGGCTTGAAGGGGGGATCAGGGAAATGCTGAGGTATTTGGAAACAAGACAGGCATGATACTTTCCAGAGATTAGCAGATTACATAAAGGTGACAGTGGAACAGTGTGGTTATCTATTGCATCCGTTTCCTGATTAACTGATTTGCTCTGTGCCCAGAGCTTCTGAGAAACACTTCACCACCTTGACCGTGGTGACCAAATTCATCTGAAGTGTACGCTCGGACGACCTGAAGGCCGGACACGACAGGTGAAAACGTGATTTTTTCATGCACTTTTTTTCTACTTCTTCTTTCAGACAAGCGAAAAGTAAAAATCCAAAATATACATTTAGGTATTTATTCTAGTTCTGATCTCTGTTCTGGAAATATACTTAAAAATTGCTATTAGATAATGCCTAATTTGCATAATTAAACATACAATTTCATAGAACTTGTAATAAAAAAAAGTAACTGTCTTAAAATAAGTAATCAGTTGTGGAAGTTTCATGATGTTTTCCTCATCATCTGTCCTGTAGTGTCTTATGTTGGTCTAGAATCTGTGGAATTTTAAAGATTTCTAAAGTGAGTTTTTCCCCATACTAAAACTGAAACCTTTACCCTGTTCACCTTTAGTGTCTTGCCATAAGTAAAGTAAAGGACAACTTCAGTACAGAGATATACATTTTATTTATATATTTTAAACAATCACAATAAATTTCAGATTCACAAACTCGGGTGGTTTACAGGTTCTGTAACAGACCTCTGAAAAGAGAGAAAAGCCTAAAAGAAAGGGCAACTTAAAGCAGAGAGGAGAACAGATCTAGTTTAATTTCATTTTATAGCACAAACAGCATCTTAAAGAGTACAGCAGCGTGGTTCAGTTCAGTCACAGAGCGTTTTAGGTGGAGGCTTGAAAACATGTGTACTGAGGTACCATTAAGTAACGGGATATTACATCACTAAAGGTGAGTTTCACACGCTGGAGTACACACAAAGAAAATTAAAAATACCTGCGCTGTTCTGAGGGGGGTCTGACAAAGCAGGTTTAGAGCTGCCTCCTAACTGTGACAGAGACAATCTGTCTGATAATGATGTCAATATGGGCACTGACGCCTGAACAAGAGGTTTAAAAGTATCATTCAGTCATGTTTCTTAGAGGTTAGCTACTCCAAAATAAAACCTGCCTTGCTAACCTGTTAATTCTGCTTTGACAGACAGCCCTCTGATCCAGTCCAGAGACGCAGAGGTCTGGAAGTAAACGCATATACATTCCCTAAAGAGTGGGCTAGAGGAGGAAGCAAAACACTGAAAAATAACCATTCTGGCTGTTTAAGCAGGTCATCATTTTTCACCTGCTTTGTTTAGTGTGCTGGTGCGTTATACGTCACAATGTGTTCTCCTAATTACAGGTTATGTTATACAAACTGCTTACAAATGCTACCAAAGCAGTGTAGCTCGACATTTACAGCCCGATTTTACTGTGAACACCATTGTCACAATGGTGGTAAAGAAGAAAACATCATAATATTGATGTGCTCATGGAATATCATGCCCTTATGATTTAAGGCATTACTTGACATGGTAACATTGCATCTACACTTTCTCAGCACCCCACATTTTCAAGTGTACAGTATGATCCCAGAACTTCCATTTGCTTCCCTTGCCATGACAGCCCATCACCACAAAATGCAAAAACAATTTAGCTAGCTACAAATCCTTTCATGAATAAAATTGCATTATCTTTATATAGATAAAATGTTAACAATCCCCAGAGATTGAAATATTTGATGAAGGTCCACTCTGTGAGCGCACCGCTAGAGAATTACTGTCTGATGCACGGGACCAACGGTTGTTACACTCTCTTGACTTGTTCATGATGAAAACACTCCTCAGTGAGAGCCAGCAGCTTTCTTTACCTCTAAGTCAACGTCCACAGCTTGTTTGTCAGGGGCTATCATAAAACCCAGAGTTGGTATCCAAAGGTTCATGGTAATCTAATGATTTCAGAGACCGTCTTTAGATGAATTGAGCGACACGGTTCAGTTGTTTGCGGCGTCCGCCTGTCGAGGCCAGTTCTCCTCCTCAATGCCTGAGTCGTACTCCTCCTCCGCAGACTCCTTGGCTGGAGCTCTGAAATTCAAATGGAAACTCCAGTTCAGGTTTCAAACCAACCCAACATTTGGAGACTCGGTGTGCTGGGCTTCAGGAATCTGATCTCTAACTTGACACACACTTAGCCCTGTCCTGTGAGCAGAGACGACTGACCTGACATATCTGGGTTGTGATTTTCCTTGGACAACATCTTTGTCCAGCTCAACAGCCATGATGTCAGAGTGTGGCACCTCAAACATGGGCTCCAGAAGGAGCTTTTCCTATAAAAAGAAAAAAAAAGAGGACAAGTTTAGTTATTGCGTAACATCAAATAACAAGTTTCACACACTTGGCAAACATCACATACCATAATGGATCTGAGCCCACGAGCTCCAGTTTTCCTCTCCAGAGCCATCCTGGCTATGGCCCTCAAGGCATCCTGGTTCACATTGAGTTCACACTGAAACAAAAACACGGCAGATTTACTTCAATTCTAAATATCCAGTCATCCAAGGAGGACAGTACGAGTAGTGGGTCCATGAGTGTGACGTCTCATGAGAGGCTAAAAACACCACACAGTGGTTTTCTAATACTTTTCACAGGTGTAACTATTTTATCTTTTGTTGTAGTAATCTCAAGGTAAACAGAGATAAGGAGTTCACTTTAAGAAACAATCTAACAGGAATGTGGACTCGCAGGTGGATATATGACAACTGCACCAGGCTTGACTTTTGCCCCACTGTTGCCTGTACTTTACAACCCGCTACATCAGAGTCCTTACTTTGTCCATGCTGAACAGAGCCTGGTACTGGGGCACAACAGCATTGCGTGGCTCAGTCAAGATTCGGACAAGCGTGTCTTCATCCAAGCTGTGCAGAGGAACGACCACAGGCAGACGGCCAACAAACTCTGGGATCATTCCAAACTCGATGAGGTCCCTGGCCTCGACGTGCCTCAGCAGTCGGTCCTTCTCCTCTATTTCCGCCACTGTGTCCGTCTCACCGCTGGTGTTGGCCAAGTCTGCGGCAGCCGCAGCACGGCGCCCTTTCCCCAGGTTGGAGGGAGTTCCAAAACCCAAATACTGAAGAGCCACGAAACAGGAGGATCAAGTTAGAGGCGGGGATGACGGCAAACAGGAATCTTGGCTGAGTGTGTGCTGACAGTCGGTACATATGATATATGAGCTGTGTTAAATTTACCTTTTCGTTCTTTCTTCTGCTTATGATTCTGTCAAGTCCGTTGAAGGCACCAGATGCAACAAACAGAATGTTTGTTGTGTCGACCTGCACCGTTTCTCCTCTCAGCTTCCTTGAGTTTTTCTCCGGAACGTTGACAATCGTGCCCTCCAAGAGTTTAAGCAACCCCTGACAGAGAGGAAAAGAAAACACCCAGGTCAGCCAGGACAGGACAAGGAAAACAAACAGGAAAGTAGTTACAGGAAATAAGTGAAATCTGCTGCTCTTTGTTTTGTTTGTTTTGTTTTTGTCACCACAGCACCACAAAATGCAATGCTGGCAGTTTCATTATGAGATTCATATCTATAAACAAACTGCATTTAAGTTTTCTTCAGGGTAACTCTAGGTGAATACTGACCTGCTGGACTCCCTCTCCTCCTACATCTCTCAGCTGATGGATTCCAGGCACACTGCCAATCTTATCCACCTCATCCAGAAACACAATACCTGCACACGAAACACAAGAACAGGGCCAAGGCAGTCTAAGTTTCACTTCTGGTAATTGCCTGAGACAGTCTGTGTGTGTACATACATGTCTACGATGTTTACTTTGGCTTACACTCTATGATATACCATTCACTTTTCCCTTGAGTGGCAGAGCAGTGGGAAGTCGCCTTCGTAGAAATTACACTGATGTTTATTTTTGTTAGGCCCAGTTTGATTTTTATCTAAACTTCTTCCTGCTTCCTTCCCCTTCCTGCTCGCACATTTACTTAGATCAAGCCAATAACACATTCTTTACCCATGCAAGGAATAAAAAATGGAAATGTGATATGACTATGCACATTTTAACAGGTTGTAACTAAATGACATAGTAACTGACATGAAAGTGTGCGGAATTTAATCTTCACATGGGTTAAGTTTCACTGCAACAAGCTTGTGATTGCATCGTTTATCTCATATCAAATCTGTAAACTGTTTATAGAACCGTGTGTAAATACACAACTTAAAACTAGAGTCAGTAACAACTTTTCATTTTTCCTTGGATTATATATTGGAAAGCAGACTGTAGTGAGGACCATTAAAGTGGCTCTATTAACAAAACATGACTACAGTTTCTAAATCATATAACTCTGACCCCTATCTGTGTAATCTGTCAGATCCCCTTTTTCTTTTTAATACTTCCTGGAAAACTAACAGTACATAGGTTTTAGTTGTAGTCAGCGGTACTGTGTGTGGCAGCACTCCTATCAGATGGGATCTGTCCATCTCTGAATGTTAATAGGGAAAAGAAATAGAGTATGATGAGTGAGAAGAGAGCAGACGTTTAGTGTGATATACCGTTGGTATCATTTTAACACGGGGAGCTTCACTGCTGTTCAGTGCAGTCCCTCTGCTCACCTTGCTGTGCTTTGTCCACTGAGTAGTTGGCATCTTGCAGCAGTTTGGCGATGACTGATTCAATGTCTTCTCCCACGTATCCAGCTTGAGTTAGTGTGGTACAATCACAAATTGCAAAGGGAACATCCAGACAACGTGCCAGTGTCTGTGCCAGCAATGTTTTTCCTGTGAAAAATTAGAGGAATCACCATCGGATTTACTTTGGCAAGAAAAATGGATATTTAGAAATAAGCGACATATTTGGCGGTCCAAGTCATAATGATCCCAGTGTCACTGAGCAATATTACGATTTACGGCAATGTTGAAACAACACTAACCTGAGCCAGTTGGACCTAGAAGTATGATGTTGCTCTTCTCCAGTTTAATGTCGGTGTGTGTGGAGTCCAGGACCTCGCCGCCCCTCCTCTCCTGAGGTGCCTGCTGACTCGCCTGCTGCTGCATGGACGCTCCCAGAGCATTTCCATGGGGACTGATCCCCGCAATCTGCAGCAGTTCTGCAACAACAAACAAAACCACAGGGTTGGCTTTGTGGCCCACGAGTACTGCGAGAACTTCTTTAGGATCTGTATTTCATAATAAAGACGCAACTGAACACTTTAAATTTAAACGAGCCATTCATTGATGGTGTATGTGTCAGGCTGTGCATAGTAACAGTATATATGTACAGGCTAAATATACATGGGCCCTACTGTGTGCCAGTGTGGAGCTGCTGAGTGATAAGAGCTGGTCTGAAAATAGAGGAAGTGCAGATGTGAATGTAGGTCACTAGGCTACTTTATCTCACTGTCTGGCCAGTCAAAGATTAACAAGCATCATTTTATTGCTTCAGTATCTGTAGCTTATTTGTACATGTGGGAAAACTGTGAAGAAACATGAAATGATCAGTCACTGCTAAAGAACTGGAGCTCAAATCCTCAAATAATATATCCTGTTGTCAATGAAGTGCTTAGAGGGACTTTGATTGTTTAGCATCTAATACTTTAGGTTGAGTATGACTATAAGAATTTTACTAAAAATATATATCTGAAAAGACAGAACACAGCTCTACGCTCTACGGAGCCACAGAGGTCTGTACATTTTGGCATTTGTGCAACTCGCGAAAATACAGACTATTTAAGCGACTTTTTAAAAGGGGCCCCTGAGAAAGATGACACTAAGGAGGACCGATCACTTACTTGTGAACCTGTACTCATCCTCTCGTCTTCTCATCTCTAGCTCTATAGGGAGGATGAAAGTACTCAAAATCAATATTATCATTTATCATTACCATTATGACATTATCAATACAGTCCAACAAAAATGGTTGTACAGCTGTGTGAGATAATCATTGAACAAATGCCAAATAATACAGATTATGATTCAAGATGAGTTAAAATTAAATAATGAATGATAACCTCTTATCAGTTATTTGTGTTGATTTGAGAGTGTAAATGGCTCTTGATTACGTAACATACTGTGTAAAATATATAAGATATTGCACCCTGAAGAAATCATTAAATCATTGCATCTCCTATACGTTGAACTTATCAGGATCTTAGAAACAGTGTTTCTAATGCAAAAATGGACAGAAGTTACACCCACAAGTAGCAGAAACAAGCAATATCTGTAGACAACATGATACTGACCACGAGGTGTTAGAGAGGGCTGTTTTTCCACCTCCACCTGCTGCCGACTCCCAGCAGGGATGTTGTTGTAGATGCGCTTGTAGTGATTGTACACTGCAACTGCTAACACCTTTTTTGCATAGGACTGGCCGACAACATACTTGTCGAGGTAAGCATATATCTGAAAACAAGAAGTCATTTATATTTCATTAAAGTTTAACAGACTGACTACTACCATAGAAAAAGCAACACTCATCACACAAAATCATTTAAAAACATATTTTGACAACTCTTGTTGACAACTCTTGTTGACAACAACGTTGCGGTTTCAGTTTCTCACCTTCTTTGGGGGAGGTGGAGGTTTCTGTGCAAATGCCAGCTTCACTGCCTCCGCAGCAGATTCTGGCTCTTTATTTAGCCCCTTCTTAGAGTCCGTTTCAGACAGAACCACGAAGAAGTGATGGCATTTCTCACATTTGACAAATCGTGTTGATGCTACAAAAGAGCACAAAACACATTAAATACTGAAACATTTCACAACACTGAAACACTTCACAATTTTCAAGGTTGCAGATCTTTAAGCTGACACTCAAACCAAAAATAACTGTTTAGTGTTAAAATGTTATGCTGCAAATGGAGAAACAACCAAAAATGGAATTAAAATTCCAAAGTTTAGTATTAAATTGTTATAGTTCAAAAACATTATAATGGCGTGGGAACACATGCTGCTTAGCTCTGGTACCCTTCTCTCTTTACAGTCCACTTCAATGTGTTCAATGCTAAAGGAGACTTTGTTACCATCAGATGACAACATGTTCCTGCTTCTGTTCATCACAGAGGTGAAATACAAACTTAAAATACTCACTGGACAACAGGAAACCAACACCTTAGTGTTTACTTGCAGGTCTTTACTTTGACATACTGTGCATGGAAATTACATATAGTGATTGTTTCTGGTGTCATACTTATGTCCTGGGTGGTTACAGTACTGTGTTTCAGTCCACCACCACAGTTTGCACCACAGAAAAATGTCTGTTACTTTATCCAGCCAATGCACAAATCATCTCCTCATTGTTTCTCCCGCTTCCTCCTCATCCATGTTGCATGACATTTGACAATGTTCACAACAATCTTCTAATAATGTCACTATTTTTTGTGAAAAATTAATACATTTACTCACATACAAAGGTCTCTACATGTGTGCAGGGATCTCCGCATTTGGGGCAGCGTAGCTGGCTTCCCCCCTTGCCTGACCCTCCAGAGCCAGATAGTCTCTTCCCCTCACTGATGCTTTTCTGTGTAAACACGACTGTATCAGTAAATGTAATATTACATTACTGCTGTCTCTTTCAAGAAGCAGTGTGTGACACTACCATGGAAGAGAAATGAGATTTATCCTCCAAGACATTACCTTTCCACTGTCACTTCCACTGTCCTTTGTTGTCCCATCTTTAGAGGCATAGCAGACAGCAGTTTCTGAGAACGACCTCACCCGAACCCAGGGAGGTAAATGAGTTTCCCGAGATCCATGACGACTCAGAGAAAACAACTGGATCCTGGAGCAGGAAAATCCTGAAACAATCGCAACGTCCCTTAAGATTCCTCACAATGTTGTCACCTATACAACCCATACTGAATAATAATTAGGAAACAAGCAAATACAAATTTCAGAACTGCTCCAATTTGTAATGTCACTAGAGCTGAAACGTGTATCTGAGTAATCCATTAATCAATTGGAAGAAAATTAATCAGCAAAATTTTTTTCACTCATTTCTGAAGCAAAAATACAAAACATTATCTGGTTCCAGCCTCTCCGGTGCCTATTTTTGCTGCCATATGTGATAGTAAACAAAACATCTTTGGGCTTTTGACTCGGTCAGCTAAAAAACAAACAAACGAAAACAAAAAAACACATTAAGATGAGAAACCTCTAAGAGAGTGATGCACATTTTATATAATTTTGTTACACTAAAAAAGACTAATCAATTTATCAGTTAGTTGAAGAAATAATCTACTACTTGACACTGTAAATAGTTGTAAATTGCAGCCCTACAGGTATCCCCAGTGGCAGTGACTTTAATTGGTTCAAAACACATCAGATTAGTCAAAAAAGCAACAGAATGTTACCACAGCTGCTAACAGTTGAACACACTGTTTATTATCAACAGCCACAGTTCTTAATCAGGGGCCTAAGGTCCATAGTATCCATATGTGCTGTAGCTATTGCACATTTAGTATCTGTCATTATGTATTTCTTCATTTTACAAGTGTGAAGGTCTCTAGCAGGCTGGGAGACGAAACCAGTTAGTTTAGCTCTCAGTAACACCAATTTGTGATATTAGTCATGCGTTTTTCATTGTGTTGTTGCTCTAAAAGCTGTCACAGCTGTACAACTCTATAAAAGGCTGTGTGATGCAACAACGTTAGCTTTGCTACAGTTACTAAACATTTCAAGGGACTTTGCCACCTGCTGCTGACATTACATGAATGTCATAACAAACAGCGATCTGGGTTATGTGGAGACCTACTTCACAGGCTGTAGCAAATAGCACAATGTCATGCAGCTTTGGCCAGCTGGCTGGGAGTGTGCTTGTCCTTTCTTACCTCTGTGGGCAGTGTTTAGGAACAACCTGGCAGCCGAAGTGCATGGACAGGACATAACTCTTCTTTTGGCTCACAATCCTGTAAATAAACATAAAGTTAACACGGTGTACCGAGGGAAGAGGGGGTGGCTAAATTAGCCGGCGGCTAACAGCCAGCAGCGGCCAACAGGAGAGGCCGGTTACATTTCATAACTTCAACGTCACAGTTAGCATTAGCAAAGCAGGTCATTTACTGGTGAAGGTGGTCGCCAATGTTGCTTAATACGGTATAAATTAATCTTTGTTAATCCACTTGAAATGTATTAATTGATTAGACTACCTTTACTACGGATACCTACCCCGTGCTATCTAGCGCTCGCAATCAATGACAAAATACACAATGTTACGCTAGCTAGCTGGGTTAAATAAACAGGTAACTGTTAGCTACTTAAGCTAGGCCCAAGCCAGAGCTGCCTAACGTTCCACTGCCAGTGGAAATGACAGGCAGCGTTGCACAGTGGTTAAGATGAGTGGTTGTATCCTGCTGTGTGGATACAAATTAGCTAACGGCTAACAACCAAACGCGCAAGCTAACGCGAGTAGCCAAATGCCTAGCTTACTTTTAACATTAACTTACACCAGCAAAAGGGGAGGCAACATGTAACCCGCTTCGAAGGTTTACTCACAGGGCACGATGAAATCAGTCGCGTCTTGACAGCCCTTCGAAAACAACAAAATTGCTAAGTCACTGCAGCTTTCGCTCTTTTGTTTTAGTTTGACAGGTCAGCGTGTCATACTAATGTCACAGTGCGTGTGGCATGAAGTGGCAAGCGTTGGCTTCGTTAGGCCGCTATTTCCCAGGTGGGACACGATCCAAAGTGATGTAACGCTTTGCTGTTATGAACTAGGTCGGTTAACCGCTAGCTAGGTAGCCTACCCCTTGGGTACAGTGGCTAGCAGATGTGATTAAATCAGTGTAAACGGTGTACGTAATATGGCGGCTGGCCGTGGGTCTATGCACACAAATCCATCCACATGTTTAGAGATCTACTAATCCACAGGAGGCGTTAACGGGATAACTGCTGGTGCATTCATGGTCCTACAAGGGTATGGTGACGTTGTGTTGCGTTTTGTGATCCTCGTAAATATGGGACACTGTCTCTATTCTAAGATTCCGGATCAAGGACGCAAAAAGGCATGATTCATTATTGTTTGAGTTGCTCATGGTGTAATGAAGTTATATAAATACATACAACACATCTTCTTTGCCGAAACCTGTCTTTTTGACTTTTCCTGGCAGTTTAAGGCCAAAAAAAAAAAAAAAAAGCCATGTTATCAGTCCAGTCAGAGAGGAAAAACCAGGTCTAGCACAACATTGGTTTCAAAGTAATTTAAGGAATTTTCTGTCCCCAAAGAGAAGTGTCAGTTCTGGTGTGTGAGCTCTAGCTCAAGAATACATCATAAGACACAGTATAAGAGGTTGGGTCCCTACTGATCACTACCACATCCTGCTGTCTGTGCATTTTTATATTGTGTCACCTCCAAGTTTCCATGAAGACAGGCTCTCAAGATTCAGTAAACTAATAATGCAGAACCTAGTTCATGTTATTTAAATTCTCTAACAATTTACCAAAAAACAATCGATAGACAGTGAAACCTGGGGCTTTTGAGCCCACTGGGAGTCTGTGGCCTCCAACACAGTTACCTGCTTTGCCCAGTTGGTAATCCAGCCTGGGTTTTTCTCCAGACAGTGGCTCTCTTATAAAGAAGGATGCTGTTGAACTTCCTCCTGCATCAAAATCGGGTTGCTGTTTCAAGAAATTCACATAAACCAACTGAGAGTTTAAAAAATCTTTAATTGCTCTTTTTACAAGGTTTGTGGTTGTTTTCCGTTCAGTTTGAGTTTGACTTTGCAGGTTTTCACACTGCTGTTGTCCCACATGTACAAAATCTTTTTGTTGGGATAATATGACAGCATAGCCAAGATGCCATTAGCTGGCCTTAAATCAAAACTTGCATCCTGAGGACTCTCATTCTTTAAATCAAAAGCATATGTAACTCTTCTGTCTTTGTCGTCCGTAAAGTATAGCATCCCACACACAATGAAAGCGTTTCCTGCTTTAGTCGTAGGGTAGTGAGTGTTAATGACTGACTCCACAGAGAATGTGTCAGGGCTAAGCTTGGCAACCATCGTACTGTCATCTGTATCTGCTGCAAAAATGACCCACAGTCCATTTTCATCCACAGCAAACTTGAAATAGGTCTTGGAGTTGCGGAAAAGATACTCCAGGTTTTTATATCTGCTGTTTGCCATGATCAGGGTGTTTGTTCTTCTCTTGGTGTTCAGGTCAAATCTGTAAAATATTGATCATGGATAAGTTAAGAAGGTGAGTATGTGAAAAGTCACATGACAGACAAAAAGAATGTTGGTAAGTTGATAAGTCAAGAACGAAGTCAGGTTTAACACTTACTTTATAAGTCTGTTTGTTCCTGCGTTGTGAAAGTACAGTGACTTCTTGTAAACAACGTGACCACAGCCCTGGTAGAACCTGAGGACGTCAATTGTTTTGTTGCTTTTATTCTGCAATGTTGAAATGTCCCTGTGCTCCGCCAAAAGTCGACCTGGGGGAAGAAATGTTTCTGCGTTGAATCTGCAGTGACTCTCAAATCTCCACGATGTATGGCAGACTTGTGGTTGCTGTAAACATCACCTGAAAAGTGCTCGGCCAGCCAGTATCGGCCGTCGTCCAGCTGGGATGCATCGGACATCCAGGCTCCAAACGTGCTTTGCATTTTGGTGGCTCTCTCTGAACATTTAATAGCTTTTATATTACACTCTAAACAAAGGAAGATATGTACTTCAGTTAGTGAATAAGTTATCAGATAGATGGATGGATAGATAGACAAAATGCTCTAACCAGCCCTTGTCCATATGTCACTGGTTGTCACATTGATCCTGTTGTTGGTCTGGAGTGGATATGAAGAGTCTAAACAAAAAAGGAAGAGGAACAACAAGGCTTATTCATATTTTCTTATGGTGAAATATAAATATATAGAGTGGATTTTTATTCTGTTTGTAGCCATAAAGAAAAAAGATGGTGATCACAGATGATTTTAAATCAATCCACTTGTAAAATAAATCTTTAAATCAGTGTTTTTAAAGATGGTGGATGGGCTTTGAGAGAAAAGAGAAATTTTAATAACTAAGTCTAAATGTGAATAAGTCAAATCTTAAACCAAATATGGTACACGAGACAGTGTCTTACCACTTTTCATGGGCGTATCTATAATGTTTCCACTGTTATTGAAGGCGTCTCTCTTTTGAGTCTGGTCTACAGAGAGCGAGGCTGTAAAATGAAAGGAAACATACACAGAAAAATACATATGGACAAAAGTATGTGTTTTTAGGCTGTATAAAGCCTACCTGTTAATGATTTAAGTGGTGCCTCTGTAGTATTTTCTCCTTTGGTATCGGTCAAGGTGTCGCGGCTGTTGTCTTGATGAGAGGATATTGGCTCTAGAAAATAAAAAGGTATTTGGTTTTCATAAAGCACAGTCTCATTACAGACTGATATTACGTTAATGGTACAGTATAATATTATCCTGAAAGAACTGTGGAATAATGTAAATGCTTGTTAACTAGATTTTAAATTTGTGCCATGACCAAAATGAACTGGTCAATACTGAAAGAAAGTTATTAACAGTATGAAGTTAAGACTAAATCTTAAACCTTAAAGATTAAATCTCAGTATCTCCTACCTGTAAATAAGTTAATTGGCGCCTCTGTAACGTCCTTTGTACTGGTTTCAATCCACGAGTCAGTTCTGCCTGGATGAGGCGACACTACCTCTGTGGAAAACAAACCAGAATCTGAACCATTTATTGTTGTCTTCATAACTAGATATCTAGATTTTATATTTGTGCCTTAACTTAAAGGTACGATGTGTAAGAACTGGCCACCTGCAAAGGTCACTCCAAACAAATAGGGGGCAGCATATCAGCAGGGTAACTGCTAACTGCTGCTCACGCTACTCATGTGAACTGGTCAATGTTGATACCAAATATGTTATATACAGCGTGTTATATTGTATTTTACCACTTTTCATGGGTGTATCATTGATGTTTCCACTGCCATTGAAGGCATCACTGGTTTGAATCTGGTCTGGAGAAAGTAGGACTGTAGAATGAAAGGAGACATTTATCCAACATTTACAAACACTAATGTCCTTTAATTAGGATACAAGAGACTTTTATGTATAATTCAAAACACACTTAATACCTGTTAGTACTTTAATTGGTGCCTCTGTAACATTCCCTGTCGTGGTTTCATTCACGGTGTCATGGCTGAACTCTGGGTGAAGTGAGACTGACTCGAGAAAATAAAAAAGCTCTTGGTTAAACATGTTATTTATATGACAGAAATGAGGTCTGACAGTCATGCCTTCCTACCAGTGTCTTCCAACAGTTGCTTATTAGACTCCACACTCGTGTCTAAAAGTGTCTTAGGGTCGGTAACATTCAATAGATTTCTGCTATAATCGGCTGGATGTGGTGTTGATGACTCTGGAAATAAAGATGACATATGATACAGATGTTAAATCTGATCAAAACTTGAACATCTCATCATAAAAATCATTAACTCGGATCATTAATTACCAGCTTTGGTCCATCTGTCTTTGCTAGTCAAATTGAGTTTGCTGTCATTCTGGGGTGAATACGAAGAGTCTAAAGAAAAAGTGACAAAAGAAGACAAATTCACATTTTGTCCTTATAAAAAAATGTAATAAATATAATATTTTTAGTAGATATATTGCAGTCCAAAGCTATTATAAAACCTTCAATATTCACTTAAACTGCAGCAAACTGTAATCATAGTCTAATACCTGTTTTAAGATACAGTGCATGAATGCTACTGAATATTTCTTGTTTGTAGCCAAAACAGCAGCTAAGAAATACTCATACAATAAATCATACCACTGCTAATCTATTTCATTGACCCTTAAAATAAATAAATCTTTAAATCAGCATATTGAGGGTGATGACAGCTTTGAGTTAAGGAAAAAAAAGGTTTCTCACCACTTTTCATGTGTGCATCCATGATGGTTCCACTGTTATTGAAGGTATCATTGTGTTGGTCTGCAGAAAGAAATTAAACATTATATCTAATGTTTTAAAGTAGTGGTCACTCACTTTACTCATAATACAAAACACAGCATCTCCCACCTGTTAATGAGTGAACTGGTCCATCTGTAACGCCGTCTGTGTTCGAGTCATTCCGGGCATCGTGGCTTAAGTCTTTATGAGATGATACCAACTCTAGAAAATAAAAGGCAGGCTGAGTTTAATTGTTTCATTTGGCCAAAATCAGTTTTTTCTGTACAGCCTCTTTTCAGCAGAACTCTACAGCTCCTGATCTGAGTAACTTTCCAGCAGAGAGGGAAAATAAGTGGTTGTAACCTGCAGAGAGGAGAGAAGCTGCAAACAGAGGAAAGTACATTTTTATTTTAGACAATTATTGTTTCCAGTAGTGGAAAGTACCTTTACTCAAGTACTGCACTTAAATACCATTTTGAGGTACTTGTATACTACATTTAAGGGGGACATATCGCACTTTTTACTACATGTCACCACATTTATTTGGCTGCTATAGTTACTGGTTACTTTTCAAATTAAGGTGTTATATAAATATACATATGTGGCTGCATTTCCTCTCTACACTTCATTTCAATAACTCTTCATATTATCAAACTTTTCACAAAAAAATACAATAATTAGAGAAAAAGCAAAGACGTGAAAACAGATTTGTGTATCAGAGCTTTGTTTTGTCTTGTTTACTCTCCCATATGAAGGAGTTAAAACTAGCTGCACAGTAAAATGCTGCTGACACACTGATGCATCACATATACAGATAATACAAATATTAATATATACTTGCTTGAGTTGAAACAGGTCATATTTTTATATTCATTTCTAGTATAAAGAAAGCCTATTGGATTAAAAACAGTACTGAAACTGTTTCTTACCAGATTGCTTATCTGTGTCTAGAAATTTCTCAGTAACATTAAAAACATCTCTGGCTTCATGAGCTGGATGTGGTGTTGGTGACGCTGTGGAAAGAAAGGTGAGATTTAAAAAGATGAGTAACAATTTGAACCTCAAAATCAAACATTAATCAAACCCCAAACGAGTCCCAGCACCTCCCACCTGTTAATGAGTGAACTGGTCCGTCTGTAACGCTCTCTGTGCTGGAGCCATTCAGGGCATCATGGCTGAAGTCTTTATGAAATGATACCGACTCTAGAAAATAAAAGGCAGGCTGAGTTTAACATGTTGTTTCATATCATAAAAATACAGTTTATTCTACACTGCCTGCACTCAGCAGAACATGACAAAACCTTCCATTACAAACAGTAGAAAGTACATTTTTGTATTGGATATTTACAGCTTCCAGAGGTGGAAAGTAACTAAGTACATGTACTCAAGTACTGCACTTAAAAGCCCGGTTTTGAGGTACTTGTATTTTAGTTTCTAATCGACTATATTAAAGAGGGACATGTTTTACTTTTATTTCACAGCTATAGTTTCTGGGTATTTTTTGTGTTTATATAAAAACATGTATAACACATATGGATGTACATCCCCTCTGGACTTCTCATATAGTACTTTTGATCATTTATGTACATTAAGCTTACAAAACTCCTGTATTTTGACCTGTGCATGATTGTGAATGCAGGACTTTAAGTTTTTTAACTTAAGTAAAGGATTTGAATACTTCTAGCACTGAATTTTAACATGAAACTCTTCTCTGTAAACTTGTACTGTGATTGCATGAATAAACATGATTTTATTTCCTTGTCCTCTTTAATGCACTTTAGATTTCAAATTAAAAAAAAAAAAAAAACATGCCAAAGGCAAATCTTCTGCAAACACGTTATAGCCCACATTTTGTCGGGTATTCACTCACTTTATGAGTTACCACCTACCTGTTAATAACCTGACTCACTTCATGAGTTAAAGCAGGTCATATTTTTCCACTCCTTTCCAACATTAAGAAAGCCTATGGGGTTGAAAGTGGTACTGAAACTGTTGCTTACCAGATTGCTTATCTGTGTCTTGAAGTTTCTCAGTAACATTAAAAACATCTCTGGCTTCATGAGCTGGATGTGGTGTTGGTGACGCTGTGGACAGAAAGGTGAGATTTAGATCTAATCAGTGTGTACAAACATTTCATGACTGAGTCCCAGCGTCTCCCACCTGTTAATGAGTGAACTGGCGCCTCTGTCACACTTCCTCTGCTGGTTTCAAGCCACGGGTCGTGTCTGTAGTCTGGAAGAGGTGACACCAACTCTGCAGAAAATAAAAAATAAAACAGAATTTAGATAACTTCTATTCTATTCTACTTCTACTGAAACAGGCAGCATGTGGTCATACAGTCTCTTTCCAAGCTAATACTAATAAGGTAGAAGACTGTTCTGAAATGAATAGCGATACCAAACACAGTGTTTACAATATTACAATATTTCTTACCATTTTCCATAGTAATAGTTAAGTTCTCTCTGCCACTGAAGGTGTCACCATCTTCAATGAGGTCTGGAAGAATCAGGCCTGAAGAATCACAGGAGACATTATGGAACATTTACACACACTAATGGTGTTTCGGGGCAGCATCTTTAATTCAAGACATATAACTGAAAACACAGTTAACACCTGGCAGTAATTTATTTGGCGCCTCTGTAACATTCCCTGTCTCGGTATCATTCATGGTTTCATGGCTGAACGCTGGATGAAGGGATACTGACTCTAGAAAAGAAGAGGAAAAGTACTGGATTAAACATGTGTTGTATATGATCAAATTGTTCTGACAATGACGTCTGCAGCTGCTTACCAGACTCCACACTTGCTTGTAGAAGTTTTTCAGAGTCAGTAACATTCAACACATCTGTGCTCTCATTGGCTGGATGTGGTGACGGTGATTCTGTGGAAATAAATTTCAATTTCTAAAGTGACTACTAAGTAAAGCTGTCAAATAACTGTCGTGAAGTAAAAGTATAAATCAGCATGAAACAAAATACTCTAACTAATGTACTTAGTTACATTCTAGCGCTAGTTATTCATCATCATATAAATGAGATAAAATTAAGGAGCAGTTTGAAGCTGTAAGTCACAGACAGTCTATAGTCTGAACCATTAACTCGTAAAAATGTTGTAAATTTCTTCCCACCAGTCCAGCTCATTGTGGAGCTGCTGACGTTTTCGGTGTCGGTGTCATTGAAGGCCTCACTGGTCAGAACAGGAGATGAATCTAAATATGAACAAGAGGAAAACCTGAAGGTTAACTTTTGTGATGTCTTGGAAAGGTGGCAGGACTTTGTAGTTTTGTGGTTGATGTGATTGGGGCCAGAGTTGCCATTGAGGGTACTGAGGTCGTGTCTGTATTTTTGGATGGGGATTTTGGGGGTTTACTCGGGGAGTTATCCTCCCATCCTGAGCCAACACACGGTGGATATTTTATAGGCTGATTTCAGTACGACTTTGAGGCCAATAAACAAATAAAGATTTCTGAACCAGAACTCCTGGCCACGAGGAGATGCCTCTGAAAAATCATTTACGTCTTCCTGCTGGGGAATGAAAGTTACGGAGAATTCAGCAGTTCACTCAAAAACACGTCACACAGCATGAACACGTCATGGTGAAAATGACTGTAGATGGTTCAACAGAGATGTTCTCACCCATCAGCACGACGGTTTGATGGATGTGATCTCTGACGGTCTTGTTTCTCATTTGATTACAATACCAAGCAGGACACGGTGGACCAGGAGGGCCAGGTGGGCCAGGTGGACCCCTCGGACCAGGAGGACCTAATAAACAACACTGCTGGTCAGTGACATAGACTCAACAACAGCAAGAACAGAGAAACAGGAAAGCACTAATGTAAGTTCTTGATATTTTTCAACATTGTACTGTGACTGTGACCTAAGCAGTGGTGGGAATCTGTTAAATGTAAACCATTCTAACAATTTAATACACAATAGATATTTGTAAAATCAGCTTTTTAGATGTAATCTTGACTAAAGTTTGGACACAGACTTTGTGAGATGTGATGTTTCCTCTCTCTTAATCACGGTATTCATATCAGGTTTAAAGATGCTGCCATGTCTCACCCTCAGTCAGAATGTCACTGTAGGTTTCGCCTTTCAGTCGGGGCGGTCCAGGGTCTCCTTTAGGTCCTGGTTCTCCTTTTTCACCAGGGGGCCCTAGTCAGTGACAGGGGTGGTCATTAGTTTAAACCGCAGAGCTGAAAATGGAAATCCAAGCTAAAAGCTGTGTGTTAACTGTAGCACTGTGAATCTGTCAGCAGATGAACTGACAGTCGTGTTAACTCTTTTCCTTCTGACTGAAATACAGCCGAGCTCGTCTGTGACGCCGTCCAGAGTCGCTGAAATGTTCCAGTGAATGAGTGAAACTCTGATTCATGTGTGAAAAGCCCAGCAAACATTTTCTGACTAAAGCAGCCCCTCATGCATTTCTAAAGTCGCAGCGATAGACAAAGCCTCTTGCAGACAGCGAGTGGGATTCTCATGTTGTGTAACAGCGGCTGAACAATGGAAGACTGTTTGAAACTTGTGACTGACTTCTGTCTCTGAGTTTGTCTGATCTGCTGCACGCTTCATCTCCGTTAGCCTGAAATGATAAATACCAGCCCGATTCCAGAGAGGTGGGGACGCTGTGTAAAACCTAAATAACACAGAGGGCAGTCATTTGCAAATGAACTGTGTTTACAGACAAAAGTTTTACAAACTGTTCATGTAGTAACATCCTTTAAAAATCTTGTGTTCACAAAGTGCTGAACCTCGCTCCATCCTTGCTTGTGAAGGACAGGTGTTTTTGGAGCATTCACACAACTTTCCCAGCTTTTTCTTGCTCCTGTCCCAACTTGTTTTAAACGTGTTGCTGCATCAACTCAGAACAGGAAGATATTTACAAAAACAATGAAG
This sequence comes from Chaetodon auriga, assembly GCF_051107435.1. Classification (NCBI taxonomy): domain Eukaryota; kingdom Metazoa; phylum Chordata; class Actinopteri; order Chaetodontiformes; family Chaetodontidae; genus Chaetodon; species Chaetodon auriga. The sequence goes on along the minus strand of NC_135079.1, from coordinate 10,411,545 downwards.
TTGATGAGGTAAAGCATTAAATATACTGTCTTTGTACTGTTTTCAATTGAGTATATGTCAGAAAGGAGGAGCAAATCATCACATTCAGTTTCACTGATGTTCTGCACAGCGCCCTAACATTTCTAAGACACAGCAGATCTCTCACCTCTTTTTCCTCGTCTCCCCTCTGGCCCCGGCGCGCCCTTCGCTCCCGGTGAACCAGCTCTACCGGGCAAACCTAACAGGCAAAAGATCTGTGACTGCAGCAACAGATTTGGCTTAGTTTAAGTAACTGATGCCGCTAATCAAAGTGCTTGTATTTACCTGGTGGTCCCGGTGGGCCTGGGAAAAAAATGAAAATATAGAATGTTTAACATAAATTAAATGCAGAGGAAACACCAGAAAGCATAAAAGCTAAAGTGCTGGAGTGGAGAGTATTCATGAAGCGCACCTGTTAAACAAATTCCTCTGGAGCTGTTGCACAGATCTACGAAGGCTTTGACCTGAAATAAAGAAAAATAGAAACAACACAGGAGGTGAAGTCACTGTTGATTGTTACCACACCTGGAACATCTGGAAGCTTTCCATAGTTACACACACACACCTTTGCTCTTCTTTTGAGACATCTTATCAAATATAACTGTGCCATTTCCTCTCAGGGTTTTAGAGAAGATTACACCTGTTTTAATTCCACATTAATCAGATTTTTAGAGAAGATGAGGTGATTCTCAGACAGTTGGCACAAAATTAAATTGTCAATGTGATTTTTAAGGCAGAAATTTGCTGATTCTGCCTTCTTAAATGTGAATGTTTGCTGCTTTTCAGTAATAAAACTTGACGTCATTTTGGTAAAATACATGTGTATCACTGGTAAATGTGTTTCCCTCTCTGTCAAATACCACAGCAGCGCCCTCTGAAGAAATGCCAGCTCCCAGTGGATGTGATTACAGTTGAGGGAGGAGCAGGCAACAGTCACGCTGCTCAAAGTGTTTATCCGGAAAGATCCAGTGGAAAACCAGACTTCTCCTTAAGCTCTGCAACAGACTCTTGGATTCTTTGCATTACAAAGACATGCTTCTTATCCCAGAGGGGAAAAAGGAGGAAATGTTTCTATTAAAGATGACAGCAAAGAGTTGTTGATCACTCCCCTGTTGCCACTCATAATAACGTAATGAGAAATCCATAAATCTCTCTCTTCATATATCATTTTTCAAACAGAAGTGCAGTAAACAGTCTGTAGTGTTGACAAATAAAAAGAGTCTGGCGTCTTACAGGAACCATGGAGTACGTCATCATCATCAGCATGTCCTTCTCGTCTTGGCTTTGTGTCGGTTGCTCCTGGTCTCTTCTGCTGCGGTGGAGCTTCTTCAGCTCTCCGGCCTCTGCAGGGTCCGCGGGCAGGATCCCTTCCTGCAGCCTGCACCTCTGTGACAGCTCCTGCACCTGGCCGTCCAACCTGAGCAGCTCGTCCGTCAGCTCTCTCTGCCGAACCAGCAGGAACACCAGAGGCGCCGAGCCGAGGAGCAGCAGCGCACACGTGCCCGCCAGCAGCACTTTCCACGCGAGGAAAACCCCACTCCTCTCCTTCATGTCTGTGCCCTGCTTCCTGGTCCTTCACTGCAGAAGTGATCCGGGCTCTGAGATCCACAAGCATATGCAGCACATATCTGAACACCTGCCAGCAGATGGGACGTCAGAGGGGAAGTACGCTGCAAGCTGCTGTAGAGGAATAAACATGTCAAAATCTGTCTGTAAGTGCAGGGGGAACCATGTGATGCATTGCGCAACAACAAGCATCTGGGAAACAGTTAAAATCTAATAGGCCATACTTGATTTAGAGGAAGCTAATTGTCATATTTCCAGAATGACACATCGTGCAGACAGTGTATTCCTTCTCATCACTCTGGTGCTCTTTCTCTCAATATTGTCCCCAGTCCGTCCTACACAAAATTACATGGAAGTGGAATAAATAAGTTGGGAACAAGGGGAACATTCTCTGGATCCACAAAAGAGCTTTCAGAGCGCTTTCAGTAAAAGACTGTGGGTGTGTGGATGTGTGTGTGTGTGTGTGTGTGTGTGTGTGTGTGTGTGTGTGTGCGTGCTAAAATGTCCTATTAATAAATGTGTTTTCATGTTTTTCATCTATCGCATTACGCCTTCCCAAACAGAGAATAACGGTGACATATTATTTCTCCACTTGTGTTGGTGTACAGGTGACATTAAAGTTTCCCCATTTACCAGAAAAGTCCCATTGATCTGTTCTATTAGTCGCTGCTACAATGAGAAAAGCAAGTTTTTCAGCCAACTTGGGATAAAAGCCCCCACCCAAACCCCTAAATGTGAAGCCAACATCTTGATCGAGAGCATGCCAGCTATTCATAGGTGCTTAGCTTGAGGGACAGCTCATTGTAAGCGCACAACCTCTGCACCGACTGTTTTCCCTTTCTAACTTCCCATCCACCATCATTTCTCTCCACGTGGTGCGGCACTCACGCCCATTTGAAATTGAAATGTTGAAGACTTTCAATTAGAAAGATTGGCATTTTCTTTTTCCCCTCTCTTTCCTTTTTTGAAGTGCTGGCTGAATCCTTGCTCCCATTGACACAGGTCAGTCTGACCCAGCTGATTAATTTCCCCTTGAAAAGCCTCCTGGGTTGATGAATTGGACAGTGGGGCTTCTTTCTTTTGAACAAAGCTAAACCTGAAGTAATCCCATCTTAAAAAAAAAAAATGAAGCATAATACAACCGATGAAAGACCTGCAGGTTTTGCATTCTTAGGAATAAAAAAAAAACAAAAAACTTTTTTTGTTCTTTTCGAAGCTGCTTTGTGGTTCAGACGCGCACTGTTATCTGGCCTGCCATGTAATGGTACTTGTAACTCCGAAGTGGTAGTGTTTCTAAGCAACCAGTTAAGTGCAGGCTCGAGCGAGGATTTATAAACACTTGAATCACTTTGATTTATTTGGTAGAAGGATGTTGATCATCTTTAAAACCAGTGGAGGAAGCAGAGCATCTCCTCAAACTGCATTCTCAATTTGTCAGGAGTAGGAAAGAACAAGAGAGGTGAGTATTATTCTTTGATTATTTGGTAATGAAGAAGCAAATAATGCTTAGACTAGTAAAAAGATACTGCTTTAATGTTATCCAGATGTAAAAACCTTTGAGAATATAATGTGCTGAAAATCAATAACCCACCTTGACTTTTTACTCATTTTAAAAAGTGAATTGTGTGGACTTTGGTTCCTGTATTGAGACACTGAAGTGAGGCAGAAATCTGCATTATGAAATTCAACTGAAACTTTAACTCTCTCTCATGTCTCTATTTGACCATGTTCTGTCACTGCACAATTAGATCTGAAAACATGAAGACATTCAGGAAAGCAATGTCCGGATTGTGAGAGAGGAAACTGTAAAAAAAGAAAAGGTTTTATGACCAATACAATCAAAATGAATCTTTAGCAGTCAATACAAACCTTACTTGACAAACTGACTAATCTAATTTTACTTGTAATTCTCAGCATACATCTTACATAAATATCACTTATGATGCAGCATAAATTCTTTAAAATGCATTGATGTGCATTGCACTTTACTTACCAGCAACAACCAGATGTTATGATGAAGCGTGCATTATTATGGATGCATCAATGTGTCCTTACTTGACACATACAATAACTTATGATGCACTATTATAGCACGAGTCTTCAGTACAGCTGATTGCTGAGCTGTGTGCAGGTCGTTCTAATTCATTCTAAGTCACATCCACAATGTTTCATGACTGCTGATGTAAAGCATCAGAAAGCATTATGTGTGCTTGTGAGTGTAGAGATAAAGCATTATACTGTATATGTGGTTGCAATGGAAAGTGTTACCCAAATCTTAGAAATTAAACTTCAGGCAAAGTGTGCAGCTTTCAGTTTTGAATGAACAAGGACATGAATCCACACAGACTGACCTTCATGTAATCACCATCATTTAAGCGAGAGCCTGATGCCTGATTCTCACTTTAGTGAGATATTAGATCCGGAATATTGTAACACTGCTGTGATACAAACAGTTCATCATAAAGCTTGACGTGGGTGTATTTCGGCTTTAATGTGTGCCTTCATCCCAGCACTGAAGGACAAGAGAATTACAAGGGATGAAAAGGACGGCTGGCCACGGATTAGAGATCTTCTATTTTGTTTTACGAGTTTGGTTTGTCTGTTTTTTAAAGGAGAGAGAAGCTTTATGAGCACAGTGTCAAAGCCTGCTCAGGCGTTATGAACAGGATGCTGCCGCTGGAGATACTCACCGTCGGCTCCACGGCGGCTGAAACGGTGTCTGAAGTCACCGCCCCTCTGCTGCTGCTGCTGCTGCTGCTGCTGCTGCTGCTGGTCTTCACCGCGTGGAGCCAATCAAACCGGTCACACATCCCAGGTAAGAGACCTCAGCTCCTGTTCTTTCATATAAGTTTTACAGTTTAGTCCACAAGTGGCTGTAAATAAGCAAAGGAACATGGGAAATATGTGTTTCTTTCAGTGTTTTATACTTTGAACAGTGGCAGTAAATTTTCAGAATAGAAACATGGAATTTAGAGCCAAAGTAAATGTTTCTGCATCACATGATTGATGAAATAATCTAAGAGTTTATAGATTTCCATACAGGAGTTCGTCTGTTTTCACTTGCCGTTCACCATCATGTCTCATTACCTGCTTCTGTCTCCCAGGTCCTCCCTTCTTGGCAGGGCTTGGTCCCATTCTCACCTACAGCAGATTCATGTGGACTGGGATAGGAACAGCCAGCAACTACTACAACAACAAATATGGCAGCATTGTCCGCGTCTGGATTAACGGCGAGGAGACCGTCATTCTGAGCAGGCAGGTCTTTTTTTGAGTTAAAACTCTTCACATTCACAGTGTATCCCATGAGCGTGGAAGTAAAAGCCCGGCGACTCTTGCAGGTCTTCGGCAGTGTATCACGTTCTGAGGAGCGACCACTACACAGCCAGATTTGGCAGCAAAACAGGGCTGCAGTGCGTTGGGATGGAAGGGAAGGGTATCATTTTCAACAGTGACGTCCTCATGTGGAAAAAAGTGAGGACATACTTTTCTAAGGGTGAGCGTCCATTGGATTGTGATGCCTTATTTCACCTCTTTCCACACATGTTCGCGTGTCTAACAAGCTAAGAAGAATAAGTGCTCCCCTGCTGAAACACTGCATCGTTGTACTAGAGTTACTGCACTGCTTCTTGGTTGTTTCGCAGCTCTGACAGGCCCCGGCCTCCAGAGGACGGTGGGAATCTGCGTGAGCTCCACAGCCAAACACCTGGACAGCCTGCAGGAGATGACCGACCGCTCCGGACATGTGGATTCTCTCAATCTGCTGCGAGCCATGGTGGTGGACATCTCCAACAGGCTTTTCCTCAGGGTGCCGCTCGACGGTCAGCTGCATGTTCACTGTCTGTAAATAATGTTTCCAGCTCTTGGACCGACGCCTGCAGCTCCTGACTCTGTCTTTTCTTCCTCATGACTCAGAAAAGGACTTGCTGATGAAAATCCACAACTACTTTGAGACCTGGCAGACAGTTCTGATAAAGCCTGATATATTCTTCAAGATTGGATGGCTGTACAACAAGCACAAGAGAGCGGCGTAAGATCCTTACACCTCACAGAAATGAGTCTCGTCTTGTGATTTTTCCAGACTAATCTCTGCGTCGCTCTTTGCGCCAACAGCCAGGAGCTGCAAGACGTGATGGAGGGCCTTCTTGAAATGAAAAGAAAGATCATAAATGAGTCTGAGAAGTTGGATGATGATCTTGACTTTGCAACAGAGCTAATCTTTGCTCAGGTTTGCCTCTTTTCAGACATCTATACTCCCTCTGTCACAGAGTACATTTCATGTGTTTGCTTCATTCTGCATATCATTTTTTTTTAACAGAACCTCGGTGAGCTTTCAGCAGATAACGTCAGGCAGTGCGTGCTGGAGATGGTGATTGCGGCGCCAGACACGCTTTCCATCAGCCTCTTCTTCATGCTGATGCTGCTGAAACAACACCCAGACATAGAGCAGAGGATAGTGGAGGAGATGAACACTGTCTTGAGTAAATGCTTTCATGTGGCATTAATCTGTTTCACTGCATGAAGCCACTATTAAAACAATGTGAACACTACATTTTCATTTCCAGGTGAAAAAGGTACTGAGAACATCAATTATCAAAGCCTGAAAGTGATGGAGAGCTTCATCAACGAGTCTTTGAGGTTCCATCCTGTGGTGGATTTCACGATGCGAAAAGCTCTGGAGGACGACATCATCGAAGGCACTAAAATTACAAAAGGAACCAACATCATTCTCAACATTGGTCTCATGCATAAGAGTGAATTTTTCCCAAAACCCAAAGAGTTCAGCCTGACCAACTTTGAAAAAACAGTAAGTTACGTAACAGTGTGTAGCTCTAGAGACACGAAACATCAGCTGAGTGTGTGCCTCCTCTGCTTGGCAGGTGCCCAGTCGTTTCTTCCAGCCCTTCGGCTGCGGCCCTCGTTCCTGCGTGGGCAAACACATCGCCATGGTGATGATGAAGGCCATCCTGGTCACTCTGCTGTCTCGCTATACTGTGTGTCCTCGCCCAGGCTGCACCCTCAACAGCATCAGGCAGACCAACAACCTGTCGCAGCAGCCCGTGGAGGACGAGCACAGCCTGACCATGCGCTTTATCCCCCGAACAGCACAAACCCCTCACAGCTGAAGCTACTTAGTATTATAGTATCTGATACAGTGAAGAGGATGGGTCTGCTGAGCCTGCTGAGCCCCTGACCAAGATGACATGAAAGTGAAAAAAACATTAACTCTGGTACTCTGGGTTTCATTTGTTGTACATATCTTAAGTTTGTTTGATGTTACAGCAGATGTTTCACTAACTCCACCAGACTCCTTCAACAAAAACAGTCATTTTACCTTGCACAACACAGGAGTTGCTGGTCTGCTGCTGCCTAGATTTTTCAGTTTGTTTGTGTTATTGTGTGACTTCTGTGTTTTAAAGGGTTAGTTCAGGTTCACTGAAAACACACAAGGACACAAACTAAGAGTATGAGGCAGCGGTAGCAACCAGCAACTCCTCTTTTCTCTGAGAGGAAAAATTACTGTTTTTGTTAAAGGAGTCTGGTGTGTTTGGAGAGAGCAGCACAATGGCTTTGGTTAACTGTCGTAAAGGGCAAGTAAAGTGGTGAAAATAATCCAAACATAGAGTACACTTAAACTGTGGGGCTTTTTAAGGTGGGCCTTTTCTTGGGTGGCCAAAATGCCTTTTTCTGCTGCCAAAGTCCTCAGCAGTGCATTGCTTAGCTCTGTAAACTGGCACTGGAAAAGTACCTCATAGAAGCCCACTTCAAAAAACCCAAACTTAAAATATAGTAGGGAGCAGAGTTAGATGCAAATGTCAAGTTATAGCACACACTAGACATGGAAAACATTAGGTGTACTGTATATATGGTACATTAGTGTGAGGTCAAACCCATTACCCCTATTATCTCATACTGTTTTCTGATGTTAAATCTCATTATATTAAAAAATTAATGTAGATAAGAGATGGAGATTATTTAATTTCAGGGTCTCAGTGAATGGAAATGTGTCCTGTGTGACACAAAACAACAAATCAAATGTTACTCATATTTTTTACATGTGGTGTATGATCAAATAAACAATGCTCATTCAATATGTGAAATGTTTTTTCCGTGTAGCCAATATCACATAAGAAGCTCAGAGTTAATGTTCCTCTTTGCTTCACATCCAGCACATCTGAGTCATAGCTATTTCAGATCTACGCCAGGGGCATGTATCCCATGAATCATCACTGAGCCAAAATCAAGTGAATTTACATGTGTTGAATTTATTCATAAGTTAGCAGAATGTAGTGACAGGCACTCGAAGAAACAATGATTTTCTCTGTACCACAGGCACAAATCAAACACGCCACCTTAGGCGTTAGAACATAAGGCGTTGGGTTAAGGTTGAGATTTGGACACACTGTTAGGTTCACGCTGTGCTTCAAATCAAAACACAGGCAAAACAAAAAAGAGCAAAGACAAACTTTCCCTTCAGGTTGAATTAAATAAAACAGGCTGAGCCAAAGTCACACCCGGCACAGCACAATCCAACAGTACAATGATTTCTTTTCTTTCAGAGAAATTAATATAAAATCTTTTCTCTAAGAATATAAATCCAATAAATATGTCTTTAATACTGCATTGATACAAAAATATAATAATCAAAGACCACTAAAATCCGCCTCTCACCAAAACTGACAAACCAGAAACATGAGTGCATAGATCATCGTATGACAGAGAGGGCAGCATCTGCAAAGCATGGAATCTGAAACGCTCCTCATCGTAATGACTTTTATGGCAACACGGACACTGCAGAGGGATCTTCAGTGCTACATTTAAGACAAAATACTCTCATCGTGGATGTAAGAAATATGTGGCTGCAGTTGGATGTTAATGCCGACATCATGTACTCCTTTACTCAAACACAGATGTAATCCTCTTTTTACTTTAGCAGTGAAGACCAGTAGCTTCTGAGCAAGCAGCTTTCTGTAAATGTTACTCATATCATGGTTTATCCGAGTCCACACCAGAAATAATGAACAATTAATTTGCTACTCTTGAAGAGGAAGGAAAGAATTTGTGTTGTTCTTCCCGTTTCAGTCAGTATTGCTTCGGTCAGTGTCGATGAAAAGAACTCAAGACTGATGTCAACAACAGCAAAGAAACGCTTTAGGATGCTAAATGAAGAACTGAGATCACTTTTATGTCTTTGCCTGATTAAAATCCAAACGAGCTTCACTGCCATGATCGTTCTTACCTTGAAAATGTTCCTGATTTTTAAAAATCATGCCACAAATTAGAAAATGGGACACAATATACGTTGTTATTGAGCATGCACGCCTGGGGCAGAAAAAAGTACTGTAGAGAGTGACGATTTTCCCCTTATACCAAGACTGTCGTACTCACAAACAACACTTCAGCCATTGAAATCTTCAAGTCATTATGCAGCCCTGCCATCATTTTAAGACATCAGTGTTCTTCTGAAACATCACACAGACAGTTAAAAGCACAATCTTTTGGCCCTGAGGTTATTACCAGCCATGACTTTCAAATAATCCTGTGAATTATTCTGCCAGTTTAACTGTTAGAAATAAATGCCTCATGGACAAAAAAAACAAATCCTGCAGAGTAACATGTAGTGGAAGAGATAAACAAAATGTAAACACCGTGACATAAAGATGAGAATGCTCGGCAGCAGATGTTCTGCACTGTCTGCTGTTCTGTTCTGCACTACTGCTCCGTGTACCTTCCTCTTCAGTGTCAGGGGGTCGTGCTGCTCAGTGCCGTCAGTGGAGGTGCTGCAGTCCGGGCTCAGTGCTCCTGTAAAGCTCTCTGGCAGTAGTAGATCAGGCAGTCGGGCAGGTCGGGGACTGGAGAGCGCAGCCATGCAGACAGCGTTCCCGCATGCACACGACAGTGCATCAGACATGGCTGATCCTGGAGGAGCTGGCAAGCTACAATGCCTTCCATACCTGTAAAGGTATATAGGTTAAGGTATAAAGGTTACTCACTGACAGTATAAAGCACAGGGGACACATGTTTTGTACACATATTAACCTTTTGTTCAAATACTGTACCACTGTACCTTTCACATACAGTATGCATGTTGGTCAGATTGAAAATATGCATACATCGTGCTTTGAGATGCACTAAAAACTAATGACTTGAACTTGATGGGTCATTTTAGAGCTTGGAAACAGCAACTGACAAAATAAAAATCTCTGAAACAAGTGAGTAAGTGGAGCTTCTGTACCCTTTAATGGCACCTCTTGGTCTTCATCAGCTACCTTAAAAGCTCTTGAAAAAGTTAGCGGACCTTGTGTTGAGATTATTTTATGAAAGTATTTCTAAGGTGAAGAAAGAACTTTCACACTTTATGTATAAACTAACTTTCCAGGAGTTTTATCCCTTACGTGACACCAGACTTAAACCTGCATTGTGGAACTCTTGTCTCCCCCTTCAGGCTCTAAGAGTAACTACATAAACACTGGAGACACCATGTCCATCAAATAATTCACATATCCGTATGTTTTTCTAGTGAGACAGCAGCATGTTCAAGCAAATTTCCTGTCTTTGACACTTTAGTCTAGATATAAATGTCAGTTCACCGATGACTTCCACGACATGAAGCTGCAGCTTCTTCCTCAGCACGTTCAGAGTGGCTGTGAGAGATTCCTGGCCATCACTTATCAGCGTCAGGTTCTGCTTTGTATCGTTGGAGAAGGCCAGCCACATCGTCCCATATTCCTCTGTGGACACAGTCAAAGGCCTGAAGGAAACATGTGAAGTTACAGTCGGCAACTCATCGTCTCTGCGCAGCCATACTTAAAAATAAAGAAGACAATATTTCACCTGATGAAGCTGGTTAGAGGCAGTCTGTAGGAGAACTGCGCCGACTGACGAGTCCCTACAGGTAACAGGTACGATACGATCCCAACCACTTCAACGTGGACTGAAGGCCTCCTGACAGTCAGGGAATACTGACACACTGCTACACCGTGGCTTCTCAGCTCTTGCACTGGACTGTCACACACACAGGACACCTGAAACATGACGAGAAAATGGCCTTTAACATGCCTAATTATCAGCAGACGTCACTAAGAGGTCTCTGCTCAATAATTACTGTACCTCAAGTTCACCAGAGTCGAGCTCTAGCAGTATCTGCTGAATGTCAGTGTCAGAGGAGTTGTAAATGAAAACAACGAGAGCTAAAGAATCCTTTTTCTGCACGTGACAGACTGAGAGATCCAGGTTTTGGCTGGAGCACAGTGGAGTGATTTCTGAGTGGGAGAGTCCAGCGAGCTCTGCAGGAAGATGAGAACTGAGACACAAGTCTTTAGGTCCGTCTGGGTCTTCATGTGGAGCAGGATCAGCAGCTACTGCAACACCATTATCCCTAACGAGAGAGGGGTTACTTCCCTTTATGTCACTGTCCGTTAACTCGACATCACAGGTGCCATTAGCAGTGCTGAGGTTCTCAGAGAGATGGGATGTCTGTGTGGGCGAAGAAACCGGCAGCTCTGAGGTGACGTTGGAGTCCAGGAGGTTGTCGCACAGCAACTTATCCACTGTGCTCGAAGCGGAGACGAGGGAGTTGGATATTTGCTCGCTGGCACACGGGGAAGAGCCCGGACCTTTGGCTTTTCTTCTGAATCGCTGGGGTGTCGGCTCAGATTTTCCCATCTGTTTAAAGGAGCAGTTTTAGTGCCAACAGATGCATTTGTAATAACACACCAGCCATAGCTGTTACTGGCAGCCTTAATCCTGCAAGCCCTCATATTGCAATCATAATATCAGACAACAGCTTTACTTCATTTAGTGCAGCTCAAACTGCTAAAGAACAATTAAAAAGCTCACCAGACACACAGAGCTTTGGGAGCCCAGGCCGACAAACAGCGAAGAGGCCAGCTGCTGCTTCTCTTGTTCAGGCTCAGGGGTGGGTACGGGGGTGGGAGTCTGGCTGTGTGAGCTCTCAGCCTCACCCTGCTGGCTGGGGGACCGGAGGGGACTGGGAACCTCAACCTGGGCGACCTCCTCCACAGGTTCCCTCTGCACCAAGTAGCCCTCCTTCCCCCACACCCTCCTCACACCGTCCAGCTTCAGAGTCGTAGAGCTGAAACAAAAAGCATGAGTTCTAAACCAGCCAGGTGTTTGTGTGCGAACCATTTCAATTCAGACAGCACCGTGTCCACCTACCCTCCTTTGTGTGAGAGGTCGGTGCTATCGCCTGACAGACCAGAGCTCATGGACAGCAGTGTAGGAGACTGTCTGTCGGCGATGCTGCAGGAGGACATGCTGATGGGCAGGGACAGGCCGTATGGCTCCAGGCTCAACGCTGAGGCAGACATCACAGTCAGGAACAAAAGAAAACAAGGCAGAGCTGACAAATCCGCCACAGTCTGGATACTTTCATGTGTCTTACCTTTCGCCTGAGCTAGCTCCTCCTGCCGTTGATGGGGAGGCTTGTATGGAGCAGCGCCAGCAGCCAACGCCTCCGACACAAATCCGTCCAGAAATGACAGAGAGGAATCCACCTGGAAACCAACAAAGACTGCAAGTTTGAACGTCTCCTTTGATGGGGATGAGGAGATCGTTTGGAAGAGTTCCACAGGACTTACAAACTAAGGATGTCATATGTGAGTGCTTATATATGCAAATATATCTGATATCATGTTTACACTTTGCTTTGCCCCAAAAGACAATAAAAGGACTACATGCAATTAAAACAACCCGAGTGTGTGTATTTAGGACGTTATTCCTAAATACACACATGCTCATCAGGTCATTCTTGTTCTCTTCTTGACTGAAACTGCGTCCGATACTGAACGGAGTTCTACGGTAAACCCAACCCACCAGACTGCTCATGACATGCCAAAACAGCTGCTGTGACTACAAATGAAATGATGATTTGCATTATTTCAATAAACCCTGGCTTTAATCTGATCAACTATGTGTCATGGAGGGCAAGTGTATGCAGGTTCTGTTTCCAAACATCAGGTAATGAGCACTTACTCCGCCAGAGAAGAGAAGCCACAGAGTGACATCATCTGCTTTCAAGACTGAAATCATTTCATGTTTTATTGTTTTTGGCATCTTACACCAAATTTTGACTGCAGTCGAAGTAAATGTCCCCATGTTTTCAATATATTATCGCAACATTACAGTGACACTCCTGTGCACTGAAACTTCATTACTGTAGTTCTGCAGCCCTGCATATGTTACCTCCAGGGGTTCCAGGCCTGCGTCTCGGGGTATCACCCTGGCTCGTAGTTCAGAGTCTTGGCTGAGGTGCTGCAGCTCCTGAGCCCTCTGCCTCAGCACTGTGTCCAGGGAGCTGCTGTATGTTTCAGAAACCTCTCGAGCCACAGACACGCCCGCCCCGCCCTCACAGAGCTTGGTCATTGCCATGAGGACCCAGGTCTTGGTTTCACTGCTGGTGTTCTTCATGTCCAGCAGTTTGGCCAGCAGCCTGAGGACTGTGGCCGGCTCAAGTTCCTCCCTCAAATAGGAGTATTCACCGAGGACCTGTACACGGCAGAGAGGGACCAAACTTTAGTGTATTCAACACAGTGAAAGATTCACTCCTGTGTCTCTATCTAGGATTTTTAGGCTATCAGATATGTACATATCAAATTGACATTGGCCATGTTTAAAATTAGTAATGATATATAAGTTTAAAACTTTGTATCCCTTTTTCTTCTTCTTCTCACCATAATTACCACCTAAGAATATACAAACTGCATAGATTACTTATTGTGTAGACAGCACTCACCCAGCTGATGACTTGGAGGAAGCGCTGTGGCAGTTTGCCAGGCTCTCCTTGCAGCAGAGCAACATATGAATCCACAGCAAACAGCCTCAACTTCTTGTCTTCCTCCACGCTGTCAAATCCTGGCTCATTAAACAGAAGTTAGCGTTACAAAATGATATGAAATATCACAACACAGCACCACTAGAGGATAAGAAGGAGTGTGTGGTTATCTCACCCTCAGACAGCAGTTTAAGGAAACTGTTTGGGATGTCAGGCTGCATCATGTCTCCACCTACTGAAAACACTGTGTTCATGGTCTCAATGAACCATTCATTGTCTGGTGCATATGTATGAGGGTTTATAGGAAAAAAAAACTGAGAAAAAAGAGAAACGAACAAGGTATAAAAAATGTCTCAAACCATGCTTTCTATCAGGTGTAACTGATTTAACGACATCTGAGTGAGAAGCAGGAAGATGTGCAAAATAAATCAAATCAACTTCATAGAAAGCAAAGTTTGCCACCTTTCAGGCTTGTCTGTCAAGATCATGAGCTTCCAGTTTTAAAAACAAACATCATGTTGAAGTTATACTATCGACAATAATTAAGTAATCAACCATCTGAGTTGAACAATATTCAGAATCATCTATGAGAAGGATATTTTTCTGCCAGCTCTGCCACTTTCGCCACCAGGTCAATGGTAGTGTAGTCATCTTTACTGGTATGCAGGAACTCCAGCATCTTCTCCACAATGACTGTGACATTCTGGGCGTTAGTGATCCGAAAGAGCAACTCCAGAGTCTACAGGAAAACAGAAAACAGGCCCAGAATGCTGTGAAGCCACAATTCCATGACACCAAAATTCAGCCTACAACAGTCACCGCCTCACCTCTCGCTTGATGATGAGGTCGGGGTGATCGAGACACTCTATGATGGTCATCTGATGCTGCAGGGCCAGTTTAGGATCCTGCTGGACCACGTAGGTGAGGGCCTTCAAGCCTGCAGTAACACCAAATAGACCGATTTACTACCTTGAATATCTGAAATCTTGATTGTCAATGAAAAAAAAAAAAAGATTTAAATCAAAGGTTTCCTTCAGATCTTACCGAGATATTTGAGGTTAATCTTCTGTGACAGAACAAAGTTGCCAATGCACTTTGCAGCTTTTTCCAAAAGATCAGATTTGGGATGAATTGCGTAAATACACTTTACACACTCGTATAATATTGCTGGAAATAAAGAGGGAGTTCAACAAGTGATTAAAGAGAGCACCTACATGATTTCAAAAGACCAAATTTACACAAAAAAAACAGGACATTAAATGTAGCATACCATAGGTGATGTTATGATTCATCTCGGCTCTGCGTAAAGACTCGTCCAGGACTTCATACATGATCTCACTTGTGCTGTCAAACAAAGAACAGACTCACAGCTTGCAATGATTCGAGTGCGAGAACACAACCACATGACAGCATAAACATCCAGTTCACTGAGGGACAAAATAAGTCAGAATTACCTCTGGTCATTTTTCCCAAGTACAGACAGAATTCTGAGGAGCTGAATTTGCAGCCATGGAGCAGGGACACTATGATAGTTAAAATCCATGGGCAGTTTTCCTCCCACCACTTGCTTTAGTATGGTGACAAAACTCGCTGTCAGGTCCTTGTAACCATCTGGATTCTCCTGTAACAAAAGAAAAATATGTGGTATGACTGTTATGGCGAAGTCGTAACCTTGTACATAAATAGTCCAGAAAAACAAACTACCTGAATCATCTGGAAGTAGATGTGTAGTGAGGCTGTCATGACACCGGGATCCTTGTCACACAGAGCTTTGCGGAACTTGTTGTGGATGTGCTGAACCTGATTCGGTGCTATTAGGTAGAATTTATACAGGGCCAGGACGGCTTTTCGACGAATGATTTCTCTGCAAATGTGTAAGGAGAAACTCTTATAAACATTCAAGCTTTAGTTTATCATAGTAATGAATACACCTGGTCACAAATCAGACTCAAATGGCAAACAGCTTTTCTTACTTTGGGTGATTAAGTTTCTCCTCAACCAGAGGAAGGATCGCAGGGATCATATCTTTGGGGAACATCTGGCTGACAACAGTTAGAGCCATGCACACTTCAATAAGGTTGGTGCTCTGAAGATCCTGAAAAAACAAAACGCATCAACATCCATTCCTCAGACACCAGAGGACAAACGGCGTAAAAACTCAACACCCACCTTTAATACAGTGTTCACGAGGAGAAGAAGCAGCTCGTGACTTTCGTTCAGAAACAAAGACACAGCGAGATAACCTGCAAATCATACACAACGTCAGTCTTTGTCCAAAGCAGAGTAGGAAGATGCTGTTCAAATGAATTTCTGAAAAAAATATCACTAATTTAAAAACTGGAAAAGCTTCTAAATGAGCAGCTTGTGTTGATCAGGGGACTGAGTGAAGATGCTGATAATAGAACATACCGACTCTTTTCTCCAGAGCTGTGCCTTGCTGAGCCAGTTTGATGGCATGAATGTAGCTGAACGAAGCCTCATAACCGAGCATTTCACAGTAGATCGCTCTCACCATGAGCTCCTTCATCTGCCTCTGAGGGAAGAAGTAAACACATCAATAATTTCAGGCATCACTGGAGGAATATAAACAAACTGGTTTCTTATGAAAGAATTGGAAAATTAGGAGAATCGTACCATGGAGGTGTTGGGAGAGGACACCTGTTCTTTGATGGATGCTAGTTCATGTTGAATAAGCTTTTCCTCCTCCTGAGCAGGGGAAACATTTGAGGATAATAGGATCAAAAACTGAGACTGCTAAGGTTGGCACTACATGCTTTGTTGTCACAGATGTGTAGTTCAGTTCTACACACCAGGATCTTACAGAGAAGTGCATCCAGGTATCTATTTCAACAATTATTTCAAGAAGGTGAGATAAGTTAATATTCATAATACAAGAGCAAACGAAACAAATGTAAGCCTTTATATATTTAAGACTATAATGGGTGAGAACTCTTTTCTTTACACTGTGGTGATGCAAAGGAACAGCATAAGCTGCCTCCTGTAATTACAGAGGTGTCAAATCCTCCTACCTTTTATGCAAATGATAAGCAGCGAGTGAAAACAACAGATTAGATACACTTTATATGACTCACAGTCACTGCCAAAAGCAAACCATGCCAGTGCGCAATGGAAATCTAATTGTAGAGATCTGCTGTAGATGCATCACAGTGAACATGGCCTGACACCATTAACTGTAAACCACTTCTGAAGGGTGCACTCATATGTTTGTGTGATATTACATCTTTAAAGACTTGGCTGAAGATCAGCAGAAGCAATTTCTCACTCTTTCAGGTTTAACTTCCCTGCAGCACAGTTTGTGAATACAACGCATACTGGCAGATGACTCTCAAACCTCGGAAATTTGAGGTTATCACATGCACCTGAACGCACCAACCTTGGACACGTTTTAAAATGGTCACAGCTCGGATTTCACCTGTACTATCACATAATAGTAACACAGAAGAAACAAGAGGGTGTCTGTAAGTCAGTCCAAAACTTGGCACAATACTGCACGGAATGCTTAGCTTATAGCAAGTGAGTTAAAACATAAACACACCTTGTTTTGAGTTAGCATGGGCAGCTTAGCAAGCTAACGTTAGAGCATACCATCAACAAATGACGCGTCTTATTTCACCAAAGCTCCTGTTTTTAAGTACATCACACTCACATGTTTGGACGTCAGCTCAGTGATCCCCCTGATGAGGTTTCCTAGTTTTGAGGTGGAAGACAGTTTTGCAGATCCAGGCTGAGAGTCTAAAGACAGGAGGCTCGGCAGAACTGTCAGGGTCTTCTCCACAACATCGCTCATTTTGGCAGCGAAAAGCGGGGCCTGGCAGCTGGCTTTTTTCTTTCAACATGCGACGATTAAATCACCTATCCATCCCATTCGGAGATTCTTACACAGAGTCAGTGAACGCTGTTTGTTAAACACTTAAAAAGATCACAAGAGGTGAACAGCTAGCTTGCCTGTCGGCCATTGTTTTGATTCAGCAGGCTTGTAAATGATGTCATTTCCGCTTGTATTTGAAAAAACTTTATTAGAAACCTTACGCGCGAACAGCGGCTGCCAGGTGACAAAAGCTCAGCAGACTGACCGGAAAATAATAGTAAAACATTAAGATAAGGTAAAGAACAACAATGAGAAAGTATTGATATTCAAAACTCAGTTTATTATGTTTGTGATACTTTGATAAACAGTCCCCTGTATAACTGTACACTAAACTACAATAAAATAATTACAGTAAATCTGAAATTACAGCCATTGGACAACTGCATGAAAAGGAATACATTCTAAGAATTTAAACACGTTTTTATATATTGGTATTTAGATATATAGTGTGGGACCACAGGTTCAGGGTGTCTGCAGTGACTGAATGTGTACATAGAGCAGTATGTGGCTTCCATGGCTGGAAACCAACAGAGGTAAACCACATTTCAAAATCACAGGGATGGAAAATCAACATCATGTACTTTTGGGTTACCTCTAAATGTGCTTTCTTTACATCTGAATAATATTGGCAGGTGAGTTACTGATAGGAATTGAGAAGGCTTTTGGGTGCATGTGGTTTGGAATGAAAAGTACACAAATTTGCGTGAAACTACAAATTAGTACTTTTGCTTGTAATGTTTTATGCCAATGCTCCTGCATTTCCAATGATTTTTTTTTTAATCAGCTTCAAACTCATATTAATTTTAACTTGCCAATCTAATTATCCTCAATCTCACTCATATTCTTATTTCATCCAACATTTTGCATTTACAGAGAAGCCACAAATGCCCATCCTGCCTTCTGTCTTTTCCCAGTCTGTAGCATGAGTAAGTCGAGCCAAGTGAAGCTGAGGCCTTCATGCACACTTAACTGCTTCTCCTACAGAAGCATTTTGTTTCCCTACATCCCATTTTCTTCCACAGACTGCACTCCTACATCAGTTTTTTGTGCAAAAAACAAATAAATAAATGAGTAATGTCCTTTATGTGGGCACATACATCACTTTATTGTGTCACTTCTATCCTAGATTGATGCTTGTCACTACCAATGCTATTTTCTGCAATGTACATTTTACATCTTAAGTAACCATAAGTACTTCTGTGCAATTCTCTTTCAATCATACTGTAATACAAGCGTGCCGTTTGGTATAATTATTCTCTGAAATATGTAAATCTACCCTGGCCATGACATTGGAGTATATACAATGCTATTGATATGCCCTATGTACAACCAAAACTGAGTCTCTATCTGTGTGATTGTACTCTAGCAAACAGAAAAGTTGGCGTGTCTTCAGTAAGTCTGTCTACCATTTAATCTTCTGTGTCTTCATCCTTAAGCCCAGATCTGGAAAAAAAAAAGAAGCAGACATTACAAGCTATCACCACAGAGGTCAACGCAGACTGGAAAGTCAGATCAGAGGAAAATAACAGACAGCTCATACCCGAAGAGTGTGGTCCCAGGAACCTGTGCTGAAGGCCGTCCCATCTGGGGAAACGCGCAGTGTGCTGACACGGTTCTCATGTCCAAACAGAATGGAGACCCGTGTTCCTTTGAGAACATCCCAAACGTTTATGGTGTAGTCATTGTAGCCGCCAAACAGTAGTCGTCCTTAAAGATATAAAAAACAAAATGCTTTTAACAGGGTGACTCTAATACAACCTAAAATATTCTATTAATGCTCAGTAAATGCTATTCGGTTGAATAACAAGAACAACAGAGAAGTAACAAAGGGTATATTTCTCACCACTGAGAGAGAAGTCAACACTGGACACCCCAAATATGATGCTCTCTTTGGAATAAATCGCCACTTCTCTGTCTGCCCTTAAGTCATACAGGCGGCACTGTAACAAAGGTTGAATTTTAAAGAGAATTTTCGACATGTTTTCAATTGCACTTTGAGTGGTAAATGTCTGATTACTTACTGTAGCATCATCTGAGCCAGATGCAAATGCATCTCCACTGGGATAGTATCTAAAAGAAGGCACAAAGAGCCACGGTTACGAACAAATTACGCTCATAAAGGCCCGATGGGAAAGATTTGAATATATTAGACTTTCAGCGGCTCTCAGTGGTTATATGAAAACAGATGGAGAATTAATGGGCTAAAAGCAGCACACAGATTTCACCAATTTTCACCTTTACTGTCTCATTTTTCTGCAAACAACAACATAGGCTATCCCAATCATTTGAAAGATGCTAAAACGCATACAAAATTTGCACACAGAGGATTTAAAATATTCAGCATTTTTCTCACTGAATGATAAATATAAAAATATACACTCACATCAGAGCTCAAAGCCAACCACTTACCGCACACTATTTATGTCCGATTCATGAGTTTCAAAGGACTGAATACACTGTCCTGAACGCATGTCCCACACATTCGCCTTCTTATCACAGCCCTGCAATAACACAGAACCATGCAAAATATTTGAAATAATTCAGTGACATTTAAATAGTCACAAGATGCAATGACAGAGGAGGAGGAGGAGGAGGTGGTGGCGTCCTCACCCCTGAAACAAACGTGTTTCCAGTCTCAGAGGGGGCCAGGTCCAGACAGAGCACGTCTGCTGCGTGTCCATGGAAACTCTGCAACAGCTGCCCACTCTCGACGTCCCATAATGCACAAGTTCCATCCCCGCTGGACGTCAGGATCTTTAACATGAGCGGACAGTGAGGAGGAAGAACAAGGGCTGCTCTGAAGTTCAGTAAAAATGGGCTAACACGCGGCTATAAATGGATTGTCTTTGCTGCGTGAAACGTCATGTGACCAGGACATCAAACCAGGAGCAACTGGCTGCTGTGAATTATTAACAAAGCTCTTTTCACTGGAACATGGAGAGCAGTGATTTCTGATTAATAATGAGCCAGAAATAGTGACGAATAGAAAGAAAGCTGTGTTTGCATTAACCTAAATGTTAGTAAAAAGTGGGAAAACATGAAACACATGACTATAATATCTCTATGTATATTTCATTCAGTTGCTTTTGGTGTTTTTGTGGATGTTTTTTGGGGGGTTGGTGGAAATTCTCACCTGCATATCCGAGTTGGTGAAGCTACAGGCAGACAGGTAGTTTGTGTGCATGGCCACGGATTTCTTCTTGGCAGCCAAGTTCTCATTCTTGTCCAGAGACAGAGGATACACCGAGCATTTGTTGTCCAGGCCCCTGTGACAGAAAACAAGCACAGTTTACCGGCTGAACAACAGAAAACCATAGAGATGACACATCACATTTGGATGATCACAGGTAGAAAGACACTCACCCACAAGCCACAGCACAGCCGGAGGGGGCGTAGGCGCAGGCCATCACCCAGGTGCAGGGCATTGTCACAGCATGCTCCTAATGAACATCAAAAGACAAAGCTGCATGAGCCGCACCAGGACAGTGAGATGAAACAAAATCATTAGGCATAATTAGAGCAGCACAGTGAGCGTTAGGCTGGTCGACATGAGCAGTTCAAAATCAGACACTTTAAAAGACATTTTTAGACATTCATGCGGTCAATTTTCTACTCTGGTAGCAATTTCTAGTGTCCCTTCCTCTACGTCTCCTCCTATCTGTTATGCCTCATAAGGTTGATTTTCTACAGATATCAGGAAAATTCTCAATCAGACGCTCAGCGGATGATTTTTCTATAAAATGGCAACATTTGGTGACATTCACAATAATTTAAAGACTCTACGTATCAGTTTATGTGACCTGATGATATTCATAAAACATATTTGAGAAGCTATACACACACATACTCTTCTCTTTAATATGTGTGAATTTAAATATCTTATTGCGTTAAAAGGAAGGAAGGATTTTTAAATGTCAGCATCTTTCTTTCTGTGGTAAAACACCTGCATGTTGAAAAAGAGAAGTTACCTTGTTGGTAGTGAAAGCATCCCATACAATCACTTTCCCATCCTGCATCAGAAGATTAGAAATTAGTACGGCATAAAATGCATTTCTCCAATTTCAAACCTGGCTCTCTGAGTAACTGGGATTAAAAGCAGAGTGTGTGACCTGTGAGGAGCTGACGATCCTCCTCTTGTCCTTACACCAGTCCATACACAGAACTTTGTTGCCATGTCCCTTCAGAGTTCTCCGGGTCTTCATGACAAACTGACCCAGCCCCTCCACCTTCTCTGCCACCTGATGTACTGCACACACACACACACACACACACACACACACACACACACACACACACATTCAGATGCACATATGCACAATACATTAACCCCCCTTCTGTATACATCCTCTGTTAATATTCCCAGCAGCAGTAAGGATTAAACACACTGGGCCTTGGCTGAATGCATGAATATGTTGAATTAACCTTTGATTGATCTGTCTTGTCCTCCATTACCTCCTGCGAGCATCTCATAAAACAAGTAAATACAAATAACCTGCTTATTTATCATATTTTTAATTTAATATCTCTGTTGCTGCCGTATTGCTGAGACATGATTGGACAAAACCACAGGTCTGCATGGAAGGATGCGAGCACCGGGCTGTAAAATGGGAGGCAAACAAACAGCCCGCTTTAGTCCAATCAGAGGTAACGTCGGGTCAATTGTCACTTTGACCAAATTCGCATCCCTGTACCGCTGACGACATCTGTCCTCTCGCTAGAACACATTCGGCTGTAAATGGGACATTTGCGGTTATTTGTCCCGTCACACTGTTATCGCAGACGTGGACCGAGGCCTCTCCATTTTTCGGTACTCACGCTCGACGTCGTGCAGCTTCGCTCTTTCCTCCTCCAGCTTCGACTTCAGCGTCTCCGACTCCGTTTTGAGATGGGCCAGAGTCTCGTTCAGCTGTACCTCCTGTGTCGCCATTTCAGGGATTAGAGGGGATCTCATATATTTCCTTTGTGCAGGCAGCGATCGGCAGCGAAAAGGCTTAAAGCGGAGCTAACAGCTGATGCTGCTGTCATGACGTCAGAGGGAGAAGATGCTCCTCCAGAGGAGGAGGAGGAGGAGGAGGAGGAGGAGGAGGAGGATCCTGCATCCTGATAATGCTACTGCTGCTCCATAGGGGCTGCCTGCATCCTCAGCAGCAACACGGCCCCACGCCTACTCTACAGCTGAATAATGCATTTAAATACATATTCAAAAACGACGTGGAAAACACAAAGCTGTGTCTGAAAGGCACAAACACAGCAGACACAGAAGGTACTCTGGCATTTTAAACACAAAAGACCAATTATTTCAAAGCAATCACAAAATCATATTTAATAACTGTTACAAGAAATGTATTTTTTAAAGAAATACATTATAATTTTGAATAATCCTCCGGTGCAAGTATTCAAAACACTGTTGAGTTTTATTTCATTTTCACATTTTAACACTGAGGTCTTTGTTTTTTTGTTTTAATTAAAAAAGAAGAAGACAAATATTCTACAGTTAAAATCAAATACACACAGCTGGTATTTAACTGGCTCATATTTCAGTATTTTTAGACTGGCTATATTTAAATTTGGAGAAGAAAGCAAAAGAGAAAAAAAAAGAAAAAAGAAATGACTCATTTTTGCCCCACTGGACCTTCATTCCGAGCAGTGCAAAGAAGGCTCTGAAACTGCATGTACGCCTGGATGTTGACAGGGCAGCTGCCTTCAGATGGATTGTTTTGTCTGACTAACAGGCAAAAATCCAATGAAATTCAGTTTACAATGACAAATATGCAAGAAAACAAGCAAATCCTCACACTGGAGAAGATGAATTTTCTGTGCATGAATCGATTAAAAATTACCAAAAAAAAAAAAAATATTTGAAGTAATATGAAAATCCAAGCGAGCAAGAGATTTTCTTTTGGATGTGGACGTTACCTCTGCACAGCCTGGCCTGAATTTTAAATATCTGGTGTACACTGTTTACATATTTACATGTACAATAAGACACAGCTAAATGTCACACTGGACTATGAATCAGTCACGAGGAATGAGAGGTCAAAGGCTGGCTGTGTCAGATCCTGGTTAGGAAACCCAGATGAAGGCTGCTGGGGACCTGCAGCAGCTCCAGAGCCTGCGAGGACGGGCAGAAAGGAAACGTGACCTGGAAGCGGTAGTCTGAGTCCAGCATGAGCTGTGAGGAGCCGTCACGATCTTGTAGTAATGACTGCAACAAGGAGTGCGTTGGCAGATTCAGTGAGGTGCAAGTATGACAGGAAAACAAGTCTTTCATGGCAGTAAAAATGAGCAACACAGCTCACCTGAACTTTGCGGACAAATGACGACGTCACCCTTTTCTCAAAGTCGTCAATGGGCGTGTAGGAGTTCAAAATCTTGACGATCTAAAAATTTGAATGTGAGTTTTGTTTCACATTAGTATGAAGCTGCTTTTTTATATATATATATACAAATGTGTGGCCTGAACAAAGCACCTGCACAGGGTTGAGTTCGGTGCATTTCTCAGTGATCTCCTTGGCGTCGTCATCAGTGGACTTGTTGACTTGCAGTAGCCAGGCGGCCTGAGACAACGGCCTCAAAGTGTCTATAGCATTAGAGCTTTGCAGCTCCTTCTCCTTCACCCATTCCTCCAGGTAACTGATGTTGCACCTAAACAAACAGAGAAGCTATGAACTAAGTTTTGTCTGAACAATAAAAATAAATAAATAACTATCATAAAAAATGACCACAGACCTGATTTGCATCCCCTTCCTGCAGGAACACATGTCTTTGCGCAGCATGATGCTGTTGAGGGTGGTCGCACCAACTACGAAGAAGAGCTGCTTCACGGCCTGTTTGATGAGGCCCTGCTCCATGCCATGCTGGCTCATGGTGGAGTGGAAAACGCTGAGCTGCTGAACGATGGAGGAGATGGTGCACGTCTCCGAGTCCTCGTAGATGCTGTTGGAGCGCTTCCTGAAGCCCGTCGGCTTCATGCTGGAGATCCCCTGTAAACTCTCGTGCTCCAGCATACCGGGTACTGCCGGACAAGAAGGCGAAGCATTTTAGGTTGCTTACAATGCAATAAAAATCTGCATGTGATGAGCTTTGCAATACCAATTGCAGGAGTGAGGCTCTTTTCCATGATCGTGATAAACTGGTGGTAGATGTGGATGGCCAGGTCGCTGAGAATCTGTCTGTATTCTGACAAATCAAAGTTCTGCAGGCAGTTCTTCTTCTGGCGAGGAGTGCTTTGTTTCATGAACTCCTTTTGAGAACAGAAAGGAAAACAAGGGAATGTCAGAGTGTTACTGCATACTGTGCTGCTACTGTATATGATGCCACAGACAGACAAAACCGTGATAAAGTACAGTAAACACACACCTCCTCCCCGCTGTACTGCTTCAGACAGTTGAGCAGATGATACGTGTTCGAGAGCCAGAACGACAGCAACTCAAAGTCTTTTTGGTGAGTCTGAAATGAAAAAGTGTCAGGTGCTATTTGCTTTCATTTATTTTTAGCAACCCAATGATATTTTTATAGATTTAGGATATTTTAATTATGCAGCTTGCTTTTCAGATCATCAATATCACAAAGTGAAATAATGGATTTAAAGTAAACTGCGGCCAACACACAAGCGATCTAATCTTAAGTAAGGATCTGACTTATTGCTTTTGGATTAAACTCATGATTTATTCAGCCAGCAGAGATAAAGGCTAATGGACACAGAATTAACCTCACCATGATGATCTTTTTGACAGCACCAATGATAGCATTCATAATAGACTTGAGTTTGGTTTCATCGTTCAGGAAGTCGGCATGGCGGACGCACATGAAGAGGATGTAAGCTGGCAGGCCGGGGATCATATTGACCACCACACCTCTGGGCTTCAGGTCTGTGAAAGTTCATCAAGTTATTGTGTGTCCCTGCTCAAACACTGTTGCTTTTAAAGTAAAAAATGAACAGGTTTAACAGACATGATACAGAGGACAAATACCCAGAATGATGTTTTGAATGAGCCTGGGTTCGTCCTCTCTCTTGTACTCCAGCATGCCGAGGTAGTCTTTGGGAA
This sequence comes from Chaetodon auriga, assembly GCF_051107435.1. Taxonomy (NCBI): domain Eukaryota; kingdom Metazoa; phylum Chordata; class Actinopteri; order Chaetodontiformes; family Chaetodontidae; genus Chaetodon; species Chaetodon auriga. The sequence continues at coordinate 10,386,233 of NC_135079.1, read as the reverse complement.
TGGCAGGCGCAGGCGTTTGCTTGGCTGTGTGAGAAACATGACAGTGATGAACATGGAGATGTTTGATTTGATTTGATAGAAGCCACGGTGCTACCTTTCTGTGATGTTTCAAGGCTCTTTATTTGATTCTGGAGTTTCTTTATTAATCTGTCTTTCTGGTCGAGCAGCTCCTCAAAGTCCTGAAAGAGAAGATGAACTCGTTACCGTCTTTCACGCAATCAAGACATGCATTCACACACTATTGATCCACACACACCATATTCTCAGCAGTTAGCCGTGAAGCCTCCTGTCTCAGTTTGCTCCTGGCCTCGCTCTCCATCAGCTGCTGTCTCTTCAAGTGATCATTCTCCTCCTCCAGCTCCTCTATTTGGCCGAGAAGCTCCCTCTTCAACTCCTCCAGCTCCTCAACTTTCTCCTCGAAGTGCCTAGAAAGCAACAAAAATCAGCACGACTCAGAAATGACCCACACTTCTTTAATCACGACTCAGTATTCCTACCTGCGCTGTGAGCTCTCTTCTTTAATCTTCTTTTGAAGAACATGAGCGATCTCCTCAGTTTTTTCTATTGGGGGGCAAAAAAATAAAAGAAGAAGTAAAATGTGCAGAAGAGCTTCATAGTGAAACAGATGGAAAAAACACACAGATCTACCTGTTAGCTCTCTGCTCTGCTCTTCTACATGGGTCTCCAGTTCTTGTTTTTGTCTCTGCAGCTCTGAAACCTGCAGTTTCAGCTCTGGTATAACCTGCGGATCACATTACATAAAGGGAGAAGCACAAATCAACTTACATTCTGCACCTTATGTCTCCTAATGTGTGAAATAGGGAATGATGAGAGCCATAACGCACTGAGTTCTCACTGCTGAGCCTGGACACCTCTTGGCGAATATTCTCGTTGATGTCACTTTTCTCCTGGAACAGGTCTTGCAGCTTGCTGTTCTCATTTTGAAGGTGGTCCACTTTCAATTTCAAGCCCTCCACCTGGGTTTCATGGCTTTCCTTCTGCTCCCGCTGGTGGTTTTCCAGTATTCTGCCATCACAGGTGGAAACATGTCAAACAAAGGTTTGTCACAACAGACTGGACAACACTGACTTTAAGTGAGCGGACTGCTGTTGTGTGGTAAGTAAAAAAATAGACCTGGTGGCTTTCTGTAGGCTATCGAAGGCTTCCAGCAAGTCTTCAACTTCACACATCTCCTCAGAGTTGCCTGAAGTTAGCCTTCAGAGAAACAATGTGTGAGATTAAATGCCTAAAGGAGTTAAAGAACAACTACAGGAGAGAAGGGGGAAACTTAAAATATCTGGATTACCCCAAAAGAACCTCCTCTTCAACAACACCACCAAGAAGCTGTCTCGTGATATCGTTCATTTTAACTGCAGAAAAATATTCAGGGATCATCATCAAAGTATTGTACGTAACTGAAATGAAGTTATCGCAGTCAAAGCCTTTACCTCGGGCTTGTTCCGACTGCTGCTTCATCTTTCGGTCCATGTTATTCCTCTGATTTTGCAGGTTGTTGAGATCTCTGCGTAGCTCGGGAATGACCTTGACATGTTTGGTGAGCTGGACGACCTGGTCCTGCAGGTCAGAGTTCACCTGGCCCCCCTCCTCCATCTTCCTCTGCAGGCTGACTCTCTCCTCTTTCAGTCTCTTTACCTCCTCCTTCAGAGTTTCCACCTCCCTCTCGTGGTCTTGTTTCAGCATCTCAGTGTTGTTCTCTGCAATCCTGCCAAGAGTCATCTCATCAACTACCTGAATAAACTGAAGAAGCTGTGCCAAAGTTTGCTCTGGCTCAAAGAATGATTTGCTCTATGCTGTAGATGAGGCAGATCGCACACTTTCATCGCTTACTTTCTGAGCCGTGCTTCATTTTCTTTCTCTTCCAGAAGATTTCTCTTTATTTGATCAAAGCTCTCTGTAAGAATGTAAAACCGGTCACAAATTCAGTACAAATTACAAGATTACACAATTACAAGAGTAGAACACAGAGGACTCTTTATTCCTTTTACCTTTGGACTCTTTGGTGGAAGCTTCAAACTTTCTTTCCAGGTTCTGCTTTTCAAGGTTTACTGCATCTTTTTCCTTTTGAAGCTGCGCAATTGTCTGGAGCAACAACAAATATGTGTTGTTGAAAGGGCTCAGAAGTCAAAACACACACAACTGTATGAAAGCATCAACTTCGAGACTGACCAGACTAGCATCTTCTTTCGCTTTCTTCTCTCTTGCCTCCAAAGATGCCTTCTGATTGGTTAGTTTTTCCAGCTGTGCTTCCAGACCCTGAAGCCTGTCCGTGGTTTGAGAGTGGGAGTTGGCCACGCTTGTCAGTCTTTCCATCAATCCACGGTTCTCTTTGTTCTGTGAGGACACATGGATTCAGTTACATCCTCTATGGAAAAGCCGCGACTGGAGGAACTTTGGAAGCATCTTTACCTGCTCTTCAATCTTCTTTCTGAGCTGCTGCACCCTGTACGAGAGCTGAACATTAAGCACCAGCCGACGCATAGTTTGAAAACGCCGCCGTGCCAGCCAGGCTCTGGCATACTTCTGTAGAACCAGGGCTTTCTGCTCCTCCACCATCTGAGCATTAACAATGAGATGGCAGGGCAAGAATTACATGTGGTTACATCTGTACTTTCATCATGCTGCAACCCTAATTCCAAAAAAGTTGGGACACTGTGTAAAAGCTAAATAAAAACAGAGTGCACTCATTTATAATTGAACTGCCCATGTCGTGATATCCTTTATACAGTCATGTGTTCACAAAGTGGTGAACCTCTCTCCATCCTTGCTTGTTAACAACTGAGTCTTTCTTTTCATACCCAATCATGACACTATCACCTGTTACCAATGAACCTGTTTACCTGTGGAATGTTCCAAACAGGTGTTTTTGGAGCATTCCACATCTTTCCCAGACCCAATATGTTGCTGCATCAAATTCAGAATAAGCATAAATTTACAAAAGTCTTTGGACTGTTTTCAGTTGAATATATGTCACAAATGATGAGCAAATTACCACACTCTTATTTATGTCTCAAACCTCAGCCCAACTTTTCTGGGATCAGGGTGATTAATTAACTAATCTTCAGTTACAGACCTTCTTGTGCTGTTTACGGGCCACCCAACCTCGTGTGAAGGCCTGGATGGTGACGGTGGCCAGATGGACTACCTGGTAGATCTGTCTCATGCGGTAACCTCTCCAGTGCCTCTGGATCACCACTGACGCCCAGGCCTGCTTCAGTGTTGCAGCGCTCACTGTTTTACTGCAGGTTCACAAACAAAACAGGACCCTGTCAGAACCCGAGCAGATACAAGAGAGAATGCAGGACAACAAAACTGCAAGTAAACGCCTCTAACCGGACTGTCCTCTTTCCACGGATGTACTCTTGGAGGATGATGGCTGCCTCTCTGATGCGCAAGTACTTCCTCCTCTGGCTCCACCCCCGGATGTGTTTCTGGATGGTCACGCAGGCTCCTCTCAGCCGGTCCAGGCGCAGCTTCTCAAGATAAGCTACCTGACCGGCTCGGAAGAAGATCTTTGTCCGACCAAACTTGTACTGGTTGGGGTCCTACCGATCAAGCCATGAGGCCAAAGTGATACACAGAAATTCCATAATGCATGATTGTATCTACAGGCAAAGCAAAAGCGGCGGCTAACCTGAATCAACCTCTGCAACACGTTCTTGCAGGTCTGTTTCCTGTCGTTGAGGTCGGCCTCCTGATGCGACATTAGGATACTGTATCGGCTGTAAAACTCAATGTACGTCCACCTGCGAACATCATCATCTGTCACTACAACAAGATCATACGGAGATGAGAAGATTATAATTTGGCCCTTGCACAATCTACTAATAGAGGATCACCTGGACGGATAGCTCTGTGCACTGATACGAATAGTTTCAAGGACTCCGCAGGCTCGCAGCTGCTGCACCACCCTCCTGGAGTCATATCTCAAAAAGTAAGCAAACACTCACATAAAACCAAAAACATGGTGAACACAGAGTGGATCACATCAACCACAGTTTCATCAGTACTCACTCAAACGGGAGCTTTTCATCATTGGGCTTGATGCAGCGCACATAGTGAGGGGTGGTTGCATTCAGTGTTTCCATCAGTAAAGAGAGGGAGCTGCTGAACTACATTCAACAACAAAGTTCAAGAGAAGGGATAAAAATACAAACGGGTACATGCAGAAAATTAAACTTCAGCGAGGGAGTTCAAATCTCCGGCGAGTAAACATTTTCACCTTATCTCCCACAGAGGTTCTCAGCTGTTTATTGGCTGGTTTCACTCCGGGCCGGGCAGGCCTCACTTTGATACTTTTACTGTTCGCAGTGCTTTTCTCCTCCTCTTGGAAAAAGTTGGCCAGAAAAGGAAACTGATAACAGTTGCAGGCAGGAGGAATGTGTTAAAACGAGATAAAACAAGGCTGCATGGGTTGGCTTTGATGTTACATATGTTTTGCTTTTTAACCACTGTGACATTACCTTACTGTCTCTCATAATGTCGACCAGTTCTTCATAGAGAGTGTCTCGGTTCTTTTCAAGAAATCCTCTGCACTGATATTCCACCTGTTAATGGAAAAATGTATGTCAGCCCTCCAAAGGCATTAATAGTTAATAACAGTAGGAGTCATTTTTGTGCAGCACGATACAGGAAATGTGTTTCTCAGAGTTACCAGACAGCACCTTGTCTGCGAAGTGTTGAATCACGAATGCCTCACTTGATAACTTGGGTTTCTCAAACAGAGGACTGGGCTCAAGGTAGGTGAAAAGCTTTTGCAGCCAGCTTTGATCGGTGCCCTGAGGAAACTGTAAAGTAAAAACATGAATGAAAAGGAGGTACAGCAATCATAAAAAGGACTAAAGAAGAAGAGAAAATGTCTAAAAGCTAATGTCACGTCCTTTCAATTACCAAACATTCTTCATCAAGCAAGTCAAGGATCCCCATCTTTGCTTCAATCAGGTCGATGACCGGCTGATTGTCATAGAAATCTATCAGCGTCCACGGGATGTCCTCTTTCATGTACTCCTCTTGCTCCAGCTTGAACACATGCTGATTGAAGAAAGACAAGAGAATAACCCTCTGCGCTGATAAAGGGGTGTACACAGCTTCTGCAGCGATGATGGGACGTCTGCCATGCATACCAAGTTAAACTGCTGTTGAAGCTTTTCATTTGCATAGTTGATACAGAACTGCTCGAAGCTGTTGATGTCAAACGTTTCAAACCTGAGGACAAAAGGACATCAATATCACATCAACAGCGGGAGCTAAAGTGACCTGAATTACCAAACAGCTGAGGATAAAAAGTGTTGTATCTGCTTTACCCATAAATGTCCAGAACGCCTATGAAAGTGTGCTGCTTTCCGGCAACCTGCAGGGCTCTGTTTATCCTGTTAATGATACAGTCAAACAGGTGGGCGTAGATCTGCTTGGCGAGGGCATCTCTGGCATTCACTGCCCTCTCTTTGGGCACCGGCTTCACCACCGTCTCAGCCACCAGAACGATCCTCCGATGGCACAGCCAACGCACCAACCCGTCCGCGCTCACACCCAGCAACTCACAGAAGACCAGCATGTGTGGATCACTGGGCTGGAAGATGTGCAAATTTTGCATTGAGCCTTGTGCAAGTTTTCAGATCGAAACAAAAAGCAATTTATGACTCGGAGAGTTGAGACTCACAGGAACTGATGATTTGTCACTTCCAGAGCTTCTGATCTCCACGTTTCCCAAATGCAGGATGGCCGCCAGAACTTTGAACACATCTGACTGGAAGACCTCTGTCAACCCTGGAGAAGCGCAGAGGAAGGTAAAGCTAGCATAAAAACAGTGAGAGCAGTTAGAGTCTGACAGCTGAGGCGTGTTTTTACCCAGCAGTGAGAAGGTCCGCTGAGTCTCCTCCATGTCTTTCTTGTCATCCACACCTTCAATGGCGATCTCACCACCCATGCAGGTGTACCGGAATTTATCTGCACTCACTGCAGAGAATGTATAATTAGGTGCATTTACAATGAAATAACCATAATATCAATAAATATGAGTATGATTGTAAGACTGCTCTAAGCCAATCAGATTAAACAACCTGCAGAGTAAACCCTGAGCGCAAACACTCACACAGTCGTAGATTCTTGAACTCTGGCAGGTGAGCACAGGAGCACATCTGGTAGAATATGTGATAGTTTCGCTCGTTGTCTGCCTGAATAAAACAAGAATGGCATTATTATGGTTCAGATATAAGACATTTCAATATCTAAGGCATCTTCAGCCTATACACTACCTGAAAAATCACTCTGGATTTCTCTAAGAGGTAGGTCCTCATGTTTGCTCCGGTAATCCGGTACCTCTTGTCAAAGCTGATCTCTGTGTACTTCCCAAAACGGCTGCTGTTGTCATTCCGGGTGGTCTTTGCATTTCCTATCGCCTGAGAGAAAACCACCTCAGATCATCGGGTGTCTATTCAAGTTACCACAACGACATGTTTTAATGAATGCATTGGGCGCATGAAAACGGCAGCTGATGAGTTTAACATTGTCACAGCACTGAAACATGGATCCTTTGTCAGCTCAGTGCAGAGAATGGTGACGTGTTGCCTGTGAGAGGGGCTTCTGGTCCAGTCAAATCATACCTCTGTTATTGGATTGGACGCCAGGACTTTGTCTTCAACCCGAGTCTTACTTCCAGATTTGCTTACGACCGCAAAGTACCTCATAGCGTATCGAGCAGACACGGTTTTACCGGCTCCAGATTCACCGCTGACGATGATAGACTGGTTCTTGTAGTTTCTGAGAAAAAAAGGGGGTATGTACACTGTTAATATTAAGACTGTATATTCGACTTCATACGATCACTTCAGCTTTCATTTACCTGGCCATCTGTTTGTAAGCCTCCTCTGCCACTGCAAATATATGAGGGTCCATGTCTCCCATGTTCTGGCCTGAGTAGGCGTGAATGATTGCATCTCCATAGATATGCAGCTGTTTGTATGGATTTACAGCCACCAGTATAATACCTGAAAATGAGGAAACAGCACAGGCTGAGCCAAGAGCACAACCTGCCGACTGCCTGCACCTCAGTGCTTACATATACTCTGACAGCCAAATTTGTCTCAACAGTACCGCAGTAGGTATAGATGATTCTGGACTCCACAAATCGCACTTTGAGATTATGCAGCACTGCAGGCTCATGCAGGTAGCTGAGAGCTGTGAGGTCGTTCTCCCCCACCAAGATGTCCGGGTTGCGAAGAGGAGGGAGTTGTGGTTTTGACGGGTCAACAGGGTAGTGCTGCTTCTGTACAGTGACAGGTGGTGTAAAACAGTCAGCTGCTGCTTCTCACCATCATAAAACCTGCTGCGGTTGTGTGTGAGGGTTTTATTGGTCACATGTTACTTACTGTGCCATCTTCAAGAAGCAACTCAAGAACAGCGTCCCCAGAATGAAAGTTTCTGATAATCTCGGCTGATTTCCACACATGTTCTGCATCTGCTATCCACACTCTGTTGTACTAAGGGGACAAGATTTCAGTGGTGACATGTTAATAATTTAACAGTTTTACTATTTAGTTATTACAGAATATAACAGTGTGTTAATGCAATGCTATTCCCTGTGTGAACATTTACTTAATTAACTAGGAGGACCTTCATTTATTTGGCATTTAACCCCAAGGCATCATAGCTCACATCTATATTAACAGCTCATACTGACTGAAGTTGAGGAGGAGTAAAGAGCTGAGCATTTACACTTAAAATGCCTTTGGGTCCAGGCTCCTCTACATCCCTGCAACTTCCCCGAGCCCTGACAAAGTTTCCATATGTCTCTGTAAAACAACGTGGGGGGATTATTATCTCTGCTGAAAAAAAAAAAAAACAGGGAGCTGTTTTCTTACCTCGGTGTACAGTTCCCACAGAGCCATTTTTTATGCATTATGGTTTTAACTTCTCGTCAGTTAGTATTTGTTTACCACCTGCTGTCACTGTACTTTCCAGGTTACCAACAAACTTCTTCCCTGAGCCTCGCAACTATGACAGTCAAGCAACATAAAGTTACATCGCTTTTCCGGTTGTTATTTTCAAAATAATTCTCACTGAATTAAAAATCTTCGAAGGTCTACATTTAGCGTACGTTATCCTTTAAATAATAACCTAAGTATATGTCTGTCAGGTTAAACGAAGCTTCAATAAAATGCACTACTAATGTTACACTACGTATGCATTAGTTACTTTATAACTATGTTCAGAGCGTTGGAAACCAGTTATGCGAAGGACAAACCTGACGCTTTTATTCTGAAGGTGAGCTCTCTCATATTCCAGGTGAGTCTCGTGTCTTCCTGGATGACTTGTCGCTCACCTGCTGCGGACTTTGGCTGTGTGACTCCGCCCTCCCGTCTTGTGACAGCGGCTTGCCGGAGTGGGTGTGCTCGTTTGATCAAGGATCGAGACAACAAAAGAAACCGGATGCAGACCACAGCCAACTCACTACATGTGAACCCATAGCAGTCAGTGTTTTACCACAAGAATGGTTGAAAAGTGATTTCTAAGAAAAATCCTTGTACTTGCTTCACCCTCATTATCACTGCATTTGAAAAACTGAGAAAACAGGGAATGAGAGAAAGACATCCAATAGGAAAAAAAACCTAAACAATTCTGGTCTGCAAAGCTGAGAGGGTTAAACTTTAAACCATGACATTAACTAATTTCGATTTTTTTTTGGCATTTTTATATGTTAAGCGTTTGCACATACAGAGCATAAAAGATAACATCCTGAGGCAGCATAGCAAGGTGAGCATGGAAGGTTCAGGTGTCAGTTACATCAGTCCTGTACATGCACATTTCTTAATGCAAATTAATTCAGAGATCCCCAAACTTTTCCATGTGCAGGACTCTCAAACAGATCTGGTTTGAAGTCTTGTGGACCAAGTTCATGTCAAGTCATCAAACAGATGAGGGTTAGAGTGCACATCCTCATTCCATTTGTTCCATGAAGGATATCTACTGTTAGATACCATTTTAAACCTTATTACAGAACCATGACACTATGACTTTGACAACAGTTATTGTGCCAGTGCCAGGAAACAGAATACTAAATATAACTGAAATATTCTATATTCTATCAGGGATTAAAAGACCCCACTTTGGGGGGAAAAAAAGCTTGAGACACAAGATCCATAAAACCTCATGAGGTAGTGAAGTATTTTTAAATAAACCAAATCTTCTAATTGAAAAGCCGGCCTTTAATATGGCCGACAACATGAAGACTGGTTAAATACATACTTGAAATCTTTTCTGCTCCTTCCCCTTGTCCTGGCATAAATACTGTAACATCACCTGACATTAATAGTTACAGAAAAAGAAAGTTACAGAAATAAAAGTGCTTGTGAATTTCATCTTGAGACTCTTTTCACATCAAAATCAGATGTTCATTAGTGTTTGAACATTGCACATTGTTTTTCATGTATATTTTTTAAAAAATGTCCATGGTAACAATCCAATTCATGGTTACCAGGACACATTTATCTATCCCATGATCAGAAACCTGCACATGTGATGTGAAAAGTCAAATTTCCTTGCATGAGCTTAGATAAACCATTCCCATGAATGCATTTAAGAACCCTTAGGTTGAATATGTACTCTCAACACCTGTATCAGTAATACATCAGGTGTTACAAGAGATGACCTTTAAATGTTTTTTGCAGATTCATTATTCAGTTATTACTCTTTGGCTATGTACTGCTGAGAAGCTAATACATAGATACATGTAAAAACCTTATTCTGCTGCAGTATTACAATAATCAGTTATAGTGAACTGGTACAAACTTTGGTAAAACAAACAAACAAAAAAACAGTCTTTACTGTTTTTACTTTAGTAAGCAGGGAACAAAGTCTGTGCCAGAGGTCACTGGTCTAGACGCGGGTGAGGAAGCTCAGATTGAGGCTCGCAGGGATCTGGATGGTTTCCAGAGCCACAGAGGAGGGCGTGAAGGTGAGAGTGACGGAAAAGATCTTCTTGGCGTCCATCATCAAGGTGGATGACTCAACTCTGTCTTTCAAAAGGTTCTAAAATGTAAAACAAAAAGCAGATATAGTGGAACAAAGCTGATAAATGCTATGACTATAATATTAAACACAAGACTGAGTATAAAAGAGAGCTGCATTCTTACTCACACCTACAAAACCGACTTACTTTAATAGTTGTGATGAAAGCGGTTGACACTCGCTCCTCAAATTCAATCACTGGGGTGTATAAGGTCAACACTTTCACAATCTGTTTAAGACAAGCAGACAATGATGAAAGCACAGTCACACATTGTGTCTACAGCTTCAGAAGGGTGAACAGTTACTGATGCTACTGCACCTGTGCTGTGGTGAGGGCGGTACACATGTTGCAAATGGCTTGGGCGTCTGCGTCAGTCTTCTTCTTGATCTGTAGAAGCTGTGCAGCCTGTATGAGAGGCTCCAGAGTCTCCTTAGCACCGCAGTCTGCCAGCTCCCTCTCCGTCAGCCACTCCTCCAGCTGCCAAACATTGTACCTGAAGCCAGAGGAACACACAAACAATTCAGACTGGACCAAGGTACTGTCAAGCAAGATCCAACCGAACATCAGCTCTGTGAAACCAGAGTAAAGTTGATATTGAGTGAAGATTTTGCTGCTTCTGGAAGACGTTTTTATTCAGCCTAATGATTTAAAATACTATGTTAGGTTTCTTTAGTTTAAAATATTATCTCTTCTAATTTGACACAATACTATAAAGATGCACATTGTCTGCCAGTCTGTCCAGTGGGTGAAAATTTGCTTGATAATATAGGCAAGGATGAACACTCTTCAATCCATACTCTCCTGTCCCTCTAATTTCTCCAATGACCATTCTGTGCTGTACCTGATCTGCAGGCCTTTGCTCCAGGAGCACATGTCCTTCCGCAGGAGCAGGTGGTTGAGTGTGACGGCACAGATGATGTAAAACTGCTGCTTGACGATCTGTTTAATCAGGTCTGGATCCATCCCGTGCTGACTCATGGTGGTGTGGAAGTGGCTGAGACGCTGCAGGAGGACTTCCACTGTAACAGCCCCCTCCTCTGGGAAACTGGTGCTTCTCTTCCTCAGGCCCGTTGGTTTGGACCCCAAAACACCCTGAATTGCCTCGTGCTCAAGCATGCTTGCAACTACACATAAGACACAAATTGAGAAAAATACACAACATGTACTTCTGTTATGGTTAGGCTGCTGGAGAATGGCATGTTAGTTTATGTAAGATTATGTCTCCTCACCAATCAGAGGCTGCAGGACGTTCTCCATGCATTTAATGAGCTGGCGGTAGATTTGGATAGCTAGATCACCAAAAACCTGCTGGTACTCTGACAGCTCAAAGTTGGCCAGGCAGTGCTCGTTCTGCTTGGCAGTGTTGTGCGTCATGATGACCTGGTATAAACAGGTTGGACAGGCATCTTGGGTTCATTAAGGGACATGCACAGCTGTAATCGTAACTCTGGCATCAAAGCCTACTCAGGCATACCTCGTCTCCATTGTACTGCTTCAGACAGTGCATTAATCTGCACGTGTTGGCCAGCCAGAAGGACACCACATCAAAATCATTTCCTCTCCTCTATAGGAACAGTACACAAATTAATTCAAAATAAACACATCACTCACTTTCTTTACTCAAGGCAATGTGATATACTCCACCTTAATGACCCCTTTGATGCTGCTGATGGTGGAATTGAGCAGAGTGCTGACTCTCCGGTCATTATTCACACTGTCTGCATATCGTAGGCACATAAAGATGATGTATGCTGGAAGTCCAGGAATGAAGCTGACTGCTACCCCGCGAGGCTTCAGGTCTGAGAAGATGAGAATATTTCAAAGCAAACTCATAAAATACTTTGTCCTCTATCTTTAAACTATTCTAAAAATAGATCAGAAAATTATTTGCTCTGAGTGAAACAGGTTGAACGTACCTACGATCACATTCTTAAGCAAGCGGCTCTCATCACCCTCCTTGTACTGCAGCATGCCCTGGTATTCTTTCTCTTTGCGGGTGATGTTCACTGCTCTCACAGTGTTCATCAGAGCGGCATTATTCTTTTGCTGAGCACTCGCTGAACACAAGACACAATATAAGAAATCACAGGATTAATGCTGTGCTAATATATCAAACACAATCTATGAACGCAGTCAATGTGATTACCTTCAAAATCTTCAACTTTTTGGATGTAAAGTTTGAGTTGTTTTTTCAACTTGCGTATGGTTTTGTCTTGTTTCTCCTGCTGCTCCATAAGCTCCTACAATTATGTAAACATAACTTTCATGCAAGGCACAGGTATAGATCCAGTAATACACAGAAAAATCTGTTTATTTTGAGGGAATTGTGAAACACTTGCATGTTTTCACTGTGCATTATTGCAATTGCAATAATTGCATATCAACAGATAAAAGGCAGAGTGAGAGATCTGGCAGACCCACCAGGTTTTCATTGGTCAGCCGTGTCATCTCATGCTTCAGGCTGGCCTCAATGCGGGCATCTTCAGACAGGAAGAGGCTCTGGGCCAGCAGCTTCTGCTGTTGATCCTTCTCATTCTTCAACTTGTTCACCTCCTCAAGCAGCTCTGTGTACTTCTCATTGTGAACACGTTCCTGCTCCCGCATCTGGAACTCCAGAAGTCTGGAGGATGGAGGGATGGTACTCAGTTCATATGGCATGAATGTGCTTGAACGTACCAACCAGCTACAGCATACTGAGACAATGGAGTAGAAGCGCTGCAGGGTCTTTATGGTGATCACATACAGGTGCTCTTTGCATACTTCAGGTGTTATTTCATCATGGGAAGGCCTCATTGCATGGGTGCCTTATGGTTTTAATAAAAAATGTAAATTGCAAGTCTCCTTGAAAAATGATTCTGTAGTGTGCCTTGAACCATTTTTCAAGGAGACCTGCATTTTACATTTTTTATCAAGGCCATAATAAACCCATGCAATGAGCCCCTCACAAGATCAAATAAACTACAGAATATTATATCATCACCTGTTGGTCTCTTTCAAGCCTTCATAAGCCAGCCACAGCTCTCCATCCTCATTCAGTGTATGGATGTCAGTGGATCTGAGGAGCAGCATCCAAGAATTTAAATAACACTTCACTGTATCACCTGATGGATTTAAATTGGAGTGGGAGCCACGTGGTCTCACCTGTCAACATCTTGAAATGAAGGAGTTTCAAGATCTAATTTCACACCTTCCCCAAGTGCAGAGTCCTAGGTGACAGTTCATATGGGATAAATTAAATCTAGGTACTATCAGATGTCTGTTGAATGAATATATTAAACATAACAATGTATGTTGTTTTCTCACCTTATGTTTAAGAGCCTCTTGACGGACCATGTGTGACCGGAGGAGCAGCACTTCCTCTTTTCGCATCTCCAGCTCGTCATTGGAGGAGCTGAGTTGGTCCAGCAGTATGTTGTAGGGCAGAGAGCCAGGGGCAGGGGGCATCATTTCACTGTTCTCATTGGTCAGAGACTTCCGCAGCTCAGTTAGGTCCTGCTTCAGCTTCTTGTTCTCAGACTCCAGCTCTTGCCGCTGCATTAAGACATTTAGAAACATAAACAAATCAAACATCTAGAAATGATTTTTTGTCCCCATTCACAGTTCAGCTACAATAAAACTACAAGCGACAAGAGAAAACATTTTTAAGGTACATTAATGGGATGATTCTTTCTGGACATCCTTTTTTTTGGGATGTTGAAAGACATTATGCTTGGATCCAAATACTTGTACCTGAGTAAGTCATACCTTCAGTTTTTCCAAGTCCAGGTCTGCTCTGCAAACAGCCGTCTGCTCCTCCACCTGCTTTTTGGAAAAACATACACATACTGTAAATATTAACCAGTCAATCACAAACATCAACCAAAAAGGTAGTATCTTATTGATACAGAACTAAGAAACATTCAGAAACAAGACTGGTGTTTCAGTCCATACTTTTTCCTTTTCTTGCTGGACTTCTTCTTTCTTTTCCAGCTGCTGCCATAGTGTCTGTTTGTCCTGCTCCAGTTCCTTCAATCTTCTCTGGAGTTTCAGAAGGACTGGCAGATCCACAGTCGACTGGGTCTCATCCTAACAATTTAACATTTAACTATTCACAGTAATCACTGTACAGTAAATGTGCCAATATTGTAATTGAAATGTCAGTGAAGCTGCTATTCTCTCTGAATATGGATACAACTGTTATACATCCACCTTTCAGCATACAGAGGGTGAATATTTCAGACTCAATAAGGTACATTTTGGGCAAAGTATCACATTGAGGTGATTCTGATAATGCACTGTGATATTGTGTCATTTTCTACATTACCTCTGTTTGTAAAGGGCTGTCTTCTCCCTCAGCAGAGCCTAAACTCAGACTAAACTCAGATGAGTTACTGCTGTAGTTGGAGTCTCTCCTCTTGTGCCCAGATTTGTTTGAACTCTGGATAGGTGTGAAAAATAAAAAATAAAGAAAGTCCACATATGTTACAGGAGAAGTAAGTAGCCAGACATAAACTTGCTCTATCATGAGAAACATTTTTGTGATGTCACATGTAATTTTTGGTGCAGATAACTGGTTTCTGTCCATGTAAAACATTTACTACTGAACTTTTTAACAGAAGTGATTCAGGTTTGTGACTCTATCTTGTAAATAACAAACATGGTTGCAGTGTCAACACTGTGACAAATCAGCTGTTCCTCACAATGCTGAGATTCATCTCTTCCTTCAGGTCTCTGTGCCGCTCCTCCAGATGCAGGTGTTCACTCAGCAGATTTTGGTAGCGTGAGCGTTCATCAGTTAACTCCTTCTCCATCTGCTTTATGTTCTCAACGTTGGTTTTAACATCTGAAACAAAACAGTTTTGTTATATTTACTCATTGTAAATGACACCATTATTTAAGGACTGTGGAGGTTTGAGGTGAACTGCTCAGTACCTGATAACTGTTGGGCTTGTTCCAGGATTAGTTTATTCATTTCATCTTTGTCTCTGTTCAGCAAGCTGTTCTTCATATTAAGCTCTTCTACCACCTGATTGTGAAAAGAAGCAAAACCGTGTGTTTATTTATTTCTATTCATTGTGGCTTTTAACATTCTAGAAATAAAAGCAGAGCGAAATAACCTTCTATGTTCATAAAATGACCAAAGGGCAGCTTCTACTTTCTTAAAGTTCCTATTTTGCATTTCATTCTGTCCTTTTGTAACTCAGATGTTTCCCAATGAATCTTATTATTATACTCCATGAGCCACCATGTTGAATTTGTGGAAACCTAAAACCTAAATGCAGGACGGCTCCATTCTTTCCTGAACATTTTCAACAAGCAAAAATAATTAAGCAAAGGAGACTACAGCTTAAAGCAGCAAAATCACAGTGACAAAAATACACACAGTGAGAAAGAAAGAAAAAACACAAATTCAATCTGAGCTATGAACGCTGAACTAATTAGCGACAAAGCCTGGGGAAAATGAACAAACCTCTGCTCTACTGCTTAGTGTGGAACAGTTTGGTGGTGTGACGCACAACAGAATCTTAAATGTCAATGAGGTTACTTATGTATCTCCACCAATGCTAAGTCATTAATTCCACCTATTACCGTTCCAGATACTTAAAGACAGAGCACTATGTGTAAAACTCTAATGAAGTTGCCTGGCAGGCAAGTTGGACACATTTAGATGAAGTCTAGTAGGCCTACCTGTTGTGTCTGCTCCTTGTAGACCTTTGCATGCTCCTCCAGGTCTTCTTTCTCCCTGCGAGTGCTTTCCAGCTCATGCTGAAGGAAGGAGAGCTGCTCCAGGAGCGAGGGAAGTGTCTCTGCCTTGGCTCTGGCCTCCTGCTCTGCTCTAAGTAGGTTTTTGATCTCTCTGCTCTGCTTCTCTCTCTCCACAGAATGGGTCTTCTCCACAGCATTCAGCCTCTCACTGAGCTCTCTGTTGTCTTTATGCTGCGGGGGGGAAGGGGGGGGGGGGGGGGGGGGGTGATACACACACATGTTGTGCATGTGATACAACCACTCCCAATGACCCAGTGTTTTTCCCACAAGTTATCATGGTAGACTCCAGAGTAAACAACTATATCACAGACAAAACTGGCTATCCATACTCACCTGCTCGTTTATCTTGTGTTGTAACTGCATAATCTTGTTTTCCATGCCAACATTGAGTTTCTTGAAGTGCTCCACAGAGCGCGCCTCCACTTTCAGCTTCTTTAATTCCTTCTTGGCCCTCATGCGACGTACACAGCTCTGCAGCAGGATGATGGCAGCCAGGGTGCGTCTGTAATGCTGCCTAGCCAGCCAGCCTCTCATCCATTTCTGGATGACCAGAGCCTTTTGCTCAAACATCAACTGTGAAAAGAAAGACACATGAAATATCAAGCTTACGTGTGAAAATTTGTAATGGTGTTAGAAGGGGTAGTATGAAAACCGAGAGGCCATTTATACGATTAGTTCTTCATAAAAAGTGCTCATGCTTTTTAAATTAAATTTGTGTATGTGAATGACCTCAGCTGACAGGAAATAAACATGGGACCAAGCTGTTGCCTAATAATACAATTTTAGTGAGTTACATAAATTCGAAACATTTTATTTTAAAAAAGTGTAAATTCAGTATGAAGATTGTCAGAATCCTACACAGCAATCAAGGTTTAGGAAGTGCAAACAATGTGCTGTACTGTTATAACAACGCTTCCCTGACTCATCAGTGTTACTACTGTAACCTGGGACATCTGAGCTTCCTTTGAGCTGGAGATGTTTCATATTATGTTGAAGAGGCACTAATTCCTGTTTTCTTGGTGGCACCTATTAAGTCCAGTTTTGGCAATCGCAATATCAACTATCAAGTTCCTCTATGGGTTGAGAAAAACCATAAAAACACCCAGCAGGCAAATTAAAATCAAGGCTGATCTTAATATTTCCTTTAACTGGAACAATGTTGATAAAATCTGATTTTGCCTACAAAACCTTACAAGTGTGGAGTTATAACATTTAATTTCTAGAAGGATCTTCTTTTTTTTTTTTTTTTAAATCAAGCATGTCATTACCTTATAGTACTGCTTTTTAGCCATGTAGGCCCTCAGGAAGCACTGAATAGAGATAGCTGCAGAGCGCTGCTGCTGGTAGCGTCTCTTTGTCGCCCACATGCGCATGTTCCGCTGAATGACAACAGCTGCTCTGGTTCTTCGCAGAAACTTAACATAACTGACAGGAAAATTAAACACGTAAGACATATGCTCGAGCAGTGTATTTTAATTCTGCTGTTACTGTTCAATGTCTCTACTCACCAGCGTGCCTGGTGGCCCCGTACATATCTCTGTATGGTGACAGCCGATTCCCTCATCCTCAGGTACTTTTTGCGGGCCAGCCAGCAGCGGATAGTCTTCTGGATGCGGACACAAGCCACGCGCAGCATGTCAGAACGCAGCTTCTCCAGGTAAGCCACCTGACCAGCTCTGAAGAAGATCTTGTTTTTGCCAAACTGATACTTATCCTGATCCTAAAAGCAAAACAGAATACACAGCAGCGTATAGTCTATAAGTATACAGAAGAGACATTAAATTTGTTATTGGCCCATGGGAATGCTTTTACACATTTCAGACAAACCTTTATAAGTTTTTCCAGGAGATTTTTGCAGGTTTGCTTTCTATCAGGAAGCACATCCTTTTGCTTCATGAGGACCCGATAACGGCTAAAGAACTCCTGATAAGTCCATCTACAACATTAATAGACATAAGAATATAAATAACTTTCACAGCTCTATATATTATAAACATATAATGATGTGTTCAACTGCCCATGACACTATGTTCTCTCGATGCGGTTTTCAATATTCTACCTTGACGGGAAGCCGGCTGCTGAGATCCGGATTGTTTCAAGGATGCCACATGCTCGAAGCTGCTGCACTGTCCTCACAGGGTCCAAGCTTTATGAAAGAGAACATACAAACGCCTGTTACAAAAACAGATGTATATCTGTTCATCTGTGTTTTATGCGATAACTGTGTGAGACGGTAGAGTGAAATCATCCTCCTCACGTGAATGAAGTTTTATGGTCATTTGGCTTGATGCAGCGTACATAGTGAGGAGTTGTGGCATTTAGCGTGTCCATCAGCAAATGCAGAGACTGTCGAAACTGAGTAAAAAGACAACAATAAATCCTTGATTGATGACTAAATGGGGAAATACATAAATTGTAATAAATGTACTTAAATATTCCATTTAAATGTCCAATATCATATTCTGACTGAGTTACTTATAAATCATCCAGCTGTATATTCTTTGGTGTTGTCTATTTCCTTAAAGGCAACTGAGCATAATGAGCAAGAAAAGTATTGAATTAAATATTATCTCTCCACAAAATTATTACTAATTAGAAATTTCCCCTGTTTTTTCATGATGCTGAGAAGTGTATGACAAAGTATCACGCACCAAATGTCATGGTGGCTGCTCTTCATGCTCTCACCTGCAGCCCAACAGTCTTCTTATTATCCCTCTGAGCTTGACCAGCCCTTCCAATAACACTGGTGCGCTTCTTAGCAGAACTCTGGGCCTTCTCATCATCCTCAAAAAGCTTCAGCAGCAAATCAAACTGAAAAGATCATTTTCCAGAGATCAGAGTGGAAAAATGCAAAGATATTTTTGAACAGCAGATGGCAGCACCTTCAATCTGAAAGTGAAATAGTGGCTGTACTTCCTCCAATAGTTAAGGTTGAACAATTCCAGGGTGTGTGCCCAGGGACTTGCAACACAAAATACAGTTCACAATCATTTGCTTTTAGTTAGTTAGGAAGTGTTGACATTGAACTCCTTCATCCTCCACAAAGAGAGGTGACGGACTACTCAGTGAAAATACAATAAAACAATTTAGAAACTATTTCACCTTGCTATTTTTCAGCACATTTATCTGCTCCTCATTGACTGTGTCCTTGTTTTTCTCCAGGAAACCCTCACACTGGTACTCCACCTAGGCAAAAATGACAGGTCACACAGTGTTCTTTGGCTAAGAGAGTAAAGGTCATATCCATCATTCAGAGTCTGAAGTAAACTGATTAGTATTGCTCTAATAAACAGAATCATGTGGGGAAGGCACATAAGTCTGATTTTGCAAAGCAAGTAACTACGCTTTCACACTTTCACAAGACTCTCTGCGGGTGCTCTTGGTTAGAAAACCTGAGTCATTCATCCATCCACAGACCACTGAGACACAACCCCACCTCAACGTGACATACAACTGTGTTTCACCTTGTCTGCAAAGTGGTGGATGATGAAAGCTCTATTTGATAACCTGGGTTTATCAAAGTGAGCATTCTGCTTCAGGAGAGTGTTGTACATTTTCTGGGCCCATGAGTCATCAGAGCCTTTGGGCATCTATGGAAAGAGGAAGAGCTGACACATCACTTAGTCACGGCCTTACTCATTACCTCCAAATATAGTGGAGATTTCTCCAGTGGAAAGTAGCTGAGCAGAATTTGGGTGAAAAAAACAAATAAAACTGGCATTTTACCTTGCACTCTTCATCCAGAAGGTCCAGGACACCCAGCTTGGCCTCAATGAGATTAATGCACGGCTGGTTGTCATAGAAGTCAATCAACGTCCAGGGGATCTCCTCTTTCATGTACTCCTCTTGCTCCAGTTTGAAGACATGCTGGAGAGAGTGATAGATGACAATGATTCACATGCACATTTTGACTACAATGAACATGTTGAGGAGGAAAAGACACATACCTGATTGAACTGTTGTTGAAGCTTTTCATTGGCATAATTGATGCAAAACTGTTCAAAGCTGTTGATATCAAATGTTTCAAACCTGAGGAAGAATACAGAATGAAAACATGTCTGGTCATCTAGCGAACGCAAACGGTGAAACCACAAACCTGGAGATAAAAACCTACCCGTAAATGTCGAGCACACCAATGAAGGAGTGTTGTTTCGCTGCCGATTTTAAGGAACCGTTAATTCTGTCCACGATCCAGCTGAAGAGTCTGGCATAGATGTGTTTGGCTAGAGCATCTCTGCCATTGACCGCACTCATTTTGGAGACAGACTTGACGTAGGTTTCTGTGGTCGTCTTGAGTTTCCTGTGACATAACCAGTGGGCCATTTCTTCACAGGGGACCCCCATCAACTCACAAAACACCACCAGATGCACATTACCTGGCTGGAAATACAGAATAATATTGATTTTATACGATAAAGACCAACACATCCTCAATATAATATTCCGACATAAAATTAAACAAATATACAAGACAAAATACTCTCTTGTTGTGTCCATGGGTAATCAGTGTTTACCAAAATGCTGCTTCTGTCTGCTGACTGATCTTTCACTTCCACATTGCTTAGATGGAGAATAGCTGCCAGAATTTGGTAAATTGCCATTTGATCACTTTCACTGATCCCTACAGTGAAAACAGAACAATAAAATAATAAATGATCAATCAAATCACGTAATCCATAAACAAAAAATGTACACGTACAACCCAAACCCGATTTCACAAAAGTTAAGATGCTGTGTGAAACATAAATAAAACAGAATGTGATCATTTGCTGATCCTTCCTGACATACACTCAATAGAAAACAGTACAAAGACAATATACTCAATATTTTACCTCATCAGCTTCATTAATTTTTGTAAGTATATGATTATTCTGAATTTGATGCAGCAACATGTTTTAAACAAGTTGGGACCGGAGCAACTAAAGACTGGGAAAGATGTGGAATGCTCCAAAAACACCTGGGTAACAGGTGATAGTATCATGATTGGGTATGAAAGGGGCATCCTGGAAAGGCTCAGTAAGTCACAAGCGAGGATGGAGAGAGGTTCACCACTTTGTAAACTCATGATTGTATAAAGGATGTTACTACATAGACTCAGAACCATTTGTAAAACTGTTGTCAGTGAATGCAGTTTGTTTGTAAAGGACTGCATTCTGTTTTTATTTATGTTTTACGCGGCAAACCAACTGTTGGAATTGGGATTGTACAGTACCGTCCATTCAACATGTAAGGGCAAACCTTACTGAAAGTCATTCAACACTCACCTAACAGTGAGAAAGCCCTCCTGGTATCACACAACTCTTTGGCATCATCCACTCCATCTATGGCAGGGCTCTGACCCTGGTTAGTACAGTGGAAGTCATCTGCGCAACCTTCAAACATTAATCATATAACATGTTGCACTAAATAGACTGTTAGAACTGCAACAGATTTTTTTTTAACTGTTTCAAAATCACACTAAAGTGACAACTGATATTTAGTGACTCTCATACCTAACTTGAAGGCTTTGAACTCTGGTAAATGTGACGAGGCACACAGCTGGTAGAATATATGGTAGTTCCTTTCTCCATGGGCCTAAAAGTGGCGCAAACTGACGTAAAATACACAAGTGGCACAAAGACATTCTGTAAAATTGATAACTCTAACTGTCCATGCATGCAGGCTGACAATGAAGTCATCAAATCTGAGACAACTGCTTACCAAATCCCAATACTATCTTTTTTAGTCAAGGGTCAGGCAGGCTAAAGTGCATGTTGTTTATGTTGTTTGTTACTATGTTGCCAAGATACATGTTAGATACACATGAGAGTGTTTCAAATCAATCAACACAGATGATAGAAAGACAGAAAGTGCCACATTCGGACACTGAGGGTTCTCATCTAAAGACATATCAGTTAAATCCATATGAATGAAATTTACCTGAAACACAACTCTAGACTTTTCCAGTAAGTAGGTTCTCATGTTAGCCCCAGTTATACAATGCTTCTTGTCAAACCCAATCTCAATGTACTTCCCAAAGCGACTGCTGTTGTCATTCCTTGTTGTCTTGGCATTCCCAAGGGCCTAGACGAATCACATAAAAGGGTTTCAGGAACCTTTGTCATTTTAGAAGTTTGTCTTGTTTTCCTGCTGTATTAAATGTTACCTCCATGATGGGGCTCGAGGCAAGGACTCTCTCCTCAACATTGGTCTCACCAGAGGAGCAGCTGACCGTGGCAAAATAACGCATGGCGTATTTAGCAGAGACGGTCTTGCCAGCTCCTGACTCGCCACTCACTATAATAGACTGGTTTCTTTCATTTCTGTGTAAAAAGATGTTATGACAAAGAGACCGAATATCAGCTAAAACAAATTTATCAAGGAAATTAACATTTCATCTGCTTTAAGATGTTTTTGATCGGGACATGACAAGACCTGGCCATCTGTTTGTATGCTTCCTCTGCTACTGCAAATATATGGGGGTCCATGTCTCCCATGTTCTGCCCACTGTAGGCACTGATGATGTCAGCTTCATAGATAGGCAGGCTCTCATAAGGATTGATGGCAACCAGGACGATTCCTAAACACCACAAGGAGAAAAATCCTCAGTTACATTCAGGCAGTATAAACGTATGTTAGCTGACATGGATTCAAATTAATGAATTGTGAACTCTGACTGTAGTTGTTTTGTGTGTATTATTTATACAAAATTCATGTAATATATTTCAGTGCACTGGTTGCAAACCTGGGGCTCTTGACCCCCACTAGGGGTCACCAAAGCTTCAGGGGGGGTTGAAGGCCTTCATATTTTAAAGGGATGTAAGAAAATCCTTTTAAAAAAAATGTAATTAAATACAGTAGCCCTGTATCTCAGCATTTCTTAAATTAAGTTTAGATTATATTTTCTGATGTAAACTTATCTAATAAGTGCCCTTATCGTTATTCAATAACGATAAGGGCACGGTGAGGTCCTACACACAAGCTGTAGTCATAGAGTCTTCACACTCTGCCCAACAGCCTTGTCCTGCATTAGAGAAGTACGCAGTTCAAACAACCGAAGAGCTAATAGAACAATGGCCAAGAGTCAGGGCGAACAAAACACTGAATTTATCAAAAAAAGAAGCCTATTAAGTATGTATGATTGTTAAAAACTACAGAGAATTGCATAAAAAGTTCCCAGAAATACCTGGAAAACTGATGCAAAATTCACAGGAATTAATCTGCTCAAAATTCATCCACATCACTCATTTTACAGAAACTTCCTACAGCTCCTGCATTCACTATTTGGGTTACCCGTAGAGTTTCTCAGTCGTTCTGTACTATTATTGCTCTGCATTGAAATAACCACCGTTTTAGTGCATGTTCCTTTAAGCCACAATCATCAGCATAATGTACCGTAGATTATATCTGAGCATACAGTGAGCCGGGCTCCAAAGTCTACAGTGACAGTGATAGTGTGAGTCAAAGGAGCTGAAGCTCATTACCACAGTACGTGTAAATCAATTTGGAGTCCATAAAGCGCACTTTAAGGTTGTGGAGCACTGCAGGCTCGTGGAGGTAGCTGAGAGCTGTGAGGTCATTTTCCCCCACCAGGATGTCAGGGTTTCTTAGCGGTGGCAGGTTGTTGGTTTGGGGGTCTGTTTTGTATTCCACCTCCTAGAAAAACACAAGACATACTTACTTTATGAGCCTAAAGATAGCAAGAAAAAAACAAGCATTAGTTACACTTTATGTTGAAGCTAACTAGCAGACACTGAGCTCAGCTTGATCGTGTTCACTCATGATACTCTGGACATAATTCCCTGCCAGAAGTGCATGCCCAAACTCGACATACAGCTGCAGGTAGAAACAGCGCACAGTGAAAAACCTTCAACCACACACTTTTCATCCATCAGTCCACTTACGGTGAGACCGAAACATTACATTAGCTTCCTGTATTCAAAGCGTTGCAGAGTTGCATGAAGAGGCACAACGTGTTCTGTGGTCTTGCCTGGGAACCTCTGTGCATTTACCAAACATCACAGCTGCCTCCAATAATCCCACAGCACACAGAGATTTATGAGGCTCCATTGCCAGCACAGAAATGTGTGCATGGCTCTCGGACTGAACACCACACACCCATTTCCACCTCAGCGCCTCTACCTCCCTGTGTGTGATTATGTGTGTGAGGCATTTGCCTGTCTCACCGTGCCATCATCCAGCTGCAGAGTCAGCGTCAAGTCGCCAGGAGTGTAATCTTTGATAAGCTCTGCTGACTTCCACACTTCTGCTGCATCTGGGAGCCATACACGGGCATACTGATGGGCAGAGGGGAAACCGGGTCAGAGCCATTCAACCACTGCATTAACAGACTTTAAGAAAACTACAGCAAAAGAGCACTGACATGGACCTCAGGAAAATGGCAGGGTAGCTAACCCAACATAAAGCCAGCAGACAGCAGTATAATGCGGATGGATACGGGGCATTTTATGTGGCAGACACAGAAAAGGGCAATAAATTAAGACTTTAAAAACCTTGAAGTTGTTCAGAAAACATGTCTAAGTGACTGGCACGGGTAAACCACTGTTCTTGACATAAAATTTACTGTAAGTGAACCAACGTTAGCTTAAGAAAACAGTTGAATGAGTTGGAAAACCGACACGGGCTCATTCACTCCGGCAAACCTACCTTAGAGTACAGTTCAGAGGCTGCCATGTCTTACGGTTCGCTCCCTCACAAACTTTCTCTGCCGGCAGAAAGAAGGTCAAACATTTCATTGACTCCGGGGCAGAAAACACGAACTTTTCTGAGCTCCTCTCCGGGGCTCCGTGGCGCGCGCTCAGCTGGAAGGATTCAACTGTTGCTACGACAGTTGACAGTCAGCTGCGCGTGCTCCGACACGTTGAGCTCTCGTGCGTCTTGTGTGCCTCCCAGCGGCCAACGCGCGCGTGTCAACTAAGCTCTCTAAAGGAGGAGGCCGTGGAGTTGTCAACGTCAGTGGCCTTCGCATCCTTTAGCTGCTTAAGTAGAAGTATTAATACTGTAAAAATAATACTCCATTACAAGTAAGGGAAATGTTTGGCGTTTACACATGCAAAATGACTTAAGAGTTACATTTCTGTCAATACTTATTGATTAGTGATTGACTGAGTGCTGGGTAGTTTCATCTATAGTAAAACATTATGTTTCAAGAACTCTTTGTATTTTTTGTGTGCAAAAATTTAATATCAACATATAATTGAATATCAACATGTGATAATCGTGTGCCTTTGTTTTTTTCATCTGCCCCCTTTCAATTGAAATACTGGGTAAAATGACCGCCTTCCCTCCCACCCACTCCTTAAGGCCCTGCTCAGGTATTGTATTGAGCAGACTTCATTTCTGAGGTATTGGCCCTTAAGAAATTCTTAATTTTAAAGTAGTTATCGATGAACGCATCAGACACATGGCATTGTAAATGGGTGCATGCTACACATGTATATTTCACTGCTTCACTTCTATGTTTTCATAAAGGTTTTAATTCACTTACTTCACAATTAGTCAAGTATCCACTGTTTACCATTAATGTATTTCAGTATTTAACTAAATATGCCATAACAACAGGACCATATTAATATATTGACTAAATATTCACTAATTCTGTTAGGCTTTTACTTGAGTACAAGATGAACTGGGTGCGAACAGTTCTGTCATTTTAACATTTGAGAGTAAAAATAAATGCAAGGACACAATCAATTGAATACATGTACTTATAAGATATTATGCAAAACTATTTTATTTACAAAACAAATGGCACAGTGTGACTGCACAATAAATGCACATGCACACTCCAGACATGTCAAGGGAGTTTCTTTCCATTAAATCCTAAGTGATTCCAGTCAGACAGTGAACAGACATTTCAGGCAAAATTCACAACTAAGATTCTCACTGAGGGAGCAAATATTGCTCAAGAGGGTTCATTACTTTTAAGGCCATTTTAAAGGTTGGGATGAGATGAGACCAGCAGCAAGTCTTTGCAAACCAATGTCACTAAAATGAATTAAAATACAACTGCCTACAAAGTGTGTGCGGTCTAATCTTCAGTGCTTTGAAAGCACAGAATCAAACAGTTTCACAGAGAAAGGAAGGGACACACAATCAAGGATCAGAAAACCAAAAAACAAAGCAGGATTACTTCACTTTTCACTAGATAAAAAGACATGCCTCCATATGAGCAGGTGAACACGCAAAATAGTTTCAAAGTCAAAGGCATGTCTGTAGATTACACTTCTACCTCACACATACACCAGTGCAAACTGATGATGTTTTCTCTGTGGTCATAACTCATCAATATTTTTGCCTCTGTAATTATCAGTGACACAGTGGAACAAGATTCCTTTGTGGTGATGAAAACAGATCATGTGCACAGACTTCTGCTACTGCACATGGAGGCATATCCTCAAAAGTGAAAACGTTCTGTGAAAATAAGATAGCACTAACATCCATTAATATTTACGAGTGTGATATCGTGTTCAGAAATTAATCGCTACTCAGTCTTTTTACAATCTTGAGGCACATTTTCAGCTACTCCTTTGTTGGATTTAACTCACTGACAATTCAGTGCCTGACATTTGACATTTTTTCTCAAGAACTTGACTTAGTACATAACTTGTTCTTAGAGAATACATACGCAGGTGAAAAAGGAACAAAAACGTAAACGGCAGGTAGATATGAAGTGGGGGTTGGAATGGTAACAAAACAGTAAACATAAAACCATCAACCGGCCAGTTTGCTGGCCACAATTGAAGTCTTTCTTTGAGGCAGGTCCTGAGGTGTTGGGATGTGCCCACCAGTGATCTCCGTCTTCTCCGTTGGGGCTGATGGCAATTGTTTATTCTTCATTTTTGCCTTGGCCATGTTGTAGTCACCAGAGTCAAAATACTTTTGCTGGAAAAAGAAACACGCACACAAACAACAAGCCATCAAGTGAGAACACTATTAAGACTGGTATTGTTAAGATGAGTAGCTAGTCTAATTTAGGTAACGCACCCCTTTCTGAAGTCTTTTCCTCAAAAGGTCTGAGCCTCCAGGCTTGGCTCCAAGGTTAGGATACCTGGCCTTCAGTTTGGCCTCCTCTGCTTTCTCTGGACTGATTACTTTGTCCTCCATTTCCTGTTCATCGAATACAGAAGGTAGGGATGGCAAATGACCACTAAGCTAACATGATGAGAGAAAACTGAAGTTTCGTTTAAACGTGCATATGACATTAGTGATTAATGAAACCGCATTCAGAGAGCTACAGCTCATGTAGGTACTAATTATGTTGCACAGTATGAGACGCCGCCATGAGGGGAAACTCCAACTGGTGTTTGCACTAGCATTCATCTTGCCATTTAACTTAGCATGTTTAGCTACAGTATTAACCAGTGTTAGCTAAGTTATTCATCACGTTCCGAGTGATTACGGCAGTATAGTCGTTGATCCCAAAAAGGCAGCCTTTTTGTTTTGCTTCACCAACAAGCGGTGGTACCTAATTAGCTAATTACATCGTTGGTTACATTAGCAAAGAATAAAGTGCTAGCTACTGGCTAACTAGCTTCCAGCTAGCCTCCGGCTAATTTACCAGATTCGACGTGCTACTAGCACCGGCTAAGTAGTTAAAATTGCAGTTCGTTGTTACAGTTCACCTGCTGTTCTTCAGAAGTCCTCGTTCCTTCAACCTCTTCGGACATAACTATACTCTGTCCCTTCTCTGCTCGAGAAACTGGATGTAATGAATCGTTCAACCAGTTCTTCTGGCAGATGAAAGGTGCTACTGGCAGCGACTGGGCGGGCGAGGGCAGCAGCCTGTCATGCAGCCTGTCCAGCAACAGGCCGATGAATCGATACCAGAGATGCAGATGGGAGAGGCACTGGGGCAGACGCACTTCACTACTGCATCTTAGATTTGTATGGTTGACTTACTGATTCACGCCGTCATGATTTGAAAGGCCGTAAACACAAAATCGTCAACAGTGTAATACCTTTAATATATAGAAGATATTCATATAAAATTCGACTTTACTGTCTAATATAAACACGTAGAAAAATTCTTAACTTTCCATAGATGCGTTATTGCCTCCGTAAAACGGTGCACTTCAGTCTAAATTACTATCGGAGTAATTCATAGAAAATCTTTGGAAAATAATATATGAATTATGCTTTTGTTGTTTTTCAGTATTTCTGGTCAATGGTCAGTTGTATTACATCTCTGATTAAGTGCCAAAGGCCAAGCAGGCTAACTTTTCACATTAGTCCGAGCACCTGAACCCGTTTCTCCAGATAGAAATAGTAGTGAGAAGAAAAAAAAAGTCCAGACATGCCATTTTTTTCTAGAACTACCAGCACCAGTTTAGAATGGGAAGCAAAATGGTTTGATAGGTTAACTTTTCATTAATTTTGTGGCTGTTAATGAGAACTTACTTTTGGTTCAATGACAGAATGACAGATGTGGAAATTATGAACACAGGCCAAATGCTTTTTAGCTGATAGCATGGTGTACGCTACGCTTTAGGTGCCTACATCATACTATATTTATCTTTTCTGTGCAGTGTATGAAAGTGCTTATACTTTATTGCCCACATGATACAATCAAGCATCACAAAGGGTTTATCAACACAAAATTAAAATGTTTAGTGCTTCTGGTCATACCTCTAACAAATATTCAAGTTTTAACTTCGAGGGTTACAGCAGGGATCATATATCACAGAAAATAAGAAACACAAGACCAGTTCTCAAAAGATGCTTTTTTAATTTTTTGTTAGTTACCTTTTAACATATTCTGCATTACTGTAATACATCATATTATGCAGGACAGAGTAAGTTCTTTATAGCCCCAACTATCACCCAGAAAAAAAAATAACTGGGAGATTTGAGGTTAATTGCTGCTTCTTCCAAGATATTTGTTGGGTCAATGCTTTCGGTGCTTGTACGGCAATTTAAAACTGAACGCATTACTGTGTCCATGATCAGCCATTTGGAAAGTTTCATTCCAAAAAAGAAGGACATTATAACTCAAAGTGAACTTGCTCACAGGTTTCATGACACAAACAAAATCCTCCAGGGTATAAGATTAATTATCCTCATCCCCCATCTCCACATCTTCTTGTAACTTCTGCACCATTTTGGCTTCCATTTGTTTGGCTTTTCCTGTAAAAAAAAAATGTAAAAAAGACGAAACGTGAACAATGCTGAAATTACAGACTAATCTTAAGGACTTTCATCATTCAGTATTTTATTTGTTCCCCCTGTTGGATTGTCTTTTTAATAATCCATGACTGGAAAATATCCACCATCACTAAACTGTCCACAAAATCAATGTCATCAATTCAAATGTTGTCAATCGTACACAATAATAAGATTCTTCTGTATAACTTGGACATTTGGTGACTAAAAATTCTTACCTGCATGTGGTGCTTTGATGAGGTGAATATTTTTCTTCACTTCGCTGATGGCCTCTTCTTTCTCCAACTCTTTGCCCTTCTTTAATCTATAGTGGTGATAAAAACAGTAAATGCAAGGCAAGCACTGTCAATACCAATTCTGTTATATAAAAGTTATATTTAACATAAGACATTAGCTGTAAAAGAGTATCTTTAAAGAGGACTTGCTCACCTGTTCATGATAAACCTTGCCTGTCGTTTCTGTTTTATCTCTTCCACCCTCTTCATTGCTTCCACTGTAGACATCAAAAGCGACACATTGACTCTTCGGCTCAAAACTCATAGGACAAAATATTCTCACAGCAATCATGTGAGGAATATATACATTACCTGTCTTCTCCCACAGATCCCTGTTATATTTAACAGGTATGTTTCTGCGTTTCTCGAACTCCAAGGAGTTATCCTTAAAGAGAGGATGTTTGTTGGATAAGTAACAGTAAACTTATTAATGACTCTGAGATAAGCAATCTGTAGATAAGCAACTCACCACTGTCAACTCCTTTCCTGATGCCTTTCTGAATGCTTTGGTCCATCTTGTTTTTCTTGGGTTACGCTTCTTCTTGAAGTTCTTAATGCATTTTGATCTGCAGAATCTGAATGTCTACAAGAAAAGAGATAGAAAAATTAAATAATTCAAGATCTAACTCAAGAAGAAACCACATGACTTTGATTCGATATGAACAGATAGATCTGCATTAAAGATTTGACATTATTGAGAGCCACAAGCTCTTTGTCTCTGCAAATATTTATTAATATCATACAGCATATCATCTGATATTAGCTTGTTACAGATACACTGGTACTGGCGTTCATGCTGGTCAGGAAGCACCAAGAAACGGCAGTTAAGAAACGCCAAAGCTATTAAAGGTAATCTGGAAAACAGTGTCTCCATTTCATTGTCTGTCCACTAGAGAACAGAGAGGGAAACGTTTATTTTTCAACTGTTTACTGTCTTACTCTGTACATATCTTGGTCACAATTAATCAGCAATGAAATTCAAGGACTTGTTATCAAAAATGTTTGTTCTGTGCTTCTGTAAACAGACAATTTACTTTTAATTAATAGCTAAGCGTCAGCCCCATAAATCTATATTACAAAAAGGGTTTATAAAGCTATAATGATGATGATGAGTGATCCTGGAGCTCCCTTTTCAGTAACACCATCCTTTTGTTTTTTTCAATTTGTTTTTTTT
Source organism: Chaetodon auriga (assembly GCF_051107435.1). Classification (NCBI taxonomy): domain Eukaryota; kingdom Metazoa; phylum Chordata; class Actinopteri; order Chaetodontiformes; family Chaetodontidae; genus Chaetodon; species Chaetodon auriga. The sequence goes on along the minus strand of NC_135079.1, from coordinate 10,355,854 downwards.
CTCAAATATAAATTTGCTTTATTGCCCAAAAAAGGCATAAGATAAAATGTAATACCGATTATCAAAAACACCAAAGTAAAAAGGTGCAAAAAGAAAATAGAAACAAATTTATCGATTATCCTTTGAATACAAGCCTTGTCAAGCTTATGTTTAATCTGAGTTATGATACAAGGATACCGAGGCCGTACAACATATTTGGGCTTCAAAAACGAAAAGAAGGTTTAAAAATATTGCTGACACAATCTCAAAAAACTCATAAACTATACGAAGCATACATAGTATGATTTTTCAGAGCTATTACTGTGAGAGTGTTATGATTTGTCCAGCGTGCAGCATCAAGGTCCTTCAGAGGGCGCAATTACTCCATAACCCAAAACCGAGGCCCTGCTAGTTAAATGTCCGGACTCTTCCATCAAATTGATTCATATTAAAAGGTGGCAAGTATCGTGTATTTCATAGATGGTTACGTTGACGTTATTTATTGGCTGCTAAATAACAGAACACTGAGGTAGATAACAATCATGCTGAGTTATTTAGCAGCTGTCAGATGGTCGTACTCTGACTTCATCCCACGTGAGAGAACACAGCTCGTTATGTTAGCAAGCTATCATTAGCCACCTAGCTAACACGCCAACTAACAGTAAAACTTCAGCTTCAGTTAAAGTTACAATATTATTCAGGCTAAAAGGTAGTTCCCTACCTTACAGTCGTTCCGTACAAACATGGCCCCATGCCCGGGGTACACTGGACCCGAGCAGAAATAACACTTTTCGATGCGCATTTTCACAGCAAATGTGCTACGTGCGCAACTGACAAAAACAAGACCGCCCCGTCTCTATTTCTTCTTCTTTCTGATTCTGGCAGCGGAAGCGCCTGTTGAATATTTGCTGCCCCCTGCTGGGCTTTCTGTTACACAGGCCAAAGTCTGGCCTTCAAAACGATTCAAATCCACATAGGATTCATCCTCAGCGTTTGGAAAGCGTCTGTCGCCATCATGAAAAGTCACTCATGTACTGACTGACGGAAGATGATTCCTGAGATGGACTTGGACTCCCTCCTGAATGACTGTACAGATTATAACCCCACATTGTCCAATATGGTATGTCCATAATAATGTATGGAGGCAAAATGTGGTTAATCTTGGAATAGGTAATAACAACCTAACAACCTGTACATATAGCATGTAACTGTACATACTATACACTGGTAAAATGAGAAATATATTTGTTATCATACTTACTTTTCAATTTCATTTGCCCAGTGCACGTGCACGAACGCACGCACACACACACACACACACACACACACACACACACACACACACACACACACATATCCAAGAAGACAAAGTGCAACACAAAATATATTTTTCCAAGAACAATTTTATTATCTAGTCTTTGTGATCATCTTGAGTATCAAAAAAGTCTGTTGCAACATCTCAACACTTAAAATAATTTGTTTTGTTGCTCACTTTGGTTTAAAAGATGTATTTTGGTATTCAAAAGCAGAAATATCAGAAAACTATAACTTAAATAATAACAGTCTACAATATTAATCTACATTTGGCACCTGAGTTACTTCAGCCAAATGACCTGTGGCTTTCAGTTAACCTTTATATTAAAGCATTACACAGACAAACCTTTAACTTGAAACCAGCCTTATTCATTTTGTAAAATGTCACATTAAAATTGGGAAGTATTTTTGTTTACAACATGCTAAAAAGACAATCTAAATTAAAATTTCCAATGTAATCTAAGTATCATTCGGGTGAAATCTCACAGGGATAAAGAAAAAAAACCAGCAGAACAGTTTATGACACCTCAAGCTTTTAAAAAACAAAATGTAAAAACGCCTTTCTAGTAATCAAAACCGTTGGAAATCATATCACATTTAAATGCAAATAATGTAGATGTAAACCAAAGAAAATCACTAAATAACAGAGACTTCAAGTTTCTTTGGTTAGGATTATTTGTATTACAAAGATATAAAAATTGATTATGTTGCTCTTCACACATAGGGTTTCCATTTGATAGTCAGAATCCTTCATTGTCACACCTGGACAGGAAATATTTTGGAGAGAGAAAGAGAATTCCCCTCCAAACAGCAATATTGGTGAGTGGTAACAGACGATTCTCTCAACAAAGAATAAATATCATCATCTATCACTGGCAGGACACTCTGGATCTTTGGTCTCGTGTCAATAATTTCCACCGCACAGTACCAAGGATCAACTGAATGAAAAGCCTTACCCATCTGAGGAAGGAGACAACTCTTTGGATAATAGCATCGGCATCACCGCTGCGTTTAGCAATGGTCTAGAAGGCAAATGGAACGCAAGCCACGGAGACTTGCGCTAAAGCTTTCACCAGAATAAAGGATCAAGAAAATTTACACTGAGAAAAGCATTAAAACCGAAGAGAAATTTACATCATTGGCAAGAACAATATTTTGGCAGATGCACCCTCAGTGTGCATCCATTATATTTTAGAATATCTATCGTATTATCAAAAACTCTTTGGGCACATTTTCACGTCTTTGGATCTCATCTTCTATAGTATGCAAAGCCCTTTGGATATTAAGGCCATGTTAAAGCTTCGAGTTCAGTGCACTGAAAATGCCAAACGATACTCTATGATAAAGCTCAAATAGTTTGACAACATCTAATGCACTTATTCTTTTCACAACATCCATCATTCAAGCAATGTGAAACAAAAACTCTTTCAACCGTGAAAATAAAAAGTTTGGAGAATTTTTTAAAAAGGAGGACCTCTGGGTACGAGCGCCCCAACAAGAAGCAACAAGACGCGGCAACGAAATGTTTTCACCTTGTCCCCTGAGTCTGATAATACTGCACCGTACGCGGTGAAAAGGAGGTAGTAATGTATGTACAATAACAGAACATGGAGGTAGATCATCAGTCAAAAGGGCTCAACTACACCCTCCGCTCCAGTGGAAAGTAATTAAATATAATGAAAATGTATCACAGTACATTTTTTGACATTCTTTTTAACATTCATCATGGGTGAGCTTTGGTTTAGGACAGACAATGCCAAACACAGACAAACAGGTAGAAGGTTTAAAAAAAAAAATGGAAGTAAAATGTTATAACAAACATTCATACAAAATCCTGAGGTAGATCCGAAGCAAAAGCACATTTCCTCCATCGCAGCAGCTTCCTGATCCCTGTTGCCTCAAGAAATAACCGAGGGGCTCGACTCAGGAAGCAAAGGTAGAAGTGGCTTAGCATCGGCTGTTGGAGACAGATCTAGGACAGGTGATGTCAGGAGCCGACTGCCTGGGACGTGTGGAGGGCAGGATGAGAGCCCTCTGAGGTGCAGCAGAGCCGGGCAGCATCGGGGGCGGAGTGATGGAGGGAATGGCTCAGCATCTCCTCATTTTCCACTTCAAAAGACTGCTTCAGCTCGGCGACAGTGGTAACATCGTCAGGCCCAAAAGATTCAGGTCTGGAGCTTCGGCTGGTTGAGTTGCTCATCTCTTCGTTGCTTTCTTCGTTGGAGTAGTGTCCAGAGTCTCCCGTCTCCTGGCTGCCCTCACTGGTGTGAGAGCTCTCCGAGTGATAAGGTCCATAGATGATCTCCCGGGACGAAGGTGGAAGGGGCGCTGAACCTAAATGCTCCTCGTATGTCAGAACAGTCTTGCCAGCCTCGTACAAGCTGGCTCTCCTTGCAACCTAAGGAGGACAGAATAGAAATTAACATAAAGAAGAAATTTGACTGGAAAAAAACAGATTGTCCAGAATAATGTCGCATCACTCACATCACTTTCAGCTGGATTCATGACGTCCCTCTTGAAGGGCAGCCACCTCCTGCTTTGATTCTTGCTGATGACTGGCCCGGCACTATTTATGACAATGTTAGATCCACCCTGGAACAAATGAGAAAATATATGAGAAATCCAGATTTTCTTGTGCTCTTCTGAATATAAAACATGTAAGTGTGAAACAGAGCTGTATATCATTGACTGTGGTTTGTTGTTGTCTCACCTTGGCATCTACAAAGTGAGCACTTATCATGGGTATAAGAGCCTCAGCATTCTCTGAGAGGTGTTCATGGGGCAGGGACAAACCAGCTCGTGGATCTTCAGCAGCTCCCCCACCAATGGCTTTGTGACTGGAGGATTTTCTATTAGCCACACAAAGAAAATAATTGAGACAAACATCAGGAGAAAACTCATTGTTTATGTTTTAGACTCTGCCAAGTGTGTTTCATTATTCCAAATGATTAGAATCAGTACCTCGGTCGGCCTTTACTGATGAGGATCAGCGCACACATGACAATACAGGCCAAGGCGATGCTCACACCAACAATGATCCCCGTCATGGACCTCTGGTCTATGTGGTAGAGACCATCAGAGAACACTGGAAGATAAACAAGACAGTGAGTCACATGGAAATGAAAGAAAGAGAAAGTTAAAATGCAGACGAAAGATAACAGTGAATGGACAGAGAAGTTAATACTCTCAGCCAAGAAACTGCAGTTTAACACAACTTCACATTATCTATTTTTGTCTGCAGTTGATGATAAACACTGTGTGAAGGCCTTGATGTGCATTTAAAAGTACATTAAGCTTTTTATCAGAAAAAAACACAGAACTCCTCCATATTCATACTTTAAATAAGAAAATACTACTACTAAAACTACACAAAATAAAAAAAAAAACAAGATTTTGATTGTTAACTTGTGAAGGGAATTTAATCTAATGTAAAGTAAAAGAACATTAATCAAAACCTACAAATCTTTACTGTGCATTCACTGAACTGCTGTTTTGTTTATTGATAAACAGGGTTAACAAGTTAACAGGGTTAACAAAGTGTATCACCTCACTGTGAAAATGCAGTTTTGTCAAAAATTAAATTTTGATTTAATAAATAAATTAATCCAAAATGCCATCAAAAAGTACTTTATTATTGCCTGACAAATTTAAACTCAAATGTAGCTTTATTTCAATATAGTTATAAATTACTCTTGATATAACAAATGAATCCAAGTGAAGATGAGACGCCTTCATCACGTGCGCTCAGGTGTTTCATGGAGCTTACCTGTCGTATCCGGGAGGCTGTCAGAGTGCCTGGGGTTCTTGCTGCGGTGGGTGTTTCCATGCTTCAGTGCCAGCTCCACAATGTTCGAGAAGGGCCCGTCACCAACCTGGTTGGAGGCAGAGACTTTCACGACATAGACGTTCCCCGGCTCAAGCTTCTCCAGCAGGGCCATTGTATGGCTTCCTGTAAACAGAAACACATCACAAGGATTAGAAATACAGGAAACTGATACAGGTGCACTTAGTCTTGCACAAATAAGTGCATACAGCATGCATCATTTTACAGCTGAGGTACACCCTACTGTAACTAGTGGTGAAAAAGGTCTCTGTGATTGGTGATACACTTATATCTTAGTAAGATACATTAAAATGTTTCCTGAAAACATGCTCTACTCACCCTCCCTCTGCAGTATCTGCCAGTGTCCAGCCAACCAGGCTCTCTGGGTAGCGTACAGGATGGTATAATGTCTAACCACCACATTGGGCTCTGTGGGCTCCCGCCAGGAAACCAGGGCAGTGTCTTCCTCGATCAGAGTCACTCGCACTCCTGTGGGTGGTTGGCTAGGTGCTGTACACAGAGCAGTCACACTCATCATAAACAACACTTGCTGAGAAATTTACTGAGGAATATGCAAATGATTTGAGTCTGCGTGGAAGAGGAAAGAGTGAGACACACAGAGAGCGAAATAGTCAGGACAAAATAAACACATTCATTACCTGCTGGCAGAGTCCGATGGTAAACAACAGAGCTCCAGGGACTCGACATCTGGTCCACATGGAGACGCACAACAAACTCATAGCGAGTGTTTGGATCCAAGTTCTGAATCATCACACTCTGTTTGGTACTGTGGACAAACAAAATTCTTACGTTATGGCCATTTGGAAGACAACAATCCTGAACTACACACTGTATAAATTGTGCAATTGTAGGGTAAGCTTCATTTCCTTTATCATCATTACAAACAGCAAATGATAAAAAGTACAAGGGCCATGTCCACGTCCTCACAGACATGCAGTGTAACATAGTGTTAATACTTAGGCAGCCAAATCAAGGCTTTACTTGTCATGCCAGAGGCAAAACACTCAATTTCTCAACTTACATTTGTAGGTAGCGTACAGCAGAGGCGTTGTGGGTGCCCACAGGTGTACAGCGGACTGTATAGCTAACAGCCTTTCCGGAGGGGAAAGCAGGACGGCTCCAGCGCAGGGACACTGCAGATGAATTGGTGGCCAAGACAGTTACGTGATCTGGAGGTGGAGGGGATGCTGCCGGTTGGTCTCTAGCCGCTGGACAGTGGAAGCAAAATAAATATTTTTGTCACATACATCAATCTGTGGATGGTTGTATTCCATTTTTAATGTATAACTTTTGAAATACACAATCGAGTAAAGTACTTACACACACATCCTGGAGTACTGACTGTTTGGTCTGCCTGATAACCATCTCCAGCTTGACTGACAGCCAAAATCTTGACATGATACTTTCTCCTTGGATCTGAAATACAAATAATCGATTTTCAGCCATTTCCTGTAGTTAAAACTAAAACCGACATTACAATAACTGCACATAACATCTTCTTACAAATAAATGGGCCAATAAGGGCAAAATGTTTGGTAAATAATGCCAAAGCCTGAAAGATTGCCATTAAAAATACCAAACAGCAGCATCTATTTAAAAAAAAGTCAGACACACTGACAATTAGCTCAGGGGGAGGTTAGGTCATAACTGGCCATTGGCCTCCTCAGTCACCCCCAACCTCTCATTTATCATGTGTTGTCATGTGTAAGGAGCATGAGACAGATCAACCAGCCCTAAGGCCCAGTAAAAACGGTGACATGATCAATAAGCTCTATCAAAATTATCACAAAATTATAGTCTTTCCATTTTGAAAGACTATAAAGATTTTAGAGCTATGAAATCATATGAAATAGGTTGGGCTCACAAAACAAATCACTGAATTTGAGGGGATCAACAGAGATGAGATGAGGTAGAATGTGGTCTTGTTTATACTGCAAACTTAAAAAATAGAGTAATTATGGAGCACAGAAGGCAAGTGCTGAGTAAAAGACATCAGAGAGATCACTGAAGTTTGAGAAGCTTTCATTTAAAAATACAGAATCAAAGATTGTGTTTCAACTTGAAATGCGACCATTGACTTAGCTCTGTAATCAGGACATTTTTTAGAGAGTGTTAAGGTTTGTTTTATGCCTCCAATGTGAAAGGTCGGGCAGTGGGTATTGACCAGTGAAGGCGGTGTGTCCAGGCCCACTGTGGGGGCTGGCCCAGAGGCAGCGTTCAGCTGCTGGGATCCTAGGCCCATGGGACTGGGGGGTTTGACTGGGGTCACCAGGTCAGGCCAAGATAGAACACAAGGAATCTGGGCGCAGGACAGTGGGAGCTGGGCCCCTTTTGTTCCCTCTTTCCCGTTCTTCCCACTGCCCTTGTGTTATAGCCTTAAACTTGGACTGACACAGAAATAAACATGGCTCCAAAACATACCTTATGTTGATATCATTGATATTATGGAACCAGTGACAGCAGCTTGTGTGTTTATCCATATCAAAACACACTGAGGGGTTTAACTTGCTCCATTTCCTGCAAGTTATTACTCCTAAAACAGCTAAATTAAAAAGAGTTACTAACAATCTACCCTTTTCAACCTTTTGTGTATGGACTGAGAAGGAGCCACGCTGTGCTTGAAGACTTACATCAGACAAAATGATATTGTTAACAGTTTTGATCAGTATGGTCCTGGTTTATATTGCATATAGATTGCTGTGGGTTATTTACATGGACAGCACAGATGACCGGTGGGGGCAGGGTCCTAATCCAGGACTGCTGTCTCACGGCTAGAGGTCAGTGGCTCGGTCCAGCTCTGACCAATCCCAGAGGGCTTTGTTTGTGTGCTCCAGTGTCCAGCTAAAGGGGGGTAGTGGCCAGGGTCTTACAGGGCAGGTCTGGCTCTGAACACAACACAATGGCAAGGGGTAATTATGCAAGCCACGGGATGGGAAACGGTGGTGGGAGGGACATCTGGACCCTGACCTCTAACCCGGGGAGCCTGATCTCATACAATACCACAGCCAGGGTGGAGAGGACTGCTGGTTAGGCAAGAGGGGTCAGCCCATATTGATCAGGACAGAAGGTGAAAATGCAAATGCACCATCCAACTGCCCACTGAATTAAATTGGGAAGACCCATTTGAGTAAGAACCCATCGGTCACTCTGGGTTGTCTCTACGCCAGAATCGCAGGTCTAAATGATAAAAATGCACGAAAGTGGTGAAGTATAAATTATATAGTTATATGTTCATCTGCTCCACTCTCCAATCATCTCGTACACTAGACAGCTATGACAGCAAAAATGCATTTCTCACCAAGGCCACTGATGGTGTGGGTATAGGTCTGAGCCTGCAGCTGGATGGTGGGCTGCTCTGGTTGTCCTTCCTCATGGTAACACAGCCGGTAACCCTGGACAGCCACAGATTCTGGGGAGGTTTGCCAGCGTGCCACAATGGAGGTGCAGTTAAGAGGCTCAAGTTGAAGAATAGGGGCTGAAGGCACTATGGGTAGAGACAGCATGCATGGGATCAATACACAGGCATATTTAAAGTTTTGCTGAGTACAAAGGAAGACTAAACATATAAACAGAAAACAGCAGGACAGGGGGTATATAAAAAGGGTGGATGGATGGGAGATTATCCTACCAACACAATGCTTTCTCAGAAGTGTCCATGCAAATTAAGAAATTTGGGTGTGACAGAGTCATAATTTAAGCTGTATATTGGAAGAAAATGCACAAATACACATAACATTTTCGAAGACTGTTCATTCACTAGGGTTAATGTTCTACAAGTATAATTCTGTCAGCCGTGCTGTGCTACATGAGCTACATTTTTAACTAAACTCTTGAAAAAAAAAAAATCCAGCTTTGGTGGACAAACAGCCTCCCCCAACACACCAGGCCATGAAAAGAGGCTATTCTTTCCCCCACATAGATGCCAGAGGCCCTCTCTTTATGACCCGTGACTGAGGCCACTCTAACATCACTGACAGCGAAGGGCAAAGGTTCCTGGGTAACCAACACAAAGACTGTGGGACAATGCTACAAGAGCAAACTCTAGTCATAAGCTGGCCACGCTGCATGAGCTCTAGTGATCCTCCCGGCATTCTAAGACCAACAAAACAGCGACGTGACAAAAGCAAAAGCATAGCCAGTTACAATTTGGAACACGCGATTCTACTCTGTGGCATGTATTTGTTGTTTGCTACTTACCATACTGAGGAATTTTGACCATAAGAATAAATTCAATCACACATGAAAACTTTTGCCACAAATGCAAACAAAACTGGTCGATACAGCCACATGATAATATTGCAAGGATAACATACAACTTTATATCAGCAACTCTGAAGATCTTGTGAAGTTTTCAGCCTTCTGAGTGTTTACCTTTGCTGCTGGAGGTCTTAGGTGTTCGGTGCGAGGTCCATGCAGAAGGTTCACACCAGCCCACACGGGTGGCTGCAGCCATGCGGAGCAGGTAGATGGTGTCAGGCTGCAGGCCCTCCAGCAGATATTCAGTGCTGTTCTGAGGTATCTCCACAGACGTGACACTGTTGTCTGCCGCTGTACGATAGGACAGTCTGTATGCAGACAACCGACCGCGGCTCACCTTGGCAGGCAGCGGCTGCCAGCTCACCTGGATATCTGTGGAGCTGTGGCTGATCAGACTTAGTTCTGGGGTACGCAAAGGCACTGGGGAAAGACAGGGATAAAAGAAATATACTTGACACTGGTGTGGTGACGGATTTCCTCTGAATACAAACATGCTGTCATATTTCTATTTATTATTCACACAAATTTGCAGCTAGTAAGCAGACCACACAGGGAATTGTTCTAAAAACAGCATGCCCATTCCCCTTATGTCCACTCAAAATGTGCTCTGTACACACATCACTTGCATGCATTTTAGTTTAACTACCAGAGTGATTTATTGCAAGGAATGCTGGGAGTCTCAATGCTTTACGCTTACCATCCTCCAGGGTATGTTGACTGACTTGGTCTGACATACGACTGGCTCCCATTGGCATATAAGCCACAATGTAAAAGCTGTAATTTCGAGCTGGCTCAAGGTCATCGACGATATAACTGGTTGTGTCATTGCCAATAACAACTTGGTATTCTTCGTTGTTTAGACCTGACAAACAACAGAGTAGAAAGCAGGTTAGAAAATAGGTTAAAATGATTCAAAGAAGAAGAGACTTCTATGAAAGTCAGTGTTTAGCAGGGCTTGATGCTAAACATGTGTTATGCAAGACACAGCCACATAACTGCTTCCAGGGCTCTTATAGCAAAGCTACTTAAACATCTAAAAATGTGTTTACAAAAGCAGACTTGACTTAATAAAGTAAAGTTAAATGTCTCCTTCAGTTTCTGGCTTACAAGACTGTGAGGCTTTAAAAAAGCTACACTGCCCCTTTAACCGCAAGCAGAATGAGCTGGGGAGCGGACAATGGGCTGGCTAAGCCCACTGTTATTTCAGTGAAGTTGCCTTTCTGGGTCCTCCTTGACCTCTGCTCTGTGTAGCAACAACAGATGGCCTTCAACAAGGAAAGTTGATGATATGTGAGAGAGTGAGATAGCTTATTGTGGTTGACTGTTATCTTGCATGTTATCACACTTTCCCCTATCTTGTCAAAAAAAGATCTTATTCAGCTCAAATGAAGGACCTGAAACATATTTAAATGGTTCTTCCTCTTGGTCTCACCTTCAGCCTTCATATAATGGATGGAGTAGGCGATGACTTTGTCTGCATTGTAGAGAGGTCTCTCCCAGGCCAGTAAGATAGCAGAGCTTGAAATGGTCTCAGCATGAATATTTCTTGGTGCACTGGGCCTGTCCTCGGACATGACAACAATAAGGCGAGCCAAGGACAGCACAGAACCCTGTTCGCTCTCTGCCATGCACTGGTAGATGGCGTCATCCTCAGGGATGATCTGGGTAATCACCAATTTACTGTGGAACAATTAACAAAATATTAACAACCAGTGGTAGCCATAGAAAAGCAACCCCAAACAATAAAATCTTATTCAATTCAAGAATATTTTTTTCACAGTGCTACAGCTAGGTGTGATTGTGTCCACTACTGTTTGTAATACCTGTTGTACATCTTAATCCTCCCATTTAAGTGAACCTTTTCCCCATTCTTTAGCCAGCTGATGCGTGGCGGGGGCACTCCCTCAGCTTGGCACATGAAGCGGGCAGTGCCCGCTCTTGGACGGGTCTGGCTCTCAGGTCTCTCGACAATGGATGGTGGCACTGAAACAGAGGTGTAACAGAAAAGTGATGCTTGCTTGCCACTTATCAACCTGCAAAACCGTTTTTCTAAATATCTTTATCATCTGAAATACTTTCGTTGTGTTAAAGCACATGGAATATAAGAAGCAGGAGATGTGGTTGGAGAACCAATGCAGTTTAAACTACTCAAGAGTTTGCTGTACCTTGAACTGTGAGGTTGGCTGCAGCAATAGTGTAGTTGCGGGTTCCAGGGGTGGTGGCCCTGCAGAGGTAGACTCCACTGTGCTTGGAACTGACATCACTAATAACCAAGTTCCCATTGCCCAGCACTTTGGCGTTGTACACGTCAATGGGTTTACTGTCAGCACGGCTCCAGGAGATGATTGGCCAGGGATTGCCTGTGGCCATACACTCCAGCACCACAGTTTGGTGAAGAGAAACTGTGACATTCTGAGGTCCAGCAATGATTCTGGGCCTCTGACGTGGTTTAGGGCCTGCACCTTTATAAGAAAAGGAAAGATTTAAAAATACATTCAACGTTCCCAACACAATATGATGGTTTAATGCTCATTTCTAAAACCCAGTTAATGAAGTCTCTGTACCCTGGTTGACCGTCAGTGTGGCCTCTCTACTCTTCAAACGGCTACCGATGTTAGTTGCGACACATCGATACTGTCCAGCATCTTCCAGTTGTACATTGTGGATCTGGAGGACTCCATTGGGCAAAACCGTCATTCTGGGAACAAACAAAGGTAACATTAGGATCAAACTCGAGGGTTTGTTTGGACAGCAACAGAATTTGGGAGCTGCTACTAGGTTACAAATACAGTTTACATAGAGGTGGAGTATCAAAAGTGACTCAAGGTGTGTCTGCAGGTACCTGTCTGTCTGTAGAGGTAATGTGCTTTGGTTGAGCTCCCAGGTGATGGTGGCAGGAGGGCTGGAAGTGACTGCACAGGAGAATCGTGCCACTGAGTCTTCAGTCACCACCATAGGCACAGGATGCAACACAAACTCTGAGATACCTGTGGGAAAAAAATTATCAGTCAAGGCAGAAGGTATCAGCAGCAGAACATCTCAATTAAAACCTACCTCGTCAACTTATTATGAAATCAGTGGGTATCTGTTTTCGAGTTTGGTTCATTTACACTGATTTATGTAACAGTTACTTGTGTTTGCCACTTAGTAAACAGAGCATTTTCTTTCAATTTGGTAAAATATTACACATTATGCATGCAAAGCAATGACTTTGATAGATGTTAACTGATTCTATGAAAGGAATTGATCTTTGCAAGACACAATGATCTGGCTTTGTGCAGATGAGCAATCAGGTCCCGTACTGCCCAGCTGGTCCAATCAATGGATCAATTGAAGAATGACACTGAATGATGCATTGTTATAGATAGAAAACAATCAATTCACTTTGCATAAGAAGGACTGTGAGCAACCACTAGGAATAGAAAAATATCTAAAACAAACACAAATAAATATGAAACCAAACCAATTCTTGCAGAAGTCAGGGATGACACACTATATAGTGGCAAAATATGCCATTTTGTCAGGTTAAGGTTGCACATAATTTTACAGCTGTGCATGTGTAAATGTTCTACCTACATCCTGCTATGTAGTCACTGATTAAGCACAAATGTACTTCAAAAAAACAAAACAAAACTGCACACAATTTGCAAAACACACATTCTCCACGTGTGTTCAAAAGATCTTTCAATAATCACCACAAATAAGCAACCCTAATCTGCATTTATCTCCAGAAAACAAAGTAAGACCAATGACCTTCATTCATTAAGGTGATAACTCTGCCTCCCCCCTCACACACAGGAAGGAAGTCAATATCATGTTAAAGAAAGTCAATATCCTGTTCTCCCACTGAAACCCAGAATTAAAGAGTAATCCTTTAATTCAAGACCAAATCTCATCAATACTACATAAATAAACTGGTAGCCCTGCTCATGTGAAGTGCATTAGAGGACTGCTCTACACCAGGGCCAGAAAAAATGATCCTTTATGGTTTGTTTGTGAATTATTCCTCTGCAATGGCAGCAGGTTTTGGCTTTGGGTACATGACAACCAAATTCCATGTCAAAATTCATTAAATTATTTTCCAATGGTCAGTATTATGATGAAGTCTTGACCTATGTCCAGACAACATGGCTGACTGGAGAGCATCATGGACAGCACCTGGTGACACGTTAAAAACAATATGCTGTTTACTCTCCGCTGAGAGACATCAGACCATCTTCACTCTTGAGATCAGTGATGTAGACGGCGGGTGTGGCCTGCACAGACTGATCCGCTAATATGGTCACCTCTGTTGTAAAGAGCAAATCAATGTCTAGGTCAAACAGCACAAAGGTTTCTCTGAGGAGGTCAAAGTTCGCTACTACCCCCTGTCCATTCAATTTTAGCCCAAACTGGGAGTCAGATCGAAGTCAGTTCACCATTAGCCAATAAACAAAAGAGAACCTTGTGATTCTTATGTTGTTAATATCCTACATCAAAAGCTACAGTTGTAATAATCTATAATAGCCACAAATACTTGTTTTACAAATACTATAAGAAGTATATAGGATATCTGACACCCTCTGTAAACCCAAGAGGTGCTGAAACTGGTGACACAGTCCTAGAACCACTAGGAACATAGTTCAGCGATATGAACATATTTTGAAAGGATCAACAAAATGTAATGGAACATCATGGCCGTTCATTCACATGACAAACCTTCCTTTAACAAAAGGGCTCTGCCTGACAGGGCAACACAGGGACTGAGCCAGTGAAAGGGATTGTGGGCTGGGAGAGAGAGAACAGCAGGGCAGCCCAGCCGCAGCAGGCCTGTGACATCACAAAGCCTTTCCCCGCTGACCCCTGACCCGCAGGACCTCTGGACAGAAGGGGAGCACAGAGGAGGCCCATCCTCCACTCTCCGCCTACAGCTGACCAAAAACCTTTAACCCTTTCACAGACAAAGGCTGGACACCAGACCAAACTTGACTTCTGAGGTTTTTGTTGTTTTGTTTTTTAATGTGGTCAACTTATAAAAAACTGATTTCTCTGTTGCTGTTTAATAGATTCACAACATTGGCAACGCAGCTGTCAGAGCAGCGTTGGTGTGTCTCTATTTCTATATTCATAAATCTCTTCCTGTGTGATTGTTGTATCTAGTTCTTGCTATTGGTGTACTGTTGAGTGTTAGGACATATTGCCCAAAACCTTCTATCCTTAGTGTCAGTGTCAAAATCAGTATATTTCAAGGGCCATGCTAGTTTCCATGGCACCACTCATAGGATATCCCTTCTAAGACCTGTGAAGTGTCCATGGTAGACCAGGCCCATTGAATGGAAGCAGCTGCCCTGTCCACTGATATGTGTACAAACAAATGCCCTGAAAACCTAGGCTTTTCTTCTGGGGCAGTCAGGGTTACTCCAAACAAAGGCTAAAAGGCAAATGGCCTTTCAGAGATTCCTCTGTGTAGCAGACCATTCAGCAATTACACAGAGCCACAGTCTGCAGTGACAATGCACTCCTGCTAACACAAGAGAGAGGAGGCTAATTTCTAACTTTTGCCTGTTTCCTGAGCAGTTTCACAAGTGTGCAAGTGTTACTTCTGCTCAAAACAGGGAAAAGCACTCAGACCCAGGGATGCCTATTTATGGAGTATTTACAAGCTTTTAGATTGACTCTCCATCTTACTTTAACTGTCTCTTAAAATGATCCCATAACTGGACTGACAGCTTTAAACTCAAGCATGGCCAAGTCTGAACAACTTCCAATCACAAGGAAAGCCAGACCTTAGAGCTTTTTTCCTCAGTAAAGAAAAAAAGAGCAGGGTGGGTTACATCTGCTTCCCATCTCCAGGTTAATAACCCATGAACTTGCCATTCCAATGCCTGCACGTTGACACCACAAAGTGGATATCACCAACAACTTTTAACCCATCCTCATCTTGCTCCCAACAGTGGAAAACAGGAAGTTCTTTCACTGTGAACTCCATACTTACTTGCGATGGTCAGGCGTGATCTTTGGCTTAGGATAGCTCCATATTTGTTTTGGGAGAGGCACTGGTAAAACCCTTCATCTGATTCCTCCTTAGTATGTTTTATCTTTGGTATGTACAAGGAGCCGTTGGGCAGAAACTGTATGTGCTCACTCTCTGCCAAACGAACTCCATTCTTGAGCCACTTGATGGTGACCGGAGGCTGCCCATGAGCCTGACAGTCCAAGACAGCAGGGTCCTTTGGTAATGCAGTAACATCACTGGGCTCTGTGATGAAGGACAACTCACTGAAACATAAAACACCTTGTGGAAAAGAAAGGGAGCATCAGTAGAGGGTTAGTCATCTTTCTCAGAAATGGACGACTACATGCACAACAATAACTTTATAGCCAGACAGAGCACATATATCACACTACAGGACTTTTATAATAATTACTTAATTGATATTACAGGAAACAATAATTAAAATACCATAAGGGACGATATTGTTGGCAAACAATGATTTCGCAGTATAACAGACACACTAAAGTAAAAACAGCTGCATGAAGATGGTTATGGTAATGATGGTATGGTAAGATGTGTAATGTGCTGTCCTGATTAAAAAAAAAATCTTTAACGAAAAACAACGATGAATGGTGTTTTAATATTTGCTGTCACAAATATGAGACATGAAGTCAGCGAGCATCCGAACCGACCGATCACTTAACATTAAAACTGGCTTAATGACAGAGAAACACCGGGCTAATAGAAAGTATACCGTTCAAGTTTAACAACCTGACTTCTTATCTCCTCTTAGTCGACGTGGTTCACAAAACAACGCTGTTTTTTAAAAAACAAAATAGTTAACTTTACATGTATTTCACCGGCCAGCTGACGGTATATGAGCAGATAAGCTTCCGTTTATCAACAGTCCGCGCACGATAACATCAGTAACAAAAACAAAAATGAGACACTTACCTGATAAAGGAAGAAACAAAACAAAAAGCAGCCAGCGCTGGTGGTCTTTCATCTTAAACTTCGCCATTTATCCGGACTGTTGTGTCATTTTCGCCTGACACCGCGACCCGCCGCTCTCCTGCGTGCTGTCCGTAAATCCACAAACTCACTTCTGCCAACCGCGGAGGACCGGCAGAAGGACAGGGGTGCCGGGGGCTCCCCGACCCCCGCCTGCGGCGCATGCGCAGACAGCACCGGACACAAACAAGCGTGCGCGTGTACGTCCGTGATGCGTCTCAGCGGTCTGGGGGCCCCCAGAGGCCCCCAGGAGGAACTGTCACAAAGAGTGCAGAAGGAAAATTTCCTGTCCTGACAGGATGAGGTAATGATCAGAGGAGGGTCGCATGTATAACACTGTAAACAAACAGGGTATGCGTGGCCTGATGATGTGTGTCTATCCTCTCATTTGACACAAATTAATGAAGACTTGTGCACAGAGGCAGGGGCTCTTTAAATTGCACTTAAATCCAGCCTTTAATTTCTTCTTCTGATCTCTTTGAGGCTCTGTGTCATCTGTCCTCTTTCTATTTTTAAATAACACTTAGTGTGTGTCTGTGTAGGGGTTAGCTGAGATGTGTGACTGAATTGTCTTGGTGTGTTGTTGTATACATGCATTTTGTTGTCAGGTCTCAAATGAGATATCCATAAATGAAGCTTAGCTAACTGTTCAGGTAGTTGTGGCACAGGCTAACTGGTCCAGGTTCTGAACTACACCCGTAAGTTGCTTCAAATCATCTCCGATCCATATTTTTCACTTGTTTTCGTTTCGTTTAATCTCGTCATTCTGTCTCTCCATGTTGTTATTTCACTTGTTCTGCCATTTATTGTATGTCTGTCTGTAATGGAGGGGGGATCCCTGTTCTGTTAATCTTCTGTTTTTCCCTGTTAAGAGGTGATGGAGTTTTTCCTTAAATAATTAGAGGGTCTAAAGGCAAAGGAGGAGACATGTTGGATTGTTTGTAAAGCTCTCTGAGACAAATTTGTGATTTGGGTCTTTATCAACTGATCAGACTTGAGTTGTTCAACAAGTTGAGAGTTTTTATTTCTTTCAGTCAAAGTGTTTATACGCTACATAAAGCTGAAATGCACATACATGTCAAGCTCTGATCAGCTCAATAGAGCACGTCCCTACATACAGTCATTTTCAAACTACAAAATGATCAATAGTCAAAGACCGATTTTCCATGTAGCAACTTCGCCTAATGAGATCTTCTTTTCTGTGCATCAGATATTTAAAACAACAAAATAAGATGAACATGGTGAATTATCAGTAACCAAAGGCCACTGGTAATAAGGTCACACCGAACAGCATCTGCTTCCACCACAGAACCTGGTAATTATGAAGAGATATTGATGGCTGCAAGTCAGCTGCCTAATGAATTCAGATATTGATCCGGCGACCGTGCCTTGTGACAATGACCCTCAGGTCTCCCGGCCCTCATTCAAAGGCAACACAATGGCCTCCAGCTGTGAGATCGGCCATGCTGTCTCAGCAAAACACCCATTCGCTGGTGAAGGTAAATACAGTCATCACATTCAGACCGGGCAATGTGTTGTGCCTCCCCAACAATATTATATAACTCTTATTCTCAACAGCATCTATGAATTGTTGCGTAATGATTTTAAGGGATTACTGCCCCAAACATGCACCTCCACACTTCAATATCCAATCAAATGAGGAGCGCGGAGTGTAATTATGTATTGATTAGAGCTAACTATTGATTTAATCATCTAAAGCCTTATAGTTATAATTCAAGGCTCAAAACCAATAGTGAAGTTAATAGCATCCTGTAATGTGTTTACTCAATAGCTTAGATTTTTAAAATTATATTATCAGTGATTCTATATGCAGGAGAAACACACACACACCTAATATTATGTATTTTAATGAACTTGTCTTTGGAAGGAAACACACATGTTGTAGGTTATGACTGATGGTTAATACTTAGTTCCCTGATATTAAGTGTGTTCAGACAACAGCTATCAAAATGCAGCAGTGGACACACACACACACACACACACACACACACACACACACACACACACACACACACAAATTATTTCTCTGGACACTAAAATGTTTTCATCACTGTTGCAAAATCTAAATTGTTGATTTTGGTTGTGAAAAAGCTGGCAAGATGTCAAACGTGAAAGTAAGCTAAAGGGTTATCTGTATAGCCTCACTTTGCTGGCAGTCTAACATTCTTTGGTTGTTGATATGTTGGATATGAACAGGAGACACGATCCTGTTTTGCTTGTGAAATCTGTCGACTCACGTTGCCAAATGTTGTGGTGTGGAGGTCGAGGCTACTGCTGGGCTCCACATGGCTAAAGGTTAGGCTGTTTCTGCCATGATCAATAAGGTCATTAACATGTTATGAATAACAGAGGCCCTGGGAAAGCAGAGCAGGGGACCAGCGAACCAGGCTCTGATTGGCTGGAGCTCATCTCTGGGAGAGGCCACCCCCCACTGACCTTAGAGGTCATTTGAAGAGCTGATGACCTCTAACCTTCTGCCAAGACGTTGATGGAAAGGCTTTGAGTTTGCATTGACTTGACTGCTAAAATATAAAGAGTGTGTGATGTTTGACCAAAAATGAAAAACCTTAGCATTAGCATGTTTGGCTACAATCAATACCTTCATATCATAAGCTGGGGACGGACCAGTCAAAATGTTTGTATTGGAGACAAGATCCTTGATTTCTTCCCTAAAATCTTTTCATTACCCAGTGACATTGTACTAGCATTGACAATGACACCAAATATAGAACACTGTTTGGCTAATAAATTCAACTATTAATGTCAAGTGTAGCTATTTTTAAACTATAAGGTTTGCTCAGTCCTGTAAGATTACTTCTCATGACCTGAAGCATCTTTTTATTTACTGCAATGAAACACAAAATCATTTGCACATAAACACACAAGGACATTCTTTAAAAAAGTTTATTGGCTTTTAAAACCACTTTAAAAATCTCACCAGTGAGTACTTTCCATTGAAAAAAGAAACAACGCGTTTGCAATATTAACAAGCTACTGTACAGTAAGCAGTACACCAGACAACACCACAGAGGAGGGTTTTTTTTTTTTTTCTACTGGTAGAAATGGACAAGATAGTCAAACAGAGTTGGTTCTGGGTCAGTCAAAGGTAAAGAATCAGAGTCACTGCTTGATGGAGCTCCTGTACTCATAAAGAGGTGCATTTCCTTCATTCAAATTCAAATATCAGTGCCTTATTGTTAAAGACAAAATTAAGAGAAAATGTTAAATTTCTTCACAAATGCATTTTGCAAAATAAGAATATGTAAAATCGACAGAAAACAGTCATCAACATAACATATAGAACAACATTAACTTAGTAAACAGCACATAACAAAAGTAATGGAACTCATGAAACTAGCACCGCCAGTCTGGTTAACAGAACCTGCCCAAATCACAGAAGACAGTGGTTACCAAGAATACAAAGTACAACAGAAGTCATCACACATGCGTGCGTACAATCATTTATCAACATAATGAGCATGTAGGTTTTAAAAGGTTACTTAACTTTTTTTTCCCTCAATGCTTTATATTCTCATGTATGAGAATGAGTAAGAAATGTGTATCTCACTGAGATTAATGCACATTTTGCTACAAGACAATTAGTCATTTTCTGACATTTAACCTCCCTACTCATCTTGTCATAAAAAATTTTTCTTTTTTTTTTTTGTGGGCATCCATCATTACATTTGTCCATAAAGATGTGGCAAAGCCATGTGTCATAAAAATTTAGTGCAATAATGTGAACCTCCAAAGTTTGTTGAAACTTGAGTTTTTCCAGTGTCTGCTGAAAGGCGTTGAGCACAATGTCTGTCACAGAGATGTCTGCAACCAGCTAACAGTATCACAACTTTTTTTTTTTTCATTATACCATGCTATTGATCCTGCTCAAAGCACACACCACTTCTTCAACCGCAGAGACCTATTATCTTTGAATAGAAAAGAGTAAAATAAAATCAGCAAGCGAGACCAGACAGCATTACTTTTACGACACATTGAGCCAGAAATGTAACACACAACATACAGTATCTTGCCGACTATAGATCTGTTAAGCATTTTTTTCTTTTAAAATGGCACATACTTAGCTAGAATAATGGCCATAATATAGTGTCTTGATACATCAAATCTCTATGTATCTATCCTATTTACAGATGGAGCTTAAACATGACTTATACAACATTGACAATAGCCAAAAACTCAAGCAAGCATCCTACTGTATCACATAGCCTACCTGGCTAGCAGTGATGGTTTCAACATGCTTTCAGGTCCATGGTTACCTATAAAACATAGGACAGTGACCATATCACAAATTTACACACTGTACATAAGATTTATGCAACTTAATCCTTTTCCCCAAATGCGATAAAACTCTTTTATATCTCGGAGGCTGCCCGTTTCCCGTTGTTGTTAATGTTTACTAGGAGTGTCTCTATGTGTAATAATCTCTTATGTTATTCAAACAGATCATCTTTGGTATGGAAATAAGGCTGGATTCTCCACAAACATAATTTCATTTCCTCTTGATCTCAAGATGACATCAAAACAGAACATGTCAGCCTCTAGCCTTCTGTATAACTGAGCCTTCTCCATACCATTGATATTCTAATCCAAGCTGGGAGTATAGCATGCCAAAAAAAAAATCTCATGACTGAAAGTGTGCCTGCCATGGTTTTCATGAAATGACAGCATATCAAATTCCTCCAAATCCATTATTGATAAGGGCACACACAGTGTAGTTGTTAGCCTATACAATACGCATCTATATTGTAACACTGCAAAACGAAAACAATAAGAAATAGTACTGAAAATATCAGAGTAACAGCTGCCTTGATATGATGAAGCTCTGGATGGTTCTGAAGATTCTGAACATTTTACTATATACAGTCACTCTACAGATGGCATAAGGCCTTGGACTTTGGGAATAAGGCAGCCAGTTGTTGATTCCTTTCGATGTATAGTCCACAAAGTGGCCTGAATTCCCATCTTCTCCCCACTGATTCATCTACTCCCTTTATAAGATATTAAACAGTACAAGAAGTATAGGCTTTAAGAAAATTTCA
The DNA here is from genome assembly GCF_051107435.1 of Chaetodon auriga. Lineage (NCBI taxonomy): Eukaryota > Metazoa > Chordata > Actinopteri > Chaetodontiformes > Chaetodontidae > Chaetodon > Chaetodon auriga. Next base: position 10,334,397 of record NC_135079.1, on the reverse strand, counting down.
CTCCTGGACAATGCTAAGATGTGAATCAGTTTTCCACTGATTTGGTATATGATAAAGTATAAAGATTATGTCAGAAATTCAGCACCTGGCAGCATAAGATGCTACCCTTTTTAATATTCAGATATGGCAGGCAAATGTACTACAACTATTATGTGCATATACTACAATCCCAATATTGTCTCCATTTGGTTGAACTTGAACTGCACACACTTAAAATAGTACACAACAGCATACGTTTTTGGTCTTTTGTGCCAAATTTCCATCTCACTTTCATCGAGTGTTTGTTAAATACAAATATTGCATTATTGATTGGTTATAACATGGAAGATTCTGCTTCTCTTAAAGTTCATACCATACAACCTTGCTCTTTGCTGCCACCAAGTACTCACACTTTTTACTTGAAATGCTTACATGTCTAATTTCAGATGAGGGAGAACAGTGGTTAAGTACTGAAACTCTGGGCGACAAATGAAAAAGGAGAGAAGTAACTAAACATCAGTAGGAGAGATTTTCTGGTACGCCTGGCACTTTGAACAGAACGAATGGAAAAGTCCAGACAAATCCCGACAAACTATAGTTTAAAAACAGATATACTACATACGCACCAAACAAACAACAGAGAACAGAACTCATACAGAGTAAAAGATAACATTAGCCCAGCATCTCTACTGTAGTAGGCTGGTCTTTGCTTTCTAGCCAGTCAAAACCAGAGTTCACAGTATCACTGCATATCTGCTGAAAAAGCGGGTCGTTCTTCAGTTCTTCCAGTGTTGAGTCTTCATATTGTTCCTGCTGTTGGTTGGGGTCAAACAGCAGGTTGGTGTCCAATGTGTTAAGGTCAGTGATGCTACTGGACAGATCTGAGGTCAGTCTGATGTCGTTTGAGAAGTCGGACGCCACAGCGTTGAGCTCCGAAGCTACCTGACCCACCAACTGGGAACTGGGGTTGAGGCCATCGTCGCCCAACAAGTCCTTGACAGTGTTGTTGAAATCCAGCTGTTGCTGCTCGTCCTCCACCTCCTGCTGCTGTGTGCTCTGGAGGAGGAGCTGTGGTTGCGTCTGCACAGAATTCTCCTGGAGCTGCTGCTGCTGCTGCTGCTGCTGGTCTTGCTCACCAGGACCCGCTTGTGCTTGGCTGTCCCCCGTGGAGAAAGTCACCTGTTCTCCACTGCCAGTGGTGAGGTAGCCATGCTGCTGGAGCTCAAAGGCAGCAGGGCTGGAGCTAACAGGCAGCTGAGTCTGGTGAGCTGCTCCTCCAGCAAACGTAGGGGTGGTCTCCAGGATCTGGGTGAGGTTCATACGGGCCGTGTAGTTAGAGGGGAGGTTGTTTATACCTAGGCCACGAACAGAATCATCGCCATCAGCTTCCATCTTGCTAAGAAGAACATTGGTGATTTTGGCTGTGTTACTCTGACCCTGAACAGGCAACATCTCACTCTGCATCATGATATTCAGAGGTACAGACTGGCTACGTTGGACCATGCTGTGGACAGAGCTGACCGCCTGGTTGTTGGACAAGATGCTGAGCACCTCGGATGTGATGGGGGAGTTAAAGGGCGAAATCACAGCTCTGGTGGTGGTGGTGGTGGTGGTGGTAGTATTCGTGGTGGAGGTTGGAGGGCCAGTGTTGCCACTGAAGTTTCTCTGGCGCACTGCAGGGCTAACGCTGCGGCAACGGAAAGTACTGGATGCTGATGATGTTGATGCCTTGTTGTCTAACGGTGCAGGCACAGCAAAACTCTCTTGTTTAGTGGGAGTAGTCACACCTGTTACAAGCTGCTGCTGCTGCTGCTGCTGCTGCTGTTGTTGTTGTTGCTGTTGTTGTTGTTGTTGTGGCTGCTGCTGTTGCACTGGGGAAATGGGGGTCAAACGGCCAAAGTGAGCAGCATCCTGTCTCGACTGAGCCTGAAATGACTGGCCGGGAATTGCAAAGGCATGCGGCTTACGAAACTGGTCATCAACCAGGTCTTGGTAGCTGGGCAGAATGCCAATGCTATGGTTGGACAAAGGACTTGCAGAGTTGCTGTTGTAGCGGTTGTTGATCCACTCCAGTTTGGCCTTGTCTGGGTGTGTTGCCATTGGCCTCTGCATTGGCTTAACAGGGCTGCTGGAGACAATGCTAGCGTCATGATAACCTGTGATGCTTGAGTTTATGGGAGTGAATGCAAAAGGGTTCCTGCACTCCACTGGGCTGGGGGGGACACTACTGCTGCAGTTGGACAGTGGTGTGCTGATGGGGGTGTGGCGACCCATTGCTCCATCCACCGGAGTAATGGGAGCCATACGGGAGCAGGGGCTCTCTCTTGTCAAGCTGTGCCCAAGCGTCATTTCAGAGGTGGGGGTGGGTGTTGGGGTTGGGGTTGGTGTTGGAGTGGGAGTTTGGACAGGAGTGGTACTGCTGTGGGCAGAGTGGTAGAAGGCATTGCCGGCCTGGTGAGCATTTAAGATAGAGCCTTGGCTGCTGGCTGACTGGCCTTGTAAAGACACGTCAACACAGCTACCAAAGAGACCCTTCAGCTTCATCTGCTCCTCCATTTGAACGAGCTCCTCCACGATGCTGTCCTGGGTCATGTCGTCATCATTGAACGGAAAGTAGTCCATGTTGGGCTGAGAACCTGCAAAGTCAACCATCTCCTGTGTGAGGGTGAGCTGGCCTGAGGCCTCAGGAGGTTGAGCTATAATGGCAAGTTGGTCAGTAGGGGCTTGTTTGTGTTCTGCTGGTATCTGCTGAACAAATGCCTGCTTCCGAAGCTCATCAAGCTGTCCCTCCTCCCATATTGTGCTCTTTAAGTCACTCATCACAGAGGCTTCATGTGCTCCTGAGTTGGCTGGTATGGCACGAGGGTCCCCGGTGATTTGCTGCAGCAACGCCTGATCAGATGTGTTGTTTCCAGCTGCTCCAGTGCTGGTATCAGTGCTGAGTGAATGGTCTTCGTGCTTCACCACCAAGGCTTGGGGTTTGACAACAGTCTGGGAGCCCTCAGTGTGTGTGATGGGTGAGTCAGAGAGTGCAAGGATCTGTGTGGGCCCTATGGTGGTGTGTTTCACAGTCACTTTGCAGGGGGCACTCTCTGGCCTGGCAGGGGTTCCCGGTCTAGGGATCCTCTTTACTGCAGCACTGACTCCAAGTTTGGGATTGTCAACTACAGCCAGTGGCTGCTGGGAGATAAACACCCTCTTCACAGGAATCACATGGGACTCCCCGCTTGAGCCTGTGCGTTTCCTGGGGCTCTTGGCTTCTGAGCAGGGATCCTTCAACGTTGGGGTAACAGCGGAGGAGCCATTGGATGATGTGTTGCCATTGGAGTTCTGATTATCAACAGTCAAGTACAAAGTACTGTCATGGCAGTTACTGTTATTGCTGTCCTGAGTCCCAGCTACAGCTACTGAGGTGGGAGGGGATGTGGGGTCAGTTTTTATCCTTACACCTTTGTCTGACCCTGGAGAACACTTAACCAGGAAGCTTGGCTCACTGGCAGCCCTGAACTTCGCCATTCTCTCCTCTTTGGCCCCAGCAGCTGTTTTCTCTGTGCCAGGGGTGGGATTACTGTCATTTCCAGCTTCAGACACAACTTTGGTGTCAGTGGAGAGGGTCGGGGTGGAGACTGGGGCACTGGGTCTGACCGCAGGAGACTGAGGAGCAATCGAGCTCACACCGTGAGGCTGCACGGAATCGTCCGAAGCAGCCGTGGTGGTCACACCTGCCGAGGCAGGACGCACGGTAGCACTGCTGCTGCTGGGAGCCAGAGCGATGGCCGTCATCTTCACCACATTGACTGAGCTGACGTGGGGAGTGGGCATCACAGTTTTTATGGGGCTGTTGGTGATGAGCAGGGTGGGGGGTGAGCGCAGCGTGATGGCACTGGTGGCAGAGGGCTTGGGCAGAATTTGGGCGTACCGTGTACCGTGTCGTGCCAGCCTGTCCCCCACAGGACTAGCTGGGATATTCTGGGGAGTTTTGGGGGACTGTTTGAGAGACTGAGTGACCACTTGGAAGTTCACAGGCAACACTTTCCCCTCTGCTGTCCCAACAGGGCTGGGCGAGGTCATCAACTGCCTGCTTCTCTGTACCTGGGAGAACAACAGCGAGAACACAAAATTACATCAAGGAACATTTATTAATAACAAATCAGAGCATAATTTGTGAGACAAATTGAGCCACATACCGTGACTGGGCTGGGGACGGCTGCTACTACGATGCCTATGGTGGGCTGAGGGGAGAGCAGGGCAGGGCTGCCACAGGGGATGGTGGGGCCAGGGGTACTGGCCTCAGTTCTCTTGATCTGGGTCTCACTGGGCAGGGGTGAATGGAGCTTCTGCTCCTGCTGCTTCTTCTGGATCTTGCGCTGCAGTTGCTGCTTTGCATCAACAGAGGGAGAGGGCAGGGTCTTCACCTGGGGCTGGAAAGAGTTTGCCTCAGCTGTGGGCACAAACGCAGAGGCTGGCGTTGGTGTCTTCATTCCTGTCGAGAGAGGAAAAATTCCAAGAATAATGATTAGCAAGCATACACTTTAACCCAGGCACGGCCAAAAGCAGCACTTTCTGAAGTTCTGGACTTGCAGTGCCACGAATATTTTGAAAGTATTATCAAGTACTTCAACCTTGTGAAAAGGTTTGAAATTGAAAACCCTAATCCATACATTAGATAAATCTTCCAATTAATTTCATTCTCATTTGTCAGCAAACCATCGAACTTGCTGTGTGAGATGGGTTTTTTTTTTAGTCATCATTCTTCACTGATGGACAGTGAAGACCTCATTCATGAACATGTAAATAATGATGACGTGAACTGTTGATGCTGCTCCTCTTGAAGAAGGGTAGAGAAAGTGTTCGTTTTGGTTTTAGGCTTGTTTTAATTTGTGCTTAACAGCTGAGGCAGGCTGACATCGAGTGGCACACTGGGCTACATTTTCATGATGTACTCAGTAGGAAAATAAATGTACCTAGAATACGCATATCTTGTGAAAGTCCCCTGATATAAACAACTTCGCTACTACAGCCTTTCATGCTGCAAAGCTAAAATGCCATTCTGAGTGTGGTTAGCATGAGACTGGTTACAGACAGCCACATCAAAGGTGGGGTGAGTCATTCTGGAGAAAGAATGTTGATACTGCCGTCTCTCCTTTTACACAATACGATTACACGTTAGCATGCTAGATTTTCTCTCTATCTCTCTCCGTCCTGTCCCCACACACCGTCCTGTGCACCAGCATGGATGTCACCTGTTGCTGATTGGCTGGAATAGTACAGACAGTCAGTTAGTGGACCGACCTGAATTTGCAATTCAGCGATCATCAACAATCTTTCTCCACAATGACTCACCCCACCTTTATCTTAGTTACATTTTCAGCACCATGGACAGCTGTACTCGCTATTTTGGGAGACACGTGTGCAAACTTTAGAATACTTGCATGATCACATGAAGAAAACAGCTAAACCTTCAGGGAGTAGATGTGTAAACTGTGATGTCTATTAGTGATCATCATGAGGACAATAAAACATAAACAGAAAGAGTTGTATTTTTACTTAACATATCACTCCTCAAGTAACACATTAAGATGATTCTGTCAACTATGATGCACAGACACACACATACACACACACACACACACACACAGAGCACACCAGCAGATCAGAGGACATCTGCACCTGTGGGTGTTCTGCTGCTTGCTGGGGTTTCAGTGCCAAGGTCTGATAGTGATTAGACCACACACTCTTTTTTTTTTTTTCTTGTTTAGCTACACTCAGACTGCAACATGCGGAGGCTTGAGGACATTTTAGTGTGAAACTTGATGGCTGCAGTCATCATCTTGGGTCAAGCAAGGCCAAATATGAAGCTCAATTCGCAGTCAAGCGGTGGTTTAAGGTCAGACTGTGTGGGCTATCTCATGAAGCTGTCGCTGGACCAGGCTCTAGCAGTCGGGAACCAGCTCGAGGTGGAAGCCGTCAATGGCACCCAGCTCACTGTGTTAACACACAGCTTGACTGCTCAGTGTGGACACAGCATGGAGTCTGACCCGTGGGGACGACATAACATTTAACGTTGGCTGAGACTCAAACTGTACAGCCAGAGTCCATCAGGCGTGGTTAGTCATGATGTGACGCAGACATGCAGCTACACTTAACATTTCCCTCCTCCAATAACACATTAGGATGATTCTGCCAAATACGATGTACAGTACAGGATGAGAGTACACACAACAGACTAAGACAACAGTAAAAGTACCACACCAGCAGATCACAGCTGTACCTGTGGGGGTTCCGGTCATAACAGTGAGTGCAGCCATGGATTTAGTACCAATGTAGTGGCTATTGAGCAGGAAGCGGGCCAGGTCCTCCACGTTGTCAAACTGACGACTCAGAACCTTTTGGGCCCACTCGCACACCAGTCCACAGGCTGCAGACCTCATTTCGTCCTCAGCGCTCGGGGACTGGCCCGTCGGCTCCATCAGCTCACACTACAGCCCAACAGAAGAGAGCAGCAGGGGGATGAGCACCAGACCATTTTAAAAGTCTGACTTGATATTAACTGTTTTTTTTTTTCCTTTTTGCAGTGTAACGTACCCCATCGCCAGACTTCTGCAGATCCAGGTTGGGTAAAGATGGCATGTGAACAAAAGCTTTCTTCCTTAACCCGCTATAACAGTATGTGAGAAGGAGTTAAGGCGTCTGAAAGGTTGTGTAGAAACATATCAAACATGCTGGGTTTAGGTTATCTCTGGCCAAATTCTTATTTCGTGTCTAATCTATTCTCATCATTCTCCTCGAGGTCCAACGAGTTACCTTCTCTGAAAATCCGCCAGATATTGTACATTTAAAAAACACCTCAAAGCCAAACTACAGCTTTTCAGCTCTATGCCAAGGATCTCCCTTTAATCTGCCTGCAGAAGTCCTCAGGCAGCAGCGGGTTACACTTTCAGTTCTAGGATGAACCTACCACAGGACAACATGTTAGCAGGCTTTAGAAACTTAAGGCTACAACTTTGAATTATTTCAGAAGGTTGGATTTCTCCATGGTAAGCTGTTTACATCTTTCTGTGCATTATTCATGTTATTTATAATTTAAACAGCACATGGCTTTAGTGCACGCCTTTAGATGAGAACTAAATGTCCACTGTGCTGAGAGCAGAGCCATGAATTCACACTGCAGCCAGTTTGGATGCTGTGTAAAAAATGTACATAAGAACAAAATGTGATCATTTGCAAACTAACTTTGTGTTTATGAAGTGTCCCTGAGTCCATGTAGTTACATCCTTTATACAATCATGTGTTCAAAAAGTGGTGAACCTCGCTCCACCCTTGCTTGTGAACGACTACTCAATCATGATACAATCACCTGTTACCAATGAACCTGTTTACCTGTGGAATGTTCCACAGGTAAAGTTGCTCTTGTCTCAACTTGTCTGAAACATGTTGCTGCATCAAATTCAGAATAAGCAGATATTTACTCAAATCAATGAGGTCAAACATTAAATGTTGTCTTTGTACTGTTTTAAACTGAGTATATGTCAAAAAGGATGGAATCAGGGTTGTAGGTGATGGATAGCAAGGCTATTTTAACAAAGTCTCTCATGACTAGCCAAAAAAAAGGAAAGAAATAAAAAAAACATGCATTCATCAGGATGAAAGGATATTTGGATTTGCCCCTCATGCCCAGTCGACGTGCTTTCATGTTCGGAAAGACATTCTTCATGATCTTTCCAAAGTCTGCTGCACTCAGTGGATTGTAGCCAAGATTGTCACAGTAGCTCCTGCGGGAGAAGAGAATCCGCCGTAAGATCATCAGGTAATACACACTGGGCATCAGGGTATCTCCTCTGATCCCCTTCACCTCCCCTGACCCCACACACACTCACTTGTATTCATCATACACCTCTTGCTTTGGGAGGGAAGTCTCTGGATGCTCTTCTAGGTGATTCCGTATCCAGTTGAACGCATACATCTGTTGAGTACGGCTCGACGACATGGAACTCTGATCACTGAAATTGGTACATAAGAGAAATAAATCTGGTGAGGCAGTGTCCTCGACTTGTATGCATCATTTCTTGTTAATACAGAAACTTTTAATACCATAATCCAGGAGTGGAGGACCCCCTCTCATTCTCAGTCCAAATGGGCAGAATTGGGGGGTTGGGGTGATGAATAGATATGGGGAAACAAATGAAACACAGACAGCTAGGTATAGCAAAAGTCTACATATATCAGTGTTTTGCTTCATAATGATAATCAATCATACAGCTGAAAAATGAATGCCACTTTCGTATGAAGAAATAAAACTCACCGGTGACCAACGACCCCCCAAAAAATGTCACAAAGCTAAATTTTTAGCATTTTAAGGAGCTGTCAGCCTAAACTGTATCTGCGCAGTAGCCTGTGGATAGTGACTTGAATTTCTGACAAGCAATGAGACAACAGTGCCAAAAATGTCATGAGAGCCATAACAAAGCAGCCATGTGTGTGTGTGAGACAAGAAAAAGGCCAAAGAGCCAAGTGGAAACCTGAGTTCAGTGCGTGTCTGTGACATACCTTTTATCATTGCCACTGCTGGGACCAGAAGGCAACTTCAGGTAGAGGTAGAGCTTTTCGATGTCTGTAAACTTCTCAACATCTTGCTGTAAAAATAAAAGCATCACAAAAGAAAACAGGATTAGTCATATGAAACAAAGCAAACGGCAGTCTGGGACTTTAAAGCTTTCACGTCTTTGCTTCATGAGAGTAATGGAAGCAAGACAGACGGCGGCGTTGATCAAGAGACTCTAAACCTTATTTCAGGCCAAACTGTTCAGAAATAAAATACTTGTACACAGAAATTTTAGGGTATCTGGTTCTGAATTTAGCGCCCCGACCTCCTGAGCACTGACTCCAGACCAGCTACTTCTCAAACGGTTCCTAAGAACGCGTTCATGTTACCTCTTCCTCCTCTATTTGCCTCTTTGTTGCTAGGGAAACCAATACTTGAATGAATGAGGTGAGAGCTGTCAGCCAATCAGCAGTGAGTGGAAATGCTATTTACTACGCGGCTACAAGCACAGAGTCCTTCTCTGTTTGTGCCGAGGTCGGATCTTTTAATTTTACATATTGTTTCTGCCTGACCTGGGATTTCCACTGGGTGTGTTTACGTGTGTGTGCGGTCACCTTTCCGTGATTTTTGGGCTTTTGGGGACGCAGGCTTCATGGCTAAATGTGTCCTTTTTTGTCTGTTTTAGTTGTGTTTATTGCTGACATACAACTGGGAGTTGCACAGGATGTTTTATTTTGAAAAATTACCGGATTCTCTACACTGGTCCGGTGTCTGACTTCCTGTCTGGCTCATCTGTTCTGTGCTTTTACTTTGTATTAAGAAGGATATTAGGTTTTCGGTTTGGGCAATAATATTATGGGACAACTGAAATGAAGCCATGCAGCTGCACCATGTTAGCCCTCCTCTCTGGGTGCATTCGTCAACCATTGCTAATGGTAACATTGAATTTACAGGACTTTTTCCACGAATGTAACGAAGTATGTTGATTTGTCAGGTATCTAGTTCACAGGATCAGTCAAAATCGGACAGTTTTTCAATGAAACGTTCCCAAAAAATCCATTATATTGATATTTGTGTAGATTTCTTGGCAGAAAATTAGAAATAAGGTGACAGAAGTTGTTTTGCAAATCACACTGTTTACTGCGATACGTTTCCTCGTCTGGACGACACTTCGCATTCTTCCGCACAATCAAACGGAGCTTCTTCTCTCGCATGGATGAAGTTTGAGTATGAGAAGTCTGACATGGACCAGAAAACTCCAGTTCAGTAAGAAATACGCCTTTCTATGTGGTCGTTTCAGATTGAATTTACAGAAAATGTGGCGTCGTATCTACGATCATCTGGATATGAAATGACTTCAGGAGCATTCAGGTGATATCGCACAGCTCTAATCCAGATGTGAGACTCACAGACAGAGTGTTTGATAACAAATAAGACTTGGCTTGTTTGAGTAGAGCAGTCTGTTATGGATACTCACCAATATGCTGTCCACTTTTGATTGTACAGATTTGCTGCAATGACACAGAGAACAACATATGACAGATTAAAAAAACCTCCATGCATTGTCTTATTATTTCAACCAGGTTTGCTCGCGTCCTAAATGATAATAATAACATGTTAAATTGCGATACACGGTCATATGTGCTAAAAAAAAAAATGTGCCGCATCCCAGTAAGCTGTAAAATGTTAATGAAATCAAGGCGGGACATTTTTGTTGTCAACACACAGTAACTCATACTGAAAACATGTTTAGATTAAAAATCAAATCCTCAATCTCTCATTTCTATACGAACTCAGACCCTTAATTCTGCACTTTACAGCTTCAAGTCTTCTTCCTGTAAGACCCTCTAAAATACAGTCAGTGTGCTGGATGGAGAGTGTCTGAAGTGCCGTCTTCAGGTCCCTCCTCTGGGGTTCAAGAAGTCCAAGCTTCAGCTGGACCATTCAAGGACATCCAGAGACTTCAGGCCACTTCAGCCGAGTCTGGGCTGCTGTTGTACTGAACGATAAACCTTCAACTTTCCCTCAACCTCCTGTGTGCATTTGGCTGAGTTCATTCTCGCTGTGCCTGCCACTGAGAAACACCTTCAGTGTAGAAGGAGTTCTGTCACCTCGCTGACCACGACGCCTCCGTGGTTACTCTAAGAAGAGACCTGCTGATTCCATGCATCCGCTTCCCACTGATGGAGCTCACTGTGCTCATGGGAAAGCTTCAGAAATGGTTTTCTGGCCTCACCCTGATCTGCCCACTGCTGGTTTTGGATCTGAAAACCACTAAGAACTGTGGGACCTCATCAGGGTTGCAGCAGTACACCAGTTTTACAGTATACAGTGGTATGAATTACCACATTATGTACATCCATAATGTTGAGTCTACCAAGACAAAATCATTTGTGAAATTATAATAATGCGTTTGTTTAACCCAAAATAAAAGAAAACTTCTGCTTTCACTCCTTTCAGGCTCATTGGATCTGATGATGATAATAATAATAACTGTGTAAGACTGTATACCATGAAAATCTCTTACTACTGCAGCCTTACACTATAAATACACAGGTGTGTGCTTTTTTTTTTTTTAACGTTTTTCTTATGTCCAATCACATTCTAGATGCTCGTTCATTCACCCCTCCCTCTACAATGGACCTCCAGAGTTTACTGCACGTCATCGACAGGTGTAGTGCTGCACCACTGTAAATTTTGCATCTACAAAATGCAGCAAATTGCACTGTTTTGCATTTGCACAATGACCCTGAAAGTGAAGCAGCTACATGGAATTCAGCCATTCGGATCTTTAAGTCAAATTTCCTGCTGTGACATGTCAAAATGTTTTCTGCAAAAACGGCTTACTGTGGGACTTTCCGAGGACGAACTGGACGCACAGATAATATGGTGGACAGTAAACATACATGTATTTGCACTTTTTAAGCTGATAGGGGTCGGGACAGATGTCAAGGATAACAAAGCACCAAAGGCTGCATAGCGAAAAATCTGCACACTTGTGTAAAGGAAGGATTTCATTTTTTAAACGTTCAATAGCCTCTAAAAATCACTCTGTCAGTGCATCAAACCATTCAAAAGCACATCTACAAAGCGTTACAGTGCAGTGTGTCATAACATCTGAGCAGCTCCACATAATAAAATGTGATCCAGCACAATCTGCTGCGTGTTGATGGCAAACCAGACGGAAATAACTGAGCTTTCACAGAAGAGAAAATGACCAGGCAATGAAAGCTAACCCCGTCATCAGAGCACAGTCTCCTGTTGTCATCAGCAGCATTAAATCAGTGTGTCTCAGTGGAGCTGTCTGCTTTGACACCTGTCATCCCGAGCATCAGCACCGCCGGTGGATTAGGTGTCATCTATCACATGGCCTCCTATGGCTCGATGCTAATGATCAGAGCTACCGCTGCTGCAACTAACCCGACGTTAACGTGTTATTAATGCATAAGCAGGAAGCAGACGGCGCAGCTCTGCCCGCTGCCGCCGTGTTTCTGTGGATATGTGCGCTTAGCACGGGAGCACTCGTGTTATTTTCAGCCGCTTTGTGCAGCGCACACATCCTCCCTGCCACTCCACAAGCTAGATACGCTAATTATGAGGCTACGGCTAGCGAAAAAGGACAGTGCGGCTGCTTGGGGAGGATCATTTCCATCCTTACCAAATTGAATTCTTTATTTTGAACTGTAACGCGTTAGCCTCGGGCCCCTGGAGTCCTGGCACCAACGCTGGAAGAGAGCCTAATCCCGAGGCAGGCTTCTGACCAGGTTGTTGTTGATCATCAGCCATCACGATGGAGGGGTGGTGGGGGAGCTTTAACAAGTAGGCCTCATCCCCGGCTGTGCGCTGCACCGGACCCACCGCTGCTGGAGCGGCTCAGTCAGCTAGGACAGCCCGCTGAATCCACCACAGGGCATGGCTACGAACACTGTGATCTGACCCTCGCAAAACACAAAACAAAACCCAAAAAACACACACCCGGGAATACAAAAGGCATTTCGCAGAGGTCTCTCCGCTGCCGCAAATAGCACGCCTGCAGCGGCCAGCAGCAGCTACAGACGAGCTGCTTGCGTCAAGTCACGCACAGGTAGCGCAGACCAGCCCGGAAGTAGACAGGGATTTTTCCTTCGAAATAAAAGCATGGCATTCGAAACGTGTCGTGGAGAGAACAAGAACAGCAAATATTGGGCCCCATTGAAGCACATTTGGCAAGGATCTTTTAATATTCAGTATGAACAAAACGAATGATTCGAGCAAACAAAAGTAATGTAGAGTTATGGTGCACATCAGGTCTAGAAAAAGCTCCTTGAGGCCCTGCAGCAAAAACAACAACAACAACAACAACAACAACAACAACAACAAAAAAAAGACTGTGTGCCCCGACGAACCCTCATTCCTCCCACAAGTTTTTTGTACAGAAATACTTCAATTTATACAATTATTCTGCAATTAATAAAATTACTTCAAACTATTTAAATAGTTTTTCAATTATTCGATCATCATTCAAAGACTCCATCTCCGCTCCCTCCATCTTCTCCACTGTGAGCAGCTTTTCTTCATCTTATACTTCATTGAAAATCTTTGGTTTGTTAAGTGGTGGTCAGATAAAACAAACAATAACGAGATGATCATCTACTATTTTCAACAGACCAAACAATTAAATGAGAAAACTAAAGGCATAATGAGTATTATAAACTACTTTTTATTGACAACACTTGCTGATGATACAGTGCAATTCAAATTCTGCCCAACAAGGACGGTTTTGAAAGTAGAGCTGAAACGATAAGTTGAGTGATTGATTAGCCAGTCAGCAGAAAATTCACTGGCAATTATTTTGACAATCTATTAATCAATTCTGTTACCTTTTCAAGGAAAAATGTCAAGCAGTTTGGATCAATAAAGTCTGATCTCATCTTATCTTCATCATATGTGTGAGTGAGTTGAATTTCATTGGGTTCTTTAAATATGTCATGTTGAAGTCTGGGAAATTGTGATGTCCATTTTTGTCTATTTTCTTACATTTTATAGACAAAAAAGGATTAATCGATTAATTGAAATATGAATTGTTAATCTTGAATAAAGACAACCGTTAGGTCAGGCCCACATTGCACAACTCTCCTCTAAAATACCCTGATTTATTCTCCACTCCTACAAACTCGCAAATACCTCATAAGCAAACACATCCTTATCCTGTTAGTGGCCGTTTTATATGTGATTTTTAACAGAGTTTTAATTTCTAGACCCTGACGGGGATTTGAGTTTTTCATTGTTGTCTCCTGGAACTTGACGCTGGTCTGGGCGATGCAGTACCGCTGTCAGCCTGCGGGGGCGCCGCTGCAGGAAGCTGGTTGAAGAGATAGTGACAATGACGGGTAAACAGCCAGGATGATATCACTACACCATGTAAACCGGCCATGTACCAGCGCGTGTATCGATCCCCATATCTACCAATGTGCTTCTAACGATTGATCCTCTGATCAGACAGATGAGATGCTCAAACGCCAATCAGGCCTCAAAGATTGTTCCAAGATGTTTCTTTGCCCATCACACAGCTTAGGCTACTATTTTTTCCTCGGCTGAAATCTGAGACACAGCTGGCGGAAAAAAATAACCTTAGAGGATGAATTGGACCGAGACTGTCTGTACCGGATATAAAAATAACCTTCACTTATTTCACATCAGTAGACCTGCTCTAAGTGACATATTTGCACACATAGCCACTTAATTTGATCACAGTCACTGTGTTTTGTGTACAAATGATCAGTCACGGTCTATATAACCCCTTCATGAAAAGTCAAATGTGGATATTCAGAGGAATGAAGGCACCAGGTCAAAAAAAACAAGACCTAAATAAATAAATTCTCTCATCATGACTTATTTTCTGCTGCCATCTGTTGATGGAAAGCGGTAATGTTACTCCACTGACACCACGCTCATGAAACAAACTGCAAGACAGCAATAAAGTCAGACACACCAGGGAAAGGCAGGTATGTGCAAGTACACAGTCACTTACATGACCTCTGACGACAAGAATAACACCGACAAGTAATAGAGTAATAGAAATGTTTGGCGTCTGTCTGTTTGCATGACTTCAGGCTGTTCTGCTCCACTTTTCTTGGTACATATGTTTATTTAATGTCTCTCAGCGCAGTAAGGGAGCACTTTCCTGTTTGTCCTTTGCAGTGACTGAGCCTTTGTTGGTTTTGGCCAGCATTAATGTTTCACTGGATGATATCCTGATGGCAAAAACGTCTTCCACACCAATGCACCAAGTGGTCTGAATGGGTGAATGTTAAAGCCTCACATTTTTGCAAGTACTCTCGATAATTTGATCTCACAACATGTAATGAATTCTTTCCTGTGAGAGGGCGAAAGAAGTAGAAAAAAACTGCTTGTAGTGCAAAATTTGAAGTAAAAGAAGGACTGAAAACAGAGCATCGCAGATTTTCTGTTGGTAACTGATCCAAGTGGGTGTGATTGTTTTCTCACGAGGGCACTGGATTTATAAAATCCAGGCAGATATGTATTCCTGCTGTCATGATTTTAGTGACAGTGGGAAGATGACGGGGCGAGATTAAGAAAGGCCTGACTGAAGCTATTTATGTCACAGTGTTTATTTATAATGATGATGATGATAATCATAATAATAAACATGATTTTTATAGCACCTTTCATACAAGAAATGCAGCTCAAAGTACTTACATTGGTGCAACTTGTTCTGGGCTATATATACAGTACATATATACAGTATATATATAAAATAACCCAAGGACACTGTACTTTTGGCAATATGTAACTATATATATCATTGTATATAATGTACACAGTTAGTAATGGAGTCTGTATCTGTCGGGATCTGCAGGTTCCCTCCCTTTTGCCTTGTGTGCTCCTGTGTTTCCCCCTCCTTCTGTCTCGTGGGCTTGATACCTCTGACCTGCTGCTCTGCTCGATGGATTGATCTCTGACTCTGAGTCTCAGCGTTTGGGTCCGTACACTTCGTAACAATAGCTGTAGCGTCATTTGGTTCAGAGCAGATGTACAGTTGTGTGTCATCTGTATAACTATGGACACACACACTGAGCTCTCTGGAGCACCGAAGCACCCACAGTAAACCCACACAGACACGGACAGAACATGTGAACTCTACGCAGAAAAAAAAGCAGGTTTAGCCTTCTTCTAGCACCTTCTTGCTGCGTGGCGACAGCGCTAACCACTGCACTGCTGTGCTGGCCTTGATTTGACCTGACTCAGTTACTGGTGAACTTGTTAAAAATGTCCCCTTGTTGTGGTTGTATTGGTGCATTCACCTTCCACAGAGCGTTCGGGGGGTCTTGGTCCTTGCTGAAAAATTCCTCCAAAATTGGCCAAACCAGTTTCTAAAGGCTGTCATTCTCCATGTAACTGACCTGAGGCAGTTCATGGACTTTTGTTATGCAATTTGAGACCTCATACTTCCACTACCTCCGCTGTACTTCCACTGCTTTGGCTTACTGCCTCTGAGATGTTATATACACCTTATATATATATATATATCTATAAATACACCTTTCAGACTTTTCCCTTTTCTTTATCCTTTTTATTCCTACATGATGACTTCCACTTCATGCATCAGCTACAACTACAGAGACTACATTATTCTTATTATTATCATTAGTAGTAGTAGAAACCTTTATTACAAGTAATTTAATCTTGTCGCTTGTGGGACCCTCATCAAGACCAAAGATGTTTCTATTGTGTTTTTTCATTTGGCAACATTTCCCGTGTGTGTCCACATGGTGGCAGTACTGGATAAAGGGACTGATATTTGTCATGGAAGCTATTATTTAATCGGGTGATCTCTCTGAGATGAACAGAGACCTGAGTAGAGCAGAAGAAATACATACTACTTCACACATACACCTCAACAGCATCGTGAGAAATGACACTGAGAGGGAATAAGCAGCCAGTGATGGTGGAGCAGCTTCAACATAATCAGTCCATACATAAAGCTGTCTGAGTCTTAGATTAAATACCACTTCCTGTTAATTAAGGCACAGTACGAACTGCTTCTTATTCTCACCACATGAGCAGGCCCCGGACAACGTGCAGGAAACACCTCTGTTCAGTGCTGCCACCACGTGGCCACATGCAGAGTCTGCTGCCAAACTACCCGGTGAGCCTGAAACAGGTCTGACTGATAGTTGTTTGAGCTGCTACTGAAATAAAATCAACATAATCAAAAACAAAAAAGGGAACTAATTTGCACATTTCATAGATTTAATAACAATTCCTCAAGTTGACCGACTTTCACAAAAGCCTCTCTGTGATGCTTTGGGTCAAAATAAAGAAATGCTGAGGTTGAGTCACACATGCAACCAACAGCTGCTGAGGCAGCATGAAGGCCCGGTCACACCAGAAAGTGGCAAAGCAATATTCATCAGGGTGTTTACATGAAATAGGAACTTGGTGACTTATGGAATACTGGCAAGATTTGTTGACGAAGGATTGGTCTTTATTTCAGTCAATACAGAGTCTCTGAATAGATTCCATTACATGACAAACCTCATGCCTCTGTTGTGCAGCAGCCTGAAAGAGGAGGATTCAATAACGATCCATTATGTGACATCAATCTAAAGGCCAATTAAAATGACGATGAACTTATAGACGTGAAAATTTAGGCCCTTTTTAGCCTTTTTGTTCAAACGTGACAATTCTGAATTGCAGTAAAACAGACGAGCAGCAACATAAAATTGTGAGATCGTTAATTTAGTCACTGGAAGTTTCTCTGAACTTGTCGAATATGTTCTCACAGGCAAACGCTATAATTAGAATCAGATGTGTAATGTGTCATTTGATTTAATAGATCTGTGTAACAACGTTTAGATGCTCTTGAAGATTTCTCCCTCTTTCCACAACGTATCACGCACATCCATCAAATCTTGTCATTTGCTGGCTTGTTAACAGCACCGGAGGTGTGGAACAGTGACACTTCATCTAAATCTCAAGAAAATGTTGTTTCCTTGTTAGTCATTGTTTTCTCACTCTATTTTTGACCTTCGGTTGCTGGCTATTCTGGACTGATTTATTTTACTGTCAATCTCCTGTCACTTCTTGTTTGGGCTGGAAGGTCTCATCTCTGCAGTCTTTGCCCTTGCTCATTCCTCCGAATGTTAAGATTTACACTCCTCCCAAAGCTGCTGCTGTTTTTGTGGATGCGTAATGCCACGGTAATCAGTCCTCAGATCCTCAAGTTTTATGCTGAATATTACTTTTCAGATGACAGATTTCTCATTATGCTCTGCCATATTGACCAAACACATGCAGTTAATTCTCCTTAATGCTTAAATATACTTGAAACATAAAGACAGATATTAATATAAAGAGAAATATATGAAGGCAAACAATGAGCCAAACAATGTTTATTTTCTCGGATCTTTTGTACGCTTACACACATTTATTACTCCAAAACACTTCTTATTTTGAACGCTGTGGAGCTTTGATTTCATGTCATGCTTCCCGGGAATCGAGCAGGTCACACGTAAGACTGGCAGTGACCTAAAGCCGCCCGTCTCCTCATCGCAGGTTATGGTGAATGTGGGACAACGAGGTCACGGCGGTGCAGAGGTCGGTGAGTCTGGCTCTCACGTGCACCGTGCAGCCATGACTGCTCCAATCCTCTTACAACCCCCCACTTCTTATAGCACTCAGGCCAGACTATAAGATCAGCTTGCTGTGGTCAGGTTTTATCCTGAAGTACAGTAGATCCTCACGACAGAGTCACGCCAGCAGGTATCAAACACCACAGCCAGCCTGCTTACCTCTGTATATCTAAAGTAGGTTGGTTTGCTCTGAAGATGCATTCACTGGCATGCCGTCTAAAGACATTTATTTACAGATATTTGCAGTATTGTGTCAGGATAAACAAAGTACTCTTTCAGAAAGGTGAAAAGAGCCAATTGTTAAAATTTTGGTGAGCCGGGATTGGCCGGTCAGTTGTGTTTGTTACGTTGTTGATATACAGAATGAACTATTTTTGCTTGTCTGGTAAAATCAAGACTACTTCTAATCAAGTAATCAAGTGCTCATCCAAGAAATTTGTTGTTTCAACTGATTGAAAGTAACTGGAGTTGAAAAGATAAGTTGATAAATTGATTAGTGCATTAAAAGAAACTCAAAACTGCAAAACTTTTAAAGGTTCCAACTGTTGAACTGTGAGCATTTACTACATTTTTTTATTGTATATGATAGAAAACTGAAAATCTTTATGTTTTTGTTGTTGTTGTTGTTTATTTTTTAGGGGGGAGGGGAGCGAGAAAGCTAGAGTATTTGAATATGTTGCGTTGGATTATGGTAAATGTAATAGCCATTTTTTATCATTTGATATTTTCTAGACTGAACAACTAATTATTTAAAAAAAATAAATCTACAGATGAGTGATTGATAAAAACAATTGCTAGTTTGGGCCTTACAAGCAACCAAAGGTATTGTCATATTTCTATAAATCTATAAATTAGGAGGGCTCCTGGAAATCTGTGGAAGACAAACATGTCCACAGTGTCCCTGCAGTAAGAAGAACTGTGAATGATTTAGTGGCGTCAGATCCTAAAAATAACACTGTTAAGGCCAAAATGTGTGGATGCTTTTGATGAAGTTTTCCTTTGCTCTCTCAGTTCAGTACCAGGGTGGAATATGGGAGTCCCTGGCTTTGACGTCACCCACACAACCCATCCCAGGCCACGCTGTTATTGCAGATTTTATACAGTGTGCTTTTTTTTTCCTCCTTCTTCTTGGCGTCCTCTGGAAGAGCGGATGGGAAATTCTGATGTCATCAACCTTGGCACAGCGGGACAGAGGAGCATGCAGACCCTCAGGGTGCCACGATTGGTGCCCATGTGTTTGTGCCCCGTAGATGGTGAAATAGATGGTGTGGTGCTGCCCGCCTGTGCTGCACCTGCGTCCCAGCATGCTGATTGATCAGTTTGGTCATGTGGAATGTCACCATCTGCTCCCCAGTCCCACTCACCCCTTCTTGTGTGAATGCCAATCACTGGCAGGAAGATAGTTATTTAAGCCATGTCAAATCAGGCGCATGACGATGAGCACTATGCCAACACTTGAAATGTGTGTTGCAGGCGCAGTATGCACAACAGCATATCTTACAGTAAAAGGACAACCACGACTTCTGTTTTCTTTTTCTTCTTGGCCACATCACTAAAGGTTTTTTCCTTGACAGACCATAATCTGATTTTCTGCCCTTACTAATGTATTCTGCAAAAATGTAAATTGATAGTTGAGGGCTGCAATGTGCTTTTATTTGTCTGCATATGAAAGCCTTCATTTCCTCTCTTTTACTTTGAGCGTGGCTCCTTATTTATTTCTCCTCCATCCCCTTCAGTTGCTCTTTTTTGGCCCCTTAATGGCCAACAACGTATCAGGGGGCCATCAGTACTGACATTCTTCATTGTAGAGCGTCATAAGCAATGACATTTCAACCATGGGAAAATAAAGATATGCAAATTTGAACTCATTAACATTTGCATTACCTGTTTGAATAATCGCAGCCCTGACAAGACTGCAATTAACTAAGATTGATGCAAAGTTCAGGGTTAGGGGACTGTATATATTTGCTCCTGGATCATTTACCCAAGATGTATGTGTGTGTGTGTGTGTGTGTGTGTGTGTGTGTGTGTGTGTGTGTGTGTGTTGTGCATGCTTAGTGTGTCCAATAGCAGAACTGATGAAGTGATCTCTGTCAGAGGAAAAGGTCATTCAGTAGCCACTGGTGTTCCTGGATTATTAAGAAATATTTATTATTTCTTAATGGCTTAAGAAATACTTCTTATTTCTTAATAATCTGTATCTAAACTTAAATAGGAAAATCATCTCAGGCCAAACGTTATTCCCCCACTAAAAAGAATGAAAGGTCAACAAATGATTGTTCTGAGGAGACTGACCTCCTAACCCAGTTAACTCTAGCGTGGATAGTCAGGATTAGACTTCGACTTTAAGGAAGCTGCACGGACAACACAGCTCACCTTCTGACAGATTGAAACCAGCAGACAAGCATTTGTTTTTCTGCTCTCAGATCAGTTTAGTGCAGTTTCTTCTCAGAGTAAACACTGAACTCCTTATTATGGTCCGGTCCCTTCACAAATGTATGCCGACTCTTCTTAAAATGCACAAACTGTGCATTAAAAGCCATGCACTGGGAAACCACCGCGTTATGGAAAGATTCCAGAGTGCTGTGAGTTTGGACACTTTGCACGCAGTCTAAACACCGGAGCGTTAGTAAGACAATGTGTTCAAGATAAGGACTTTGCTGCCATCTAAGTGAGACTTATTTGATTGGATTTGAGATCGCTCTTGGACAAAACGCCTCGCCAGGACTGTGCGGCACACTGCAGGTCACATCATCACGCCAACTGCAGTGTTTGCATTTATGTAAAATGCAGAGAATTCTGTACAAAACACAGCATGTCGGCCATTTGCACTGTTTGCACACCCTCTACTCTAGCTGTTGAAGTATTTTGATGGGAGCAGTTAAGGTAGTTGACTTCCTAATGAGAGTCTGCAGAGAAATCATCCAGAAGTCATAAGTCTGAGCGGTTTGTTTGCACACGCAGGAGGTCGCTGTCAGTGTCAGCACCAGGGCAGCAGACACTGGATTTTACCTCACACAGGAAGTCTTGACTGTTCAGGTGTTCTACGTTAGCACATCACCCAGACAGATGACTGTATAAATAACCTTTAACCCAGGCGCTGGAGGAGCTCGCCACGCCACACGTGCTTACAAATTAAGACTTTGTTCTATTTGTAAATGTAGGGCAGACAGGGGTGTGGTGTCCTCTGTTTACTGGAAACCTCTACCTGTCTAACAGAGGATAATCTGCAAGGCGTCGTCATCGCTGCTCTCTGGTCCTGAGGAGGGATTTTTGAGCTTGCTTGCATATGATTTTACACAAACATGGGATGTCAGGGTGACAGATGAACAACAACATGCACAGCCCTCACTGGTGATGTCTTTTTTTCCCCCTCCTCTTTGCTTTGGTGTGGTTAAGGTGTTTGGTCTTGTGTGGGTGGGGAATTCCCTAATTATTACAAGTGTCAGTCATTTTCATGACAAACAGGCTCCTCAGCAGTGAACACACACTAAAAACTAAACACTACACTGACTATGTTTCTTCTGAAACTGAATATACTCTAATAAAATAAAATAAAATAAAAGAGGGGAAAAAAAAGGATGCTCATAATAGTCTGGACCAGGCTTGTAGTACAGTAATAGCATCAACCCTTGGCCACCCCTCTCTGCTGCCTGGAATGGTCCAGCCCTTATTTGCATAAGTTGTCTGCGGGTAGCTGCATGACCAGCAGGGGTAGGTTAGGGGAAGGAGTGCATGTGGACTACATACACGAGTAGAGAGACGGAGAGGCGAGCCGTGTGTGGACTGTATCGAGAGCCTTGGAGTCCTGCACTGATCCAGACAGAGTTATGTACTGTGCTCATCCTGTCTCTGGCACAGGCAACAACTCATTGATGTATTGCTACAACATGAAACCAGTGAGTACATTTCTTTTCCATATGTTTCTCCTTGATTTTCCTGAGGATGCTTGACACTGTGTATGTGTGTTTGCTGAGGATGCTGTTGCACTCTTTAATTGTCTCTTCAGGTGTTTGTTTGTTTGTTTGTTTGTTGACTCACATAATCAGACACTGGTTTTCAGTGTTATCTGTTATCAGGGGTTGAACAATGTGTTCTCTAACTATCCAAAAATTTGCATCAGTGTGAAAAACATTCACATGTGCAACCTGTATAAAAGTTAAGAGTATTGATGGATATGCCTTTCAGAGAGGCATTTTGGAGTCGGTGGGGATGTTTCCTGCTCTGCACACATTTGTTGGGGTATAAGGTTGTTTCACCAGGCTGGTTTGCATACATGTGAGAAATAGAAGGTGAGAGCATATTGTGTTTTGGAGAGGTCATGTCTGTTGTTTTGTGCTGAATGGGTCATTGTCACTTCATTGAAGAGTTGTGTACACCCTATGAGGCTTATTCCTGTTTGAACCCTATGAAGCTTATTCCTGTTTGAACTTCAGTGGCTGCAACTTGCCAGAGTGAATGCGAGAGGAAGGAGTTAAAAATCTCTGGGAGTTCAGTCACTTTGTTATTTGTTTGTTTATTTGGTTCCCCTTAAGCAGTTAGTTCACATAAGAATGCGATTGTCTGGCCATAAAAATCACACAACTCGTAACAACCCGCCATGCACGCCACCTAAATTAATGACAGCATTCAGTTAGTTACCACTATAACACCTCAATCACTTGTAGTGTCATGTTGACAAACTCATGTTAAAATGCACCGGTGAGACTCAGGCTTCCTGTGAAGCTAAGCACTATGTAGTCAAGCCTGGCAGCAGAAAACATCTTGACATGAAGCAGATTGCTGTTATTTCTATTTGATTTAACCCTGCTATGGCGGAGCAGTCCCTCCACCACTGCAGCCATTATCAAAGGCAGCTTTGATCTCTGTGAGACTAACCATATCCAGACATCGTGGATCACAGAGGCAGAAAATTGGTTGCATGTGGCTGGAGTTGGCCATGGTGGAGCACAGCATAGGCCCTGAATAGCAAGTTGATATTTCACTCATCTAGCATGATAATGCAGTGTGCATTTACAATAGGAAAACAGTGCAGTGGTTTGTTCTTATTGTAAAAGTTTGCACAGATATTTGACATTGAAATAACTGTGGAAAAGGAACAATATGATTATTTCAAGGAAATATGAAGGTTTTATAGCATTTAAATTCTCTCTTAGTTGCGGTCTTTATTTGCCCTTATCATTTGTGATGCAATGATTGATGGTTCCTAAATCAATGCTATGCTAAAAGAGGATGCCATGGTGACGGCCCCTCTCCAGCGGGGGCCTGAGAGGGCGTGCTGGGGCGGGGGTGTGACCATTATTAACGGGTCGCCTGCTATGCTGATGGTAAGGAGGACAATTGGCTTTATCCTCCGCCATATGCTGCCCATGGCGGCTCAGACGGGCCCGGTGTCGGCAGGGGCTCCTCTGTTTGGCCTAGCCCACAATCACCATGGGACTCATGCCAGCCAGGGTCACGGCTGCGTGTGTGTGTGTGCTTAAGTGTGTGCGTCTTTGTGTGTGTGTGAGCCTGTGAGTGTGCTTGCTTAGCATACTCAAGAGAGTCTTTAATAGCCTGCTTTACAGAACTTGTCGTCCGGGTAACTGACACCCCATTGATGCTGCGCAGGGAGGTTTATTTTCATTTCCTGGGGCACATCAAAGCAATGGAGGGATGTGCAGGTGCTGCCCAGACCTCGTGGTGTGTTAGAGTGAGTGAGCATGTGTCGGTGTGTTTTGTGCGCATATGTGCAGTTTTTAGCCTTGCGTGTTACAATTAAAAGGAAAAGAAAAAAAAACATTAACCAAAGGTGCATGAATGTTAGATCTGTTTCTATTTATAATATTTAGTTTCCTACAGGAGGGGATCATTAGGCCGAGGCTCAGCTCTCTGTTGGGTTTCTCTCTGAGGACAAAGTATGAGAAGGCCTGTAATTCAATTTTATTTGGGAATTGTATCCTGGTCTTCTGAAGCCAGCCGAACCTGATCACGATTAGGGCAGGGATTTCTCATGGTGAATGGTTCCTAAATCCGGATGAGGAGGTGCATGGATCTGCAGCTTATGGATTATCGCAATAGCTCTAAGTGTGCATCAGCTCTCTGCTTTGTTTTCGTAATACTGTTGCTTCAGCTCGCGCTCACAGTATTCATGTTTGAGTCAGTAAGATTGCTTTGAGCGATACAGACACGTAGGAAAACATCATTCGTGCACATTACGTTTTGGTTCAAAGTTGTTTTTCCAACAATGCCTTAAACAAGCTTTTCTCTTTAGGTTTATGAGCAGTCCCCCAGTAATGACGACATCAGCCAGAGCTCATCTTTACATCCATCCATCAAGGCCCCCAGCAATGTGTTCGCAAGCACCTTCTTTGGTGAGCTCAAACAATCCAAAATGAATATCATTTTCCATCTGGTATGAGCACAAATAAAACAATATAGAAAAACAACCAAAACCTTACTCCACAATAAAAACTATTAAACAGGTCTGAGAGCCTAGAGCCAAGCTAGCAGCTCTTGCTTGACGCAAGCAAGAGCATGTTGACATACTCACAATGACACCGCTAACGTGCTGATGTTGAGCAGGATCGCCATTTTCACCATCTTAGTTTAGCATGTTAGCGTGCTAACATTGGCTAATGAGCACAAAACAGACATCCCAGCTGAGGCTGATGGGGATATCGTTAGTTTTGCAGGTGTTTGTCCATAAACCAAAGTAGGATCACCAAAGTTACTGAAAGATTGCATTTAAATAACAATCAATTTTCATATTTACTTTTTCATAATTATTTAATAAGCCTTTAAAAACCAGCCTTTTCCTGTGATTCTCAGATATTTCAGATAAAGACTGTCTCGTCAGTTATATAAGTTAACGTTGTCCAGCCAGTGATTGAGTGATGGGATCCATTGTTTGCAGAGAGACCTGCTGCAGAGCTTCATGACTTGACTGGCTGCTTGAGATGCTGCTCCAGTGCAGGCTATAACATATCGTTATCCATTTTAGAGGGGACGAGCAATTCGCCCGACATCTGGAACGCTGTAAATGGTCTGAACCAGCAGGGCTATGAAGGGGCTTTGGGAGCAGCCACAGCCCACCAAACACAGCCGGGGAGCTACAGCAACCTGCAACCACCGCACAATCACCTGGTGAGGCTTACCTCCAGGACCGTGGATGTTGACACCAGAGCACCCTTTAACACCAGTGGACTAAATGTGTGTGTTTTTTTTTACCATTCAGGACTACTCTCCTCATTCAGTGATGGCTGATATGAACAGGGGTCTCCCACCAATGTCCACTTTTCACCGCAATAATATAGCGCCACGCAGTGCGTCAATCAACACCTCAGAGAATTCAACAGGTGAGGAAACGGGAAATAATCTTACTGCTTAGTCCAGATCAGGTTTGTCTGCTCTTTATTATTTTATTTTACAATGTTGTGTTTTTTTCTTAGTCTCAGGGAGCCAGAGAAATATGTCAGGAGGGTCACAGACAGGCGATACCCTGGGCAAAGCTCTGGCCTCTGTAAGTATGCACCACCTTAATCCCATTAGACCAGCTCATGTATGCCCTGCTATGTTCAAACAGTCAGACCAGAGCATAAAACCAAGCCCTGAGAGCTTTGGCAGTATAATGCAAAAGGAAAATAGTTGTCCGCTCCAGCCAGTAACAGACTAGCGCATAATAATGAAGTGCTGCAGGAGTTTTTATTGGCTGCTGACTAGTAAAATGACCTGAATTGATGAGTTTGGTTCAGGTTATAAGCCTGCTCCAAAGGCCGTGGCAGTAGCTGTAAAACCTTGCGCAGAAATGACAAGTTGTGCTTTAAAAATGATCCATGCCCCACTCCCACTCCTGCCCCTCCTTCTCTCTCGCTCTCTGCAACCAGATTTATTCCCCCGATCACACCAGCAGCAGCTTCCCCTCCAGTTCGTCCACACCGGTGAGGTCTCCGTCCCCGCTGCCCAACGGGGCTGAACCTGGAGGTATTTAACCCAGAGTTAAACATCATTAACTTTCCGTATTTAACAATCCCTTCATAGACTGATTTGATTGTTTTCTTCTTCTCAGGTACCAACATGTGGCCCCGGAGTTCAGCTCAGGCACCAGTGTCACCACACTATGAGTCTTCACTTATATCACTGGTAAAGACCTAATTTGATGTCACATGAAGTTTAGATGATTTATTTTGGTCATATTGAGATAATAGATGTATGGATATCTATATTTTTATCATAGCAGCAGCAAATATAATGAGGAAGAAAATGTAATAAAGCAAAAATAACAAGTAGAATATATTCAGTATAAAAATACCTAAAAATATGAAACACATTTTCAAACAATAACCAGTCAAATATATAAATGCTTTAGTGTGTGTACATACCAGGAAGAATGTGGACTAACATGAAAATATCAACATAATAATAATAATGTTTGCTTAAAGGACCAGTGAATAAGATTTAGGGGGATCTGTTACTGTAATATATTCACTGGCATGTTTCTACAGTAGCCCAGAATGGACAAACCAAATACTGGCTGTAAAGAACGGCTTTCATGTTTTTTTTGTGAGTTTCATGGCTTTTTATGCTCTTAAAGTGAGGGAGGGTGAGGAGAGGGATGTTCACTTGGTTGCAATCTGCAGTCCTGGATGTAAATCCTCTAAACAATGAATACCTTTAACCTTTTGCCTCTCGGTGTTTGCAGTCTCAGGTGGAGGACCGACTGGACAGACTGGACGATGTGATCCACGTCCTGAGGAACCATGCTGTGGGCCCCACGGCCGGTCTGCCCACTGACATCCACGGCGTGCTGAACCACACCCACCACAGCCACCCGGGATCTGCCAGCACTCTACCGCTCACCTGTCACACTCCAGCCATGGTTAACAGACATTTGTTTGAAGTATTTAAGGAAGGACAGGGCAGTGTGTGTGGAAATTCCATGTTGTGTGTGTGCGTGTGTGTGCGTGTGTGTGTGTGTGTGCACAGCATGCGTATGTACTGGCATTGAGTTTCAGGAATTTTCCACCCGTTAAGTCTGCATGTTTCCTCATGTAAAGGTTGTCGTCCTTGAAATAGGAAACTGAGCACAATGGCAAAGCGCGTCGCCCTTGTATGGAGAGCGTACAGTATGTGCAGACTCTAATGCCACTGTGGGGTGATGGGGGACGCCTGCGTCGTGCTCTCCCATTCCAGCATGTTTCCCTTTCAGCAGACCAGAGGATTTTGGCCCAGCTGGAGTGGAAGTATATGCAGGGAAAAGGGGTTTTTAGTCTAATCCTTTGGGGGAGGGGGCTATTAAATTCTCTCACTTAGATTTTTCCAAATGATGGGTCGGTCAGACGTGTATCATTCCTGAGGGAGAATTAGTGGTATGTTTAGGGAGTATATAGTTTTACGGAAAGGATTAAGATTGTCTGAGATTAAATTAATTCTGTACAGCGAGAGATCTACCCAGTGATACGTCGGAAATGAGGGGGCAGATGTCGGGTTGTCGTCGGTTGGATCTTAGAGTTGTATTCTTGTGGTGTAGTTGAAAACCTTCTTGTGAATGCATGAATATTGCTTGTGTCACATTCGGTTCTTTTTATGTGATGAAGGTTGAAGCTGTCAGTGTGAACAACAACCCCTCAGCCTTCCAGAGCCGCACCCAAAACGGCCACCTGTACCCAGGCAGGCAGAGGGCCACGCTTCATCCCATGCAAGCTGGAGGCAGAGGCGAGTCAATCCTCTCCTCTATCCGCTGCTGCATTCATACATTTCACCTCCTTTATCTGCACTTTTGAACCTTTAAACTATTAATGCTTAAAGGATGTCGCCGTCTTAATTTTTTTTTGTGTGTGTAATCACCAGCAGGAGGTCTGGGAGGTCAGGGTAATCTGGATCTGAAGATGGAAAGCGGGGAAAGGGAAGAGATGATGCACACCAATCACAGTCACAGCTCTGACAGCCAGAGATCGGACGAGGAGAGTGAACACAAAACACAAGGAGAGAACAGCACAGGGAACAGGTGAGCTGCACAGCTTTCCTTTAAGTAGAGAAGACCTGGTGTGTTAAACCAGCTGCTGAATGTGACTGCCAAAGAAGTCTGACGGCGGTAGAGTAGCGCAGCGGATTTCAAAATAAAAGTCTCTCACTCGAAGGCAAGTATTGGAGCTTTCTTGCCATTTGGTTTCACTAATTTAAAATACCGTCAGCCCCCCTGCGGTGAAGGGCAGCTGTGTACTGGTGAGCCGATTTAGCTGTGCCTCATATTTCTTCCTCATGTTGCGTTAACTGGCAGTGAATTCAATGAGGAAAAAGAGGAGCTGTCACGACATACAGTAAACTGTAAAGATATCAATGATAGGCAGGTGTATTTTTGTAGTGGGGTCATCAAAAAAGGGGCCCAAAATAAGTCTTTGTGCAGTATTCTGTCCTCAGCAGCCATTAAGAGTAAAATACAGTATAGTTTTCTTTACACTTGTATTATTTGTAACTACAGTTATTTTCATTATCAGTTAATCTGCCTATTATTTATCTGATAGAGAAAAATGCCTGTAACAAGTTTCCAGAGGCCACCGTGATGACAATAAATGTCTTGTTTTGTCCGGCTATCGGTCCAAAACCTTAAGACATTAAAATAAAAAGCAGCAAATGCTCATATTTGAGAAGCTGGAAATAAGGAGTGTTTGATATCTTTTGCTTAAATAGATCAGTTTCAAAAATACTATATTAATTTGCTGTTGATCAGCTTTCAGTTAATCGACAAGGTGTTTCAGCTGTATTTGTGATACATTTGTGACTTGATCACTGACGATGAAAGATAGTATTTTAGAGTGTCAATGATGTGCAACCACGGTGTACATCTTGAAAATGAAGCCAGTCTTAAAGTGTTTGTCTCGGTGTCTGTAGTCTCAGAGGTCACTTCAGGACAAAGCTCTTCATGACATCAGCTCTGCTGCCTGAGTGCGTCTTTTCTTTTTATCTACATCTATAATCTAGTTGAGGGATATCGATGTTGACGTATTTGGATGCCCCTCCAGCAACAATTTTACCACTGGACATTTGTTTTGATTTGTTTTGTTTTCTTATTCAAACTGAATGAGACAACAACTGAAAACAGTTGTTAAAATGTGTTAATCAAAACAATAAATACGCTCTCATGGATTAATTATTAAAATGTGCCCCTGATCACATGCGCTTGATGTCAGTGTTGTATGTAATGTGTCACAGAACAAATGAGGGTGTATCAGGAGGCTCAATCAACATGAGTTCAGCTCTGTGACCAGCAGAGGGCAGAGAAAACCACAGGATAACTCAACACAGTCCTCTGATGAGTGATCCACTGTCACTTAGAGCCACTTCAGGTTTAAATACATAAAAGATTCAGACAATTAATCGAATCCTTACCAGTGTTTTCTCCTTGCTGATGTTGCAGTATTCATGAGGACGAGGACCTGAGCCCGGAGCAGAAGGCCGAACGCGAGCGCGAGAGGAGGATGGCCAACAACGCCCGTGAACGTCTGCGCGTGCGGGACATCAACGAGGCCTTTAAGGAGCTGGGCCACATGTGTCAGCTGCACCTGAAGAGTGAGAAGCCACAGACCAAGCTGCTGGTGCTGCACCAGGCCGTGGCAGTGATCCTCAGCCTGGAACAACAAGTCAGAGGTCAGTGCATTACTCCTGCAGGCTGAGCCGTGCAGGCTGCACATCCTCCTCTCTGATGCAATGATTGCTCTCTGTCAAGTAAAGCAGACAGTGAAAATAAACAGAATGTGAGGAGATAAGATAGAAACCTACAGCTCAGGGTTGGTTTTTACCACTTGGAGGCAAAATAATCGCACAGTTATCAGACATGGAGCAACATTATCATTCATTTGGAGTCATGTTTGTGCACCCCTCTCACTCACACTCTCTTTTTAGCTTTGTTTTGGTGTCCACCGACTCCCGAGGGAAATATCTTTAGCAGCTAAGCGCTCCACTGCGTTCACCAGCTCGACGCTAACTTTGTCCGTCTGCTGTCTGGCGCTGGGCAGATCATGTGCTGTGGGTTTGTAGAGCCTCTTCACCGAAAACAGCTGCCTGCTCTGGCTGAAAACAGCTGTGCACTGATGAGAGCTGAGAGAGTGAACCATAACATTAAAGCTGTGAGCCGTAAAATCAAAACAACGAGCTGAGAGATGCTAAAACGCTCAGGGATCCATTATGTTATATTATATTTAATCATTTGTTCTGTTGTTAATGTAAAAAAATGTTGATTAAAACAACAAGCAGAATTTGAAATTTTCTGACTTTGGCATCTTCTTGGCTATGTTAAAACGACACCATGGCTAATTTGCCACTATAATAATGTGACACACTAAAATTAATAATGGCAGAAAAATCCACACCAAAACCTGAATGTGCATCACACAGAGGATGGAAATGAATAATATCCATGTGCGACCACATGTCCTCAGTTTCTTTATTTAGCCAAACACTAACCCGTTGTTTGAATCCCGCAGAGAGGAACCTGAACCCGAAGGCAGCGTGTCTGCGGAGGAGAGAGGAAGAGAAAGCGTCCGCAGTCATGACGGATCCACAGTCCATGCATCTCGCTTTCCATCCCAGTCTGACAGACCCGGCAAACCCCATGGGCCACCTCTGAGCATCCGATGATGTCTACATCAAATCCAGCATCAGGTGTGGAACACTGGCTCAGCTTCTTATCAGTGATGAACTTAAATCGTTCTCCGCAAACAGAAAACCTATTTTTCCTTTAAAGATATTGTTGAAAAGCTGTTGACAAAATGTTAATGCTACCAGGTGATGTCTCTGTTTAGAAAATGAGACCATTGTATTTGACGCCGCTGTGTCTTTGACGTCCAGATGTTGAGTGAAGAACATCCCAGGAGCATCCAGCTGCTTTTGGACGTCCAGCGTTTCTTCTGAATTCGGACCAGACCGACGGGGAGGCGGACCTCTCTGTTTGTAAAGCGTGATGCAGTTGAACAATCATCTCCTCACTTCCTGTACGGACTTCTAACTTTGTGCCTAAACTTTAATCGTAACAGACAAATGCATTGTAAGCTGCAGATGTTTTGTACATATTTTGTATATTTATTGATTATCTGTCTGTTTGAGTATATCTGAAAGGATGAAACCCAGTAGTGAGAGCAGAGCCGGATTATGTTTCTGACTGACTTTTACAGTGTATCACTATTTACCACTCGTGATTTCCACCGAGCTCAGAGGACTGACATTCCCACATTTGTGTGTTCAGACAAAGGATTTCATTTGTCCTGTGATGTGTGTGAGTGAGTGTGTGAACTGTTCCGTGTGTGTGTGTGTGTGTGTGTGTGTGTTGCAGGAGTTTGACCATTCTGTGAATGAACAGATCTCCAAGAATGTTCTTTAACACGTGGGCATCATCTGTTATTTGTATATTTGTTACAGATTTGTGTTATAGCACTGTTATTACACTTAATCGTACACTGGTGGACAGGATCCCTCTTCTTCTCAGTGTATTTATTGCTCTTCAGATGTAGTCGAAGCTCTTTGCATGTTTGAGTTTTCAATAGAAGATTTCAGCTTTTTTCTAAGTTATGTAACTTATCTTTTATACGAATATTGTGGATTTCATAATGTCTCTATTTACTTTTATCACCCCGATTTCACACCAGAAAACCCTTTTTGTGCAGTTTTACTAGACGTAGCCACATTTCATGCTCTGAGCAATACAGTATTACAGAATAATTGATGTCTTGTTTGCTTATCACACTTCTGAACAGATAATAATCAAAAGTAATCTCAAATACTCCTATCATACCATGTACAGTGTGTGTACAGTTTGAAGTAGCCTACAGGCATGTGTCAAAATGATAATGTAGCAATAAATGTCTTTTTTCAAATACTTTGAGTCTGTATGTTATTTTAATAGAGCAAAGTGCACACGCACACACACACACACACACACACACACACACACACACACAACAATGTAAAACTACTCCATTACAAATAAAAGTCCTGCATTGAGTACCAATAAAGGATCCACGAGAATACATACAAATACATTCTTCAAGCCACAGTTTTGACCTAACGTCACCAACCATGACAGTTTAGGCAATGTGAGCTTTAGCTTTTCATCAGAGTAAATGTAGATTTTTGTAATATAAAATGAAGAAACTTTGAAGAATCATTTCATTAAATGTAATTATTAACGAAGCTTCTTCTTCGTCTAGCAAATCACACTGTCAAACCAAGACAGCTGACGGGCGGCGCGCTGGTCGTTGCTGCCCTCTGGAGGTCGGAAATATTATTAACTCCTATCGCCACAGAGATAATGGGATTAGTGATAGATCGATTAGGTTTGACAGTTGTCTTGTTCCACACTTTACTGCAGCGACACTTAAATAATATAGTTGCTGCATGTGAGTCTTAATTAGAGAACTGAAACAGACATTTGCAAGTAACACAAATCACTTTCCCTTGTAACCAACTACCTTTATATGCTGTAATTGATCAAGTAATTAAATTACTTTTGAGAGGAGTACCTTTTTCCTCGCATAAACATGGTTTCACAAATCCAACATAGGCCTTAAATATGTTATAGGATTACTTCAACTTTTCCGCTAAAGTGTTATTCAATAAAGACATAGAAAGATATTTTAGAGCTTCTTCATCCCTCTAACGGGCTTTGTTAGTCATATTTTCCGCTACACACATTTCAGGACTTCATTATCAAAATATTAAAGTGTGATAAATGGTCCAGTCGTTCTGCTCATAATTAGTTTTCCATAAACTCGTATGTTTCGTCACATGAAGCTTTGAGCTGCAGCAGCAGTCAAACGGTTTGAGTATCTGGCACAGAGCGGGCAGTGAACGCCCCTCAGAGCGGGACAGAGCGATCATGTCCGGGCGGAGGAGGAGGAGGAGGAGGAGGACTCAGCTCAGCACTCAGACTGGACGCACAGCGGGTAAGTTTCACCTCAGCTCGATGTCTCTATAACCTGTTTATTTAAAATAAGAAACACAATATTGCGCCTGCAGCGGCTTGTAGCTGTTTGATTTGCGGTCTTCAGTCAGCAGTGACTTTAAGGATCTGAACTTTTTCCAGCTTTCACTTCATCTGTCATCTGTCCTCCTGCTATAACATTTGAGGGGGACTTGGAGCGTTCTGTGATATTTACCGTTCATGTGTATTCATTTAATGTACCTGTGTGTTATTTCGCGACTGTAGCCTGTTTGTTTAAAGCTGAACAGTGTCAGGTGAAGTTCATCAAGTCAAACCGGATGAACGCAGATCCGCATCAGGTACATTTTTATAGTCAGCTTGTACTTGTGTGAGATTCACTGATGGACAGTGAAACTTGAATTTTATACATTTGGTCTATAAAGTTTAGGAGAAGTTGAGCAGAGTGATGACAAAACTAAAAGTAGCCTCTTTAACATATTGGTCAAATTCATTCAACATTTGGGCAAACTTTCTATAATAATACATTTTATGAAGAGTTTATCAGCTGTAGGCTAATTAGTGGTGTTATTAATGGTTAATAAATAATTTACTATTGATTATGTAATGTAATTTACAAACAGCTATTAGATATTAATAAGAACATCATTTGGGTTGCCAGGTTGCATAAAATTCTCCTCTCTTCATAACACTTGATTCGTCTTTTTAGCCAGCTCTTAAATTGACTGTCCAATTAATTACCTTTTGGTAAGTAACCAGTGTTGACTTATAACTTACAAAGTGATTTTAGTGGTTAAACTGATGAATTTGAGACTTTGCTACAAAAACAAAGTCATGCTGTGGGAGGATTTTCCACAGCCTGGCAACCCAAAAGTTATTCTGGTTAATGAGCCCAAAAGTTTTTCTTCAAAACATTCTGAAATTGTTTAAGAACCATTAGTACAGTTATTATAATAACATCTAGCAGAAAGTGGTATCAGTATTTTGATCTGAGCTTTCTTATTTGTTAATATAATTATAATTAATTATTATTAACGAGCTGCAGTCTGACCACGCTCAGGATGGTCCTCTGAGGAAGACTCCAGTTTGCGTGCTGCACAACGCATCTTGTGTTCCTGTCTTTCAGCCACACAGTAACATATTTGTTGACAAACATTTTCCTCAAGTGTTACACCATGAAGTGGGTGACGACACCTCGGAGACTTCGGTCAATTGTTGTCGTCATGCAGTTGGCTCAGCTTTGTCTGTACAATAGTACACTGTCATGAGCACACAGAGGGAGCTGTTTTCATTGCACAGCAATATCAGGCTCTTGTCAGTGTCCATTTATTCTGTCTTTTACGGTGGCTGAGTGCAGCTGTGTGAGGAGCTGCCTGGACGTCTGTCATTGTGTCCCAGTGTGGCTCTGACCCAGTGTTGTGTAAACACCAGACTCAGCTCGACCTCCCTGATGCACCAGTCTTCAATCCACCTTCCCGTGCAGCGTCGGTCATTTTTAACATGCCGTTTTTTTCTTTCACCAGTTCGTCTGTTACACCAGTGCAGTCAGGATGGAGTCTCACAGACTGAGCTACATGCAGCAACACAGTCCCAGAGGCAGCCAGGACAGCTTGTTTGGAGTCAGGGTGCAGGTCCAAGGGATTAAAGGTCAACCCTACGTGGTTCTGAATAGTTCAGGCCAGGAGAGCCACAGGGACATCTCTGTCATCACTCACCAGGCGGGGTACAATCCAGGCGTGGTGAGGAGGTCTGTGGATGAAAGGCACTCTCCATCTGATTCACAGAGGACTGCAACCTCCTCTGGGTTTCATTATCAGAAACACCCAGAGATTCTGAGACCTTATGACCCTGAAAGTAATAACCTGAACCGAGTCATTCCTTCAGCGGCTTCAGTCGCTCGACCCGTACAGCTGAACACCGGCCCTCCTCCGGCTCAAACCCAAACTGCTAATGGGAACAAACCCAGGATCCCTCTGCCTGCCGAGGGCCCAGAGGGAGACCAGAGTGAAGTGGCCCAGAGCAAGGCACCTCCCTCAGGCCGATCACTCCCTGCAAGGTCCCCAAACTCAGTGGAGACCGACTCCATCTTATCTGTGGGAAAGCTGATAAGCCAGTTTAACAGCAGCCAGAGGAGGGGAAGGGGAGGCCCGAGGAACAGGCTGGACCCGGAGCAGTGTCGGAGGTCCCGCAGCGTGGACAGCGGTCGAACTTCAGACTCCTCGTCCTCATCCACCTCCTCCAGCAGAGCCTCGTCTCTGAAGGGCATCAGGGCCGAGACCCCTGGTGGGATATGTCCTCCCGGGTCAGCCAGGGCTAGACTCTTCAGTGGAGAGGCCTCTTTCTCAACCAAGAGGGAGGAGAACAAACCCAGCACATCACTTAAAGGACATAATGGAAAAGAGGCGATATCTCCACATGCTGCAAAATTGCTTCACAGATCAGAGAAACCTTCTGTCTCCAGGTCATGTAGTGACCAGACCAATGACTCTGATGAAAGAGACATGCAGGTAAACAGATTAACACGAGGGCACAGCTGTAATTTAAAAGGGTGTATTCATTGGCTGTTTATTCCCTAACCAGGTCACTCCTGATCTTCTGAAAGGACAGCAAGAACTTTCAGTGGACCCTCCTGAAGACACAGCAAAACAAGTCCTGTTCACTTACCTCAAGGATGGGTAAGTGCCCCTAAAGGAATAGTTGGACATTTTGGGAAATATGACATATTGGAGTGCAAAATTGGGTTTTAAAACAAAAGGTAACAAGAGGAAACAGCTAGCATGACTCAACTCCTCTAAAGCTCACACATGAACACGTTAAATACTTAAATGATTTGTTTACAAAATTATGTATGAAGAAAATGAAAAGTTGTTGTCCAGTGAGAAAGTTAGAAATAATGTGTTCATAAGTGAGACCTGTGGAGCCCAGGCTGGCTGTTTCTATACTAAGCTAAGCTAAGATGGCTACCAGCTGTACTTCATATTTGGCGTGTGGACTTCAAAGTGGTATCGACCTTCTCATGTAACTCTCAAGACA
This sequence comes from Chaetodon auriga, assembly GCF_051107435.1. Taxonomy (NCBI): domain Eukaryota; kingdom Metazoa; phylum Chordata; class Actinopteri; order Chaetodontiformes; family Chaetodontidae; genus Chaetodon; species Chaetodon auriga. The sequence continues at coordinate 10,298,297 of NC_135079.1, read as the reverse complement.
GTAAATAAGCATATTTCCCAAAATGTTGGACTATTCCTTTAAAACAGCTTAATAAATGGGTTTGCCTTTGCACTTTCTGTCTCCATCTCTTCTTTTTTGTAACCTGCAGCCAACTTATGGTGATTAGCTTATGCTTGTGATCATGTAGTGTACATAGTCAGATAAGGGGGTGCTGCTCCAGCTGTGTGTGCTCTCGCAACAGTCAGGAATGCAGAGCATGTACTTGTTTCCACTGATAAAAAAAACTTCTTCACAGGGAAAGTTTTTAAGATCCATCCGTGCCTTTTTATAAAATATTTGCTGAAGTAGAGCAATAAGAGTCGCATGTTTTCCCTTCTCACGACAAATTACACTGCTGTATCTTTGTTTAGCAACAGACTAAATTTAATTCTGTCATTACACCTTGTGAGTACTATTAGTGTGTTTTTTCTTGCTCCTCAGGACAACTGACGATGACCCCACCACTCAGACGAAAGTCACCCTGTTGCTTGAAAGGGTCAACAAGGTCAAGTGGAAGACTGCTGAAAATGTGGAGGAGGAGGAGGAGGAGGAGGAGAAAGTATGTGTTGGGATGAGATGTTTGCCAGTGTTGATCACTGCGCACCATGATTTAATGTCTTAGTCTGGAAGTAAGCGTGGTACCTTGTTGCTGGACATCTCTCTTTTCTCATACACAGGATTATGCAGCCGAGGTGAAGCTTTTGCAGGAGAAACAGGCAGCGCTGGAGAGAGAAGTGTCTGAATTACAGCAACAACTGGAGACCGAGATGAAGGTGTTGTTCCCGTCCTGTTGAGTCACCTCTAAAACACTCACTTCCTATTCCTGTGACTGATGATGTTCCTGTCTGTTTGTGTTGTGCAGAATGAAAAAACTCTAGCTAAGGCTTGTGAAAAAGCCCGAGCAGAGAAGAAGAAACTTCAGGAAGAGTTGGCCAAAAGTCAGGAAGAGCTCTTCCAGCTCAGGGACAGACTGGCAAACATCGAGGCTGAACTTCAGTCAACCAAACAGGAGTAAGCGTCTGACCTCCGAGTCATTCACCCAAGTTTACAATGAAAACCGTGCTATGTAAATATATGCTTATCAGCTAAAAACACAGGAAAGTGTCAGATTGACGCTTTAAAGCAAAACACTAATGGTCTCTGCTGTAATAAGTAAGTTCACTGTCAAGAGAACTGTAGAACTGGACTCTCTGTGGCTAAATCAGTTGTTAAATGCTTGGTTTGTGCTCAATTTATGAGCATCTGGCTAACGGAATAGCTCAAATTTTTGGGAAATACGCCAAGCTTATTTGCATTCTTTCCTAATTTAGATGACAAGATCAATACAACTCTTAAATATGAAACTGGAGCAAAGAGATGGTTAGCTTAGCTTAGCATAAAGACTGGAAACAAGCTATCCTACCGTTTGCTAGCTATTTCTTGGTGTCTGGAAGTGGCTGCTTCCAAGAAATAGTCCAGAACATGTTTTTTTGTCTGGATTAAACAAGTGAGAGCTGCTGGTAGGAGAGTTTTTTTTTACCTTTGGACAACTTTAATGCTAAGCTGAGCAAACTATCTGCTGCCTGTAGCTTCCTATTTATCGCACAGATGCAAGAGTGGTATAGATCTTCTCATGTAATCTTCAGCAAGAAAGTGAATTAGCCCACAAAATACTGAACTATTCCTTGATCTAATGATGCCTTTAGGTGTCTACTGGAGCAAAACAAAGTGTATCAAATAGAGTTAGATGTTATAGCAAATGAAACAGTTATACACAACTCAATAGGATACACATGCACTTTAGCTCAATGCTATGTTCCACTTCCTTTAACTAAGCTTCTGCTCATACTCTGAGGTCATTCAAGTGAACTGTGATGTATGATCTAATGAAAGTCATTTGACCAGACTCAGAGTCAAATACCATTTGGATTAAGTGTGCAGATTTTCTTGTTATCTAGTCCTATCAAGCACCTTTCTAAATCTTTTAAGCAGGGTAAGCAGCCTCATTTCCTTGATATGAAATACAGAACTAAGATATATCTTTCCTGCATATTTTTTGTATGTTGTCAGGCTGAGTCAGATGAAAGCAGAGAGGGAGAGGTCTAAGACAGAGATGAAAGACCTTCAGCAGCAGCTGTCTGAGATGCACGATGAGCTGGACCAAGCCAAGAAGGCAGAGGTGATAAATACAGAGAAAGAAGTCCTCCTGAAGGTAAATGAAACCACATGAACAAGCCGCACTTCACAAATCAACAGCAGCTGTGAAGCTCCTCCCCTGGACTCGAGGTTGTGACTCTGCACTTTGTTGGATGTCTGTCAGGATATGGCGCTGCTGCGGGCGGATTTTCAGGAGATGCTACAGGTGAAGGAGGAGCAGGAGGAGGTGCTGCATCACAGGGAGAGGGAGCTCAGTGCCCTGAAGGGGGCGCTCAAAGAGGAGGTGGAGACTCATGATAACTACATGGCCGCTCTGAAGAACGAATATGAAAATGAGCTTGAAAAACTGCTCACAGACTTAGATCTGGCTAAAGAGGTAACAGGAAGAGGCACAGTTCTACGATTTATTTCCAAAAGCTAAAGCATGGCTGTTTTGCCTCTTATGTTCAGCATTTATGATTCCACCCTGTCCCCCAGAACAACGCCCGGCTGGATCAAAACAAGGCCGAAGCAGAGCAGGAGAGAGGGGCAGTTAAGTTGCAGCTGAAGGAGCTCAGCCAGGAGAGAGATCAGCTGAGAGGAAAGGTGCAAGAGCAGAACAACAAGGTGGATCAGCTGAGTCAGGCAATCCAGGAATATAAAAGCACAGAGAGACTGCTGGAGCAGAGGGCAAAGCAGCTGGAGGTGGGAAACCTTTTGGAAATATCTGATTTACTTGATTAGTTTGTTTCTTGATTTTTTTATTGACATTCATCATACTGATGTGACTGATTCTGCTACTTTCTATACATATACCTATTTTCTCCTTGTTCCCTAGAGGGAAAAGCAGCAGGTTGAGGAAGCACTGAAAGACGTGAGGAGGAATGAGGAGGAGATGTGTCAGTCTAACCAGTCTCTGCTCACTCGCTTGGAGGACGTGCAGGTAAAGCGAGGTTGCTGTTAGCTGTAGAGAAACAGCTGTGGTGGCCCAGCGGTCTAAGATGCTAACCATGTAACATCCTTTGTTGCATAACCTCTGTCTTCTGTTGCTGCTCTACACCATAAATACCCCTCAAAAATCTTAGAAAAGATAAAAAGCTTGAATCACATTAAGCTCACGGCTGATATAATGACATGAGACACTTTTTGGCCCTAATGGAGGCTCACCGTCTCCTCTTCCCTCTGTTATTTTTTCCCAGAGTAAGTTGACCAAGCTAAATCATGAGCACAGGGACCTGAAGGAGAAGCTCAAGGAGGAAAGGAAACAAGTAGAGGAGCTGTGGAAGGCTAAAACTGAACTGGAGGACGAGAGGAGGCTGCAGGACAGGACCGTGGAGCAACTACAGAGGAAGGTGAGAGTGGACCCGGACTATTTCCATGGCCCTATCGGAAAATTCTGCAGTTTTTTTAGAGCCAGATAAGACCTGAAAATCGGTTTTCTTAACCCCGAAGCCACATGAGATCAGCAGAAACAGCATTAGATTCATTATGCCCCATTTCCTTACACCTAATGAGGTTCACTTATCTCACTGCAGATGAATTGCATCATGGAGGATTGCGAGGCGTCCACCGATGTACTTCAGAACCAGGTCGATGAGGCCAGAGAGAAGAGTCAGAGGGAGTTGGACGAGTTGCGGAGACAGCTGCAGGAAAAGGGAGCAGAGCTGGAGAAATCCCGACAGGCAGCCAAAAAACTGCAGGAAGAGGTGTGGTGCTCATTGTCTCTCTGATTCACGAGCATGTGGGTTCAACTGTCTGAGTCACCAATGAAATAAAGTAAATAGACGGCACGAGGAGGGAAAGGAGTTATCGTTATTGTTTCTGTGCTTTTCGCTCTGATTTTTAGTTTTTAAATATTTCTGTCAGCAGACTTCATCACTTCTGTATTTGTTTAATAAACTCTGACTGATTGCCTAATAGCAGACGTTGCCTGTTCTGTGTCCAGCTGCTTCCTCTGGAGGAGGATCTGCGGCGGTGTCGCAGGGAGCAGCAGGAGGCCCAGCTGAGGGGCCGGCAGCTGGAGCAGAGGGTGGAGGAGCTGGAGGAGAGGAACACGACCACGGTGGGAGAGCGAGAGCGGCAGGTCAAACTCATGGAGGTAAACGTCTTAACCGAGGAAACCTTTGAAGTAATCACAAAACGATATTGCGCTTCCATAATGTTGGGAGGCTTGAAAGAGATGAGTGCTTCAAACCTTTGTAGCAGAGGTTGATATATTTGGAGTTTTAGTCTCCAGAAGCACACTGGATCCTAAGTTTCCCACAATACAACTCAACAGAATCTCTCATTAGACCTTCTCTGACTGAGAGTTTTGCAATGCAAGCTTATAGATTTGTGGTCTCCAAGGCCCAGCTGACTCAGAGTTCATCCATGCTGCTTGTGACATGGACATGACAATATTTTGAGCACCAATTGTCTTTTTGTGTAGATTATTGTTAATCAGCACCTATAAAAATGTATTGATGTGCCTCCTGAAAACAGAAACAAGCTGTTATCCAACAGAGTTTTGACAAATGATCATATAAAATACCTCTGAGCTCACAGGAGATCTCATCCAGAATCTTCCCACAGTGGAGTAATAAGGTGTTTAGACAACATCAATGTTTCCTACCATAACAACATGCTGTTTACATGTTTACTGAGAAGCTACACTTCTAAACGATGATCTTGATGATGATCGGGAGCTTTCCTTTAGAAAGCGTACTGACTGACATACTTCAGTTTATCACATGTTTTGAAGTGTTTGTGTGCTCAGGCGACAGTGTTTGCACTCACTTGTTCTTGTGAACTATAAGGGTGCTGAACACAGCCATGACAATAACATCTCACAGCTCAGCTCTGTTTGTCTTGCTGATGACAAAACATTACACAGTGATACCCGCGTGCTCACTGTTGACACTCAGTATCGACAGACGAAGCTCATGTTTACTGTACAAAGTTATCAGACCTGTCTGGGTGGAATCTTCGAACACTCACATCCATTCAGCGGTGAACGGTTGCACAAAAACTTCATCCATCACAGGCTGTCCTAAGACATTTTTTCCACCGATTTCTTCATGTACTATTACGCTTTCTTTAAAATCTGAGCCCCAGGGGATAAATTCATCATGTCCTCTGTACTGGTAAACACTCCAGCGTCATGCATTATATATTAACTTGATGATGTGTTGACTCATTTTTCATGTGTTGCTCTCCTCTCAGGGGCGTATCAGTCAACTAGAAGAAGATCTTAATGATGAGCGCTGCAGCGCTGACCGCCTGATGGAACGATTGGACAAAACCAAAGTGCAGGCAGGTTTAATCTCTCACTGCCTTTGCTTTTTTCTACGCAAATGCTCATAAATTTCTCCAGCTGCGAGGAGATAGAATTATGCCCTGTCTTCAGTGTGAACACCCAGCCCTGCATCTGTTTTCATGGTAAACAGATTCAAGGCTGAGTACTCACATTTCCCCTCAGTTGCTGAAAGCTGCTGATCGGTGCTCTTTTTGGCCTGAAATATGACCGAACCCCTTCGACTTCACATGTGTTTCTTCATCTCTGATGTCGTCACAGTGTGGCTGTAAAGTAGGCCACCATTCATGGGAGCAAAGTGGTGCAGACTAATTGACACAAAACACTGTTTTGGGTGCAGTGCAAAGAGAAAAAACAGCTAACTATTGTGAGCAGCTATTCCCACTCCCTTCACTGGGCCTCTGGATGTTATTAGAGAGGAGAGAGCCTTTATATCCGATGTGGCTGCTCAGAGCAGACAGCATTTCCTCGGATTTTAAGAATTAAGATGAAAGCGTCTCATCTGAAGTGGAAGTGCTTGTCAACAGGTGGTGGCCTTTTTACTAAGGTACCGCTGTGTTTCCAGTCAACTATGGAAGGTAATGCATATGAAGTGCAGGCCCATATTTAGCTCTATGGTTAATTGATTCAATAATTAGACACGTCTTCCTTCTCAATTTGCTAATTATGTACGTCATGCTTCACATTGAAGTCCTGCATGAAGTAAAAGCATGGAAGTACTAGCAACAAAATGTACTGTAAATGTAAAAGTATAAAAAGTAAATATACTTATTTCACCCCTGTGACTGACATACTGTTACATATGACATGATTAGATGGTTTATAGCAGTGTTTTAATGTTGTAGCTAGTAGAGCTGGAAGTAGTTTTAACTGCTTTGTATACGTCCATATATGTACTACCAACTAGACAGTGCTTCTGTGCAGGAGGTCACAAGACAAAAAGGTTGAAGTGACTTTTCTTTGTGTAAAAATCTGAATCTGTAGAGTAACTAGTAACTACTGCTGTCAGGTAAATGTAGTGGAGTAGAAGTATAAGAAGCATAAGATGGAAGTACAACTATCTCCAAAATGGACTGAAGCACAGTACTTGAGTGGATGTGAATGTTTTTCTCTCTGCTGCTTGTGTGTGACAGATGGATCAGATGAGGAATGAGCTGATGCAGGAGAGAGCAGTAAGGCAGGACCTGGAGTGTGACAAGATGAGCCTGGAGAGACAGGTACGTACCCCTGAGACCAGCACTGAACCCTAAGACCAGTACTGAAACCTGAGACCTGTACTGACCCCTGACCCTGCACAGTGCCTGGAAGACAAACCAGAGTTTAATCTAAGTCTAAGTGTTTAGTCAGCGCGGATAATCCAGCATCATTACTCATCTGTGTTACTCATCAAGTGTTCGCGCAAACCTGCTTAAAGGTGCCCCGTGGAGTTTTCTTGTAAACAAACAAAGCTGAGTAAATCTGTGAACTTTAACGAACACGTTGAACGCTGTTGCTTCCTCATAAAACATTTGCAAACACGATGTTTTTGAAAACTGTGACACCAACCTGCCTTGTTTACATCCGTGTTTGCTTGCTAGCAGTTTTCTTCTTTCCCGCCTCTTCTGGCACAGAACCTACCTACCTTTAATTTTTGCCTAATTTATGACTTTTTCATTTCCTCTGTCAGAATAAAGACCTGAAGAGCAGAGTGACTCATCTGGAAGGATCACAGAGGACCAACCAGGACTCACTCGTCTCCAAACTTAACAGCCGCATCCAGGAACTTGAGGAAAGGTTGCAAGGAGAAGAGAGGTGAGCGCCTGCACATTAAATAATGATCTTATAGCTCATAAATGTGTGCAGAGTTTTATTAACCAGTGCAGGATAGCACCTAGAAGAACACTTTAGAATGGCTCCATCAGATACTTGATGGTGGCTGTCGAGCAGCGAGCTCATATCACTTTCCCCGTGGTTGTAAGAGTGAGAGTATCTCTGGTCCAAAACACACTAGGAAGGTGTTGAGTTACAGGAAGCTGCAGCAGCGATGTGATCTCTTGGTTCTTTTGCCCTCAGAGACAACAACAACCTGCAGCAAGCCAACCGCAAGCTGGAGCGCAAAGCAAAGGAGATGAAGATGCAGGCAGATGAGGAGCACCTCAACCTGCAGAGCGAGAGAGACCAGGTTAGGCACCAGGAAGAACAAACAGAGTTATCAAGAAGTCATTTGCAGCAGACTTGACTCATGACTCAGTATCTCACCTCTGTGAACTCTGCAGCTGACTCAGAGGCTGAAGACGGCGAAGAGGCAGATGGATGAGGCGGAGGAGGAGATCGAGCGTCTGGAACACGCTAAAAAGAAGCTGCAGAGAGAACTGGATGAGCAGATCGAGGCCAACGAGCAGCTTCACGGCCAATTGAGCGGACTCCGGAATGAGATGAGGTGACCACTCACACCTTCTGCCACTGAGTTTCTGTGTTTTACGTGCAGTCTTACATCCACTCATTCTCGAACTCTTTCACTTTCTGCATTAACAGGCGGAAAAAGAAATCCCCTCCTCTCATTAGGGTTGTGGAGGACGATGTGAACGACGTCGACGACTTTGGATTGACTGACTGACGTGTGATAAAAACAAAAATGCTGTCCAACAGTCATTTCTGGACATTATTAAGCAGCTTCAGACTGTGAAGAACCCTTGATGTCATCATTCAACATAATTCCATTAACAACTCAGGTGTGATTTCATATTGTTTAACATGTGAGCAGCGTGGCACCTTGCCAAGGCTGCCCTCTGGTGGCGATATGTAAAACTACAATATCTGACAAACTGATGTTTTGCAATGTAACCACAAAGTGGCTTACTTCCCTGTAATTGATTACTTTGTTCTCTAAGTTATTCCTTTGTGGTGTGAGTTAATTTGGTACAGAATGCAAACTAATGAATAAACAGAGTAAAATGCATTCCCAACATTCACTCATGTTTATACGCCTCCAGAAAAACTCTTGTAATAAATCCAGTTGTATGCTGTTTCTGTAACGTCTGCGGCCACATGCACACAAATAAATCAGAAAGTCTGATTTGAATTTGTGTTTAATGGAGATTCAAAACAAACCCCAGCTGCCAATCACTCTGCCTGCGCTCTGCTGTGAAACTTTGTGTGTTGAGGTTGACGATAGGAATGTGATGGCTGTACGGATCAATGGCCTGTGCTGAATGGCTGCGGTCGGGTAGAGGTGGAGATTGGACATGAGAGTTCTGAACTCCAGAGGTTCACACTGCTGGACGTCTGGTAGTTTAAACAGGAGTCACACACTGAAATACAACACAAGAGAAGCATGAGGAAACACTGTGCACTCAAACATGGAATACTTAAGGAATTCCTGGCAGAATTCCTGGGGACATTTGTCTTGGTTGTAAGTAACATTTTTTGTATTGTTATTTTTTATTTTCTACAAGATATTTGCTTTATAAGTTGTGTCGAGTCTATGATGTTCCTTATTTCAGGTAAGTGTTCTCAAGCTCATGCTCAGGAACGTTCTTGTTCTCTGTCCGCCTTCATGGTGTTGTCTTTGAGAAGTCAGATGAACAGATGTCAGTGAAAATCTGCTGTTCTCCTCCTCTCTGCTTGTCAGCTGTTTGGCTGTGGCTCAGTCGCTCAGACCGTCCTCAGTCGAAACACCCTCGGGGAGCCTCTCACCGTCCACATCGGCTTCTCCGTTGGACTGATGATGGCAGCGTATGTGGCCGGTGGAGTGTCAGGTAAATGTGATTTCATGAACCACTGCAACTGTTTATTTCCACTCAAGCAAAACTTATCTCACATGAGCTGCCACAAGTCACGCGCAGTGACTGATATGGTCCTTTGAATTTAATGCATGTGCAATAAAATTGAATGAAGAAATGTTAATGCATGCTGATGTTGCTCTACTGAGTATTGGCATCCTGTCAGATCAACTGAAAAATATCATCAGCTTTAATAATATAATTCTTAACACTTTGTTGTTTGCATATTCAGCTTCTTCGCTGCTTTTAATGTACTGCAGACTCTATGAAGCATTAAAATAATTCATATGTAAAACAAACAACCTGTGCCAGAACATATAAACAGTCTGACACAGCTCGCTCGTATCTGTTGTAATGAAAACTTTGTACTCATGAGGCTTGCAGCTTGTAATAATATAACTTTATGGCTTCCTGTCCAGCCATGTGCCACCTCCACGGCTCCAGTGTCAGCAGGAACGAGCCAGCTCTCTGCCCAGATTCAATGAATGTGTACTGAGCATTGATTTGTTAGTGCTAGTGCGCAGCCTCTCTGGGGTCATACATAACCCTGGGCACTAAATGTCCTGCAAACTTCATTGATCATAGGCTACGCTCATCTGTCTATGACAGAGACCAGACTCCGTCCAAACGAGACTGCTTGCCTCATGTGAGCTGCAGCTCCTTGCAATTTCACATAAAAGGCCCAAATGGATCTCATCAAGACTGAACACTGACAGATTTCTAATATGTTTTTAAAAGCTAGCAGGATGTGAGCAGAGCTTGAATAAAGACGAACAGAATAATGCTCCCTTTGGTTGTTTTTTTTTTTTTACTTAAAGGTTGAATTTCTAATATGTGACCATTATTCTGCCTCTTTGCTTGTGAACATACATAACAAAACCCTGCACCGCCCCAGGGGCTGCTCCCCTTCTGCTGCCCCTCGTAAATGTGACGGCCTCACTAATGATGGAGAGGATATCATGCCAGCCACCCCCACCCACTGCGCCGCTCCCTCACTCTCTGCTTTGTCCTCCGTCCCAGGGGGCCATGTGAACCCTGCTGTGTCTCTGGCCATGGTGATTCTGGGCAAACTGAAGATCTGGAAGTTTCCCTTCTACGTCATCGCTCAGTTTCTTGGTGCTTTTGCTGGAGCTGCTGCAGTCTTTGGGTTATACTACGGTGAATACACCTCAACTTTGTTCCCTTTCACGTGCATATTAGACCATAGCAGTTGGTAGTGACCCTTAAAAGCTTGGTTTCTCCCAACACTGGGAGAGTCATCGTTCAGCTGTAGTGTGATATGAGGTACTAACGGATCCCTGTGCACAGCTACAACAATCTTTTTATCCTCCTCACAGATGCTTTCATGGACTTCACCAGTGGGATTCTTTCAGTGACAGGAATCAATGCAACAGGTCATATTTTTGCCTCCTACCCTGCGAGACACCTGTCGGTCCTCGGCGGCTTCATTGATCAGGTGGGCTCTGGTCTCTGTGACCCAGTGACCTCCCTTCTATTGCGCAATGCCCCTCCTATTCAGGCTCTAAATACCGCAAAGTTTGGCAAATGCGGCTAATGCAAAATTGATTGGCCCATTTAGTCTGAGAACACCCCCTCTTTAGCTCAGTTTTGGGACTGACAGCTCATTTCCTGGCATTCACTGGAAGGTCAAATCTATATTTAACACCATTTTCCGTCTTTTTAGTCGGTGCAGTCATCCAAAAATAACATGTCTAGCAGCTTAAAACTGTTGGAAACCAGGTGAACCACTGAGATAAGTCTAATCAGTGTGATTGTGCTTATGCTAATGTTTCCTGTCTGTGCAGCAGTGCTGCTGTACAGGTTGGCGTCCCTAAATACGTTTTGTTAAAATAATTGATAGCAGTTAAATCCTACATTTGAACCACTAAGATTAGACTTTTTATGATTATTATCCTCCCAATGTACTCAGTGTAGACCAGAACTGACCACTATACAGGTTAAAGCTACATGTTTTATTTATGAAACAGCTGTTATGATATGTACACAGGGACATGTATACAGACACCCATTTACCTACATATACTCAGATATACATGAATGTAAAGTGAACAAAATCTTGTGCAGGACAGGAAGCTGACAGCTAAAAGTCATTGCAAGATAAACAGAATTACGTTAAATAATGAATAATGATCCTGTGTCTGCCTAAACTCTGCAGTTAATCAAACAAATGACATTGTGCTGCAGGTGGTGGGGACGGGTATGCTGGTCTTGTGTATCCTGGCTATCATTGATGGTGGAAACATCGGGGCCCCCAAAGGTGTGGAGCCGCTGGCTATTGGTCTGATCATCATGGCCATCGGTGTGTCCATGGGGCTGAACTGTGGCTACCCCCTGAACCCTGCCAGAGACCTGGGACCCCGGCTGTTCACAGCTGTAGCAGGATGGGGGATGGAGGTCTTCAGGTAACTGTACAGCAGAGGAAGACACATCAGGATGTTGAAATATATATGTATGAATATATATTACATCTGAAGGGAACTCATTTAATTTTATTAACCTGCATAGTTAAGTCAGTGATTTTTGTGTAGGTCTTTGGATTATACACATAAAAGGCTGATTTTAAAAGTGTGGCCATAGTGACATAATGGGAATTATTATTCTTGCGAGAGGGTAAAAAGAAATGGAGTCACACTTTATACTAAGCTACACATATTCACCATTAACTAGTTTCTTATTAGCATGCATATTAGTAGCATTGTGGCATTATAAAGCACTTATTCATGTCTTTTTCTGGGGGTTAAGGTCATTAAAGGTTAGGTTATCATTAACGTCCTCACTTACTATCAATAGGCAGAAATTAGGAGGCTATTCAGTGAAAACTCTTAGTTAATGGTGTAGAAGTTGCTGAATATGGTCGTGCAGATTAAGGCATTAATATGTGCTTTATATTGACTAATAAAGAGCCAATATGCCTCTAACATGCATGCTGATTAGCAACTAGTTAATGGTGAGTATGTGTACCTTAATATCAATTAACAGAAATGTTTTTTGTCAGCAGTTAGATGTTTGTTTGTCCACTTGAGGGATAATCAGTGTAGACATTTGATGAATTATTTTCTGTATCATCTGTCATGGTGTTAGATGTTTATAGTTTGATTTTCTGTATATAGTTTTACTGCCTGTCTAAACTTACAAATTGGCACTTTTTATTTGCTTTATCTACTGAAACTATTATTGAAGTAGAGTAAGACCTGAGCGGCTGACACGGCCTGTAGTGTTATATAATGTCACATGCGCTCGACAGATGGAGCCGATACTTGTGAATGATCCGGTGATGGCCCTGGTGACCCTCAGTGGCCCCTGTGCCGGCTGCTGCTGTCACTGCCAGAGTTGTGTTTAACTCTTTCCCTCTCTGCTTCGGCGCTCGCAGCACTGCGGACTACTGGTGGTGGATCCCTGTGGCGGGGCCCATGGTGGGGGGCGTGGTCGCAGCCGTCATCTACTACCTGCTCATTGAGCTGCACCACCACCGTGATGAGCCTGAGAAGCCCCAGGAGGAGGAGGAGGAGGAGGAGGAAGACGAAGAGGATGACGACAGCAGCCTGAAGGACAAATATGAGATGATCACCATGAGCTAAAAAAAAAAGGACATTAACCTCCAGGACTAACTGGTCTGATTCAGCTGTTGTACTGTCAGTCAGGTGAAGGGCAGCCAGCACAGCCTCCATCTGTAAGGACAGGCTTCCTCTGTCAGTGTGCTCTCTTTGGCAAACCCGTTAATAGCAGGATAGGCTGTAGTTCCTCTTTTGATTGACTTTATGCTCTGCAGAGACAAGCTTTTCGAGCCCATCGATGGCATTATTAGAACATTCAAGGGTCAAAACACAGAATAAAACAAATTAGGATGGGTTTTAGATAGAAGAACTGCAGCTCATTAAGCACTCCGGACGCTGCTCTGGTCTGTAAAATGCTGGACCCACCAACCAAACCAATGCTGGACTGCCTCCTCTGCAATTTAACGTATTCTGTTTTATGTTTCATAAACACATGAAAATCTCTGTCCTGTGTGTTTCACAATGTCGTGACTTTTCATAGATACGTTGTAAATAGTGTATTCCAGATATTAGATGAAAAAGACCCTTCATTTGGCTTTATTCGCTTGGTGCTGGACTAAATAATTTCATGTCTCCTTTTAGCTTTGCTCCCATTGACGTCTGTGGTTGTGATGAAATTGTCTGTATGTTCAGAAAACTTTTTTTTGTTCTCACATTATTATTTTATTCTTTTGCAAACTGTGAGGAATCCTCCCTCCTGTTCATTATTCATATTGTGTTGTTTTGTCTACATTAAAGTTTCTACAAATATCGAATTCAGAAGAGATATTTCACTTCAAGGACTCACTTCAGAAACACCGTCATCTGCTGCATTTGTCACTATATCATATATCCTCATAAATCCCTTGAATTGTATAGATTTAATACTCAATGTTACAAAGTAAAAGAAGACAGTGGCACAGTAGTAATGGTAGAAAGTGCATTTGTGTTGATTTGTTGAAGTTTAAGATTTCCTGATTTCAAACCTCTACTTCAAGATCCAGACTCCACAAAAAGTTCAATTATCACATGTCCTCCTTCATTGAAATATCCAGAAACTATGAACGTGAATCAGCCCCAACATTCAAACCAACTTCCTAACATTGCAGAGATCCCATTGATTCATGGACTCCACAAGACCTGTGAAGGTGTCGTGAGACTTCAGCAGCAGATCCTTTCATTTCTGCACACTGCAAGGTGGTGCCTCAGTGGATCAGACTGGTCTTTGCAGGGCACATTAACCTGCTGAAAGATACCACTGCCATCAGGGAATACCACTGTCATGAAGGGGTGTATGTGTTCAGCAGTGATGTTGAGGTGGGTGGTAAATGTCAAAGTAACATCCACATGAATGTGAAATGAAAGGTTTACCAACAGAACATTGACCAGAGTATCACACAGCCCGTGCCCAGACTCTGTTTTTCAGTTCAGCGGTTGACTTTTGGTGGGTATTAATCAGTTCATACTGGGAACAACCCACAAGCCATTCTGCTCTGACCCAACTCTCGTGCTCATGTGACAATAACAGTTCAGCCTCTGTCAAAATCACTCAGAGCCTTAAGTTTGCCCATTTTTCCTGGTTCTAACACATCAACTTCAAGACCTGGCTGCTCACTTGCTGCCTGATATAACCCACCCCTTGACAGGTGCCACTGTAACGAGGTGATCAATGTTATTCTCTTCACCTGTCAGTGGTTTGAATGTTGTGGCTGATCGGATTATTAAGTGGAGTCAAAGCAACATTTCTCTCTTTGGCGGAGTAGAAATACACAGTTGCATAAAATGGACATGAAAGGGACATATAATTATACTTAAGCAGTACTTGAGTACATGTACTTAGTTACTTTCCACCTCTTGTTGGATCAGTATTTATCTGTGGCTGCAGGCAAATGTAAAATAATAATAATACAAAAAGGGTCTCAGATGCCTTCAGTGAGAAATAAAAGTCTGGGAGAAGAAGTTATAGCCAGACAACACAAATCCCCACATCAACTTTCATGTTTTAGAGACAGGATGAGGGTCAGTGGCATCAGCAGAGCAGAAGGCAAAGCCTGGAGGAGGAAACAGCAGCAGAATACCAGAACAAGAAGCTGAGTATCTGACAGAGATCACTGCAGGGCCGGTTTATCTGACACCAGCCTGGTGGTCAAAGTGCAGACCACATTATTGTGCATGTCACTTTGACATCTATACATTGCATGAGTGCATACATGGAGCAGAGGGGAAAATCAGTTCGTATAGACTGACTGGCTGCTCGATAACGATACATGTGCAGGTGCATGTGATCCTCCCTGCTCTCACCTATGGGAAAGACATAATGTAGGACGATGTTACTGTGCTGATTCAGCCTGCTTTGAAGAAGCGCTCGCAGGCTTCTCAGCATAAACAAGAAACAGTCCTCCTGAGAACTGGCTCTGTGAAAGTGCATTCCTCCGTGACTGTGAAATCACATGGACACACCAAATAAGCTCAATATGAGGAATGTTGTTTTAAGATACAACCCAAGAAGTGCAAGAATCATGCAAACACATCAACTTCATCAAATATGCTGAACTGCCTCAAGAGCTACATTTACAGAGTTTGTGTGTGCACTCTGAACAGATGAGGAGGGTAGATGTGTAGTTTCTGCTGTCCCGATGTCAGTGGGGAGCTCATTCCACCTTTGTGGAGCCAGGACAACAAACAGTTGTGATTTTGTTGAGCAGCAGCTGGGTCCCTCATAAATGAGCAGGTAGCAAGCTGATTTGCAGTAGCTGAGCGTCGTGGGCAGGCTGGCGTGTATGTTTTGACAAAGTCCTGGATGTTGGATGGGCCTGAGCCATTCGCAGCATGGTAGAAAAGTACTAGTGTCTTCAATCAGGTTTGAGCAGCCACTGGTAGCCAGTGCAGTTTGCAAAGAACTCGGGTAGATTGAAGACCAGCTGCTGCATTATGGATGAGCTGCTGAAGGGATAACACATGCAGGCACACCAGGACGTTTAACTAGGAAGTCACACTGAGATTAGGGCCCCTTTTACAAGTGAGACGCAGCCTAGACAGGGTCATATAGCAGCATCGAGCACATAAACAGGACAACAACATCAAATCACAATGAAAAAAAGTACAGTGCAAGATATGTTGCATAATACAGTGCAATAAACCTATGTAAATAAAACTGAATTAAATTGAACTGAATCCACTAAGAGATGTCATCCAGACACGCAGAGATTGATGCTGCTACCTGGGAACGGACAGAATGAGTTGAGTGTCATCTGCATAGCTTTGACAGAAAAGACCATGTGAGTGAATAACAGAGCCAAGTGACTGGGTGCAAAGAGAAAAGAGGAAGGGACCCAGAACAGAACCGTGAGGGACTCAGGTTCAGGCACATGGAAAGAAAACACACAACAAAATTGAATAATGGCAGATGGGGATTCCTCCAACTGGCAGCATAATGATGAGCCACTTTATGTCTTGCAGCAGCCAATGTTTTCATGAGACATACAACCTAAATCTCACTTAATCTTCGCAGACTGGCCGAGTGGAGGAGCCTTGACAATCTAGTGGAGATGATACTGGACAATGAACTGAGTTACATTCTTCGCTGCCACTGTGTGTCCATTCTTTGTGTTGCAGTCTTCAGGGTCAGCTGCTGATTAGAGGGAGCGTTTGCTGCCACTCAGCTCAGCCTGGGCTGGTGTCACTTTCACAATCATGCTTTGTCACGGCAGGCAGAGACAAAAGGTGCTGCTGGCCTATCGGCTGTGACGTCAGCTCCTTGCACAGAGCTCAAACTCTGAATGTAGGATAAAGACCAGGGTTGGTCACATGGTCCTCTCTGCTAGGAGCATCAGCATCAGTAATAACAATATAAACTTACTGGACTCGCCTGCATTTTCTAGAAAATATTGAACCTAAACTCTTGTTGTGGGTGACTGTGCTTGCTCATGTCACAACCAGCGACTGCAGCTCAGGATCCGCATTGAAAATCAATGGTGGACCACATTCCACTGCATGTGCTAATGCGTGCTTCCAGGACCTGATATACACTTTCCTATAGTTGTTACATCAGCATACACACTCGTGAGGAAAAAGTCATCAATAAGTGTAGGCAATGAGTAACAAAGTGTGTAACAAACACATGGATTATACTGTGAATAAACTTGTTGTGGGGAAGGAAAATACAATTGTTTGAATCTGCATTTCTGTCTACCATCTGCACTCAAACAAACAGAGCACTACTGAGCCCACACAATGTTTAGAGTTTAGTTTTTTGATTGCTGAAGTACTCGTCTTTGGAAGATGGTATGAGATGCTGTATGTGGTTTTATGGTGCTGGTGTTGGTGAACCTCTGGTCCCAACACGTCACCCACGGCAGCTGCCCCCTCTGCTGTGGAAGCTCCTCTACTGCATTCAGCTGCACGATGAAGTTTACTTTACAGGAACTTAACACCTCAGAGGCATTTACCACAGTAAATCATCACTTAAGGATACGACATCCAGAGCTCAACACCAGAGGAAAGGCAGATCATCGAGCACACTTCTTGTACTGCTACCTTTCATCTTAAGATCCCATTTTTTAACCTCAAACTTCTTTAACATGCAAAAATTAAAGGATAAAACAAAGATCTTCATCAGTAAACATATACATATGTTACATTAATGAGACCAAAACAAGTACCTTTTTGTAAAATCAGTGATTACGGTATAAATGGTATATAAATAAAGCTGGGACACGTGCAAGAAACAGATAAAAAAAAAGTGAGCTGTGTCTAATTGACGACTGTGTTGATGATCCAGAAGATCTGACTGAAAGCTTGCCTCCATCAATGAATGTCGCGCAGATGGTCCATCCTAATCTTCACAACACATCATGTCACAAGTTTATGCGTGTGAGGTTTGCTTCAGCCTTTTCAAATGTTACTCTGGTGATTTAGAACTGCACTTCCACAAACTTAGACAACTCGCTAAAAGGAGATTATAAAAAAAAGCAGAAGCATCCACACACACACTGGGATCCGTGCTAAATGAATTCATGAGGCGAGTTGTTCGTCAGAGACCTTCCTCAATCATGAAGGGAGAAGTGAGTACTACAGTGGATACAGACAGTTGATGCTTAAGGATCTCTAAGTGAGAGCTTGCCTGAATAAATAAAGACTGTGTGTGCAGAAGCTCCTCTGAGCTCCAGCCGCTCCAAGATGCATCCATTTAGTGAGCAGTGATGCTGCAAAAAGGACAGAATTAAAACTTTTACTTCTTAAGTATGTGAAGGTTCAAAAACGCTGGAACTTCCCATAATGAAACTCACTAACATCTTTTCTTAGACCCCTCTGCCCACACGTTAAAGGTCACATCCTTCAAACTCCACACCGGTTTGTGACGCAGGCAGAGTGTTATAAAAGTTTCAAACCCAATCTGAAACAACTCTAATGACATCATCGGGGTTATTTTCTCCTCCAGAGCCCCAGAGGACATTATGCAACTGTTTCCACAGGCGGAGTAGTACTCCTTGGGATGAGTAATGTCCATATGAAAAATGTGTGGAGTGCCCTTTCGAATTCCTCCGCATTAAACCTCTGCATGCACAAGCAGAACTGCAGCAAGGGAAGAGAAAAAGCCAGAGAGAGCACGCATCACAGACAGTAAACAGGGGTCTATTTTATTTTGAACGAGTCTTTTAATTAATGCATTTCAAGTACTCCAAAAATTACATCTCTTTGCACAATACAATTTGAAATCTTTTTTTTCTTTTTAGTAAAAATGTTCAAAGTGAACAAAAATTTCCGATACTGTATAAAACACAGTGAACATTAAAATCAGACAGTAGTATTACTTTTTAATCTTGTGTTCTTTCGGCCTACATCACCTACAACATTTCAACTCAATTTGGACATTTTCAGTGCACGTTTATCTAAAAACTTTTTACCAAGACTACGAAATTAAAAAGAAAGTAAATTTACAGGCATTATTCTTCTGCTCTTCTACCCAAACCATGCCACAGGATAACGAAGACAAAAATGAGAATGTAACATTAACTCCATCACCCTGAATTGTTTTTACCATTGATGATGGTGGAGAAAAATATCATAAGCAAACTCCATTTCAACTAGCACATATAAGAACATAAATAACTTAGAAGAAAGGAAAGTTTGTCACACATGAACATCTTCGAACAGCTTACTCTGGAATAAGAATACAAAAACTGAAACAGATGTATCAAAATGTAATTTTTCATTTTCAAATGAAATGCAAATTTTTCGAAGTACTGTACAAGTTTACATGTAAGTTCTCCAGGCTTGACGGGTGTGATCCAGCCTTGGAGATGAAATTTAAAAAGAGCTCCATTTTGTACAGACATGAGAAGTTACCGCAACCGCCGACCTGCCTAATTCAACTGTCACGTGAAAGAAACCGTCAGC
Organism: Chaetodon auriga; assembly: GCF_051107435.1. Lineage (NCBI taxonomy): Eukaryota > Metazoa > Chordata > Actinopteri > Chaetodontiformes > Chaetodontidae > Chaetodon > Chaetodon auriga. The sequence goes on along the minus strand of NC_135079.1, from coordinate 10,279,176 downwards.
TGTGAGACACACCACCTTTAACGTCCCCTCCAGAGCACATGTGTGACTTATACGACCATCAGGACAGTGGTTGTAAGATATTAGTTCTGATTCGTATTCCATGCGTTTAGAAATAATAACACCAGGACAAAATAAAGTCGGAGCACAAGAAAACATCCTTGATGCAAAAAAACCCAAGCTTTTTTTTTTTTGTGCCAAAGTTTTCGCCCACATCCCAAATCCTACTGGTGGGTGAAACGCTTGCACGGTAAATAAATCCTGGGATTTTGCACACATATCACGACCGGATTATCGAATCCTGTTGGTTAGTGTTATCTTTTTCCACAATGCTCCTCATGCTATGCCGCAGCGAGGCGAGGAAGAAAACACCTGAGGTGAACCGTCTCCTTCGTGTCTTCTATTCAAAGTGGCTCCAGAAGATTCACAGGTGCTTCCTGTGTTTTACAAAACCTGTGCAAAAAGATCAGCTGTATAAAGTTTTATGGCACGCTGATGTAAACTCACACTGACGGCTGCACTCATGAGCTCTCAAGGGGATTCAGTCCAGGAAGAAATCTGACCAGGAGATAACTGCAGGTGAGTTTTAAAGAAAGAGGAAAAACTAAGAAAGCTGTTTGTCTCATGTGAAACTAGTGAACACACTGAGGAACGTGTGAATAGTGTGACAATACTGCTGCGTTACTCTGCTCCCTCCACTTCGTTAAAGACTCACATTAATAGCTGTCAAAGAAAATAGTGTTGAGTGACATACAAATATTACAGACCTTGGTCAATTAATAGTCACATTTAATAAATGTGTCTGCATGCCCACATTGAAAAGTTCTTAGATGCGCTATCTGAAGAATAATAGAATGATTTAAATCTTACAAATTTTTTTTTTTCTTTTTTTTGTACATCCACACCGGAGTCGTTTTTAAATTTATTTCCACACTGGTGTAAACTAACTCTGTAACAGGATACACTCTCACCTCTAAACTAAGCCACAGCAGCCTTCACTTTCCCTTGTCTTCATATCGGATCAGGTAGAATCATCATCAGCTTCAGTTAGTGGTTATTCATTCTTCATCATCAAAAAAACAAATCGGTAAAGACGATAAAAGGTGTACCAAACTAGGTGATCTTCCCTTTCTGTTCCCACGACTCTTCACCTCATCTAGCTTGTTACGCAACATGTTAGCAAGACAATAAAAAAAAAAAAAAAAAAAAAAAGATGAAAAAAGGGGGATCTTGAACAAAGAAGGCCTGAAAAGTGGGATATGGTGACCTTGATGTTCAAATTCCAAATCTAGCAACCTAACGAAAGTGAAAGAGATCCACCTGATTGGACGCCTGCGCGGAGAACCTGATGGCGTCAAATCCTCAACCGCAGCGTCCAAGGAACTCATCACGACCATCATTCCTTCATTTATGTGTTAAGAGTCCTGAGAGCACTAACCGAAAAATAAAAGAAAAAAAAAAAAGTGAAGAATTACACATTTACAGTAGAAGAAATAGTTTGTTTTCACTTATGATACACTAAATATGTACAGTCACATGCAGAAGACTGTCTGCACGAGAGACCGGAGCCTGTGTCTTTTGCCGTTTGACATGTGTAAATCACAAAAGTGCCGCAAATCCCCACTGAGTGTCTCTCAATCCTGGCTAGAATGGCAAAAAGAAAAGCACGGAACAGTTCACCAGCAGCCACGGGCGTGTCACTCAAGAAGACGTTGCAACAGAACAAAAAAAAAAAAAAAAAGAAAAAAAAAAACACACATCACAGAATGTACTAAAGCTACACATGATTCCTTAACTCCTTGGCACTCCTTAAAAAAAGAACAAACCAAAAAAAAAAGGGTGGAAAAAGATGCTAGATCACACTGCATTGGAAATGGCTGATGGTCGAGTCCACTCCACAAAGAGCCAATAAAGTTGCTAGAGAGCGTTTTCTCTTTTTCACTGTGTCTGTTCTGTCTGTAGATGGAGGATATGATGATGAGTAACGACCATGTCAGGCTTTTCTTTGGATGGAGTGACGCTTTTGTTTCCCACTGTAGGCACAAGGAGGAGCCAAGGCATTGGGGGGGGAGGGGAGGGGAGGAGGGCGGGATGCAAGGTCTCAGCGTCTCATCTGGCCCATCTGATAGTTCTCTCTGGGCTGACGGTGGTGCCTCTGGGGCTGCGCCTGCCGCTGAGGCTGCCTCTGGGGTTGCCGCTGGCCGCCGTGGCCGCCGTGCCCACCGTGGCCGCCGTGTCCGTGCTGGTGGGAGTGCGGGTGCTGAGACTGGTGCTGCACCTGGGAGTTAGCATGCTGCTGCGCTCGCCGCCTCTTCAAAGTGCCTGTTAGGAGAGAGGCAGCTAATTGAGCTTGTTGAGAGACACACACACACAAGTAGGTTTGCTCCAATCTAAACTGCACCCTGTGACACTCTGCTACTGATGCCCACACTGCGATAACAATAATCTTGTTCATTGCATGTCACACTGTGAGAGATGAGTCTACTAACACCGTGGTCGCAGTCTGTGTCAGACTGCACGATATCAATTTGGATGCATGTCAGGTGACATGATGAAAGCTTGGTGAATTGTAGCGCTACAATGAAAGCAGAAACAAATAAAACAAGCAGACACGTGTCATCGACGTGTGTCATCCTTCTGCTCTTATGTCTCGAAAATGAAGCAAACCCATAAAACAAACTATGGCCATGGTGCTGGCACTTAAATGCATTGAAAAACCTCAAATGAGGAGGAGGAGGAGGAGAGCGTGGACTCATTCGTGGAAAAGGAGGGTAATATACTGCAGGCTGCTAATGTACTGTATTCAACATCATTTCAAATGGCAGTCAGATTTTGGTCCTACATTTCTGACACTGCCAGGATTTTTGATGCAGCCTATTTTAGTTGATGAAGCTTTTAATCAGCCAGTAGACTGTTTCGTAGTGTGACCCTGAACCATTGTTTTTGTCTGAACACAGGCTTCTCTCACACTTGTCATAGAGGGCTTAACTAAGCACAGAGTGATGCAGTAAAAATCACTTAATTTTTGTCACAAAACTGCCTTCCAGCATGTGCAAACATGCCAAACTCAGTTTCTTTTCGAGTGTAATTCAGGCCTAATTGCTGACCGTGACCGTTGTAATCCCTCCTAAAGACGGCTAATCACTGCAACGATGATATTTACAAACAATTTGATCATAAACCTATAAGATCCCAGAATCACATCAGTATCTGGTTTAAGACCTGGTTAACATTACTGTAATGTATGTATGTGGCTAAACAGATGCAACAACCAGGACATTTTCCGGGAATGAAAAGAATACAAACACCTTCAACACGACAACCTCGCAATTACAAATGAACAACACGTTTCAGTGCAGGTATTACATCAGTTCTAAAGAAATCATTGTGAACTTGTCACACACAAAAGTTCGATTTTCTTTTGTCGGACTTTCTCTGTGGACTCACCTGGAAGTGGTTTGGGAGGGGGAAGTTTGGGATTACTGCTCGGTGTATGCACACTGCAAATCTTAATGAAGCCGGCCATGAGCATGATGAGGGCAATACCCATCAATAACACTGCCCACCAATGGGCCTAGACAAGAGAATGAAGCACAAATCAAGCACAGTCAACACAAAACCACCTGATAATAACACAACATATCGTCCAATCAGAACCAAGAAGTCGATACGTACCACAATCCACTCAGCAATGTTCTCATAGAGCTCTGGGTTGAAGATGGCCTTCTTCAGCCTGGCCAGCGGCCCATCTGCATCCACCAGACGGCACTTCATGAACACGTCACAGTAGCCCTTGAAGTCGTTGCAAGGCGAGCCAGCCGGCAGCGTGGTCACTTTCTTATTGAAGAAACGAGCCAGACGCTCCGACCCTGTGCTGCTGCACGTGTTGGGATTCACTGTGGAGATGAATCACAGTTGATATGATTCAAAGAGACAAAACCTAAAGCGCATTTTATTTGAAGAAAAAAACACAAAGCCTGGTTGACAAGGTGGGGGAAATGGGTTAATGACTCACTCTTCTCCATGCAGCACACGTGGCAAAGCTCAGTCTCGTCTTTGCCATCTTGGCTGGCACAGGTGCACGCCTCAAGCCCGTACTTCTCACAGATGGAGCCGGAGCAGCCCTGCGGGGGAGGAGCATGAGGACAGGCGAGATCAGACACTGACTGGTATGAATATTAAGTTGCTATAACAACCAGTTCTTCCAGGTGCGAAGTCTTCAGCCACTTACCCCATTGAGACAGACTTGAGTCTCTCCGTGGCAGGCGGTGAAGTTGGCCTTGGGCTCAGACGTGGGGCACTGGGCGCTGACCCCGTTACACATGCCCTGGTGGGCGCACTCTGACTCCTCTCTGCACTTCTCATTACGACCCTTGTAAGTGCACTCAGCAGTACAGCAAGGACCCTGACTGGGACTGGTGAGAAAGAAGCGCCCAGGCGAGAATTATCACAAATGAGCTGACAGATCTTTACGAAACATCATAATGTTGAGGCAGGCAAAAATTGAAAGATTATATCTACCTGCAGACTTTGTTGGGCTTTAATTTGCACTTCTTGTTGTCGGCCTGGTTGGCGTCATAGCAGCACTGGTCCCTGCACTGATCACTGTAGCCACAGTCGCACTCCTCTCCTGGCTCCACCAGGCCGTTACCACAGATGGGCTGGCCAGACTCTGTTTTGGGAAGGAAAAGTAAACATTAAGTCCGGTCCCCACTAACTGGAACATGCTGTTCCATACTGGGACTTTTTGTACTGAAGGCTGAAAGTGGATGAGAAATCCGACATTTACTATGAAAACTGTCACTACAAAACCAAACCAAACAAATGATGTTCTGAAGAGTCGCTGCGATAAACACGGAAACAAAATCAGTGTTCAAAAAGAGACAGATCCTTGAGAGCCCAAAAGCAAGTGCGTTTACACTCAAACACTCTTCATCAGTTTGGAAGGACAAGAATATGTGTGCGGAGACTGATGGACATCCTCCCAGATAAATCAGCTAAGACTGATACATACGAGACTTTATTCTTGTTATGATACTGATTTGCCAGTTGTGTTAAGTATCGCACTTTATTTAAAAAAATCCATGATATGTCAAATACTGTCACTAAAAATAGCTCTGGACTAATACCAGGATGGTTTTTCAAAGACGACACCGGCCAATATGTCGGTGCATCTTGAGTTGCCTCGATTAATTCACTAATTACCGCGGCACTGCCGTTAAAATCTTCCACACTCATCAGTACAGGGAAAGCAGAAACAGAATAATATCATGATATGACTTCTGAAAAAGTCCTCAGTCCGACAAGAACAGAACGTACCGACAAAACAGTTGCTCCTCTTTTTCTCCAGCACCTGGCTGATGTTGCGCACGCTACAGATGGAGAACTTATTGTTGTTGAGCTTGTCTCCGGATGTAGCTCTTGCATACATGATATAATTGCCCTTCTCCTTCTTGTCTTGGCTCTTGGATTCTCCCGGGGTGCACTCGGATCCAGAGTCGTGCTGACAGCGAGAAGCAAAAGAATAAAAAAATATCTCAGGTTAGCAGAGGAAGGACGAAGTGTACGAGCTTAATAAATTCATTCTCGGCGTGCGTGAATGTGGCACATCTAAGTAACTCACCGGGGAGCCAAAGTTGTGTCCTACTTCATGTGCAAAAGTGATATGGGAGACTTTTGGAGGTACGTGGGAGGCATAGTTCTGTACAGTGATTATACCGGTGTTGAGAGACTTCTTTTTTCCGTCTGAGTACAGCTTGCTTTTTTCACAGATACCTCCGGAGCTCCCTGGGAATGAAAAGCACAAGCTGGAACAAATCTTCTTCCAAATCGCAGCCACAAAACATGAAGGATTTCGCACATCGAAGAGGGAGATTAATGCCGTGACAGTTTTTCAATTAAAAGTGCACATGACATAATGCCTTAATTCAAAACATAATGAGCCTGAGCGATCAACTAGTTTTCGAGTGCATGTTAAATTAAAATGCTGTTTGTCATCGCTGGCAGGAGATACATAACCTCCCACAGTAAATTAAAAGATTTCAACGGTGCAATATTTTTAAAACTTCAAATTAAGAATGTAGCACAGAATCCTAGTTGCTATTCCGGCACGTCAGTAACAACCAAACCTTTGGGAATCGTCACATCTGCATAGTGTCGGATGTGATACTTCGAAGCTGCATTTGGTCTGAATCAAACAGCATTCGGAATCCCAAACACCACTGACACTTTTTCTTGTTGTAGCTGCAATGTATAATGCAGATAAGCCGCAATTAACTTCTAATGTAAATCATGGATGCTTTCCTAAAATAATCATATTCAACCAAACTTGGGTACCCCTGCTGATAATGTGCCTAGAGCCCCGTGCAAAGAACATCATGTGTTTCATACAGTTTTAAAAATGTCAGAATCTGTTCGCTATGGATGCGTTTGTACAGTACGCTGCTTTAAAAAGGGACCTATTTTTTGCACTTGCTGATCACAGATGACACACTGACTGTCTTTCAGTACCTGAGGGAGCTCCGACCCAGGCCAAACCCAGCACCCCGTCATCGAAGTCTCTGTCGGTGAAAACATAAGCCAGACAGTAGTCGTCGTGGTTCTGCTCAGAGTTCAGCTCCAGGAACTTCTCCACCCCGATGTTGGCAAAGCGGAACGGGTTGGACCTGTCCCTCTCGTCACTGGTGGTGTTTATCTACGCAAGAGGAGGGCGATGAGTTCAGAAGGAGGAGGGGATGCAACCTTAAACATTTAAACTGAAAGTTCAGCACGAGCCTTACCCTGATCCTTTTCACCATGAAGCTGATGTTGCGAATGCCCATGAAGTCTGTGCCCTGATAGATAGCATCAATGGCCTTGACATGACTGGAGATCTGAAAGGATAAGACAGATTCAATCCACACTGTGTGCAACTCTGGTGAGGAACACGCTGAAGGTACGGCACACATGCAGACTGAAGACGTGAAGTAACTGAGTAACTGGAGTGACTTGTCCTGAGCTGATCAAGGCATGTTTTGATGGACTGGTATTGGCTAAAATAAAGCCAATCAACAATCCAAAGCTTTGTTAACTGTTCTCTGTGGTGTTTTATCAGCCTGATAGTGTCACAGGGTGGTCTCCTTCACCACAGCTGGCCTCTCTACATGAGCATTCAGCTATTAGGCCTCAGTGGTGATTCACTGTGAGTACAGACAATGAGCTTGGCAGAATACATGGATTCAGTTAGCTCCAAACGTAGCAAATATGCTACCTCACCACTGTTTTTAGCAAAGGGCAGCATACAGAATGTTCAGGCAGCAGCTTCTCATTTTTAGCTGGAGCAAACAGATGCTTTTGTTGGTCAAAATGACAAACATCACCAGCAGGAGGCCATATCAGCTGTCGCTAATTACTGCTTATTCCATGAGTAACAGGGTAACAGGAAAGGTAGTGTCTGTGCGCAGACAAAGCCTTTCTGTGTGGACTTTCACTCTGTGACACCACGACACAATCAGAGTGTTTCTGTAGTCACAGCAGCTCCAACAGAGTGATACAACTTCTCTCTGGCAGATCACATCATGTCACTTTCAGGGGTAGAAACCTCCCCATTAAACTTTCATTCCCACCATATCAATAATTTAAGCTTATAAACGTAATTGTTTTGAACCAGGATCTTCAGTATTTGGAACAAGCAGCTCGTGAAAAATAAGGTCTGACATGTTTAGCGGTCTGCAGCTGTCATTTCAATGCTTCAGATACATGCTGAATCACCATTTAGGTAAAGAGAAGTATTGGATTAGACTCTGTATCAGCCAAAAATTGAGCAACCCAACGTTAGTAACTGCGTAATCATGTTTTAGAGCCAGTTATCCAGTAAATACCATTCTCTTTTTTCTGCATAGTCAGAATATTTGACGCAACCATTATTTTGTAAGTGTCTCGGAGAAAAGACGTGAACCGGCAGAGCAGCGAGAGGAAGGTCGATCATCACCAGCGCATAAAAGCAGTGTCTAGAGTCGAAATATTTTCACATTTCACTACCTCAGAGAACCAAAGCAGAGTTGGTGATTGTTGTAACTACATGGTTTTGGTGAGTTGTGTTTTTGACTGATTGGAATTAATTATCTGATTTAAATTAAGCGTGTTTGACAAAGAGTTATATAAGAGAGAATTAGATGAGAACATTGATACCGCTCTCACGTCTATACTGTAAATATGAAGCTATTACCAGCAGTCATTTAGCTTAGCTTAGCATAAAGACTGAAAGCATGTGGAAACAGCTAGCCTGGCTCTGTCCAACGGTAACAAAATATCCCTCCAGAACCTCTAAAGCTCACTCGTTAACGTGTCATATCTCATTTGACAGGCTGGTACTAATTTTCTGATTTAATTTATGGCCTAAATACGAGAATGTCCAAAAACACTGAACTAGTCCTCAAACATACCATTTTTCCATGGGAATTATACTTTCATGGACATTTACTATTTGCTGTGTACTTCCAGGCTCTGACTTTTACATTTCAGACAGGAAAGCAGGCATTACTGTGTGATTTTGTGATTACTGTGAGTTTTTTGTTTGTTGTTTTGTTCCTCTATTGTAAGCCCCATGACTCACCACTTGCACTGAGTAAGACGTGTTATTATTCCAATACTAATTAGCCTTTACACTCTTAGATGTCGGTTAAAAATATACCTCTCCACACACATCAGACAAAAAAACCCTCATCCTGACTGTGTAAATCCAATTCTAAGAGCACCACAGGAGCATGTGTCAAGTGAGAGACGGTGGCTGCGTCTTACCTGAGCAATGACAGCCTCTCTGGTTTTATAGTACTTGTAGAAAAGGTGGTCTGTCTGAATGAAAAGCTGGCAGGTGTTTTTCTCAACCTGGGCCATCCTCTTCTTCCTCAGCAGCACGGGGTCATTAAAGCCTCCCTCAGTGTGGAGCTCCTGGTGTGAGCAGCACCGGAGATGGAGAGTAGGAAATACACGGTTAAATAAAACATAGTATATATAGCATTTTCAACCAAACAGTGGCTAAATAAATAATGTCTGGTATTTTTAGACTGTGGTCTTTCAGGTGCATAGCATGAACTGCAACTCTGCTGAGGAACATAAGGTGCTGTATATGTCACATACAAGAATATGGTGGGAAAAAGCAAATTAAATGTCTAATTAAATGAAAGTTCTGAAATAATGGAAGTAATGGAATAGTTTACCTAACTTATTTCCATATTTCCCGAATGGAAAGACACATAAATATACACACATATACTCATATAACTAATAGTTTTTATTTTGGTTCACGTGGTACAAATTGGAAAAGGTATGTCATTTCTGAGAATTGGCTAAATATCTTTTTTCAATCTGGGTTAATTTACCTTCAACTAGTTAAAAATACAGCATACAAGTCAAAGTAAGTCATGTATACAAGCTTACTTGTTTAATATTCAGGCATTACTGCATAACACCCTAATTTGGAGTGAAGTGTAAAACTTGGAGCAAAGACCAACTTTTTGTCCTGCTATTGAGATGAGCTACTGATTAATGGTGTAGAAATCCGTTAATTGAGCTGAGAGAGGCTATTCTCACCAGTCAATATAACATCAGACTGCACACAGAGGCTTGAAAAAGGGCGTCCACGGGTATGACCCTGACAAAGTAGGAATAATATACATTTTCCCAAAAAGGCAAACCATCCCTAGACACTGTAAGGGTTTACTGTGGTGTGTGGTGAAGTTCACCTTGGGTGGCTTCTCCACGGCAGAGGCTTGGTACTTCTTCATCCTTTCAAACACTGAGCTATCAGCACAGCCTCCCTCTGGGCCGTACTTGTGCGGGTAGTCTGAGTGAGAGAGGCAGACACAACACTGTTAGGATTATGGGAGACAATGTTAGCTACTTAACCCCCTGAGTCACTCTATTTCTGGCGCTATTCATGATCAGCTAATGGATGTACTTACACGCCACTTGAGCCTAGCTTTGCTATGTGAGCTATTACGTTCCTGACGCTCTCATTAGCGATTCCTCTCACATTTCTGTGTAATTTGCCCCTCAGCCACATACTATATGTACACAGATGATTTCAAATTAGGGGGTGGCAGTGTAGTGAAGTAAGCTTTGTGTTCACTATCAGCACCAACATTGTAAAGACTGCTAAAACGAGGCAGTAGCCCGAGAGAAAGATCGTGTTACTCAGCTAATGAGCACCCCAGGTATCTGTGCTCCCTGGAGGGCGATCACACACCAGTCTGCCTCTATCAACTCAGCTGCCCTAACCTTGCACTTTCCCGATCATGCATTTACATATGCATGCATCCAATTACACATCCTCAGTGATTACAAGAAATTGGCCTGTCAAAGTGTTTGTGTAGCTGACGCTGCTGTGGACTCACGTATGTCATCTTCGTGATAGATGACTGAATGGAAGGGCACGTCTTTTCCCTCCAGGTATCTCTCAGCAGGCTCCACGTAGTAGGTGCCTTGGTAGCTCTGAATGAAGCCCTCAAACTTACCATCCACAATGGCACCATGAGTCAGGGTACCTTTCTCACCTGGGAATCCAAATTACAGAGGCGCAGGTGTCAGATGATTCACACAAGATCAGGTATTGATGTTTCAGAAAAACATTAAAACAGAGTCTGGAAAACGCAAGCATAGACAAGCATATTAAAAATGAGAAGGACAGTCTTGCCGTAGATTTCTCCAGTGTAGATATGAGAGGTATCAAATGGAATCTCTTCTCCTGAAATGTCCACCTTCAAATCTTGGGCAAACAAGGTGGTATCCCTCTTCATTCGTAAATTAAAATGCCTGAAATGGAAGCAATGAAACTGTGGGTAATTCGAAAAAACAAAAGCCATCTGAATGTGTTGACACAGGTTACAATGTGGGACAGCAGTGTCATCTATATTGCAAGAAGTTTGTTTCTGTGATGTCCCAAAACTGCCTGCTGATGTTATTCATGTCTCGGTGTAAGCCTCAGCCTATAGATTTGGGTGCGAATATGAATGCGGCCTCACTTTGAGAGGTGAGCAATATTCACCTTAGAGAAAAGGGAGAATACAAATGAAAGGGAAAAGGGTGAAAAGAAGGGCATGGTTAGGCAGACAGAAAACATCTAAGCTGTTCTTTTTTGTTGCACAAGGGGAAATGCAGTCTATCCTGTAACAGAGGGAACTGAAAATCAGGACATCTTGAAACAATGCTGTGTTTTGTTGATCTAACATATGGCATGGAAACAAAGACGGTACAGTAAACCTTGGGTTTCATGTAACACCTACACAATGGTCTTACTGTATGCTTGTGTAGTGTGGAAGTTACTGTACTGCAAGCCAGGCAAAGCAGCTTAAATTAACTGTAAGAAAACACAAGTCTTTGTTAATTTAGACTGGAAGAATTCGGTCAAACGTGACAAGATGATCCTGTACGTGCACAAAACCTATTTGACTCCAGTTGTTTTCTGTTATGACTGAAAATGTGAGGCGCACTAAAATTCTATCTGAGAACGCACTCGTACACAAAACCTGCAGGCAGAAGGTGGATGGGGCGCTGCAAATTATTTGTAGGAATTCGACTTGTCTCTCGCTTTGTCGTGAATTCAAAGAAAAAGAGGCTGACACATTCCTGCTTTTCAAAGGAACAGACGTCTTCCGTGTGTTTGTTTACACGGCTCTTATCGTTCCCTTCCCTATTAAGCAGCGTCAGGGTTTGGGAACAGCAGGCCCTGCTACAGGCAGGACGACAAACAGCCTTTGCCAAGCTCCCAGCCAGATGGTCTTGACTTTGTCATAAAGAGTGTAGACACTTTCTATTATACAACATCAAGTCCTCAAAACATTGGAAGAAGAACCATGACAAGGACTATATATATCCATCAATCCATTGTTGAGGGGGGTCCCCACCCAGGTATCGGGTGTACAGAAATACCCTGGATCCTGTGATCCATCACAGGGCAAACCAACACACACACACACCCATTAACAGTTTCTTCTTCACCTGACCTGTATTTAGATTGAGGCAGGGAATCAGAACAAGTCAGACGGGGGCTGCAACGAATAATAGCTTTAATTATCAATCAATCTGGCAACTAATCTTTTAATTGAATCACCTCAAATTAAACGCCTGTTACAATTATCTCAAGCTCAAATTCACGTCTTCAAATAGCTTGTTTTATGTGACCAACAGTCCCAAGCCCGAAAACGATCAGTTTACTATCACACCAGACAAAGAAAGGCAGCAAATCTTCACAACTGAGAAGCTGGAAGCAGGAAATTGTGATATTGGTATTTTTGCTAGTTGATATTCTGTCCATCAGCCAAATGATTCGAAGTTTTAATTCCAATGGAGATAACAGAAACTACACAGAAAGAACCAAGGCTGAGATCACCAAAGACCCAGTCTGTCTGCCCCCAACCAGGTCTGATTTCATAAAACAGGATTAAATGTGAATAACTTTCAATCACGATGAAAATCTCTGCTACACAATATCTACACTTTTAATCCTAAACAATGTAGACATATTGGATGAGCTTTGCAAATAAAAAAGCTTAATAAAAAAGATAGACGAGGAGACATGAAAATAGAGATCTAGACAGAATTTCCTTTCAGGGTAGGATCTGGAAAAACGGACAAACCTTCCATGGGCATGAAAATCTAAATGAAGGAACTTGTCTTCATGGGAGAGCGCCCTCTTGGCCCTCTGATGCTTGCTGTGCAGAAGCTCTGTGTCGTAGGACAGGCCTTCATAGTGACGGATGTACTTGTTCAGGGGATTTCTGTAGTGTCCTGAGTGAAAAGAACAGAGGAACTCCTGTTACCAGCAAAAACGAGGCAAACACCAGCTTTATGAAACGTAATGAAATGCATATCCTCACAGTATCAAAGTAAATGACAGCACAGGCGTCCCAGGTGTATGGATACAATATAAAAGGCAAAAACATAACTATAAAAGACAAACTGCACTAGTGAATGTTGGAGGAAAAAATACTAACATCTGTCACATCGACTATAATTAGCAGATGGCAGATATCAAACCCTTGTTTTATATGTTAGGCAATACATTTCAAGATCAGATACTCCAATTTGAGTCTTCATGGTGGTGTTTAAGTATAACAGCTACATTTCAGAGTAAATAACTGAGGCGTGGTATGTGTCAGGAAAATCTAAGTGCCCAAACAATTGATGATCAGCCAGATATTTAACAGGCAGGATTAAAAACGATGGCAACTGACAGCAAGCCAGTATGGTCTGCGTTTTAAAATTCAGCTAAATCCATTTAAGTCAAATGGATGCCAGTTTTGGAGCTGTGCTCAACAACAGCCCCCAGCGTCACAACATTATTATTTTGCCACGAGAAGAGTGGGTGGTGGGCTTGAAGGGAAAAGATTCTGGAGCACCTCTACTCATTTCACAAACTGCTTCACACCCAAAAGCAGTCTGACAAACTCCACTTCAAGTGCGCAGACAGGGCACGGAGCACACCGGCAGATCTGTAAGATCCCATCTTTGGCCCATAACATGTAAACCAAAAGAAAGTGCTTTCAGTTAAATACAGTATATGTAATTACTACTGTGTGACTGGTAATTATGCCTGACTATTGAGCCAGAAATTATAGGATTCCCTGTATCCATGTAACAAAGATGGGTAAGTAGACCAGGCTTCAGCTAGTTCTCTGTTCATGTGCACTATGAAATATTTAGGTGCCATCATTAAATTTTTCATTATGGGGACTATGAGAAGTGAGGGCCATGCCTACTCGGAAATATCTTAATTTGTCACGACCTACAACAAACATGATAATAAACACAAAGATTCCTCTTCATTAAAGTTCTGTGATCACACAGAATCATCATAATTAAATACTGAACACACACACTAACGTAGCAGCGCCATGTGCACCTTTCGACGTTAATTTTACCAAACGAGAAGGGCCTACTGAGAGGAAAAAGTTGTGACTGATACTTTTGACGGTTTGACAAGGGAGCAATGTTGAGATTAAAAATATTTCCCAATGCTTAATGTAGATATTGATCGTACAACTGACTTATATCTGTAGGAGCACATCTGAGTCCCATATAGCCAATTTCATTTTACTGATACAAGATTAAAAAGCACGGTAGGGGCAGGTGTATGATGCCATAGGTACACCACAAGTCATTATAGCATTTTAAAGAGGGGCGATTCCCCCCGAAACAAATCATTAGCAATATATTGATCCCAGAGTTATTGTTACTCACAGTACGTTTAATTCGGGAATAGCAAGAACAGCATAAGACTCAACACTGACCAGTGACCGACACAGAAAACGGAATTACGCCAGCAAGCCTGAAAACTTGTGTCATATAAATTAGAAACGCCAACACGGTGCAGGAAACGTCATGTCAGCGGCTAACTTTATCATTTTCGACAAAAGTCGTTACGTTAGCGGCTAAAGTGTTAGCTAGCACGAAGCTAACCGTCCGTTAACCCAGTCGGCATCTCCGTCTTCTCATAACAATGGCTGTCGGCGCTATTCGCACGATAACAACAAAACCGATCAAACCCTGACAACAAAATCGGTGACAATGCGCGGAAACGTCTCCGCAATATCGGTTCATTTCAGTCAGCTACACCGAACCAAATCAGCTTTTACGCCACGCACCGTTTGTTAGCTTGAAGTAATACGGCAAAAAAGGGTGCAGTCCCTCTTCATAACAAGCAGGCCCTGCTGATCCCTTCTGTTAGCTAACGGGTTATCAGCCTTTCTGCTCCTCTCAGCCGCTGCCTCACGGATTCAACACAACTTGTAAGGTTTTCTGTGGAAATGCCTCACTCACCTTGGGTGTGGTTTAGTAAGTACACGAAGAGGAAAACTTTAAGAAGAAGCATATCTGCCAAATCCATTGTTAGAGCATTGATGCCGTTTTCACTTTATTGTCCTACTTAGATAGGCGCAGACGCCCTGTGTGTTTATTGCACCTTCCTCTCATCGCCTCCTCTCTCGCCAACGTCATGACGTCAGACGCAGGGCTGCCTGGCATCCCTTCCCCCAAATGCATCCATGATCCAGGCCTGCATACATTACAGTCCGCCCAGGCACAGCCTATTACCACCGCGCTAACCTGGCTGTGATTCGCAATGTATACATCTTTTTCCGCCATTACAGGCACATTCGTAAACAGGAAAATAACACCAAAGTTGTCTTTTAATATTTAATGGTCCAAACCATGATGTCAACACAGTTATTGCATTTTACATATCAAGACAATTCAGTGACAGATCTGTTCAATTGATTCAATTGATCAACAGAAAATCCATTGACAACCACTTTGATAATGATTCGAGTCATTTTTAAACAAAACCCTAAAATATTTCCAAATTTCAGCCTGTCATTTTTGAGGATTTGCCGCCTGTTTGTCACATGTGATGGCTGTTATAATAAGGTGAGTCATTTGGGTTTTGGACTGTTGGTCAGACCAAACAAGCAATGTGATGACGACATCTTGGGCTCCAGGAAACTGTGATGGGCATTTCCACTATTTTCTAGCATTTTACAAATGGTAACTTAAATGTTAATGATAATAATTACTTGCAGCCCTCTTATTTGATTTCTTGTCTCCTTTGGTTTTTTTTCCTGTCAGAGTAGTGGCAAAACTGCATATTTAAAGGCATATTATTACAGTAATTACTTGCATAACAAACTCATAGAGCTGTCATACAATTTGTAAGCAGCCAGCTAAATGTGAGTTTTCGTTGCTTGGCAACCCAAGTTCCTGAGAATATAGTGTGAATGTAACGCCAAAGAAAAGGGAACACCGTCAGTTTGCCGTGGCTGTTGGATCATGTCATGCATCAGCTTTGATTATCTGCAAGCAAGCTATTTCTGATCCTGGCAGTTCTCAGTGATGATCTCCATCTCATGATGCACCTCTTCCCGATAAAGCCACATGTCACAAGGCACACCTCTTCCCACAACATTCACACTCATATAGGACTCAATTTATCTGTGACAGATGACCAGAATCAGGAAAAGCATTCAGATCATTCGTTTCCATTTTGACCACACAATAATTAATTAGCAGCAAAGTCTCATCAGTCAGTTCTTCTGTGTCTGTTTATTCCAGACGAGCTCCTCTGGCTCCGGTAGCCACCACGTGACACACCTCCACATCGGCCCCCAGTTTCTGAAGCTCATCCAGCCAGATCTGTTGCTTCTGGGACAGACGGTCACTGGGCCCCTTCACCTCCACCAGCTATAGAACAACAAGACACCCCATGTCACATCTACACTAAGGAAAACATCAAATTCAAAGAGCCAGGATGTGATGAGATCTCACCTTGTAGCTGTTCTCTGAGGTGTTCCACACCACAAGATCAGGCAGACCTGCACGGCAGTGTCTGTAGTCTTTTGACATTCGTGCTATTACCCCTCCTAAGAAGGCTCCACCCAGGCATGACACAAGAGACTGCAAATAGATAAATAACACATGCAGTCAAAACATATAATCCTAATTAATTATCATAGCCTATGGAAGCATCCTTTACATTATCTTTCCACATATAACTACACATATAATGTATAATGTGATATACATAATATAGAGCTGTATTGATGTAACTACATGTTCATTACTGAGATTGTAGTTGGTCTTGAACTGGACTGCACTATAATGAAATGTTTCTAATATTTATCCCCCCATGTTTTTAAATTGGAAGGGATAAACATTAGAAACACCTCTCAATATAATGAATTCAGTTTAACACCACCACAAACTATATCCTCAATAATAAACATGTAGTTAAATAAAATAAATATCTTTTCTGAGATGAACTGCATTCAATTTTACAGGTGTACCTAATAAAATGGTGTATGTGAGTGACTGTAAATACCTGGGCCTGTTGAAGGGATGAGAAACGCTCCCAGCTGACCAGCGAACACACTTTACCCTCCTGGGAGGTCCAGACCTCTTCTACCATGGCGTGCAGTGTCTCCACAGATGCCTCGCCAAGTAACTGCACACGAGAGTCAATCGCCTCTTTTCGGTTCTCGTAGAAAAAGTCAGTGTGAAGATCCAGTGGACATGTCTGTGAGAAGAAAGGAAGACAAGTTAAACTGGTATGAATAGACAATATCCCACAAATATTACATTGGTAGGGCTTACTTTACCTGGTATGGATTTCTGAAAACATCTGCAATGCCCTCCATAAAAATGATGTCCCACAGCAGAAGAGCAAATAATGTAGAGAACGTTGAGCCCTCTCCATGGATCCCTATTGCATTAAGAATGGCAAACCAATGTTAAAGTGATAAAAGGATGCAGAAATATTTTTGATAGGTGAAGCAAAACCGTTTACCTTGATCAAAGCCTTGTTGGCGGTAATGTGCTAGAGACAGCTCTTCCACTGAGCCTATTACAGTGGCATTAGCACTCTCTTCCCCCTCTTCATTTACTGGTATAAGAAACATAGATTTCCCCATTCCCCCCTCATGAGGAAACAGCTGTCCCCGGATGGTCACCTGCAGACAAGAGCATTTACAGTCCATCTGTATATTTTTTTACGTACACCAAAAAATTAACATTTGTTTTTCTTCCCAGATACTGGCATATTGTTAAACTCACATGTCTGACATCTTCGACTTGGATAGTAGGCAGGTCTCTAAGTTGCAGACGATACTTCTTGAAGCTGGCAGACTCTTTCATCCTAACAGCTCTCTGATGAAGAGAGAGCTTATGTCCAGTTCGCACCAGAGGGTCTGACAGCCCATCTCGGATAGCACAAATAGCCTAGAAATAACAAAAGAAAACACAACAGCTATTACTGAGAGCAATGTCACACATCTAAGTGTCTTAAAGAGGTGAATGAGGTCACTGCTGCTCACTTGCTCAGGTTTTTTTAGGTGCTGGTGAAGGTTTAATGCCAGTCTGTCCCACCACCGCCCTCGGCTGTCAAGACAGTAAACGGACTGCAACAGTAAGGACCGCAGCTCCTCTACTGCTTCCTGTAACACAATAGTAGACCCTTAGCATCTTAAGTGTGACATATTTTAACTGGATTTACAAAGGCTGAATGTGTGTGAGAGAGTCAGTGGATAATGTCAGAAAACCTCATAGCGACGTAGCCTCTGCAAGACCTCCACCCCCCTGGATAAGATGCGAGTGTAAGCCCATCCTGTGGTGAAGCTGCGCAGGAACACAGGCAGCTCCTCCTGGTGACTATTCAACACAATAACAAAGATAACATATAAATAATGTCCAGGGAGTCTGTATCTGTTTTAGGCAGAAGCAAATGAATAGATTCATGTCACCTGAGGTCATGGTTTTTCTTCAGCTCCTGCCAGGCACTTTTGGCAGCAGTGTAAAGCTCCATGGCCTCTTCCCACTGACCTCCCTGCATAGCTGAAGCTACCTCTTGCAGGGCTCGCATGGATGCTTCATATCTGGTGTGATGGATGGAATCCTGAGTTGTTATATAGTGCATAGATAAATGCAAAAACACCAAAGTAATTTATTTTCCAGACCCCCACCTGATAAGATCATCTCTGTCCTGGAACACCTTGGCTGTACGCTGCACTGTGTAGTCTGGGAAGGCCAGGCGTCCCGAGTTGACCAGTAGGATGGTGAAGAGCTGGTTTTGCCCACCAGCCGCCATCTCTTCCTCATCCATGGTGTCCGTCAGAGAGAAGAGTAGAAGGATGCGAGAGAAGACAGCCCGAGGATCACGACACAGGCGCACACAGGGACCTGCGAGCTGCTTTGCTCTTTAAGGTTAGAGAGCGCAGGGGTGAGAGATCATTGCTGCAATACTACTGAACAAAATGTATTTCATCATCTCACCTTCTGAGGATGACAGCCCCAATGTTGTTTTGAGCAGGGGTCATAGAGAAGAAGGACTTTTGCTTGCTGAGACGGAGAAGTCCGTCCACAAGCTGCTGTTTCTGAGTCCCAGAATTGCCCAGATGGAAAGTCTTAGCAAGAGCTTTGAGCTCAGGAGCAGGCAGGAGATCCAGAGCCTCCCCTAACTCCTGAAGGTCACTCTCTTTGATAAATAAAAGCACAGGAGGGCATGAAGAAGAGAAAAACAAAAAATATACATGTTTTAGCAGGATTACATTCTCTATTTTATATATTCTATTGTATTATTATATGTACTTTGTTTGACAGATTTAAAGGAGGTCAGCTAACTGCTAAAGATGCCCTAAAATGTCAAATAATGTTATTTATTAAGGCTTTAGTAATTTACCTGACTGTAGAAAACCACCTTGAACCAACTCCTGAGCAACAGGTCCCAGATCACTGCATATTTCCTCATAATCCAGTTTATTTACTTGGAGCCACTTCAGCTTCCTCTGAAAGAGTCTCACGTACAGCTTCTGCCCCATGACTTGGAGAGGAAAAAAATACCTGTGAGTGACGAGGCCTTACTTACGTTAAACAACAATTACTGACTGATATTTCAGCATACCTGAGAGCTTCTCAAATGCATGTACAAGTGACATATCATGCTGGTCGAACAAAGCCCTGTCGTCCTCGTTTTCCAGGACAGCCTGAAGCACGGTCCGGAAGTTACGGAGGTAGTAGGGAAGCCGTGGGGTGTGAGAGCCCTCGACAGCCTGGTCATTAGTGGTGTTCTCTGCACCAGACCCTGGGAGTGAATCACTGTTGATGGCTGCTGCACTGTTCTCATGGGTCTCCTCTGAACCTAAAGGGGGCTCACATGCAGTAGTGGTAGTCGCTGAAGGGACTTCAGTTTTAAGACGGTCCGCATCAGTCGTCTCTGCCTTACTTTCTCTGGACAACACCTCCTTTGGCTGTCTGCTGCTCCCCTCATATTTTGCCTTCTTTTTGAAAATAGACTCATTGCCAGTTGGATTTGTTTCCTTTTTTCTCTTTGCTAGTTTGGAGGAAGTAGAGTGCAACTTTGGATTATCCAATTGTCGGACAGTTTCTGATTTCGACGCTTTGAGTTCAAGATTATGTCCTTTGTCTGAGCATGATAGATTTTGCACTGCTGTTGGAGTGTCCCCGCTGGTTGTTGTCAGGTCAATGACTGTCACACAATCTTTGCTGTCTTCTAAACTCTGAATGCAAAGATTTTCTTTCTGTGAGCTGCTTAGTGTTTCAGAATATATCTCCTTTTCATGACACTTTGGCACATGTTTATCCTCTGTCTGTGTCCTCTCAGGTTCCTTACGATATTTCCTAGATAGCTTGGAGGAAAGACTTCCCAGGTCTATCATCCTGACCACACTTTTACTGCTTATCTCCCGCGGTGGCCGGTGAAAGCTTTTCTTTTTGAAGTAAGGGCTGGTATTAGTCTCATTGACCTCTTCTTCCTTGTTTGGCTCCAGCTCTGGGGACTTTGGGGGATTCTTTCTGGGTGACAGCTGGATGCTTGGCACAACACAATTACTTGCTGAGGTGACACTGCTGTCTCCTCTCTCAAAGTTCTGACATTGCAAATCAATGTGCTCATTGATCTTGAATCTTGGTACCAACTGGCCACACAGCGGGCAGGCCAGCTTAGGTGGAGGCTGGCTACTGAAGAACGAGGTGATTGGAGCTGTGGTGGCAGCAGTACTGGCAGAAGTCCCAGCTTTGACATCGTCTTTCTTCTTGTTCTTGGACAATGACAAACTTCGCTTCAGTTTGTCTTTGTTGGCTCTGCCGGTCATAGTACAGACGGAAGTGGCGTTGCTTGACGAAAAGTTTTATAGGCATACTCTTAGGAGCATTAACGTATAATAATGCTAAGGTCTGTTTAGCTCACTTAAATGCTAACTTAGCTCATAAAAGACACTTCATTTAAAATTGTAGCATATTTCCGTTTTTGCTGAGACACATATGCATTAGAAGAATTCCCAAAAATATTAATGTAAAGACTGTCAGTGGGTCAAAACATAAGCTAACATACCGGTAGCGGTCTCATTTGTGTACAGATGAGCAGCACGACAATAACAATCCCGCTTCTCAGGCTTAATCAGCGGAGCGCAGAATGCTTTTCAGGCTGTAGCAATCGATCTCAACCACATCGATATTTTCTCAACTACCTAAACGCAAAATAAACAAGGTGAATGCAAAAAAAAAAATCGTGCTCTAGATGTAAAATATTTACATGTAGATATATTTTTTAGTTAAAGTTAATGGTAATACAATTTAAAACATATGAATCACCCTTTTACAATGACATCGCACACTGTTAAACACATAACCAATAAATATTACTTTATCCTTTGAACTAAAATGACATGGGTCAATTATTTAGGCGTATGTTTGACCATTCACTCGCTCCGCTTCTCTCTGTGTTATTTGTTGGCTGAGCAGGGCAGTGAGCACATGATGGGGGGTGTATTTTCTACACAGGTTCCTGGGCTGCTGTGCGGCTTTTATTCAAAAATCACCATTCCGGAGAGCAATCTGATCTGATCAGCACACGGGCATTTCACGAGGAGGGCCGCCGACAGGACCGATGCTGGTAAGTGCCACACGGAATAATCTAAGAACAAATGTCAGAAGAAAAAAAAAAAACATCTTGTAGAGATGCAGAAGGGCCTCTACGGCTTCCGATGACGGGGCTGAAGACAATGCTGGATGTGCCCCTCTGGTACAACATCAGCCCATAAGGTGGATGTCAGCATGGTGCAGTCTCGATGCTTCAAATCAAGGTCGATGTGAATTGCAGCAGCAGGATGGTATTGCTCCCAGATGGTGAAAGCAGCAGTGTGTGCGGAGGGAGCCAGCTCCATCACTGTCGTGGTATATGCGCAGGGAAACCATATATCCGATTATTTTATCGATATTTACGCAGATGGGAATGCGGCGTCCAGTTATGGGGAAACCGGAGCGACCACAACAACCACTCCTGCAGCTGCGGCAAAAGTTCGGCGTAATGGGTTTATAAAACACCACAAATATGTGAAGGGCAGGGCAAAATGCGTGCAATCTTAATCCTGGAGCGCGAGCACAAGCCTATAATAAACCTTACTGTTTTTAATTAGCACTTCAGCACCATGGAGAGGTCATGATTAGGTCCGCCTGTCATGCTGTACTGGAGGTGATCTGGCGGGGATTAGGGTTTTTTTGTACTCATAATACCATAATCTCAGTTGCATTATCATCTGATCAACACTGTGAGCGGTCGGGATTTATTGTGTCTAGTGTGTTAAACCTCGATCATACCCGAAAGCTGGAGCCCAAACAGCGCAGTCGAGCTGTTTTTTTCCAGTTCAGCCACAAGCTCAGATGGTTCATGTGTAGATGAGGGTGTTGACGTGTTTATTCTGGGCGGGTATCAGACCACCGTGCTCAGTGTGATATAAAGCTCTGATACACTGTGTACCAATCATTACCAGACCGAGAGTGTCACATCAGGGGTGTTTGGCTTTTCTTTTCTTTGAAATCTTAATGAACTTACTCAGAAATAGTCGACATAAATGGCCATATTGGTCCTAAATATCTATCAATGTGTGTAAAGTACAGAGGCTCATTATTTTGTTGAATAGACTAATTTTCTTTATAATATCCTTTTTTAGGTAATTTGTTGTTGTTGTATTTTCATTATCAGTCAGTGTGCCAATTATCTTCCCAGGCCTCAAGGTAAATACTTTTAAGTGCTTTTTCTATCTGACCTACAGTCTGAAACACAAGGTGTTTGAATGACTGAAGCTTGTGAGCTTGTGAGAGACTGCAACCAGTCGATTTTGGCCCTTTTGAAAAATAGCAAGCAATTAACTGGTTATCAGAATTGTGGCAGATTCATTTCCTGTCAGTCAGCTAATTGATGAATTGATAATGGTCTAGTTCAGCTCCTTCATTAGTTTAGCTCTATGCTACTATATGACCTAATGTGATTTAGTGCGACAGTATTGTGATTGGTATTTGTTCTTTTTTGTTGTGAAAACAATCATAAAAATGGCTGAAATGAGTGCATAGAAATTAATTTTCCACCAGCTGTGTTTGCGTTACCTGCTCAGTTGTCGATACATGGGATGTTATGTTGTAGAGATGCTGTTCGGACGTCAGAAGAATGATGTACTGTTCTGCAAACGGGTTCCTCAGAGGACATAAGTCATGGATCATAAATCTGGCACCCACACTAGCCACATCATAAAAAACGTTTCAGAGATGAGTTTGTAAGCGAGGGTATACTTTAAGTAAAAAAAAAAAAAAAACAATGATTCTGCATCAGAAAAACATCACATGCTACAGGCTTGACTCACTTAAAGCATTTTTCCTGTTCTGCAGGATGTCAAGACAAAATTAGAGCAGACACAACAAAGCAAGATGACAGATAACAAACAACATCGGCAGTCGACGTGGACAAAAAGACTGTGATGGCGAGTGTGGGTGTCAGATGGTCTAGAAGTAATAGATTAATAAGTGGCCACTGGTTGTCCGTGAAGGAGGGATTTAAAATGTGAAAATGTATCTGTTTGTTTAAAATGTGAAACAGTGACATTTGCTCTGCTGTCCTCTGGGATCTCAGTCCAAACTGTTTGTCTAAGTGAGGAAAATAATCTTTCATCATATGTTATTTAAGTCTGGTACAGTGTGAAGTGCTTGAGAGATGCTCTGGGAATGTGTTGTATCATGGTGGCTTACAGAGCAGGGGTGGGTGATACGGCCCTAAGAGAATATCACAACGTTTCAGGGTATTCCTTCAATAATGATATTTTTGACAATATGGCAAAATACAGATTACAACATGCAGAAGATTTGGCAATGCTTTGCTGAGACAGTGTAGTTTGTCTGCTTAGTTTACATCTCAACCATAGCCACTGAGCTCTCTTTGTGGGATTTTTGCCTCTCTCCATACTCATCTGTGTGCTTCTGCTTGAGGGGGTGAAATAAGTTTGTTGTACGTTGTAAGTTGGAATATTGCCATGGATCATATTTGGTCAATATGTTAAAAATCATGCCGAAGTAAACAAAGGAAGAGGTTGCTTTGTTGCTGAAGCAGCATAATTTGTGTATTTATGGAATGGATGGATCGGTAAAACCTGTGAAAGCTCACTTCTGTAATATGTTGGTTCTCTGACATAATTCATGTAAATTCTCCTCCTGATTTTTCTGGTGGTATTTGAAAAAAGGCAGTAGGAAATTGCAGAGAGTTTGAAAATGTTGCTGAGGATGTCGAATGAAAGCTTACACAGATCATGTGCAAGCATCTCAAACATTTAATTATGGTCATCTGTCGTTCACAGGGTTGAGGGTGGTGGGCTTACAGGGCCAGGTATGGCTCATGGAAAGAGGCCAGGAACCATCTCCAAAATCTTGGCTCCCAGTCCTCCACCGTGCCCTGGCCTTGGACTCTCTACACAGAGCCAGGAAGAGCAGCGAGGCTTGGTGAGCGAGGCATCTGAGCAACCACCGTGTACCTTGAAGGATGATGACAACGACCAGCTGACTCCTCCTGTCCCTGCAAGCCACTATTACATGAGTTGTGACCCTAGTCCTGAGGACATGGAGGACACCTGCTCTGAATATGACAACGTGGGCTCTGATGTGGAGCAGGACTATGATGAGGTGCTGCATTTAAACAGAGAGGGCGTAGTAGACACGAGGTACTACAAGCAGTACTGTCCCGAGGAAGGTGGCTATATAAAGCATGCAGTAGGTGATAATATTAATGAGAACAGCAGTGCTGCTGACCAGTTCACTCCCAGGCCTCGTCACAGCACAGAAATATGCGAGGGATCACAATCAGACACTAAACCTCACAAGACGGGCCATCGCTTTAGGTCGCATTGTGCTCCGATTGCTGGGGATGAAGCAGAGAGGAAGGTGGAAAAGGGCCAGGAGAACAGGTTCTTCTTCAGTGATGGAGATGAGATAGAAGAGGTGCTGGATGGGGCCAAATTTATAGAGGATTTAGAGGAGACTGAGACCAGTGTTCAAAGGCAGACTTGCCTTTATCAGGACAATGAGAATGAACGAATTAGAAAGGCAGGTGATGAAAGGGAAAGAGAAGATGACACTCGAGTCGCAAGAAACCAGAATATCCCAGGAGGCGGTAAGAAGTGTGAGTCGTCGCACATGGGGTCGAAAGAGAAAGAGAGGCAGGGTAAAGGACGAGGGAGGAGGGGACCCGGAGAGGACACGGAGCGTGTTGTCTCTGGGATCAAAGGATGCACCCTCAACAGCAATGAACAGCGTCCAAAGACGGCGTCAAAGGACTGCAAAAAGGTGGCCGTGCGGACCAAAGCTAGGTCTGGTTCCAGCAAGCAACACCCTCCTCCACCGCCTCGGCATTCCCATGCTCCGTCGCCCGCCGACACCCAGAAGGCCCAGCCTCGCAGAGAGACTCCTCCCGTTCCCAGATCCACTCCCTCCTCTGCTACCAGCCGGGAGAGCGAACCCAGGGTTATCAAACCATCCCGGGCTCCTCATCCCACACCGGAACAACAGAGGGAGCCTCTTGAGGAGAGACAGAGACGGCCAGAGAAACCCCAGCAGGTAACCAATACCAAGAGGCCAAGTCTTTGTCAGATCTCCTCCCCTGAGGCTTGTGTTTGTTAAAGCTTCAGCACAATCTACCAGCACTGTGTCCCAGAGTGAATTAAGTAAGATTTTAATTACATGCTTTGCCACAGATAGTCTTTTTCACCTTTTCCCCATGGCGTTACCATCCACCCAGGACAATGAGAAACACGTAACAGGAGGCTTGCCTAAGTTAAAGCAGATATTTGTACACAACAGGATGAGAAGCCGAGCACAGCTGTGACACCCGAGGACGTGCCAGAGCAGCCAGGGAGGCCTCAGTGTCCAGAGCTCGTCCCTGCAGACGAGAGCGACACACCCAAGGTGACGACTTATGGCTGATGTGTCTTCTCGAGTAATATCACTATAAAGATGTTTGCCCTTGAAGTCTAACGTATAACTTATTTTAAAGAAAACACAGGAAGCTGCTGCCTTCCCCAGCTTTGAGGATGGTAACTATCTCAAAATGTTCTTACATTTCGTAGTTTTCAGAAATCTTTGGAGCACATTGTGATGTTTTGCATTGAGATCCCTTTTTCTGCACAGTCCCAGGTCCCTGTGAGCCAGAGGATCTTATTGATGGGATCATCTTTGCTGCTAACTACCTTGGCTGCACTCAGGTGTTGTCTGATAAAAACCCATCCAAGTCTGTCCGCATGTCCCAGGCCCATGAAGCTGTCAGTCGTATCAAGGTAGCACCCATTGATCTGGTTTATAAACATTCAAACTAAAGCCAAAAAGTTGCTGTGTGCTTTCTTCTGTTTCTGTGTCTGAAAAATGTAGGCGAAGATTTCTAAAGAAATTTGAAGAACAGATTGGCCTTATGTTTAGGAGGAAATGATTAGAAGTTCATGGTGATCTGGATCTGGGAGTTTTGCCATAAGAAAAGTTGGCTTTTAAACTTCAGCCGTCAAACTTAACTAAGATATAGACTTGATTCCAAAAGGTTGTGTTTGCAGCATTGCTGAAGGACTTATTCCTCCCACACTGAAAATGTTACTTCAGTTAATATATGTAAGTACTTAAAGTGCTTAAAGTATTAATACTAGTGACATTGACAAGAAAATGCAGTGGAGTTAAAAGTAGAATATTTCCATCTGAAATGTGATGGAGTAGAAGCAGAAAGTGGTGTGAGATTAGAGCAAGTAAAATACAAGTACCTCAAATTTGTACTTAACTACTGTACTTCAGTAAATCCTGGTTTGGTTTCCACCACTGGTTTGCAGGTTTAAGTAGTGAAGCTTTTGTTCAACACCAGCAGAGGCTTGTGCTCCCAAAGTGCCTTTTCCTTGTATTTCAACACAATAAAGGCAATTTTTAAAAGTATTTGTATTGCCAGCTGACTTTAAGGGTAAGCAGGCAGCAGGGTCATTTTCTTACCACACGGTGGAGCTGTTGCATTGTTTTTTTTTTTGCTCAGTTGCCCATCTTATTGTTTTGATAATGAGCTGAAAGTTGCACTGTGGGATTAAACTACATGAATATAAAATGTCTGATAAAAACAATATGTCATTTATTTCCAAGAGCCAAGATGAAGACTCTCAGATGATGACAGAGGTGGACCTGTTTATCTCCACTAAAGCTGTCAAAGTGCTGAATGCTGACACGCAGGTCAGTAACTCATACATCTGTGTGTCGATTGATCCTCCTTCCTGTGTTTGATCATTCCGGTGAGTCTACTTTGAGACATAAATAATGATGATTGCCATTGTCTCTGCTCCACGTAGGACACAATGATGGACAGTGCCTTGCGTACCATCTCCTACATCGCCGACATTGGCAGTATTGTGGTTCTGATGGCACGGAGGCCCATGTCTCAGGCCTCATCAGAGGATTTCTCAGAATCTCCCGACTCTGCCAGCGAAGGGAAGAGTCAGTACAGGATGATCTGCTATGTCTTTGAGTCAGAGGATGTAAGTGTTTGCTGCTTAACTGCACATACATTTTGAGATTATACTTCTGCTCTGTTCTGTGGTCACTTTAACTGTTGTGATCTTTCTCACCTCCTTGTTGCTGTCAACTGAGATAGCCTTTCTGCTGAGTAGTTTTCCCCAAACGCTCCCCTTCCTACAGGCACAGCTCATTGCACAGTCCATCGGTCAGGCCTTTAGCGTGGCCTATAGAGAATTCCTGCGAGCCAATGGCATCAACCCGACCGACCTGAGCCAGAAACAATACAGTGACATCATCAACTCCCAGGAAATGTACCACGATGACCTCGTTCATTTCTCAAACTCAGACAACTGTAAAGAGGTGCGACATTTTTTATTCGGCTGCAGGTGAATTGTGATGCTGATTGATGGATTTCCCTCAGCACAGGTGGTTGCGCCAGAACCTCATGAATCTTCTAAACCCAGTTCAAAATGTGCTCGAAGAGGATTAAGAGGTGCTTTTTCCTGCGTTCCAGCTGTACGTGGAGAAGCAGAAAGGGGAGAGCCTCGGTGTGGTGATCGTGGAGTCCGGCTGGGGCTCCATTCTGCCCACCGTCATCCTGGCCAGTATGCTGAACAGCGGCCCTGCAGCTCGCTCTGGAAAACTCAGTGTTGGGGACCAGATCATGTCCATCAATGACACCAGCCTGGTGGGGCTGCCACTTGCCACCTGTCAGGGCATCATCAAGGTACGGGGTATATCACGCACCTCCAGCTACTGTTTTCACCTACAGAATTCAGGTTTTGTTCAGTGATCACTCAGATAAAGAAATATAGTCGCATTTAGGGTTAAGGTACACATATTCTGCCACTATATTGTCTCTTTATTAGTCATTATGAAACTCTAAATTTCTCATAAGATCTGTGATGGACTGGTGACCTGTAGGTTTTCACCCTGCTTTCTGCTCATTGGACACCGAGGTAGGCTGCAGCCTCCGATGACCCTAACAGGATTAAGTGGATGGACAAAAAAGACAAGCGAATAAATGTTTGATTTAATCATGAAACCACAACATCCTCAGCGAGTTGTTCCATCCACACACTCATGCAACATGACACTGAAACACCACACAGAGGCTAAAACACTAAAGGGTAAGCCCCATTGTTTCCAACTGAATGTATATACTGATGCACATTTTTAAAAATGGGTCAGAAATATATACTTCTGTTTTGGAAAAAAGGCTAAGCAATTTCCTGGTTGTTTGCAAATTGTTCTCAAACAACAGCATTTTTTCACATTTAGTATTTTTAGTCGTGGATTTAGCAGGACGGTGTATGTGGGAATGAACCAAAAGAAACTGCAGCTTTTTTATAGCTATATCAGGCTTTGGCTGCAGGTAATGCTTGTCCTTCTTAATGACCATAACATTAATGTGTTTTTCTGTTTTTTGGGGACATGGTCCAGGGTCTGAAGAATCAGGTGAAGGTAAAACTGAGTATTGTGAGCTGCCCCCCTGTCACCACTGTCCTCATCAAGAGACCTGATCTCAAGTTCCAGCTTGGTTTCAGTGTGCAGAATGGCATTGTGAGTAAGCCCTTGTTCGTATGAAGCATGACACACCTGAAGAGCGCTGCTGTGTCTAAAGAGAGTGAGGGTTGTGTTGTACACTGTGCATTTACATACAGTCTAAAGTGTCTTCCTCACACCCTCAGATCTGCAGTCTGATGAGAGGTGGCATAGCTGAGCGAGGCGGTGTTCGTGTTGGACACAGAATCATCGAAATAAACGGTCAGAGTGTTGTTGCCATGGCACATGAGAAGATTGTCCAAACCCTGTCTGTCTCAGTGGGTGAGGTAAGAGCTCCTCATGCCACAAGATGGCAATTGTCACTGATTACTGCACCACACAAATCACCGCACTGTACAGGCCTTTCAGAGATATATGTATGGTTTACAGCAGTTTGAGATTCCAGGACCACAAACATTGATTCTGCAGTTTCAAATAGTCGTTTGACTTTTGGGAAATAATGCTTATTAATTTTCTTTCTGAGAGTTAGATGAGAAGATTGATACCACTGTCATGTCTATACCATAAAGATGAAACTACCACCAGCTGATGGTTAGCTTAGCATAAAGACTGGAAACAGGGGGAAACAGTTAGCCTGGCCCCGTATGAAGCTAATGAAATCTGCCTACTAGCTCCTCTAAAGCTCATTGATTAACACATTACATCTTTATTAATTAATCTGCACAGCAGCTTTGGTGAAAACTCCAGAAAGTTACTATACTGGGCCAGGAAATATTCTGACGAGATGCCACATGTTAATCTGTGAACTGTGGAGGTGCTGGTCAGCTGATTTTGTTACCTTGAACCAAGCAGAAACTCTGGGGCTGAAGTACCAAAACAGCAGTTCCTCAAATGGCCACTTGAGGCTGGCTCTAAAAGCAAGTCAATCCCCATAGACCTCCATATTAAAATACCCAACTTTACAGCAGAAATGGAGACTGCATCCATTTTTATACAGTCTATGCTTTGGACAGAGCCAAGCTGTATCTCCCACAATGTTAGTCTGTTCCTTTAATTTGTCAATTCAAGCCTAAGTTATAAGTTCTTATAGTCGACAGTTTACTCTAAACAGCATAACAAATTTCTTAATTTATGACCAAGGAAGTTTTGGTTATCAACCATCCTTGGGGTGCTCCACTACTAACCCTCGATTTTATCATTTGTTATCATGCTGTGATTTTGTATTTGTCTGTTTTCCCACTTTCAGCCATTATCTATCTCCATTAAAGCCATAAAAGCTTATTATTTGCCAGTAATGGATCCAAGGTCTCTTCTGTCTCTCTGGTGGCGCAGAGGGGAGTAAATTAGGCCTGGACTCAAGTGATGTGATTACGAGTGTGCCGCTGTAAATGGGCTCTCAAGTTGACGGTGTAATCGTCCCCGCTGCTCTCATCTCTGCCTCTCTCCCTCTCAGATCAACATGAAGACGATGCCTGCTGTGATGTTCAGACTGCTGACGGGACAGGAGACGCCTATCTACATATAGAGACCCTGCATGGATCAGGCCGCTGTCGCTCTGCATGTCTGGCTGTGTGGAGGTGATGGACAGATAATGGACAGGTGGCTCCGTGGGACGAGGAGAATTTATTTTTCTATCATTTTATTTTTTCGGCCTCTTGTTGCAATGCTGTAAAGAACATCCAGTTCTCATTTTCAGGTTTATCTTGAATTACATTGTCATAATGGCCTTACAATGTGAATACTCTGTCTGTAGTACTGTATGTGAGTTTCTGGTGTTGAAGAGAAGTAGCTTTAAGGTCATGATTATTTTCTTATGAAGAGATAAATTAGTACATTTATTTTTTATTTAGTCATTTTTATAATGTGTATGGAGTTTAAAAATGTACTTCTACTGTAAATACTTTGGATTACTCAAGGACTTGGTTGGAAAGGCCATATTACTCCTACAGTATATGCATGTTATTATGAAGAATTACTGACCAGGGATGAATTCTCAATCTGACATGATAACCTATTACAGTAAGTATTAAAAGAAGATAATAATATGCTGTACAAAGGCACTCAACTATGTGTATTATGGTGATGCTGAAGGCCAAAGACACATCTACTTTTCAAAGACATACAGTATGGGTGACCATTACCTTTACCAGAGGGTACAGTACAAGAAGAATGTATCAAAATATACATTACCGGATGAATGTAATGTTATAACGCATTAAGAATACAATCTCACGGCTGAATGCTTCTTGTTGTTTGTTTTGGTTTTATTTTATTAAGGTGTTACTGCAAAAAAGTACATTACTTGCAAAAGAGACATCAAGTTCATTTGCCTGGATTAGAGATAAATCACTTGTACTGATCCAAGGAGTTTGGTGTTCATTCTTCCTCTCGTGTTTTCACATTTATTTGGATCTCAGAAGCTGTGAAAGAAGGAAGCTTCAACCACGGACACTGCCCACAAAGTGTGCACAAATTAAACCACGTGTTGTTGTTGTCAAAGTAATCAATATCAAACTAGCAATTATTTTGTCTCGTTTTTCATTTCTAATGAAAACGACGAGCTGAACAATGACTGACTGATCAGTGTTGACTGTATACACATTGTATGGATCCCATACAACTTACAACTACTGCAGCATGACAATAAATGTAACAAATACAACTATTTACAGATAAATGATGTATAACACATAACACTTAGAGGCTCACATACGACCCTGATTCCAAAAACATTTGAGAAGCGTAAAAACAGATACTATCACCTGTTACCAATGAACCTGTTTACTTGTGGAATGTTCCAAACAGGTGTTTTTGGAGCATTCCACTACTTTCCCAGTCTTAAGTTGCACCTAACCCTACTTCTTTGAAATTCAGAATAAGCATATATTTACAAAAGTCAATGAAGTCGATGAGGTCAAACATTAAATATATTTTCTTTGTGCTGTTTTCCATTGAGCCGATGTCAAAAAGGATTTTTCTCTTTTTTTTTTGGGAATCAGGGTTGCAGATAACTAAAACAGGTGTGAATATCGACACTCCATCTGTAACACATTCAGCAAAAATATCTTCAAGTATTGGCTGGAGAGCTCCCAGAGGGGAACCCGGATGGCTTCATATATGTTCCTAAAACACAGAAACAAAATGATCACAGTGTCAATGTTAGGCGAATATAAAAGTGCCGCACTGAGGATTCAGGCAATCTATGCTGTTGTGGCCATAATAGCAGCGATTTATTTTATTCCGATCTTTCATTATTAATACTGCATGGGCCACATGTCCCAAAGTAGAACTGAATATGTGTTGTGTGACAATAAATGTATATCAAAGTCACGTTTTCCAATAAATTCATGAAAAGACAATGAATGAATCACTGTTGCTGCTTGGAAATGCATGACTAATCCGTTTTCAAGCAGCAATAGGTTATGTTGATGTTTGACAGGAAGTGTCAGCCTCTCAGTGTTGCCAACTTACCGCCATGTCTTTTGACGTCAGTGTTGAAACTGTCACTCCATCAAGAAAAACTGTATTCAGGTAGCCCTCCCCGTAAGAAACGTCCTCATCCTCATAACTGTCGACACCAACGCTGAAAGCCTCTTTTATCTTCTCTGGCACCATAAAGTAAAGCATCACCACCAGAATCCCAATGATGGTGCACAGCACACCTGGAAATCATTTGAGTGGAAATCACGACCCATGAGCAGGCCTCGAATGTCAGTTTAAAGGACAAAACATACGAAATGAATGTGCAGCTTGTCATCTTTACCAGTGGCCAGAGCCAGCCAGAATGAATGGCTGTACTGGGTTTCAAAGGAGTCCGTTCCTATGGAGAAAACACACTGTGGCACGTTCATGATGGTGGAGAAGGAGGCCATGGAGAAGAAGATGAAGGCGGCGGTGGCCAACATCATGTAGCCGGCGTACAGGATGACCGGCATGCAGAAGAGGATATTGGCGAGCATCCAGCAGCAAAACGCCGTCCTGCGAAAGTGTGCAGCCATTTCAGTTTCAGCTACTTTTAACAACCGCCTGCTGAAACTGAAAGTATACTAATACAACTTCTGTACGCAGCTATCTAGTGTGTTACCAGAGGGTTGCAGAGGCGTATCGTCCAGAGTATCTGTACTGAAAGATGAGTCCACACGGGCTGCTCCGGGTGAATTTCTCAGCGATGTACAGGATGGGGGTGGGCAAACCTTTCTCCAGAGCATCCTCGTACTCTTCTTCAATAGTGCCGTGCCAGCTAAACATCTCATTGTAGTTAATGGTCTCATTGAACTGCACGACAGGATTCCCTAAGAGAGGAAAGAGGGGCAGATAGATGCACCTGAAATTCATATACCAGATAGATAAAAAAAGATTTATCTGATGTTATCACACAAGTTGGAGTTTTTACTACAGAGCTTGCAGTGATGTTTTATCAGACTACTGAGCCAGCATCTTAACTAAAGATCTAAGTTGTTTAAAGTCTAAGGCTGCCAGTATATGAGTGTATTGTACATTAATTCTGCACAAAACAACAGCAACAGTGACTCACCCTTTAGTGTAATGTTGATTCCGTACAGTCCGACATGCAAGCCGATCTCAGCGTTAACCACTACGTTGCTGAAAGACTTGTAGGTGGCATTAGTGGTCATTCTGGCCTCAGCCCAGTCGCTAGTAAAGTTGAGCGCTGCAGGGAAAGCACACAAAGGCGAATGGCGGTGGCAGGAAAAGGAAAATCTGCCATTTCTTCATCAACAACAACGGCAAAAACACACAACTCACCCACTATCACCGCACCTATGAACAAGCTGATAATTATACGAAACATCCAGAACAGCCTCTGACAGGAGGGGAAAAGAGCAGAATCAAAATTATAGCAGATAATTCTGAGGTTTTGTGATACCACTGCAGTGAGTAATAGCTTATCGGATGGGCTGCACTCACCGTCTTCCCTCGTATCCCCGGCAGGATGAGAAGAAGACTGACTGCTAGCACAAGGAAGACCAGAATAATGGTGAGCAAGCTGCCACTGAAGATGAAGGAGGTCCTTTGTAGAGGGTAGAATGGGTAAATGTCATCGTAGAAAGTCATCTTAGCACCTGATCTTACGGACGCAGCTGAGGCTAGACAGTGTAACAGAGAAGACAGTGTTAGTGGTTGGGTTCTCAGTTTCCTCCAGATGCAGAGATAACAGCTCTTGTTCCTTACGGCAGATAAAGGATTGGACATTATTACAGCCATGTCTGCCTCATGTAATGCCATCTAACGCTCCCTGGTGCTGTGGGGTCTTTACTGCAAATAAATAAATGCATCTGTATAACACACAAAGGCATGTCATTCTGTTGGCTGCATCCATGTGACCACGTCAGTCGGCGTAATGTAAATAGGTGCTCTTGATTTGGTTCCATCCTGGTTTAAATGAATCATTTGAGTCCAGATTAAATGAAAAGTTTGAAACACAAACAATCAATCACACAGGGAAAAGTTCAAATCCAAAAGATCTCTCTTACCTGAACGACGCTGAGTGAGGACGAAGAGAGTGAAGTGTGAATGTCGAGGGAACATACACTTCTTTTATAGCAGCGGTCCCCTTTGTGTCACTGAGGAGGAGGATGTATTGACCAGAGAGCTGTGGAAAAGAGGAGTGATCCAAAGATGGTAACCATTCCCATTTGGGCAACACAGGTCACATGTAGTCTGTGATAAGCTGTGCAACCTATGTTGGCTTTAGTATTGCCCCATCCCTCACCTGAACTTGTGCTCCTGCACCACTTCTGCACTACATTTCAGCCTCTGCAGTGGGTAAGACTCAACTATTTCATCTTCTCTCATTACATATTGAGTGATAGAAGAAAAAGGTTTGTCTTTGGGTGTCTGAAGTTTATGTACAGAGCAAAAAGGAACAGTGCCATAGTTATGTAAAGTTTAAAAAAAAGCTGTAGAATTAGACTTCCTGGGGAATATAGTAGTAAAAGTCAGTTACCTTCAGTTTGTCTTTGCAGAGGTCCTTCTCTCCTCTTGACTGCGGACTGAGCTGAGGAGCATCTCTCGCTTCAATGGATTTGCGTAAACGGGTTTGGAGTATCTGTGCAGCGGTTGCTTTGGTGCTCTGTGTCAGTGAACGTGAGTGGACAGCAGCTGCACTTTTCAGAGTCGCCTAACTCGCGTAGACATTTACAGTGACAGACGCTGTTTAAACTGTCTTCAACAGATTCACGCTGTGAGATCCCCTGGGAGGTCCCTCGCTTTGACGGCTGGTACAACAGTTTGGGATACCCCAAACGCGGAGCTGTCGGTAAGTTGCCGTAGCGTGCATCAGCAGCTTAGCCTGCCAGCACACCTGGTCACCGGACTGTGTTTGTGCTCGCGCAGGTTCTCACCTTGTGCGCCTCGTGCCCGCGCAGTACCGAGACGGTGTCTACCAGCCTGTCCAGGAGCCGCTGCTGCCAAACGCGCGCAAGCTGAGTAGCCTGCTCGCCGGGGGCCCCTCCGGTCTGCCCTCAACCCGGAACCAGACCGTGCTCTCTCTGTTCTTTGGTAAATATTAACTGCATGTTGTTGCATTGGTGTGCTTGTCAAAACGTCTTAAATGAGGTCGCAAATTGAATGTTTGTCGGAAGGACACACCAATATGGCGCACTGATATTTTACCACCCGTATTTTACGGAAATGCGGACGCAACACAGGAATGGGATTTTAGGATTGATCCATGTTTCTTATGTAAATGTTGAATTAAGTGATCATCTATTAGAAAAAAGTTGCATATGACAAATTCAGTTCAATATTAATATAATGAAGATCTTGAGTCAGATGCTGCTTTTAAAGTTGATAATAGGTGATTGTAAACCATTAATACGTCGAGATATTCATTCAAACTTTTGTTCATGATTTAACATTTCGCTTTCAGCAGAAATGGAAAAATCAAACAAACAGACAAACAAACAAACAAATAATAATAATAATAATAATAATAAAAGCCATTCAGGATCCAGGTGAATGTCTTTTGCAGTAATGACTTTTCATTATTTTTTATTCTCAGGTTATCATGTTGCTTTTGAACTTTTTGACTCAAGAACTCCCGGGTGTCCACCTGAGTTCATGAACATCCCCGTCCCAAAAGGTGACCCTGTCTTTGACCCTGCTGCCACTGGAAAAGTCCTACTGCCCTTCCAGAGAGGACCATGGGACAAAGAGTCCGGCCAGAGTCCCAGCAACCCTCGCACACAGGTGCTGATCACTGACTCTTATCAATATGACATAACATGGTTAATGTTACTGCCAAACTGCAGCCCCCAGAAACAATCAGCAACGTGAACAGTAAGTTAAGCACAGTTCAGGCAGTTCTGGAGTTGCACTTCACTGAAATTTCCCCTCGCGGGACAAATAAAGGAATATTGATCTTCACATGACGTTCATGTATATTTACCTTTCCTGAAGTGTAATAATTTGAAGTAAGCAAATACCACACATGTAGGTCAACTTGGTGACAGCGTGGATAGATGGCAGCTCCATCTACGGCCCCTCCGCGTCCTGGTCTGACTCCCTGAGAAGCTTCTCTGGAGGTCTCCTGGCTTCGGGCTCTGAGTCGGACATGCCGAATCTTTCAACAGGGCACAGCCTCATGTGGAGCGCCGCAGACCCTTCTACAGGAGAGCATGGACCTCAGGGCCTTTATGGTGAGACGTTTTATACTTCCTGCTTCAGATCAGACCTGCACCACACCCTATTCACAAATATTTCATTTTATTGTCCGCTCGGTACCAAGCAGTTTGGTTTATATCATCAGGAGCACGTTAGAAATATGCTGATGGAGCTGTTGCAGATAGGTACCCTTAACTGGCTCCTACTGTACGCCACTGATTAAAGGGAAAGTTCACTCAAAAACACAGTCAAACACAATTTCCTCCTTAACTTTATTGAGGAAATGTTGGCTGAAGCTCAACCTAAAACTGTGGAGCTCAGTTACATTTGTTTTATTGACTAAAACCCCAAAACTCAACAATAACATATCTTTCCAGGTAGAATGCCACATTGTGAACATTTCTTCCCCTTAAATCAGCAATTGTCAATGAAAGGCCACTATACAGCATGTGAAAAATGAGATTCCTATGCAGCTTTTCAGCGTTTTGAACATCCTAAAGTAGTCCAACTACAAATCTCAGCAAATCACATTAAAACTATCCGGATGCTTGGACTTCACTCAAGATAAGACTGAATATGTTTTAGTGAGTGTCTGGCTGACCTATACCTTAAGAAATGTAGTATCTGTTGTTTATTCGGCATGTGGCAATAATATCCGTGCAATCCATACTGCGGATGGCTGAGAACAAAGAGCACAAATATCTTGCACGTATTGTTTCTCCCTGTGTTGATCAGGGTTGCAGCCTGAGAGTCTGAGTCAAGAGAGGCCCCACCTGACGTGTGTTATGACTCTTTAATTATTGTGTAAATGGATTGTCACCCTCACCACAGTAAATCCCTCTCTCTATAGCTGAGAGGATGCCACGCAGGTGTCATGCAACCAGTGTTTTGTTGCTTGTTTTGTTAAAGGTGTGTCGTTATTATCTGGGGTGGAGGCGGAGGATCTTCTCCTGTTGTCACAGCGCTGCTGTCATGCTCTTAAAAACAAACAGCCAAGTTATCATCCCATTAGTGGTCAGAGATACTCATCAATCAATCTAATGAAGCGTGACATTGTAGAGATAAGGCACAGAAAATTGGGGAATTTAAGGACAGTTTTTAATATAAAAAAAATGTGCAGCCTCTTCTCTATGAATTAATTAATAGTGTTGCAGCTACAATGATGGTAATTCTCAGGATGGAATAGCAGAATTCCCTATAACTTGTGTCCTATAACTTATATTTTCTGTATCCAGTGTTGGGAAATGCCTGGGCCAATGAGAACATGTTCACGGCAGCAGAGGGGATTATCTGGTTTCGCTACCACAATTATGTCGCCTCCAAACTGCATGAGGAACACCCAGAGTGGTCAGACGAAGAGCTGTTTCAAAACGCCAGGAAGACCGTTGTGGCCACATTCCAGGTAGAAGGAAGAGTCTCCATGTAATCCTCTCACTGCGCAGGTGCTGATTTAATTTGCACTCTGGAAAGAACGAGGTTGCATCAGCAACAGGTGGTCGAGATTTTATGGATGAAATTGATGGTTTTAGTTTAAGGGCGAATGCATCATCTCTCACTGGTTTGATTAGTTGAGTCTGTCCTCTGCAGCAAAACCGTTAACAACCCCAATACCAAAAAAAGTGAAGATGTTTTACCTCCAAAGGCTCACTCATTCACAGGCAAGGATGGAGCGAGGTTCACCACTTTGTGAACTCATGATTATATGAAGGATAATACTACATGGGCTTGGGAAGTCTTCATTAAAACAAAGTTTGTTTGCAAATGATTACATTCTGCTTTTATTTACATCCCATCTTTTTTGGAATCAGGGTTGTATAATCAAATTATATTTTCGATCATATCCAATCCAAAATCACAAGCTGCAATCATAAAATTAGTTTATATATATATGAGAGAGAGAGAGAGAGAGAGAGAGAGAGAGAAACTCCTCCAAAAAGAGGAAGGAAAGAGAAAACTCAGCTTGCAGGATAAAGTATCATCAAACCCTGTGCAATCATGTTCAGGTTTAGTGTGGATTCAAAAACGCCGATGTAACTTTTATCCCTCCTGTTTGTCCACACAGAATATTGCTCTTTACGAATGGCTGCCTGGATATCTGGGAGACAAAAAGCTTCCTCCTTATCCAGGTAAGAATCATCCAGAGTACGTGTGCGCACAAGTGGAGGGGAACAGGTAATGCACCGGTGCCCACAAGCCGTGGTGAGGTGAGCTATCGCTGGTGGTGTTTGACAAATATGTGCTCCGTCAGCAAAGCGTCACCCTGAGCCTCCTTGTGCTGCTGAATAAGCACCCGCAGCTGAAGAAAGTTAAAGGGACTATGGTCAGATGACCCCATCACCTTAATCACTCTTCATTTTCAGACCTATACTGCTTTTGTTGCCTCACTTTGACCATTTGGGTGATGATATATGGTGGCGGCATTCGTGAGGATTGTTTGTAATTCATATTGTAGTTTATTTTATTCCCAGTGTGTTCTGTTCTGATTTATCTGTACACAGGTTACCAGAAGTTTGTGGATCCGGGGATCTCTCCTGAGTTTGAGGCTGCTGCCATAAGATTTGGCATCACTATGGCTCCACCTGGTGTTTACATGAGGTATTATTCTTTTTTTCCCATGTTGGGAAAAACAGAAGCATACTAACTCAGTGGGCTTTAGTGTTAGGCCCGTAAACAGCATCCATCTAGACTAGATCATACTAACTGTTAGACATAAAACCCTCTTCATCTCCTTTATCCTACAGAAACAGAACCTGCCATTTTCGGGAGGTTGTCAACATCGATGGCAGCTTATCACCAGCAATGCGTCTTTGTAACAGCTTTTGGAAACGTGAGGTACATCATGATCCTGCTTCTGCGTTTTCATAAGAGTGCAAGGAAGAATTTTATAATTTCATTTAAATACTGTTTGCGTTTATTGCCACAAACCGTCTCTCCACCGCACTCACAGCCCACTTTCATTTCACTGTCCTTACTTGTAAGCACTCGTATAATTATTATTTATTCATAAACGAGAGCAGGCAGTGAAGACGCATTTAGCACAATTGTTTATTTGTGGAGACAGTGGAAAAGCACAGAAGGAGAGCAGCAGAGTGGCTGCGGCAGGATTTGACCCAGGATCTTTGTGGCTTCAGAGGCAGGAAAGTGAAACACTGTGTGTCTCAGAGCACAAATGGGACAAACCTGTAGAAATACTTAAGCATTGTTTTATTTATGAATCACTTCACGTGTTTCTGTAGAGAAAGGTAAAGCTATTGCATGGCTAAAATCTGTGATGTGCATGTTTTTACACTGTAAATCTTAACCTGAATGCATTTCTGATAATATC
This sequence comes from Chaetodon auriga, assembly GCF_051107435.1. Classification (NCBI taxonomy): domain Eukaryota; kingdom Metazoa; phylum Chordata; class Actinopteri; order Chaetodontiformes; family Chaetodontidae; genus Chaetodon; species Chaetodon auriga. The sequence continues at coordinate 10,239,395 of NC_135079.1, read as the reverse complement.
TGTTAAATATGGATCTTTTACAAGAAATCAGGGAGCAAATACTTGTTCTTTCTCTATAAATTATCTCTCTGGAGAATTAGTTTAGAGACAGGAGATATATTATGTCCTGATCTGTGTTTTACACATGCTTTTGTAATTTTGTTTCCAGACTGTCAACGTAAAGACGAGCCAGGACGTAGACGACCTCCTCATGGGCATGGCTTCACAGATTGCAGAGAGAGAAGACAATATTGTTGTGGAGGACCTGAGAGGTGTTTAATCCTCTTTCTTCACTGCATGTATCAGAAATCAGAAACAAGTTTATTGCCACGTGGGTGTTGACATGCAAGGACATTGTCTTGGTGTTGTGGTGCACATCAGTAAAGAATATGCAAATTAAGAGAAAGTACCACAAAAGTCAATAAACATAAAAAACTAGAATAAAAGCACTTAACATATCACTGGTATGTAGTCAAGTTCCAAACTAATATTCAGTGCTCTGATCTGATTTGCACCCTGACAGACTTCATGTACGGACCGCTAAGGTTCACCCGGACAGATCTGGTGGCCAAGACCATCCAGAGAGGAAGAGACTTTGGCCTGCGTAGTTACACTGAGGTCAGAAATGCTCTGGATCTGCCTGCGGTCAACACGTTTGAAGACATAAATCCTGAGCTCAACAGCACCAACCCGCAGGTAAAACCTAGAGTCTCTGAAGAACAGGGTTTGCTTTGAAAGTGTGGAGAATGCTTGATATTAACTGCTATGTTTTCAAGGAAAGGAATATGCCCGAGTTCAAATACATCTACAATCTGGAAATCCTCACGTCAACCAAAAATATCTTTGAACTTGAAATGAAATGATCCCGTTGTCATGTTTGTTTGCTGTCTCCTGCCACGTTCAGTCGTCATTCATGGTTAGATAAATCCTCTGCTGATCTCTTACTGGTTTAGGTACCTTGAAAGTGCTTAAAAAGTGCTTGAATGTTATCCTCAAAAAGCTGCACAAACCCTGGCAGAAAAAGAGTCTGCATAAACAAACTGCATAATAAAACAGCAATCCTGTGAATTAAAGTGTGTCTTGTGTTCTGCAGTTGTTCCAAGATGTTGCAGAACTGTATAACGGAGACATCTCAAAACTGGAGCTCTTCCCTGGAGGACTGTTGGAGTCTCTCGATGGTCCAGGTCCAGTTTTCTCCACCATTGTCCTGGACCAGTTTGAACGCATAAGAAACGGAGACCGCTTCTGGTTCGAGAACAAACAGAATGGGTAAGCTCCTCTCTGAAGGACTTTCAGAATAGAAACAGACGCCATATTTTCTAATTCTACTGTGCGACTGATCTCATATCAGTGTTATATGTCATCTTACTACAGTTGTGTTTTCCAGTTTGTTCACAGACGACGAGATCCAGATGATCCGCAATGTGACCTTCCATGATGTCCTTGTTGCAGTCACAAGTGCAGAAGCCCCAGATATCCAAAATAACGTGTTCGTCTGGAGGGATGGTAAAATGTGCCTCGTATATTTGTTTCATAAACAAACAAGGATTTATTTAGAGTCGCTAATGTTTAGAGAATGGATTAAAAAAAAAGGGTCTCTCTGATACCTTAGGTGACCCTTGTGCTCAACCCACGCAGCTGAATGCGTCAATGCTCCATCCCTGCACTAATGCTACCAAACTTGATTACTTTGATGGGAGCAAAGCTGGCTTTGGGGTATTCATCGTTGTTCTGTTCCTCTTTCCTGTTGGTCAGTATCATACTCACAAATCCCTCTCTGTTAGCAGCAGTGATACCGAGATTGCTCACCAGCAGTTATGTCGTAAACCTGATAATCAGCTTTGTTTGCTTTCACAGTCAGCTTTCTAGTGGCCTACATGGTGGCGTATCTTCGCAAGTACAGGTACAAGAAGTTCCAGAGAAGAAGAAAAGCTGGCGAAAGGACAGAGGAACCAACTGTGGGAATTGCTGGTATGAAATCTGGGGGATTAAAAAATCCCTTTAATACAAATGTTAGTAAAAATATTAATATCTCATATAATAATATCAGGTTTTAAAACTGACTCAGTATAAATGGTTGCTATGATGCTGTGATTTACTGCTGAACTCGCCTTCAGCAACCACAGCTCAGACACCAGAATGAAATGTTGGTATTGCCTGTCTATGCAAACCACAGATCCACTAAATACGCATGCATATGAGAGATGACTGCCAAGCAGCAGACCACTGCTCAGGCTGTGTTTCTTGTGATAAAATCATGTATTTTTAATGAGACATCAGGACATTTTCCAGCTGTGTTTGTGGTGACAAAGGGTTAACTCTAATCCTAGGGTTAGGGTTAGGTTTGGGTGAAAGCTAGGGTTAGGGTTAGGGTTAGGGTTAGCTTTCACCCAACCTTAACCCTGGGTATTTAATGCCAAAACATGATCTTTTCCTAACCTGAACTAAGTGGGTTAGGGTTAGGGTTAGGGTTTTTGTGCCTAAACCTAACCAGGCCTTAACCACAGTGTTTTCACAACATTAAATGTAAATGTAAAGATCCGTAAAGTCTGAATGTGAAGAAACCAACAGTTTCAACATATCCACGGTTTGGAGGAACATTGTGAACAAGCTGAATTCAACTGATAATCAGTGATGGCGGCAGTGAAACCAACATCCCTTTGCTATTTTCTCTACTGCTAGCTTCTGTTATTTTACACCTGACTTCATTGTCATCCAGCATCCTGTCTCCCACCTCCTCTCAATTTGATTTTGCTCTCCAGCTTATGAGTGGCAGGGCCATAAAAAACCTCTGCATCCTGTCAGCGTGGAGGTCGACGAGAAGGGGAGGCTGCAGGTCTTCGACAGGTCTGGGTCTGCTCACCGATTCCTCAATCTGGCCAACCAGGACTACCTAGATGTCATTCTGTCCAGCAACCGTCAGCATAAAGCTCTGCTGCTCAAAGTGTCAAAAGAGTACGACCTGGTGAGTAGCTGGAGAGGATGGTTTGCACCTTCAGACTGTGCTGCATCTTGTGTAAGCATGTATACAACTAAATGTTCACATTTAAGATTGCACTTAAAGCACATGCAGCTTTCTCACTTATGCAGCAAAGTTGCTTCTATGCTCATATTTCACCGCATCCAGTCGTTGCTGCAGGCATGATTCTGCAGATTTACCTGATCTACGACATGTTTATCTCCCTCCAATCCTGTTAATCTCCTCGTGCTCCCTGTTCGCACGTCCAGGTGCTGTTTTTTGATGACGAGAGCAAACGTGCAGCATTTGTCAAGCATCTGCGCCAGGGGGTGACAGACATCACGCAAGAGATTAGAGTGAAGGAGATGAGAGAGGAGGAACTGCTGAAGGAGGCTTTAACCAGAGAGCAGAGGGCTCAGATTGTGGAAACTTTCATTCGACACGCGTTCTCTAAGGTACTGTCAGCCTCTGGATGTTTACCTCATCCTCTGCTCACTTACAGCAGCATCAGCTTTAAGCTCGTCCACAAACTGTCGTCAGACCTTTTTGAGGTCAAATTAGGTCCGACCTCCAGCCAAAAGAACTAATTGTTGGTCTTGATGGTGAGCTCATCGCTGATGGTCTTACAGCAACCTCAGTTAACGTCGGAGATATTACTAATGACACTATGGTGACGTATAATGACGCTGTCCCTCTGGTGCACAGGTCTTGGAAATAGAGAAGTGTGACGCCGGGGACATGAGTGGCGTTTCCCGCAAGAAAGCCAGAGAGGTTCTCCAGTGCGAGCTGACAGCATCAGAGTTTGCTGCTGCACTGGGCCTCAAGCCCGACTGCTTATTTGTGGATTCCATGTTCACACTAGCTGATAAAGATGGAAATGGTTACCTCTCCTTCCAAGAGTTTCTTGATGTGATTGTTATCTTTATGAAAGGTAAACTGCACAACAACAAAAGACTGTAGCTGTTTTGTGTATCTAGGCGTGCTGTCATCTAAGCATTGAATGACATGTAAATGTTAAAATGTAAGAGCAGCTGCAGAGTTAAAGAACAAAACTGTTGCTTATATATATACTTTTCTGTCTATTTTTAGTAAAACATCATACCAATTCAATGTTCCCAAATTTCATGAGAGTGGAAAAGCATCTCAGTCAGCATTTTGACCATCACATGAAACCTTCTGCTGAAACCTGATAATAATCAACTTCATTTTGCTGTGCTAGCTGCTCTCCAGGGACGATCCACTGCAACCGTCCAGCTGCAAATGAAAATAAATTTACATGCATAGCATTAGTTGATCATTTAATTCTCTTTGATTGAAGGTTTTACGCATAGCATGTCTATGGATATTTACTAAAAAATTTATTTAAAAAAAAAGCAAAAACCAGTACTGTCTGGCCCTACAGTACATTATTAATCCAATGTGTGTTTAATCAGGGTCTCCTGAGGAAAAATCCAAGTTGATGTTCTCCATGAACGACATCGGTGGAACTGGTTTCTTATCCAAAGAAGAATTTGCCAGGATGCTCAGGTTTGCGTTGTATTTTTATTTTTCATGACGGCATCTTTTTTTCCCGCCTGGTGGTTCGTCTTCAGTCCTGTTTTTGTGCCACAGGTCTTTCATTGAGATCTCCAACGGCGCTCTGTCAAAGAGCCAGGCAGAGGACGGCATCAAAGCCATGATGCAGACCGCGGGCTTTGACAACAAGGAGAAAATCACATGGGAGGACTTCCATTACCTCCTGCGGGACCATGACAAGGAGCTGCAGTTTGCTCAACTCAATGTCAAAGGTTGCATGGTTTTATCTACAAAGATCTGTTTTTAATCCTCATTCTCATTCTGATGAATCTACATCTGCTGTGTGCGTGCGTGCAGGGATGGAGAAACAGGGGAAGAAGCGGCTGAGTCGAGACCAGAGAGTGTCTTTCATCTGTCCAGCAAACAGGTGAGACAAGAGGACATGCAGGCTGTAATTCCTATGTAACAACTATCGCTTGACACCACAGATAAAAACAATGATCCACTGCAGCCTTTTCACTTATTCAGTTCAGTTGTTGTTTCCCATCATACAATCTCCTTCATTTTTTGTTTGCTGCAGCTTCAAGACAGATGGAGACGAGCTACGCAGACGGAAAAAGTTTGTGAAATTGTTCTCTTCCTGTAAATGACTTTCCGAAGGAAATAGAAAAGATAAGAAAACAAACAAAAACTGATACAGCTCTGTATCAGTTCTGATGTTTTCTTCTACAATAACTGAAAACCATCCTCCAGTTTTAAAAAAATGCAGTCAACTTCCTTTTACATGTGTTTTTTTTGCATATTTTGCACATACGATGGAGTGGAGGGTGAAAAACCCTACATCTAACAGACAGGACATGGAATACTCCCTAAATAAAGTCTAATGGATATGAATATCTTCAGGTTAAGTGTCAAAACTCCAGATGTTTACGTGAAGCCCAAGCGCGAGCGGTACATAAGGAGCCCAGTGCAGCAGAAGATCCAGCAATTCAAGCGTTTCATTGAGAACTATCGGCGTCATATCGTCTGCTTCATAGTCATTTACGGCATCGCAGCTGGTGTGGCCCTTGACAGATGCTACTGTGAGTGGAAATCCTTCTTCTGCTACCTCCGTCTAACACGTTAATGTTTGATAGTCATTATTTAACTTCAGCGTTGTACTTTTCCTGACAGTGTGAGCCTTTTCTGAAGTGAGCTTCTAGAACTGATTAAAAACGCTGTTTTCAGATTACACTGTGCAGGCTGAATCGACAGGCCTCCCTGAGACTTCGGTGGTGGGCATCACTGTCTCCCGCGGCGCAGCGGCCGCCATCTCCTTCCTCTTTCCCTACATGCTCCTCACTGTGTGTCGCAACCTGATCACACTGTGCCGAGAGACCTTCCTCAACCGATACATCCCCTTTGACGCTGCCATCGATTTCCATCGCTTCATGGCCATGACTGCCATCATCCTGTCAGGTTGGCAGACAGGAAAGACAGGATCACAGGAGCACTGAAATGAAAGTAGAGAGAAATCTGTGATGTCTTCGCTTGTTAACACTCTTGTTTCTGTTCTGACCGTAGTTGTTCATAGTTTGGGCCATGTGGTCAACATCTACATCTTCTCCGTGAGCGACCTCAGCATCCTGTCTTGTCTGTTCCCCAAAGTTTTTTGCAACAATGGGTAATGTTTGACATTTTAGCAGCGATTTGCACACTTTGCAGTGACTGATTTTGGCTGATTTTCAGTGTGTTTTCATTTTAGGTCTGAACTTCCTATGAAGTGGTCGTGGTGGTTCTTTGAAAGTGTTCCAGGTATCACAGGAAACCGATTTTAGACCTTCAGTTGTACACGGACTGCTTGTTGTATTATGCTAATTCTCTTTTTTTGCTGTGCTTTGTCTTTTTCCAGGAATGACTGGTGTCTTGCTTCTTCTTACTTTTGCGTTTATGTATGTTTTTGCTTCACACTATTTCCGGCACATCAGTTTTCGTGGATTTTGGATTACACACTACCTCTATGTTGTTGTGTATATCCTTGTAAGTACTTTTCTAACTTTAAAAATACCCTAAATGTATTCTGCAGTCAGGTGGCCTTCATGATGCCAGGCAGTTTTACAAATAGTTTAATGCTGGCTTTTGTTTTCATTGGACAGACAGTTGTTCATGGCAGTTACGCCCTGCTCCAAGAGCCACGTTTCTACATCTACCTAATCCCACCGGCACTGCTCTTCCTGCTGGACAAACTAATCAGCTTGAGCAGGAAGAAGTTGGAGATCCCGGTGGTCAGAGCTGAACTGCTGCCTTCAGGTGACAGTTTGAGTGTCCTGGTTGGTTTGGTGACACCTGGAGCATTTTTGTCATATAAATATTGCGATACTTTCATCTGTGGGCCATGGGTAACACACTTAACAGACATTTATTTAGATGAAAATCTTCAACATACAACTTTAACAACTCCTTGGAAATCGCCATGGGGTCTTTCAACTGCATCATTATTCTCTTTCTCTCCTTTTGCTTATTAAATTGCACTTTTGCATCATCGCTGAAATCACATAATGCTTGTGTGGATGGTGTATTTGAGTTCACACTTCCCTTGTCTGCTCTACCTGTAGGAGTGACACATCTGGAGTTCAAGCGACCACAGGGCTTCACGTACCGTTCAGGCCAGTGGGTTCGCATTGCCTGCCTCATGTTGGGCACAGATGAGTACCATCCATTCACACTGACGTCAGCCCCTCACGAAGAAACTTTGAGCCTGCACATTCGAGCCGTGGGGCCCTGGACTAGCCAGCTCAGAGAGCTCTACACTGAAGAAAACCTGCTCGAGCTTGGAGCCTATCCAAAGGCAGGCCAAAGCATTATTATTATGTGTGTAAATAGTTTTGACTGCTTCTCCATTGTTTGTCATTTCATGATATATATTTTATTTCATCCTCAGCTGTACTTGGATGGCCCATTTGGCGAGGGCCATCAGGAGTGGACTGAATTTGAGGTGTCTGTTCTGGTGGGAGGAGGAATTGGAGTCACCCCATTCGCCTCCATCCTAAAAGACCTGGTGTTCAAGTCCTCTCTCAAGTCCAAGATTCAGTGTAAAAAGGTGCTGCTTTAAATCAAACAGCCTACAGTATATTTTGTCTTAAATCCAGCCCTGAAACATTATTTATTTGTGCAAGGAGCTCACTCTATAAACAATGTCCGGCTAACATTCACTGATTATCTGAAGGTGTACTTCATCTGGGTGACACGAACTCAGCGTCAGTTTGAATGGGTGTCAGACATCATCAGGGAGGTGGAGGAGATTGACACTCAGGAGCTGGTCTCAGTCCACACCTACATCACCCAGGTGGCTGAAAAGTTCGACCTCCGTACTACCATGCTGGTGAGATCTGCAGTTCTCTTTCTAAGTAAAAAAAAAAAAAAAAAATAGAAAGTTGACTGATAAGCTAGAATACAGCTAGCCAGGTTTTGTTACCTTTGTAAACTCTCGGCACCAAAGAGAATAGCATATTTCCCTAAACTGTTTGTTTAAAATGAAATATGTGAAATTAATGATTGACCCCTCACTGCTGTCTTTGTAATGTGTGGACAGTATGTGTGTGAGCGCCACTTTCAGAAGGTGTGGAACCGCAGCCTCTTCACCGGTCTGCGCTCCGTCACCCACTTCGGCCGTCCTCCCTTGGTGTCCTTTTTAAGCTCACTGCAGGAGGTTCACCCCGAGGTCAGCCCTTCATCCATCTTCAGCTACCTCGTGTTTGTAGACATTGCCCAGTACACCAGCCTGGAGAAAATTAATTATTTTAACCTTTAAATTTGTATTGTTTTCTGTAGGTGGGTAAAATGGGTGTTTTCAGCTGTGGACCACCTGGACTGACCAAGAATGTGGAGAAAGCTTGCCAACAGATGAACAAGAGGGATCAGGCCCATTTTATACATCACTATGAGAACTTTTAACATGTCTTCAGCGCTGGACTACATGGTTATAGAGCAGAAAACAAGTTTCTGCAGCAGTTACTTAGAAAGGCTTTTCCACACACAATCACAGAGCAAACGTAGGAAGTTCTGATTTTTGCTTGCTGTTTAAATGTGTCTACTTCATCGTGTCTTTATTCTCTAATCATTGGGCTACAGTCATTTCTATCAGTCGAGGATAACACATTTTTATTTCATGTAATATCATAAAAATACAGATTTTATGTTTAATCATTTTTAATCATCATGCATCCTGTCATTTTTTATTTTCCGCCTTTTTAGCTGTGATTGTTTGCCAGAGTTTTTGAAATCATAATGTATGATTGATTTTGTGTTATTGATTTCTTGTGCTTGTCATTTCTTGTGCTGGAAGTATCTGGAGGAAATAAATTCACATTTTACAATAGATCTGTAACACTGTACTGTCAGAGGGACGTGTCCCCAAACCCAAACACAACAGCGCCACACTCAGCTCGTAGCATTAAACGTTGTGTCTTTGTTGCGGGACATTTGATTACATAAGGACCTGTGGGGTTTTGTGCAGTGGAAGTTCTCTAAATTCTGCTTTTGGCTCCTTCTGGTGCTTCTAGCTTTTGGACTAAAATTACACTTGAATTAACCTCAAACTCTTAGATTTGATTTGTTGGTTGAGTGGTAAGCCAGACAGCTCCTCCACCCAGGAGAAGAAATAAAAATGTTAACCTTCCTCAGGGAAGATGAATCAGTTATTAGCATTCATCTCGGCTATCATTGTGTGACAAACTGCGCTTGACATTTACAGCATGTGTTTGATATTTGTTCAACACAGTGACTGATATCTGCACAAATGTTATCATGCTGCACAATAGAAGGCTGCACACATTTGTTTGATTCTCAAACACATTAAGATATGAAGGGTGTATTCGGATATTTAATAAACTGCATCGACATGGTGGCGACCAGGTGAAACTCCCAGAGTAGAAACACAACAAGCTCACTCAACCACAGAAGTACTTCAAGTATTTATAGATTTTGTTTAAATTGCACTTTCAGCTTAAGGCCATGAGTTTGAGTGTGTGTGTGTGTGTGTGTGTGTGTGTATTATGAGGCAAACACCTTCACTCTTCAGATGAAACCCTTTCAACAAGACATCAAACCATTCGTGGCTGGAAAAGCACCATGAAGTCCCCCCACGTAGTCCTTTCAATGATCCATATTGAAGTGTATATGACTCCAACTACAGTCATATGGGTTGCGATCACAGGAAGCAGCCTTCAAGCTGACGTAAACAACTCATTTTTTTTCTTGAACTTTATTCACTCAGGATAGTTTAACTGGGAGCAATGCTCTCTTTTTCAGGAACGCCCTTCTCTCGTCACACAGTTGCACACATGGCTGCCCAGGTCAACCGCACACTAATCTGGTGGCCACTGGGCAGCTCCAGCTGAGCGGCTGGCTGTGACCAAGAACACCTCAGCAGCTGTGATGAAGGAGAGGCGCTGTTATTTCACTTTCCGTACCAAAGTTTATTTTCCCAGTTTGAAGACTGAACAGACGACCTTCTCATCACAAGCCCAATTAATTAGTTGATGTACTGTATAACCTCATTAATGCAATTTAGCACTTGAAAGGGAGCTGCACTGATTCAGAAAATGCACTTCTATGACGTTGTCAGACTCTCAACAGACTCTTTTTAGACAAGGATCAAAAATCACACAACAGCAATTAATTCAATTGAAGGTGATGCACAGGCTTCATTATTCAAAAACTGAATTACACAGACTCTCTCCTACCATTTCATCTCTATGTGATCAATGTAAATCAGCTGAAAGCTCTCTTATGCACCTTTTCTGGACTTGCCCAAAACTCTGTTACACTATTAAAACACTATTACGTGTGGAAAGATAATCTCTAAGAAAGTAATTTTATGGTTCTGGAAAGCAGATATCGTGCCTCAGTTTAAGCCTGTTTGACTGCTCTCACTGGTATGATATGGCATGATGGACAGTCTTAATAAATTTTCAGATATTTGGCAGCCACTTCTGGATCACTTTACTCAGCATGACATGGAGCCCGAGCAACAGTAAAATCCATAGTGTGCCTCTCTCACTGAGTGCCTGTGTTAAGGTGTGTTGTGCTAGTGATGCCCTGTTTCTTTTTTATCCTTTGTTTCACTTTGTTTTCTGATATGTGTGTCTATTTTCCCAATAAAAATATCATAAAAAATGGAAATGATGCAACAGAGCCAGCGATATTGTCTATTTATTCTTCGTCCCTGTCAAAACCTTCCACCTACATTACTCACAATTGCCTTTGAAATAACACTGATGGAAAAATGGCCTGAAAACGTTGTGTGTGCATCCACGGTCATGTGTTTCAAGTTTCTTCTGTTTGCTTATCCATATTTATCAGGTTTTCTTGGACCATAAAACTTGTTGCTTGATTATTTTCTGCTTGAAATCTTCCAATGTTTTCCATTGTTAGCATGTGAGCATCACAGGTCAGGCCAGTCAGGCTGCTGCTGAGGTCAGTAGAGTTGATTCCACTCTCTGTTGTCGTGCTGTGAATAAAGTATAAGTCTTGCCACTCTTTTCCTGCTAAAGCTGGCTTTTCTTGAAAACGTGGGATGAATGCTGACAGCACATAAGTGCTCAGTCAGTGATTGAGGTCAGTGATCAAAGGATGTTCAGATCTGCTGCAGGATTCTTGTGGTGCAGGAGGGAAGAGAGTTTATTGTGCAGCTTTCAGAGGTTGGGGGAAATGTTTTTTCTTTGATGGGATTTTTTAAAGTTTGTCACGTGTTATGATAATAACCTTCCTTGAAAAATTTGTGACATTAATACAGGAAGCCAGAAGTGTACTTTCACTTGTATTTTTAGTAAGTAAGTAGTAAAAGGAAGTAAATGTAAATATCTAAGAGCTGTAACATTAGTGAACACTGTGAGAACTCATACATACACATGTGGTAATAAATTCTTGTGTTATATTCAGTTTGTTCTGTTTTCTGTTCTCTGTCTCATTTGTCTGCAATTCTATCGCACTGACCCCATTTTCCATCATTACATTCTCATTTAAACCATTATAATCTAATCTAGTGTCACCTGGAGACAGATTGTTGTTCAGATTCGGTCGGGTTGGTGGCTCAGATGGTTCATTTGTTCAAACCTGGACGACATCCATTCTCAACAGTGCTTTCCTTTCTCTTTTCTGTGGAACTGCAAAGTAAAGACAACAAAGAAAAAGCAAAGGGCAGAAACATAATAGAAAAGCACACACTTATTCCGTGACATGGGTCTGACATTATCCTGTTATTTGCCTTGCCACATTCAGTTGTTTGCCAACACTTGTTCAGCTGCCATACAAATGTTCTGGCATGGTGCTCGCAGCAAGTCAAACAGAACCTGAGTCATGAAGTCTGTAAGTTGCTGGCATAACTGTATGACTCAGCATCCAAGAAATAAAATCAAATTGAATCTACTGTATACTGTATGTCCAGCATTGAGAAATCTGATAAGAGCCCAGCCGTGGAGCAGAAAGCAATCACGATTCTTACTGTCAGCTGCACAATAGCAGAGCAAATAGGTCATGATCATAATATTAGTACTTATTACTGATATTACTAATTATTGATTCTTGATAAGACTTTTGTTTATTTTATCTGTTGAGAAATATTTTTGTTAAAACTTTCATATGGAAATCTTTACAACATCTTAGACAACAAAGGAATTACATAATTTGTACATTTGACAAGGGCCGAGACCGAAATTTTCCAGGGTGAGGTAGTGTCAGCTGTGAGTTGTGACGACTCAGACGTGGATAAATTGTTTTAAAACAGAGCCACGCTGTAAATGTTTCATTTTTCAATGAACTTAACTGCAGCCACAGCTGAGGCTGAGACAAATAGGATCTGAAGTTTCAAGGCTCGCAGCCTGTCTGATGGACACATCAGCTGTAAAACCTCAGTTTTTATTACATGTAAATAAAAAATGCCTTTTAAATCATTTTTAAAAAGATAGTCAGATACTACACACTATGTTTGTACCATCTATTAATAGCACATCATGTTTAACAGTACCATGCTCCTGTTTCTTCTTCAGTCCATTTGAATGAATTAAAATGAGCTTGTTTAACAAGTTAATCTTTAATTAAACATATTTAAATATAACTTAAAGTATCTTAACCACATGAAATCTACATCAGTAAAATGCATCATACACAGTAATGCGGCAGTAATATTAATCCAAAAACATCAGATATATAAAACACTGACAGGGACCATTGTACTGCAAAATGAGTACTAATACTAGTACTAGTAAATGGAGTACATTCTGCTTATAATACTTATGCACTTTATCCTCAAGTAAGGTTTTGAACGCAGGGCTGTTACTTGTAAGTGAGTATTTTGAAAGTGTGATAATTGTAATTGTATTTAAGTAAATGATCTAAATACTTCTACCACCACAGTCTTTTAATAAACAGTGCAGTAGAGGAGTATTAATACTTGATAACAAGACTGGAACAGATTACAGTGTTGATACTGAAACAAAACATTTTTTAGTATTAAGCATTTATTGAAACATTAGGTTTAGCCTGAGAAGAATGATCTCCCTTAATACCTACGGCTACAAAGAGTTCATAGTTTTATTGGTTATGTTTATGTTTCAAACTCATGATTAATCACTGAGCTGTAAAATAAAATGCTCCTTTGGCTGCTCTCTGTTTTGCACTGATGTGGGACAGCTACTGTCACTCTGAACCTCACTCTCACACTCTCTCACTTCTTTGTCTTTTTGGTACGCTATTGGAGGAAATCTGCATCAGACCGAAGCTCCTGGTTTGAGGCAGCAGGAGAGGGATTGTTTTTGGTTTTCCTCTCTGGGCTCGCCAGTGGCTCATGTTTGCATCAGCTGTGGTGTTCGGGTGTGGAAGCTGTCCATCAGCGTGTAACCCAGACTAAGGAGCATTGCGCTCAAAATCTCCAGGTGCATTGTGAAATTAATTTTTTCCACTTGCTAAGTCATCCAGCCCAGTATCCCCAGAAATAGTGAACTATTCAGTAACAAATAATTTATTTTTGGCACCAACATTGAGTGCAAACTTTATATAATGAGATGGAATGTGAGGGTGTGGAGGTCAGAGTGGTGGAAGGGATTGTGGTGTAGTTTTAGTTGCCTGACCCCAACCATACCTGAACCAAACTGTCTTTAACCATACCTCAAATGGCATGCACAGATACTGCAAAAAAAAAAAAAAAAAAATAATTAAAGGGGCACTTTTAGTGCAGTAGTATTATCAGTATTGTCACTGAACTTCCATCGAGGACTGACTTGTGTGAGCTGCACCATCCACTCCACGGGATGCTGTGAACGCAGAGTCAATGATTTGGAAAATAAGAGATTCTGCTATCAAGTCCTGAAGATGTCTGGGACCTTCTCTCTCTCTATTTTCCACAACAGCCACGGCCTTGTCAACCTGACACATCCTGCTCACACAGCAGAGAGGAGGGGAGGCATCTTGTAGAAAATATGATGCAAAGCTGAAAATCCTCGAGATGTTGTATTCATCATGCTGTAGACAGTCCGGTAGTCGAACTGCTTCATGTCAGAAGGAACACGCCGGATCAATAAGGATTAACAGATTTCTAGCAGAACAGCTCTCAGGCTTATGCAACATCATCTCTGTGATCTTTGACACCCTGAACCAGACAGGCGCACACAGAAGCCGGATACCTTTCACCTCCTCTATCAAACAACTGTTATGTAATCCTGCAGTTTTATGGATCACACAGTCACACTTTCATAATGTGCTTTGCGATATTAAGGAACAATTGGGCATTGAGATAAGGAGCTTTGGTTAAAATCTCCACAAAAGACAAACACCAGCTTTTTTTTGATTTGTGTATTTGTGTGTGGTCAAAGAACTTACTGATAGAAAGGAGGTGACCACTAATGAGAGAACAATGAATTTTAGGCAACACCAAGAAAGTATTTCAGAGTTAAGTTCAACTTCTGTGGTTCAGTAGCTCCCTGGAAATTTACGCAATGTGGATCCTGTAAACCTCCACTGCACATTACAGATTATTTTGTATTTATATCACGAATAATATTGAATAATACAGAATAATAATAACTATTCTTTAATCAAATTTAACAAAATTAAAAAGGTTGGTCACTGTAATCATCCTCAGGTTCACGCTGGCTGCACCAATTTCAGAATTCAACAAGCAAAAACTTTCAATTTGAATTTGCTTTATTGACATGACTTGTTATGACATTTGTGATGGTGGCTAATAGAAAAAGAGAAAAGGCATGTTTATATGAGAAAAGAATTTATACTGTATGTATTTAAATTATTTGCCATCACTCTGTATTTACATTTAACAATGTGAAGCCCATATGAGCTGTTTAAATATGTCATCTCAATGCTTTTATACTTTGGACACATAAAGGGGGAACATATCTGTATTTAAATTTCCTGATAACATTATAAGTTCCTCTGATGTTCCCATGATTCAGATGGCGACCTCCTCTGAACTCCAGTTCGTGCTCGCTCGCTCGCTCTGTATTTAGTCCAGATTTTGCTTCCCTGCAGATGTTTTTATTTTAAGATCCTCTGTCAGTTGAATTTCTCTGTTAAGGGGTCAGTAGCTGCTCATTTTACTGTGTGATTTGTTTTCTTCCCTTCACTGCTCACAATACTGTTCTTTTATGTGTTTTTTAAACACGCACTTTGACTGGTTGTACTGGTCAGCTGATGCTTTTATTAAACATAATTACCTCATAATTTTCTGTATATTGAGTGGTGAAATGTAACAAGTACAGATACCCAGGTGCCATGCTTGAGGAAAAAATGGAGATATTTCTACTTTACTGTCAGAGTAAATTTTATTTCAGAAGGAAATATTGTAAGTACAGCTGAAATGATCAGTCAATTAATATGAAAATGTATGCTTTTCCATTTAATTATTTTAATATTTGTATTTTTTTTTTTTAATTTTATAATTTTGAGGTTTGGACAAAAAAAAAAAAAAAAAGAAAAATCATTGTATGTCACTTTGGGCTCTGGGTAATTGTGCCAGTATTTCTCATTTTTTCCAGAATTTTAATAAAACAATCATCAAATAATGAGCAGATTAATCAACAATGAAAATAATCATTGATCGCAGTGCTTTATACAATAGTTAAAATGTAGTGCTACCTCAGCTAACCGCAACAGTAAAATTCTGTTTTTATGTGAGTGCATGAGAAATATCTGATGTGTAATAATATCACGTCACGAGTTTTACTTTGAATACTTGAAGTACATTTTCCTGACCGTACTTTTACTTTCAACATTTCAAATGCAGGACTTTTACATGTAAGATAGTATTTTTACAGTGTGTCATTAGTATTTTTACTGGAGTGAAGGACATTAATACTTCCTCCCTGTGTGTATGTGACACTGACTGATCACATGGCACCCTCTTCTGGTAAAGAGCAGGCCATCCTCCACCCTCTCACACAGCAGCTGGAGAAAATGTGATTCAAGGTCATGCCAGTTTGTGCTGCATTCCTGTTTTTGAATAGATCTTCAGCACAACGCATTAAGCTCCCCTTTAACTGCCCTTGTTCCATTCTATTACATGTTAATGCGTCTCCTCAGTGTGAGCCTGACATCTCGATGTAATGGGTCAATGCCCATGACAAAATGTTTTACTCTTGCTCTAATCAGGTGTCACATTCACAGCAATAACCAGGAAGGTGAGTTTTTGGAGAGCTGATCAGTGGACTGCTGAGTGGCTCCAGAGGAGCAGCCGGAGGTGTAGTGCCTCACTCAGGAGCAGGTTGAAAGTATGCTTCAGTCTCATCACGCAGGTTTTCAGATATGCGTAGTGGATTGGAGCCGCACAAGCCTTCTTTTGCAACTCCCTGATGATTTTTAGGCAAGTCAGCATTGCCCAAAATAACTGCGGAGTCTGTGACATGCTTGTTCTAAATTACCTTCAAGGAAGTAACAGAAAAGAGAAACTAGTTAGACATATTTTAATTAAAGGGGGCATATGGTGGTTAAACGACAACTTAAGTGGCTAAAATGCTTGATCCTCCAGCAAGACAGGCAAAATGTCGCTAAATATGTTGAGGATGTCTGCACAGTGGTGAGCAGTTTGCAATGGTGTACTTAAGAGTCTGGTAATCTTCTTAGTGTCAGTAAGTACCCAGCTAGAAATCAGCCACTGTCCAGATTGTCTCTTCCTGCCCCAGATAAACGACTCAGACAACAACAAAGCGAGCCTCGAGGAAATATGTGGCATGGTTGCTTCCCTGGCATGAAATATGCACCTCCCCTCCTTCAGGAACTGCGTTGACAGAGCCGTGGAAGAGGTTTTGGTGGGTCTCCTCAACTTGAAGATGTTTGGCAGTGGCACCAAGAAGTGGTTTGTGAAGAAACAGAAGAGGCAGCAGCAGAGGTCTGGCAGGAGGCCATGCACCAGGAAGAGGAAGAGATGGGCAGCTAAGATCCTCAAACACCACCGACAAAAGATCCTGAGTGAGCTGGATATCAACACCGTGCTTCCCTACATGGTGTATGAGAAGGTTTTCTCGCTGGGGGAGTACAAGGAAATACTGGGACAGGAGTCCAGCAAGAGGCGGACGGAGATATTCTTGGACCATCTGTCCTCGAAGGGGCCTGCTGCATTTTGCTCATTCTGCTGTGTTTTGGAGGAAGTGTGTCCCCACCTGCTAACCTCCTTTCTGTTGGATGTAGAAGGTACAGCCGTTCATTTGCCACTAATTGCTTTAATGACAAACACAAAAAAAAAAACAAAGGTCACAGAGGACTGTGTGTCCCTGTTCTCTGTAGAAACACATTCCAGCGTGCATTCACAGAACAGAGGAAAGCTCATCCATCTGTAGCTGCTTTCCACTTGTTGGTTCAGCACGTTCACTCGTGTTGCGGTTCATTTTCTGCTAGGAATTGACAAGCAAAAAAGACAATTTAAAGGAGAGAAAAACACTTTGCAGTAAGCCAGCGCCACACACTAAGAGCCAGCAAAAATAGCCTCTTAAATCTGGATGGCTGAGGGGATTACTGAGCTGCCAGCGTTCCTAACTAGCCTCTGACAACATATGGCCTGAACGCGGCTGCAGTCTGCAGGGCCTTGTCTGAGCTGTGATTCCAAATCAATATGCTTTACTACATTTACATAAACCTGAGTACTCTCAAGAATATGACTAACATTTATAGCTCAGGGGTGTCTCCTTTATCTGTGGCTAATATCCCACAATAAAGAGCTTGGGAATCCTCCTGCATGGTCGGTCAGAGGAGGAGACGTGTAAAAAGTGGCTAATATATGAATCTGTTCCTACAGATGGTGCCCCAGGACAGGGCAGGAAAGGGGGGGGCCCTGTGCCCCCAAAGAGTCCGGGAGAGCCACCACTGTGCTCCCCTCCCATGTACACCGACCCTGTGTTTGACTCCAGGTGAGAGCAACTTTACATAAACTGATGTCGTGTAAAAGCACATCTACAGTGTTTTAACAAATGCAGATGATCCCCCGCATGGCATGAGGGGTCACTGAATAGCTTCAGGAGTATAATGTGAATGATATCCGTTGCAGATATCAGCCCACTTGACACCTGCAGGAGATTTTGGCCTGATGTACAGTATGGTTTAATTGATTTATGTTTAATTTGCATGGCTAATGTGTGCTAACTGTGGTCGATGACAGTGGTGCTCATTTGTGCTCTGCTGCTTCATGACGACTTGCATGGCTGCACGTCCTGAATGGTGGATGTTGTCGTTGTGTCACTGCGTCGATGTCCTGTTGCTCTGTATGATGCTCTCCTATAATTGTATTTCTTTGTCTTTTTACTGAAGGACTGCTGTTGAAAATTAGCTGGCTGGCTAACTGGCCCATTTACAGAAATGTGGATTGATGATTGACAGCGCTTTCATCAAAACACCACAAGAGCGAACATGTTTTGGAAGAAAGGATCCAGAAACTGACACCTTACTTTTCTCACCCATCCTTAATGTGACTGCTTTGGCAGTGGTGATCTTAAAACGGTGATACTTAACTGCAAATATAAATGAAATGACAAAAAAACAGGAGAATAACGTGACATCTGCAGGGCTATTCTTTAGCACATGAGAGTCCTGCAACACTGCTTTTGTCTCTGTGTGTGTCAGGCCCTGTGAATGCATCATGAGAGAGTGATGGTGTGTTTCTGGGAGTGTGTGGACCCCTCTTGGCCCAGCTAACACACACAGGGAAAAGTTGACAGGGTGTATACATGTGTGTGTGCGTGAGAGAGAGAGAGAGAGAGAGAGAGAGAGAGAGAGAGAGAGAGAGAGAGAGAGAGACACAGTGGAGTGGGTGGATGTGACGCCTGAAGTGACGGGACAGACAAGCTGAGATGCTCCCTAGACCGTTAAGAAGGCCTCTTTAATATATGACAGCTAAGTCAGCATGAAGACAGCTATCCCAGTGGTCTGGTCCTGGGCACTGACACACACACACACACACACACACACACACACACACACACACACACACACACACACACACACACACACACACACACACAGGCTGACAGAAACACACCAACACATACAACTCAGCAGCACACACGGTCAGAATGGTCACAGAGCTCCCACAGAAGATGCAGTGTACTACTACGGCAATGTAAGTCCTCTTGAAATGTCATTTCAGAGTTAGATACTTGAGCACAGCTGCATGTGTGTCTCACGTCGCTCACATTGGACATTAGGAAAGTCAAAACCTCTGGAGGTTGCTGTGTTTTTTGACGTATCTGTTAATACAGGCTGATTCAGAGACAGTGAGCGAATCAAGAGTCGGGCAAGGCTGTATATCTCGATAAAAGCGGCATAATCTTTTGTTTATTCACTCTTAGGAGAAGTAGGACAGAAACGGCCTCAAGTCATGGATGCTTGGCTTCAGAATTTGTGTGCCAGCATGTGTCCCTGTGTGACAGAGTGAAGCATGTCTGCAGCCGTGCTCGTTATAAATATGGAAACAACCTGAGAATACCTTCCTTGTGGTGAACTGTATTTCCGCACAAAGTCGTGTGTGGGGGGTCTTTTCTTCGCCCCTCTGACCTGCACACTTTCTCTGATCCACAGCAGAAGAGTGGATTGATTGTCAGCTGTGTGGGTTCAAAGAGACACTGTGTTTATTAGTTTAGCTTTCTGTGTCCGCCTCTGGTCAGTATCCTGCTGACTGAGAGTAAACATGCAGCATTTAATCATATCTCTGGGCTTCTGTCTTAAAGGCCTGGAAACTGATGTGACGCTGACTGAATCCAGTTTAAGGGTCCTTGACTGCCATATTGTTTTCATGGGGCTGTTGGAGGTTTTTGAACCAGCATATAAAACCTCTAGAGCTGCCATCTCAGCCTGAGCTCAAGTGCTGATTTAAGTGCATTAAAAGCAGAAATATTGATTGAATAAATGCCTTTTTTTTCTGAAAATGCAGGACTTTCTCCTCCAGAGGCTGTGTGTGTGTGTGTGTGATCCACCTGCATGCGTTTGGGTCTGTGGCCTTGCATGTATGTGTGAGGCTGAACAGCGATGATGTAAGTCACCATGCCTTCATCCATAAGTGGAGAAAATGAGATGCTGGCAGGTTGAGAAGGAGGTGGAGGAGGAGGAGGAGGAGGAGGAGGAGAGATTAGCTGGAGCTGTGAGGTTATGCTTCTCTGTGCTGATGACTCACCTCACAGCACATAGAGAGAAAGCACTGCGACAGCACTGAGGTGTGACTGTGTGTGTGCGAGCGTGTGTGTGTTTCATTACTCTTGTTCTTCTTGGTGCAGTGTATTCATGTGGAGAGGACTTTCTCTGTGAACTTCTCCTCTTTGTTTGGTGCAAAAGTAATAAATCATGGTGTTACAGCGGTAGTGGTTCTTAGGGCTTTCGTCCAGGTTTGTCTCCTGTGGGAGCAGCCTCTGAGTCCTACAAACCAGCTTTGATTTTGCCGTACAGAACAAAGTGGACAAGAGAGTCTAAGGACACAAGAAAGAAGGGCAGCCCCATCTGTCCTATTTACTTGCTGGGGGCGGGGGGGGGAGTACTTTAGTGTGTTATTAGCGCACACGTGGCCGTGCGTCGCTGTGTGAGCGTGCTTGTGTGAGTGTGCGCCATACAATAAAAGATGTCAGCAGTGGGTTCTCATGTGAGAAGGGTAATGATGGGGCAGGCCGCTCTGAGGCGTCACTGTGGAGATGCAGAGGAGGGGGTTGCCAATGTGAAATCAAAGTGCTGCAGTGGAGTGTTCATGGGTGTGCAGTGGGCTTCAGACTGCAGCACAACCACTGACCCACTGCTGTCTCAACGCTTCCCCACTGACACACTACTACTGGTTCCCATGCACGCTCCCTGTATGTGTGTGTGTGTGTGTGTGTGAGAGAGAGAGAGAGAGAGAGAGAGAGAGGAGGCTTGGGTTGTGTGTATATGTGTGTCCATCCATCCACTAATGACCGCTGTGTCTTACATGCCTGATAATGACGATTTGTATTGTCTGATTAATCAGATCCTGAGTTATCTGAATGGCGTTCTAGTCAATAGGAGGTGACAGAGTGCACTGCTGGTAGGTTTGTTGGAGGGCAGCTCTGCTCCGATGACTCCATTAGTGGTGTATTAGTTGAGTGTTGACTGGATTCAAGAGGCTACTAACAGGAAGCAGCAACGTCACTGACAGCATACTCAGTCCAGACCTCCTCTGTACGGGAAAACTGAATCATCCAACACAGTGAGGTTCCACCGTGCTGCCTAAACTGGTGTCTGCTAGTGCAATCTATTTGTTGTTACGCTCAATTTAGAACAAATGCTTTCAAAATAAATCAGTTTTCCTGCGCTCCAAATCTGACGTTGGTTTTAGCTTGAATCGTAGCTGTTGTTATTACCTCTTTCTGTGAGGACCAAAGTTGGGTTTAAAGAGGCTATAAACGCTATTTTTTAAAATAACATCGTATCAAATGGGAACACCGGAGACATCGGCCGTAGTGCTGAACCAACAGAGAGATTTTAACTGCACCTGCAGCTCCCCTCGACTTTACAGAGCTTTAAGCTGAGTTTTAGCTCATTGTTTAGTTGTTCGGCTCATAACTGTTGTGGTTCACTCTCACTGCTCTCGTGACATTGTTGTTTGTCCAAGCAGGTACATGTTTTCAGTGAAAAAGCTCTAAAAACCCACTTGATACGACCAAACCACAGACAGACACAGTAAGTGACTGGCCTGTGAACATAGTGGAGCAAATAGCAGCTAAAGAGATGATTCCTTCAGGAGAAGGTAGAGACCAAAAACAGAGCTAAAAGAGAGTGAATATTAGACCTACAGTCACCAAAAAAATTACTTTATTCCTTCCATTTATCAGGGAATTATGGATCTGTAAAATAATGCATTACAATTTCACAAAATAAAATTCTGGTGTAACATTTAATCATTTATTCAGTTTTGTTTTTCTGGCCCAAAAGTAATCAAATTGAAATGTTCTGAATTAAAAATACTAGAATCAACCTAAAAATAATGCAAATCATGTATGTTTGAACTGTTGTATGTAAACTATGTTAACCCCCCATGTCCTCGATGGCAGCGAGGGCCCTGCTTACTACATGACATTATGTGATTTGTGCTGATATTCATCCTCTGCCTCAGAGACCTGTGTAAAATCCACGCTTGTTTCAAGGGTATTAAAGTGTAGCATTATTGCTTATTTCAAAATGAATTATGTATTTTTATTTCAGTGCACAGATGAGGTTAGAAGCCTTCTCAGCAGCAGGTACTGCATAGAAGGATTTTTGGACATATGAGCAGTAGATGAATTTAGGTCCATTTAATGCCCTGAAGGATTTTCTGCTTCCAGTCACCCAGAAGTAACTGGCAACCACAAAAAGAGCTGTTTTAAATTTCTGAAAAGGCCTGATGTGCTCTCACTGTGGATCATATTAGGCTCTGTTGTAAATGTTGTTACTCATAAAATATCTAAAGCTTTATAAAATCAGATGTTCATTTAAAAACGGGGATGTTTATCCTTGATTTAACTCTTGCCAGCTAATATATTACAATGTCTCATTTTACATAACCACCATGGTGTATTTAAACGTGCACCCTACACTTACCAATGAGAGGTTTACACTGTCAGTACTGTAGGTTGGCATAACGCACATCATGTGGAGGATACTTTCATCTACAGAGCATGACAGTGTCATCACGGGTGCGTACATTTTTAGCAACATCAGCCACTGAGGGATTTGCTCCCCTGACGCTGGCTGTGTCAGTGCCATGCTCTGTCTGTTTGGCTGTTTGGTGGAAATCTTCTGTAGGATACACCAGTTCCTAAAGTTCATTTCCAGGGTGTGTTTCAGGCTGATTTTTAATGATTATCAAACCAGCTAATCACATAACGCTAACAACAGCTATTTCCTTCTTGTAGGATTGCTCATGGCAGATAAACGTAAACTCCTCAGTTTCCATTTATTTGTCCCTCTCGGACCTCCTGTGCTGCACCGGCTTTCTTTAAGTCTGTCTGGCTGAGTGAGATTGAGAAGTGCACTTCTTCACTCAGGTGAGAAGGCTACTCTCTCCTCTAAGACTTCAAAGTCTAGACTAATCGACTTACTCTGAAGCTTAAAACGGCACCAGTGTGTCAGTCTATTGACTGAAAAACAACCCACGAAAGCCTCTGTTTGCTGCTAATGACAGGCGGCGTGGGCACAGTTCACTGAGACAGAGCTGCTGCGTGCTGCACCTCTTTGAATAAAGTCTAAAATCACCGTAGAACATATTTTCTGTGTCAACCTCCGAATATGTCATTTAAACGTTTAAGTATTTATAGACTGAAGTCATAAACGCTGCCTAATGATGAATGATAGACAGAAAATGTTTTAATAACTGTTTCAAGATAAACTCCTGTCTGATATATGTGCAACACCACCCCAACAAAATCAACCCTTTCTCAACATATTCTAAGCTGTCTTAGAGGACAAAATGAGGGGAAAAAAAAAAACAACTGAAACTTGCAGTTTCCTATGATAGAAAATACACGACCATGATTCCAAAAAGGCTGAGATGATGTGTGAAACATTAGTAAAACAGAATGTGATCATTTGCTAAACCTTTTAAAAATACACTCAATTGAAAACAGTTCAAAGACAACAGATTTTAATGTTTTCCCTCATCAACTTCATTGATTGCTTTTTGTAAATATCTGCTTATTCTGAATCTGATGCAGCAACACATTTCAAACAAGTTGGGACAGGAGCAACTAAAGACTCCATGCTCCAAAAACACCTGTTTGGATCATTCCACAGGTAAACAGGTTGATTGGTAACAGCTGGTAGTATCATGATTGGGTATGAAAGGGGCATCCTGGAAAGGCTCAGTCAGTCAGAAGCGAGGATGGAGCGAGGTTCACCACTTTGTGAACACATGATTGGAAAAAGGAGATTACTACATGAGCTCATGAACTTTCATAAAGCAGTTGTCAGTGAACACAGCTCCTTTGCAAATGATTGCATTCTCTTTTACACAGTTTTCCACCTTTTTTGGAATCAGGGTTGTACTGAGTGCAACAAATCTCTATGTAACAATAAGATAAGACTTTATTGATCCCACAATGAGATCTAGTTTACTCAAAATGCACCAGAGGTTTCCAAGATGTTGCAAATATTTGTATTTTTGAACAAGCCCCCCTTCTGTTTGGAGCTCTAGTTCAATACCACAGCCAAAGACATACACAGGTGAAGTAAACTAGCAATTGAAAACTGGCTGCAGGTGTGATGATGGGTGTTGGTGACTGTGTTAGGGGTAGGAGTGTGCCTCTTGTTCAATATGAATAACACTGGAAAGTTACAGGGAAATGTGACATACATTGCCTGAACTACCAGATTAGCTGAAAGATGGCCCTGACTACTATCCATAGTCTGTTCCACAACTTTACTGTGCATGACATTTAAGTTTAACTATTCCAACTGTGTCTTGACACCATATGCCATTTTGTGTAGCACATAAAGAAAATAAGGTTCCCTGATCTGTGAGTGCACTCTGACTACTTTGATGTGTATCAGCAACACATACAGTCACATGAGCAGTAGAAATCCATGTTAGGTTTTCCTGCTCATTTACAAGAGAGTCAGACTTTAAAGGTTAAGATTAATCACAAAGGATTATAATAAATAACCTCTATTAGCTGCTACATACTCTCAACTTCATTCACATTGTTCTGGGGATGACAGAGAAGAGAGGCTCCATAAGGCATGAACTTGAAGGTCCATTACTGAGATTGGGATAAAAAAAAAAATCTAAGTACAATGGTCACTTCCTGATGAAGACCATGAGATGCAACTGAAAGTAAATCAAGCTTTCTTACGGCTGTCATCAGCAGATGGTGTTTACTGCAAAGACACGTAAAATATCTGGGTCTGATATTATGGTTTTACTCCATTTGCTGATGAAGGACACAAGATGTGGCTGTAAACTCCTGAAATTGTGCTGTGTCAAACTACATACAAATTTCTTTTTCACAACAGACATTTTGACTTGTCATAGCAGGAAAAACACACATCACTAATGACATAATGCAGACATAGGGCACCAGGGACAAAAAAGGGCGTTGAGGCGACTGTTGTTCATTTTATCCTGGGTTGCAAATCATAGTAGATAACAACCAACGGCGCATCTGGGCAACACTGCATCCCAAGAGAAAGATGAGCATGTTAGAATTTCTTTTGACATTCATGATGTCGAGCGAGTCAGTGGCCAATAGGAGCACAGAGGGCTCAACTGTGAACAAGCAAAGAGGAATGCCTAGAGCTGGGTGGGACTGTCAAACAGAGGGAAGATCCAAGCAGCAAACATGGGCTGAAAAATTAAGCCAACATGGTACCACAAGTACCAAAAACTGCATTTCCTCAAATGACCACTTGAGGCTGGCTCCAAAAGTGAGTCAATCCCCATAGACCCCCATATTAAAAAGCTCAACAGCAGAAATGTACAGCCTGGTACAATAAATCATTTTTTGTCTCTGTTGCTAATTTAAAAGATTAAATTAAAAGATTACATTAAGGCTTAAATTTATGCATAATCATGAGCATGGCTGTTTTAAATGACAGCTTGCTGCTAGGTTTCAGCAACCAGGTTTCATTCGGCCTGTCTCAGCTCCACCCACGCTACACCTCTTAGCCCATTTTTGGATTAGCCAGGGGTTTGATGGCATCACTGAGCTTCACGATGGCTCTTCAGAAACCTACAGGGCGACATCTCAGAGACTACGTCCATGTTGCATAAAGTCTATGGGAAGATCACAGCTGTGTTGAAAGCCATGACGTTAGGTGGGTTTCCATCCACCTGTTTTCATGTGCATTGAGTAGAGATACGAAAAAAATAAATAACTTGAAATATGGCATAATACAGTATAACACTGGACTGAAAAAGGACAGTAAACTCCTTCAACCACAGATAAAAACCATTAATCCATCATGCTTTTCTGCATCGTCTTCTTTCATATGAGGTTTGACTGATGCTCTCTTTTTATTCTCAATGTGACAGGTGACAAATTAGGCACATTAGACACACACAGGTGTAACAAAATATGTGACATTAACACAAGACGTATCAAACAGATGATCATTTGAATATGACACAAATTGTTTGTTGTTTTTTGGGAGTACTGTGCAGTAATAGTAATAAGCCTCACTGTGAACACAGAAATGTGCAGGTTATTCGAGAACTCCCAATAATTAGCATGTTTCTTATAAAAATAAATAAATAAATCAGGGTGCAGATTTCTAGATACGCCCCTGCAGGTCAGCACTGCCTCCAGGAAGTACACTCCACCTTCTCAATAAGCATCCGTTAACAAGCAATCAAAGACAAACTGTAGACTTCCTAAACAGATGCTACAACTGAGCTCCTCCATCGGTCCCTTGCCTCCCTCTCTCCTCCTCCTCCTCCTCCTCCTCCTCCTCCTCGCCCTCTCTCCTCTCCCTCCTCCCCTCCCTCGCAGTCGCTCCCCTCTGACTACACTGTACACACACTCTCTCCCCTACCTCACACACACGGACGCCTGGACGCTGCAGTGTTTTTAGGAGAGTGTTTCCAGCCCCGGATAGGAGGGAGGAGGCAGGAGGAAGGAAGGAGATATGTCCCAAACCTGACCGTCTTGACAAATTAAAAAAGAGAGAGACAGAGATCGAATGGATCGGCGATCCGCTTGCGAGCGCTAAAACACGGTCAGAGTGTCATTGCAGACATGGGTCGCAGCGGTACGGCACCTTTCGCTCAGCTCCTTGGGGAGTGTTTTCACTGTCAGTCCTTCAGCGCTGGAAATGGCGTTGTGATGCTGAGCGTGGAAGACGCAGCGGAGGCGGATGCCAGGGAATAAAGAAATATATGATCACCTGTGCTTTTCTTTGGGTTGGATTTTTAGTAGCGGTGGACAGTACCATGGTGAATTACCAGAAATACATTACTGTAATGCAGCTGGCTCTGGGGGTGACCGCCTCCAACAAAGAACATTGTCTTCCGCCCAGGAAGCGTATGTGGTGAGTATATGAATCTTGGTGCGGATGGTGATGATGATGATGGTGATGATGATGATGATGATGCAAGTTGAGAGAAAAAAAAAAAAAAAAAAAAGGAGAAAAAAAAAGGGGAAAAAAGGAGGGGGGTTCGGGGGCTGCGATGAGCCGAGCTGTCGCCTCCCTCATCTCGTCAAATGATGAGCGGGTCACGGAGCCACGGTGCGCCCGCTCACTCTCCAAAATGACATAATATTCCTCTCGGCCACTGCAGCCTGTCTGCACCATGTTGCAATCATCACAAACCCACTGTGGTCGATACACAGTAGGTACGGCAACAACTCCGCATGCTGGGAGTTTGTGTGCGTGCGTGCGTGCCTGTGTGCGTGCGCGCGAGGTCCAGTGGCTGGAGCCATGTCCTTCCTCGCCATCAGTTTGTAAAGTTGAATGCGTAGGGATGATGTCATAGCCTCATCATTGTCTCTTTGACTCCAACTTCATGTGCTTTAATACTACACGGCCTCCGCTGCACTGCTGTTGCACTGGAAATGTCATCATCACGCCAACCATGTGGTTAACCATCACCCTTCCTCCACAAAACCCTCTCTGCTGTCTCCACTGCTGTGTTTGTTACTAATGAATAAAATGCAAAGCATGAAACACGGTCCTCTCCTGTTTTTATTTCCTGTGCTGCAGCCAGGCCTCTGTGCACCTCTCACTGCCATTGTCTATTAAACATTTCCTGCCCATACTCTGCCCTCAGCATGTGTTTGTGTCTGGTCTGTCCACCTCTTCAGTGTCCTCATTCCTCCATGTGCCTGTATGCTACAGTACATATCGCAGTGACCACATCTCAGTCTCACTCTCCTCATGTGGCCGTGTTCATTTGTTTACTTTAAGACAGCCCTCCTTTCATTCCTCTTCATCGCTGTGAGCAGATTGCTGCCGAGGCTGCAACGTGTGTGACATAGTATCCCTAATTACAGCCGGATTACCATCTTGTTTGAAAGCAAAGACGGTTAATTAGGAGTCAATAGGCTCAATGGCACTCTGATAGGAAGTGTCTCACGCAAACTGAAAATGTATCGCATGGTGTGGATCATTTATCCACATAATGCAGTTACACTGGCTTGGCTCCATTGTGCGAGAGGCTTAACTATTATCATCAGCTCTTTACAGCCAACCGAAACCATCTCCTGAACCATTGTGTGTGACTGAAGCGAGGACAGAGCACTGATGCTGGAAATCTGAGTGTCATTCTGTCTTGACAAAGATTAGGATCATGAAAAGAGATTTACGGACATTCACAAAGCCACAAGCTGAATTTTATAAATTACCTCCAAGTTGACATGAAAAGTAGTATGTGTAGAACAGGATGTTTTTACTGTCACAGTTCTTAATGCAGTGTAATAAGGTGCTCTCAGTGCATCTTTATTCAAACACTTACAAGAACACAACCACCATCTCTTGTCAGACGAGTGACTGTAACCTCAGCCGGGGTCAGACCTTATCACATGCAGCGTTCTTAGCTCTTGGTCTCTTTGGCTGTAGTCATATTCCTTAGTCATCCTCTTGTTAGCCTAATTGCCCCCCAGGAGAAGATTTCACTGAGACAAACAGCTGCTTTTACGTTTCTCCTGTTATTGTTGTTTTGATACTTACACCTCCATATTTAAGCAGATTTTAGAGGAAGCTTCTTGTCTCATTTACAGGATGATACCAAAAGCTAAGATAGTTAGGAAACGCTGACAATTCCTGATTGCTATTTTTGTCTAAACTTTTTATGCTTGGGTGTCATTTAAAGGACCATGCCCGGGATTTAAAATTTTTTGCATGGTTTGTTCTTTCCATTACAGCTAGCCATTCTGCACATAAAGACAAACAAGTCGCTGTAGTTTGGATATTTCAAAGTATGTTTGCTTTTAAATCTATTTTCAAAGAACTGAAGACAGAATGGTCGGGGTGTGTGCGCTTTTTGGATGTATGGCTTATACTCAACTTTGTTTTGTGAGATGTGATATATTGTAATATTGTCTGTTTTTTGTTTTGTGTCTGTTTCCAGTCACTTGCTTTATTTTGTGCCGCTGCCTGTCTTATCCAGGGCACCCTTGAAAAAGAGATTCTTAGTCCCAGTGGGACCTATCCTGGTTAAATAAAGATTAAAGTAAAAAAAAAAGAAGAAGAAAAAGAATGAATGAAAGCAAAAACTGACAGGTGGAAAGGTGGGGAAATACTTACCTTTGATTTGCAGAATGCGTAGCTGTAATGAAGAAACATATTCTGAGACTCTACCTCATGCAGGCTATTTGAAACTTGTCACCAGTAAAGCACATCATTGGTGGACTTGCAAAAACACTGGTATGGTCCTTTGAGTATAATAATTAGTGCATCCCTTCTATAAACGTTGGCAGAACAGGAAAAGCTGAATACTTTGGCTTCAGAACTAACTGAACATTGTCACCCTCATCTTCAGTTTTGTTTTTAACATCATCAGTAAAGGTAACAGTAGTAGTAAAAGCTATAGTTGTAGTATCAAGTACTAGTGATAGTAGTGACAGTAACAGTGGTACTATCAAGGTGTGATATACCATTTACAGACTGTGTGTGCATTGGAGCTCTTCCACCTCTTCCTCATCTTTTTTCGACTGTTTATTGTTCAAGAAAACGTGACAAAACACACATTTTTGTTCTGTAAGTCACTTTGGATGAAAGCGTCCGCCTAATGCACGCGCTGCAGATGTTTTATTGCAGCGTCCTCGTTTGATAGGATTGCGTCCACCTGACTGAAATGCAGCGTAGTGTCAAAGAAATAGCCTAACTGTCACAGACACAGGTGAGTTTCAGGTCAAGTGCAGCAGGACGTTCTGACACCTCATGAATCATAAACACAACAAAGCACAAAAAAAGATTTTTATAATGATGAATGTGTGGAGTAGCTGTAAGCCGTTACACTGTTCTTCATTGTTATGAGAAAAAATGTCCCTCAGTGTCTCTCTGGGATTTTGAAGAAAGACGCTCTGTCGGTTTAACCTTTTCCCTTTTTGATAGCTTGATTAAAGTGACCTTTTAGATCAATACAGGTCTGTACTCATCAGCACCATGTGCCTATATTCAGAAATTAAAAGAAAGACTCCAGATGCAAACTACTGGAGCTGAAATTGTTACCTGAAAATTAACATATGGCTAATTGATTAATCTATTATGAAGTAGAAATGTTGAAGAATGACCTGATTTTGTTTTTGATATCATTCGACATTAAGTTTAATTTGGTAAAATTGAATTCTGGTTGAGATACCATGTCTAAAAAAATATTTAACATCCTGGAACAAACATTGAATTAAGACATCGATAGATTAACTGAAGAAAAAGAATAGAATTAGTTACCTCCATGAATAAAAGGATTATGGTGTATTTTTCGGCTCTGTATGCTCCCTATTCAGGGCACTATACTGTGTGTATTTGCAGATCACACATCATCTCTGAAAGACAAACACGAGAAAAGGCTTCAATGCGCTTGAATACAGAACATAAATATACTGTTTTTAAGGCTGCTCTTTGCATAATTGCGGCATTAATTCTGTACCGTTTCTGGTCAAATGGTCAAAGCTGCTTCCTGTTCTGCTGATCTCTCAGCGTGTGGCGGTGAGATTACACACTGCTCTGCCTGAACATTTAACACCATCCATGAGCAGAGACTGCCTGTGCCATGTGCATCGCATTCTCCCAAAATTAGAGGAGGCCCAGCTCCGCTTGCCTTTGATAAAGACTGTATAGCAGCAGCAGCAGCTCTCTAAATTAGGATTAGTCTTTGCAAACAGATGTTCCTTTTGCCTGCAGTCTTAAAAACCCTTTACCCCCCGCACACAGCCAAAGATTAGCATTAACCTGGCTTAATGAACTTTACACTCTGTTGCAGGCCTGCAGGGATAATACAACAAGTCTATTGTTTATGTAATGTTTCCCCTTATTTTTAACCTGCTCTTTTTCTCCAAAAAGTAAAACAAAAGCTGGCAGATAGCGTGGTTACAGTGTAGAGATAACTCATTTAGGCTCGGACAGATGTTGAATTAGATGGTGTGTCTTTTACAGTGTGTGTCTGTACATGTTTTATTGTGTCTGTGTGTACCAGACACTGGTCAGGACTATTCTCCTTGTTAAATGTTGTATTAGCAGTGGCCAAGACGGGAGGAATGGAGCGTAACATTGCCTATTGACCTGCTGATAAAGCAGTAAGCCGTTATTGCCTGAACTAATCGTACCTGATGGCTCCTCCAGGCAGGCTGGGAGAGACGGAGCAGAGGGACAGCATAAAGTCCTGCAACTGATTAATGTGTTTGTGTGTGTGTTTCCCATCCTTTCTTTGTAACTGCATCAGGCATCTGTTTGACCTTAGCTTATCTGTGAACTATGCATTATCATAGTGGGTCATCAAAGGGTCTTTGTATTGATCCTATTCCATTTTCTTTTGAAGTAGATTTTTCTTTGTTCACAGAGACTGCGAAAGGTCCAAGATGCCAATGCAGTCACTCTATCAGGTTCAAGCAGACACTCATTGTATTGTGAACTTGCCACTTGTGACCTGTGCTCTAAAACAAAACGACAAATAACAGCAAATAATTGAGGCTACAAGTTCTACTCATCACTGATGAAGATCATGTATCTTATATTTTATACATATTTTCGTGCATGTGGCAGTCTTTACACTGCTGTCTGAAATCAACAGATGAGAATAAAAACAAAAATCATAGAAACTAATCAAGTCATAAAGACATAGAAGTGTTTGTATTTTATGTTTTGTTCTCTGCTTCATGATTGTCCCTTAAAGGAACATTTTGGAAAATGCTCTCATTTGCTTTTTTGCCTCATAACTGTCAATTAAATAAAAACAGGGGGAACAGCGAGCCTGGCTCCAGCCACAGGTAACAAAACCCGCTTACCTGCACGCCTAAATTTCACCAATTAACACATTACATCTTTGTTTAATCCATACAGAAACCGAAGTGTAAAACTGACAAGTTGTGGTTTTACAGGGTCTTACAACTGGAAATATTTCTTGGCCGGGAGCAGCAACAGCAGTGATGACAAGAGTCTCGGAAGTCACTGCACCAGGCCAAGAAATAGGCCTAATCGCATCTATCTATTTGTACCTTTCACGTCTGTAAGCTAAATATGCTGTGTCTTTGCCAAAGCTTGATATTTAGCATACAGACATGTACACAGTATCCATCTACTCATCTAACTTTTAGCAAGAAAGCTAATTTCCCAAAACGTCAAAGTGTTTGTTTGAAATTATGTCCTATTTCATGAGCTTGTGTCACAAAAAGTACAAAGGTAAAAGGTCTTTTGACTTCACAACTTTGGCCATGTTTTTTGGGGTCATACGCCAAATACCATTCATCCTTTTGTCGTTTAAAATGTACCTATAACCCTGATAAAGCGAAAAGACGACATTAACATTCAGGCTCACAGTTTTATACGTTCTCTCAAACCTCAAGTGAAACACATTATACCTGCATATTTGATGGAGAAGAATTCATCACACGGGCGATGTAAAATCATTCACTGCACGTTATATCTGAGTCGGCACAGTTGCTGGCACTATGTTACATTCTGCCTTTGTGGCCTGAAGTGTTTTGGCTGAAATCCATTTCAGAATCAACATCCAAGAAATGAGCTTCTGAATGCGCAGGACTGCACCGGGCCTGTGCTACAGTCCAGGCAGCTTTTCTCATTAGTCATGTTTGCTGTATTGTTTATGAGAACAATCCGAGGTCGCTTGTAATTGACTGCACGTAATGCCGCATGCTTTTACCTCGCATTTCCAGCCAACAAGCACCTTACACCGCTTCAGGCTACTATTGAATTAATGCAGGGAGAAAGTGGGAGGTGATGTTCTCTTACCTCCCATCTTTGTCCATTCCTTTCTGTCATAATTTCCCTTGCTGAGTCTCCAAACCTCGGGAGCTCCTCTGGGCCTGCTGCTGAGCACGCTAATGGATATCTACTGTCCCTGAGCTGCACTGTGTAGACAGGATTTTGCCTCATTGAATATTGTGTTAGGTAAATCCTCATTAAGAGTGACTGTCCTCTATGACACTGAGAGAAAGGACTGGAGAGAGGAGAGGTAGGCTGTAACCAATTTGAGCTACACTGTGCAGTATGAGCACTGTGCAGTTAAGGGAAGCAGCTTTTTCTGCACTAAATCAGGCAACAAGAATGAGGGCAACAGCAAAATTCTGTAGCGTTGACAGTCTGCAAAATGTCAGAAAATTGTGAATTGTCACAATTCCCTGAAGCCCAACATGTCAGCCTCATATTGCTTTTTTGTCCGGCCAACAGTCCAAAACCCAAATGTTATATATATAAAAATCTAAATCTAAATTAATATTCAGTCTCTTTCCTGTAATTGATTTGTCAATTATTTTAGCTTTACGAGCTAGAAATGCAGTAGATACAATGGCACCACCTTCTAGCAGTGCACCCTTAATGAAAAGTTGTAACTAATAGCTTTGTTCATAGTTAAATTTATGCTTTGTAGATCAATTAAAAGCCATTAATGAGAGCAACTTTTGGGTTGCAGCTGGTGTGTCTCCTCCTCCAGCAGGACACTTGTTTGTCTTTTTAAATAGCTCGGCTAATCAACGACTTCTGGAAAAACACGCAAATATTTCAACCAAAATTAGCTCATTAACAACTTATTGGCATTTAGAACTTTAAGCTTTAGGCATTAGAAAGTCGGTAGTCCATAAGCATTTATTGATAGACCAATCAACTCCGACGACATCCCAAAAAAAGCTCTTTTGACAAACATTGATAATTAGTTTATTAACCATTAAGAAAAGCTGTTAGTTACAACCTAGAAACTCTTTATAAAGGGTGCCTTATAAGAAAGTGGGACCAAAATAATGTATACCCTTAATTTGGATGGTTCAGCCCCTCTGTAGATGCATCGATAAAGTAAATTCTCATTTCAGCTCAGCTTTATTCACCCCTGCGGGGACAATTAATTTTGTGGCAAACACACTATATTACACAGCAATTAAGCCACGATCATGGGAAACACAAAGGAAATGAGAGGCGGAGGGCTTTAATGTGGACAGCAGGGTTCCAGCAGCACAGCTTAAGTATGTCATTTGTGAAGGGTAAAACATTTCCTGAGAGTGTTGGTGATAGGTCGGCCAAGTGTGCCTCCTCCCCACATCTCACCATGACCCAGCTACAGTTTGGCTGGTGTGGCCCACAGAGCTGCACAGGCTCTCCATGTTTGAAGCTGCAGTGCTTCCTGAGCTCGAACCAGCTCCCCTGCAGGGCTGCTGTGACATTAAATCCAATTATAGATTTCTTTAAATGCCATTTTATCCAGCGGGGGACTGTGGCCTTTTGAAAAGCAAGAAACGTGACCGCTGCGTTCTTCCTCCTCTTCTTCAGCCTTGCCTGTGGCACTTTGTCCTGCTGTGATACAACAATGCTGGATGTGTACTTACTTGACCTGATGCAGTGCTGCTTTTCTTTGTCCTCCTCCTCCTCCTCCTCCCGTCCCCCTCCCGCACTGACCCCAGGATACACCCCAGCCCGACCGCTGGCTCCATCACAGCAGCCTCCTCAGTGAGCACCATTCAGGGCAAACCATCACTCCGCCGCATCAAGGGCCGCATTCACAGGAGCAAGAGTCTGGACAGCATTGATCTCCTTGACTCCAATGTAAGTAAACTGATTCAAAGGCACGCACAGTGTAATAATGAGTTGTATCACCTAATCACCAAGGCCAAAGTGCTGACAGGTTGGAGTCTTGCAGGAATGCTGCAGGACAATGAATAGTCCTTTTATTTCAACTGTCTGTATTTGATTAGTGTGTGACTGAAATAAACCACAGACATTATTAAATTCACCCAACCATACACCAAATCTAACACCAAAAAGGCTGCACA
This sequence comes from Chaetodon auriga, assembly GCF_051107435.1. Taxonomy (NCBI): domain Eukaryota; kingdom Metazoa; phylum Chordata; class Actinopteri; order Chaetodontiformes; family Chaetodontidae; genus Chaetodon; species Chaetodon auriga. The sequence goes on along the minus strand of NC_135079.1, from coordinate 10,204,565 downwards.
ACGCAAGTTAGAACAAAAAATATATATATAATCTTTGAAGACCGCTTAAAGAAGAGATGCAACATATGCAGGATTGGCACCAGGAGCCATTACACTAAAGTGATTTGCTGCTCACATACAGATGACATGTGGTGTCTTATCTCATAAATCGTGGTCTCTCGTAAATTGCAGATCATTTCGCAAGCCCAACACACCTTTTACATTCTCATGCATAAGATGCAAGTACGGAGTTTGCTTTGTTTACTAACGAGTCAAAATGAAGGGGACAGGAAAATAACGCTGCACACTGCAGCTCTCATGTGGCAAATGAAGGATTAATCTTCATGTTGTTTTTGAAGCAGTGCCGAAACCGTTTTGTTGCATCACACTCCAAAAATATGAGCTTGGAATCTGCACTGCTGGTTGTTCCTGTGTCATGTTAATATTTCCCCTTAATTAAACGAAATGCTTGACATTTTGGGACATACGCTTGTCACTCTCATGTCTGTCCACCAAATAAGAAGCTACAGCCAGCAGACTTGGTAAAAAGACTGGAAACAGCTAACCTGACTGTGTTTAATCAGTGTAACAGTGGCATGCTGTGGTTCTATGAGAGTTTTAAACTTTGCTTTTTCTACAGATCAAACAAATGAGATCTAATGGGTTAACACAGACACGAGAGTGACATTGATCTGCTCACAAAACCCATAAAAACAGCAACAAAGTGAAAAAGTGTATTTCCAAAAATGTAAATCCATTCCTTTAATGTGTGACACAAATGTGTTTTAACTCAGAAAGGAAATGCTGAATTTCACTGCAATCAGGTTGCAATTTAATTTCTTTTACATTTGACTACTCAGCCATTTATAATCTCTTCCTAAATTAAAAAAGGTGAAGTGTTTTGCATTCATCAGCCACCATGAATAACTACTCCCATTTTCACACTTGATCTGTCAAATGTATTAAATTAGACCTGTTTCAGATTCACTGTTCATTCATTCAGAGTCACTCTAAGATGCAATTTTAGCACCAAGGTTACTACTTTATTCATAGACACACACACACACACACACACACACACACACACACACACACATCTTTCATCCACATTCACATTCAGACAACAGGTGTCTCAATCCTTCAATGTCTCAAAATGTTTCCAAATGCTCAAGGTGAAACTCTGCCTTGTATTCACAGTCACACTAAATTATCATGAAATATCCTTTGCTGAATGTTTTTAGATACAAAGGGCTTATTAATGCTAAGAGCAGTGTTTTAAATTCAGAGCTCTGATGTGCATAAATCAAAGCGCACACAGCTGTAATACACACATGGACTTTGTTTCCAGACGGAGCAGTAGACTGCTGGAGGGCCTCAGCCTCCGGGGATTTATATCGTGTTGACAGCTCCACTGTGACCTGTCTCTGAATTCAGCTTAAACGCTCCATCTCATTAAAGGATACCACAAAACCACTCAACTGGTTGAATTATTGATACAAGTATTGGTCAGCAATTGCATAACACTCACATGCTTTTGAGAACATTAGAGTTAAGAATGCCTCTGAGGTACATGCACTTCATTTATGAAGTCCTGCCTAAGTCAGCTTAGGAGTCAGCTGTGTGTCACAGTCTCCGAGCTTTAAGACGACCTCTGATGTGCTGATTAATTAATGAGACCCTTCAGACATGCTAACATGCTCACAATGACAATGCTAACATGCTGATGTCAAGCAATTGTAAAATATAACATGCTCAGCATCTTAGTTTAGCCTGTTAGCATGCTTATATTTGCTACTCAGCACCAAACACAAAGTGCAGCTGAGGCTGATGGGAGTGTCATTAGTTCTGCAGGTGTTTGGTGATGAAGCAAAGTATTTTCACACACTTTTTTTTAACTTGATGATGAAAAGTGAATTGCCTAAATTATCACAGTTCATCCTGAATGTCTGAATATGGTCTCATTCAATAGACTTCAAGACATTTCACTTAAAAAACATTTATGTCAGCCTCATTGTGGTACCAGAGATAAAATCAGGGAATCAGGGGATCCTCTGGGCACTGTGGACTTATGATTTTTTGTGCCAGTCCAGTCAGTAGTTGTTGAGATATTTCACAAGATAAGTGAAATCTTGGCCCTCCTGGTGGCGAAGAAAGGTCAGGGGGTCACTAAAGTGACTGCTGCAGGATTCATCCTGTGGAGATCATTCAGTCTGCACACAAAAATGGACAGAGAATTTGACAGCATTTGGTAGTCACTGTCTCAGTCAAAAAATGAATTGTCACGATTGAGTGAACAAAAGACCTACATTTCAAAAGTAATTACAAAATCACTGTTGAGTCCCCGTCTAGTAAACCTGACAGTGAAATGCTGGAGGTGGATGCTTTTAGGCTGTGATCGACAGATTAGCGGTGGCCTTGATTTTGAGCCATGCACGGCAATCATAAGCCCTCATCTGAATGGAAAACAGCAGTGTGGTGTCCCTGTACAGTATTCTCATATCCTCTCCTGCTCTGTAAGTCATAGAGAGTGACTTACCACATCGCTGTCATTTGTCTTTACGGCCTGCCACTCAGAGGACGCTTCAAATGGCTCAAGAGGCCACTATCTCACTAGAGACTGAGAGCTCAGCGAAGGGCTCCTGGCCTTTCCACGGTATATTTCTTTTGTGCAGGCTGTGTGTGCACTAGAGGAAAACTTGCTGACTTTGCCCAAACTCAAATGCAGCTGATGGAAGTAACGGTCCGCCTTACAGTGAGTGATGAGACTGCAGGATGCTGAGCTGAGGAGCCGTTTCCATTGCATCCTACAAAATGTCACAACAGACACAACACTGCCTCTGAGCCGCTGGATCATCTGCAGGCGCTTTCTAACAAAAATATCTCACCTGATTGGCTCTTTCAACAGAATACTGAAGTATTAATCAACTGAGTGTATGAATTTAGGTCCATAACTATCATTGCCCATCAGCATAGAGCTAAATAATCAATAGTAGTTAAGACTTTGTTTATATCGATTGCTTCTTTTGATTGCTTTTCTCTCTTGATAGTCAGGGGAGGACTTTGGCCCCCGGCCCACTCCCGCTGTCATTTGTGTTGGCAAGCAGCGCACTTGTTCACAGAAAGCTTGAATCAGATTTTAGTGCTAAGGCTGCAGAAAGCACAACAGAGATTGGGGGGGGGGGGCACTACAGTCTTTTATGCACCCGATGCCTTTGTGTATAGCAGGAGTTATTTTTCTGCGTTCATCAACAACACCTTGTCCCATTTCAAAGCAGCAGCGTTTACATTATTTCTGAATGCTTTGGGGAGATGCACGAGTCCATCTGTTCCAGCATTCCACAAAATCCTTTTCTTTTTATTATTTAAACCGCTAATCTCTCCTATCCAACCACTTTGTGATATATGTGATATGTATATATATATGTGTGTATTTGCTGCTCTATAAAAGAGCACGTCAGGGATTAATGATAAGAAATTGTTGACTGTCACCCTTTCCAGGGGACATGCCGCCTTATGCAATGTTTGTGTTTTTATCTGCATCAATGTGATGATTCTTAAATATGTACCTTATTCTTACGTGCATTGCATTTCATTGTGGCAAGGGGGGGGGAAATCTTTGACTCACACAAAACTGGTATCCCTGCTGCAGTGTGGATGCTAAACTGAGGTCGCCCTTTCATGTGCCTTGATTTTGGGAAAGATCTGTTTTTAATGCAGTATTTTTCCTGCCCTCTCAGCTGTTTTTGGAAAATGTTAAAGGAATGTTTGCTGCAGAGGCTATAACCAGGTGAGTTGCAGAGAAACAATCACGAGTGTATCAGCAGGAGCAGATGCAACAAAGCCGAGATGAAAAGCGCAATTAAATTAATTACTCCTTAACAGATCAGGATCAGTCACTAACTGGGCCTTGAGCTCTGCCTCGGTCAAAGTCTTAATCTCTTATTAGTTCTGCTTGCTCCATCCCACTTCTAAAATCCCATCCTTGGCTGCAGTCTGCCATGGACAGAGACACTCCCCCCTAACCACCACCAAAAAACCCCCAGCGTAAGCATTTATTCGCTGCTCAGTCTTCAGAAAGTGCTGCAGATGCATTTACAGAGAGAGCAACTGCAGCTGAATTAACCAATCTGCATATTCAGGGCCTGTTAGAGGGAGATTGTTCCCGTGTGATGAAGGCTTGGAGGCGCACGGGGATGGGAGCAGAGGGCCGGACCTGAGTGAGACACACCACAAGGGCTATGGAGAGAGACAGAGGGAGGGAGGAGCAGAGTGTGTGTGTGTGTGTGTGGGGGGGGGGGGGGGGGGGGGGGGGGGGGGGCGCAGGAGATTTATCACGACTAACACTGTAGGAGGCCTTACTGCTAGAAGGAGAAGAGGGGGATGAGGGGAGTGATTGGGACAGCAGCTGATTTTCTCGAGGTGAGACAGGTCTGTTATGTAAGAACAGAGTCAAATGGATGAATGTTTTTGGTCCTATCAGTGATAAGCACGGGGGGATGGTTGGAGGTGATGGAGGGGAATTGTGTGTGACACTGAGGAGGAGCTGGCCATGTGTAAATGCATGTGAAGGTTGCGTGTGTGATCCCACAGGCTGCGTGGAAACGGCAGATGTTTGGTGTGTTTCTGGAGGCTGTCGCTCAGGAGCAAGTTCTGCCTGTGTGTCCTCTGATGGGACATATGGCAGGTCACTGTGAGCACTCTGCACTGTGTGTGTTTAATACCATCATGTCACACATCTTGTAGCAATATGTTGACTTTACAGCCTCTGCAGCAGTGATTCGCACCCCATTTCACAAAGAAAAGATTTACAATTGGTTAATTACTGTGTTAATTATGCATTTATTCCTGCATAATATGCAATCCGTAAGTGTGTTTTATGGTAAATGTTCAGTTTCATATAACATCCATAGGCAAAGATGCTCTAAAATGGATTTCCTGTAGTTCTCAGCAACACGATTGGATCAAAATGCCCTCTTGTTCATTTCATAAAGGATGCTGGCTGAAGATTATAAAGAGCAGGGACCTCGGTTGTCAGTGGAAGATTTGAGGAAAATGACTCGTGCTCCTGAATTGTTTTTATGGTCGGGCTCATGTCCCTCATCTACAACAAATCATTTCAAGAGAGAAGACTCAAACCCACATAAATCCCAACAACTCTATTGACTTTCCCACATGATTTATGTCACGAGGAGAGACGTGGCACCATCAGCAGCTGACGAGCGAAAATGTAGCTCTAAACCAACAGCACATACAATATTTTTCAGCCCAAAAATACCATCTGGATCTATTAATACCACAATAACAAGCCTTCATTATAATTTCGGCTTATTTTCAAGGAGGGCTTGATGGTCATGTTATTCCCCCCCATTTGAGCACTAGAGAGTGGGGTCAAGTGAAGGACAACCAGCAGAATGATGTAATGTTGTTAGGAATCAAGATGGTGGCCATGGTGGGGAAGTCAAGCATCAAGAATGAAACACTGGGACGGTTGTCCTAAGACAACTTAATCAATCACACGGTTTGATGCTCACATGCGCTGTAGATTACACTGTCTGTTGATTGATTGTCATGAGGTGAACACATGCTGTTTTCCTGGAGGCGACGTTTTGTATTTATCAATTACATTTTACAGGCAGCATTAGGCTCAAAACCCCTCGAATCTAAATTCTAATAAAACATCATATCCAGTAAAGGACGCATGCTGAAGAACTGCGTTGTTCAGAGAATATGAATGACATATTAGGGCTGCAACTAATGTTTGTTTTCATTATCTATTAATCTGTTGATTACTTTCTCCACTAATCAATTAATCTTTTCAATCTATAACATGTTAGAAAACTGCGGCAAATGTCAATCAATATCAAAATAATTGCTGATTTATTCTCTGTTGATCAACTAATATGTTGATTGATTTTTTTCCTTTCAGTTCAGTTTGTGTCAAATCACACAATAATGGCTCAAATCACGTGAGACTCAACATTTCATAACACAACGGAGCACCGCTTATGGTCAAAGTAAAATACTTCCAAACGTACGAGACAAAAAGCTTTTTTACTTTCATTTCTTACCTTTTTTAATGAATGGAAGGAAGTTGTGTGTGTACATTTTGTGTATTTAGAGGTGTGTGTGTGTATCCTGCAGCCTGCTGTGTTGCTGGACATGTAGGATGTGTGTTGATGCCCAGGGAGGCACCATATGCTGTTTAGACTCAGGAGCATCCCGTCACGGCAGACCCGTGGGTGAACAACCCCAACTCCTTCTTGTGTCTCCCTCCATCAGCTCATGCTTGCATCATCAGCCAGCAGGGGTTGAAATCACGCAGACGCACTCTCCTCCGGCTTGTTTTCACGCCACCATGCATGATAATCTTGACATAGATTTCCTCTTGCAAGGCCTGAAACAGTCATGCTTGACGCAGATCGACAGTGTTCAGCGGAAGTCCTGCAGAGGGCAGAGTTTTACTACCTAAACGTGCAGGAACACAGTGAAACATCCATGTTTGCATAGCTGACACAACAGAGGAAGGACGGGCTGCATGTGCAGCTGGGATGTTGGTTTTGGGTGAATGTTTAGCTTTTCATGTGTGGTGATAGAACATGTTGTAGCAGTTGCTAAATACATTTTGTTATTAAAAAAAAAAACAGCGGCCACTAGAATGGAAAGTTGTTGGTCTTAGGTCTCTTGATGCTCGTGTGTTGAAGTCAAACAGTCAAGCACACAGTTCAACCCCCCACTCATCTGACGTGTTGCACTGTTTCCTCTATTAAAAGACAATAATTGAGATTTGATGCTTTTTCTTCATTGGATCATTGGATTTATCCGTGAGTCAACCTGTAGTTGTGAAAATTTCCAGTTCAACTGGAAAATTAATTTCCAGTTGAACCGAGGAAGCGGTGCTTCTTTCCGCAGTGCGGTAAATTACCCCTGGGTGATTTTTCTCCCTTTCTCTTTCCTGTCTCTATTGCCCCCATCACCTGCCCTCCACAATACCTCTTCGGTCTGGTCCGAAGGGAGCGCCTGATCCCACACCATCCAGGCCTCTAATTGCTTTACTCTCATCCTGAGTGAAGTTGCTCTCTTGGGAAAAAGACATGAATAGACAACCTCTTATGAATCCAAACTAATTTAAAGGTCTGCCTGATAGAAACTAATAAAAAACCCAGCAACTTCATTAATAATTTAGATAGTAGTTCACATCAGGAGTCACACTCTCTATAATTCTATATGATTTGAACAATGTTGTAGGTTTTGGACGTGTGAATCTCCCCGGGCTTCTATGAGCGGAGCATTTCTGATTAATTAACATAGATAATTAATTTGTGTGTGGAATCATAATTAGATTGATCAGGATCCTGCTGCTTTGAAAGCTTTTATTTACCCCCCAGGAGTTCAGCTTCATGGTTAACACTGCAGTGTAGGAGCTGGTGTTCAAAAGCAAAATAATTCAACTCACCATTTTGGTATTATTTCACCTCTCCGTCATACACATTAACTGATTGGAATTGTTCCTCTTTATTAGCATTAGTGCTCCCCTCCTGGGATAAACATACTTAGGTGATTGCTTCTTTGCAACTGTACATGATGCTGTAGTTTGATCCAGAGAGGATTTGGATGTTGGTGGCCTGTTGTCACATGATCTGGAGGGCTGTGGATGTGAGGTCATTTCATGTCACCTGATATGTCTGAGCTCTCAGCTGTTGGTGGGAAAAATGAGATGGAGATTATAGGTTCATTTGGGGAATCCTAAAAAATATGTATTTCCTCCTTGTACATGGGTCCTGATTTTAGCTTTGAAATTTATGAATCAGTAAATCCAGATTTGTGCTTTGTCTATGACATCCTGTATGTTCACAGTGTCAGATGGTGTTTGTCTCCTTTTGTTTTTTTGCTTCCTGTAGCTCAACACCATCACGCCACTTTTCTTACCATTTCATGATACACCTACCTTTAAAGGTGACTACAATTGCCAGTATAACGTTTTTGACAAAATACAATATTATGCATGGATACAAACATGCATCTGCAGGCAGTCAGTTTACAAAGCAGCTTTTATTAAAATACATAAACTATTAGTTGCAGTCGAACTACAAAGAGGCAAACCACAAAGAACAAAATGAGTCCTCAGCAAAATCTGCTGTTTAACTGCTTCAGTTGGCCCTCACATAAAAGCTGAGTACACAAAAGTTCACAGAGCAAAGCCGGCTCCATCGTTATCATGAGAACTGATATCTGTTTTCTAATGCAGAATCTAAATGTTACGCTCTAGATTACAGAGGAGATCTTTCTTCCTCTGTGGGACAGGTGCTCACATACTGTACAATCAGCTGCTAAAAAGCTGGCCAGCGATCAGGAGGCTGCAGCTAAACTCCCTCTCCTGCATGTTTCCGCTGCATTTTACTGCTGTACATCCACAACTCTGCTTCACAGAGGTCACACCTCACTCTTCTATAAAGCACCTCTTGATAAGTGTTTTTTTAACTGCTGACTTTACAAGATATCTCATCCTTGCTAGATCACGGAGTCCCGATTCTTTCTTCAGCTGTGAATGTGCGAAGGCATTACGAAACCTCGTGTAAGGAATTTCTGTCCTGAACTAATGGGCTGGCTGTCAAGTCAGTGTGTAGCTTTCTCATGCTAGAGGTCAGTGATACTGACAGAGGACAACACAGAAATCGCAGAAATACAAGCCTCTGTACGGTAGCCAGCTCACTCCATTATGAGATTACATTGATGTACTCCAATTTGTAAAACCAAAGAACGGATAACAAGATAAAAAACACAAAGTTTTGAGTATCGTCTTGCAGCTTTGGCAACACGGTGTCACATAATATCATCATTTCTCTCATGCTGCTGTTGGACAAACGCATTTATTTTTCCTCTGCTGCAGTGCTATGTTTAACGTCTGTCATGTCATTTGATAGCTGCAGTCATTAAAGCTCACAGATAGCCACGTCGACCTTTGCTTAGTAGGCTGTTTTCCTGACCTGTGCGGCTGAGAGGTGACTCGCTCACTGTCAGGGGCAGTGCACTCTAAAAGCCAACATGCTGTGAATTTCTAATTTGCTTTTCCACTCGTGTGATTTGTTCCTGCAGTCAAACTCCGGTTTGGATCCTGTCTGCGTGTATCTGAATGTGCTGATGGGAGGGTGGGCCTGCATAATTCTGTTGCACGGCATGTGAAACTCCCTCTGTGCTGTTAGAGCCAGTGATGCAAACACTGTCATGGCATTAACAGAGGGTGTTTCAAGGGCTTCGGCGGAGATACATTAAGCTCACATCAAAGCCAATTTAATCGGATGCATACTGTAAAGAAAGAAAAGTTTACCTTTGTGCATTTCCAGAGGGGTTTTAATAGCTTGATTACATTTTTCTGCTTCAGTACTTTAGTCAAGACTGAAATGCATGATGATAACTAATGTTGACAATCACCTTCATGTAACCATCATTCATGCTCAGTGATACTCTCTGGACACATTGCTAAAGGTCTGCCTGTTATTGCCATTAATGGAGATTCAACAAAACCGTAGAGGTGCAGGTCACAGATACACTGTTTTTTTGTGGAGTGTCCTTATTTCCATGTTTGCAACTGCTATTCATCATATTTTGTTTTTCCACAGGATATATAGGACTGCCCTTGTTTATCTAATTCTCTTGACCTTGGTCAACTTGCATTCTTCCATTCAAGATGCCCCCCCCCCCCCCCCCCGTCTCCTTCAGATCCTCCAATGGAATCTGCGGCAAGTCTCCTTACGTCAGCAACATTGCAGGACCTCTGTGCTCCTCCAGCATTATATTCAGCCCGTATCTTCTCCTGCACTCATTAGTGCCAGAGGTAGAGGTGACAAGAACGGTCACACAATCTCAAAGTGATAAAATGCACAACAGAAGGGGCTGCAGAGAAGTAGGTAGTTCTGGAAAAGCCAGCACAAAAACGAAAGCGCATGCAATAGAGTCTTAAGAGTGGGGTTTGGTGCAGTGCACAATTTACATTCTACTGTATATTGATTAAATCTGTATACCCCATGGGAAGGAGTATTGAGCATCGTGACTGTAGGGTGGATTTTAGTTCTATCCTCTGCATTTTAAATGGCTTTATGCAGCATGTCATTACTACTTAAGTAGCCAACCTCAGCTTTCCCTGTAAAGAGTTCATGTTTGCTGTAGTTAAAAGTGAAGTGCAAATAGATTTTTTCATAACGTCTTTCGCATTCAAGACAATACAACATCAGCGTTAAATATCTTCCACATTATGGGCCTCAAGCATTCATCCTCCAAAGCATATTTTGCAGAAAGCTATAATTTTTGAAATAAACCGCTGTTTTTCCTGATTATACATAAGCACGTGCGCGCGCACACACGTACGCACACATAAAGAAAGACATGAGGGATAATCCATCTTGTCCTTGTCCGGTCCTTTGTTTCAAAGGACGCCTAATCAATCCAACAACTCATTTTTTAAAATTCAATTTATCAAATCAATACCAAGGCTGACTTAATGGAGAACGTTCTTGTCTCATATTCTCTCTCTTACACTGGTATATAGATAATATGCATCTAGATATAAGTTGTGTGTGTAAAGGTAATAACAGCAGGATATCTATTGTATCTTGCTGCTGAATGTTTCTGATGCATGCAAATTATAATGTAAGTATTTTAAGAATCTCTCTCTTTAGGTGCAGTGTAGCTTCACTTCCATGTAGCTCTGAGTAGCTTTCTTATCCTTGCAGAGATTTATTAGCTCTCTGTTTGATCAGGATGCTTGTTAAAAGCTCCTTAAAATACAAGCTTACGTCACATATAGCAACGGCAAAGCTTACAGTGTTTTGTGGGGCTGTTAGTCTGACTGCAGTCTACCTGTAGAAGTGGTGCAATTTAGGGAAATCAGTTCAGAGACTAAGTATTATATTGCATTTGAGTTCTTCCACATAATTCCTTGCTGGAGTACCACATGCAGTTTCATTCTGTTAAAGACATCCTGGTGAGATTTCTATGGACATATGCAGCCCTAGCTCTGTGAAAATTGTTCAGTTTCTTATCTGATCAACCAGTCAACACCATCACAAAATCAGACGATGTGTTTATGTAGAGGCTAAATACGGGCTAATGAAAAAGACCCCTCTCGGGAGCCAAATACACCAAGGGCATCTATTTTTAAAACTAATAATACCCCTATATACAATACCATTGCAATATTCGTGTAACAATATTAAAAATTGTGATATAATATTCCGCAGTTAAAATTGTATAACTGTACAGCACTGCAGTAGACCTCTTTTTTTCTTTTTCTTTTTTTGTTTGGATTAGTATTTTTTCGTCAGGGTGTTTTCCTTATTAATTGCTGTGAAAAAGATGACTGGTTGAAAACAGTCGCATCCATTCTTCCATATGCAGTGGGCACTGCGATGTTCACCAGGAGCTGATAAAGCTTCATCGGTGTATTTTCACCCTCATCGACGACCGCTTGTTCTCACGCTGGAATGGCGCTTGATGTTGCTGGATAGCTGCTGCTGCTGCTGCTGCGGCTGCTGTGGACAGCCTCTCTGCATCCATGCTCCCCCCCCTCCCCCGCGGACAGACCGGAATGGTTTCTTCCAGGCGAACCTGTCACTGTCACCGCGGCGGTGACGGCAGCCGAAGTGTGAGGGCAGAGGGGGGGAGAAGGAAGGCTTCATCCACTGCCTGCCATTGCAGTGCGGCGGCTGCTGCTCTGGAGCCACATCAGGAAGAGCTTTCCATTCCTTTTCTGTAAGATTTTCACAAGCACGCCGGGAGGACCATTGCGTTTGCGAAGGTGAATGGGTTTCTTGATTTATTCGTGAGTACGTTGTTGGTGGGAGTATATTTCGCTGTAGCCGCAGGAGCTGACTGGATGTGTGTCCCCCTGCGGATACAAGCGAGCGATAACGGTACAAGCCGAGGTAACTTAGCTACCTCTGCTAGCCAACTGCATCTACGCGATATGCTAAGTAGTTAGCAAGTTGCCCAGCAGGCTAATGTTATCTTCTAATAGAAAGCATGAATAACGATGTCCCTCGTCCTAGTTTTTGTGGAGCTTGCATAAGCGATCATATTCAGTCACAAAATGCCTTGCAGTCGAGCTGTCATCAGGCGGACGGGCTGTTCCCCAGTCAAGTGCGCGGAGCGTCCAGGTAAGGTTAGCTAGGATGAGCTAGCCTAGCCGCTGGAACAAAATGTCGGCCAGCTAGGGGTTGATCTGACCAAGAGGGTATGAAGGGGGCACAATATTCATTGTGTCATACTGCAAGAGGCAGTGAGGGAGTGATACCGTGAGATCAGCTGCGAGAAATATGACCTCGTTTTCTAAATCAAAGGGAAGGTCAATGCGGTGGCATACCTTGTTTTGATGGTCCGCTTGTAAAATCAAAGTGGGTCTTTGGTGAAGCCAGGTAGCAGTTGGCTAGCGTTAGCTTGTTAGCTTGCTTTAGTTTGGTGACGCTGAAACACCTGCCTGCCTCTCCCGGTGTCTGTACACTTTAACCAGCTGTCATAATAATGTCAGCTGTGTGTGGGGGTTTTGCTGTGGGCTGCAGTCCGTGTTTGGCGTCGCTCTCCCGGGCTAACCATCTCACTGTTTTCATTTCCATATCAATGGATGGACTGCTGCTAACATGGACTAAAAGCATCAGTCATCACCTGTTGAACACTGTTGACGCTGGACAGCATCGTTTTGAGATGGTTGTCGTTTGTTTTGTTTGTTAACGTATGGTGGAAACTGCTTATAACTACAGATACTATGTGGACAGACGCTATCTGGTTTGAACATGGTGCACTACCCATTCCCGTTTATCTGGTGTGCAATACATATATGAAACCAGATATAAAATCAAATATAAACCGGGATTATCTGGAATTTTGATCATCACAATAAAGTGATTAAGCTACAGTTTCTTTACCTTTTCCTTCTGAAAGCTCCTGATGAGACTAATGAGCCTCCTGTGGGAAATAAACACAGAAGGCCTCTACCTGGTTGGCCAACACATGTCACTACCTTGGTTTACATTACATATTGTATGTAACCGTTGCCAATAACTGCCAACATATCAGGTGTTAAATATGTTTTTAATGTTGTTATTGTTGCCCAGCTCTACAGTCAGGTTGCATTCGCCTACAGTGGGAATGATTTGTGTTGTCATGGAATTTAGTTGTCTCTGATTTGTCTTGTTTCTGTTGTGGATAACACACTTTGAATTTAAAGCAAGCTCCCAAAAGGCAGTTTAAAGCATAGAGGAATATTACCTGTCTTCACTATAACGTGTGTAGTTGGTCTGTAATCAGTGGAAGTACGATGGTGCATTGCTTCACAGCTCAGTGCTGTACACAGCCTGGGCCTGTGACTGAAATATGTCATAAATGGCCTCATGATAGTAATGTTATGTGAAATTGCAGTTGGACAGGGCAACGCATTTGTCAAAAGAAGTGGAGGAGGCACAATACGGATAATATTTGTGGCAGCCATTGGATGTTGTCATAGCAAGATTAAACTGGGTTGGGTTTTTTTTTCTTTTTAATTCACATGGCAGTGTTGTGCAGTGGTTGGTGGTGAGACGAAGAGAATATCTCTCTGCTCAAGGGCAGCCATACATGTTGGCCTGTAAATCATGTTGCCCTAAGCTGTCATGGAAACAGCAGTCATCTGAGTCATTGTGGTTTGGGAAGGACAAACATATCTGACATTTTGCCTACTTAAGTTAAATTTGATGGCAGTTCTGTAGTCCTGTGTATCTGTGGAAACTGTCTGGAATAAGGAGCTCATCCAGTTACACGGTATAAGCTAAATCACAATAGTCATACTTTAATAATACTTGACTGCATTGCTGTATTAAGTAATACATTGTGCACCATGGAGAGACTAAACTTTCTATTCTATATTTGATAATGCCCAACCAAATGTCTTCTTTTATTAAGATAAAAGAGAACAAAATACATGGCACCAGGTACCTCTCTGAGGAGATGATTGATGATTGATTGCTTTGTTTGTCTAGAGAGAGGTTGCTAGAAAACAGTGCTGAAAAAAATGTGTGTGTTTCACAGTTGATGATAGCCTAGAGGCGCCACTAGAAAAAAAAACAAGGAAAACGATTTAATGAGTTAGCCTGCACTATCCTGATGTATTATATCTGTGCTTACACCATGGATTATTTTGGGTAATTAGTATCACTGTGATATTTTCATCCTCTGGGAGGTGTGACTTCAGACTGAGATGGACTCCTTGTTTCACTCTTCTTGAGCTCATAGATCTAATCCTTTTTTTCAATTTCGGAGGCTTTTCTGTTCTGCATTGCAAATGTAACTCTGCAAGAGTCTGCGTGTTCTTAAGTGTGGCTCTCATTGGCACAAGATGAATTATAATGCGACCGGTGCCAGAGGACAGATGTTTTTTTTCCTCACACATCTCAGCATGAAGGCATTATATAGTGTAATAAGGTTTTTTGTGTTGTCTGTTTTTTGTCAGCTTTCACAACCGAATGCATCCACGGGCAAGAAATTATTCAGAAGTCGACCGTGCTGCACATGCTGATAGGCCTCATCAAAGACATTTTGTGGGTTAGGCTTGAAAGAGTTGGGGGGAAATATCTTCTTTAGCTCCTTACATATTCTCTACTACCTCAATTTTAGGATGCTTTTTTGGCAATAATGCGAGCTATTGCCACGTTGATTGATTGTGTGATGTGGACATTGAAAGGTCATTGCTCTGATACTCGGCCAAGCAAAGACCTCCAAGCAAACACCTCTTAAAAATATGTCATTAAAGTTCATGTTCCCCTTGTGTACCAATCCCAATGTTAACAAATGGCACATTTACATTATGGTTATAGCTGCAGTCATACAGAGGCTTGCTTATATAAATCAAGTCCATCGTAAATCCCCATTTGAAAGGGCTGTGGAATAATCAGGATGAGGAGGCTTGCAAAATCTCCCATCAATCACATTTCAGCATGAACCTCCTGTTTCTTATAGTGCAGAAACATCCCTTATCATGACTGTTTTTCATTGGCTCCGTTGTCCTCATTTCAATCACTGTGACGGAGGGGAGGCCGGCTGCAGGTCACTGGCTCGGCTTATCAGCACATTCCTGCCCTCTTATGTGCTCTGTGTGGGGTGCTGATAACTTGCACTGGGCTGATGGAGTTCAGGAGCTGATTTCCTGGTCTGTGTGCTCACATCACTCTCAGGCTCTGGTTATGATCACTGACTCCAGCTGTTGAAACTGGAAATAGATTCTGCTCACTGTGAGCCATGATCCCTGAGAGCGAGCGTCAGAGGTTTGATCATCAGATTATTTTTTGAAAAAACAATGTATTCCTTTTTTTTAATCATAGTGGCTATAATTAATGTTTTTACTATACCAATGTATCAAATGCACAAGTCTAATGTGAACACTTGTTAATGACAGTGTTGACAGTTAGCCTCAGTGTTTAGCGCATCAAATAAGGCCCGCTGGCTCCCTCCATTTTGGAGACTTAAATCCAATCTTTGTTTTTTTTTTTAAGTAGTGCAGCGCTGGAAATCTTAACCTCCGTGTCTATGCAGAGCAGCTTTGACAGATGTCATGAGGTATCTGTGTGCTCAAGCCGTCAGAGACATTTTCTTCAATTTTTTATGACCATTTGTTACATGGTCTGCCTGAGAGACTCCTGCTCCTCTCACAGAGCGTTTTACCACTCCAGTAACTTAATCTCGAGTGTTTTTCCACAGACAGAACCTCTTATGTGTGGGATATAATTGGCTTCTAAATGTTTTCTACATAAAATATTCATACGGAGTAAAGAAACATAAACATAAAAAATACAGATACAAGTCAAAAGTATAGGTATAATGATGGCTAAAAATATAGCTAAAAACATCACTTCTTTCTCTTTTCAAATATGCTACACGCCAAGTTTCAATTAAAACATGCCACTATTTAATAGGGAAGCACAATATTGGATTTTTCAAACAACATCTTTGCCGTCCATTTCAGAGGCTTCAAAAAACCTCCACATCACAGAAATATGTTTGTAGCGTGCACATGATTAAACCACCATCTTATCAGCCTGCAATATCAGCAAAAATGTTAATTTGGGCTGTTGCCAGTATTTCATGTTAAAGCCTTTATCGGCCAGTCTCGATGACTTGCCAGTATTATCGTGCTTCCCTAGCTCATTTGTATGAGAAAATTGGTGTTTTTGCAGCACCATTTCTCACGTAGGTATTGCCACACATTAAATCTTTACATGGTCAGATGCAGGTGTAAGAAGACAGTAGTGGCTGAACTCCTGACTTGCAGTGATGAGTAGCTTGTGTTCTCTACGTGCCTCTTTAGGTTGATGTAGGAATAATTAATTTGGAGGCTGGTGGGCTGAAGGTAGTGGAGAGAGCAAACTACGTGTGGAATCTGTCACCACTCTCAGGTTCTGCTCTGAGCGATGTAAATTTAACTCGTCCCCTTTGCCAGCAGTGACGGGGCGTCTCTCAGGCTTGTCCAACTCGATCATTATCCTGACTGATTCATGGACTGTCGTGACCCACGTGGCCTTGGTTTTGGAGTTAGATCCATGCTGAAATGTTAACCGCAGTTCATTGAATTCTATTGTGCCTCTTTGTCGGATTGTGATTTCACTCTCGCTTCCTTCCCGTCGTTTCATTTTTGTTGTATATTTTCCGTGTGATGCTTTTCTTCTTTCACACTCACAGACAGATCTGCATCAGTGCATATAGATTCACAGCTGAGTCACCCATTTACTGCATCTCGATGCACAGCGCGTTCACGTCAGTGGTCGCTGCTGGTTTACCTGCTGAAAGGGAACAGGACAGACACAGTATGCAAATGATGCATAAAGCGATATCTGCAGCGCTGACAGTCTCATATGTGTCAGGAATCTGATCTGGAACAGTCAGTCTGTTCCAGGCAGTGAGGGGTGTTTAAGTGCTTGAGTTTCATGAGATGGTTTATAGTCAAATGTTAAACTGAGGCGCTCTGAGCTTATACAGGTAACCTTCCCAACATCTCATGCGATCAGAGGAAGTGCACAGTGAAATGTTGATACATTTGTCTCAGATAGAAGCACAGTGGAGTTCATAGTCTGTGTTGTCGAGTTCTCACCTGTTCTGTCAACATGACCTGGAACAAAAGTTGCATTGTGAAGAGAAGAGTAGCCCCTGCCTTTAATAATGTACTTCCTGTTGGTGACGAGGGAAAATGCAGTCCTTCATAGACAACAAGGAACGCCTCAGTGTTTGTGGCTGGCACATACTGCAGATGCCTGAAGTTGCCTAAGGATGAATTCATGTTTGTGCAGCCATGCAGTATGCTACTCTACAGAAAACACATAAGTCTTAACAGTAATGAGAAAAAATGATTCAACTACTACAGTTAGAAATACTTATGACCAGCAGTCTTACTGTGTCCTCTAAATGCTGCTTCATTGGATACAAACTACCAAGATATTTCCACAGGATAGAACTACGTCCTTGGTTTTGTTTGCAAACTGTACTGTAGTGAGCTATTTTCTAAATAATGCCATTTAAGTCACTGTGACTTGTTATTAATCTTAATGAGCTCATGTTCACACATTGAAAACACCATCGTAACTCAGGAAATAATAAGTGCAAGCTTGCATATAATAGTTGATCCTATTGAATTACAACCCTGATTCCAAAAACGATGGCAAGCTGTGTAAAAAGTTAATAAAATTCAGCAAATGAACTGTGTTTACTGACAGCTGCTTTATGAAGTGTTCCTGAGCCCATGTAGTAATATCCTTTATCCAATCATGTGTTCACAAAGTGGGGAACCTCGAACCTCGCTGACTGAGCCTTTCCAGGATGCCCCTTTCAAACCACAGTCATGATACTATCACCTGTTACCAATCAACCTGTTTACCTGTGGAATGATCCAGGTGTTTTTGGAGCATTCCAACACTTTCCCAGTCTTTAGCTGCTCCTCTCCCAACTTGTTTGAAACGTGCTGCTCCATCAAATTCAGCATATATTGAGAAAAATCAAGCTGATGAAGTAAACCATAAAATATATTGTCTTTGTACTTTTTTCATTTGAGTATAGGTCAAAAAGTATTAGCTAGTTATCACATTCTGTTTTATTTATGTTTGACGCAGCGTTCCACCTTTTTTGGAAGCAGGGTTGTAAGTGGCTGCTTAAACATATCATGTTGTCTTCTTATGCATCTGTTCAAATGTCAGAATTTCCTAAGTGACCCTCCACATGTGGGATGTTACACAAGTCACACATGCCTCTTTGCTTCTCAGCCTGCCTCCACCTCTCAGATTTCCCTTTCTGTGGCTGCTGAGTTTAGTTTTATTTGTATCTGCATTATTAGCAAGCAAAAGTTTGTGTCAGAGGTGATATTTAATGGTGTTTGTGCTGCAGTATGAAAATACAAAGCATGATGTCCTCATGCATTGTTCCTAATATAGTCAGCTTGATGGTCAGCAGTCCTCTGTTTGATGTCACTGACACGATGGACATAATTTATGCATGCAATGCAGCACACCTGGGGAGGAGGGGCATCATAATGTCCCACATGCAAAGAGAATTGATGAATTCTGCTCTGGTTCAACGCGGCACCTCAGGGGTTAAGTCCGATACAGCAGTTTACACTGCGGATGGATGTTCGCTAGTACAGAGGAGTCCCATGCTGTAGCGGAACTGCAGCTCCCGCACAGATAGCTGCCAAGCTACAGGGGATTTGCTTCGATCCCATGAGCGTGTGAGGAGAGAGTTGGAGGGTCACATTTTGAAGAAAGATGTTGGGTGAGCACACGGACCTGTACGGGGCAGAGGAAGCATTAGGGCGCAGTAGCGGGGTGTGTTTCGTAACCTCTCACCTGTAGTCATAATTTCAGTTGTTACAGAGCTAAGAAAAGAGAAGGGAAAGGAAGGTGGGGGTCAGTCCCTCCCAGCACTGATCGGTGCGGTTATGCACTGAGGTTGCTGAAGTGCGTCTGCAGGAATCTCCTGCTGGATTTACTGAAGAGTTGCTGGAGTTTGGAGACGCTTTTGTCTGTGTCGTCTGTAGTGACCAGGATGAACTGATGTAAGTACCTCTCATCGTCTCTGCATCCAGTTTTATCTGAATACTGAAGGTGTACGTTTGTTTTACTGTAGCCTTTAAATAATGCAGTGTGTGTCAGGCGTAATAGGTTTAATCTCTTGACCTTATCGCTCGTGCATCGCCGATCTCTCCTGCTATCTCCCCTCCTATAAGGATCCACAGTACAGTGTCGATGCATGTTGTATGTGCAGAGTGTCACTTCTATCTCAGGGGACCGGCAGACTGGTGCTAAGGCATGGGCCCTCATTAGCATTTGAATATGTTCTCCAAGGCAGGGGAGTTTTAGCAGTTGTCAGCACTCCCCCAGCACATCGTTTTCAATCTCTTAAGTGATCAATCATCTTATTCTACTTGTTTGCTTCACTGCCAGCAGCCACAGTGGAGTGTGATCCCGTTGTTTTCTGTCTTCGACCGCAGTGCAACTTGCACAGTGTTTGGACTCGTTTGGACTTTGCAGTTTGTTGACTGCTGCCGTGCTAGTCTTTGTGTCCGTGTCTTTCCTGCTTTGATTTAATGGTTGGAAGGCAAATGAGAGATGTTTCTTCCCCAGCTGGAGACTGAGCCTCATTAAGCTTTACTGCTGCTCTTACTGTATCATGCGGGGACCCATCTGTAGTTGCAATGTGGAAGCTCATTTTTGGTCCCAAAAAAGGAGACTTCAGAAGAAAAAGTGGTGTCTTATCTCAAACTGCACTCGAAATAGAATTTACTGAGTTTTGGTTGGATGCAGATCCTTTTAATGGAGGAAATGAAGTATACCATCATCATGTTAAATTATTCAAAAGTAATTTTCCTAACTTGGTTGTATTTCAGCTAATCAGCGAAATGTTCAGCTAAATGCAGTACTTAAACTGTCATTTAGTATCCCTCTGTAGCATGTGAGAATCCCAGCATCAACATTAAGCATCTTCTGCTGTAATACTCGCTTCAATAGCCACATTTTCACTGCCCTGCCACTATAAAGGCTTTGTGAAAATGAGCTGCTTCTCTTTGTTTTCCTGAGGCTTTGCAGACAAATCCAACCAATGTGCACTAGCGAGAAACTTAATGTGTTTTCTATGCTGTACTGCACGATTTGTTTTCGTCAATCTGTGGCATTTAATGTAAGAAGAGGTTATTAAATGTTCTCCAGTGTTCGTGCTGCAAGTTTTCCTTAAATCACTCTGTTGCAGCATCACAACGGCAGAATTAATGAGAGCTATTTTTAGCTATTGTGGTCCCGGAGCGGTCAGAATTGAATAAGGTTCTGCCTCACCCCTGTACCGTACTACAGCACAAAATCTATTCTTTAGTCAGAGAATTGAACACCCCACCATGTTGTTCCCAGTTCCCTCTCGGAAGAAATATGATTTTGTTTTTCTGCTGAACGGAGAGTTAGGGAGCCAGGGCTCTTTAATTTTAATGACACTCCAAAATGAATACAAAGTGAAACACTGTTTCAGCTTCCCTCTTCATGGGTCATATGAGGTTACTATTGTGATGCCTCATTGTATATGAAGGATTTTTTTGTCTCCGAGTACAGACAGAGATATTCTTCTCCTTTTTTGATTTGTACTTCACACAATGTATGGATCAATAGCAGCTGCATCACTGCTTGTAATGGAGCAAAGTGGTTGGCTTCAGCCGATACGCAATTCACGTGTCGGGGGGTTAAGGGTTCAGCACAGAGTCTGGAAAGAGAAGAAAGAGGGCAGAGATGTGAGGCATGGCTTGCAGTGCAACCCCAAAGATCAGCTCCTTTTATTATTTTACCAGCCAAACTGATATTTGGAATTGAAAAGAACTGTCAAAGACCGCTACGCTGCCAAAGTGGCGGGAAGACTTGCCAACAGTAGCCAAAATTTGCTAATATTCCATTTTACTTGATGCAGATGGTGCTGCCAGGTCACACGAGCACTTGTTTTTGTCGGTGCTCCATTTTATTTCACTGGCTCATAGATGACTTTTAAGTATTGGCTACAAATGTCTGCCCCAAACACTGGCAATATTGGGCAAAATAATTCATTTAGAGCTGAGAAGATGAGTCGATTAGGCAGCTAACAGATTAATAATTTGTCTACGTTTTCGTTGTCCTCAGAGACTGTTGCTTTGACAGCACTTTTAAGTATGTCAACTTGGTCTCTGGAAAATTGTGGTCGATATTTCATAGTATTCTCTATGGACCAAAAAAATGATATGCACTTTCATAAGTAATGTAGGGCTGCACCTAATGTTTATTTTCCTCATTGATTGTTCCACTGATTATTTTCTTTGATTCCTTTGATTCATTTTTTGGTCAATTGAATGTAAGCAAATAGCAAAAATGCGTTTTTTGCATACTTTTCAGTTGTCAGAGCATATAAAGCATTCTTGTCAAAGAAATACTCTGACATCAGTCTTTTAGGCTACTGAGGAATAAAACTACGATGGGTTCATTCAATAATTGCGTTGTTTACCATTTGTGTGTTGACTCCTTGCTGTCCATTTTGACCACAGCTTTCCTGTCCTTTCTCCACTCAGCTGTGAGATCCATCTGTGTTTTTGTCCATCTGTGTTGTAGTGCTGGCTCCCAAGTTGCCTGGTTGTAATCCCCCAAGCATGACCCACCCGACATGGTGCGTCTCTGCTGTGGAGTGGCTGCCAGTCCTGGCTCTGGCTTGTGGCATGAAGCTTCTGTTGGCACCAGTTGTTTGTGGCCATAACGGGCGTACACAACGGTGCCACAAACACTCATCAGTCACTGGAAACTGAAGGGACTGAAGCACACACTGTACAGAAGAGCAGCGCAGAGTCGGCTCTGATGTCGGGAAACCGTTTCCTTTTCTTTCTTTTATGCTTACGGTACTTTTGAGATAAGTGTCTTTGGCTCTGAACAGGGCACAGAGATGTTGGTTTGGTTGTTCAACTAAATCCAAAATGCTGTGCGCATGCAGCACTTTGTTGTTTGATTGTTCTGCAGAGTGTTTCCTGCAAACGATGGCACCTGGAGGTGTTGTAAAGAAAGGTTACCATGTTTGACGTCGGGCTGTCGGTGCAGACTTGTTTTGATGCAGATGCTCATCGTGCTCATCTAAAATGTAAAAACGGCTTTTGTGTTAAAATTAATTCAGCTGTGTCTTTTTTAAACCTCCCACAGTTGAGAGGAACCTTCAGACACGGCCTGAAAATGTCAGGCCACTCGAACAACACCACACTGTTCCCCCTCTGTTACCAGAGCAACAAGCTCTGCAGGAGGAGAAAGCAAAATTACATCCCTTCAAAGTGAAAGGTGTGTGTGTGCGTGTGTGTGTTTGTGAGGGAAAGGGGGGGGGATGCACACTGCTAAATCATTTTTCCCCCTCCTAAACTCTGTTTAGTTTTTACTTCATTTTAAATTCCTCCTGCTTTGCTCCATTTGGGATTTTACATCCCATTAATTTTATGGTGATTTATTTATATTGGATCACACACAGTAAGCATTCTCTAATCATATTTTCCAGACAACAAAATCACATCTCTCACAACTCCACAGCAACACAGGCCCTAAACATTATATGCTTGTGTGTGTGCATGTTTGTGTTATGCTGCATAAATGCCTATAAAGAATCTCAAAGTAGGAATGTCAACTGGAAACAAGTACCTCCTATAACTTCGCAATTTAGTGGCGAGCCGTCCATAAATTCTGGCGAAATGTGAAGAGTTCTTTGCATCAGCTTTTCCACAGCGCTGATGAAGAAGACAAAGGCATAAATCCTCCTCCCCAAAGAGTGAACCTTCAAGTGAGAATTCATGCCCCTGTTTTCAGCAGTCTTGTTAATATTCAGATGTCTTTTTTTTTTTTCCTCTCTCAAGTGCAGCGTATTCAACGTGAAAGGCCAAGGGGGCGTTCCCCGCCACAAACTTTTGTTCACCCTCCTCGCGTGAGTCCCACCATAAGCTGCTGGAGGAGTTTGTGACTGTTGCTGCCAAGCTGAGAACGTCTGGGGCCACTTGTGGCGATTTGTTCAGCTGCCTGTATTCCCAGGCACTGGCTAACGTTTGGCACTTAGCCGACAGGTCACAACAGACCTGAGGACAGTGTGCTGAAGGAAGCCTGGGTGGTAAAACAATAAACAGGACAGCAGCAGGCACAGTCGGCTGAATTAGGACCTCGGACTGGGCTTCTCTATCATACAAAAAATAAATAAATAAAAAAAGAAGACATTGTGTCCGTAAAACTTGATGATTTTCCAAACTATAATTTTTTCCGCGGTCTCACCCAAGATTTAGGCATCATTATCACATTTGGCAACTCGATAGCCTTACAATTAGCAGCTTGTCAAGCTGATGTGGTGCATATTAATCTTCAACATGAAGCAGGACCGACACTTGCTAGCTGTTGTGGGTTTGAAGCTGCCAGCGAGTTGGCAGCGATCTCAGCTGAGGGTCGAAGCACTGAAGCCGATGCGTCTTTTAATGCGAGATTCATCTCCCTTCCCTCATCTGTCATCACACTTTAATGTGCCGCAACATGAGATCACTGTTTCCCAATGAGTTCCCTGCACAGGCAGCCGCACTCTCAAGTATTTGAGGTGTCAAAGAAATTACCAGCAAAGCGGGAGGGAAATGTGTGATAGTCTCACCTATTAAGGTCACAGACCTAGGATCAATTTACATGACAAATGGGGCATTATTGCATTAGGTGCTGTGATGTGGGTTGTAATTTGCCCCAAAGGAATCGACCTGATAGTATTTTATAGGCAGTCATTGAATGTCTAATGTGTCGTGAGATTGTGGTGGAGGTGAAATGATATAGAGGGGGAGATAAGATAAGTAGTGAGTGGTGGGGCGCAGAGGACAGTGCTGACCTAACAGCTGAAGGAGTCAAGGTTGTTAATGTGACGGAGGGTGTGCTTTAATGTCAAAGACGTACTGTCAGTGTATCCTGTAGGGTTTTTATAATTGTATTTTGTGCACTGCAAACCTGGGACCTCACACTGTGTGGACATGGCATGTTGTGTGTGTGTGTGTGTGTGTGTGTTTGTAAAAATAAAAGCAAGCACAGCCTGGACCTCTTAACATAGTAGAGGGAGTGAAGTGGGAGTGGGCTTGGGTCAAATACTGTTATTGTCTTTCAAAATGTGTTTTTGACTATTGGCTGTTTATCATTTGTGCTCTTGTTCTAACTAGTTTTGTTCCCTGCATTTGATAGGGCAGGCTTTGGTATATTCCTTACGAAATCCCTGAGGTGGCTATTGTTACCTCTGCCAAGAAGGTTTTGTTTTCAGTTTGGTTTTCAGTCTACTGTCCCAATTTTCATGAAACTTGGTGGATGAACCCATTAAATTTGGGAGTGGATTCAAATTACGGGCAGAAACACATTGTTTTCCTCTTTTGTTAACATTTTGTAGTAAATGCCATACATTGTAAAATCCAGTAGATGATACGAAAGTTCAGCAGTGACAAAACATAGCTAGTTAAATAGTTTTTGGGCTCTGAATGTGTTAAATTGATCTCTTTGCCTGCTGCAGCGAAGATGTAAAATGACTTTGAACAAGGGCGTTTGGTGTTTTACCCAAGGAAGCTTTGGTGAAACACATGACTTGTCTGTTGGCTGAAGCTGTGTGTGTCCCATTCTGTCACAAGACAATCAGGCCAACAGTATGTCCTGTTGCCTCATTCTGCCTCTTTGGATCTGAACTTGTTGAACCTCTTGTGTTAATCACACTCTGCTGTATCTTTGCCTTCCAGAGCGCAGCGATGGAGGAGACTGTCATTTGGGAACAGCACACAGTAACACTACACAGGGTAGGTATCTGTTATCCTCCGTCAGATGCTCTTTACGTCTGTCTGTGTTGTCCCGGTCCCAGTATCTCTCTCTACCCTGCCTGTTTTGCTATCTTTGCTTCCCTCCCAGCATTTTTCTTCCCTCCTGTTTTCAGGATCACAGACAGACGAAACAGGAGATTTCACAGAGCTTTTCTTCTGCATGAATCTCTCCCACATTTTTGGCTGTGAAGCGTCAATAACTTCCACTAAAAACTGCTTTTTGTGCATGTTTTTCCATACAAATTACAAAGATGAAGCTAACTGCCTGCAGCTATTAGTCTATGTCCTTGCTGGCAGGAAAAAGGGTTATTTAATTGTATTGTTGAAAGTGAAAACAGTGCATGAATCCTATCTATCTATCTATATATATCTATATAGATATATATAGATATATATATAGGTGGTAACTTTCAGTCAGCTCTGTCCGTCTGTATCCACACCTTTTAGTTAATGTTCAAATTTTTGGTCTACACAGACAGTTAAATCAACATCCTTTATCTCTGTTTCTCTGTGTGCAGGCACCAGGGTTTGGCTTCGGGATAGCCATATCAGGAGGTCGGGATAACCCTCATTTTCAGAGTGGCGAGACCTCCATTGTCATCTCGGATGTGCTGAAAGGAGGCCCAGCTGAGGGCCTGCTGCAGTAAGATTTAGTTTCATTATCGGCAGCCTGGTCAGATTTATGTTATTAGTATTAAATTACCCGGCCTGCTACAGAGAGACTCCAGCATGTCTGTTATCTCTGTACCCCCCCCCTTTAGGGAAAATGACAGAGTCGTCATGGTCAATGCCGTCTCCATGGACAATGTGGAGCACGCGTACGCAGTCCAGCAGCTTCGTAAAAGTGGAAAAATTGCCAAAATTGTGAGTGCCAACATCCCATTATGAATTCATTCAGTTGTTGAAAGTAAGACTTAAGTCAGGAACTACAGTGTGTTGCATATTTACATGCACAGCATTTAGACGTTTCTTACATATTTCACAGTTGACCAGCAGGAGAATCGAACACCATCAAAGGAGCGATTGATTCATTTTCCTGTGGTTGATTGGTTGTCCGGCTGATCTCATATCTTATTTCCTTTGGCCAGACAATCAGGCGGAAGAGGAAGGTGCACGTCCCCATGGGCCGCCTCGGGGAGAGGGAAACTATGTCGGAGCATGACGAGGAGGAGGACAGCTACGATGAAGAGATATACGAGACGCGGAGCGGACGCAGTGGCGCTTACAGCGGCGTGGGCGGGGCCATGGGCAGGCGCAGCGGGCGGAGCAGCGGGCGAAGGGACAGGGAGCGTGAACGCAGCGGCTCGCGGGAGAGGAGTCTCTCCCCACGCTCAGACCGCCGCTCACACAACCTGCCCCCGCGTCCTGCGAAGGTCACACTCGTCAAGTCCCGTAAAAATGAAGGTGAGGCTCACAAAGTCGGGGATTTAAAATAAAAAAAAAAGGAAGGGCAGCGAAAGAACATCTTCTGTGGTAATCCAGGAAATCACCTGCCATTTTATTCGCCCAGCTATTACCAGACAGCCAGACGTTTTTGGAAGAGAGTAAGACCTCCAAATCAGCATTGGTCCACAGCCAGAGTAAACCAAAGTTGCCAGCCTCAGCAAAATCCAAGTTAGCTCAAGTAAATCCAAGTAAAAGAGCAATTAATCTTCTTTAATCAGTACTGTTAATCCCAGTGGGAGCTTGACAGCAAAGTGTGGTCAGTGCGATGCGGTCACGTGAACTCTGTGCTAACATCGTCTTTGTTGCTGTCGTTCACTTTGTAAGCAGAATATGGCCTGCGCCTGGCCAGCCACATCTTTGTCAAGGACATTTCCCCTGAGAGCCTGGCAGCCAGGGACGGCAACATCCAGGAAGGGGATGTTGTACTGAAGGTGAGGGAGAGGCAAACAAGAAGCCTGGTCTACATTTGATCTGTAGATATCATAAAATATTCAACATGAACAAAACTATTGAAAGTGTCACATTATTTTCTTTTTTCCATGTTATGTGTGTTGATGGAGATTTACACATCTGCATTTTCTTCTGTCTAATGTTTGAATGCCAGCACTTAATTAAGGTTCATCAAATAATTATAAGAAAGAATGATGTGCAAGCCCATTCTAAAGCTTGGCCGTGTGTAATTACGCCTTGTTTACGCTGCCTCTCATCGCTTTACAAATTGGTTTCACCCGAACAAACATAATCAGTGTTATGCTTGAGTTACATCTGACCTTATGCTTCTAAGACAATTTGAACTCTCAACTTCTCCAGAGACCATTTTATTTCTGTAAAATGAGGAAAAAAAGACATTTTTATTTGACTTTTTGTATTTCTGATTGAAATCATGTCATGTCTCATAGCTCCTTTTTCTGATTCTCTCAGATCAATGGCACAGTGACAGAGAACCTCTCCTTGATTGATGCCAAGAAGCTGATAGAAAGGTCAAAGGGCAAGCTAAAAATGGTTGTTCAGAGGGACGACAGGGCGACCCTGCTGAACATCCCTGACCTCGATGACAGCATTCCTTCAGCCAACGCCTCGGACAGAGACGGTGAGAGTGATGTTAAGTGTTGGACTGAACTGGGGCGCGGCACAAATCCAGACACGTCAGCGTTTAATGTCAGACTCGTTCTTTGAACAGCGGCTCTCGTTTGATCAGACATTTCAGATATCCATTCTCTGGCGTCCGATCATTCCAATCGATCGCATGACAGGCATCGTAGCAGCCGCTCCCGCTCTCCAGACAGAAGATCTGAACCTTCGGACCACTCCAGACACTCCCCTCCGCAGATCAGCAATGGCAGGTAAAGACCATGATCTGTCATTTTCGGATAGATTAGTTATGTTTTGCTACATGATATCTGTTACTTTCTCTCCTAGATCTCCTAGTTTCAGCGTCTCAGTTGTGCTGTGACTGATCTTGTCATAATGTTCAGCTATCTGTCAAAGTTCATTAAGACGCACTTGTTTTTTCTGTGCGTGTTTGAAGGACTTTCGATTCTTTGTTTGCGTTCATCAATGCCGTCAGCCCATTCAGCACTTCTTTGACTGTAATCTTGTTCGAAAAGTACTTCATTAAGTCTTCATTTAAACTCAGTAGAGCATCAGGGTTGTTCCCCTTTCGCCCTGCTTATTGACCCGAGAAAAATAAAAGTCAGCTGTTAATCTGCAAAGGAGCCAGTCCTGTTTGGTTAAAATTAGGGTTGAGAGTTTGGCATAAAAGCTCAGTGCTCAGCTGATATTACTGCATGACCTCTGCCATTTTAAACAAAGTGTTTTCGATGAAACAGTTTGAAAATCTGGAAAAGCCGTATGATGATGCCAAACACTGGAAACCTGCATTAGCAAAAAGCATTGTTTCACTTTTAATGAGATCTGCCTTTGTGTTCCCTTTATACTTCACCAGCTGGAGAATACCGTAAGTTTGGCACCATTACCCAGTGTGGACAGTTACTAACAGTAGCAGTAGTACATCCTGAATAGAGTTCATGTAGATGAACAGACAAGTAGGTTTAGTTTTTGGTGTTAAAATCAGTCTCTTTAGAGTAGAGAAATCAGGCATTTGTGTCAGAACAATCAGTGTTTTGTGTAACAGCAAACTATCACCTAATGGAATATTGCTGAAGCGACGTTACACAGCAGCGGTTATTCAGTGACATGTCTTGTTTTGACAAGAGATGACAGAGTCCTGTGAACGTATCACAGGATCCTCGAGTCTCCTGAATGTTTTAGTGGGCAAACCGCATGTTTGGCACAAGGACAGTATGGCTTCAACAATGAGCAAAAGGCCATCACCAGCTGTCAACTGTCTCCCTCTTTTACGTGTGGCTCTGCTTTTGTAAGATCTTTTATCTCTTCATATCTGTGGATGTCGGGCTTTGTTCTTCTCTCTCATTTCTGTTGAATCAATTGTATTTGTGGGAAATATTCAGATTCTGTATGCCAGAAGCAAAAATGTGTTGTAATAATTTATATCTGACACATCTAGACTAGTGGAGCACTTAAGTAATTTATATCTGAAAGTATTTTAATGAGCAGGAAGGAGATGCTGGGCCAGGATGTTATTGTTTATCTGAGCCTGGTCTGTGACATGTGACCTTTTCTCTCAGCTCAGGAAGTTGGCAGTTAAAAGTAGGCCCTCATCCGGGATGGCTTGAAACAGAAGTTTGTTCCTCTGTAGCTGGTTCAACCAGGGTCCTTCATGGTTGCTTGGGCACTCAGCCTGTGAATAAAGCACTATTTTGCCAGTAAAGTTGTGCCAGTTTGCAGGCATGTGACCAGGAGGTTGGAGTCAGAGCCCTGAAGCTGTACCACTGGAAGGCCTGCTTTGCTCACTTCCGTTCCTTCTGATCTCTCATCTGAAACACACTGGGAATGTCAGCATTTATCAAAACAGGGAACGTCTGTCCTCATTTCTAATTATCCGACTCGTAATTGGTCAGGGTCGCCGTGTGGCACTTAACGCAGACTTGCTGTTTTAAAACTGGCATGGAAGTCAAACCTGTGCTGGTGTAAAGTCAGAGCCACACAGTGAAATTCACCTGGAGGACAGAATCCATTCTGACACCTTAGATAAGCTGCTCTAAAAATAGAGCAGGAAAGAGTGGAAAGACAAAGTGGTGACCTTCAAGATGAAGATGCAGCCTCAGACTCGAGCGGTTCTTTTCACCTGTTTTCTTTTCTCAGCCGGTGCGCGTCCTCTGCAGTCATCGAGTGCTGTATGGACTTCATATTGTTGCGTGTAGTCAAGATGTTGTAGCCTTAAAGCTCTCCGATCGCCTCCAAGCGCTACATCTCAAGAATACACTATTTATAATCCCACGTATTCCTTTTCTGAAGATAAATTGTACAAAAGTGTTTCTTTTTTATCTGCAGTCACAGAAGTCGTGATGACGAACGGATCTCGAAGCCGGCTTCAACACCAGCCAAGCTCGCAGAGGAGGTTCCTCTGCCCAAACCGAAGGAGTCGGCTATTGCTCGAGAGGAGAAACAGCTTCCACCGCTCCCAGGTCAGTGGTAGAACTATCAGCTGTCATCATGTGGACGTGTAAAACGGATATTCACACACACACAGAAGTTCACACACAGCCATGTTGGGTCTTGTGCTGGGCATACCTTTGAGCAAATACAACATGTTCACGTAGGTGTCCCTGTTCATCAAAAGCGGTGAAATGACTTCATGATAGTAAAATGGAATCGTGTTTGAACCAGTCATTTTTGCCCTTTTTAAAAGCTCTACCAAAAAAAGTTAGATCCAGACGCCTGCTGAGCCTGGCTGAGTTCGCCTGGAGCCAAGTGAAAATAAACCGTATGAGTTGATCCAGTCTGACGTTCCTCCCCAGCCTCCGGCACTCTGCTGCCTTTCTGTTTGACCTCCCTGCTCGGGACGCTGTGTGCCTTCGCTCTGTGTGTTTGTGCGCAAGCATCTGTGCGATAACACGCTGCCAATGTGTGGTTTCGAACAGTTGTGTTTTATCGTTGCTGTACTTTTTCCTCATTTTCATGTATCTGCAGCATTGTTAAGCTGTAACTGTGTTTGAAGGCGTATCCCTTTGTTTTTAAAGGTACCCAGTGCAGTTTTACATGTTCATCAGCATTAAATAATGTGAGTTTGTTTCTGTTTTTGTTCAGAGCCCAAGCCCGTGTATGCTCAGCCTGGACAGCCAGATGTAGACCTGCCAGTCAGTCCCTCTGATGCTCCTGTGCCAAGCGCTGCCCACGATGATAGCATCCTACGGTAATATAGCAGCCAAATACTAAAGTCTTCTTAAAATATACAAAGCAAAAAACTGCTATCTGTTATTTTAACCTGCAGTTGACATAAGAGAAGCCAGTCTTGGAGCAGCAGTTGACAGTTTTGAGAATGCTCCAGTGCACATCCTGCCCTCAGTTATGTATCATTTTGGCTGCCACGAGGCATAGATTTGTTAAGAAACGTGTATTTCATTGCACATACTGGTTTGCTGGCAAGTTGAATGAGCAGCTTTGAATGTAACACAATGTACAACCATCAGTGTTTGTGCATGAAACCGACAATTGACTGTGGTTGTTGTTTTTATCTACAGCAGAAATATCAAAGTGAATTCAAATGTTCTGCAGGACTTTGTTTTTCTGACAATTTTACAGCTCAACAAAAGAGAAAGCAGGCGGGCATCCAGGAGTCACTCAACCATTCATAAAGTGAAGTTTGCAATGGAAAGAGTGAAATGCCATCAAATGGTGTCATGTCAAAGAAAATCAGCCTGACTATTGTCTTTATTCCCCCTCCTCAGGCCGAGCATGAAGCTGGTGAAGTTCAGGAAGGGGGAGAGCGTGGGGCTGCGGCTGGCTGGGGGGAATGACGTGGGCATCTTCGTAGCCGGAGTGCTGGAGGATAGCCCAGCTGCTAAGGAGGGCCTGGAGGAGGGCGACCAAATTCTCAGGGTGAGAGACTTTATTTTTAACACGGCGACTGTTAAACCTGACAGCTGAAATCCGCTGGTTGTTTTCCAGTTGAAGAGTTGTTGTAAAAATGAGATTGCAAAAAAAAAAAAATGTTTGTCCAAAACGTCAAGCTGTTATTCTATATTACAAATGATTGTTTTTTCTTCTCCTTGTTTTAACAATGGGTACCTGATTGTGTCTGTAAACGGCCATGTTTTATGGAGTGTGCATCCTCAAGCGCTTCCCTTTTTTTTTTTTTATTCATGATTCTACGCACTGGCTGATCCAAAATTCCTGTACCTCCAGGCTGGTCTCTTAGCAATGGCCCCGAGGGAGTGCGCACAAAAAACTGTGTTTCCTCTGTCTGTGTTTGTCCCATTTCCTCAAAGCCATATATCTTGCCATTTGTACCTCCTCCTCCTTTCTCTGAGTATAATGAGGAACGGCCTGGGTTCTTGCAGTGCAGTAAAACCTGCAGTTACCCAGGCAAT
Source organism: Chaetodon auriga (assembly GCF_051107435.1). NCBI lineage: Eukaryota > Metazoa > Chordata > Actinopteri > Chaetodontiformes > Chaetodontidae > Chaetodon > Chaetodon auriga. The sequence continues at coordinate 10,172,849 of NC_135079.1, read as the reverse complement.
ACTGAGGACAGGAAGGACAATGTAAACCTTTATCTACACAGAGATTTACACTTTCTTTCACCCGGTTTATGTACAATAAACCCGACTCCTTAACTCAAAAGTCCCAGATAACAGCGAAGTTATCCAGTGGAAAGCATAAAGCAGTAACCTCTGTGTTCCAGGTAAATAATGTAGATTTTGCGAACATAATCCGAGAGGAGGCGGTGCTGTTCCTCCTGGACCTTCCTAAAGGTGAAGAGGTCACCATTCTGGCCCAGAAGAAGAAAGATGGTAAGTGAAGTGAGTTAAGGCGATGAGGCCAGTGTTTCATTCCTATGGCTCGCATTGGCCGGCGTCTCTGACTCGCTGCTTTTTCCCGTTCAGTGTATCGGCGGATCGTGGAGTCGGATGTTGGCGACTCCTTCTACATCCGGACACACTTTGAGTATGAGAAGGAATCTCCGTATGGGTTAAGCTTTAACAAGGGTGAGGTGTTCCGAGTGGTGGACACCCTCTACAACGGCAAGCTGGGCTCCTGGTTGGCTATTCGCATCGGCAAGAACCACCAAGAGGTGGAGAGGGGCATCATCCCCAACAAAAACAGGTGACAGCATCCAGACAGACATATGTCAGCTGTCTCAAAGAGTGGCATGCTGGATAAATGTTCCTCAGCAGACATCCAGTCATTTGTTATTATTATCATTGCCATGCAGTGTCCTTAGGTACTGGCAGTGTTGATGTTAGCCACACCAACTTTCTGACACATGCATTAGCTTGTGTTGCATTAAGAACTGTCTCTGTCTGTCTGCCATTTGTCAACAGAGCGGAGCAGCTCTCCAGCGTGCAATACACTCTCCCCAAAACAGCAGGGGGCGACAGGGCTGACTTCTGGAGGTTTCGTGGTCTTCGCAGCTCCAAGAGGAACCTGAGGAAGAGCAGAGAGGACCTCTCCTCCCAGCCAGTCCAAACCAAGTTCCCAGCTTATGAAAGAGTTGTGCTGAGAGAGGGTGAGGAGTCTGACCGTGTCTGTGAGTCGAGATGTCATTGTGAGACTAAAGCTGCATTCTTAGTCTGTTAATATTTACATTTTTTCGTGCAGCTGGTTTCCTGAGACCTGTAGTGATATTTGGGCCCATCGCTGACGTTGCTCGAGAAAAACTCTCCAGAGAAGAGCCAGATCTTTTTGAGCTTGCAAGTACGTGTATGCGTTGTATTGGACGGATTTTGATGATAACACAAATTTGCTGTCAACCTGTTTTCTACATAAATCCATCTAACTTGTTTCCAGAGAGTGAACCGAGAGATGCAGGAACAGACCAGCGTAGTTCAGGAATCATTCGTCTTCACACCATCAAACAGATCATCGACAGAGTGAGTAGGCCTCCTTTCATCGTGCACAAAGGATTGAAGATTATTTTTCATCACAGATGTATTTTTTATCCCTCCTCTTTGCTGTCTTTGTCTCGTGAAGGACAAACACGCTGTGCTGGACATCACCCCGAACGCCGTGGACAGGCTGAATTATGCTCAGTGGTACCCGATTGTAGTCTTCCTAAATCCTGATAATAAGCAGGGGGTGAAGAACATGAGGACCAGACTGTGTCCAGAGTCCAGGAAGAGCGCCAGGAAGCTCTATGAGAGAGCCATCAAACTGAGGAAGAATAATCACCACCTGTTCACCAGTGAGTGGGCAGAGAGCGTTAAAACACAGTACATTTGAAATGTCTATCGTCTCTTTTACAGGTTTTATTCTTGGCAAAGTGATTGTGACTCAAAAACATTCTCTCTTAGCCACCATCAACTTGAACAATATGAATGACGGCTGGTACGGCGCTCTGAAAGAAACAATCCAGCAGCAGCAGAACCAACTGGTGTGGGTGTCAGAGGGCAAGGTGAGAGACAGGCCTGCTCCATGTTTTCATTCCATTTCGCTGGACGTGACTTTTTGAGACCTGTTAGTCTGACTGAGCGACAGATGACATGATTGTTTCTCTGCTCTGCTCAGGCGGACGGCACCACAGAGGACGACTTGGATATCCACGATGACCGTCTGTCCTACCTGTCGGCACCAGGTAGCGAATACTCCATGTACAGCACGGACAGCCGCCACACTTCTGATTACGAGGACACCGACACAGAGGGCGGAGCGTACACAGACCAGGAACTGGACGAGACTTTGAACGACGAGGTGGGTCTCCCCACGGAGCCCGCCATCACCCGCTCCTCCGAGCCTGTTCGAGAAGACCCGCCCGTAATTCAGGACACCCCTGGTTACCCTGGATACCAGCACCCTGTGCAGCCTGAACCAGCCAGTCGCATAGACCCTGCTGGGTTCAAGATGGCCGCTCCACAACAGGTAAAGTTCATATCTGGCTTTGCAGGCAGGCCGCTGCAGGCGGCGCCTGTCAGAGATGAAAGTATATGACTGCAGAACAGAGGAATAGCTCCTTTGTGTTCAGTGTTGTGTCCCGACCTCTGTTTAGATTAAATGTCCTTTGCTAAGTAATAAACATGTTCTAGAAGCTACTGGTATGTTATCTATTCTGACCACATTTTTGCAAGTGCATTCTCTGGCTGGTGTAAAACTGATTGAGTGTAAGGAAGAAGGTCATGGTGTTGGGGTGAGCTGTACTTTCTGTGCCCTTGGCAGGCTGTGTTATAAATGTCTCTTAACAATACTTCACAGCAAGATGAGGCTGCTCTGCCCATGCCCTCGTTGCCTCCGACGGTGGTAGCGCCCCCTGCTGTTGAGCAGCCTGTACAGCTAGAGGGTATGCACCTAGAGGAGCCGCCTGCTGCAGCCGCAGCTCCTCAGGCTGACTCACTTAGCAGCCCCAGCCCTGCCCCTGAGCTTATTCAGCCCCCACCACCACCACACGAACCCCACCCGTCTGGACCGCCTGGTCCAGAACCAAAGGTACCCGCAGTTTCACCAGCCACTCGGACCGGGCCTGGGCCCCAGCCTGCTGTTTTAACTGCCTGTCTTCTCGCACATGCTTTCCACTCGCTCTCTGCATGACATGCCCACACTGTGTGACTCACTGAGCCCACTGTGTGCCTCTGGCTCCCAGAGAAATGTGCGACAGACTAGTCCACATGCACCACAGTGGGCTGGGAGACCAGAAGGACTGGTACATCTGAGTCTTTGACCAGGGTGAAGACATCCACAACCAGCCCTAACTGTTGCCTCTTACTTCCTTTGCATGGCTCCTAATGTTTTTTGGGTTCCTTTCAGCTTTAACTCTCTTCTGTAGATGATCAATAGTAGCATTTACAGTGGCATTATAGTGGTAGATGTGTTGTCTGTTGTAGTGCCAGTAGTTTGACGTTGCATTAGATGCAAACTGAATGTTGGTTGCATGATGAAAGCTAACCTGCAGACAGTACTCTTGGTAATGATTTCCATCAAGCAATTCTCCCAATGGGAAAACAAACTTACATAAGCACACTGCATTGTGTCTTCTGTTCAGCAGTTTTGTTCTTTCTAGATGCCAACAAATCAACCTCCTCCATAGGAATTACTGTCACTAGATTTGCTGTCTACAGGCTACACATCATATGTTTGAAATGAGGCCTTTCAGAAATGTGCAAATTGCTTGATAGTTCACAATTTTTTGAAATGTTTTCATATGTAAAAAAAAAAACCCAGTTGTGCTCATATGGATTCTCATCATTCTTGAAAGGCATCTTGTCAAACAGGCATTCAGAACTGTTATTGAATAATGGACCAAGGTTTGCTTGTGTAATTGCACTTTTAATTGATGTTTGTTTAATTACATGGTAGAAGGATTTATTTTCGAATGATTTGGTTCATGTTACACATGTTCAGATCCTCAAGGTTTCAGTTTATTCGCCAGTATTTAATCTTGAAGTTATTCTTAATGTGGAGTTGGGAAAGCATTTTTCCCCCAACTGCTTTCTGTCCTGCAACATGGTGGCTGTTAAAAATGTCAAAATGAGGATGAAGATGTGATGGATGTATTCATTTGGTGTTGTTTCTTCACAGATGTACAAGAAAGATCTGTACAATATGGAGGACCCTGTGCGAATCAACCATGGCCTGAAGCAGTCTATGAGCTACAGTCACCAGCCGTCGTACCAGGACAAACAGCCATACCGCGAATACGACCACCCGCCTTACGGATATGATGGAGGCGGCTACACAGAACCAAAGCCTCACAACACTGACTCTCACCTGCACTACGACAACCGTGTGCCTCATTACAACGAACAGTGGCCCCCCTATGACCAGCAGACCTCGTCCTCTCAGCCCGCAGGGTACCAGCCGGGCCACCAGCAACCCATGGGCTACAACCCCCGGTCCCCCTACGAGGATGGACCAGGGAGGGACTACAGCCCCCCTCAGCCCCGCTATGATGAGGCCCCGCCAGTGGGCTACGATGGCAGACCACGCCACAGTAAACCTGGGCCCATTCGTTATGATGAACCCCCGCCCCCGCCCCCAGTGGCCTATGATGCCCGCTCTCCCTATGATGCAGAACCTCACGGCTTCCCCATAAATTCACCTCGATCGCCAGAACCTCCAAAGCAGTATTATGGTGACTCTGGTCTGAGGCCCACCTACATTCCTGGGCCTCCAAACCGGGGCTATAAGCCAGGGATGCATGAGCCCATCATGAACTCCGAACCCGCAATTCCCCCTCCTAAACCAGAGACCCTCTCCTCGCCAGGTGAGCCAGCCATCACTCCAGGCTCCAAACCCCTCCCTCCGCCACCCCGGGAAGACCTGGATGAGGACCCGGCCATGAAACCGCAGTCAGTGCTCAACAGAGTCAAGATGTTCGAGAATAAACGGTCTGTTTCTATGGACAGGGCTAAAGAGGGAGAGTCGGCGGCAGTCAGGGTAAGCTCTTCACGGAGGTGTGCAGCAGTGGGTCAAACATTTTATGCCACAGGTGTAAATGAACTAAAACGAACTAGGACCATACTCTGTGTTTTGTCTGGTAGGAGCGTTTGTTAGCTTTTAAAGATGTGTAAGTGGATATGCATGTATTTAAAACAACATGAAGAAACTAACAAGGCTCCAAGGAGGCCAAATTATTTTCGCCCAAACCGCAGATGCATCAGTCAGAAAAACTGCAGAACTGCAAGACTCAAAACTGCAAGCTTGTTCTTGTGAAATGATGGTGTGTTTTGTTATCATCTGGCCTGTAAGATGTCCGACACAAGACTAGATATTTATGTGCATGCAGTCCGTTCATGTGAACAAAAATCTGGATCAGATGCAAGACGAGCTCTCTTTGCTTTTCAGCCTGCAGATGTTCCTAAACCTGTGAGTGCACCTGGCCCAGTCCTCAAAGCCAATTCCCTCAGCAACCTGGAGCAGGAGAAGTCCACCTATAGGTATGTAGTCCTCATTACAGCACCGCAGGCTGCAGAAAGATGGGTGAAGGACAACTCTGAGATCCTCACAAAGGCGTCTTGGAATTCATTTGTTGTTGTTTGAGCTCCACCTAGTGGACGCAAGTCACCATGCAGAAAGCCGGGCTGGTGCGGTGTGCAAAGACAGAAAAGGCATGCAGAGGTCAAGCCCAGACTAGCAGCTGTGTGTTTGGAAGGTCATTAGGAGCCTTACTGTCCAGGATAAACAGATTGTTTTCAAACATACTCGATCCTCTCATTTCATTGGCTTGTCTTCAAATGAGCGCACAGTTTCTAACCTCAGGATCTATGAGATGTCTTTATGCAAGCTTTTGGATATTCCTGTTGTCTGTCCCAGCTGTTTAAATCTCTGCAGCTGTTTTACTCGTTTCTTTGTGTTTCCTCTGCAGGGCTCCTGAGCCGCAGAAGCCTCATACTAAACCCCTGGATGATGTAGTGCGGTCCAACCACTATGACCCAGATGAGGATGAGGAGTACTACAGGAAGCAGTTGTCCTACTTTGACCGCCGTAGCTTCGACAGCAAGGCCATGGGCCAGCCGAGTCCTGGCATCAACCGATTCCATGATCTGCCCAAACCAGCTCAGCTGTCCTACCCGTACAACCGGTATAACCGCATGCGAGCAGCAGCTGCTCCTAAGGTGCACCAATCACAGCTGTCTTTACTAATTGAATTGTTTGTGTCTACTGCAGAGTTGAGTCTGTCGAGAAGGTGAGTCCAGTGGAGAAAAGATACGAACCCCTGCCCCAAATCAGCCCATCCTCCCAGTATGGGCCCCCCGCATCCGCCATCCCACCCAACACACTGCCCAAGCTCAGCCCCAATGACGGTGAGCTCGCTAACTTTTCCTGCCCGACTCTCAAACTTCATCATGTACATGAACAGTCTACAGATTTTTTACATCACTGTAAACTGCTTAAGTGCAACAATATAGTTTGACAAAGACTGTATTTAAGTGTTTGGGTCCTCCTTCATCCGTCTCCAGCTAACTCCATACCCGAGCCGTTGAGCTCACCCAATCCTAAGCCTGAGCTGGCAGCTCTCCGACCAGCCAGCAGGGACGAACCCGCACCAGGTGGCTACCTGCCCCCGAGAGGCCTCCCCGACAAATCCCCCGTCAACGGCACAGACGCGGCACCCCCGAAGACGCTGCCCGCTCCCGCTCCAACTAGCTACAACCGCTACGTCCCCAAGCCGTACACCAGCTCCGCCCGGCCCTTTGAGCGCAAGTTTGAGAGCCCCAAGTTCAACCACAACCTGCTGCCCAACGACACACAGGTGAAGACGGACCTCCTCAGTAAGCCCAGCGTGGTGAGCAACAGCGGCGGGAAGCCTCAGCTGTCACCGCAGCCCCTGGATCACGACAGTGGCCTGGACACCTTCACACGCACTATGGACAACAGGCCCAAATACCAGCACAATAACATCAACGCCATCCCCAAGGCCATCCCAGTAAGGTACGAAACTCATCACTGTTCACATCCAGCAGCAGCAGTCGGTTCTCTGAGGGTAATTACTGAGCTGCAGAAAGACGGGACGAGACTTGTCTCTTCTGATGTCCTCTGCTGTGCTTTATTCTCTGCCTGCACTGTTTTGATTGATGACGCCGACTTCTGTGTCTCCGTCCCTCAGCCCCAGCACGCTAGAAGATGACGATGAAGACGAAGGGCACACAGTGGTGGCCACCGCCCGGGGGATCTTCAACTGCAACGGAGGGGTCCTGAGCTCCATCGAGACGGGCGTCAGCATCATCATCCCCCAGGGTGCCATCCCCGAGAGCGTGGAGCAGGAGATCTACTTCAAGGTGTGCCGGGACAACAGCATCCTGCCCCCCCTCGACAAGGAAAAAGGTCGGTCCCTGAGTGTCTTTACAGCCTAAATGTGTCAAGGAACAAACCGTCTGTAAAACTGCAAGTGCTGGAAAAAGTATCCAGAGAACACAAAGTTTGTGTTTTTGTTTTTTTGTTGTTTTTTGTTTTTTTTTTAGAGCTAATGCAGAATTCAACAGTACACCTCAATCAGGTCATTATTTAAACTTTTCTACCCGTGTGACACTCCACATCTTTATGATAAGAAGTATGAACAGGGCATGTAGAAGCCCTAAAGGTTTTTTTTTTTGTTTTTTTTTAATTAACATCTCGCACCAGGGGAGTGTGGTCCTTCAATTAACCTGTCCAGGTAGTTAACAGTTCAATCTCATTCACGGGAAAGGCCTGGCAGCGGACTCCGTCACTTGATTGGTTAATTCCCGCATGTGTAATTTGTGGAATTGAAACTTGTCGTGTGTCCGTGCAGGAGAAACGCTGCTAAGTCCGCTGGTGATGTGTGGCCCGCATGGACTCAAGTTCCTGAAGCCGGTGGAGCTGCGCTTACCTCACTGTGCGTCTATGACCCCTGATGGTTGGTCTTTTGCTCTAAAATCCTCCGACTCCTCGTCGGGTACGCTGTCCTCTCTCTGTCCTTTGGGGTCTGTGGGCTGGCTTTGGTGATTTAGAGAGGAGAGTTTCTCTGTGTCTGAATCGTTTGAGTCATCTCATCTGTTTTCCATATTCCCCTCACTTCTTCTCCGTGCATGTGCTGTTTGAGTTGTTTTCTTATTTTCATGCTTAGTGTGAACTGCAGGTGAAAGTTTCCCCTCAGTTATAGTGAAAAACACCACAGGGCCACTGGAGCTGAAGCATTTAGTCTATTAATTGATTGAAAATTAATTAATAGAATTAATAATAATTCAAATTTATTCGAAAGTAATTGGCGAAGGTCCTTTTTTGAGCAGAAATGGCAAACATCAACCAGATCCACCTCCTCAGTGTTGCTTCTTTTCTTTGTCTCCTGTGACAGTAAACTGAATATCTTTGATTTTTGACTGTTTAGACAAACATTTAGTCGGGACAGACGTTTTTCAGTGTTTTCAAACCTTTTCTAAACAGTTAATTGAGACAGTAATAAGCAGATTAATCAGTGATGAAGAGAATGATTAGCTGCTGCCATAAAGGCCTTTTACATTGATGCTAATTTTTTGACAGAACAATCAAGTATTTTATAGGCGTCTGCATCATAATTTTAATCTATGAAGTCAAAAAGATAATCAGGAAGCATTTCATAACATGGGTCCAAAGCACATGCTTAATCAATGCATGATGTATGACCATCATGTCACGTTTGCTTTGCATGTGAAGAGTTGACGCTTACTGAATCATTGATGAATGATGGTGACTGACTCATACGTTAACTCATACGCCACCAAATTAGCTGGAATCCATTTCTATAGGAAAGATCATTTCAGACACGCATTTGATCTGCCGGCTCATATTTCTATTTACTTTTAGTGAATGCGCTTGTAATCGTTTGTAAATTAGACTTCATTTGAGGGGACGCAAGTCACCCAGGTGACTCGTCCCATCATGGTGATCCTGTGTGAAGTCATTCGTCCGACGTCGATGTGCTCGTGAGCTTTTGAGTCGTAACATGGAAACAACATGGAGGCTACAAAGATGTGTCGAAAATGACTTCTCTAACTAATCTAGGTCAATTTACGTGGACAGCAACTGACGATTCCAACCTAATACCATAGTGCAAATTATGTGGGAGCAAAGAATTGATATACGTGAATTAATAAAAAGTTACATATCAACATACCAAACATTTGCTTGTCGTTCACTAAAATTTCTGCAGACTTTCCAAGTTGTTCCGACTCGAGGGGGCGTTCATGTGAATTTTTCCCAGACCTCAATGTAGGGAGAGATTCTTGAGTAGCGATTTATGTAGCCTCGCGCCATTCCCCTCTTAAACATGAATGGTAGGGTCATGCAGCGTTGAGAGCTGCTGCTGCTTTCAGAAATGCACGTGTCTTGTGTCTTAAAAGCCTTTTTCTATGTAACTGGATTCCAGTGAATTAGGTGACCAATACATTAATCTATGAGATACCTGCAAGTTACATAGATGAAATTAATCAACCATTAAACATTAACTCATCACACGAACTCATGGTGAGCAACAGGAGTTCATTTCCTGCATTAAATCATCAGTTGCACATTTTCTTACTGAGACTTTTTTTTTTGTGATCCGTGCGTCAGGAAAATCTACTTTTTATCCTGTATTTTAAAGACAAAAAGGAGGAGCTCAAGCAGCTGACGTCGTGTCTCTACTCCCTGCAGGTGATCCCAAAACCTGGCAGAACAAATCTCTCCCCGGAGACCCAAACTACCTGGTGGGTGCAAACTGTGTGTCTGTGCTCATTGACCACTTCTGAAGAGGGCGACAGCTGGCCTGTTACTGAATGTGATGAACAGGGGACCTCACTCACCCCCGCCGTGCTCCCGCCACCGTGGCGGGGTGCGCGATGCTCGATGAAGTATGAACTTGTTACTCTCACGTTGTTTACTGTGCCCAAAAGAAAAAAAAATGAAAAAAAAACAAAACCCACACATACACACACACACACACAAGGAGAGTCTGAGGAGTCCAGCATCCCCGACGCTGCACTCTTTTTTTTTTTTTCCTTTCATTTTTTTTTTTCGGTGCTTTCAAGGCTTGCAAAAAATAAAGATTAAAACAAGTTATTTAAACAAAGGAACTGAAGTTGGAATGCATGACCAGTGCCACAGACTGAATAATCTCATTTTGACATTTTTAGCTAATTTTGTAAAAGGTCAGAGCAGTGCAAGGAGGAAGGAGAATTTTGGAAACTCGTTTAATATTGCAATGGGATTTTTTGCGTACTGTAAAAATAATAATAATTTAAAAAAAAAAAAAAAAAAGAGCACTCACAAACAGCAAAGTTGGTATATGCAAAACTTTTGTTTGTGAGTCCTTTGGTCATGCGTTTCACTCACGAAGGATCTCTGAGGACTTGAGAAATGCTGAGCCTGACTCACGAAGGAACACGTAGGAATCCTAAAGATGAAAAAAGACGAAGAAAAAATGACGGTTAAGTATTAGTCTGAGACGCCCGGTTGTTCCGACGCGGCGCTCTCTCTCTTTAAAACTGATGTTTTGTAGCAACGTTTTACCGTAGATAAATATACTGACTTGATTTTACAAACTCCTGCTGTCTAGAGATCTATGCATGTGCTATGACTCAGGTCCAGAAGCCTGCTACTACTAAGTTCAACACATGAAAATCCCATCGTACACTGCAAGCAGTGATGCCTTATCTGCATATTAACTTTTCAGTGAAACCTTAAAACATCGGATCCTTCAGTTATAGCGATCACTACGGAAGAAAAAGTTGTCTCTGCATTTTCTCATAAACAGTGAACTTGGATTTAGCACACGAGAATAATTGAGGCTGATGAAAAGGTATGCTTTCTTTTACTGCTATGCATATGAAGTCTGAGGAAATACAAAAACGCTAGAAGATGTTTAAATTGTGGCTGTACATATTGCTAGTATATGGCCTTGGTTCTCTGTAAATGAACTTTTGTACATCTTTGTTATTTTGTATAAAAGAGAAAACGTTTGTTAAAAAAGAGGAAGCGGTTACATTGGTTATGTTTGTATTCTGGTTATACCCCTGAGCCTTGGAACTGACATAAGCAGTAATAAGTCCGACTTTTCTACCAACATATACACACACACACTACTTAAGGCATTTTTAACAGTCAGAAAACTTTTTATTCTTATTTACAAAATAGAGAAGTGCTTGGTTTAAATGATTTTAAAAGATGTGCTTGAGGGGGTCTGCTGTGAAGAGTGGTCCCTTCCTTTATTTGTGATACTGGATGCTGTATTGTGTGCCCTGAAATGTATTTTTGTACTAATAGACAATTTATTATGGCACATCAGTACTGTTTTCTTTTGATATGATAACACTGCTTCAACCCGACACTAGTTTCTTTTCCCGTGTGGCTGACATTCTTTTTATTTATTTTTTTCTTCGGTTCAATTTTTCTTTTCCTTTGCGACACATTTCTAAGTATACCACTGTATTAATAAATAAATTCATTTTTAAAGTACGTGCTCCTTGGATTCGTGTGTTGGTCTAAACTTCCAGATGTTTGACATGTTGACACACCCAGACTGTTTTCTGCCAAACGGCTCCGAGGATTCCTCTGCGGCCCGTGAAGTTAGCGTTTGTGTTTGTGTCTTTTGTAATGCTCGATCCCAGTTTTCTGCCATTCGCAGCTGCGTCCCTCATGTAGAACCGGTACACTGAGCAGTCAGCTGGATTATTCTGCATGCATACAGTAAAAATCCAGTGCAGACAGTCTTCATAAAGATGAACAGAGTTGGAGGCATCTGTCCTTTTCTAACCCCAACTTTGATGTTCCTTAAAAATGAATTTCCTGCTGCTGTTTTTCTCAGTCTGACCTTTTCTGGTTCACTGGCTGCATGAAGTCAGACATTAGTTCCCTTTTTTTCTAAAAATATCCACTCCAGACATTTTTTTAAGACCCACACTCAGTTGCCAGTTTCTAGCTACACTGACCTTAAAATAATACTGTCAAACAGTCCTGCAGTGACCTCCACCACCCTGAACATTATGATGTTCAGTTTGTGTTTTCAAGAGGTGTCGAATGTTATGCTCATTCTGGATGCTGCAGTTTGTGGTTCGCCGACCCTGATTGATATTAAGTCTAATCATTGATAAATGATACAATTTGGTCAACGTGCTTTCCATAATGTTAGAGGTACCTAATAAACTGGCAACTGAACGTCTTAAGATTCTTGACTTTAAAGGGCCAGTGTGTAGGATTTAGTGGCATCTAGTGGTGAGGTTGCAGATTGCAACCAACTGACTACCTCTCGCCCATCCGTCCTTTTCCTATGGGAGAACCTACGGTGGCCTTCAGGTCGCATAAAAATGCAAAAGAGCCAGTGTTTGGTTTGTCCATTCTGGGCTACTGTACAAACATGATTCCATTTCTGTTAATACATTCTCCTTAAATCCTGCACACTGGTCCTTTAAATAACTTGTCCGATGTGTTTTTTCATCAAAAAACCTGGTTAATAATTCTTAATATCACATCTTCGCCATCTCCCTCAAAATCCAAAAATCTGAACTCTATGAATATGAAAATATTTTTAATCTTGAAAGTTTTAACCAGATACAATTCGTCTCCGACTTGCCTGAAAAGTCCATTCTCAGTATATGTGTCAGTACAGTGTCAACACCACACTTGGGTACAATTAACGACCATGAATGGTTCCTGCCTAGTTATGATGTCGCAAAAAACATGCTCATACCTGAACAGGTTAAACTGAGATTTGAGATAAACACAGAAAAACTCATCAGCCAATAAAAGTTCAGTCTTCTGGAGTCAATCTCTGCACATGCAACATTCTGCACGGTGAAAGTCAAACATTCAAGTGAAGGACCATCAACAAAAACACATCTGGCTGAATGGGAGAGCAGATCTGACAGTTACCCTGTTAGTCACAAGCTTGTGATGTCAAAGGTCGTGTCGGTCAGTCGCTGCACCAGAGGCAGAAAGTTGCTCTGCTCATAAATGTGCTTACGAGACATTATGGAGGCTGCTAGTTAAACAACAGAGCATTCACTCCCTCTTCTCAGTTACATGACACAGTATGAGCTTTTAGTACACACAAGCTGATAAAGCAGAGACTGGCTGGACATAACATCTGTGCAAAGGTTCACTCTTAAACCCACAACAAGTCATAAAAGGTTTTTTTTTTTTTAAAAATCTTACATCTTCAGTCTAATGCAAAAAAAAAAAAAGCTTATGATAATAGAAACTTCGGTTTAAAATTAAAATGCCACAATTCATCTGGCTGATCAAAAAATCACAGAGGTTTAATTATAAAAAGCTCAACGGTGGCCGTAAGACTTCCCTGTATATCACATAGTGGAATACAAAAACTGCAGAGATGCACAGCAGTTGTGTTAATTAAAAAAAAATAAAAGATGCCTCTTTAAACATGTTGTGAAGTCAATCTGGTCGTCCTGAGATTAGTTGAATGTTAAAAAGTCCACAAATGAGCTGCTACTTTGCCGACAAGCGTGTTGTCCGCTTCAAGTCTGTTAGAGTTTTATTTCCCTGCAGGCGACGGCTCTGTGGATCTCCTCGGTTAGCGGAACGTACATCTTCTTCTCGGGATCTAAAAAGTACAAAGGATCTTTGATGTGAGCTGGGTTGAATCCCTCCTCCACCAGCCTCACTTTCTTCATCTTGAACGTCCCCGTCATCTCCAGGCAGGGCTGCAAAACACAGAGTGAGAGGTTCAGAGGGATTTCCTGTCTAATTTGCCCTCTGCAGCAAACAGAAGGAGGACGCACGAGGAACGCACCGCAGACACGGATCATAACGAGCGGATCAGACCAGATGTCACAGATCCACATTTCTTCCCTCAGTGTCCTTAAAACTTCTGTTTCTGCTACATTCATTGAGTCACAAGCAGCGGATTCAATTTGTAACGCCACGGCAATCGCTCATGACCTCACGTAAACCAACATGAAATGATCCAAGTCAGTGTGCGATGAGTCACCTTGAACTGGATCCATTAAGAAGATATATGAGAAGAAACTCTCGCAGACGTCTTCATCTGCACATAATTCTTAAATTACTGGAAAATGTAAGCAACTAATGTTATTCCAACAGTTTTTCATATGGAGCATCTCGCCATCAATGCTGCCTTGCATTGTGGGATAATAGTGCCGGCATAGTGTCCAGTGTTTGCAAACTGAAATATTCACAGGAAACTGGAAACGCACCTCACGCAGTATTTAGGAATTCTGGACGGGCCCAGAGCCCCAGCCAAGCAGGTGGTGTGGCCTGAGAGGCAAAATCCAGGGCATAAATCTCTGAATCACTGGTCTGTGTTTGTACAGCTTCAGAATCAGAATCAGGATCAGGATCAGGTCCGAGAATCATTTATTGTCTCTGTACTGTTTTCAGTTGAGTAAATGTCGAGAAAGGATTCGCAGGGAGGTGCATCCCTTCAGCATGAGCATCTTTCTAAAAACAGTCTATCACACAACAATCAAAGATTACAGTGAAATCTTACTCGAAGGCCACCTGGACTAAGCAAAGAGGTTAATCGGTGCACAAATGAGATGCAGTCTGAGCCACAGTGGATTAAAGAGAAGCCTTCGTGCAGCAATAACCTCAAATCTCATGTTCCACCTGACACAGGTGCACGACGCAACTTCTTTCTTTACCTGAATCCTGATGAATCGGGGTCTTGCGTAAGCTGGCAGGTAGTTGACGACCTTCTTGTAGGTGTCCAAACAGTCAAAATCTTCTCCCTCCCTCAAAATGACAGCAGCCATGCCGACCCGCCCCTCGTGGCCTAATCAGACCGTTCAGTTACACACAGGCAGAAAATATAAAAAAAAAAAAGCACAGAGTTCATCCCTTACTGTGAGATCTGTCATCTGTGTGTTTACCTTCAACTTTAACACCATAGACATTTGCCTCCAAAATGCAATGAGCCATCGTGAGGATGTCTGCAACCTCCGATGTGGCCACGTTCTCTCCTTTCCATCTGCAACAACAAGCCAACACACAGCAAGTCAACTGAAAATCTTGTGCATGTAAAAGCTGAAAAGATAACTTCAAAAAAGGGCCAGTTCAACACAAAATGAATCCCAACTCGCCTGAAAGTGTCGCCAACTCGATCCTGAAAGTACACAAAGTTTTCGTGATCAAACCGAAGCAAATCTCCAGTGTTGAAGTACAAGTCGCCTTTTTTCAGCACGTCACGAAGCCTCTTTTTCTCCGTCTGTTGCTGGTTGCCAGCGTATCCAACGAAGGGAGACCTCTGAGTGACCCGTCCCACCAGAAGTCCCGTCTCACCTGACAAAAGGACACATGAAACACGTCCATCACGGTTTCAATCAAGGTGACGACTTCAAGTGTCTGGTTCAGTCCAACCAACAATCCAAAGCCCAATCAAATAAACTTACCATTAATAAAACAGATTAGAACAGCACATTTTCACATCTGAGAAGCTGGAAAAATTAGCGTTACTTTAGCATCACTTTTATTTCAATTGACTGACTGCAGTTCAGGCACAAAGAGAAAGCACAGGTGTTCCACAGGTAGGTTTCCACCTGTAAAATTGACTCACCTCTGGCTGCCTCGATGCAGAGGCCCTCAGAGTTCCTGACCGGCTCCTCCTTCTCTACGTCAAATTTGATCAAAGTGTACGGGAAGAAAAACTAAAGAGAAGAAAGGAAATGTCCACCAGTTACATGAGGTCTTGTACTTTAACAGCCTACAGTCAACAGGCAAAATGCTAACATCGGCATGCTAACATCCGTGCAATGACAATGCGAACATTCCAATGTTTAGCAAGTAAATCTACCATGTTCAACAGCTTAGTCTGTTAGCATGCTGGCATTTGCTTGGTAGCTGCAGCTGATGGGAGTGTCATTAGTTTTAAGGGTGTTTGGTCATCAAGCAAAGTTTTGGGCAAACTGAAAATTTGACCTGATGGTGACGCTAGAGGAACACAAACTCTATTACATTTAATCTTGAGGGGGGCGTGAATGTCTGTGCTAAATTTCATGATAATCTGTCCAATAATTTCACCAAAAAAACTATGATTTCAACCTCATGGTGGTGCCAGAGGAAAAATCAGAGGATCACTGAAGTCTTTGGGGTTCATCCTCTGGAAAGCATGAATGTGTGCACGAAACCTTAAGACAGTTTGTGCAGTAGTTTGATATCGATATTTCAGTCTGGATCAAAGCGTTTGATTGGCAGACTGACCTCGCCACCTCTGCTGCTTTCGTGGCTAAAAACACTGACCTGATCCTCGACTCACCCTGTGGACAAAATTGACTCGCCCCACTGCACCGACTTTGGACGTGTAATTGAGGAAGCCGATGTTTCCCTCCGTGGCGGCGTACAGCTCTCTGACTTTAATGTCCCCGAAGCGTTTCAGAAACTCCGACCAAATGTCCGTTCGGACCCCATTGCCAATGGCGATCCTCACTCTGTGGTTCTTGTCGCTGTCTTTCTGCACAGAGCGACATCAACTCGTGTTCAAAACACAGACGTGCAGAGCTTCATGTCTTCTATCAGAACAAGACTCACTGATTTATCCTGAAGTTGGTCAGGATCCTTCTTACCTGTGGACTGTTGCAGAGGTAGCGCATTGTTTCACCAATGTACTGCATCACTGTCACGTTATACTTCCTGCAGTCGTCCCAGAACTGCGAGGCGGAGAACTTTCTCCTCAGAAAAATGGTCATACCTGCAATCAACATCATAGCACAGCCTTTATTTTGAGTAACTTTTCTACATCTTGAGTGCCCAAGCCAGTTGTGTAAATCCCTTTGTTCTGTAAATCATGGGAGGATTAAGCAGGTCGTTACCTCTCTCAATGGCTCCGACCATCCCGATGAGGAAGCCTGCGCTGTGATAGAGAGGCAGGTTGATGTAGAAGATGTCCTCTGAAGTGACTCCACATGCCGCCTGGATGAAGGAGGCGGCCCAAACCCTCTCGTGGGTGATAACGGCTGCTTTAGGCAAACCTTCCAAAGTCAAAGGAGGATAAATCATGGCAGGTTCTTATGAGGCATACGCAGTTTTAAAGGTGCAACGTGTAAGAACTGGCTTCCTGTTGAAGATCACTCCAAACAAATGGGGGGCATCTTATCACCAGAGTAACCACTAACAGCTGCTCAGTATATTCTCTGCTGTAGCCATCTATGGATATGAGCTTTGTTTAGCTAGTTAGCTCAGGTAGCCAAGCAGATAGTGGCTAGAACTGGGAGTGCTGGGGGTTGTTGATCAGCAGCCTCCTGGTGAAAATGGCCCGTTTGGGATCAAACAAAGCCGACCGGCAGAGGCCAGTTTGACAACAGGGAAAACTGTACTGAGGTGATTTACATCGGTTCCGACCTGGACTCTGACTCCAGGGACGATGAAGATGAGAGGAGCGAGAGGAAGTTTGGTCATCAGCTGAGTATAGAAGCAGTGTATTTTCAGATCTAACTCAGTGAAGTTGGGTTCTGTTCTGGTTTTTATGCCCTGCAACTTCACTGTTTTGGCTCACTCTCTCCTCTGTCATCAGCTCTCCTTTCAAATGCAGCAGACTGATAAACCTGCTGCACGCTGCCTGCACCAAACTGCAGACAAAGTTAGCGACAAGCTGGTGAACACAGGGGAGCATTTATCTGCTAAACAACCACAAACCTTCATCTGGAACTGGTGCAGGTGGCCAGAAATGAACATGCTACTGTTGCTCATTGTCTGCTGGAAGTTTAAATAAGTAACTGTTACCATCCTCTATACAGTGGTCATATTGTATGTTAATGTTTACAGCTTGGTGCACTGCACTCAAGTGATCACAAAAACAAATGAATCCAAGATAAAACATAGTTAATACACCACTTAGTTCTCACACAGCACTGTAACGACCTTTAAGCCTTAGGAAACACAAACATTTCACAGCCACCTTTCAAGCCAAATATTAAAGGTTTTAACTAGCTGTACTTAGCAACCTGACAGCTAAGCATGTCTTCCATGGCTGTCAGTGTAGATTTTTACTTTCTGGTGTAACTGTAAATGTAATTTCAGTTCCTTACCCCACCTCCCATTTTCTCACAAGGATATCAGGTCCTTTTGTGTTTTAAATTGTGATGTCTAGACCTCTTAACACCTACATACAAAACCCTGCAGGATGCCTCCGGTGTGGACTACACCCTAAGGGGTCGGCACCGATACCTACAGCAGACCAGAGGGTGTGAAAACACACACTTGGGTAGGAGGCGTTCTTCAGGTATAAATGTTTAGCTCTCCCCATGCTTGGGGTCTCGTGTGATGATTGACTTTTTCCTTGCAAAACCTTGTCGGCTGGCGGAAGTCTCTACTTCATTCTTCACCAGCAGCAGAGAATTTCCACAACATACCGGTGGTGCCTGATGTGTAGATGTACAGAGCGGTGCTCCTGATGTTGATGTTGGCCCTCAGGTCCAGGGACAGCGGCTCATCTGAGGCCTGGGAGATCTTTTCAGACAAAGTGTTGATGCCCTGGATGCCGCAGGCCTCTGAAAGGAGGTACACACTGATACCCTGCTCTCTCAGCATCGGTAAAACCTCCTCCACAGCATCCTGCAGCTCTGCAAATACAGAGAGGCATTCAGCTCCACACAATATGTCAGGGAGCTGTGTTGCGCAATGCAGCACATGCAGGCCTGTGCCATGTTACCTCAGGTCCCACTGGGATATGAGCACATGGTGCAGCCACTTCAGTCCGAATGTATGCGCTTCTCAGTAGTGAAACTCAAGCATCATAATTGCAGTACGGAGAAAAAGCTTTTCAGAGTGCAATGCTCCTTCTGTTTGTTACCCAAGATGAACTAATCAGGACTGAATGTAGAGCACAGCAGACTGAAACCATGTGAGAAAACAAGGGATTAAACCTTTATTCCTGATAGCAATGGCTGTGAGAGACTGTCATACGAAACTGTCCTGGCAAACATTTCTTTTCTGGTCTATATTCTTGGAAATGCTCACTGCTTTCAAAGTACACTGCTGTGGTTTAAAGCAGAGGAATCAACAGAACAGAGGATTATACATATTACATATTTATTTTTGTTAGTGTGTCCCAGAGAAATAAACTAAATTCATTAATAATTTAAAACGCTGGTTTCCTACAACACTAAACAACCATTTCAATAACGCAGTAAGAAGAATCTTGAGTGTAATTATTGGTGCATTAACCTTTCAGCAGCATTTTAATGTCGCATCAATAATTTGAGTAGCTTAATCAACAACTAATCAAAGTGGGCAACTGGCCCGGGTTCACTGTGTGGCAATAAGTCTGTGGTCATTTGAATAACTGCAAATAAGTGGCCTTAAGGCAGGATCTGCATCTCGTTTTAATCACTTTATTATTTGAGTTTCCTCTGTGTCAACATGCTGCATCGTCCTGATGTGTGTTCTAATCAAAGTACAGGACAGTATAGTGATACAGAATCGTAGGACTGGTTCGTTTCTGGTGCACCAGTTGAACTATAATGAAGTCTGTTTGCTCTGTACCTGAAGGCACCTCGAAGGTGATTTAGCACATAAAAAGATGCACACTTGGGACGAAAGTTCACTCTGACGCCCACCCGCAGGTCACCCCGGCCCCGATGTCAACGTCTCGTGTTCTTAGCTTATCAAGTGATTTGTATGTAAGCTGCATTTTGAAACACTCACCTGCAAGGTTAACACGGCTGTAGCTAACCAACAAATATCCATCCAGTAGTGGAAGAAGTATTCAGATTTATTTAAGTAGAAGTACCAATAAAACAATGTTAAAATCCTCCATTACAGTTCTCTAAGTTGTATTTAAAATTATTCTGTAGTAAAAGAACAAAAGTATCATCAGTGAAAAGTACTTAAAGTCTCAAAAGTCTTAAAAGTACTTTTTTTAATTACATTATGAATACTGATGCATTCACGTGTAAGCAGAATTATAATGTTACAGCTGGTTGAGATTTTGGAAGTTTTAATTACTTTACATTCTGTTGGTAGTTCAGTCCAGTGGTTCCCAACCTGGGGGTCGGGTCCCTTCGAGGGAGTCGTGCGATGGTTGAAGGGGTAGGAAATAAGTTCTGCTGCAAACCTTTGTGTTCGCTTTATCTCTTATGTTTGTTTATTGTGAAATACTGAAGAATTTTACCTCTCTGTGCCCCGGACACTATAGAGGGGGATGGTCTCTTTAATGGAGCTGATAAGGACTGACAGACATCTGAAACGTGGAGGGGTCCCAACTAGAAGCCGCTTTTTAGGAAGAAGCCACAAACCAAAAAGCTCGGGAGCCACGAATCTCTAAAAATGTTGTATTTTAAAAGTAACTGTCGAATAAGTCTTGTGGAGTAAAAGTACAATTAGAAATATTCAAGTACAAGTACCTTTAAACTGTGATTTCCACCACTGCGAGCTGCAGTGCCAGAAACTCTTACCTGTACTTCGCACTTTGCTCCTCTGTGGACAAGAAGCATGCTCATGCAGCAATGATGGGGACAGGAAAGGGACAGGGGTCTGGAGAAGACTCTTCCTCCTCTGTCTTACCTGCAGAGGCGATGATCACTTTGGCCCCGCAGCAGGAGAAACAGTGCAGCAGAGACTTGGATCTGATGTTATAGTTGAGCAGGGCGGCCGGGCAGCCCAGCTTGGCCAAACCGAGCCAAATCCACACGAAACTGGGCTCGTTGGCCAGGAACAGAGCGACCGGGTCCCCTTCCTTCAGCCGGGCTTCAGCCTGCAGAGCTCGGGCCACCTTGTTGCTCTGCTTGTCAACTTCGCTATAAGAATATTCTCGACCCTCGAAGTGCAGAAAGGTCTTATGGGGATGCGCCTTGGCGGCATCCAAGAAGCAGTCCACGATGCTGTAGAAAGGTTTTCTTTTCTTGTACTTTTGGAGCCTAATGCTGAGTTTAATGCTCCGCAGGATGTAGGCGCTGTCCTCGCCTATGTAAGGGAAGAGGGTCTTGAGGAAGGGCAGGGACAGAAGGGCCAGTCCGGCGAAGACGGTGAACCAGGTGTACATTTTGCAGAGCGCACAAAACTGGACACATCCGTCAGTGAAGGTCCGAGGGGGGACAACTCAGGACACTCGGGGTTATTTGTGACAAAGTTCACCCCCTCGGCTCGGGGCGGGCTCAGCTCCTACACGTCGACGCCTCCTTCGTTCTGTAATGTTTCCCAGTTGCCAGATCCGGTGTCTCCGCGTCCAGCCTGCACACATTTCCCACCCGTCTCTGAACCTATGCGAGTTATTCTCCTGTCATGCTATAAACTCTGTTGTGCGACATGAAACTATGAAAAAAATGATGAAATAAAGTGACAAACATGAAGGGAGAAGCACTGCATGTAAAGCTGCGACCCCTGCAGGTTGGGGCCCTTAACTACCTTTTACCTACTCCCGATTCTTTTTTTTTTTTTAATGACACAAATAGGCTGCAACAAGATCGCAATTCGCACGCGCGCATTAATGACATAAATCATGTCATAAACCGCTACAGAAAGTCGAGCACATGGCAACCCTCGTCCTGAATCTGCCACTTGGTCGAATGGGGGGCGTGCACTGCTTATACTGGGCGTAGCTTGTCTGCTGGCTCTGGGTGGGGGGACGCACAGGCACATACTGAGGCTGCTTTCAGATGAGTCGCAGCTTGCCGGGAAGTTTCAGGTGGAGCTGCTGATGCAGTCGAGTAGAGCTGCAACGATTAGTAATTAATCAACTAGCTGTCAACTATTAAATGAATAACCAACATTTCTGACAACCAATTAATCGTTTTGAGTCCTTTTTTAAAGAGAGGCCCCCCACTGGAGATCATGGAGCCACTGCAGCAGGGCGTGGGGTAAACACGGAGTAAAACAAAGCTGAATGAAAAAGATTTATGTAAGGAGAAGAAACACGAGTTTGCTGACGCTATCACGCTGACCTTTAGCTCACTAAAATTAAACTTGGATCCCTTCTTATTAGTTCCCTCCTGAATCACTGATAACAACTGAAAAAAAATTGTGCGACAGGGTCATGTGTTCGGCCTCTGAAGAAAGGCATGACAGAAAAGGTTCAAGAGTCACTGGGTGACTGTTTCTTTCAGTGTGAAACAGTTCTTCAGCAGGCACCTTATTAAAGGCTGTATGATATCTACGGCATGGTATACGAGAACTGCTCGAAATAATCTCACTACAAATGTGACTCAGTGTGTTCATTTGTTACAGTTTAAGCTCATTTAGATGAACCCTGTGGAATAATGATGGAAGTGTTGAGTTTGAGCCCCTCCGTGTCCCCCGCCTTTAGGGATCTCTTTTTTAACTCACAGGTGCACATTTTAACCTGCTGGTGGTGCCAGATGAAAATTCAGACCATCATGAATGTCTGTGCAAAAATGATTTGGAATCCATTGGATAGCTGTTGAGATAGTTCACTCTGGACTGAAGCTCCACCACCATCAAGCCTAAACCAAACACAAGGAACCTTTGCAGCTGTTTGTCATTTAGGTTCAGTTAGAGAGAAAGAGAGAGGCCAACTTCAAAGTAAAGTTGGCTGATTTTCTGTAGAAAAAAAGGATCAGAGTAGACCACATTACAGGTGAACAATTTATTGTTTTTAGATTGAAATTAACATTTGAAAGAGTGCAGTTGTACAGCAGGAAAAGCAACAGGTGTAATTAATACTGTTAACGGTGTCTCTGTTCCATTAAGCCTTGTTACCAGTGGAAGGCGCCTGAAACCAGTTAAACTACACGTGCATCCATTATTAATGTTTTTAATTACATCTGTGCTTTTCCTGCTATTTTTATGTCAAAATGTCAGCCACGAGTAGGTTTACAAGCCAACTGTATCACCAGCTTTAGCTAATTGATACACTGATACCAAATACAGGCAACAAAAGTTACTTTATATTTTGATCTTCCCTGATGTAACTGAATCGAATATGTCCATAGTCAGCGGGATGTAAGTCTTCTCTTTTTCATCCAGAAAGTAGAGTGGGTCCGTTACTTGATTTGGGTTGAAGCCCTCCTTCACCAGTTTCGTCTTTAAATGCTTGAACGTGCCTGTAATGTCTAAGGAACTCTGTAACCAACGGCAGGACGGTGAATTATTACAGGGGAGGCCAACACAAAGGCTGAAACTGTCAAAACATTACTTACCTGAATCCTCAGAAAACGTGGCTTTGCGTAGGATGGCAGGAATTTTTCAACGTGTTCAAAAACACCTGCGGAGTCAAATCTCTGTCCTTCACTTAAAATGATGGCAGCCATTCCAGCTCTGCCCTCCAGCCCTGCAGAACAGAACAGACCGTCTGCATTAGGAGCTGTGGGCACAGAATAGATGTGACTGTCAACAAGCAGACAGGGTCTGTTGAAAGATGCCAGCAGCATCAGTGCATTATGGGAAATGTAGGCTCACATTCTGGTGATGTGGCGGCATTAAAAGTATGTTCAACTAGCTGTTAGCAGTTCCTGTCTGCAGTGTGTCCATCGATGCACAGACAACCATCACTGAAGACAACGATCCTGAAGAGAACTTTAAAATGTGACCATTCTCAGGGAAGTTCTGGAGTTATAATGGAGCATCTTTATTTCTGAGTTATACGCAGACTGGACATCAGACATAGCGATATGCCCAGCCAATGCTGCTGTTACACCTTTTGACTGTGAACTGACTTCCTGTTTCCAGAGCAGCGGTGTGCATCTGTTCTATCACCTAACACAGTATCTTCACCAAGGTTTTTTTCAGATGTTGGATCTATTGTTCTGCCAATCCAAATGCAGTTTAGCATTAGCTTTTAGTGTCTTAGTTCGGTTGTTTCCTCCCACCCTTAGGCGGCTTAACAGGGCAAGCAATGCTCCACCACTGATCCAGCTCAACCACAAACAGACACCATTAAAACCACTAAATCCATGAGATTTATTTACATAAACAACCAACAACCACGATACTTAATCTAAGCTAACAAAGGACACAAAGTCACAGCACCAGAAGCAGGACATGAAACACTAACACATGCAAAAAACTCTTCTGGACAAGGAGCACAACTTTGTCTACCCACTGAGGAGAAAATGCAACACATCTTTAATGTAGTCAAGGGACGTGTTAAATCTGCTCTCACGCTTAATACATCTCTACAGACACACCTGCATTTTTATTGTATTTTTATACCTGTATTATATTTGTACCTGTATTGTATTTTTATTTTCTCTTTAGTTGTTTAGTTTAGTTCTTTTTTCTTTTCTTCTTTCTATTTTAACTCTTAAAATAAGCCTCCTGTCGACAGGTGTTGTAAATTCACTACAAACACGTCAAATAACATAAACTTAACACCTCCCCAGTCTGTTCTCGCAGGGACTAAAGCTAATGACGCATTCAAGTTGTCCTTATCTTCTTGGAAAGTTGAATATATTGGTGAAAGTTCATGACCGGGACACTGACCGATGAACAGTAGATACCACAGGGAAACTGGGACAAGTTCCAAAATATAATAAGAGAGGAAATAATTAACATCAATATTTAAGCTATTTCTAGCAAAGATTACCTTACATTGCTAATCCTGGCTGAGGATTGTACACATACAGCTTAACACTGCAGCCTTGGTTTACCTCACTGTCCCTGCTCAAAAACTGTGAGAATAAAGGACAAAGAGAAGACGCCCAGTGAAAATTACCTGGCACTTCAACCCCGTACACGTTGGCTTCTTTAATGCAGTCGAGCAGTGTGAGGGTGTCGGCCACCTCAGTCGTAGCCACGTTCTCTCCTTTCCATCTATTTACAATTTTTTTTTAAAAAAAAGTGCACAGTCATCAATATGCTCAGGTTTTAAAGCTTGAAATAAAACAAGAGTTGAACTCGCCTGAAAGTGTCTCCAACTCGGTCCTGAAAGTAGAAGAAATCGTCTTCGTCGACTCTCAGCAAGTCGCCTGTGTTGAAGTACACGTCTCCTTTCTTGTGGACATCACGCAGCTTCTTCTTCTCGGTTTGCTGCAGGTCTCTCGCGTAGCCAGCGAACGGTGAATGGGCTGATATTTCACATACCAGGAGTCCAGGTTCGCCTGAGGACAGTTAATCACAAGGTGACCCGTGTGACACCGGTGTACTTTTTAAGGGACACCATGCAGCAGATGCCCTGAGTAGAGACGACACCTTGCCATTTCACAGCATTGTGAAAGCATTTGATGGGTTTGATGATGGTAAAGCGACGGTGTCATAGAACGGTGACCAGTACAGAATAAGGAAGGTATGAAAATGGATCTAAGTGTTTGTTATTGTTGCACAGAATCATCAAGCACTTTGCTAAAAGTACAAACTGGGCAAGGATTTTAGAAACACTAATGTCACTGTCCTATATAATAGCCATGCTGGCAGCGAGGTCACCACCACTTTGGTCCTGGTTTCAACGCACCTTTGGCAACCTTTATGCAGAAACCAGCAGAATCCCTCACAGGCTGTCCTTTATCTACGTCGTATTTGATCAGACTGTATTGACAAAACATCTGCGGGGTAAAACAAAGAAAACAAAACTATTGCTCACCGCGTGACAGCTTTTACTTCATAATGTGCAAGAAAACATGGACTCCTACCCTGTTGACGAAGGTGTCTCGCCCAATAGCTCCGATCTTGCCGCTGCAGTTCAGCAGAGCAAAATTCCCTTCAGTCGCTCCATAAAACTCTCTGATCTGAACGTCTCCAAACCTGCTCGTGAATTCCCTCCAAACATCTGGCCTGATCCCGTTTCCTAACGCGAGTCTTACTTTGTGGTTTCGATCACTGAGTTTCTGTCGGGGAAGAATTTTATTTATTTATGTTGACCCTCAATGTGAAAGCAGCATTAATGTTACTGCAGTGACAGGTGCTTCATACCCTTGGTGTGTTGCAGAGGTAACGCATAATTTCACCTATGTACTGGATAACAGTGACGTTGTATTTTCTGCAGTCATCCCAGAACTGAGATGCAGAAAATTTACTCCTCAAAGCCACCGTCATATCTGCACACAGCAACAGGACGACACATGACAATCTTAAAAGGCTGGCGATATTCAATACTTTTCTTTTCATCAACAAATCTACGAAAAGACCAAATTCTACATTGAACTGATCCGACTGATAAATATTGTCTGTGCAGTCAAAGCTCTTTGTTGTCAGGACCTTGTTTTCATCCTAAACACAAATATGTGGATGTGTACGTTGTTTATCGACTCAGAACTTCTTCTTTAGTTGTCAGTTTTTCCAAGCACAGCCTGGCAACTGGCCACGTTACTCCTGGTTGTAAATCAGCACGCTAGAGCACCAAATGTGTATTAATCCGCAGCTGAAAATAGTCCCCAACAAATGCATAATTTACTATTGATTTAGTGTTGTTTGCTAAAAACTAGCATCCAGCTGTTTAAAGAGATTATTTAGCTTTCAGAAAAAACAAAACTGAGGCAATATGCTCTCCAGTGGTCCGTCCATCCGTCCCATTCCCCTAAACGCAATATTTCAGATCGCCTTTCTTCAAATTTGGTCTTTTCATTGGATTTGCCTACTCTCTCAAAATCACTGATGCTCTTCAAACTTGTCTCAGTTGATCAAATATACACCCAAATGTGTGCGTACCCCTCTCAATGGCTGCGGTGAACCCCACTAAGCCAGTAGTGTGATAGAGAGGGAGGCTAATATAAATCACATCCTTGGCCTTCACTCCGATGACAGACAGAATCAAAGAGAGGTTCCACAGTTTGGCATGAGTGACCACTGCTGCTTTAGGTAAACCTGTTGAGGAGAAGCCACAGGTAAATGTACTGCAGCTAATCTCTCTTTTACTGTTGAATCCTGAACATTTTAACACTTCAAGTAGCCTACCCGTTGTCCCTGATGTGTATATGTAGACTGCAGGACTCTGCAATGTTAAATGTGACCTT
The DNA here is from genome assembly GCF_051107435.1 of Chaetodon auriga. NCBI lineage: Eukaryota > Metazoa > Chordata > Actinopteri > Chaetodontiformes > Chaetodontidae > Chaetodon > Chaetodon auriga. The sequence continues at coordinate 10,146,158 of NC_135079.1, read as the reverse complement.
AAATCCTTGGAGACAGGCTCAGATGAGGCCTGGCTCATTTTGTCCTTGAAGCTCTTCATGTCTGCAGTTCTGCATCTGTCGGCCAGGATGAAAACAGAGATCTGCTGCTCCAACAGTCTGGGCAGGACCTCCTCCACAGCATCCTGGAACTCTGGAAATAAAACCGAGAAAACGTCTTCTCTGCAACTGAGAGACTTAAGGGTAGAAGTTGTTGCTCCTCTGCAGATGAGGCAGTGTATTACTACATAACAATATAGATGTTAGACTTTGGACTGCTTTTTTTATTGATCCCACTTTGGGAAATTGTTTTGTTGCAGTAGCAGTTAAACACAAAAACAAAAACAGAATATATTACATTGAGGTATTCAGATCTATTAAGTGTGAAAAATACTCAATTACGAGTTCTTGCATTCACAATTTCACTAAACTACAGAAGGATCAGTACCAAAATGTGCAGGAAGCTTCTGATATTTACTAAAAGTACTCGCTATGCAAAACGGCCCCATTCAGAGTACTACATGTATCATATTTTATGGGATTATTATTACTGATGCATTGTTAGTACACTGTCATCAATATCTACGAATCATATCTTATGTGTTTGCTTACACATCAAATATTAGCTTAACTAGTAAACTATAAAAAACACGTGTAGTGGGTACAAAAGATGAAGTTTAACGGAGCAGAAAAAGGTACTCTAAGTCGTACTTAAGTTCAGTACTTGAGTTAATGCATGCTTGTTAAGATCCACCAGCCATTATATGCATGCTTTTCGGTGCACTTTGATCGTACTTTTGCACAATTAGATCTGCAGTACAATATTTCTACAGTACTTCTTGCCACCAGACATGCACGCAAACCTCTTACCCTCAGCTGCGACCAGAGTAGTGGCTCCGCTGCAGCTGAAGCAGTGTAACAGGGACCTGGATCTGATGCTGTAGTTCAGAGGAGCAGCGCAACATCCAATCTTGGCCAAACCCAACCACAGCCACAGAAACATGGGCTCGTTTCCGAGGAGCAGCGCTACCGTGTCGCCCTCTTTGACGCATCCGCTCTCCAGGAACGCTCTTGCGGCTTTGTTGCTGAGCTCGTCGGCGTCCTGGTAAGTAAAAGTCTCATCTTTGTAAAGAATGAACGGCTTGTGCGGGTGCGCCTTCACCGCGTCTAAGAACCGGTCCACAATTAAGTAGTTGGTCTGATAGTATCTGAGCACACGGCGCTGGCGTCGGAGTTTACGGAGCGTGTGTTGGACATCCTTGATAAGGTAAGGATGGCGGAATAAAAAGATGAGAAAAAGCAGAGCTGTTAACACGATCGGGACGAGCATGTTGATCTGAAAATCACCTGCGTGAAGAAGACTGAGTGGGACATTTTTATACCTGTGGTCGGGACTAAAAGGTATGAGGAGGAGGAGGAGCGTAGACAGCACATCAGGAATTAGAAAATGTTTAGCAGCCCAGCTCAGAATCAGTGATTTGCAATTAAAAAATGACTGAAACGATTAATCAACTATCAGCATTGTTAATCAGTTTTCTGACGATCAGCTGGTTTTAGTTCAGTTGACAGGATGTCCCCCAAACTAAGCTAATCAGTATTAACTTCATTCATTCATTCATCTTCTATACCGACTATCCAGACCAGACCAACCATTCACACTCACACTCACACTCACACCTAAGGACAATTTTAGAGTCACCAATTAACCTAATGAGCGTGTTTTTGGTCTGTGGGAGGAAGCCGGAGTGCACGGAGAGAACCCACGCATGCACGGGAAGAAGAGTCATATTTATGCCATTAGATATCTCTAAAAGTCATCTCTGTCATAAAGCATTAAGTAAGGACAACAGGATATAATGAAGAGGCTCAGCTCTCAAACAAATGAATTATTCCTTTATAATGTGCAATAAGATTTATTAAAATAAACATGTAAAAAAACATTGATAATCTATGCACAGCATATCTCAGTAACGCAATATAAAATATAAAAACACGGACACACTGGAATCAAACTCTGATCCCAGCGAGAGAAAGCACAACACGGGAGTGAAACGTTGTCTGAACCTGCACCTCATCTGGCGCTGTCAGTATCTTTCAGTCGGGTATCACAATTTAAAAATGACAGCGTCAGCAAAGCTACAACTTTCGACCGGAAAGTGCATTTATCACTTTGAAAAGAGCTCACAGGTGTAGAGGAAACACCTGAGCGCTCCTGGATTTTAGCCGACTGTGAAGTCAATGTGACAGGCAAATATTTACAGAACTCAGAACGTTCTGCTTGTTGCGCGTGCTACGCTGGAGGTGGGAGATATCCAGACCAGGACACGGAGGGACTGAACGAAACCAGTGATGCTTCACACTGAAACAAACGATGCATGAAAGCAGTAGTTTGACATTTTTGGGAAATACACTCACTGTCCTAATGAGAGTTAAATAGAAGATTAACACCACTCATGTCTTTGTAGTAAATATAAAGCTACAACCAGCCGCTGGTTAACTTAACTTAGCAAAAAGACTGGAAGCAGCTAGCCTGGTTCTGCTCCACCTACCAGCACCTCTAAAGCCAATTTACATGTTATATTCGTTTGTTTAAATCTCCTTCAAGCTTCTGGCCAAGAAATAGTCCAGCACCAAAGTCCCCGTAAACCCACAATTTACCATTTTTACTCTTCGGTCTCTGTACGTATCAAACACACAAGATCCAATTGGTGCATTGGTGAGTTTTACAGGTGCTGGTAGGCGATTTTTACTACCTTTGGGCAAAGCCAGACTAGCTGGTTCCCGCTGTTTTCCAGTCTTTATGCTAAGCCAAGCTAAGCAGCTGCTGACTGTAGCTTCATACACAGCATACAGACATGAGAGTGGTATCAATCTTGTCGAGTAGCTCAAACTATTCCTTTAACAATCTTCATGTAATACATGAACATGCTGCAGTGCCTATGAAGGCGAAGGTTCTACATCAGGTAAACATTACACACTGAATTAAAGGCACCGTTTGGAAAGCTAATTGAATCTGTCCATTCAGGTTAAAGCTTGTTTCATTGTACCTGCCTTCACTTTGTCACTTCTGTTGGTAGAATGGACTGTCAAAGCCGCTGTCCTGCTGCCGCTGTCTCAGCTCAGAGAAGAGAGGCCTGGAACAAACTCCGTGCTGCTTCTCGGCCTCAGAGCCAGGGGTGGGCTGTCTGTGCGTGCTTATCTTTGCATGGTGTAAGGTCTGGGTGTGAGGAGTCTTCTGGGCAATTTCATTATAAACAGTCATGTCAGATACATTTGGGCTGAGGCCACCAAACTCTCCCAAGTCACTTGCTGATGCAGCAGAGACAGAAAACGGCTTCACCGGTTCTACTTTCCTTCCTGAGGAGGAGAATCTGGAAACCTGAAAGCCTGTGTCCGAGTCACTACTGGTCATGCTCCAGTCGGTCTGTTTCTCATCCCTGACAGGAGCCTCCTGGACGAGGAAGGGTTTGTTTTGTCGCTCTGAGTCGCGGTGGTTGTCTGACTTGCTAGAGTCGACTCCCTTCGGGTAAACCTCCCTGCTTTTACCCCTCACAGACACATTGACAAAACCCCCCAGGGGTGGAGAAGCCATCTGTCGAGAAGGTTTGTAGGAGTGGAGGGGTGTGTGAGCAGCAGTTTGGGGGTTCAGCCCCGCAGCTACAGACACCTCCTCCTTTCTAGAGGCACAAATGTCCTGGTGACTCAAAGGTTTAGTCCTTGCTGCAGAGGTTTGTTTCTGCTCTGAATCAGCAGAAGTCTCTTCCCTCTGGGATCTCTCCTCTGGCCTGATGTCAGGAAGCTCAGCTAGTGTTGGCAGGTTGTTACTGAGACCTGGAGGGCAGTCAGCTGTGGACAAAGCCCCCAAACAACCTGTCAATACAAACCACCAAATCACACACCACACTGAGAAAAAAATGTGACTAAAATAAAGTGAAGCAGTTGTGCACTATAGGACTCACTTTGTAAAGAGTAGTTCTTTCCTGATTTACTTTTGATGGGTGTCTCCAGCACTTTAGCCATGGCTGCCAGCTTGCTTGCAGCGTTCATTATTTTTGTTTCAGCCCTGCAGAACAGCAAAGTCAATAAGATTAGCCATGAGTGTCATGAGTGAGTCATGACAACAAACAAGTTTATGACAATTATGGCCCCTTGCCCTGTAATCTTTCCTCCATCCTCCAGTAACTCCTGCAGACAGGTCAGATAATAGCGCCTCATCTTTCTGGCAGTGTCCTGCCTCTCCCTCTGCACCTCCATGCGGATCATCTCGGCTGCTCGCTCCCGACTCTCCTGGAGGTAACGCAGCATGTCTCCTGCCATAAAAACACAATTGAAATCAGTGTTTTTCACTCAACGCACGTATGAGAAAACGATCCTGTGACGTTTGATGCATATACATATAAAACCTGCGACCCATTCACAAGTCAGGAAGCAACACACGTGCATTCATCATATATGGTGCAGAATTTTGTCTGCACTGACTCCTTCCTCAGTCCCTCCTGAGTGAGTAACACTGAATGCAGAATATTTTAAATTCACACAGGTGGATCAAAAGTCAACACCAACCTCTGATCTTCTCTACAGTCATCAGGTATTGTTGCTTCATCTCCTCGAGCCCTTGCTGAAGACTCCTGTAACAAGAGTGATTCATTTGTCGGCATAGATTTTACTGTGGTTTTATTATCATGGGGTAACTGAATTACTATGAACCACTGAATGATATTTGACAAACTCGTGCGTGTAACAATAGACACGAGTAACAGTACAGGCATGGAAACAGTATTTCATATTACTGGACATAAGAAGCACAAACCCTTCTTCTTTGGCTCTCTTCACTTCCTCCAGCTGCTGCAGATGCTCCTCCTTTGCCTTTTGTAAGCTGCTTTCATGCTCATCTACAATAAACAGTGTTGTAGAGCATCGACGCAGATATGGTGACAGTAGTAAATCAATTTAAATGACATTTGAAGAAATATCTGAAGTGCATTAAATACCTTTCAGGTGCTGCATGGCGGATTTGTGCTCTCGAACGCTGTGCTGAAGTTGACAACAGGCTTTCTCCAAGTGTCTCTGGAGCTCCTGGTTCTTCTTCTGCAGTTTACTTACGGTCTCAGTGCACTCCTTCCTACAATAAGCCTGATCCTTCCTCTGGGACAAAGAGCCTGGAAAAAGTGGACAATATTAAAATAATTAATGCTTGTTGAATGGACTGAAGTGGAAAGTTTATTGAAGACATGATAAGAGCACATTACATACTTTGCATTTTGTCCATTTCCCTCACATGCTGTTGCTGTGTTTCTTTCAGCACACGGCTCAGTCTCTCCTCACTCATCTGTGGGGACAGCACTAAAACATTTATCCTCTGCAGCCTCAGATAAGTAATCAATGAGTAGCCAGTCCTACTAAAGGATGAACAGATATAATCATTAATTTCATCTGTAGACAACAGCACAACAAAGACTCACTTTCTTCCACTCCCTCTTGGCTTGAGACACTGCTCTCCTGACTATGTCTCTGCAGGACGCCTGGACAACACTTGTTATCGTGTTCTCTGATGTGGCCCCGCTGGTCCTCCTGATGTCTTCAGTGCCTTGCAGATCTTTTTTGGGATCCCTGAGAAGTTGCGCCTGGATCTCTGCCAGACTAGCCTGAAGCTCTGCTAGTAATTCAGCTCTCATCTGCTGTCTCTGGGCCTGCTCTTTCTCCGCATGCTGACATCTCAACTCCTCCTCTCGTGCCCTCAGAGTCTGTTGTAACTTGGCCTCCATCTGTAGGACCAGCTCCTTCTTCTGGAGGTCCACATCCTCCGTGGCCTGCTGCAAAGCCTGCTCCAGCTTTTTGCGCTGCTCTTCCAACTTGGTTTGGTACACCTGCTCACTGCGGACCTGCATGACAGAGATCTCCTGTTGCTTGTCTCGGTTCCAGGCCGCTCGAGCTCCAGCCAGCTCAGCCTTTAGCAGGGCAGCTTGTTCTCTCCTCACTTGCTCCAGTCGAGTCTGGAGAGCAGCCACCTCCTCTTGGAGCTCCTCCACCTGCTGAGTCCAAGAGCTCTGTTCCTCCAACTGGTTCTTATGCTTTTTGTGCCACTGCTCCTCTGCCTCTCTCAGGGCCTGGCATACCTGATATATTTACATTAAAATACACAATATCAGAAAAGGGAATCCAGTTAATAGCAGCGATACTTCCTAACTCACAAAGAAAAAACTCCGTCATACCTGTTGTTCTGTACGTTTTCCTTGTAGTTCTTCCCATTTCTGCCTCTCTGTTTGGATACAGGCTTGGTATTCTGGCAATGAAGTCAAATCCTCAATCCAGCGATTGTAGGCCCTCGTTACTGCACCTTCAACCTGAAACACCAACACATTTGTGTCCACTGCTAAATCTGTCAAGAGTTGTGTGACATTGTGTAAATTAAATGTGTGTGAATTACACAGACTTAGCAAATTTAGTGGCACTGGATTGATTCCACGAGTAAAAATATGTACAGTAAAACGCTTTGGCTAGCTAGCACAAGCATTATCATAAAAACCCACTGACCTGTTTGGCCATGTCCTCAAGGTGTTTCTCGTGTTGCTCATTCTGGGTTTGTTTCCTGGCTTCTTCCACAGCTTTGCGTTTGACTTTGTCGGCCTCCATTTGCAGCTGCTGTTTCTGGGCACTAAGCCTGGAGTCCAGCTCCTCAGCAGTAACTGTCCCACTGCTGGCTTCAATCTCATCTGTCTGGCAGGTTGCCTCAGCAGTCACTCTGTGTTTCTCCCTCCTCGCCTCCTCCAGCCTCTGGACCCAGGTCTCTTCCATCTGCACAGAAGCAGCATAAACTTTCAGTTCTGACAAAAATAAAAAGCCATTAGGGAAATGAGGGAACTGGACAGGAGGTCATACCTTTTGTAGGTCCTTCGTCCACGCAGCCGTGGCCAAAGCTACCTGAGAGTTCACCTGCAGCTGGATCTCAGTTTCCTTTTCTTTGGACCAGAGAGCTTTGAGCTGGTTTATTGAGGCCTGATGCTGAGCCTCGAGCTCAGCCTTCAGCGTTTCCACAGCTGGATCACTCATGTTTTGCTGTGAATTACAACCAGTCAATCATAAATCCCTCAGTCCACAGGTAATCTATGTTGACTGAAGGCAACATTATCTCTGAAAAACTAATGTGTGTGTAGCAACACATTAAACAAAAATAGTAAGAGTGAATGTAGTGAATTTTGATCTTTTAAATGATGTTCATGCTTTGATGAGTGTAAGAACCACGTATAACTACTTGTAAACACACTGCAGGATCTTGTCTACCTCATTTTCTCCGATCAAAGCCTCCTCCTCCTTCTCCCTGTTGCGAAAGCGTTCTTCAAGCATGTCCTTCTCCTTGCAGACAGATATGTAACACTCTTGCACGGCCAACATCTTATCACTGGTCTCAGACAGCTGGGTCCTGTGAAGAGGTAATAAATGCCGTAAATGAGCTGCGCAGGTGTAACTAAAGTGTTTAGTGACAGGTGTAGAGGACTTACTGCAGCTGTTGGACCTGCTGCTGGTGCTGTGCAGTTAGCTGTTCAAGCTGAGCATCGTGTTCCAGCATGAGCTCTGTTCTGATCTGGTTCACCACGTCGTCCCTGAACTGCTGATGGATCCGCTCAGATCTCCACAAGGAAACAGAAACACATAAATGAACACACTCTAATAACTTAAGGTGCAAACATTAAATATAACCTTATTTCCCTCCTCCACGGCGTACCTCTCAGACGCCTCCTGCTTCTCTTGGTCCAGTTCCTGGATCATCTCCCTCATCTTGGTGCAAAGCTCCAAGTTGGCAGACCTCACTTTCTCCTCACTCTGTTTCAGCTCCTTATTTTTCATTTCTAACGCCTAAAGTTGGATAGAACATCAGTCTTTCATCAATGCTTTCTTAAAGTCTAAAAACACAGAAGACGATTAATTTGATATTAAACTACAACCAACCTCAACTTGTTCCTTCAAGTGTCGTTTGTCCTCTTGTAGTCTCATGAACTCTTTCTGGGACTCTCCACTTATGTCTAGATGTTTCATCTGGCTGGTCTCTCTGACCTGTGAAAAAAAGATGCAATTTTTTTATGGTCACACATTAGAGCTGTTTAATCTCCTTTTATTTGCGTACTTGATTTGATGGCATTTTTTTTTTTTTCCAACACAACTGAATACTGAAACATGCACGGATGTAATAATTCATTCCTTTTAGGTTCACATGTTTTTCAAGGTTTGCTATCTTGCCTGAACCATTTGCATGTTTTTACAAATCAAAATGGTTCATATACCTAAATCTGAATAAATGCTACCAGACCTACTAAAGCTCCCTTTTATTTATGCATATATTTCTGCATCCTCTTATGATCGTGCCTTACATTTATGAGAGCGTTGATAAGAAAGATAAGATAATTTGATGTCATTTGTTTCTTTTTACAACACAACTAAACACTGTTGGCAAGAAACATGCAAAAATGTAATAATTCAGTCCTTTTAGGTTCATATCTTTTGAAAGGTTTGCTATCTTACCTGAACCATATGCATTTTTTTCCTGTTTCAGTTTTTACAAATCAAATTGGTTAATCTACCTAAATCTGAATAAACACGATCAGACGGTTTATATCAGTACAGTGCTGAATGCTTGCTCAGCACTGCAGCATTAAAGGTCGTGTCTGGCCGAGGCCTCACCAAAGAGCAGAGCTTGGCTTCATCCAACTGGGTCTGCAGCTCATTCACTTGACCCTGACAGAGCTGGAGCTCCTCCTGCAGCTGACTGATCTTCTGCCGCTTCCCCTTCAGACTACCCAGGCAGCGCTGCATCTCCACTCGCAGCAGCCGCAACGCCTCATCTTTGGGTAGCTTGGAGTCCGACGGGTGAGCTAGAGCAGTACTGACCGAACAAAGACAAAAAGAAGAGACAGTGAAGAGACTCAGAATCATCATCATGTTGACAGTGACTCTGCTCTATAACCGTGGTGTACCTTTGAAGCAGGCCATTCTTCCTGTTGGTCTTCTTTAATCCTAAATCCATACAGGATTCAGACAGCTGGTTCTCCCAGTCACTGCTCAGGTCGAACGCAATAACACCATGTTTCACAGCAGATTCATACAGAGTGATCTGCTCCTTCAAATCAGCCAGATCCTCCTTTAGGATAAAAATGAAAGTTGAAAAGTTTAAATCAGCCAAGTTTAAGCACATCTTTTTGATTAATAAGAAAAATCAAAGAGCAAACCTGTAAGACTTTGTTCATGTTGTCACTCAGGGCCTTGGCTGACTGAGCCTGACGTAGTTTGACTTGCATCTGAGTCGTCTCCAGCACCGAACCTGAACAAAATAAAACCGCATTGGACAAGAAAACATTTGGAATTGAGCAAAACAAAAATAACATGGGCATAAGAGTTGCTCATTAATGTTCTGTGATTTCCTCTCACACTTTTTAAGCAAGTACATAAAAGACAAAAATGTGCCTGCAGCGAACATTCACCCTTTCACTCACTTGTCTGCAGCAGCTTGGCACATTGTTGCTGACTCTCCTCCAGGCGCTCAGTGAGGGCGTTGATGACTCTGGCTCTCTCCAGTTGCTCTTCTTCTCTCTGGTGCTCCAGCTGCTTCATCTGCTCTCGTAACCTCTGACCAACATCAATCTTGCAGCCACAAGATAACAACCCAGCAGTTTATTACTGTGTTTCTGCAAGTGTTGATACAAATATCTGGACACTTGCCTGAATTCAAAAGTATGCGTTGTGAATAGCTTGTTGATATATTAACTGCATTTCCCACTGCTGCACCTTGTGACAGTAACAGTACAAACCTGTTCGTTCAGAGCCTGAGACGTAGAGTCCAGTTTCTGCTGTAGCGTCAACAGTGCAGTGTCATGCCGCTCCTTTATGACGGCGAGGTCTCGGTCATGCTGCTCCCGCGCTCTGGACAACGTGTCAGAGCGACAAAGCTCCAACATCTGCTGCTTCATGCTGTCCACTGCAGCCTCTGCCACCTTCTGCTTCTTTAAATTCTGCAAACAAAGTAGAACTACTGTATTGACTAAAAATAATATCCATCTCATATTAAAGGTTTCAGTGAAGATCTGCTGGTCTGTGTGTGTCAGCACAGAACTTACCTCCTGGTCTCTCTCACTGAGGACCTTTACTTGCTGCTCCATTGCTCTCATTTTGTTGTGCATTTGAACCTCTCTCTCCTTGGCCTCTTCTACCAATCGACTCGACTCCTTTAGACTGACTGCTAGGCCATCCTTTTCATCTATTGATGATGAAAAAAATGACATTATGTTCCCACGAGAAGCACATCCAGGAAGAGAACAAGGACACACAAAGCCAGCATAGGACGCACTGTTTCTGTTGATAGTGCAACCTCTCTTAAATGCCACAAGGGGGCACACACACACACACAAACACACACATTATGTATAGAAGAAAGCAAGAAAGTGAAGACATGTCTTACTTTATTCCCTTCTTACAAATAATCTAATCTCAATGAATGCTATAGATTCAAAGACAACCAGCCCTTTGGCTTTCTGGAAAGTTTAAGTGTCAAAGACAATGATCAGAAGAGGAGAAAAGCTATTCTTTAAAAGAGATCATCACTCATCACACAGCAACACCAAGAATGAGTGACAATCTACTCATTCCGAGCTCAAGTGATTTGCTTAATTTCCATAACTGTTGAAATTAGAAATCTTAAATGCATGTAAGACAAGAGAACAATAAATCATAACACTAACAACATTAAATTGAAATCTTTAAGGTAACACAAAAACAGTATAATCACATGACTTTATGAGGGCTATGTACTGCAATAAACAGGCAATTCCACGCCTTTTGAAAGCAAAAGCTGTGTGAAACGTACCTTTGGCGATAGCAAACTGATGCTCGATGTATCTCATATTACGCCTTGAATCCTCCAGTTTTCGCTCCAAGTCTTCAATTTGTCTCTGCTGAGCCTTGTTTAGAATCTGCAGCTGGGCAAGCTGCTCCCTATCAGCAGTTTCTGAAACAGCACAAAATTTATATTCAACACATCAATCACTTACCCCTTATTTAAGCAACGTGAAGATAATTTAATTTGAAGCAATGTCAATTGTAAATTTGTTAAATTTATAAAATAATTTGTTAAATTTATAAAATAAAATGTAACTATGCATTAATGTTTCCTGATATTATTGTCTTTTCCCATATACCAGAGAGACTATAAATATGAAAATTTATTTTTTAATATATAAAATATGCTGTTTTTAAAGGGGTGCCCTGACTTTCGCACACAGCTGTATTTGCTAAGATAGTTCTGATAATTCCTAACAAGATCACTTTTCAACTATTTTAGTAATTTGTGATTTACATGTAACTGCAGTTCTATGCTATTAGCCGGCAGCTAAATCAAGACTGTAAGACTCACGTTGTGTCGAGTCAAGGAATTCTCTTTGCAGATGCTCAAGTTGACCTTCATGGTGAGCGGCCTGTGAATTAAACAGCTTTGGTTGATGGGCGGGATGGTGAGGATTGTAGCTGGCCTTGTACTGATCCACAACTCTGTCCCCTGGTCCAGACTGTAAATCCAAAAGATCAAAATTGAAGAAACATAGCACGTTTGAAAAAAAAAAAAAAAAATAGATATATTAGTGTGTTCAGCAGCTCAAGAATAAACCAAGCCAGAGCTACACAATTAAACTCTCTCTTTCTCAGACATTCTCAGACACATAATACAAATGTACAACATGCTGCAAGATAAGATGTTAATTTCAAATCACAAAGGAAAAAGGCCAGACAAATGTATACATTTCATTCATAAGGGAGTGCATTAGAAATAAAATGTATAATGTAAAAAGATGGTGAATTAATTAGCTCTAAGATCCTTAAAAAAAAACAAGAACAACAATCACTGCAATAAACCATCAACAAGTTTGCAAATATTTTGGTAGTCTGCAATGACAAAATAGACCAAACATAAAACTCCACTCACTTGAAAATGGTTTCTGGCATTGTTGCGGTCCCCATAGTTTTGGTTGCCTTCATGTCCTCCTTCTCCATTGTAGACTACAGCGTTATTAGTGCCTTGAGGGTATGCTTTAGACTCATACTTGTCTGTGGAGAAATCACTGGTCTCCATAGATTTTTCTGTGCCCATACTGGTGTATGTATAATCTCCCTGGGTTGACTGATGACATTGTGACTGTTTGTTCCAGGTGTGAGGCAGAGGTTGACTTTGAGGATGACTCCGATGATGTCCGTTGATCTGAGCAGCTCCATCCTCATAAGCGAACTCATCATGAGAGCGTTGATCATAATCAACTTCACAGTTCTTAAGAGAGACATTGACAGTGGTTTTCTTTTCCTTTAAAGGCTCAGAAGGCAAAAATCGATCAGTGAAAACAAACTAACAACCTACCTGTTCATGAGAGGTTGACCTTGGATGAACTGACCACTGCTGAGTCCATGTGGACTGTGGGCTGAGCAGAGAGAGCAAAAAAGCATTATTACTGTATATTATAATGCAATCTGGTATGTCTGACTGTACTGCACCACACTCAGAAATTTTTAAATCTCAGATAGCTAATGTGTCAGCAGCAAGCATGTGTGTTACCTTTTGTCAGCATTTTCATTGCTGCAGGCAGAATACTCCAGCTCTGGGGTGGAGTCTCGGCTATCCTCTAGCATGTCATCGGGCAGGTCTGTGAGCAGTTTCTGCAGCTGCGGAAAAAATAGCACATGGAAATGAGTCACCAAGGTTGCTCCGCAACCAAGTCGTAAAGTAACAGATTGAAGCAAGCAAGCAAGCAATCACTAACAGCCTGAGAGCACAATGTGTCAGGAGGTTCAGTTGTTTTCAGAGTTATGAAAATGGGTTAAATCAAAATTCTACTGTCTTGAGACAAATAAGACTCAGTGTGGCTGACAAAGGCATATTCCACAGGTTTTAGTGTTGACGATCGATTTGTTCTTGTATATGTAATCTTTAAACATGTGTTAATGTATCAAACAGCATATTGATTAATCATGCAAGGTATTTATAAAGCAAGTATTCCAAATTTTAATATTAAATGTGAAGATTTACCACTTTGATGTTTTAAGATTAATCAGTAATGAAGGTAATCATTAGTTGCAGCCCAATTGAGATAAAGCTCCATATGTATAAAATATGCTCATTATTCTTTTGATCAAAACAATCAAACACAAACTGAGAAACAGAAAAACTAACAAACGCCTTTTTCTGTCAAAACAGTTCCTAATGATACAAAAACAATGCAAATGCTCCTCTGTGTCAGTAACAGATCGACCAGACCTGCTTTACAACGAGCCATGTGTGATGAAACAAACAGAGCCAGCTGGACTTACTTCCCACAAAGACCGTTGGATATTCCTCAAATCCTCCAGTGTGTCCACAACCGAAGGACCCATATTATCCCACTTACACATTTAAGAAAAGACTGAAGAGGTACTTCTGCTTCAGTTGTGAAGCCTCATGATTACCCGCAAGCCTAATCTTTCTGCAGAGAAAACGTCCTGTGTGAAACATCCAAAGCGTGCCAGGCATGTTGTCGGCTCCCTGCGGTATTGCTATGTTTTGCTCCCAAAGAACTCCATTGTTTAGGCAAAACATATAGCAAGGTTAACTGGAGCAGAAACATTCCAATTACTGCTGGCAAACATTTTCCACTTGACCAACTTGAGCATAATATCTAGGCTATATCAAAGCAAAAGAAAATCCATTCTCAGGATAAATATTCTCCCAAAGTCCAATTCTTCTGCACGTCACAGCCCACTGGGAAAAACACCCAGTGACAGTTTCTTCATGCTCACTCTATTAAGCACAAGTTGTGGGATCAAACACAGAAACAAGGTAACCTAAATAGCGAGAAAGTCGTGAAACCACAGGGCAGCGCTAGTATCAGTGAGACACACCTGGAAGGAGGCCCTTTCCTTGAGCTTATAATAGCTCAGGTTAATGGCAGCAGATTGTAGGCGTGAGTAATAACACCACATGCCTCTCTTGCTGTGAAACACGCGGTTGTTGTGACATTCACACAGTGCAAACCTGAAATGCTTCCTGAGGCAACAACAATACTAAGTCAGAAAAACAGGACCTGAAAAAAGCAATTCTCATATTGTCACTTTCATAAATATATGAACGTGACAATATGAGTGCTGCTTAGAGCGCTATACATGCCACCGGTTATTGCACGCCCTGGATATCTTCTGTCATCCGATGTGTTAGATAAGGGATGTTTGAAAATATGTACAATCAAGAAACCAAAGGAGCTCAAGGTGAGTACTGTTAACAAAAAGTCACTCTAGCAAGTGACACAAGTCGACTAGACACAAACGTTATTGTAACACAAACGTTAGCCCAACAACTTCACAATGGTGTCGCAGTTATAATCTATAGCTTATTACTATGAACGGTACCTCTTGCTCTCTTGCATAGTCCTCCTGGTCGTATTCGTCTTCATCATGCTGGGTTTGAAGAGCAGCACTGTCAAAATCAATAGACATGATGTAGAGCCTGTTGGTGTACTCTGCGGAGAGGTGCAAAGATATGTTTGAGAGGAGAAATCACGAACAACCAGGAAAATTATGTTACGTGCGGTGTGTTGTTAACTGTAGAATGGTTAACAACGTTAACGTAGCTAAGTTAACGCTAACATTACATGTTGGCTAAGGTGAAAAGTTCACCGCCGCACTGATTTGAACCAGCAAAAACAGACATAACATCAGCTTACCTGTTTGCGTAAATTGGACAGACGGTTCCTTTGGTGAACTGCTTATCCCTTTATTTAAGTGACGTTATTAGTTAGTAGCTACACTGCTGTTTACATTACAAAGGAGCGATGCTAGCTAACTAATGTTAGAGGTAAACTGACCATGTTAGCTTGATTTAGCAGCAACGACACCAACAAAACTTGTAAAAAATTGCATTGCCATGCTTTTAAAAACCGACGACATATGCGTTTGATCAACGGTATAGATCCGTTGGCCAATAACTAGTTTAATGCCAGTTTGCGACTAGTTCGGCCAAGTGGCAAACTTTGTTGGGCACAAAGCTAACTCCGGCTAGCCGGTTGGACGTCCTCTTTAAGAGCCGCAGACTCGCCCACTTTCAAAACCCGCGCGTATTAGCAGCGCCAAAGCACGGCGGGGCACAAAACAGACACACAGATTATAAACGAGTTTTATATCATCATAACTGATATTATTCCGCTATCGGACGGATGTATTAGCTTAGCATCCATTTTCTGTGGAAAAACATGCATGGTAAAAGCTTTTTCATATTGTTGTTCTTGCCGCCAATCCCGGAACTGAGAAGCTAGTCACGCCTCCATGGTAACAGTTTCTGTAGAATTATGGGAAGTGTAGTCGCTGTGTTTCCTTGGAAACGAAGCTAAGGATGAAGCCTCAAAGAAGATTTCGAGTGGTATCGGTCAAACTAAAAGATCTGCTTCTTTAAAGATCGATACATAAGAAAAGTAGAAAGACATCATATTTTAAAGCAGAGAAATCGGTTATTGCTAAAAAAAAAAAAAAAAAAAAAAAAAAAACCTGTTTCGCCCTCCGTTCCATGACACGCCAACGTCTTATTTTGAAAAACGGAAGTATCTCGCTCGGTATTAAACCAGCGCTGGCTTATTCCAGCACTCTAGCGCCGACTTTCTCAATGGACTCCGAGCATTTGCCGTAAGTTCCATGACACGGTCACACTCAAAATGTTGACACGGCTGGCTTGACTCCGCGAAGACGAACGACGGCTCACTTGACTGCAGTAGGCTATTTATTAATGGGTGATAGAGAAGGTGCAGTTAAAAGGAGTGATGCGCATTTTGCCGATTTCAAATCGAGCGGGTTTGTCCCTGCGCCCACCGCGGGGTAGGGCCCAAAGCATGAGCCAAAAAAAAAAAAAAAAAAAAAGAATTAAAAAAATAACCATCAACCTGAAGCCAGTGGAGATGAAAAAATTGAAACTGATTTCAGTTGGGCTATGATCCATGCAGTCGTTCAGGCATTTAACATTGTCAGCATTCAGGAATATCTGCAGCTTTGTTTTCAGGTGTGCCAAGAGCAGCACACAGTGCAAATGACTGTGATACACCTCTGTGCTGCTCACATGCTTAAGCTGATAAGCATGAAATTGAGCAAGGTGCAATGCAAAAAAGAAACCAAAAATTTTTTTTCTGTACTGCTTTGCCCTTCGCCAAAATGCCACAGATTTTTGTGTGATCTTGTCCATTGTAAAGTCTGTAGTGTTTGTTTTGTCCTCAAGGACTGAGACAAAAGCGTGTCAGGAACAGCTGTCATCACTGCAGGAAGCCATACAGACACAGAAGACGGACAAGATAGACATAAAAAATGAAGATGATGACGATGATGACGGTGAACCCAGGATCTCTGAAGACCAGCATAAATCAATCAGAAAGTCATCACCTTTCTTTGCCCCCATAGGAACAGTGGTGAGGGAAGCAAAAGAGAAAGCTGGAAAGGAAGATGAAACAGAGGGAGCAACACAAAAGAATACCCATTTCTGTGAGTCTGTGGTGGAGATTCTTTTAGATTATGCAGGTACTGTTCCTCTTTGGTCAGGTGTTATGCTGAAACATCTTGGAAAACAAGAGACAGTAATGCCATAGTTGAGAACTGGTTTCGCACCACAAAAACTGTGGTTCTGGCATCAAAGCTGCACAGAAGAGCTGGAGGTTTTCTGCAGCTCCAGCATGAGTTTGTAGTGGGAAGAATGAAAAGAACATTAGCCAATAAACAGGTACCACTGACAAAACAGTCAAGCAGCAATGAAGATGGAGAGAAAATTGATGGTCCAGACTCTCTTCCCCTATCACAAGAGGAGAAATGGAAGAAGCGAAGTACTCGTAAGAGAAAATCGAAGTACTTCAACTCCCCTCCTCCAGTCAGTCATTTTGTGGCAAAACCAGCAACAGAGGCCAGCAAAAAAAATGTAAGGTCAAAGAGTCATGTCAAAGGTGCAACAACACACCCACCACCACCGCAAAAAAAGGGATGCTGTCCATTTTGGGGAGGAGAAGGGACTATAAAGCAGCAAACAGTGTCCATGACAAATACATGTACAGTGGACAACCTCCTGTACATGCTTCAATTGGCTATTAAGAGGAGACCTGGGATTAAAGCTGACCTCAATGCAAATGCCAAGTTGAGTGATTGGATTTCCACCCTACTAGAAGTCCATGAACTCTTTGACAAGAAAGAGTGGTCCCAGGGTAAATTATTGTGGCTAAACACCATTGGGCGCTTCAAAGGGACCTCATGGGATTCCTCAACAACAGAAATCCTGCAGCGGTGCAAGAATGCAGCTTGTCCTGTCATGAGAAGAAGAGTCAGCTGTGTTGATATCTTGTAAGTATTTTTTTATTCTATAGAATTAATATTTATGCATGTTTTTTGTAAATCAAATGACTGTACTGGTGAAAAATAGTATAATTTATTCTAAAACTACAAATACTGCTTCATATACGTTAGCAAATATAGAGACTGGTCATATTTCATTTCATCTACATAGTTTCCAAGTGTTTTGTTTATTTGTTTCAAGGTGTGAAGACTTTAGTACTTTACAGACGGATATTGACAGGTGGATGACCACATCCCTTACAGCTCCTTGCAAAAGGTAAGTAAACAGTATGCAAACAGGTGTTTCATTCATACAAATCCTTCTCAAATGCAGTTAGACAGATCTACTGCCTAATAGTCTGTTTACTAGTTATTAGTTTATTCTTTTCTTCCTTTTATCTCAACAGAGGTCCTGCTCTGTGCACTGAAAGTGAGCAAGCACTGCAGCGTGTCTTTGTGAATGGACAGCCATGTCTTCTACTGGTCTCAGTGACACACAAAGACAAGCTCAGTCACAAGCCGCATCCTACAACCTTGCCACACCTGGTGACAATTCTTGGTGGGAAGTAAGTAGTGTAAAGACTTTACAGCTCACTGTGTCACACTTGAATAATTTATTGTCACTGGTTTTATTTGTTTTTGTTGTTATTCTAATGTAGTTTAGGCTGGCATTTTTTCGATGCCCTTGAAGAACTCCTCAACCCTGGCAAGGGAGATGTTGTCATCAATGACATCATCGAACTCTGGATAGTGGGGTAGGATCAGGATCATGTCTGCAGGTAGGTAGGAGGTCAGGTGACGAGCAAAGGAAGGAACACAGTTAGGACAACTGGTGGCCAGGAAAACGAGAGCAGGGTCTGAAATAATGGCAGATGTGAGTAAAACCAACAAATTGATTAATCATCAAATATTCATAAGTGTGATGAGTACTGACAGAAAAGGTTTACTGTACATGTCCTCATATTGTTCAAATGAAAAATAAGCACACTAACAGCTGAAGTGGTTCTAACACAGGCAACAGTAAAGGCTCTTCAAGAGGTGAGGAAACTGACAGTGACAGAAGCTGAGGGAGCGGTGGAACATGGGAGGATGGAGGAAAGGTAAGAGCAAATTTCCCAAATGACCAGTCTGTGAAGATGTGTTCAATGTTTCTCAATAGGTAAACATAACTTTTCTACTTTTGTTTTGAAGTGAGAAAGAAGAACTATTTATGTCACTCAGGAACGAGATGGAGAGACGTGGGATCGCCTGAAAATAGAAATGTTAATACGTGATGTAATATACTGAAATTATTTCAGCTATTGTAATAATTGTATTCTCCAGCTAGTAATTATTATTATTATTATTATTATTATTATTATTATTATTATTATTATTATTATTATTATTAACTTTACAATGTATATTCCGCCAGGTGCCTTATAATACTAATACTAAATACAACCCCAATGCTCATTGTAATTATACGTCTCAATTATATATTGTTAATAAAAAATATGAGTAAAGATAAATATGATTAATATGATATGATAGTTTTACAATGGTGATGATTTCTTTTAATATCTGTATTTGTTTTTTTTATCTAATCATGTATTTTTACTTATTTGTTTCTTGCTTGCTTTATCATTTAATTTTTGTTTTGTCATATCTATAATGTCTATAATGTGAAATACTGAACTGTACCTTTTTTGCATTTTCACAAATAAAATAAAAGTTTCACAAATCAAAGACTGTGTTTTTATGAATGTATAGGCCTTGTAGAATAAGTCAGTCCAGATTTGAGACATGGCTGTCTGCTTCTTTAAAGATCGATACATAAGAAAAGTAGAAACACATCATATTTTAAAGCAGAGAAAGAAATTGGCTATTCCTGTGGACATAATCGGTTATTACTAAAAAAAAGAACCTGTTATGTTGAAAAACATCATCGGTCTAAGATTTGCAGATGTACATACATGACTGAAATCACAAAGTTTGACTATTGCAAGTTAAAAGAAATAGCATTCTGTGTGTTTCCCTTACCAATAACTAGGAAGAAAAAGGTTATGCATGGTCTGTTATCATAAATCATCATAAATCTGTGAACTCTATATCTCCCAGTTAACATCTGGTGCCCATATGTAGCTATTAAAGTCCATTTTAAAGTTCAGATTAAAGCAAATTCATCAAAAGTATTGAAGCTTTTTTGTTCTTAAGATCTTTAATGATCTGATATCTTTTGTGGTGCCAGTCTATGAGAATGTGACAACTGAATAATGAAATTGGGGTCTGGAGTTAGTTCATTTACATTTGAAGGGCTAATTAAAAAAAAAGAAGAAGAAGAAGAAGAAGAAGAAGAAGAAGAAGAAGAAGAAGAAAGAAAAAAAACAGATATGTCCGTATTTATTTTATAACCCAACAAATCATATATATATATATATTTTAATTTCAAGGAATATCAATCAACCTGCTGTTCGCTTATTCTGACGTCATCACGTCGCCTACGTTCCACACCGTCCTCGAGACACTTCCGGGTTTTTGCAGCTGCAGCCTCAACTGTTTCAGAGTCAGCACTTTTGTTACACACAGGAACTTACCACCACTAAACTGGGCCGGAGTCATGTTTTAAAACTGACCTCAGTTCAGCGGTTTGGCATCCCGGATCCTCTTGTGTCAGTCAGCTGATCGCAGCCAGGATATTGCAAAAGCTTTGAGCTCTCCTGTCTGACAACACGAAGTACATTCATAGTTATTTTAAAAGAGTAGAAATGGCCACAAACCCACCGAAGTTAAGGACTGCGATTCATGCCAATGAACGGTGAGTAGCAGTGAGATGTGCTGACGGTCAGAGAGACAGAATGATGAGAGGACAAATATTTAGCCTGCTCTGTCTGAGACTCATGTCTTCATTTGTAATTCTTTACAGGCTGCAAAACTTGAAGAATACTTTTGAGACAAAGTATGGAGTATCTCCGCTCTTCTATGCATGCGCACCCGGAAGAGTCAATTTAATAGGTAATTTCATTTTATATAGTAGATTTTAGTTGATTTAGACAGTGGACTGTGAGGTAAAGCATGTTTGGACTCATGATGCTTAAACTGGACCTTCAAGAACAAATGTTAGGCTCCTCAAATAAACTAAGAGGAGTCCACTCATTTTTTTATTTGCTCTTAAAATGTTTGTATTAATTGTTGTACAGAGTCCTCCTTAATATCTGTATTGTTTGTCCTAAGAGGAGCAAATCATACTGGAATAAGTGTAATCTAATGGAGGAAATATAATGTAATATAAGGATGTTGAATATCAGCTATCTGCAGCTTTAGTCCACAAATATCAGCATTAGTGCCAAACCAACGACAGTTACATCATCTGAAGTAGAATCCTTTTAATGTATTTTATTTTTAATATTTTCATATTTAACAGGAGAGCATATCGATTACTGTGGCTACTCTGTTCTTCCAATGGCTATTGAACCAAATATCCTGGCAGCCGTCGCAGTGAACAGTTCAGGGACAATCACACTGGCCAACACAAATCCTCAATACGAGTAAGGCTTGAACTCCCTCGATCAGCACTGAGTTTTAATGCTGTGCCTGGGTAATTAATTCAGGCGCTTAAAACGCATGTGCAGTATCCTCTGTCCTCAGAATGTCTGTCACTGTGCAGGGACTTCACCGTGTCGTGTTCAGAGGACATCGCCATAGACAGAGAGAATCCAAAGTGGCATTATTATTTTCTCTGTGGAGTGAAAGGTATTCAGGTAAGTTAAGTATTTTAGATTTTAGCTTGCAATACCAAATAATGTCAAGTCAAATTTGTGAACTGAACCTCCCTGATGTGTATTTTTCACAGGAGAACTTTGGGATTGCTCATTTAGCAGGGATGTCATGCGTCGTAGATGGAACCATTCCTCCGAGCTCCGGCCTGTCCAGCTCGAGCGCCTTAGTTTGTTGTGCCGGGCTGGTAACAATGGAAGCAAATCAAAAGTCCCTCTCCAAGGTGAAATACTTTACAAGAGAAGCATGTCATGTCAAAGCACTACAGATATATTCACACAGGGAAAAGTGTAGTATGAATTTCTGTAAGAAAGACAATTTTACATGCAAATGTTGGCAATGTAAGAGACTATTTGTCATTTTCAAATGGTCTGTTCAGTCCTTTTCTGGTTGCAATCCTCCAGGTGGCGCTGGCGGAGATATGTGCCAAATGTGAGCACTACATTGGCACAGAGGGAGGGGGCATGGACCAGTCCATCTCATTCCTGGCAGAGAGGGGAACGGTTTGTAGTTTTTTTTTAAGCACATTAGGTCAGTGAAGCGGTACAACGTTGCATTTGTTCATTTTATTTTTTACCTGTCAGGCAAAGCTGATTGAGTTCCAGCCTCTGCGAGCCACTGATGTTAAGCTCCCCGACGGGGCCGTGTTTGTGATCTCCAACTGCTGCGTGGAGATGAACAAAGCTGCTTCTTCTCACTTCAACATCCGTGTGGTGGAGTGTCGAATCGCCACAAAGGTGCGGAGATCCTCTACAGTGGGGTTCAGCCTGATGTGGGCGGGCGAAGGGTGATTTAAGGGAAAGGAAGAATAGTTGAAATTTTCAAAAAGCGTTCTTACACCACAAGTTTATTACCATGTGCGACTCAGCATCTTTAACACATCTCTTATAATGAATCAAATTAAGCCCACTGAGAAGGTAAAAGAATTATCTGGCTGTACCTTCATGACATTTCATAATGCACGTACGTCCTGTGATGGGAGTCTTGTGTAAGAGTCACTTTGTTTTAAAGGGCGACAAGCCAAAAAAATTACATTTGTGCTCTTTAAATCTCCATCAATATGTAGTAGATATTTTCATTTTCTTTAAATTAAAAATACATTTACCACAGCAGAAATGTTATTAAATAGATCATCACAGAGCTTTAGCATCATCTGAATGAACATTTCTCACAGAGATACTGCGATCATGTTGTTGTTGTTGTTGTTGTTGTTCTTCTTCTTCTTCTTCTTCTTCCAGTTCGCTCAGCAAAACACTGCCTAAAACCATAATTGTACTGAAGTTTTAAAAATTACAATTCCTATTTATTTTGAGGATTCAGCACATAGTGAAGCAGAGTAGTTAGAAACACAAGAGTGTGAGTAAACACTCTCACCTCTCACTGTGAGCATGGACTTCAGACAGCTTGTGTGTGATTGCAAAGTGTGTAATACTCCTTCAGAAAAAAATGTCTTGTGGGCTCAGATGCTGGCTCAGGCACGGGGTCTGGACTCGAGCAGGTTGTCGAAGCTGGCCCAGGTTCAGACGGAGCTGAAGGCCTCCCTGGAGGAGATGCTGGCTCTGGTGGACGAGGTGTTGCATCCTGAGCCGTACAGCCGAGAGGAGATCTGCGAGGTGCTGGGCATCAGCTCCGAGCAGCTTTCTACAGAGCTGCTGAGCGCGAACACCCAGCATGGTGAGCAACGTCTGTGCATTTCTACACCTCACAGCTGAATTATTACTGAAACAATTAGCCGAGTTGCCGATGAGTAGATTGAAAAAGGTTAAACAGTGACAATTTTGCTGATCGGTTAGTAGGTTGAAGTCAGTCATCGAGTAAAACATTTGCAGTGTGATAACTTAAAATAAAAGAAATGCTTTTTATACTTTGGTAACTTGTGAATTTTTGACATTTTATGCATGAAACAAATTATAAAAATATCAACAGATTAATCAATAATAAAAATGCGAGGTAGTTTCGATCACATTTCAATTAATTGTTCAGCCCTCATATTGTGATATGAGACTAAATATCATCTGGTATTTTCCTCATCATAATGCAATGTCTGTGTTTTCCTGGACTTATTCATTATAGATTTAAGCATCACAAATTTCCAAACATATTAATCTGTTAAATATGAGAAAAATCAACAGTGACCAGCCTTTGCTGATGGTTTTCTCTCTTATGCGTGAATGCCCACAAATGACTGATACTAACACAGATACTGAGTCATTTGTTCAAAAATATCAGAATATTTGAACCGGTTTGTTACCCAGCCCTAAGTGGACATTAACCAGACAGAAAGTTTGGCAGGAGCAGATGATTGACAGCACATCTGCCTCTTCTTGTCTCTCTCAGTGACACATTTCAAGCTGTACCAGCGAGCCAAGCACGTGTACTGTGAGGCTGCGCGGGTGCTGCAGTTTAAGAGCGTGTGCGACTCTGAACCTGCAGAATCCCGACAGCTGCTGGGAGACCTGATGAACCAGAGCCACGCAAGCTGCAGAGACCTGTATGAGTGCAGCTGCCCTGAACTGGATCAACTGGTAGACATCTGTCTGTGAGTACAGCTAAGTCTGTCTACACTCTCTGCTTTCAGAGGTTCAGACTCAGGACAGAGTGGGATCAGATGAGATGTCAGCCAATGCAGAAATTTGAGCAACAACGAAGAATTCCATTCAGCCCTTTTGCTCTGTATATTCAGTGCAGTGATAAATGTTGCCCTGTGTACTTTTATACAGTGAATTTGGAAATACTGTCTTCGCCATGGTAGGATCTGATTTTTTGGAGCTGGCTGCTTTAGCATCTCCTCAGCGTTCTCTCCTTCATCATTCTTCCTAAATTTCTGATCACTTGAAGGCCTTTGCTCATCGTACTGAAATACAGACTTGACAGCTTTTTATTCTTTCTCTTGGTTACAGGAAGTCGGGGGCTGTGGGATCCCGGCTGACAGGAGCAGGCTGGGGAGGCTGCGCCGTCTCCATGGTTCCTGATGAGAAGGTGGACTCGTTCTTACAAGCTGTGAGGGAGTCATACTACCGTCGTGATCCACGCAGAGCAGCGCTGGAAAAACAGAGTTTGTTTGTGTCAAAGCCGGGCGGAGGAGCTGCGATTTTCCTGGAGGAGTGACACTCATCAGCCTTGTCTGTTTCTGCAGCTTTCACATGAAGATGCCAAATGTAAACCTGTCTTCGCTATTTCATTTTCCTTCTTTACTCTTTACAGATTATTCTGGAATATAAGGTCCAAAAATTCATATTATAATTCATTCATTTCTTACAAAGGGACGATGCTTTTTGTGTTACGTGTTTGTTTGTTTTTTTTTAAATCATGAATATTAGGGTTTTTGCAATACATTGATTTTTGTACAGCTAACTCACTGTTCACCTCAGAAAAGAGGACAAATAAAATAACAATCACATTTAATTTGTGCTGCTGTATAAAATCCATCCATCTTTTTTAAACATGAACATTGTGAACAGGAGCAAGAAGTCATGAAGAATGAAGTGTTTTCTGGCCTTACGTGTTTCTTTGGTGTGTCGTGTTGAATGTGAGCGAGCCACGGGGAAAGCAGGGTACAAAGTCATGATTATAAGATCCCACGCTGAGCTTGAGCTTCTGCACAGGATCAGTTTTCACCTCATTAGAGAGCAGTGATGGTGGAGGCTCGGTGGTCTAAGGCACACGCTACTGTACTGCAGCGTACTGAATGTAACTGCAGCATTTAAACCTCCTCCGGGACCTTTATCACATCATACCTCACTCAGCCAGTTTCCCATTCACTCTCTCTGGATACATATCCACTAAATATTTGATAGATAAAGAGAGGATGAAACTGTTGTTGGTTTATATACTTGAGGTTTTCAAGCTAATTTCCATTGTGCTTATGTTTTATTCATTCTGCTTATTTTGGGAAGCAGCAGGCGTCATGTTTGGAGTTTCATAATGATCATTCAGATGTTGAATAGCAACTATACACTGTATAAACTGAAGGATAAATCAGTACCTTAAAGAGGATTTTTCTGAGAGTGCATCAGATTTAAGCCATGCATTCATTTCTTCGTATAAACTCAAGCTAAAGAACTATCAAATATCAGATAGAAACGGTGGATTATCTTTGAGAGGAACCCTACACAGCACAGGGAAAACTGCTCACAATGATAACATCAGAAGCTCCACATTTGAGGTTTCCAGTTTGTTCAACAGCAATGCATTTAAAGCAATAATTAAGTTGTGCTTATCATCAGATGCTCAGCAGCTTTATGTCAGTATTAAGAGAAACACTTGTATTTTAGCACTTTGGATATGTCACTGTTGCTTTTTGCACTGGTGCTCCACACTCCCTTTATTTTTACGGCTCACCTGAAGCCTCCGTGTCTTAATCATCCCCGGAGTCATTGCTGTGGTCAAGGCTGCTGTAAATAACCTCCATACTGTTTTCCCTGTAGTCAAAGATGATATACTGCCCCCTATTTGTTTGGAGTATGACTTCAACAGGTGTGTAAGAACAGGTTGAAGGTTGCTGAAGGTTGTTGAGAGCTGGATCAGGATCGAACACAGCTGGTTAGCATGCTAACATCAGTAGATATCTCTGCAACACAATATACAAACGTCTTTGATATAACGTAAGAGCTGTTGCCTCTTCATATTCTGCTGATAATGTTAGTTCATTTTTTAAATGTTTTAAAGTAAAAATCTGGTCATATCTTACGCATTGCCACTTTAAAGGTCAAATTGGATCAGTTGAGACAATATGACTAATATTTCTTTAACTGTAGCAACTCATGCATAACATTGCTTATGTACCCTAAAATATACCTGCTGCTGTCAAGCTGAGTTTGCACCTTAAACAAATATCTTACATGATAAAAATCAAAATCTTCTTTTGGAAGTGGTTCCACCAGATAATCATGTTTTGATTGGCCTTTAAGTGTCCACATGATTAACACCGATAAAAAATGAGGTATGCCTGTGTTGTTGGATTTGAGCATCGAGTCACCCAAATGAAGGACACTCATACGTTGTGCTTGGTCTGCGGGATCCACGAGCCTTGTATCCTGCAGTGAGTACAGTGTCTGTAAGCCAAGGGTCGAGGTCAGTCTGCAGGCTGCTGCTTTGGACTCTGTTTTGCTTTGTTGACGCTCTCTGGCGCTCCTGCACTTTCATCAGAGGCACACGACACTTCGTTCTTTCTCTTCAGCATGTTTTCTATCCAGTTGGAGCTGTGTGGCGTTCTTCCAGGGGAGCGAGCAGAAGACACTGTGCTCGTCCTCATGTTTTTGCCTGAGGTAATCAGCTCTCCGTAGCCCTGTTGGTGGGAGAAGGCATAGGCAGAGCGGCGGGAGCTCGTCCTGCGTACTCGCCTCAGGTTCTGCTCCTGAGGTCCTTGTTTCTTTCTAGACTGTTGTAGGTGGCGAACCTGTGAAAATACGGTGGGATGAAGAAGTACCTAGATCCTTTACTTCAGTAAAAGTAGCAATACCACAAGGTAAGAATACAAGTAATTCAATCTGAAAAGTAATTAGTACCTAAGCTATCAAACAAGTGGAGAAAAAGTAGACGTCTACAGCAGCATCAGATGAAACACTCAACTAAAGTAATACTACCTCAAAATTGTAGAGTACATGTACTCAGTTATGTTCCACCACTAAAATACAGCCATGGGAGAAAAGTTACTGAAGTGTTCATCTTTTGCACAAACACTGTATATGCATAAAGGCCACTGTACCTTGTCTGTTAGAGTTGGGAAGAGGTTTACTCTCAGGAAGCTGACTGCTAAGCCGGGCACAACACACACCACAGTGGTGAGCAGAATGACCAACCACACACTCCTCTCTGACAGACAGTTACGCGCCGTGCCTGAGGACACACAAATATGAATTTATTTATGCTGGCTTTCCAAACATCAGTGTTATTTGTTTATACGTATCCAACTGAGCTAAACTTACCTACGAATGGGAAATTATTCGGAAAGATGCCAAATATGCCATCACTCTGCATCGCAAATAATATGGCAAAGTACACTGCCAGGCTTCCCCATATGAAGAGGTGATTGATGGCAGTCCAGTAGTGTTTGTCAAGTCCAATCTAGGAACAGATACATGCAGCACAAACATGAGCGTAATGCTAATTTCTCCACTCGGCAGGGCTTCTTCTGCCTTTTGTTCCGTTTATACTCTTACCTGAACACTTACAACAATGACCAAAGATGTTGTTATGGTGACAGCAAACGCCTGTTGGTCGGAAAAGTAGAAGCCATCCTCTTTCACCATGGCAGAGAAGGCTCCATAGGGAATAAAGAAAAGCAGGAATGAGGTGCCCATCCCCTGCAGCGTGCACAGGAAAAACTGGCGCTTGTTGAAAAGAAGGTTTTGCTGGCCGGGTTTGTACAAGCTCGGGTAATGAAGGCTGTTCTGGTCATTGACATCCTTCAGAAAGCAGAGATATCATGAGTGTTATGTGATATGTGAAGTATTATTATACAGTAGTGGTAGGGACAGGGTGACATCAGGCAGGAGGCAAGAGCTTGATGTTAGTTGTGGGGGTGCAGAGGTATTACAGTTCACAGAAAACAGCGGGATGAAAATTGATGGTTATCACATCGTGCACACTGGCTTATCTACGGAATTGAGATAAATATGAGCGTCATTAAAAAATATTAGTTTCTACTCTATTAGTGTTATTAGAAAACTACTGAATTCTACTGTATTAGTATTACAGAAAAAAATTGACAGATGATGAATTCATTATATTACAGGCAAACAATATACAATATAGTGGACTGATATGGATTGATCAGGGGTTGGTTGATTAGGGGTTCTAGTCACACATGCGTTAAATCTGCCGTCATACCTGCTGTAGGGTTAGATGTTTAGGTACCTTTCGGAAGTTTACTGATCATGACACAGTGAAAAAGGTCTACAGTAATGAGATATTCACCTGTATGACTTGACAGTATCTTGAAAAGAAAAACAAAAAAGGAAAGTATAAGATGGCTCAGGAGGTTGCCATTGGAGAGTTTCTTATAAATTTATTATCAACACATGTTTAACAGTATTACCTGATCAAAAAGTCCCATCGCCAGAACTGGTAACGACGTATAGACTATATTGAAGAGGGTAATGAACCACTGGTCGTACACGGTCTGTGGAAAGAGGACAGATACTGATTGGAAGTGTGTTTAGCCAAAATAATCTGTCCCATTTCATTTCAAGTTGCACAAACACATTAGATGAGGCTCTTAAGATGCATTAAGAATCAATGCCTCATGGCCTATTACAGTATTCTTACCTGAGCCGAGAAACCACAGAAGAAGCCGTACCAGAAGTGCACCAGCGTGAAGGCAAAGTTCTTGTAGAAGAAATAGCACAGGAAGTTACACATGCGGAAGTACGACCAGCGTCCGTGCACCAGCAAGAGGCGCTGCAGGTACCGAAACTGAGCGAAGGAGTAATCTGACGCCAGAACAGCCTGCATCCCCTCCTGACCGCTGATGCCGACACCGATGTGAGCAGCTGAGGGAGAAATACAGTGTGGATGACTGCGTTTTTGAAAGTGAAACATTAACTATCCTTGAAAAATTACTGAAATATTTACCACATGAAAGGCAGAACCTTTCGTCCGAATGTCACTTTAAAATTGTTTTATAGATTTGTTGAGACAGTTGAGAAGTTGAGACAACACAACACAATCAGAGCCTGATGGCACATAGCAGCTGCAGCTCAACTCAGTGCTGTGCTGCTTCATGTAGCCCCAGTTTGTGCCACTCATGTATTAAAAATACCTCTGAGTCACAGAGTTTCTGTGTTTCCTTTTATGGCAGAGGCTGGCCGTGGCTCTCCAGGTGCTGGGAGCTGGCTCCTACTCAGCTGGGACTCATCACAATCAAGCACAGCATAAAGACTGTGGACTGCTGAAGACTCGTCCCCAGATTGTTTCTGCCGTTTAGTGGTATAGTTGGCAAGTTACCAGTGTTAGGAGTGTTAGTTATTATCCAGTGTTTGTTCTCCAGTGTCGATTCCCAGTGCCTGATCTGTGCCTTTTTTCTTTGTTTTTGGATCAGTGAGTTCACCAGCACCAATTTGCAGCTCCAGTGTCTCAGCCACCACACCGCCCAGCCTCTTGCCTCCACCTGCCTCAAGCCTCCAACCCTCAACCACCACCACCACGTAACCTCTACGCAAGCACTCTCACCACCTGAGCTCTGTGTCCTCCAACGTATCTCTGAACTGCTCTTCACCTCAGAGCCTTGTGCCTCGCCTGCTGTTCTCAGGACTTCTCAGCTACGAGTTCCCTCATTTGCACATTCAATAAATTCCTATTTTTCCCTTACTCCCTGTCTGCGTGTCTGCTGTTGAGTCCAATTCCTACCTGAAACATAATAAACACATCTTCATGCTTCACGCTGCTGTTCTGTCATTCCCTTGGCTCTATGAGTAAATCCGATCGATCCTGAGACTTACTCTTGATCATGCTGACATCATTGGCTCCATCTCCAATAGCCAGGGTGACGGCCCTCTTGTGCCTCTTCACCAGCTCCACCACCTGAGCCTTCTGCATCGGAGTGACCCGGCAGCAGATCACCGTTTTACACAAACAGGCCAGATCCAGCAAGACGTGCTCCAGCTGTGGCTCCAGAGCATGAGCCTACAGGGAGAGCACATACAGCACAGGCAAACATATCATTAACATTCTGTAATGTCAACCCTCTGTGGAGGCAACACCAAGCAACAGCTCGATGTAACGTTTCCACTGAGCTGTTGTGCGTAATGCACACGGCTCAAGGCACAGCCAGGGAGCAGCTCATCTGTGAGGAAATGGATGTTAATGAAAATCTGCTCATTACAGACTCGGCACAGTCAGCAGCAGGTACGAAGATGCCGGAGTCAGCAGACAGTCGCACAACCAGAATTCAACAAAGTAAAACCTGCAGGCTTCAGTACCAAAACCAAAACAAGCCCAGCAAAAGATAGAATTATTATTCCAGCAAAGGAAAATGCTTGAAAATATAACACATTTGAATATCTTACCAAACTGTGTCCATTGATGACTAAGGCATACTCTGCAATAATGGCCTCTTCAAACACAGAGTCATCTGAAAGCATATCTGTCTTCTCAGCATCTCCCGCACTGCTAACTCGACTCAGGCCCAGAATGTGCTCTTTGGCGCTCCTGAGGAGAGAGGACAGCCAGTAAACATACAGTCTCAGCGTGTTTGTTATGAGCTTTGATAAGACTGGATCAACTGGATCAATTATTTCATATAGGAGATTAATCTTCCAGACTTTAAACATCATGACTCTGTATTGCAGCTTTGTGGAGATTCTCAGTCATCCAGGTCATGCTTATTGAAGGAAGGTTGAACCAAGGGCAGCTGGACTTTGCTATAGATACTTGACAAGATTTCACCTCTAATTCAAGGGGTTTCTTCAGTTCTAACTGATTGGTGCAGACTCCTCTGCGGGGTCGTAATCAAGGTCATTGATAATCTCACAGCAGTTGCAGCCGTTGTGAGAAGGTCAACCTGTTGTTGCGAGTGGAGGTGAGAGTAAAATGTGGTGCGTCACCTGAGCTGCTGCTGCACCTCCAGCAGCGAGTGGCCAGAGATAACAAACACCTCGTTCATGTCGTCTCGCAGCATGTTGCAGGAGTAGCCAATGTTCATCGCTGTCTCTGAAATGTTTTACACAGTTCACAGCTCTGTAGCTCATCACAGTATCAGTGTTTCTGGTGAGAAAGATCACTCAGGTGACTGTTGTTACCTAGTTTGTCTCCTGTGAGGACCCAGATCTTGATATCGGCCAGACTTAGACAGGCGATAGTTTCTGGGACTCCTTCCTGAAGTTTGTCCTCAATGGCTGTGGCTCCTAGAAGCTTCAACCGGGACAGCAGTCAGTCTGCAGAGGCTAAATGAGCCTGACGGCCTCAAGGATGTAAACAAAGGAACGTCAATGTTACCTTCAAGCCCTGCTCGATCTCCTCGTAGAGAACGGCCAGCTGTTCCTCATGGTTCTCAATTATGGTGCTGGCGAACAGGAGCTTCTTCATCCAAACGTCAAAATCATCTTCATCGAGATCTTTGTAGGCCAGAGCTAATGTTCGAAGCCCTTCTCCAGCGAATTCCTGCAGAGAAAATGATGAGAACAACAAACGTAACAGTTGTGATGTGCCACAAAACAGGGCAGTGTGAGGAATCCTTTGCTGAATTTGTGCAAGAAGAACAGACATATTCCATTTTATTAGCATTCATTGCTGTGACAAAGGACATGACATTCAATACTTAAATAGAGACACTAATACTACCACTCAACTCCAACTGCTGCAGGAGTCATCACTGTTATGTAAGCAGCATGTACATTAATGGCAACTTTCTCAGGATCATTGATTTCTATGAGACTATAAATACAGATGCACGGTGCATTTAAGTGTATGGTGCTCTTGAGTCCAATTGTAAAACACTCACACTGAGATGGTCTGAGGTAGTGTGCATGAGGTCTTCACTGGATGCATCCAGACGGTCAAAGATAATGGTGTCAGCCCCTTTAGAGTAGAGTTTAATCTGGCCCTGTGGGTTTCTCACTGGAAAACACAGCAAGAGAGCACAACATTACTTTTCAGATCAAATCCATCTTGCGTACATACAACAAATGCATAAAGTACAGACTGCAAACAGATGCTTGTACATAGAGGCTGTTCACTTCCTGTTGTTTTTAGAAATGAAGATTTATTACTAATTGTCAAGGCTATTACAAAAAACCGTTAAATAGGAGGCCAGTAGAGAAGCAGACTTGCTGTGAGCTAAAAGAAGCATTGCTGTTATGAGTGAAGACCTAACCAATGACACTCATTCTCTTGCGCACGTTGTTGAAGTCCAGTATGGCCAGCAGCTGGTAGGTGACAGCTTGTCCCATCTCACACAGTGTGATGGTCTCGGGGGTTCGGGCCCGGAAGACAAACCCAAAGTTTCGTGCTGCAGTGACCAGGGCTCCCTCGTCAGGTGACTGGGCCTGGTACACCAGATGTCCTGCATGAAAACAGAAACATCCGTCAGAATTTTTCTTCAATCAGTTACTCCTGCTGGATCGTGTGCACAGTTTACCCTCACTCTTCTCCTCCGGCATGACCGTGTGACACAAAGCCAGCAGTCTGAAGAACTCCTGCACTGCAGGATCCTCCAGCTTAATGGCTTCAACCAGGCTGCCGTCGTAAAACTTAAATCTTCTGTCACACAGAGGGTTGAAGGAAAAGTCCACACAGGCTGTTTTCTGAGGACACGTGGACCAACAATATAGTTAATATGTTATTATTATGTTACAAAAGTTAAGAATTTAAGCTTGTTGAGCCAAACTTACTTCTGTAATTTCCACCTTCTGGTCAAATTCATTATAGATGTCACCTGAGAGCAAACAGACAAAGACTTCAATATCATGCCAAACATTGCAGTTTAATTAAAATAATTGTTTATTTATATGTTTAATTATTCAGTAATATTTGTGAGTCTGAAGTTATATATTCATATTAAACTTTTAAAGCGTGTCAGAAAGCTCCACACCATACGTCTGTCCATTAATGGAGCACTTGCTGAAGACCATGATGTTCTGGGTGAGCGTGCCCGTCTTGTCGGAGAAGATGAACTCCACCTGGCCCAGCTCCTCGTTCAGGGTGGTGGTGCGAGCTTCTGCTGCAGTGTCCGTCTGACTGTAGTACATCCTCCGGTCCCAGTTAATGAAGTAACTGTGACCAAGGCGCAGAACCTCCACACTGATGGAAGGTTTAACTATGCATTTTACTGTACAATGACTTTGAGAGTGAAACACCCGGAGAAATTAAAGAGACATGATTGCTGAGAAACAGGGTAACAATTAGTGCTTAATGTCTTACCTGACATACAGTGAAATGGGCACAACAGTGTTGAGGATGATGATGTAGGACCAGAAGGTGAGGAAGCCAGAGAAAACAGCGCTGCCCTGAAACTCATCCCTCGGCAAAAACACCTGGAAGTTTCTGCCAATCCAGCTCTCCCAAACTGTGTTTCCAATGGCCAAAATAACCCCCATACAAATGAGGAAGGCAAAGATCTGAAATACAGATCATGAATTTATGTTCACTATGAGAGATATTATATCAGTTTATCTTTTCTGAACACTAATAACTGCACAGCCATGGTGCACACACAGCACAGGGCAAACAGGGCGAACACTTTACAAGCAGTTTAATTCTGCTGGGAAAATCCTGTTCACACAATCTAGATTTATACGATCTCTTCCTGTTCTTGAATCCTTACGTAATCCTTAAGATTTATCAACAACAAAAAATCATTAAAAGTACTTGAATTATTTCTTATTTTGAATTGAATTTTATTCTGAAGTTATTTGTTTTTACCAATGAGACAGCCCTGTTCTCAGATGTGTTGTAATTAACTAATTAACATGTTCTACAGATGCCTGTTATGTTGACACGTCCAGGATCAATGGATTTGTTGCACCTGCTGCACCTCGTTCTTATTGGTACATGCATACGTTATAATCTTATGATCTCACGTTATTTCCAGCATAACCACATCCAATTTCAACGGCAGATCTAATTAACCAGAACAAATAAAAGCATCTGTGTGCAGAGCATTTAAGGAACATTTTGCAGGCACAAGACTCATTGACAAAATTGTTTTCGTGTTAATTCATTTAAAATGATAAAGTGTAAAAACTTACCCACAAAACCAAAGTGTTCATCAGCTTGTCAATGCTTGTCCTTTTAAATGTGGTCCTTCCGCAGTTCTGCATCAGTTTGGTTTGCAAACCTGTCGAGTGGAGTTGAAGAAACAGCTGTAAGTGTCGAGAGAACATCAACAACAAGGGGGTTTATAAGCTGGAAATAAGAGGGAAAAACATAGAGCCATGGCTAATGGATGAAAGAAAAAAAATCATACCAGCAAAGATAACCATTCCAAAGCACCACTCAGTGTTTCTGAGTACACAACCTCGCAGCAGCATTTTTCCATTATCCAGAGGGTACTTATTGTCTTTCCAGTATAAAGTTCCTGTAAATTTATCCAGCTTGTTGTTCGGAGGTTCACAAATGACTTCTCCTGAGGGAACAAAGGAAATGGAGTCTTACCAACATCAGTCATCACTGCAGGAGGAAAATCACAGCAGACGTGCATTCACACATCCAAATACAATCCTTCTGAAGTCCACACAAAGACAGCCTGAGGTGTCCTCTGGGGATTAGTTACACAAATGTAAAAAGAAGCAAACATGTGAAACATCATCTCACCATCAAAATCCATCAGTTTTGTAATATCTCCCAAATCTGAGGTGACGGTCAAAGCCTGACGAACTTTCAGATTCGTCTCCCTGAAAAAGGAAAATAATCATTTGTCTTCTGTGTTGACGTAGAAACAAAGAGATTTAACACTTTCCTTCCTCAGGCAAATGATACAGTGCTCAACCTTTTATTTCACATAACCAGCGCAGCACTTACCCATCCAGCTCTGCAGTCTCGATATAGCACAGTCCATAGGGCTCACTGCTACAGAGAAGGAGGATGTCTGCCTGTGTGCAAAACCAATATGAAACCCTCAGTGGTGAGAAAAAGCAATCAATCAATCTCTGCACCACTGAACCTGCAAGAGCACTCAGCGGCGTCTGAAACTCCCAGAAGGAACCTTTAATTGTTAACCTTTGCTGACTTTTTCCTCTCTTCCATGTGAACATGAGAGACAGGATTGAACACCTTCTAATAAAAGCTGCAACCAAAAGAAAAAGGACAATTTACTCACGGCAACAAACTGATTATTCTCCAATTTGATGATATCTCCAACTCGAACGTTCATCCATTTCTCATTCTGCAAACTTGGAGATGAAAACTCATAATTAAAACCCAATAAATGTCCTTGAGCATGTAATTTGTGGCTGTTATTCAGCTGTCGTACAGATCATCTAAGGAGGAAAACGATAAAGTACCTTCCTCTGATGAGAACCTGAGACTGGCGGTTGTTGACTTGCTGGTCGCTCTTGTGTCTGAACTAAAATTTGAAACAACAATTTCAGCAGGTGAGATAAAAAACAGAAGCCCAGAGGAGCTGTAAAAAGCTGAACTGACATAGTCATCTGTGGCGTCCTTGACTGCCGTGATTACCAGCACCAACACCAAAGGCACGATGGTTGTGAACCAGGACAGAGAGGAGATTGCTGGAATTAACTGTGTGGGAAGAAAAGCAGAGAAGCTCACTCATCTCTCCCAAAAAAAAAAAAAACTGCAAATACACACCCACAAATACAGTTTCTCCTACCTGCAGTATCAGCAGCACTAAGAAGTAAGCATTAGCCACCCTCTGGAACTGCTCGAACAAGTTGATGGGCAGGAAGGTGAAGAGGTTGTACTTTGAGGTTTTGATGCGATTGTCCTGCAGAACCACACAGGCAGACAGCGATGAAGTAAAACAGCCGACCTTTGTGGGTAAAGCAAACGTGACGTCATGTTGAGGTCTACTTACAGCGTAGGAGAACTTGTCATTGTAGTCCCGCGCATTGGCTTTCACATGACGTTCCTTCTCTACACACAGAGAACACATGGTCACGAGCTACAAATATCAGGGAAGCCTGCTCGCTAAATAGATTTTAAAGAAGGATAAGAACCAGCTACGACTTTCCCGATACAGGCATGAATCCTTTGTGCTTTGTCTCACAAATATACAGCTGCACTTCTTTTAAAATGTTGGATTTGACTTGATTTTAGACATTCGATGGACCCTTTTTTTTTACTTTATCATTATCAATATCATCAAGTGGGTTCTTTTCTCCACCTCATTTTACATTATTATGGCATTCTATTGCTGTCTTTAGGCAGTTTTATCCTATCTTTACAATTATTTATTATTTTCACTGTTATTACTATTATACAAGTGTAGTGAGTGCATTCCTTGTACGTGCACACATGTGACCAATAAAGCCTGATTCTGATTCTCAATTCTAATAAGTGGGCTTTATTCTCCATCTTATTTTTCATTGATTATGATATTCCATCACTGTTTTTATGTTCATTCTGTGTCTTGCTTTTTAATGTGAAACACTTGGTGTATTTAATTTCTTTGTTGTAAAGCATTTTGAGAGGCATTTCTTATATTATTATTATTATTATTATTATTATTATTATTATTATTATTATTATTATTCCCTGTACACTTACATATTCTACTCACTTACCTCATTTACTTCTGTGACCTGCTGTTATCCTCATCTTACAACTAATAACAGTAATCAGTTCTGATCTGTGTAATCCCGAAGAGATCAACACAGGTACAATCTCTGTATCAACACATTCACACATTTCATTTTTTATTTTCTATGAGGTGAGATCCCAGGTATTATGAATCTGCAGCTCATTTTAAAACAGCAGTGAGACGTCCCTTTGGAGGAACTTTTACATTTCTTTGTACCACCGCGATTTAGTTTAAGGCTTTTCTGTAATCCACTGAAGCAATGCGCCGTCTCACCTCGCTGCTTTGCTATTTAAGTATAGTGTCAGGGGGTGAAGTCAGAGGCAGCACAAAGTCTCAACAGAAACAATGCAGGTTGAATTTTAATTGGAAGATGGCACGGAGCTCCTACTTTTCCTCCAGTGCCTTAAAAAATGGGCACAACCACCTACAATGAATATAAGACCCCACCTCTTTCTCACAGCCTGTCAGTTCATTGTAGGTGTTATGAGCCTTTTTTTCCTGTCCTTTGTCAGTCACTGATAGCTCCTGTCACTTCAGCACCTCCCATGTAGTATTCAGTGTGACCTGACCTCCACACCCACCTGCACACCTGCTCCTTCATTAGCTCCCTGCTACATATACACCTCCCCTTTTGTTTCCTGCCAGATCGTCTGCTGTACCTCCTTAGCTGTGGTGGTCCTGCCTCTTTTTTCTTTCAAACCTGCTGTTGCCGGCCTGTCTTGACTTCATGCCCACCTGTTCGGACCTTTTGGTTTTGGCCGTATGTTGTGGCTGCCTACAGTAGCTTTTGTCTAACTTTCCTTTGAACAACAACATAATAAAGTCCACAGCATTTTTTAACGATGCATTGCGATGTGATATTGACCCTCAAATAATGTGATGCAAGACAAGGTCGATCTTGACTTGAACATTATATTTGCCCATTCCTCTCAGCCTATTACAATCTCAGTGTCTCCCTCTTGGACACTTATTTCTCCAGACTAAGGTTACATTTCTGCCAATTTCCTCTAAATGAGTAGTCCAGCAATCTTGCACTGCACTTTCATAAAGTGAAAGGACTCACAAGAGACAGATTTGAAAAACAATGGTCAAAATTGAGGCAGCAGAGTTTTAGTCCTGTGACTGGATCAAGCTCCAAAAACACTGGATCGTACATTTCCCACAAGCCACTCGATACTGCCTTTCATTGGACCATCTCTGCCTCCTAAATGCTCCCTTCTTTCAAACATCTCCACTCTGTAAGGAAGGCTTTATAAAAATGTACGACTTGAGCAATCTAAAACGGCCCTGATGACTTCATGGGGTTTCTCTTCAAACTTAAGAAAGCTCCTTCCAAAACCACAGAAAACATGATTAAAGTGTTTGCTTTCACTGGCTCAGTCCCACTCTTCATGAACTAAACTGAACATCATGTGAAAAATCATCATGGAGTACCTTTTAAGATTTAGGGTTTAACATTTCAAAAATATACATACTTATTTGCTTTTTTGCAGAGAGTTAGATGAGTACCACTCTAATGTGTGTCCATTAAATATGAAGGTACAGCCAGCAGCTAGTTAGCTTAGCTTATCTTAGCATAGAGACTAAAAACAAAGAGCAACAGCTAGCCTGGCTCTGCCTGGGGTTAAAAATCCTCTTGCCAGCACAAAGTTCACTAATTAACACATCATATCATATCTTATTTGGTAAAAAGTTGTGGTTTTCTTAACTTCACGACAAGACTCAAGGAACAAGATATGCTAAATTAGTTTGCTTTGGATGTGCTGGTTGGCCAGGCTAGCCGTTTCTCACGATTCCAGTCTTTATGCTAAGCTAAGCTAACATCTCCTGACTGTAGCTCCATATTTAGTGGACAGACACAAGAGCGGTATCGATCTTTTCATGTCATTATGGGCAAGAAAGCAGAATTTCCCAACAACTCAAGACTTCATCCACAACTACAGCTTTGGCAATCATCTCATGGCTCAAGGCGAAGCATTACGGTTCATTATCATGCTTTTTTAAACAGGAAATATATTCACACAAACAACAAAATAAATAGCAATCCCCTCCAACAGGATGAAGCCATTTATCAAAGCACTCTAAACTTTCAACGCAGAGCAATGCCTGACGGCGCACTCTGCCAGACCTGTTGTCTCCAGACAAGGTTAAATCATTGCTGAATAATGCATAACACACCTGCACAGAGCTGCAACAGGATAGACCACACAACAGACCGGCCTCGTCCTGCTATCAGTTACTATGACAATAAATTATTAAGAAAGGCTGCTGTTGTTCAAAGACTTTGGTCTGCTTAAACATTTAATTAGAAGATCTGCCAATGCAATACTTTTTTTCTAGTGCAGCACAAAGTTATCTGTTTCTTGATGGACTGATCTGTGGAGGAGCTTTTTATTTGTGCTGAGCTTCAGCAGAGTCTTGAGTGCTTACAGTCAAATCAAACACTGAAATGATTCACAAATGCACCAGGAAATTATTCAGACCATATTGCTCCGGAGTCTAACATCGATACAGGAAGCTTTTAGGTGATCAGTTTCAGTAGCCACAGGAAACATTTCTTGCCAAAAGGATGACGACACAACAACAAGGATATGTATTAGTCTGTCCCTGACAGACACAAGGTCGCCTCACTCTGAACAAATGACAATTGTGTGCACACCACACAAATGAAAAACACATTCAGAGAGAGAGAGGCTACAGTATGCTGTTTCATTTTACCCCTCCACACCAGTGCACTGCAGCAGGACAGGATGAGGAGCTACAACATAGCTACCTGAGAGAGGACGACACTAAAGCAGGGCATGTCTCCAACTTTTGAAAGACAAACAAAAGATGATTTGTTTTTTTACCCTCTACACCAATCTAATTATTCATGTTCTTCTCCTCCACATCATTTTACATGTAGAAAAAAAAACTTCTCACCAATTTGAGTATTTCTCCTCCAGAATGCCATCGTCTCCGGGGACCTCCCGAGAGTTTCCCTACATGACATGTGGTGACATCAGAGTAGGAATGTGACAAATAAGTACATTTACTCAAGCACTGTATATTTTAAATGCAAAATAAGCATTATTATAGTGTATAGACACCCAACTAACTACCTCAATAGCTCCACACTGATTAACTATTACAATAAAATGCTACTTACATGTGAATGCATCAGTAATATATAATAGTAAAACACTCACAGGAGGCATTTTTTAAAATAATACTTCAGTATTAAGTGACATGTTCAAAGGTGGAGTTTTACGTGTAATGGAATATTTGTGTCACTTTTACTTAAACAAAGGATGTGAAGTGCAGGGAGTGAATGTGGAGGACTGAGTCCATGTGTGCATTTAATGTACTTTAGTGTCCATCTGAGGCAATACACAAAGAAAAGTGGTTTCTTGTTTCTTTTCTGCTCAGAGGAGCAACTGTAATTAGACTATTGCTGAGAGCAGCAGCAGCAGGTAAATCCCCAGTGAGCTGCGTCTCCTCAGCTAAAGATCCCAGGTGAGCAATTCAAGCCTAAAACAAGATGTATAGTTCCCTCATTTTCGACAGAAATACAGGACGTGAGGTTTTCTGAAGTATAAATGGTGGTTTCTTACCTTGCACAAGTTTGTCACCGGCGCAGTCTTGTGTTGTCTCCATGTATCCTGTCATTCAGCGGCGATCATTGATTTTCAAGCACCACATTCCGCAGATGTATCCGCAGTAAACGCAGTTATCCTCCTCCTGGATAAAAAACATCAACACACATGAATGGACTCGAGTAAAAGAATAGCAGCGCTTGTTAAGATGCGGTGAGTAAGAAGAAGAAGAAGAAGCTGCAGACGGTGTTTAGGCGGTGAAAATGGTGCAGGCGGGCAACAATGAGGCAATCACGCTTTTCCGAGAGAAGCGTGGAGAGAAAGAGACAAACTGATGATCAGAGCGACGAGCTGGTGAGGGAGTGTGTGTGTGTGTGTGTGTGTGTGTGTGTGTGTGTGTGTGTGTGTGTGTGTGTGCGTCTCTCTCTCTCTCTCTCATTCAAATTATGAGCTGCAAGAAAAAGTGTTTAGGATAAAGAAGAGGAAAAACAACTATGTATGTGTACATTTGTAAAGATTCTAAAAATACTAAATGCCATAAAAAGTACTATTGTAAATATTCTTAATGTCTAAAAACTACTAATGTCATGTTGTTACTAGACTACTAAGTCTATGCATATGCACAAAATATACAGTTTAAATAAAAAAACACCGTGCAAAGATGTACCATCACTCCGCTTCTCAAGGCTGGACTCGTGCGGTCACTGATTCAGTTCAATTAACGACAAGGAGGAAAAAATATGTATTTGTAAATGTAAGAATTTCTAGTGGATTTCTTATTTTGAGTCCACATATTGTTTCATTTTATCTATGTTTTGTTTATGACGACTTCTTCAAAGGTGCAGTTTAATGGATTTATCACGTTTTAAGGTCAGCTTATACTTCTGATTTACAGCAAATTTGATGTTAAATGTCAGACAGCAAGGGGAGGAAAGTGCATCATCAGAGGCATTTCACATACATTTTATTCTGTCCCTCTCGCGCCCCCTGCCGATGGTCTTTTAAAAGCCAGGGTACAGATGAACTCTTGCCTTTAGACTGATCTAATTCGGTCGCAGCTGTCGTCTGGTGAAATCAAACCTTCAGCTGAAACTCAGGCAAAATAAACAAGCTGATGCAAGCATTGTGTATTACGTGTATTACTTCTGACTGTACATAAAATAATGATCACTGTTGTTGGCTGACAGTAGTACGAGCTTAAATGCCTCTTTATTAGGTGTTGCTTTAATTGCTATCATTTATTTTATGGTGTAATAAAGAATTTAAACTGCAGTTCAACATGGAACATAAGGAGAGTACCAATACTCAGTTGCCAGTTTATCAGGAACACCTCGCGAAAACTAATATTTACTCTACCCTCCCTGATACAAAAGGGGTGTAGAAAAAACATTGTTAATAGACATCTCTTTCTCTATGTCTGGATATCATATCAGTATACGAGATTAACAGCTCCATGATGGGAAAATAATGCTCTATATTGCTTACAGACAGTGTTGCGTTCAGTGTAAACATTAAACTGGCAGTTACGATGGCTCGTTGATTGGTCGAAAAACGGAGGAGGCGGGGCGAAAGTTCAAGAGTACAACTCGTATTCGATAAGAGCTCTGATTGTCCCCCGAGGGGCGGCAACCGCAGGTTCACCTAAAGCCAACGTTTCTCTCAGGTAGAGCTCGTTCTGCCTTGTTTGAAAGTAGAACAGGCCAAATTATCTTGTGCCAGTTAAGGATTTTGTATGAATAAAACGGGTGGGTAACGTCAACTTGTCAAGGCAAGTAGCACTTTTAATACAACTCTATTCAACGGTATAGAGGGCGACTCTCGCGCAATAACATGTTGTCAGGTCTGCGCATGTAACGGTACAGGAATGATTGTTGTGGAGGCTAAACCAGTGCAGCATCAACGGCTTAGCTCAGGTTAGGTTTGACAGAAGACGACGTGAACACCTCAAATGAAAGTAACCCAGCTATAACGTTATCAGTAGTTAACGTGTTAGTTGTGCTTCGGCTGTAACGGTTCGTCTGTCGAAGTAGGACACAGACTGAAGAGACGTTAACGTTCTGTCAAAGTCAGGATCCAGCATTGAAGTCACAGCAGGTCCCGTTATTATGATAACTTTTACTTTACAACTTGTCAAGAAAAGTTATCTTGAAAAAAGTGTTGCTCCTGCAAATATTCACTTTTGTGCGTATTTTGTCAGTTCATATCTGGGTTAGTCCCTTTGTAACAGTTCTTTCAGGAGTTTTGGGTGCAGAAA
The DNA here is from genome assembly GCF_051107435.1 of Chaetodon auriga. NCBI lineage: Eukaryota > Metazoa > Chordata > Actinopteri > Chaetodontiformes > Chaetodontidae > Chaetodon > Chaetodon auriga. The sequence continues at coordinate 10,104,028 of NC_135079.1, read as the reverse complement.
CCACAAATTCATTATCTTCTTGCTCTCATTGGTTCATGTCAGTCAGAATACTAAATATTTAATAATGAAAGGTGTTTAAAACCTACTCAGAGAGGTGATCTGACCCTGAAACCTCACTTTGATCATTACTGTAACAGTAGATACTTTCTCCATCTATTATCCATGTAATAATCAGATTGTAAATGTGGAGCAGTAAAATGGGAAGTGCATGTTGTCTCAGCCAGTATCACTGAATTGTTGACTTGTCCTCGTGGTTCAGACACAGAATGGCTGCACTGCGTCTTCTGAGGCAGTGCCACCCCACAGGAATGGCTATCTCTCATCTCCACACGAGCAGCCGTGCCTCTGCCAAACAGCATTACAAAATGCTTGTCCTCGGAGGAGGAAGTGGGGGCATTACAATGAGCGCACGAATGAAGAGGATGATGGGAGCTGAGAATGTGGCCGTCGTGGAGCCCAGTGAGGCAAGGATCCAGCAGAGTCTGATTGTTATTGGCCACACTGCTCTTTGTGAATCACCAGGACGCAATACAAACTACAAATGATGAAAACTTTGAAATCATGTTGGCATTTTTATGTTTTGGTCCCTCAGAAAGATAACAGTATATCCCTGTGTCACCTAAAGCTGGTGCCTTAACAGATGTTCTGTTTTTCTCAGATGCACTACTATCAGCCAATATGGACCCTGGTCGGTGCTGGCGCAAAAACTGTAGCTTCATCAGGTCGTTCCACCGCGAGTGTTATCCCGTCTGGAGTGAAGTGGGTGAAATCTAAAGTTCAGGAAATAAACCCAGACACTAATACTGTCCGCACAGACGATGGGACTGAAGTATGTTTGCTGTAGGAAACTGTTATCTGACAGTGTGTATCTTCAAGTTGTAAAATTGCTTAATAATATGTCATCTACTGGTTTTGCATGTAGTTGTAGTTTTTATATGAAGCTGATTATTTTGAAATGATGGGATGATCTATATGCAACTGTCCCCACTTAGACTTTCTTTCACTTTACAGATCTCCTATGAGTATTTGATCGTGGCTCTTGGTTTACAACTCCATTATGAGAAGGTGAAGTAAAGCTTTCTTCATTCAACTCTACCTCTGTGTCCCCTTTTCCACCAACATGGAACCTGTTACATTCCGGTTCACCCACCTCCTTTTGAACCCTGACCAGAACCTGTTCAAGAACAACAGCCAATTTGGTGGACAAGGGGTATATCAAGTAATGTTCTGCTATATAATTTCATGTATATTCCTGGAAACTCTTGTTATATGTAGATCAAAGGATTGCCAGAAGGATTGGAACATCCAAATATTGGGTCAAACTACTCAGTCCAAACTGTGGAGAAAACGTGGAGAGCTCTGCAGAACTTCAAAGAGGGCAACGCTGTGTTCACGTTCCCAAATACTCCTGTGAAATGTCCAGGAGCTCCACAGAAGATCATGTACCTATCAGATGCCTATCTCAGAAAGGTACTTCCATTTCAGCATGTAATGATTTGAAACTATCAATTGTGGTTTCATGAAAATTACATCAAGGTATTTTTTTGTTTCTGTCCAGACAGGGAAAAGGGCAAAGGCCAATGTAATATACAACACATCGCTTCCTGTGCTGTTTCCGATAAGGAAATATGCTGACTCGTTGTGGGACATTGTAAAACAGCGTGACTTACAAGTGAACCTGAGGCAAAATCTGATTGAAGTGCGTCCAGACAAGCAAGAAGCTGTGTTTGAAAATCTTGACAAACCAGGCGAAACCAAAGTGATTGAGGTACATCTTTAAAAAGTGCTTCTTTTGCCTGTCGTGTGTGTTTGAACAACCTTACGCTCTACATTTTTCTCCCTTTGTGTCTAAATATATACAAATGATAAAAAAAGACTCCAGTGAATAACTGACACTTCGCTGTTTTTATTTATCAGTATGAAATGCTTCATGTCGCACCACCAATGGGACCCAGTTCAGTGATTCAAGGCAGTCCACTGGCAGATGAGGCTGGCTGGTTGGATGTCAACAAAGACAACCTCCAACATAAGAGGTATCCAAATGTGTTTGGGATTGGAGACTGTACCAATCTGCCCACAGCCAGAACAGCCGCTGCTGTCGGTAAGTGATTCTTGAGGCGCTAATAGCCTGGAGGGGGTCATGTGTTTGGTTGTGTGTGTGTGTGTTGCAGCTAATCTTGCATACTACTGGACCCAGCAGCCTAATATTTTTTGTGCACATTTATAAGTGTGTGCTCAAGGGCCTCTGGTGGTTGCTGTGATTCACAATTTCTGAAAAACCTATTTTATTGACTATGTTTTATACCACCATTGTGTGCCATGGTCGATTCTTTTGTTGTCATTATGTGCAAATTATGTCTGAAGTGTGTCTCCACACTGTCTGGCTTGCCTACTCTGGTTCCACCTTGATAGTGTCACCTGCATGTTATCATTCAGTTCTCATGCATACAATACGTGCTAGACACACAGCAAGCCCTGCACTTCCTGTTCTCCACCCAACTGCTCCCTGACACATGTGCCAGTTGAGTCATTAGTTTGAACACTGCATCAGCACAACATGGAAAGCACTCTGTTTCTGCATACAGTTCATACTGCACTATTCCGTGTTAACAGTTTGTTCTTTCTGTGCTGTTATCACTACGTGTATTGCACAATAATGTATTTACATAAGCCTATACACCCATATAGCACATTCACTGAAGCCTGTAAATTAGGGACATGACTCAATCGTATCTGACAGATTGTATCAGTATATCAGTTCATGGCTGCCATCACAAAGCTACCTGCGGCTATCCTCAACTCCTAGTCTCGCTTTCACATCAGCACGTCAATCACAGGTCTCTGTAAGGCAGACCCACGCTCTACATCAAAACCTTTGTCCCTCACTTCAGACCTCCTTGCTCACCACATCACTCCACTCAGCTTATCCATTTCCATTCGTAGACAAAGTCTCAGAATCCACATTCCTACCGCCGACCTTTTACACTGCACAGGGTTTACGGCCACTATCCTCTACTACCAACCATCTCGACATGCAGCCTTGTCTCGACACCTCCATCCGTTCCTCTGACTCTTCCATACCACCTCTTATACAGTTAGACTAACCAGTCCAGTTTACCTCAACCCGTCCATGTGTTTGATCAGATTCATGGGAAGAGGACTTAGCACTACAGCACCATGGGGCCACTAGCGTGTCCATAAGCCTTTACAGTGTGTCCCAAATCCACACTGCATACTACTTCTAAGCAGGTTTTTGGGTAAGTACACTCACAGCAGGCAGCATGCACGCTAAATGCAGTCAATTTATGAGTGTGCATTTGATGGATACTATTCTCCAACAATGCAATGCATAAAGGAACTGCTCACCACAGGAAAAATGAAAAGAAATAGTGGATGGTGGTGAAACACTTTCACAAATGTCCTGGAAGAACAAATACAGTTCCTCTGTTTGTGAAGTTTAATCGCAGTGACAGTATGCAGTACACACTGTACAGAATTACTGTAGTGTGGATTTGGGACATGGCATTAGTGTTCTTGATTCCTAAGGACGATTTTCACATTTATTGAAAAATGTCACCATTGGCTCTCTCATTCACAGCTGCACAGTCTGGTATCTTGAACAGAACCATCAGCAAAGTCCTGAGAAATGAGAAGCCAGACAAGATGGTCAGTGGCACATAAACATCAGCTATGATTCATTTTTTGGTTATAATTCTCTGTTCATAGTACCTCTGTTGAAAGATATGCAAATGACTTGATCAGTAATCTCCATGTTTACAGTATGATGGTTACACCTCATGTCCGTTGGTTACAAGCTACAACACAGTGATTCTGGCAGAGTTTGACTTCAATGGACAACCACTGGAGACATTTCCCATCAACCAAGCCAAAGAAAGACGACTCATGTACCACATGAAAGCTGATCTGATGCCTCATCTCTACTGGCATGGTCTTCTAAAGTATGTATTTATTTCGTTAACATGTTAAAAGTTGGTAGTAAGGAATCATAGCACACTTTTCATGAATGCTCTTTATTTTTCTCACATCAGGGGCCTGTGGGGAGGACCAGAACCACTCAGGAAAGTCTTTCATCTTGGAATGAAATGAAACCTCATCATCAGTTTCCAAGCTAATGGTTACATTGCCTATACTTTTAGGTGAAGTCAGTAGAAAGAAGTAGCCCATTCCCTTAAAGGGATAGACATATATATAGGATATTTATCACCTGGACATCATGACTAATGAGTTTGATCAAGCTGTTGTCAATAATTAAATACCTTGTTAAACCGTCCCTTAATGACATTGAGTAATTGACTGACATTGAGTTTCTTGAGCAGACTAAGAGAAAGCTTCATTCATTGTACATTTGCGTACCCTCCTCATTTACCTCTGTGACATGCTGTTATGGTCACCTTACAAGTATAACTCCATGAAGGTCAAAAATGGCTGGTACACAGCTCCCTCTTCAGTCGGAAAAAGGCAATACAGTCGTGTGGCAGTAATTATTTCTGATCTCCGTTGTGCTAAAGAGATCTACACAGGTACAATCTTGCATCAACACATTCAAATATTTCATTTGTTTGAGCTCTGTGATGTGAGATCCCTTTGTGTTACAAATGAGATCCAGGTTCATCCAGGTATCATGAATCTGCAGCTCATTTTAAAACAGCAGTGAGACGTCCCTTTGGAGGAACTTTTACATTTCTTTGTACCACTGTGATTTAGTTTAAGGCTTTTCTGTAATCCACTGAAGCAGAATGCGCTGTCTCACCTCGCTGCTTTGTTATTAAAGTATAGTGTCAGGGGGTGAAGTCAGAGCCCGCACAAAGTCTCAACAGAAACAATGCAGGTTGAATTTGAATTGGAAGATGGCAAAGAGCTGATGCAAGTATTTTGTATTGCCTGTATTACTGCTGACTGTTTATAAATGAAAGATCACTGCTGTTGGCTGACAGTGATAGAAGCTTGAATGGCACATTGTATAGCATAGTCTTAATTGCTATAAATTATTAATAAAGAATTTATCACTATAATTGAACATGGAACATAAGGAGAGCACAAATACTCAGTTGCCAGTTTAGTAGGTACACCAAGTGAAAACTAACATAAACAAACAAACAAACAAACAAAAGGGGTGTACAGAAAATTAGAAATCTCTTAAGAAAACTTTGGTATGCAATAAAATTCAACAGCACCATGAACCCCCAAAGAGACCTTAAAGAGGAAATGTTCATGCCAGTGGAATCATCCAATATTCACAGTCTACCCTGAACCATACTGTGATTTGCACTTGTCCATAAATTGATCCCTGCCAGCCGCTTATTGAATCCTACATTTGGGATGGGGAAATGGACAAAGGTCAGCGCAACACCAGACTGTCAGTGTTGTGTGGAGTCCAGATGTGCTGATTCACTGTGGGAAACAATGACAAGATGCCACCTACAGTAACTTACAGCCCTCGGGTACACTCTCATAACATTTCAGACAGACATGAGGGAGGCAGCGTTTGTGGCTCATCAGTTCATTCTGACCTGTTTCGCCAGCGTCACAAACTTTTCTTACCCATTTTTTTATTACTTTAATGGATTACAAGGTGATTCACCTGTCTGGATGACACAATCTGTGGGTAGGAAATGAGTCGTTTGTCTGTTTGTTTTTTCTTTTTATTTATATTATTGTGTAAATTAATCTCTATCAGCTTCATCTTTGTCTTAAAAGTCTAAAATCCATCTGTCAGCTCAATTTACTTCACATTGTTATATTAATGTTGCTGTATGATTTAGTTAGCATTTACAAAGCTTTTTATTTTATGGATTTCGGATGTTGAATCAAATTAAATTTACACGGACTGCTTGTTGATAACCAGTGATTTTGTTTCTTTGCAGTCACTCACAACTTGACCAGTCTCTCTTAATTTCCTTCATGGAGCCTTGAATAATATAAATGTAATGTGATAAGGTTGGGCAGTTTGTGCATCCTGCAGCCACACCATTATCAGTGCCTCAATAAAGCAGACATAAAGACTCTAGTCATAATTATACCAGGCGATACCGACAACAGCTGTAAACTGAATTGCCCTCTTGTTCAGCTGCCCAGTCTGTCAGATTACACCTCTATGGTAAACCAGATAATGCGGGCTGGATAGAAGTAAATCTCAGCTTGTGTTTTTGTTTTAATGGTCACACATCTGGTTCTCTGTCTGTGGGCGGGTACTGCATATGTGAAATAAAAGATATTTCAAAACATGAAACTACCACTAACTGTTATCTTTTCCTCAGGGGTACATTGTAAATTCATACATCTATATTTTCAGTCTAATCTCAATCATGCCTTTTCTTTCAGCATCCTTTACAATACAACTTTTACATTTTCTTCTCAAAACACAGCTAGTGTTTCTTTACCGTGCAGCTCATAAACTGGTGTGCAGAGAGTCAGGCTGAGCCGGTAAAGGAATAAAAAAAAACCTGATGTTCTCGTAACAGTGGGATTAAACTGCTCCAAAGGACATGACTTTATTTCTTTATGGCACAGCGACTCATACTCCAATAATGCTGCACGATGTGTGGAGAAATGTAAACACCAGTTAATTTCTTTGTTTCACATTGCAGACCTATTGATAGAAAATGATCAGGACACTGTTAAAGTAATAATAATAATCTGAACCAGTATGACCATTGTAGTATCTGCTCTTCCGTAGGGAATTTCTATTCCAGATGTAACCTTTAACCTTTAACTTGCAGTTGAGATGTCATGACCATATTAGGTATCCTTGTACCCTTTAGCATATGCTCTTTGTTTGTAGAATAAGCACAGCTCCCCTATATAACTCATGTGAAGAGGTGCTGGGGTGTATGTTGATTCAATTGGCTGAAACCACCCAGACATAGCATGCTGTCTGAGATGCTTTACTTGTTTTAGTAAACCTTTTTATATATGAACAAGACGGTATCGGCGGAGAACTTCATCATCTTCACTTCATTGCTGCATCATTTGTTCACAATACCATCTTGATGAATACAGTCAAGCAAAGTGCTGATGATGATGGTGTTGTATCTTATGTACAGTTTCCTAGATATTGAATGGGTTTAATATGCACTAATTAAGATATCAAAGCAGTTGCTACTTACACATTTTTTTATCTTATGAGAAAATATCATTTCCAGTCACCCCTTACAGTGGGAGTCTGTTTCATCACTGCCGTTAGCTAAGGGCCAAGACAAAGGAGGTCAACTACAAGTTTGAGTTTATTTTCTAAACATGTTTTCCAGTATATTCCAGGACAACTGGCCTACGTGCTGTCCCACAGGGCTGCAGACTGAGCCGAATTAATATCTACAAAACCGCCCACCCATCGTGCCTTTAGAGCACATACAAATTTGACACTGAGAAGTAGAGTTATCTCTTTTCGACGGCCTACTAGCACAAAAACAACATCCTTTATGTCCTGGCGAAAATAATTGAACTTAGCCTCGTCGTTTCATAAAATTTAGCTCCCTGAATGAAGTTTATGTTAAGTTTATGTTTACAGTAAAACGTTCAAAGCGGAGTTAATAAGACTTCATTTTGTAAACATGTTTTCCAAAATATTCCAGAACGGTTCGGGTAATAAGGCTCAATTGTGATTGGTCGAACGACAGAGGAGGCGGGACGAACGTTGAAGAGTACAACTCGAATTCGATAACAGTTCAGTTTGTCCCTCAAAGGACGCCAACGACAGGTTCACATCGAGTTAACCCTCCACTCAGGTTGTGTGACTACCACCTTGTTTCCCGGGAGGAAGTAGACCGGACGGAAGTGTTCTGCTTCTTGTAAGGATATTGTTAAACTAAACCGGGTGGATAACCTCAACTTGTCAAGGTAAGTAACGCTTTTAACACGGCTCTGTTCGACGTTACAGTGTGAAACTGTAGCTGAGTATCATTTTGTCAGGTCTGCGCATGTAACGTTACACGAATGATTGTTATGGAGGCCAAATCAGTTCATTACGCAGCATGCAGCAGCAGCGGCTCAGCTCTAGTTAGGTTTGACAGGAGACGACGTGAACACCTCAAATGAAAGTAACCCAGCTATAACGTTATCAGTAGTTTACGTGTCAGTTGTGCTTCGGCTGTAACATTTCGTCTGTCGAAGTAGGACACAGACTGAAGAGACATTAACGTTCTGTCAAAGTCAGGATCCAGCATTGAAGTCACAGCAGGTCCCGTTATTATGATAACTTTTACTTTACAACTTGTCAAGAGAAGTTATCTTAAGACAGTGTTATGAATTTGCTCCTGCATATAGTCCAGGTCAGTATATCTGGGTTAGTCCATTTGTAACAGTTGTTTCAGGAGCTTTGGATGGTGAAACCACAAATTCACGATCTTCTTGATCTTCTTGTTCTTATTGGTTCATGTCAGTCAGAACACTAAGTATTTGATAATTAAAGGTGTTTAAAACCTACTCAGAGAGGTGATCTGACCCTGAAACCTCACTTTGATCATTACTGTAACAGTAGATACTTTCTCCATCTATTATCCATGTAATAATCAGATTGTAAATGTGGAGCAGTAAAATGGGAAGTGCATGTTGTCTCAGCCAGTATCACTGAATTGTTGACTTGTCCTCGTGGTTCAGACACAGAATGGCTGCACTGCGTCGTCTGAGGCAGTGCCACCCCACAGGAATGGCTATCTCTCATCTCCACACGAGCAGCCGTGCCTCTGCCAAACAGCATTACAAAATGCTTGTCCTCGGAGGAGGAAGTGGGGGCATTGCAATGAGCGCACGAATGAAGAGGATGATGGGAGCTGAGAATGTGGCCGTCGTGGAGCCCAGTGAGGCAAGGATCCAGCAGAGTCTGATTGTTATTGGCCACACTGCTGTTTGTGAATCACTGGGACGCAATACAAACTACAAATGATGAAAACTTTGAAGTCATGTTGGCATTTTTATGTTTTGATCCCTCGGAAAGATAACAGTATATCCCAGTGTCACCTAAAGCTGGTGCCTTAACAGATGTTCTGTTTTTCTCAGATGCACTACTATCAGCCAATATGGACCCTGGTCGGTGCTGGCGCAAAAACTGTAGCCTCATCAGGTCGTTCCACCGCCAGTGTTATCCCGTCTGGAGTGAAGTGGGTGAAATCTAAAGTTCAGGAAATAAACCCAGACACTAATACTGTCCGCACAGACGATGGGACTGAAGTATGTTGACTGTAGGAAACTGTTATCTGACAGTGTGTATCTTCAAGTTGCAAAATTGCTTAATAATATGTCATCTACTGGTTTGGCATAGTTTTCATATGAAGCAGATAATTTTGAAATGATCGATGATATATGTGCATCTATCCCCACTTAGACTTTCTTTCACTTTACAGATCTCCTATGAGTATTTGATCGTGGCTCTTGGTTTACAACTCCATTATGAGAAGGTGAAGTAAGGCTTTCTTCATTCAACTCTACCTCTGCGTGCCCTTTTCCACCAACATGGAACAGGTTCCATTTTGGTTCACCCGCCTCCTTTTGAACCATGTGGAGCATTTAGATCAAAACTAAACCAGTTCAGAACCTTGACCTTGACCTGAAGTGCAAACTCTGATGACATCAATGGACGTGTCATATTCCACAGGTTGGAAAGAGAGGACAGAGAAGGCTATTTGTTTGGCAAGTTATTGTCTTCTGTGTCGTCTTATCATTAATAGTTGGCCCATGTATTTTTCTTTTTTGGATGAAAACAAATATCTATAATGACATAACAAAAGCTCGCAGGTCATCAGTGCAATCTGCCATCTTGATACTACTCTTTTCTTGCATTGTGCAAAACTCTCCATTTATGACGCATCCTTGATTACAATGGTTGTCAAAACCAAGTCAAGTCAACCAGTCAAAACTGGTGGAAATGCAGGGTGGTTCACTAGATAACACCAAGGCTCCCAGAACCCTGCACGCAAGACGTTCAGGAACCAGAGCTGAGTTGGTGGAAAAGGGGTATATCAAGTAAAGTTCTTGTATATAAATTCACGTACATTCCTGGAAACTCTTGTTATATGTAGATCAAAGGATTGCCAGAAGGATTTGAACATCCAAATATTGGGTCAAACTACTCAGTCCAAACTGTGGAGAAAACGTGGAAAGCACTGCAGAACTTCAAAGAGGGCAACGCTGTGTTCACGTTCCCAAATACTCCTGTGAAATGTGCCGGAGCTCCACAGAAGATCATGTACCTATCAGATGCCTTTCTCAGAAAGGTACTTACATTTCAGAATGTAATGACAATGCTGCACATTGTGAAACTGGCAAGTGTGTTTTTATAAAAAATGACATCAAAATATTTTTATGTTTCTGTCCAGACAGGAAAAAGGGCAAAGGCCAATGTAATATACAACACATCACTTCCTGTACTCTTTGGGATCAAGAAATATGCTGACTCATTGTGGGACATTGTGAAACACCGTGACTTACAAGTGAACCTGAGGCAAAATCTGATTGAAGTGCGGGCAGACAAGCAAGAAGCTGTGTTTGAAAATCTTGACAAACCAGGCGAAACCAAAGTGATTGAGGTACATCTTTAAAAAGTGCTTGTTGTGCCGCAGTACATTTTTCTCCCATTGTGTCTGAATATATACAAATTCTAAAAAAAGACTCCAGTGAATAACTGACACTTCGCTGTTTTTATTTATCAGTATGAAATGCTTCATGTCACGCCACCAATGGGACCCAGTTTAGTGATTAAAGGCAGTCCACTGGCAGATGAGGCTGGCTGGTTGGATGTCAACAAAGAAAACCTCCAACATAAGAGGTATCCAAATGTGTTTGGGATTGGAGACTGTACCAGCGTCCCCACAGCCAAAACTGCTGCTGCCGTCGGTAAGTGATTATTATGTACCGCTGGACCCGGCGGCCAAATATTTTTTTGTGCACATTTATAAGTGTGTGCTCAAAGGCCTTTCATGGTTGCTGTAATTCACCATTTCTGAAATATCTATTGTTTTGTTTTATGGCCCTTTTGTGTACCTTGATGGAGTGGTGGTTGTCATTATGTGGAAATTATGTCTGAGGTTTTCCTCATACAGTATAGCTTGTCTACTGTGGTTATACCTTGATAGCCTCACGCAATTCTCATGCATACAGTACATGCTGGACACAGCCTGCCCTGCACTTCCTGTTCCTCACCCACATGCCCTCAGACATGCGTCGCAGAGATCTGCACTCTTCTGATGACGCTCTTCTAATTGTGTCATTGGTTTGAACATTGCATGAGCACAACACTGGAAAGCACTGTGTTGCTGCATACAGTTCATACTGTGCTATACTGTGCCTGTTCCTTTTTGTTAACTGAAAGGCACTTGCCTCCGTAAGTGTATTGCACAATAACGGATTGACACAAGCCTGTAAAACCATATACCACACCCAATGCAACCTGTAAGTTAGTAAGTTAGTTACACTACTCGGTCATATCTGATGGATTGTGTCAGGATAACGGTTGAACTTTTTTGTTTAATCTTGATTGTACTTTTACATTTGACAAAGAATTTTGAACTTGACATAAAAATAGTCTCTGTGTCATTTCCTGTTTAACTGTAAATTAAATTATGGGAATTTCTTGGCAACCTTATAAACCAGCGCTTATCACTTCCTGCACAGCTGCAGTCTGGCTCAGTTAAGAGTCAAGCCTTATCACACTCATCATGTTTACATTCATTTTATGCATGCAAGTTCTTGGAAAGGTTAACATGCACAAAGTTGTTTTTTTTTGTTTTTTTTTCCCCGCTGCCATGGATGTTGGTGTTTTTGCAGTAGCTGTAGGGTCGGCAGTGTCAATCCATCCATCTGTCTGTCCTTAGGTCAACTTAATATCTCAACAATTATTGAGTGCATAGCTGTAACATGTGGCACGAATATTCATGATCCACACAGCATGAATTTTAATCATTTTGGTGACCTTATGTATTTATTTAATCCAGCAAGTCAAAAATGTCATTTGTCAAAAAATTTTATTGTCAATCTCAATTCCATTTTTAGCTTAAAGCTCATGTTGTGTTTTAACATTCCAGCTTGAGCACGTTAACATTTAGCCCGGGGTGGGTAACCTCTTTCCTATCAAGGGCTGTTTCAATTTTTGGAACATGTTTTGAGGGCCAGTTTATTATGCATAAGGTAGATTCAGTTTTCCTTTCCACTGTTTTCTACTATACAGCCACATGGGGCCACTGGTATGTCTGTAAGCCTTTACAGTGTGTCCCGAATCCATACTGCATACTAATTCTAAGCAGGTTACGGTCAATTTGTTAGTGTGCTGTTGATGGATACTATTCTCCCACAATGCAATGCATAAAGGAACTGCTCACCACTCTTCTGTTTGGGATGTGTAATTTGCAGTGACAGTATGCAGTACACACTGTACAGAATTACTGTAGTGTGGATTTGGGACATGGCATTAGTGTTCTTGATTCGTAAGAAGACAATTTTCACATTTATTGAAAAATGTCACCATTGGCTCTCTCATTCACAGCTGCACAGTCCGGTATCTTGAACAGAACCATCAGCAAAGTCCTGAGAAATGAGAAGCCAGACAAGATGGTCAGTGGCACATAAACATCAGCTATGATTCATTTTTTGGTTATAATTCTCTGTTCGTAGTTCCTCTGTTGAAAGATATGCAAATAACTTGATCAGTAATGTCCTTGTTTGCAGTATGATGGTTACACTTCATGTCCGTTGGTTACAAGCTACAACACAGTGATTCTGGCAGAGTTTGACTTCAATGGACAACCACTGGAAACATTCCCCATCAACCAAGCCAAAGAAAGACGACTCATGTACCACATGAAAGCTGATCTGATGCCTCATCTCTATTGGCATGGTCTTCTAAAGTATGTATTCAGTTAATTAACAACATGTTCATAGTTGGTAGTAAGGACTTGTACCACACTTTTCATCACATTTTCTCTGTTTTTCTTATGTCAGGGGCCTGTGGGGAGGACCAGGACCGTTCAGAAAACTCTTTCATCTTGGAATGAAATGAAACCTCATCGTCAGTTTGCAAGTTAATGGTTATATTCCCTAAACTTCTTTTTCCACCATTCTCTTAAAGGAGTAGACACTTATATTGGATATTTATGGTCTGGACAGTTTGATCGAGTTGTCCTGAGTATTTAAATGTCTAGGTTTAGGTTTATCATGGAATAAAACGACTCTGTAATGAGAAAGAGTCGCTCGTAAACACTGAGAATTAACACTCAACTCTGCAGGTATATGTAGCGTTTAGCTGATTATAGGTCAATCTTTTGGTTCTTTTGGTGACACACTGAATCGAAGATGTTGCTGCTTTCATCAACCCCAGTATCCAGTCAGCAATGAGATTTTCATAAAAGCCTTGAACAAAAGTCTGCAGAAGATTCTTTGATTTGCAACCCCCCACGTGCACTTAATAAGCCTCAGATTTTACCTGAGTCTGCAGCCTAATTGAAGTTAGCCATGCTCTTTCAAAGTGTATTCAGTTTGTTGCAGGATATTGGAGTGATACCCGACTCTTCAGCTGTAATCACTGTCTACTATTCATTATGAATGTTGTGTTGGTAGTATTTACCAAGCAGAGTACACAGGCTCTGTTTCGGATTGTGTATTGGTGGAAGTCAGTTATTATATCTGTAGTTTCTCTTCATTTTAGGAATTTAACTGTTGGCCTCCAGCTTAAAAACTGAAGGATACAGTCTGTGAAAATGTGTTTTTTTTCCATGGTATTAATCAGTTGTGCTACTAAACATGTTGTATGAGTCTGTCTTTGGGACCATACTTAACCATTAACATGCAAACTACCATGTGTGCATTCCTTACATTTAAATTCATTTAATACATTTCACAAATATAGTTTTGTACACAGTGATTATTTTTCTATCTGTGCTTAACTGTGTTCTAAACAACTCGGTGGTTATGCAGTCAGTGCTAACTTCCTTAGTGTGTCTAAAAAAGATTCAGTATTTAATCATTAAAATGACTGTGTGAGCCCATAAGCCTTCTGTGAATTATGCCAGTAAAGTAAAAAGCTGAAATTGGTGAAAAATCACAAATATATATCCAGTATAATTTCAGCTTTGTTGCACTTCATGGTATTTTGCAGCCAATAGTTTTCGTGGAATAATGAAAGTTATATATGACATTTTGCTGTGATTTCTGTGTGGTATCATTTACTTTTCTGAGGTCCCTGATTAGTATTTTTGGGGCTTAGGGGCTTTCTGCATATCTGTCAAGAGTTCTCATGGTAATTTGTCAAATGTGAAATGTGAACACTACTGAATTGGATGTAAATGCGGACTCTGTTTAGTCTGCCATGAGGCTGTAGCGGAAAGAGTTCTTGGGAAATGAGTGACATTTTTGCATGTTCTAGCCCATTAACTGTATAATTTCCTTTACATGACTTCAAATAACCATAGCTTTACGATACTGTTTTCTGTTTGATGAATGCCTTTGTCTGTCAGAACTCATCAGCAGCACAATACTTGTTCATGCAAGCTGAAAATGCATGTTGGTCATGCAGGAATGAATCATATAATTAGTTTGGTTTTTGGTAGTGGTTTTTGGTTCTGAGGATCCAATGCTCATGTACATAACAGATTTGAGTTTGTTAATTGATAATTATTGATTTCACTGTGATATGAAAGTCAGCCTTAAAGAGCCTGAGCTTTGTTTGACTAATTGTTTCAATAAATGATTGCTTGTCAGAGTTTATTGGTAATGTGGATGACTGCATGGTGTCATACAAAGACTCTTCTTGATCCAGATGATTCAAGGCTTTCTGCAGCAGACAGCTCTCAAACGCCGTATATTTTTGCTTGTTTGTATTCCCTGTTTGATTTTCATAATTCGTGATCACAGTGCTGACACCACCTGCACCAGCTGACTGAAATCTCAAGTTTGAAACTTTCTACAAAGGCTTGAATCTCTTTGAGCCTTTCGCCTGAAAACTGAAAAAAAAAGAAAGAAAGAAAGAAAGAAAATGTAGTGATGTCATTTCAAACTTGTCTGAAACTATGGCTGCAAAAAACGTACATCAAATTTTAAGAACTTCTGGCAGTCTTCAGGCAAAATTATGCTTCACATCAGTTTGATCCTTCATTATCTAATATGAAATAACAGATAATGCACACAATTTAACAAATGCATGCTTATATCAGTACGTGCATCAGTTTGCTCATTCTTTATAGCTTGTTGTAGTCACACAGTACTAGCTAGTTTAAAGTGTGGGAGTGAGCCTCAGTCCAGCTGCGCACACACACGCTCTATAGCCATTTTCCTGTAGACTCTGCGCTCCGCCACGTTGGTTCCTCTACGTGAGTGTGTCGCATTCTCCTGCGCACCACCAACGTTATGTTTGTGATGAGGCGGGAAATGGCGTCCGCAGACATGGTTGATCAGTGACTAGCTACCGAGCGACACACAGCTGGCAGCAATAACCACGGCCCGACCTCTACCGGCGGCCGCCACGGTCGCGGCCGAGAGCTGACAACGCTGCGGCGACTTTTGAAGAGCTCCCTAGATCATCGGTAAGTAACAAACAACGTCAACTTGCAAACAAAAAGGTTTGTCCCCCTGGTAGCCTGGCTGCTGCTAGCTAGCGGCTAACGTTAGCGAGCGAAGGGGGCGTAGTCTAATGGCTGAAAATAGTCATGGAAGCGAACAAAATGACGCGCTAGCTAGCTGTTGTGTAGCTTTCTTTTACCGAGGAATCGATGGATAGTTTTCATGTTAAACACACATATGTTTACGGGGACACGTGTGAGACGTGCTGTGGTAACTTGAGTGAATAATGTCACGGCCCTGCTTTTGATGCCATTGGCGTTTTGCTAGCCTGGAAGCTAACTGTAGCCACCGAACAGCATCTGGTTTAAGTTAGCAACGTTAGGGTACATTCCAAATGTTAGCGTTTACATTAACCGGACAGGTGCCAGCTGTGGCCTCACAAACTCATGGTTTTGTCCCACCACATGTTGGTCAGGAGCGTCAAACCAGCGGTGACTGTACGCGGGATTTTTTTATGCTAAATACCAGCAGCTGGTTAACGTTAGCGGTAGCTGACGTCGTTATTACAGCCGCTCCGATGTTACATAACGATAGCCAGCGATGCCGTTAAGCTACCAAATGTGGTTTAGCAACAGTCAGATAATAAACTGCAGCATAATTGACCAAACATACATACAGAAAGCATTTTTGCTTAATTTGAACATATACGGGGACCCGCATGTCCGATTATCAGTCGTGTTTGTTGCGTACACCGCCCACTCCGGTCACCGGTCCGCCTGACAGACGTTTGCTTTTGAAAACAATCTGAGCTCCAAACTTTGTTTATAATCTTGTTGAACGACTGACAACCAAATGTCAGATACGAGCTGATCTTAACCGATCTTGAGACAATGTAAATATCACTATGAGCATATTGTGGGTGACTGTTGTCATCAACTGCATTGTTAAACCCTCTGATCGTGTTTCACCTTAACTTATACCGCGACATGATATTTAAAGGAGTATTACATCAGATTAAAAGGCCCATAAATTATGTGTTGCAGGGAAATAGGGAATAAAACACAGGGTAAAAAATTGTTCTTGGACTGTAAACTGACTGCTAACATTTATTATTATTGTTGCTGTTATTATTTAGTGTTGTCAATAGAAATAGAAACAGAAACTAAAGAGTTGCAAAAATCAATAGACGATAAGATATGATGACATTTTACAGCACACTTAAAGAGTAGATCCCCAAACCCCCACCAACATGGCTTTTAGTTGCTCTGTTTATGTTGTTTGTCTACCAGAGAAGGAATATTATTATTTATTTATTTTCAATCTGGAAAACGGCCTGCTTAGTATGTAATTTAGTCTCAGATCTTAGTAACCAAATTGAAGGGATCCTCATGAAATATATTTGTTTAGCATTAAAAAATATCATTGGCCAATACATTGTTTTTCAGATTTTTATGAATTCAAATTAGTGTAATTATTGTGCCTTTTAAAGTAGTCTAATATCTGTTGTACTGTACACAAGAGTCGACGATGACACTGAAGATCAAAAACTAACTTGGTGTCAAATATGTGGTCAGATACACACACAATCTTGTTTATTAATTTGATTAATAGAATTACAGGTTTTAATCAAAATTTGCTATTTTTCATCTATTCAGGGAAAGTTCTTGTAAAGCTGCTTTTTGCTGGGCAGCTTGCAACATTTAACAATGGTTGATTTGTGATTTGCAAGCAAAGATTTTGTCATCTCATTTTCATCTCAGATTAAGAAATTGTTTGCATTATTAAATGAATGCTTCTTAACTTTTCCCCCATGTCAGATTTTTCTATGTGACGTTGGAGCATGATGAGGCTGAGAGTGCGTAAAGCTCCTCAGCAGCCAAACTTAGGCCGTCGAACCCACCCGTCCCAGGCCAAACGGAAACACTGTGAAGTGGAGCCGTCCCCGGTGAGAGGTCGAGGCAAAATGCAGAAGAATGAAACAGGCCTTTTCTCCACTATAAAGAAATTCATCCGTGGAAATGCTGTCAAGGTAGGAGTGCATCAGGACTCACAGTTTGGTTTTTGCTGCTGTAACATGCACTGTAGGGAAACACACTCTTGCTCTGTGCAGAATAAAAGCTGGATTTTGTGCTAATAATGTGAAACGGTGACTCACACATAATAGCTGGGAGTGTTTTTAAGATAGGGATGTGAAAAGTTGACTGTTAATTGGTTTACTATTGAGAATATTTTGATTGGTTACGTGTGCTGGTCTATAGGTTAATTTGCATACACACGCAGTGTGATGCATGCTGGCCTGAGGCACTCGCCCAATTGGTTTGCCATCAGTATGGTAAAGGGCGAGGGATTCAAAGAGCTAGCTGGGTACCTCAAACCTGAGTATGCTGTGTAATCAAGATCTACTGTGACTAAACGCAGTGAAAAACACTTTAAGGGGAAGAAGGATGAGCTAAAGTCAAGCTAGCCAGCTCTGACTACCAACTGCTGCACTGTTCTCTCAAATGAAAGCGACATCACAACGACCTGCCACTTCATTTGTGCTGACTGGGATCAGGGTTTCCATTATTGGGTAATTCTTTTGGATATGAAAATGTTCTGGCTCGACACGCTGTTTCCCCACAGCTTCTCTGATGCCCCCCCCCCCCAAATTCTGTGAGTTAAGGGTTTATGTTTTTTATCCAGAGATGTTGGTGATTGTTGGAACAGCGGGAAGATGAACCAAGACGGTTTGATTGAGTTTGGTTTTGTTTCTTTCAAGTTGAAAGAAGTGTGTTTTACAATGATAACATGACTGTTTCTGTAAATGGAGTCTGGTGGCTTTGGCAAGCGCGATGGCGGCTGTTTCTGGTTAAAGAAAAAGGATCTTACTCTTTAACGAAAAGGTTTATCCCTGTAGAGATCCTTTCCATGATGTTGTCAGACACTTAGAATAACAATGTGAGCCTGTCCATCACAAGAACAAGCAACTTTAGTGGACATACACTGATGGTGTGTAAATGCCTGGAGGGATTACATGACAGCCCGTTTTGCTGCTGCCGACTGCAGCACTGTCCCTCAAAACTGAACCAGTTTCAAAATTGTTGTCACTTAGACACAAAAACATGGGAAAATGGGGTCCATAAACGCAGATAATATTTGTCTGGGATCTCTCCCAGTTGTCTGGGACAGAATCTTTCAGGACCGGACTGACTGGGAGATGAAGTCCATTGTGCTCCTCAGATCAAAAATATCCGGTTAGTTTGCGATAAAAGGGGGTTGGGCTATCGAGAACAAAATAAACTGAAAGTGACATTCCCATTTTCAACACTGAACAGAAAGTCTCAACACAGCCAACATAGTTTCCTACCGGCTATTTATAAGTTTCCACGAACTTCCTCTATTTTTATCTGGCAGTGTTTAAATGGTGATCATCAATGGTCTGCTAATTGCCAACTGAAGAAATTTATTAACAGGAAAAAGTAGAGCAGGTCATGGGTTTTTCTCTAAAAAGCAAAACTGGGCAGTCATTGTCAGATTAGCGTATCAATCTGATTTCTGAATAAGCACCCGAGTCATTTAAAAGACTTAATGCCAATCTTACTCAGTTGGACCCACTAACATTTCTCTAACTCTTTCAAAACAGCACAAATATCAATTGAATGCCGTCATATGAAAGTATGTAAAAGTCTTAAAGTTGAAATGATGTCAGCAGGTTGTAAGCGTGACTGATTCTGTGTCTGTTTTTATTCTTCCCAGGTGGAGCAGGATATCCCCGCCAAGAGAAGTCGAATTGATTGTAATTCTGATGGCGATCTAATTACTTCAACACCACAGACTAGAGGCCTTTCCAACAAATCAGTCTCCAGAGTTTGCAGGAAAAGTCCAAATCGAGGTACCTCACACCCAATCACAAGTGCTGTAAAAGAAATGTCTCATTATATCTGATAGATATTCAGATGTTGGGTTGTTATTAAAGACCTGTTGTGTTTTGTAGACACAATGACCTGCAACAGTAAACCCATGAAACCAAACGGTAAACTGGAGGTCCCAGTCGAGGCAGCCAGCAGCCCACCACGAACCACCCTGCTTGGGACCATCTTCTCTCCCGTCTTCAACTTTTTCTCACCAGCAACTAAAACTGGTAAAGCAAAAGACTCCTTAGATATTCATGTCTGAAGATATCTTATATTTAGGATTGATTAAAAGTTAGATTTTAAACTGGAAATCACTAAAGTTGTTTTTGAGAGAACGTTTTCAGTGTGTGACCAAACCGCTCTTGTCACGTGCACTCAGCCACTCCTGGTTCAGACTCTCCTGGCCAAGCGATGGAGGCAGAGGAGATCATGAAACAGCTGGACATTGAGCAGGCAGAAGAAATGCCGAGCAGCACTCTCACGTCCACAGAGGGCATCACTCCGTGTCACACTGCCCCGATGTTACCGCAGAGGCTTCAGATTACCCCTGATACGACCATCGAAGAAGGGGAAATCGTCACTGAAACTGACATGCCACCACTAACAGGTACAGCCGCTCTCACCTCAGGCCTCAGCCTCGTTCTTTTAGTTTGGGAAACTTCCATGACACAGAGAAGGGGTCAAACGGGCACCAGCATAATATGCTTTCAGAAGTTAATTGAGGTTTTTTTTTTTTCATCCAGCAGTTCAGACCTGTGACCAATGCTAACTGCAGGCAAAATCCTGTCGCGCTTTGATGCCTCATCCACATTAGGGACAAGCAAGATAACGTCTGCAATCACGCCTAACACTGACAAGAATGTTAGCTAGCTAGCTACACACCAGTCACCAACTAACAGACACACACAACAAGCAATTCAAGGTTTCAGCTTCTTGTAACCAGTGCTGTAGTGGATGCTGATTGGTCCTCAGGAACAGGCTGAATTTTTTTCCAGAAAGACCAATGTTGAATGTGAGATTACACTGAGTAACTTAAGCTAGTGGAAATCATCGTTTCATCTCTCCTCCTCAGGGAAGATGCGTTTTAACTCCTCTTGTGTCTGTCTTCATCAGTTCCTGGTTGTATGCCAGACGGTGTGTACCCACACGCGTTACCTCCAGCTCCTGCAGAAACGTCATATGATGAGGACTGGGAAGTTTTTGATCCGTAAGTACACTGAAAGTAGTTATTCAAGGAACGAACGGTCATGGCTACTAATTTCTGAAAAATGACTTAGAAGATGACAACGTACACATTTTGTGATCAGAGGTGTTGGTGTGATTCCTCTTGAAATCACACCCAAGGTGACATTGAAGTTCTGTTCATGCACCGACATGCAATGTGCAACTTTCAACCACTAGATGGCAGCAAAAGCCGGACTGTCAGCCTTTGTGTCAGTCCACTGTGATGATATGCAATACCATGTTTACGCCACTCCTGTTCATCACCGTCAGTTCAATTTTAACTTGCAGGGTAATATTTTACTGGGGCATTTTCTGTTCATTAAGTGGTTAAAAGACATAGAAATCCATTACATTTGAACTTTCTTTGTTCTTAAAAGTGTCTTCTTATGGCTTCCCTGCTTTAAGGTACTTCTTCATCAAGCACGTGCCTCCGCTGACAGAAGAGCAGTTAACGCGCAAACCAGCGTTACCTTTGAAAACACGCAGCACTCCGGAGTTTTCTCTCGTCTTGGATCTGGTAAGCCGTCAAAGTTTTCTTGTGCTGTATCTCCTAATTTAATGGGTTTTTCCGACTGATGTTCTTTTTTTTCTGTTGTCAGGACGAAACTCTGGTCCACTGTAGTTTGAACGAGCTGGAAGATGCAGCCCTGACATTCCCTGTTCTCTTTCAAGATGTAATATACCAGGTACTGACTGCCAAATGTCATTCTCTAATCAAAAGGTCTCCATCTTACTGCTGCCGTGATTGAATGTCTGTTTGCTCACTTTTCATCTGTAGGTGTATGTTCGGCTGAGACCCTTTTTCCGCGAGTTTCTTGAGCGCATGTCTCAGATGTATGAGGTGAGGCGCCCTTTAATTTCCAGACAGCATTTGTGTCATTCGACCCGCTTTAATTTCACATATCACTCATGTGTTGCTGTCCTTTTAAAATGGCAGATTATTCTCTTCACGGCTTCGAAGAAGGTCTACGCCGACAAGTTGCTCAACATCCTGGATCCGAAAAAACAGTTAGTCAGGTCAGTGAGGACGCAGGACTCTGGAGCAGCTTTCATAAGAAATGATTTTGATTTGTCATATGTGCACCTGGAGTCAGCTGTGGTGATGAGGATTAAATTTAAGGGTCAGTATAGATTGAACAGGGCGTGCAGCCTGCGGCCTGTGTCACACTGTGTCCCACATGAATGAGGATGGTCAGCACACTTGAAACACATGTATCTCATGAACATGATGTATTTTGGATGTTCTAGCTGAGGAATGTTCTCCCGTTCTGTGTTTTTTAGGCACAGGCTATTTCGTGAGCACTGTGTGTGCGTTCAAGGAAATTACATCAAAGACCTGAACATTCTCGGACGGGATCTTTCCAAGACGATAATAATCGACAACTCACCCCAGGCCTTTGCTTACCAGGTAAAACATTTTCACACTGACGAGCAAACTGGATTTTAAACCAGTGAAAGCCTTTCACAGTGTTTCTGTGTCACAGTGATGCTCCAGCACAGGTTTTTGTGTCTTTTTCAGCTGTCCAATGGGATCCCCATTGAGAGCTGGTTTGTGGATAGAAATGACAATGAGCTCCTGAAGCTGGTTCCTTTCCTGGAGAAGCTCGTGGAGCTGGTATGTATTGTGGCTGCTGGTAACAGTGAACGCCGCTGGTGGTGTGTTGTGAATATGCCACCTACTCTTGCCTGTGGATAGCCTCAGGATTGGATGCAGGGAACCCTATCAGATGTGTTCTAGGTATATGTAAGGATATAATAGGAATATTAAACTGGGTCTGAAATGAAATTCTCCTTCTCATTAATACAAAACATTATCTGCCCCCTTCATGAAAGACATTTCATTATAATACAATTTCACATTTAGGCTTGTTGTCTTTGTGCACATGAAACTCTAGTAAGTCTTTGAAGAGTGAGATTTTTTTTTTTTTAACCAGAAGCAGGAAATTTTATTGCTTTCACTAAAGCCACCAGACTCCATTTACAGAAACAGCAATTTTATCACCATAAAACACAATTCATTCAAACTCGACAGAAACAACAGATTTTCCAAGTGAAGATTACCGGAGGCATCATGAACACATTATCCTGTGATTTAAATATGTATTAATATAATAAGAATAATGGAGAAACAGGAGTAGCAACATTTAATCAACTAATCACACACATCCCTAACTCTGACCTTCATGAAGGGAGCATTAGCATTAGTTGTAAATACTACACCTGCAGCTGAGTGTGTTTGTTTGTCCGGAGGCTGATGAATGTCAGTGAACTCCAGGTAAAACTGACGAGAGCAGCTCATTTTTCACCTGTTCAGTCTCGTCACCGTCAGCTCTGAACTGAGAAGTCCGTTTTCTTGTCGATTGTGAAACGAATCCGTCTTTTCTCCGTCGCAGAATGAAGATGTCAGACCGCACATCCGTCAGCAGTTTCGCTTGCACGACCTCCTTCCTCCAGACTGAAGACCTCGTGCTCGCCTTTCGGTTCACGACGGCATCAACGTTGGACGACAAACTGACCCCCCCCCCCCCCCCCAGAAGGAAACATTCAATGGATTTCTCTTTGCAAACGCAACATTGCCATTATGATTATTATTGATAGAGTTTTTTAAGTCATGCAAAAAATTGAAAGCTGTGTTTGAGTCCAAAAGCCCTGGATGTTTTTCTACACACACACTCAAACAGAGCTGCTCGCCGCGGCACACGTTCGGAGACGGCGTCCCAGAAGGTATTTGGTCTCTTTGGATTGACAAAACTGAATGTCCCGCAGTGTTGGATGATGGACCTTGGTGGCTTCAGCCTGACCTTGAACAGCCACTCAAACCTGTATAATATTCTATGATCTATTTGCTTGTAAATACATGTACATAGTTTTTTTTCTTCAAGGTTTTTAAGTCCTTTTATTTTCACTTCAGATTTTAGTATGTATTCTTTGATTGGGTTGCTTTTATAAACCGACAAAATGTTAGTGTGTTTTTGTTTGAAGTCGTTGATAAGCAGCTGCTTTTCTGTTGTATGCCTGCATTATTCCTGTGATGCTTTACTCCATTACATGCAGTTGTCTGTAATAAGGTGCAGTTTAAAAAAAAAAAAGAAAAAAAGAAAGTATCTTTGGGAGGAAAATGTTTCTGAAACAATATTTTAAAGTTATGTAATGTAAACTAGAATAGAGTCAACTGAATACAAAGCCATAGTGGCTGAATTATAATTTTTGGAGATTTGTATTTGAGAGTCCATTTCTGAATTCAACGCCTCCGACGTCCTCTTTAACGAGGGGCGGGCGGGGTGAGTCGGGGTGGGGGTGGGGGTGGGGGGGATTACAGGCATCTTGCACTTTGACATCCAGCCCTTTGTAAGTTGATGTAAAATGTTGTCACTTTTCTATACAGGTGTGTATCACCTCAATTTGTTATGTGGGGGGAGAAGATGAAATTGTAGCACCAGCAAATTGCCAACACGTTTGCTTTGAAATCTTGTTTTCCAAGACGTCTTGTATGTGGGATCTTTATGATGTAGGAGTCACAAGTTTTATGGACTATTGAATGATCACTCCTGTTGTATTCAGTGTTACTTAATGGGTTCCTTGAAAATAAATACATTTTTATACGACTCAGAGCTTCCTGATATTTAAGCACATATCCGTGGGCACATCTCTGAATATAATACATGTAAATAAGGTGTATGAGATAATTGAGGTCCCTTGCCATTGAACTGTAGACATAATTGGATCTTGAGTTGAAATCATTTTCCTCAACATACTAGAAAAACTTCAGATTTATGCTGCGGTATAATACGTAGCTGAATTATGAGATGATGAACAGTTACTATAAGTTCGCCCACTTTGATGTTGTTTGTCACACATTTCCATTTAAAAGATATTTAAGTGACAGTTTCATGCAAATATGATATTAAACTTCTGTACTTTAAGTACTGCGCATTCGTAAATGCTCATCCTGCGGTAGGTTTGAACGAAGGTCCCGCCTTTCACTCTGCAGGTAACCAATGATATTTTAAGATAATGGGGTGGCACTTGAAGTGGTCAATCAGATTTCAGGGCCCCTCCTGGACAGCTCAGGTGGAGCTGATAACATTAATGATGGAGGTGTTGAACTCAGGTGACTGAGAAACTTCATCATCATCAAGTGTGAATGTCTGCTTCGAAAAAGCTCGAGCTGAAGATCCCAGGGAGGTTTCCCTCTGCACTCTTCTCTCAGAGTGGAGGAGAACACTTTGATGTTCATGATTAGACCAAACATTTCTGTCACATTAAAGCACGCTGGTGGAAACGGTTGGCTCATAGCTGCTGCTGCTGCTGCTGCTGCACACTCTCCTGTGTCGACCACAATGGCTGTCGAGTTCCTGTATTAAATGTTTGGTAACTTCATGATAAATTGATGGTATACAGAAGAAACACGAAGAGTTGATCAGTCATGACTCCCGTCTGATTGCTTTTAGCTGTCTTAATTGACCACCTGCAGCAGATGAGTGACTTTGCACAGCTTCGTTCACAGGAGCAGCACTTAAATTAAATAACTGTTAGTTTAAATGTGTTTTTTGAATATTTTTTTTGGCCACCCGAGATATCATTATCTTTGTTTTTCATTTACTTTTGAAAGCTAACAATGTTTTAAATGCTGGGATGAGTTTATTATTAACAAACAATTTAATGTTAATAATCTGTTAAATCCTTTTAGAATTTGACTAAAAAGTCTGTAATAGTTGTACATTTTGCAAACATTTCTAAAGATTTTAAGCAGGATAGAAAATTGATCTTAAAGTATAAGTCACAGTGTAAGCAACGGTTTAAAGGCCTGTTTCAGGTCTGAACTATACATTTCTATTCATCCGATACGTTTACCACCTTTGTGTCTTGTGTTTTTAAGCATTTCCTAATTGCCTTGAAGTAAAAAAAAAAAACCCTGAAATGTTAAATATGAAAAAAGTGCTTTGCCTTGTTCAAAATGGGTCATTTTAATATTTAGTTGCTGTAGACATCACAAACATGCTGAAATAAACCCTTATCATGTTGAATAAGGTGGAAATTATTTGACGTATGGGTTAACTTGTACTCTTCAGCTGCTTGCCGCCTTATAAAAACGAAGCCAGATAAAAAGAAAAAGTTTTTTTTATTGAAACCTCCAGCGTAAGCGCGGGACTAATAAAGGAATATTGAATTGTAACTCGATCGACACCCAGTGACAGTGACCATCTTTTATTGTTTGCACGACCTGCCAGAGTTTTTATTCAGAGATACGAACCTTACGAGATGTCCCGATCAGATAACCTGCTGATGTCTTAATCCTTTTGTTCTTTCAAGAAATAGGTCATTACCTGATTGTAGGTGTGCACTGAATTACCCCTTCCAGAGGTCATGTGACTCCAAACACAAAGGGGGCCAGTCTTCATCAGACTTATCTAACGGTGTTCAGGAGGAGGAATTATTTCAAAACAAAATCACACTGTTGATAATGTGAAGATAAGACGTGGGGATAATTAACTGTGTATTTACACTAAATGCACCGGGTGAAACCCCCCCTGGCCTCATCTATTGGCTGCTGGTGGGGGTGGAGGTTGTGGCTCATAAACTGTGAAGCCTCGCTGGTCTGTAATCCCACGGGCCAACATGTATATAAAAGGTGCCGGTAGGTGTTCTCACCTCAGGATAACTTTAGGTTGACCAAGG
The DNA here is from genome assembly GCF_051107435.1 of Chaetodon auriga. Lineage (NCBI taxonomy): Eukaryota > Metazoa > Chordata > Actinopteri > Chaetodontiformes > Chaetodontidae > Chaetodon > Chaetodon auriga. Next base: position 10,077,731 of record NC_135079.1, on the reverse strand, counting down.
ATGTGGATGCTCTTCTTTCTGAGTGCCTTGTTGGGGGCACTGGGGTCAGACGAAACGCCCTCTGGAGGAGCTCAGCAGCTTCAGGCTCTCCACTGCCCCCCCTGCGAGCAGATACACTGCTCCTCCCGGCGGGCGCTGAAGCTCCAGTGTAAAGGTGGTGTGACGACAGGTGTCTGCGGCTGCTGCCCCGTCTGTGCCAGAGTGGAGGGGGAGACCTGTGGAGGAACGTGGGACTATCTGGGCAAGTGTGACGAGGGACTGGTGTGTGTTTACCAGGACTCAGCAGCTGACAAACCGGACGAAGAGCGCAAAGGGATCTGTAGAGCAGGTGAGGTTAGAGACGATGATGGTTGTGCACCCTGATGAGTGTAATGCGCCACAGTGAGCCAGTTAAAAACATGCAGCAATGTCTGAACTCTGCAGCGCGAAATCTCAATAATAGAACTATTTTATTTGTATATTGCAGGTTATAATTTGCCTCTTTACTACAAGTTCGTTTGCATGTGTCTGCATGCATGCGTGTCCCTTTTGTTTCTTTAAAATCTTATTTCCTGATGCACAAATGGAAACATTTACATATTGCAGCTGCACTCTAAACTGAACATCTTTCAATAAGACAAATCTTTACAGAAAAAGTCAGTAATATGGACCTAAAAAAACATGTTGTTAATGGCAGTACTGCAACACAAAATACTCTTTTACAAATTAAAGTATAGACGCATTTTCAGAGTAATGTACTAGAAGCCAACATGCAGCAGAATTGCTCCTTCATTAGTTATTATAATATTGTATTATTACAGATTAACTCAGATATAAGATGCTTTTTAATGCTGTAGCTGATCGAGGGGGAGCCAGTTTATACTATTTTACACACGTTTGGGCAGTTTAACCTTCAGTAAGTAAGCTTGATCTGCAAACTACAGCTACAAAGTACAAGACTTTCCTCTGAAATGCAGTGAGGAAGAGGTGAATAGTAGCATGAAATGGAAGCACTGTTATGTGAGTTACATTTGACCACTGTATGCCATTGCAGTGGGAATGGTGCCAGTGTGGTAAATCTTGCTTATGAGCTGTGAAGACTGATAGTGTGGTCAAGGCTTCCTTTGATTCAAAGGTTTCTGCTAACAGTTAAGCCATAATTACCCTCTTATCTCTTCGTGGTGAAAAGAGTTGTCACCGTTATTGATACGCTATCAGACGTAGTACGAGATTGGAGATTTTCATGTTTTGTTGCTGCTCGGGTTAGATGTAAACTTGACATATCTGATGCCTTGTGTGAGTCCCGCTCAGTGTTTAACATGTGTGTTTGTGCAGTGATTGAACCCTCGGATGCAGAGAGCTGTCACCCAGAGTGCACCAGGGAATACTGTGAGGCCAACCCCTCTGAAATCTGCTCTGCCAGGTAAAACTGAAAAAAAAAGAAGAAGCCATTTTTCTGTCATTATCTTCTCATGCTGCGTTTTTCTAACAGAAATCTGAATTTACTGCTCTGTAGGTTCGTGTCTCTGGAGAAGACGGCGTGCCAGGGCTCCTGCCAGCACACCTCCTGTTCAAGCTGTCTGCTGCTAAAACCCCCATCATGCCCCCAGACCTGCGCCCTCTCCGATTCTTCCTGTCTACGTCACTTTGGGAAGTGTGTGCACAATCACCTGACAGCGACTCAAAATCCTGTATGCCACAACAACCTGCAGGTAGGTGTGAGGAGAGCACCAGAAGCTGTACTGAACTGCCTTTAAACGCTTGGCCCGCAAATCCAAAACTGTGTTGTGTGTCTTCTCTCTCTCTGCAGACTAACCCTGGGGGGCATTTTCTGTGTTTGGTCCCAGCCTGTCCAAAAACATCGCAGTAATTCCCTCATGTGGAGAGAGCAAACCCAGAAGAAACGAACTCATGTAGCAAAATGGGAAAAGGCAGCTATCCATAAACTTTGTGTATAACCTGATAATTCTTCACAACAATCACATTTTGTATGCAGGGTAAACCTGAATAAAAGCCTGTCACATGTCATGTGTTTTTAATTGTAAGAAATAAAGTTTGTGTATCTCATGTTTAAGCGTGTGTGTGCTCTTTGTTGTGCCTGACTCCAAGACTAAATCCCCCTCTGGGTTCACCTGTGGCTAAATGATAGAAACAGCTGTGCTGCATCTGAGAGGATCTGCTCTTGTTCACTTGAGATGTATGAACTCTCTCTTGAAAATTATTACACTGTGTACCGAGTGCAATTAAAATTAATCCCCAAATTCCCCATAAACAGCAGTGAAAAGACAATTAATGAAGCACATGATGCCATTTAGTTCAAAGCACCTCGCAGAGCTGCAAGCATGGCAGCAAACTCTTGGTCTTGTTCTTAAGTTTAAAACCCCGACTGCAAAATATCTGCTTATTCTGAATTTGATGCAGCAACACGTTTCAAGCAAGTTGGGACAGGAGCAACTAAAGACTGAGAAGGCTGTGTGAACGCTCCAAAAACACCTGTGTGGATCGTTTCACAGGTAATGAGGTTCATTGGTAACAGGTGATAGTCAATCATGATGACTGGGTATAAAAGGGGCATCCTGGAAAGACTCAGTTGTTCATAAGAAGGGAGTGAGGGTCACCACTTTGTGAAAACATGGGTGTATAAAGATGGGGGTTGTAGCTGTCTACGAAGAGCTGCCTTTACAGTGAATGGTGAACCATGAATGAGTGAACCAATTTAAACAGAGGGAGAAACAAAGCACTGAGGCTTTCAAAACTAACTCTGCAGCAGAGAAATGAAGTGAAACAATACGTGTAGTAAATGAAACGGTCATATCGGTCCAGAACTGTGTCTCTTCTGTTTAAATCGTTCCCATTTTGGGAGTTTGTCTGCTTCGCGGGAGAAGCGGAGCGTCTCGAGTCCCCTCTGCCATGGCTGCCCCCTGACAGCTGATGGTTATTGAATAACAGACGGTTTATGAGGCAGCAATAATGAAGCTTGCACAGAAAGGGAATAAAGTGTGGACCAACAATGGACAGTTTGTTCTGTGTCCTTCAAATGTGAGCCGTTTCTGAAGCAGTTTATCTGAAGGCAGAATGATGTCGCAAGAACGAATCAGTTTTTCTACCAAAACAAAGGCGCGTGCTTTCTTTCATCTTCTGTTGTGAGTCAGCTGTATCACTAAAGTACAATAATATCCAGCATTTAATGGACAGAAGAGATGACTGTGCAGCTCTTTGTCCAATTTTTGAGACAAACAGGATCAGAGCCAGAGGAGGGACATTAATAAAAAACAGTTCCTCTGCTGCTCAGTACTGTACATTATGCTTCAATGAATGAAATCAATGTTAAAGGTACTATATAAGTACTGCAGTTGTGCACAAATCAGTCTCTAATGTAACTTCCAGGAACTGCAGATAATATTTAATGCAAAAACTTTTGCATCAATTTCCGTATCGAGTTTTCCATCACTTTAATTAATAATTTGTCCTCTTATAAGGCTGCACGGCACCACAAGCTACGATCCAAACTCTCTTCCTTGTGTACATTTCTTGTGCGTCTAGCTGCGGATACACTTCAGCATATCAACTAGATATTAGAAGGACAAGATCTGTCACCAAAGCAGGCCGCCTCTTATCAATCCCATATAGCTGTCTGGCTTTTTTTTTTTTTTTACTGATTAAAAACAACAGATAACAAAGGACTGTCTGCGTGCCAGCTGTAATAAATGTGCCCCCGTCAGAGGAAACCCATGTTAAAGTTTGAATACACCACAAAACACAGGTACAATAGAAAAGAACAAGAGATTACCACGAAGGAATGACCTTCGAGTAGATGTTGATGTGCAGGAAGCAGCTGCAGACAAACGTACGGGTTTATTCTCAGCGCGTCTGACTAACGTGTGATGTTACAGGCGTCTTATAAGAGCCTGACAATCATTTAAAGAGTTTAAATCGACTTCACAACAAACTAAGCTCACTCAAACCCTCCAAAGATGAACTTTATGAACCTTTAGGAGGATTAACAGCTCACTTCTTCTACTGCTGTAAGGAAAGAATACTCGATTTCCTTCATGAAACCTAATTTTTATATGTAATACCTTAAAGTCACACTTAAATCATGAGCTATAAAAGGACCCTTCCCATTTATTTCCTAAAAACTGGGTGATGCAGACCATTAAAAGCATTTAAAATGAATATTGTCATTAGTGCCTGATCGATAGATGGACACGACAGCTCCTCAGTACAAACCCAAAAAAAGACATCACCATGCTGGTCTACAAAACAGGATGTTTACTAAACCATACAATGACAGATGAAAGTTTGCATAACATGTTTAAAATGCAGAATGGTCAGTATCTATATCAAGAGAATTAATACACAACGAGATCCCAACAGCTGCTATTTGAAAAGATACGTTATCCTGGATAAACAGTGATTATACTTATTTGTACTAACAAAGAAAAGAACCATTGCAGACAGAAAACGGTATAAAGGTGCATAAAACTTTGCTCGGGCCTCCAGTCAGTCTCTGATCAGGAAGGCACTGTGGACTGTCAACATCCAGGCCGTCTGCCCTGTTGTCTTGTCACCTGAACAGTCTGTTCCAAAAGGATACGAAGGTGGTGGAGTTAAAGGCACCGATGAATATGAGCAGCAGAAGGTAGAGACTCATCATCACGGCAAAATGGTGTCTGAGCAGCCAGGAGGTGCTGCGGGAATGTCTGAGGAGGAAGAACACAAAGTTCATCATTTCTGTACCACAACAAAAAAAACAAAAAAACATTTTTGATGTGCTCAGTAGAAAACAGTACAAAGACAATATATTTAATGTTTTATGTTTGGAACATTCGAAAGGCTCAGTCGCTCACAGACAAGGATGGAGCGAGGTTCACCACTTTGTGAACACATGATTGGATAAAGGATGTTACTACATGAGCTCAGGAACTCGTCGTAAAACCTCTGCTGTCACACACAGCTTGTTTGCACATGGCTTACTTCCTGCCAACTCTTTTGGAATCAGAGTTGTATATCAGATAGAATGATCATCATCACCTCTGACTCCAGTGAAAAGCTTCCTGTCCGTCCTTTTGTTCGACTTTTATGATGTTGTGTGTAATGCGGCCTATAAATACTTTTTCTGCATTTACACCATTTACTCACAAGTGACCTGCAACACTACATTTGACCTGGGAGATTCTTACCTGGACAGGTGCCTCCTCTGAGAGTAAACGAGCAGGTACTTGACACGCAAAAGCTGATTGTTGGTGACGACAAAGTACCTCTGCGGTACTTCCCCTCCTTCGCTGTTCTTTGCTCTTGAGCGCTGACGGTCAATGATTTCAGAATCTGACAGGGAAATGAGTGGCTGGTTTTAATTTGAAGCCACTTAACCGTCAGTGTGACTTGAGTTTAACTTTGTGCAATTCTGTTTGTGCAGTGTGAGTCGCACGGTTAACACACCTTTTTTCTTCACCTGGCACTTAACATCTGGGTGATCAATGACTTCACACAAGGCAACGCAGCTGAGCAGCGGACCCAGGAGACTTTCTCGCCAGCCGCTGCTGTGGGGGCTGTAGAGCACAGCCATGCTGAGGTCACTGGTGAGGTAGGTCCCCTCTCCAAACACTGAGTTCTGCACACAACGTGCACAAAAGATCGAGTGTTTGTGTCAGGAAGAAACAACAGAATATTTCTGATCTCCACTTCATCCTTTCGTCATCACTGCACTACATCACTCACCTTGTTGAGGTGACAGTGCAGCCCATTGTGAATGATGGAGTGGAAGTTCTCCAGGCGGCTCCCGTGGAATGCATAGAAGACGTCTCTGCCTGCCCTCGTCTTCTCAAACCTGGCGTTCATCTGATCACAGTACTCCAGCTCAAACAGGAAGTCTGGCACAGGCGCAGAAATCCCTTCGTTTTCCGTCAGGTTACAAAGTTTGGTGTACTGGCCGAGATCAAAGAAACACACGGTTAATGAAAAGGCACGGAATCAAAGACACTGTGGTTTAAGGATTTATACTTGTCCGGATGTACCTCATCTTTCTGCAGCGTCTTCACAGCGAAGCTCTTTGAAGAGAGAATCCAGTGTGTGAGAGCCAGATGATGATCTCCATCTCCGGGTCGCAGTCTCACAAGGTCTCTGACACCGGGCAAAGATTTCACATCTGCCAACTAGAAGAAGAAAACAAACTTCTTTTGATCACAGGAGGAGCAGTCACACCTGTCCTGAGTACATCTGCTCTTTCCTTTGCGTGTCATGAGGATGTAGTGAGCATTCCTTATTAAAAGAGCAAAACAAATACAAAATGCATTCATTTTAATTGTATTCCAAAGCAATTTATTTGAACGGTAGGTTGAGTTGGATTCACGGTTGTAGGAGTGCAAATTACTGGAGCAATTCCTCTGTTTTGAAAACCTTGAACAGAACGTCGTAGTCTTACGGTCTTGTTCTTCACCTTTTTGACGCACTGCTTCCTTACAGTGCACCACTGCCACCAAGTGTATGTGTGTTGTGTCAGTGCTCCACGTGAAAGCATAAATGGCAACAACAGAGGGTGTTCAAAAGCTTTTCACTGTCACTGTATCTTACCAGCTCCTCAAAGTCCTTATTGTCACCACTGATGTATCTTGGAGGAAAAGGTCTGAGCAAAGAATCCCTCTTGTAGTTCTGTGCAGAAGCAACAAACAGGCTGCAGCGGAGGTCTGCAGCTACTGGGTCTCTGTGCAGACAGGAGCACACCAGCTCTCTGACCGCCTCAGGTGGGAGCGGTGGCTGCATTCCCAGCACTGCAGGCAGGGGCGATAAGATAGCACACAAGTGAGCACAGGCCCGCAAACATCTCATGGCAACATAAACTTGGGCTTAAAGCAATTGATTAGAGTAGGTGTTGTGCCAAACTGTGCACACTTCTCCTCCTCATCTCCCCTGACTCTGAAGGGAAGATGTTATGACAAGATGCAAAATTTGGCCTCACACCTAACTCATTTTGTACAAGTGAACCTGTTCGTAGAGGCCAACCAGGTCAAGTAACTAACTTTAGTTAACGTTAGCTCTGCACGTTCTGCACGACGGTACTCTTGTCAACAGTTACTTTAAGTTTTTATGGTCAACATCAAAACTAGCACTGACACTCCAGGACAAAAAGTCCCTTGTACTACTTTTTCCTGTGCTGACAGCTTTGCTGGAAATAAGTGGCGTTACTGTTTACTTCCCGTTTAGCTAAGCTAATCATGTTGTCCTTAACCGGTCAGGAAAACAGAGTGGGAGGAAACGACGTTAGCTAACATTAGCTGAGCTACAGCTAGCGAACGGTTGCTAATATATCACCGAGTAACGTTACTAAAAAGAAATACAGCTCGGTCGGACTACTGTGGGGTCCTGGACGTATCAAGAATACATCCCTGTGGTGCACAGACCCATTTCACTTGACACAAACTAGTTTTATATCATAATTTGCCGTTACCTTCTGTCTTTCTCAACTCATAGCACCGCAGAAACAGCTTACGTTAGCTTGGAGGACTGCTGCGTTCACGGCCGTTAAACTAATGGAATGTTTGTGCAAGGACGAAACGTGTGAACACAAAATAGCACATACATTAGCGAATGGAAATGTGTAGTCAGTAAATCGATAGGAAGAGGAAGAGCATGCAACTAACTTTGGCAAAACGTCAATGCGTGTTTGGTGTGCACTTTTCATTTTCATTTAAGTTACTATGTGCTAGAGGCACCGATAATAAGATATTTACGAGCAACACTGAAAGCAGCATTCATCACACTGGACTGAGGTCCAGAGAGCCATTTAAAGTTCCACAGCAGAAATAAAACAGCTGCCCAGAAACATGCAAACATTTTGTTAGGTACAGAGGCGTCAAAAGCAAAGGGAGCAGATCGAGGTGGACAAAGGCAGTGTGTGATTTATTTGCCCCTTAAAAAAAACATTTTTCCATCAAAGACAAAAAGGGCAGAGGAGATCAATCTGATTGGTCGGCCTGTGACTACATCTACAAAGCCTGCCATACAGTCCATCCTCCTACCATTATTACAGTCCTGTCCAGTCAAAATAAAATGTGTCATTGGCATTACGCTTGGGAATCATTGATATGTATTGACTTGATGACCACTGGGCTAGAACTCTTTTGTGTGTTCAGCAGCAAAATTATACATTTTACAGTCTATACAATGAACCAACCTAAAGCTTACCATGACGCTGACTCCTACCTACATGTAGGCTTTTATTACGGAAAGGCTGAGATAAGCAAAACTTATTCTTATGAGTTATTATTCCTTCAATCATGGTCTGTCCAAAAAAAAAAAAAAAAGTTTTAAATTAAACGATGTGCTATTTCTAATAAGAAATAGAGACTTCATGTTCAGGCATGAGTTAGCAAAATGTTTTGATTCTTTAATTTCCAGCAGGATAGACGACTGTTTTGACCTTTTCTCAGGTCTCACCGTAGACTGCATGGATCTGAATCTCCCCCATAACCGGTGTCAGCTCATTCATAATTCTTCCATCCTCACAAAGACTAAGAAAACGGAGGTCTCTGCAGTGACTTTGTAGTATCTGCTCTTCTGCAGGAAATTCCCATCTCCTGGGCTTGAGGAATCCTTCTACCTGTATACAATGTAAACCTTCAACATAAACGTTGAGAGGTCATAACCATTTTAGGTCTTCTTCAACCCTTCTGTGTTAGTTGTATAAACACAACTCCCCTATATAATTCCCGTTTGAGATGCTGTATGTGTGTGTTGATTCAATTGGCTGAAACCACCCAGACATAGCATGTTGTCTGAGATGCTGTATTTGTTTTAATAAACCTGTTTATTTATGAACAAGACAGTATCGGCGGAGAACTTCTTCATCACCTTCACTTCATCGCTGCATCATTTGTTCACAATAACTTGCAGTGTGTCCTAGGATAGACTGGCATCTACTGCTGTATGTTTAGGACATGACTGTCTTTTACCACGTGAGCCGTCCTTGCTTCTCAGATCTTCTGGTGTAGCACAAAACTGAAGCAAAAACTTCCAGGAGATGGAAATCTTCCTCTGACTTATACCCTCAAATCCTGGTTAGAAAACTTGGGGCCACTCTCTCACAAAGTGTACATGCTGCATTTTCTGTCAAATATTTTTTCCACATTATATTCAATTTGTAAAACAAATAAATCTTGCCTTACCTTAAATTTGTGATTTGGTCTGAAAAATGACTGTAAAGAGGAAAAAGTATCTGTGTTTGTCAAACATGTGACGTCACCTCCTGTATATCTCCATCTTTCTGTGTGTTTGTGTGATTTTCGTACAGTAGTGGATGTTAAAAGGCAGCCAATCACATCACATGCTGTAATGCTTCCTCTGATTTTCAGCACTGAGGATAGCATCAGGGAGGGGCGGGGCTTGATGAGACATCTCTACTTTCTGATTGGTCTATTCGGGCCAGCAACAAATCCCGTTTTTTTGTCCTGGGCCCTGGTCCTGCCCGGGCGGGTAAAAGCAGCGGAGTGGGGGTATGTGCGTAAAGAAAAGACCTTACGTCACGTGACCGCCTCTTACGCTCCCAAACCCGTCGTTTGAGAAATAGCGTTGACATTATTTCTGTCCTCACAGCGCCGGATCAGGCTGTTTCCTCCAATGTCTTTTAGTGCCGATTAATGCATAGGATGCTATTTAAACGACCGGAGGGATTCTAGCGACATTCTCGGACTAAACGGGAGGTAAGGCTTTCTTATCGCTGCATTTTCATTCATTACACTCCATCTATGCGAGGGGGGGAATTGGTTGTGCTAAAATAAACCGGATTCCTTGTCCAGTAAAACCTCGAAATGTGTACCCTGGGCGCTTTATTGTGAGAGGTTTGGGCTTGACCTGCTCCGCGTCCGGATGGAGAGGAGGCGCCGTGTCGCGCAGCCTGAAGGACGCTTCTCCATCGCTTGTGATCACGATGCGCCGTGTCCTACTGCAGCATCACTGCCATCCGCCGAAAGAAATACACCTAAAGGACGGCTTTAGGATCCCAGTGCAAGAAATCCTCCAGGATCAGTCGCTTTTTCTTGGCCCAGATTGCTTTATTTTGTGGCAGATTGATGCCCTTCAGAGCTGCACTCACACATCCACCATCATATGCTTTGAAATGTGGCTTACAAACAATCAAATGATGTGGAAGGTGGTTGATTGTGACCTATAAGCAGGTGAAAGAGCTAAACAAACAGCTGTACTAGAATCTGTAAACTCTGTAGGCGGGTAACACACCTATTTTGCGCCCATAGGTTATGAATGCATTTTAGGAATCACGACAAGGCCACACTGTTTCCCTCCGCGCGCATTACACAGCTGTAATATGTGGTCAAATACATGTTAAACCCTGACGATTTAATGAACGATGCACCAGTACGGGTGGATACACTGCGAGGGCTGAGCACCACCTCTAATCAAATCCTATAGGGGTTTAAAGTGTGCATGCATCCACTGGAAGGCCTGTGGAGGACTGTGGCCTGTTGCCTGCAAGCAGAGCAGTGTGAGAGTGATGCTGCACTTCATAACACAGTTCCTGTTCTTCCTCTGCAGTTTGGCTTTGAAGGCAGCTGAGATTGAAGTCTGTGTGCCTGTTTGCAAGTGGAGGAAAATACTGAGCGGTCATCATGGCAGGTGAGCTTTGCTTTCTGTTTAGCCACACAGCGTGCATGAGATTTTAGAGACTGGTCTCAAAGCCGGCTGTGCAAAATCAGCCCATTCATAAAGGCTAAATTGTAGTCCTGCTTGCAGCTGTCTTGACTTGATTTCTTTATGAATTTGGTGTGTGGGCAGCTGCGTTGAACTGTGTCTTTGTATCCTAGAAAACAACTTCCCACCCCTGCCTCGGTTCATCCCCCTCAAGCCATGTTTTTACCAAGACTTCAATGAGATCCCAGATCAGCGTCGCACCATGTGCAAGAGGCTCTACTACCTGTGGATCTGTGAGTGTACCTGCCTCGTGTGTTCACTACCTTTTACTTCAATTTTAAGCATGTATGTTTGCTTGCATCATGCTATGAGCTGTTAACCTGTCCACCGCTTGTGTTTTGTCACGCTGTGTCGCTTTGTTTAACCCAAAATATTACGAGAGGCAAACATCACAGACGGTCCTGTGTCGTGAGACCAGATTGACCGGTTTCGCTGCATGGCACAAAGCCAGTTTAATATTGTTTCTGTTTGCTTGTGCATTTTTATGCATGTTTTGAAATAACTAAGTTTGTTTGACACATATCAGACTGATTTTGATCGAGTGATCAGCAGAAAATGATTAGTTTGATTGTCAATCAATCGCTTCAGGCCGCTTTGAAGTAAAATGTGAAGTTTCTCTGGTTCCAGCTTCCTAAATGTGAAGATTTGTTGTAAACATGCTGCTTTTTTATTGCACATTATTGAGGATTGAATATCTTTGAGTTTTGATGTGGCAAAAAAAGATTTTTGAGGACATCTTGGGCTCTGTGAACCTGTGAGGAGCTTTTTTTCTGTTCAGCTAAGAAAATAATTGGCAGATTAATCAATTAAGCAAACAGTAATTAGTTACAGCCCTTAGTGATAACAGTACATCATAGTAATGTGTCAAACTGTAATATTCACATGTGCGTCATGGTAACTTTTTTATTATCACATAGGTTCTTCACTTGAAAGCAAGAATGTAAGTCTGGTGAAAAGGTACATTAGTTTACACAAAGTGTTTGGTACTGGTAGAGTAGAAGCTGTGTGCTGTGTGTGCTAAATAAGCTGTAGCTCCAGTCTACATTCAAATAGCGTAGCTTCATCATAGAACTGAAAATGTGGTGTTGAGTAGCTGCTGAGATTCACAGTGATTCAGTCCTGCTGAATTATGAGTAATGCAGCCTGTGGGCCGTTCCCCACAGAGGCTTCTGTCTGTCATGTTTTGGTCATCCTTGTTCCTCCTCTGTGATGTTGACAGTGAATAGTGCCACGCTGGCTGTTAATCTGATTGGCTGTCTGGCGTGGATGTGTGGAGGTGGCGGGGCGACCAACTTCGGCATGGCCTTCCTGTGGCTGATCCTCTTCACCCCCTGCTCTTACGTGTGCTGGTTCAGGCCCATCTACAAGGCCTTCAAGTGAGCCAGCTCCGTTCTGAACACCCTCGGCATTTGTAGCTGCTGTTTCTCCCGTATGCATCATTTCTGACGTCTGTTATCCTCTCTATGCAGGACAGACAGCTCTTTCAACTTTATGGCTTTCTTCTTCGTCTTCATGGCCCAGGTGGTGATCAGTATTATCCAGACTGTCGGCATTCCTGGTTGGGGAGTGTGGTAAGAACTTTGAATGAATTAGTGTCAAACACAGACAAACTATACAATAAATATAAATATACAATGTCTGGCTACGCTTTGGCTGGAAAGAAGTACGTTTGCCTTCGTTTGCGTTGGAACATCAAGAGGTCCTGACCAATGTGACAAGTTGGGAGTGAGAATGAGTTGCTTTCTCCATAGATTTATTCAGATTTTTGCCAAAATTTCTCATTCATCTCTGCCTAAAATGAAGGATTGATACCTTGCTGTCCTGTACCGTACTTACCACTGAACAGAGCACAGTTCATGATACCATGAGAAAAGGTTATTCGACAGAGTGATAGATGTCTGCCAGGTCAATCTGGGTCATATAGGGTGCAGACAAAGCTTATGCATAAATATAACAGTCATCAGACTTTCACCTTCAGAAAAGCCTTCAAACAGTGTCCCATATTACCTTAAACCAGGGGTTTTCAAAGTCTGACGCTGGCCTCGCCTCAGACCATACTGAGATCACTGTGTGCCCCCAAAGCCTACATCTCTTTACACTGTGGCAAAGTGGCACCATTAAAAGTTTGCTGATTTAGCTTTCAGTAGTTCCTGTTTGCAGTGTGCTCATGCGTGCACAGACAACTTTTTAAAATATGTCTATCATATCTGAATGTTCAGATTTGATTGAGTTCATAAACTTAGTTGCACCAGCATGCACCTGTCTCTCTTTCGCGTCAAACGGTGTCTTTTGCCCCACATCTCTGCGTTCTGACCAATAATGTCGTAGGTGTGAGATGTTGCTAACACCTCTGTTGTTCCCATCAGTGGCTGGCTGGCTACCATCACCTTCTTCAGCACCAACATTGGCTCAGCTGTGGTCATGCTGATTCCCACCATCATGTTTACTGCGGTGGCCGTACTCTCCTTCATCGCCCTCACAAAGGTGACTTATGCATTTCTACTTCTTGCGGTAAAAATGTTCTAGCTTATTCACCAGAAACAGAATTTTTTTTTGTATTTTTGTGGGTTAATATTTGGTAAAACAGCTCTTTAAAGAAAATTGAGTTCTCCTCCCTTTTTGTGTAAGGAAATATAAACTGTAATGATACTGCTACTATCATATTGTGCTATTATTTAGCATTTTTCAGAAGAGGATAAGACCGTTTCTTGACATTTGTGAAACAACAACTAAGCTTCAAGCCTCTTTCAACAAATCCACATTATTATGGGCCAATAATGCTGTTTAAGTGTGTATTCCACCCAACAAATTGAAGCTAATTGACCTAGCTTGCTAATGCTAGCACTGGTTTCCAGTGGCTATACATGGCATGGTAATTTTGAATTTAGGACTCGTAGTGTCCATGTCAACATCACACATCGGACATACACCTTGAAAACACAAGGAATTGGCAATCATCGTCATCTCAAATAAATGATTAAATGATAAATGATTTGTCCGATATAGGTCCCAATCAGCACGATCACACGATCACAATCTTTTCTCGCCCTACTCTGCCTCTGATTGGCTCACCCTACATAGTCTTACCCTAAGCTAAACCAATCTCATTCCTCATGTCTAAAACTAACCAACCCAACCAACCAGGAGGGGAGGGGATCCTCCTGCCCCCTCCAGGTCCACCACTGATCATAACTGTTATACTATTAATGTACAGTATTTTAATCCTCACACAACAAACTCTCATCATTTGACTCTGTTGATGTGAATGCTTGGAAGTCGTTAACATGGGAATGTTTCCCATCTCAACCATCCGTCCAGGACGATGTGAACAAGGCCTAATGTGCCGAGTCACTGTATTAAGTGCTCAAATCACAGATGGGACTAAGCAATGCGAACAGCGTCTGTCACCCGGCTGCTTAGCTGCCTATATGCCAGTTAGAATGTAAGTGATATAATGGACTATTTTTAGCGGCCGCCCACACAGATGTTGCACCAATCAAATCACAGCCATGTCATCATAAGTGGTTTGTAAAATCCATGCCACCCAGGGAACACCAGTTCCAAAAAAACTATTTTATTTTGACTTTAAATCCGTAGAACCTTTTTTCCTGAAGCACAGTCATGATGGTAAAATGCCTGTATTGAATTACATTGCAGGTTCATAACTTCTACCGTGGCAGTGGTGGCAGCCTGGGTAAGGCCCAAGAGGAGTGGGCTACCGGGGCCTGGAAGAACCCCCACGTCCAACAGGCGGCTCAGCAGGCGGCCATGGGAGCCGCACAGGGGGCCATGCAGCAGAACCAGTACTCAGCAGCTCCCACCTACAACTACGATGACCCGATGTAGGACAGAGGAGGGGGCCGGGCTGCCGTGTGGGAGAGATAAAAAGGGATCAATTAAGAACACAATTCAGAATTAGGTGCCCTTCATTATAACACGGTACAAGCTGAATTCAAACAGAACAAAGTCATGTTTTTGGTGGAAGTGTACTTTTATTGAATTCCGACACACGTGGGAGTCAATCATTTAACTCACATTCAAAACAGCCACTTATTAAAAAGCTGTGGTTTGTTTTGTTTTTTTTAAAAATAAATAAAATAAAATCTCTTATGCTGCTCAATTTTAGCTGGGCAATATGTGTGTGTTTCTTTCCAAAGGAGACACATAACATAGCTAAAAACCACTCCCCTGAGCTCCATCAGTTTATTCAGGTAGGTTCATCTGTGGTGAGCACAGCGCGACTTCTCTGCCTCTGCCTGTGTCACACTATTAAAACATTTAATGACCTTTAATGTGTTTTTTCATGTACTGTAGTGGCTACATTGATAAGAGTGTTTACTTTCATTAGCCTTGAAGGTCACTAAACGCCACAAACATTTGCCCCTCAGTTGCACTGTAGCTGTTTGCCGCTCTGCTGACATTACAAAAGCTCCAGGAAACTTTAATGATTGATTTCTGATTAAATGAACGATTCGAAAATTTTTTTGGGGAAAAAAATGCTTGTTCGCTTTCTTGAGAAAACGGATATGACCATCATGTCTGTATAAA